>NC_132935.1:146842058-148092058 GCF_034638445.1 Ciconia boyciana | reverse complement strand
TGGAAGGTTGTTTGAGCCACTGACATTTATGCATAAAAATAAAGCAACAAAAAATTGCAGGAGTTCCCAATAGCATCTGGCCAGAGGAAAGACAAGGAACAGCACTCCCAGGAGACCAGAAGTATGATTCTGCTCTTGCATAGTAGAGAAAATAAAGAACAGACTCTCTGAAGCCACAGAAATTAAATTGGGGTAAATGTGATGCGAGCCCAGCTGCACTCTGGCCCTGGAGTTCACAAGCAATCTTGAATGTACTGCTGAGGTGGAGCCAGAGGAAACCAGGCATGTCGTGGAAGGAATGACCTACACAAGGGTAAGTGCTAACCTCCGTATTTTCCCCAGCAGCCTTTAACTCTCAGTAATGTAAAAGAAGATTTATTAATTTTATTAAGATAACCCAATGAAAGAATAATACAAAATCAATGTTAAAACCTGTTGATTACTTAAAGAAAAGTGAAAATAAGAGACAAAACCTGTTTTCTTCACTAGCACTTTAAGGAAAAACTGATAATTGTAGAGTCCCCCCCTAGTTTTTACAAAATGTACATATTCAGTGGAGGGAAAGAAGAAATCAGATTTATAAAACAGTAAACCTCCTTGATTTCAGTATGGGATAATTTTTAACAGCTAGGCTACTGTGCCCTGATCCAGCATTGGAAGGGTGACATCAAATTGTGAATTCCACGTGATGCAGTCAGCCTTCAGGAACACTGCAAAGAGGAGGAGAAGGAAGTCCTCAAAAGCACCCCAAGCTACTCAATAGGATTAATGGGATCTACTGGGGAAGATCTTCAGCTCTGTCTCAGTGAGCCAGATGGTGACTGCAGGTGAAATCTTTCCAAGAAATCAAATTAAATCTCCTGTGAATATTATTATGGGTCTAAGAACAGTGCTCTCTCTATTTAGGTTGCCTAACTCCTTAATTTAAAAAAACATTTAGGAACGGTTTTGTTTTGTGGAAACCCTTAGAAATTTTGGAGGGAGAAAGTCCTGTGACTAGAGAGGTGCATTGTTTTTGCCCTATGAAATTCCATGCACGTTTGATTGAGAGATTAAGTCTGACAGGAAGGAAATGATGATTTTTTTAGTTGCATAGTCAACAAAATAATGGCAGCATGTCAAAAACAACAGGTAAAGATGAAAAATCTAATCTAAGACCGATTCTGTGCAAGCATGAAGCAAAGTGGCACCAAGAGCAGATGGCCTCTCTGGAAGCAGGGAGGGAGAGAGAGGCCAAGCTCCTTGGACCCAGTCCACGCTCCAGATAAGGTGAGCAGGAGTGGCTGTGCTGGGGCAGCAGTCGCTGCGTGGTAGCTTTGGCAGACAGGCAATGTGCCGTAGAGCAAAACGCTGGTTTGCAATTCGGGAAGTACTCACTTGAAATCCCAGCCCCAGCTCCAAACCAGGTTGCATCTACAGACATTTAGCTCATTTTACCCATTTGTGCTGTAAAAGACTAAGGTTCTTATCCTGAGATGGAGATTATACATTTGTGAGGCACAAAGAAATGTGAGTACTGTAAGAAAGGCCTTGAGGAAACAAGTAACTCTGCATTAATTGCTGGTGTTGGGTGGATCACTGGAAAGAAATATGCTCTACTAATTAAAAGATAAAGGATAAAAATATCAAATGCCTTCCTCATTATATGAGCATCAGTCAGAGAGATGAGCGGAGGCAGTGAACAGTAATGATACACATATGTAGGCTGACAGTGCCTATAACCATAGGTTATGAATCTGTCCCTGTTTACCTTGGTTTCCCAAGGAAGCAAGACTTATGTGAGTGTGCTGTCAGTCTGTCCATCCATCTTTCTATCATTTTCCCCCAGTAACTTTTGAACTTAGCTAAATTCAATCAAATCTGACAGGAAAGCAAGAAGCCTTGAAGTTATGAAAATCAGTGTCTGGGCAAAAAATAGAGTCTTGATTACAATCCTGGCTTTGGTGAGGACTGCAGTGGGAACTCAAGAGCTACTTTTTCAGTGTAGTTTGCCATCTAGCCTATCAGCACATGCATTGGCTGGCCAGTCAGCACGGATGTGTCTCAGACACTGCACATGCTGCCTCTTGGCTAGCAGGTATTTTACAGACACGAGAAAAAGATGTAAGTAATGTACCTGGGGCTTTACAGAGTATGAAGGAGAACTGGAAGCACTGCAGAGAGGTCACAGTTATTTTAGTGGGATCTACTGAGGCAGGACACAAGTCTCTGGGAGACCAGACACCACTAGATTTGGGACTGTTCACTGATTTCTAGTCAGGAGATGTATCTATATAAAGAATACAGGTTTAGGAGAAGATTTTATTGGCATTCAAAACTGCAAAGAGAACACTATTCTTTTTCAAAGTATTTTGGCGTCATGCCTATTGACTGATTCCACGGGCTAAGCCTGCATTTGGATTACTGCAGCGGAGAGATGATTCAAACTGCTGAAGTTTATCATGGACAAAAACTTGTTCTTGTATGAAAACATTTACAATTTGAAAAATCTGATTCTATCTATAGATATGTGAAAATATTCCTTCATGAGTCCGATCTCATCCAGATTGAAGACAAAGGAAAGGCTTCTACTGACTTCAGGGACAGGTATATATGTTGCTTTAGAGTAAAATATGCTAAATATAATAAAATATCTGACAGTAACTGAAAAAGATTTGTAAAGTCAAACTTGGAGTAGAACTGCCATGGTTGCAGAAAAAATCACAGCTTTAGTAATCTTGGCGGTAAATCTCCAGGAGTGGTCGACAGGCCACAGCTATTGGTTGTACAGCTAATGCTCTTGGTTAGGACCACTGGTGAGAAAGTTGGTTTTTCCTCCCTCTTTTTTTTAAGAAAAATGTTAATGGACAAACAGAAACTCATACAATAATTTTGATAGCATTCATTTATTGTGTGCCACTGATCTTAAAAACATCCCTTAAAACTAGCCCTTAAAACTAACTGATTTTTTTAAAAAATATAAATTGAATTCTGCATTGGTGCTTAGGAACAAGTCAAAACTCTTATGTTCACAGGTCAGCTTCTGTAAGAAATATTTTAGAAACCCATCTCAGGAACCACTGTCTATTGGGTATTCTGTAAATACTCCATATTTGTAAGGTAGGTACTGGCTTAACATTTTTTGTTACGTAATTGGTTTAGGTAATACATTTATGTTTGAATTATCACATTGTTTCCCTTGAAAGCAATTAGCCACTGCAGAAATGGAAAATGACTTATCTTTCATATGTTCAGGCCATGGGCAGGTTGTTTACCACAAGATGAACTGGCATCCAAAAAAACAGAGTTGATTCTCACATAATTTAATGGCACCTTTCATAACAGGTCCAGAAATATCAAGTTACAGAAGGTTTTGTCTTTGTGGTCATATCTTACCTCTTCCATCTACCCAATACCATTTGACTCATTTCTTGTGAGTCCTGGTTGCTTCTTATCTGCTCCTTGTATTACAAGCATTTATACAATGATATCCTATAATGAAGTTCATCTTCTTCCTTAATAATTAAATAAGAATTTACTTGATCACTGTGACCTGGATAAAAAATGCATTCTAATGCATTTTGGCATTCAAAATGCTATTTTGAAAGGGGAGTGAGCTGAACAGTATATTAAAACCAGACTTAGTGTTTGGCAGCGTGCCACTTACCCACACTGTTAGGCACAGATATTGAAGGTGCTTTATAGACACTAGATAGGTCCCCAAAAATATTCATCCCATAGGTTCGGACCTCCAAGCCTCCTGCCTCCCTCATTACCCCCAGCTGGTTTATGACCCTCTAGAGCAGAAAACAGACCGCACTGTCTCTTTTCTGAGCCTGAACTCTTCAGCTGATGCAGTGCCTAATGATTTAAGTGCGGTGTACATGCCAATACCATGCAGAGATATAAGAGTTGCCTTTGAACCAAACCTGCTGGGGTAGCAAAACGAACTATATTAAATCATCCCCCTCAGAGTGCTTTGCAGCTTTGCTTTTCCTGTCTGAAGGAGCTCGCCCAGGTAAAACTGCTCTATGTTGTGATGAATACACAGGTTACTTATCCCTCTCCACTACCCTAGTTCATCTTGCATCCCCTGTTCAGTATGGAGTCTATGCAGTTTCTTCTCTGCAAACAATCTAAAAATCAATCACCTATTCTAACGACGGTTTCTGTGTATCTTCTGCAACTTTAGATCTCATGCCATGATTGACAATGCTGGGCCTTTTGTTTAGCATGCATTAAAATGTCAGTGTAACACTGTGTAACATTTAAGAATTTTAGCTTAGTTCAATAATTTTCTTCTGTGTGGGACTCACAGTAATTTTCCAGGCTGCTGCCACCCTCCAAAGAATAAGAAACATCAGCATTCAAAGTATTTATTTTCCTCCTCAAAAAGTTAAATTTTACTTCCAGTTGTAGTCTTCTTCAAATCTAGATTAAGGTTTCTCCTCAGGCATTTAAATAGTGCAAACATTTTATTCAAGGGTAAATAGCTGTTAAACAGCTTTTGGCTTATCTAGCAATTAAAAAATCTGTAGTAAACCATCCAGAGTTATAAAATGAAGCTCAGAGCCTTAGAAGAGTATGGAAACAACACCAGAGACAGCACCAAAAGGAAGCCCATTACAAAGAGATGTACCTGGAAAACCTTGTTATAAAGCACAGTAAGTTTTGAATATTTCTTTCTTGATTCTTCTTGAATGAAGTGATTTCTTTTCATAGTAAACTGTTTCAAAAAAAAGGCTGTATTTTTACAGATGCACACACTCCACTCATGTAATATTCATGGTGTCTGTCTGAAGTGTCTGTGTCCTCTCACCTGGGCTTTATCACACTTTGCAGTGTTTGTGGCTACAAATTTAGGCATAGATGATAAAAGCTGATGTCCGATAAAAAAGCTGGTCAGGAATGACTGAAGTTGTTAATGACTCTAGATTTCATAACACTTAGAGAAAGGATTAAGGGATTAATATGTGCTAATCTTGTTATCTATGAGGTCCTGAAGCTGTAAAAATTTGATATTGAAGCTAAACTGGGACAATGTGCGAGGTTGAACTCACACTTTATAATAAACTCTAGGTAATGGTAGCATAACACTTAGTTTTGTTGCCTTCATGTTAATGATTAATTACAAATCCTTCAAAGAAAAAAAAATATAATGCAGTGTATAACCTGAGGCATGGGTTCCTAGATCTTTATGCTGTACTGTGTATGTCCTCTGCAGGTACTGGCTGCCCTCAAGGGTAGCCTTATCAGAATCTGACAACATAAATGGTACAAAAGAAGTAGATTCTGTGGAAATATTGTCGTGGTTTAACTCCAGCCAGCAACTAAGCATCACACAGCCGCTGGGGTCACTGCTGCACTTGCACCGCTTATTGTAAGGCTTGTCCTCCCTTGGTTCAGGTGGTTCTGGCTATAGTAATTCCTATAACATGCAACCCAAATCATGGGTTATAACAATTTAAAGGTATATCTATTACAATCTCCACCCTTGGTCCCTTTGGGCCAGGTTATAGGGTTTAACATTGCAATAAACTCCTCCTCTTGCTCCTAGCCTGGCTAGCAACAAGGGGTTCCTGCTATAGTAATTCCCATAATATGCAACTCCAATCATGGGTTACAACAATTTAAAGGTATTTGCATTACAATTTCCACCCCGGTCCCTTTGGACCAGACCATCGGGTTTAACATTGCAATGAACTCCTCTCCTTGCCCCTGCTCCGGCTTGGACTTATCCACAGACTGCAGTCCCTTAGGGCTGTACCTGCTCCAAATGGAGCCTTATTTATGAGCCACAGTCTCTCCAGGGGTATACCTGCTGTGGCATAAACTTATCCACAGCCACAGTCGCTTTGAGATGCACCTGTTCCAGCATGACCTTCTCCATGGGCCATACCTTCAGAGATATATCCGCTCCAGCGTGGCCTTACCCACAGCTGCAGTCCCTTCAGAAATAAACCTGCTCTGTCATGGGCTTACCCATGGCCACACGCTTTGAGGTGCTCCAGCATGACCTCATGCACAGCCACTGATGCTTCAAGGTGTACCTGCTGCAGCATGGACTTATTCACAGCCACAGATGTTTCGAGGTGTACCTTCTCCAGCATGGACTTATCCTTGGGCCACAACCCCTTCAGAGGTATACCTGCTGTGGCACACATAATCATGGCCACAGACGTTTCAAGATATACCTGCTCTGGCATGGGCTTATCCATGGGCACAGACACTTTGGGGTGTCCTGCTCCTGCGTGGACTCATCCACAGGTCACAGACCCTTTGACTCGAGTTCACACTGGAGTTCCAGCCTGTCCAGTACAGCAGCACAGAAACAGCAGAGATGCCCTGGCCATCTGCCAGCCCAGGCGCATGGCCATTGCTGTTATCAAAATGTTCCCAGGCACTGCAGAGTAAGGTGATAAGCAGTACAGCAGCACAGCAAGCAGCAAAAGCAAAAAGCAGCCACTAATGAGCAGTAGACTCCAACATACAGTGAGGCAACCAAGCCCCATGGCAAGCACAGAAGCCTGCTGATTAATAGTTAACAGCAATAACAGCGATAAATTCAATCTAGGACATTCCAATCAAATCTGTCATTATCTCGAACCCTTCGAGCCCCATGTTGGGCGGCAAAAAGGACTGTCGTGGTTTAACTCCAGCCAGCAATTAAGCCCCACACAGCCGCTCGCTCACTCCCCCCGGTGGGATAGGGGAGACAATCAGAAGAGTAGAAGTCAGAAAACTCATGGGTTGAGCTAAAGACAGTTTAATAGGTAAAGCAAAAGCCACGCACGCAAGCAAAGCAAAGCAAGGAATTCATTCACTCCTTCCCATGGGCAGGCAGGTGTTCAGCCATCTCCAGGGCTCCATCATGCGTAATGGTTACTTGGGAAGACAAACGCCATCGCTCCAAACGCCCCCCCCCTTCCTTCTTCTTCCCCAGCTTTATATGCTGAGCATGACATCATATGGTATGGAATAGCCCTTTGGGCAGTTGGGGTCAGCTGTCCCAGCTGTGCTCCCAACTTCCTGTGCACCTCGCACAAGGGAAGCTGAAAAGTCCTTGATTTAGTTTAAGCACTACTTAGCAACAACGAAAACATCCCTGTGCTATCAACACTGTTTTCAGCACAAATCCAAAACGTAGCCCCATACTAGCTACTATGAAGAAAATTAACTCTATCCCAGACAAAACCAGCACAAATATGAAAACTTAGAACTGAAGTTTATTTTAAATAAGTTCGGAATAAGAAAGATTTCTCTATGCTTCATTTCAACTTTTTCTACTGTATTTATGCAATTCATATAGATATTACCCTGTATTGCTGAATTCTTAGCATTTCAAAGTCATGGATCAGAGCATGAGATGAACAAATACACAGGAAACATAAAAAATTGCTTATTTTTACTTCATATTTTTTATATCTGTAATACACAAATATTCAATGTAAAGGACTAGAAATTCATCACAGAATTAAAAATAAATCAAACTGAAATTATTGCAGTCTTACAATCTCTGGATTGCAGTGTCTGGAGTTTCAATAAAGAAGACACTAGCATGTTACTTCAAAAAATATTTTCTTGTTAATAATAAAAGCATTACCTTTAATTTCAGCCATTCTATAGGTATTTCCCAGCTGTGGACTATCTATAAGCAATTTTCTTGTGTTGCAGAAGTGCTGTCCTTTCTCATGAATTTGATCTCAATTATCCTGTGAGTGAAAAACAAATGGCCACAACCCAATCAAATGCCTAGTGAGCAGAAGTGGCATATGCAGTATTCCTGGTCCCTTTGCGAGGGCCTGCTGTTGGCTCCTTACACGGTACGGGAAGGGGACTTCACTGAGACGAGGGCAGGGACAGGAGGTGTTTAAGGAGCCCCATGAAGAATACAGGCCCCTGGCTGCAGTGGTGGCCAATGCTGGCTTTCACACGAGTCCCTGTTTTCCGTAGGATGTGTGGGAGGAATATGGAAGCAGGGCTGCTGATTTGGAATTGGATCACCGCTTTCTCCTATATTGTGCTTCTCTGTACAGACACCTGTTTTAAATTCTAAAGGGACATATAGTCCTTAGCATTTTTAAAGCGTACCACACAGTGATTTGCATGCTTCAGGGAGACTTTGCCACTTACAGCTATTTTGCACAGTCAGAGCAATTTAGAGCGAACACTGATGAAAAAAGAAATCTCTTAGGTACGCCTTTTTTTTCTCACTAGATGCATTATTTATTACGGCAGAAACTATTCAATTTTGGAAGAAATCTTTCAAATTCTTAATCTCATTTTCTATTGATTTGGTTTAAAACTAGTTTCTTTTACAAGTATATTTCACAGAAACGTTTTCTTGTTCCTTTCTGGACTTTTATATCATCATGAGCTGCTGCTTCTGCTGGTCATGGTAATGTTACCAACGTTTGCAAGTGACATACAGATCCTGTATCTCAGCATGTAGAAAAAAGATGCATATGCTTGTTCAAATGTGATTTTTAAGTACACTTATTTGTAAATGTTCAAGCCCACAGACAAATTTCACTGGGATGCTAAATGGTGACTGACCTCACCAGATGAAAGAGGCTGATGCTCTGTGGGGGCAGAGGGAACTCTCCCCACAAAACTGTGAAGCAACTCTGTGGAGAGACTATTGCAGCAATTTCTGAACGCTACTATGCTTCTGGAGGCTTCCATGGCTTGGTGAGAATTCCCCAACCCTGAACCTCCTGTGCCCTCTGCCTGCTGCTGGGAAAGCGACCTGCACAGCTGGGTGACGACCTGCAGACCCCCAAGATTCAGAGGACTGGAGATTCCATCTGAAGCCTAACAAGGCAGGTGAAACACCTTTACAAAATCTTCCGCATTTACCTTAAAACAAAAAATTGAAATCTTGGATTCCTGTTGAGAACTCCAACAACAACAACAAAAATTAGTTTAACTTGGAGCCAGTTGTTAGAATTAGGTAATGGGCTCTGGTGGATCAATGGGTTACTGGTATTTCAGCAGATCCGACCTGAGGCAACAAACAAATGCTTTTGAAGGAATTCTAATGAATTTATTAGCATTTTCTTCAGGTTCTATTAAAAACTTCTAGATGGAGGTCTCTCAGACATGGGCTAGTGAATCATTACAACAAGGACAATCTCATGCTTTAAAGAATGTGTTCAAGTTATGTAGTTTGCAGGATCTGGGACAGCTTTTCACTGCCAGAGTGCAGGGTAGTGCTGCCATCCTGAAACATCTGAGGAGAGGCATCAATGGCAAATCCTTGTAGTTGGTTAGTGAGCTACATAAAGAGCTACTTGTCTTTGCTCTCCAGGTTCTTCATAGTCTACTCCTACAATACCATCTCTTACAGACTGCGTACCCATCTCTGATCAATCTACTGCCTTTGTGGGCCACTAGTTAAATTTTCAAACAAAGTTTCTTTGTTCCTTCTCTCTTGCTGGAACAAAGCTCACATAGTCACAAGGTCAACTTCTCTTTTCAAAACTTTCCTTTCCAGCAATGTCTGAGAACTTAAGTTAGTCTGTGTGTGTGTGTGTGTGTGTAAATTATATCACCGTTACCAACATAATCTCATTCTGGTTTTGTATTTCTGTCTTTATCTACTTCTTGTCCTTTGCCTTAGACTGCCAAGTGTCTATGAAATTGAATGTCTTCTGATTTTGTATTTGTCTGGGAACTCATAAAACAGAATTTGGATCAGTAAATAGCATGAGCGTGTACTGCAGTAACAAAAGTAAGCATTTGGGGAGGTAGTCCCCTTGTGATGTGCCGCATGTTGTGACTGTGCATTTTATGAACTTTGTAGGTCTGAGGATCAGCTCAAAATTAAACCACGGTGTTTTGTTGACTTGTTTTAATTCAAACTTTCCTAATCATGATTTTGACCATCATTCTCAGGATTCTTTGTCCCTTAAAAAAATTTGCAGCCTGTCTGCAGCACACATTTAGATCTTTCCTCAAAGGCAGAGAAATCTGCTTAGACCAAATTCTTCTTTAAAATGGGGAACTAATGAGCACGCACAATCTTTCTGGATTTAATACATGCTACTCCTGCTGAGAGATGGGTTCCCTAACTACAGCTTTCCAGACCAAATACCTGTGCCTGCAGAGGCTCTGCCTCTGTGTTTTCATTGTTTTCATGTTTGTATTCATATTTGTATTCAAGTTACCTGGCTTCTTAAATTCCTCATCCAAGCTGAGCGGCCCATGCAGAGCACCCTCCTGCACCCCTGCCTGCCCTGTAGGAGAACTGGGACTCCGCAAGGTCTCTATTCAAAGCAGGCGATCCAGCCTGCCCAAGCAGCTGGGTACAGCCACGAGCCCCGAATGTCTGCAATCAGCAATGGGCAAACCTTGCTGGCTCCTGAGCTCAAGAACAGGCTTTTCTTGGTCTGTTCGTATTCATGATTGCTCTGCACAATTTCTGAGACCAGAGTAAGATATACTTCTACATTTCAGTCTGGGAATAAGATTTTTTTTTTTTCAGCAAAGCCTTCTTTAAAATTTTATAACTTGTTATGGTAGTGTTTATGTCCAGCACAATATCTCATCAAGCCTTGATGAATACCTCCCTGCCTCTCCGCACGTTGGTTACTGAGAATGCTTTACCCAACCCTTGAGTTCACATATTCCAGATTTGTTAGGACTGGGTAGGATCTAGTTGTATCACCGGTTGGGTGTCTGTAGTTACATGGTTTTTGGAGGAGTGTCTGACACAGGAACTCTCCCAGCATTAGCAGTGACATTCTGAAAGCACGCAGCTGCTACCAAAAAGGAAGTGTTTGCATTAGTTTCAGTCCAATTCCTCCGAAACTAGCACTAACCCTCTCAGTCCCACTCCTTGCTGAGCACTCACCAGTGTCCTAGTGAAAAAATGTGCCCTTTTGTTCAGGGGCAAATACAGCTCTGAACAGGTGATCTGAGCCCCTGTGTTGAGCCACTGCATCAGTACTGGCTCTCATGAAAGAGATGCTAACAGTCAGGAGGGGAAAGAAAACACAAACACACACATTCACCTGGCTGCAACACAACAGCGTAGCTTCCCTTTGGCCATGTAAGAGCCAGGGAGAAGCTGCAGCACTGTTCAGCGCTATGGGAGCCACCAGCGTCGCAGTGGGGTAGGTGAAACAGAGCCAAAGCCAGGGGCTAAGGCCCTGCCAGCCTCCCCCTGGAAATCTGTGCTTACATTTCACTCTTCAGAAAATGTACAATAGCACAAGTTATTAACATGCAGATTCAGCACAGGCAGTATTATGTAAGCATGTGTTGTCTTCTCTCTAACCTAAATTTCACTTACAGAGAAAATACAGAAGACTTGCAGATCCACATGAAAATAACATCCAAGGGTCTTCAGCCACCTAAGCCCCGCCAGGTTTTTGTTGGCCCTCTTTATGAAGACCCTTGATTTCATCTTCCTTTCCATTCTTTGGCCATTCTTTTTCTGTCCTGGTTGCTGAGACAGAGCTACTCAGATGAGATCTTATTCTGTTACAACTTTTTAGTCCTTTTCCATCATCCTTAAAGCTTCCCCTCAGGATTATTGAGATCTAATGAATTTTTCAAATTTACCATCAACTTGGCATGCAGACTCAAAAATATGATTCTTGCTGCTCAGCCATCCCTTGTAGTCAACTTCAACTCACTGTGTAAGTAAGATAGTCCTATTCACAGTTGTAAGACTTGATAATTCTGCAACACGGCTTCTGTGCAGCATGTGACAGTTCCTCTGAGCAAATCGCTGATTCAGTCTACATGGAAACATCCAGTGACACAGAGCTTTTATAAAATCAATCAGAGTTTGCAGGCTTACATAGATAGATTTCCTGGTGTCAAAAAAATACTAAGAAAAGGATAATAATTTTTGTTATAGATTTATTCAGAAGATAATGATTTTTAACAATTATTAAAAGGCAGTTTCTATGAGGCAGCCATTTAAATCTCATTAGTTTTTCAAAGACTTCCAATAAGTATGAGAGACCATGACAGTGAAAACCAATATATCACGCTATGAGTCTGTCTTTGGGCAGTCAGTTCAGCATTCTGTTTGGAACATGTACCATGGCAATTTTGCATCCCTGGAGAAATGTGTTTGCTAGATTGCAAATAACAGGCTGATCAATTAAAATTCTTGGAATAACAAGTTGGTTCTGTACCCATTATGTTTATTATTTTTTTTCTGTGAAAAAGCCCTTTCCCAAATTTTTTATTGTTATTTTCTTAGAACTAACCTAGTTTGATAAAAGGATAGGGTCAACTTTTTTTTGCCATAATTTGCCTACACTGGTCTGTAGTGTTTACTGCATTTTAGACAGAGGCATCTCCATATTAGATAAACTGCTCTGATCTCTGCACTGACTGATGAAGCTAATGCTTCTTCCAGGCAGACAAAAGAAAAGAAAAAAAATTTTCCTCCCTCGCTTTCACCTGAATTTCACCAATGTTTTAATTTATTAAGGAAAAGAGCTTCAAATATCACAGTAAAATCAAACAGTAAGTAAAATATAATGGCCACATATTTTCTACTAAGCAAATACTTAGCGTACTTAAATTATGTGTCCTTCTCAGGTTGTTCAGGACATCTCAAGCAGAGAGCACTCATCGTTTTGGGGAGAGGTAAATAAATTAATTCAAGTTCCATTATGGACCTTCTATGCAGAATAACACTATTACTACTATTTCTACTTCTATAGAGAGGATACTCAATGAATGTTGTCTTCTATCAGCATTTCCTTTAGGTAACTGCTTTCTGTTTTCTGTCAAAGAGCAATCCAAAATATTAGCCATCCTTTAGATGTTAAGTAATAGTGTTCTAATCTGTCACTAAAGCGGCAATGCTGGGCAGTAGTAAACCCGCAATTTTCAAAGTTGGATGGTGCATAGAAAAAAATCCTGTGAAATCCTTAATTATAAGCAGTCATTCATTATCTTCAGGGAACCCTGGAAGCTGCTGGAGTACTGTAAACATGAACCATTATAGTTAAAATAGAAAAAACAACATTTAAAGTATTTTTTTCCTCTGAATAAAATGTTTTCATCTTTTCCAGGAAGTCATGCACTTAAAAAGTCTCTTTACACTTAATAAAGGTTCCAGAAATGAAAATATACATTTAAAATCACCTAAGTAACTTTGTCACTGCCTCCTTACAACTAAAAAATAAAATAAAACAAAATATAGGACTGAAAAAAAAGCCAGCAGCCAGTTAGTCCTCTCCTCAAACAACTGATACCTTCACTGCTTCAGTGACTTGGAAAATTGTGAAGCTATCTAGCTGAACCTCCGTACGACTTGTTTACAGACCAGTTGGATTTTAGGCTCTTCTAATATTTAGATTGAATTTCACTTGCCTTTACATCAGTAGAGCCAAATACTGTTGTCTTCTTAAATAATTAGATGAAGTCTTTCGAAGAGAAGAAAATATTATTGTAAATTACATTCCCATTCATTAGATAAGAGATCCTCACAATCTTCATTCCAGTTTAGACCTTTTTTTGCCTGAGAAATTCCTTTTTCCAATGTCAGAATTGCTCATCGTGAAAGGCCACTGTAAATTTTGCAAGGCAGGCTCCTGCTTCTGCCCAGATTTTCTTTCCTTGTCCTGCTGATAGGGCTCTTTGCTGTCCTCTGGTATGGTCTAGGCCCACTGTTGGCTCACTCGTGGCAGAAAGGCACATGAAAGGCAAAGGGAAATCCCTCCCACGTAGAGCTGGGTGGATGTCCAGACACAGTTAACATGGGAAAACCACCTAATCAAATCACTGGGCTGAAAGGTACTTCAAAAGGTTGACCAGCCCAAAGTTCTTGTCTCAAGGCAGGATCAGTATTATCTGTATCGTTCTTGATACAAATTTAAAACCGTAGAACAATTTAGGTTGGAAGGGACCTCAGAGGTCACCTCATTCAGCCTCTCACCCGACGTGGGCTAACGTCAGCTAACCTATTTTTAATGCCCAGCAAAGATGGAGAATCTATCACCTCCCCTCCAGACAGTTTATTCCAGTGCTTTACTGTCCCCACTTTTATAAATTTTTCTTAACATCTAACCTGGATTTAATTAATTAATAATAAAATAAAAACTTTATGACCTTTTCTGTCTTGGTCCAAGAAAAACCTGTTGACAGGAGAGGAAAAAAAATCTGTTTTCAGTGCTAGAAGAACAGCCAGCTCCACACAACATAGCCCAAAGCTTGCCAGGCTTAGACCTTTCTTAATCTGCTGTAGTTGTAAGGGCTGGAAATCAGCTGAGTTCTCGTTATTATTAGTTCTCATTATTTTGGAACAAATATGTTTTAATTTCACACATACTTTTGTGCTGGAACTTTATTTTATTCTTTATTAACAATATCGCTGTATATTTTAACTCTGTAAGTTACATTTGATTATTATTATTTTTGGGGGGATTATGTTACCTAAAAGAAATGTATGGTTTGTGTTTCAGGCAGTTTGGTAGGTTAGCAGAAGGTCTTGACTTACATTTGGAACAGTTTGCAGGTTAGTTGATAAGAATGGCAAAAAAGAATAAAGAGAAATTTCACATGACAGTTATTACATGTAATTATGAGGATATACTTGACAAATTTTGGTATAATTTGAAAACCTGACAGCTTGTGGGTTTTCTGATCTACCATTAGTTGAGTGGATTAATTTTACAACCGTAACTCACATGCAACTGAGTTCTTTCCTTAATGATTTTTCATATTTTCTTCCTTTCCAGGATCATGAAGAACTTTTCCGTGTTGCAAGTGTTAGAAAAATTATACCTAGTAAGAGGAGTGTATTTGAGTTGAAAACAAATTAAATGCAACAAACTTTCGAGTACAGATTTCCTGTTCTTTTTTTTCTTTTTTTCTTGTCATTATGCTTGCAGTTGAATTGTGATTTTATTTTTTCTTCTAAAAATAGGGTTGTGATCTCTTACTGAGTAGGACTGCAGAATATTAAGTAATATGCTGGATCCGTCATACCAGTCACCCTCCCACTGCAGAGGCACTCAGAAGTTATGAGGGGGAGCACGAAGGCATGAGTTAAAAATACCTTATGGACTAAGTGACTGATCTGATGTTAAGACGATCTTGATGTTAGAGCTGGCCGTACTATCTACACCAGTTTAGATAGGCACAAGTGCAATTTCAGTTTTGCTTATGAGGAAAGTTTTCTGATAGGATATAACATTTGATCTGTAGTGCAATCCTGCCTTATTTAACTGGATTTACGGAGAGTAGGTGTACTGTAGTTATACAAAGAATTTATCCAGAATATTTATACATTGACCTCAATATTTATCCCTGCTGGAATACAGGCTGAACAAAGGAAATCAGCCAAGCACCAATTCAGAAAAGTCTAGAAAAGATGGCAATCTTTTCTTTTGCTTAACTTCTGCAGAGCCAGGCACAGTACGTGTCGTGGCTCCAAGTATGTGGACCGAGGCACCATTTCTGAATGATAATTGCAGGGGCAGGTATTTACTACACCAAAGAAGTGTAAATGTCATGTTGACATTTTCCTCTTAAAGTAATTTGATAAAATCAAAGTGGAGAAGTTTACTATTTTCTATGTTTTGTTTGAAAGTTTTCCCGTAGTACAATTTCCAGGGTCATGCACTATTTAATATGCTTTCTGCAAGCATGAAGAATTTGTTTTTACTAAGAACCTCTTTGAAAGCTGACTTGGAGTGGTTAACACCTATTTATCAGGATTTTATGGATAAACAGTTCTAAAGTTTAATTCAGTATAATAGTATCTGAAATGGCCCCCAGAAATCCAGCCTCTCTTTCATCAAAGAGTTAACTATGACGAAGAGAAAAATAATAGCTATGTACACCATCATTGTCTCAGTAGCTTCCTGTCCACTTGCACCAACCAGTGCTGTGAAAGGAGCTTATGACATTTAAAATTGGTGTGCAGTGCCAGCACGTAACCAACTACACTGTTTTCTGTTTATGCTGAACCTCCTCCTTAGTGCAAATTAAATAGTCTATTGTATTTAAACTCTAATCTAGCACACACGGATGTTAGTGGGAGTCTTTTCAGTTGGTTTCAACATGTGTTGGATCAAGCCCAAGCAGACTAGCAAACTACATGAACATTTCTTTGGTCTGAAGACTTTCCTTTGGAGGGAGTCTTGGGCTGGTGTCCGCAGATACATTCAACCTCTACATCTACATTCCTGGGGACAACAGCTATCTTACAACACCTTGCTTCACTCGTTTGCCTCTCATTTGTGATTCTCCATAACAAGAGCGTCAGTGCTACCCAATATTTGTCATTATTTATTGCTGTCTCTTAGCAGAGGGACTGAAGGCAGAAAATCAGGTTTAGCTTGGCTCAAACGGCTGCAAGGCTCTCACCCTGCCCTAGCTCTGTTTTTAGGTTAGGAGCGCACGTGGGCCTGTGGTAGAGATGGGGAGGTAATTAAGCCAGATGGGAAAGTGTGTTTAACTCAGGTTGTGGTAGGATGAAGGAGAGCTAAAACGATTCCCTCCTGCTTGCCCCAGACAATGCCATCCTGGAAAAACTAGTGGCTCTGAACTGTGTTTCTCTGTACCACCGAGCAGACAGTAGCTTCTAAGGAAAAAATGGGATCAGGTGCACCAACATGTGTGGTCAGAGGCAGCAGGACATGCCGCCATGCTGATCCCAGGCTGATGCAGCTGGTTGTGAGGCAGATGTGAGTTGATGGCCACTGGTGGCTTTGTACCTAGTGAATATTGTCACAGCAAGAGCCTGGCTTGGGGGAGCTGGAAAACTGGGGGCAATCAGGTGCTGGCTGGCCACACTGGCTAATCTGGGAAGCTCTCTTAGAATGATTGGGTGGTTATTTCAGGGCTGTGGTGCTAATCCTTCATAAGACAGTTCTCTGCTCTGTGGCAGGAGATGAGGACGCTGCTGGCTGTGACATGCTGCCTGATACAATTGCTGCTGCTGGTATGGGTAGCTCCGGCTGCCTGATGAGTCACACCGGCAGGGGCTCTGAAAACCAAATCCTCTGGAGTTTTCCTGCCTTCCCTTGATGGACCAAGTAGGTCACTCTCATGACAATGTGAAACGTACTCTGCTGCCAAGCCAACACGGACAGTCAGACTATTTGGTCTGCAGCGTACAGCAGGGGAAGGGGCAGGCACAGCAAACCCATTAGGGCTTTTATAATGTGAATGAAATAAGTGAAACATTCTGTATAATGTAACTTTATAATAATTTCCTCTGTGGCATGCTCCAAAACTGATCCTTCACACCGCAACGTAACCACTGCTTGCCACGATGTAACTTTAGAACCATTTAACAATGCTGTCCTCCTTTATTTATAGTTCAGTAGTCAAAGAAAAATTAACTGGTATCTCTGCAGTGTACCAATATTTGTGCTCTGCTTAATGCTCCACATAATAATTGCCTTTTCTAAGATAACATTTAAGATAATTCATAGAAAGCTGTCAGAGAAAAATGAGAACTTCACACCAAAAATTTTCAATTACAGTTTAGAAAATTTAATTTATGTGAAATGTTGCTCTCCATTTACTTCTTGAGACTAAAGTTAATGTGCTACCTGTAATTCTGAAGTGAGAAGGAAAAAAGTTAAGTAGTCCCTTTTTGAAGTTTCTCTTTGTTTTGTGTATGCCTTTGTACCGTATTTAAAAAAAAAACAAACAACAAAACAACAAAAAACCCAAAAAACTCCTCCAAAATGCAACATTACTGAGAATCTTAATCAAGGTCTAGAGTGTTCAGATGAAGTTTTGGCTGAATATTTACTTTGGTTTTGTTTCTTCTAATTTTTTATTAATGAGCAAGCGTAGAGATCTGATGAAAAGAAAGGCACTTGTATCTTTTTCATGACAGTGCCATTTGGCCTGCTATTCCCTATGTTGTCTATCGCAGAGAGGAAAGAAATAAAAATAATAAGTTCAGACTAAAGGGATGGCACAGATTTTATAAAGTGCCTGTATGTACAACACAATTTATATTCATAGCATAACTTTGTCAGTTAAAATAGTCAAGCTGTTTAAAAAAGTTGCAATAGATTTATTATTAATTTTCTAATGCAGTTATATTTAATTTAAAATAAACAGAAGATTAAATTATATATTTCCCCATCCAAGGCTCATATAACCCCATATGATAGTTCTGTATCTAGGAAGGTGGTTCAAATTAGACTTTGTTCTGAGCCCAGTAAACTAGCCTATGAAAATACACACCAAAAGATGCTGGAGAGAGGAGACTTTGCTTCCAAATTATTATCCCTGACTTTTCAATGGAAACTGCAGTGCACCAGGCCATAGATGGTGCTCTTCAGGTCACCAGAGACCCTCACCAGAGTGGTGAGGGTGAGGGCTGGGTGTCTGCCTTGGCCTTTTGTTCCCAACCTTTCAGTCCTTTGAAGCTCTGTTGTTAAAAATTCAGGTATAAGGCAGAACTCACAGCCACATCCTTAAAGTGCCTGAGCTGAGCTCAAAGTGAGATGGACTTTGCTAAACTTATTGTAGAGGTTTGTTTTGTTTTTAGCAGTTTATCTTGGGGTATGTTGAGGAAGGTGAATAGTCTTTAATCCCATCTCCTAGCCTATCAGCTTGTTCTGCAAGCTTGGGACCAGCAATGGTGCTGCAGAAGCCAGCGGTGTTGCTGTTGGTTGTTGCTGGGAGAAGACTATTGCCAGTCACCATCTTGCTGACCCAAGCCTGTAACATATCTAAACTGGTTTTTTTCATTTGTTTATTTAGAAATTATAATTTTATATGTTTCTAAGATTTTATTTAATAGCCTTGGAGCTCATAGTTTCTATGTTTGAAACAGAAAACTTAAAAAGTAACATAAATTGGAAAAATGCTCACATTGAACTATGAAGAGTTTTTACTTTTTATTTTCTGGAAAGGGATTTTGCTAATATTTCCAGGAATTCCCCCGGAGTCCATCCTTCTTTTCAGCAATGCAGCCATGCTGCACTGCACATCCTCCTCCTCTCTTGCTCCCTGATGCCCCACAGTAGGTGCAGCTGTTTGGCGGGCTGCAGGCTGGGCCAGCCAGCTGTGCCTGGCATGTGGGGTTAGAGGATGGGAGAGGAGCCATGGCGTAGCGTTGCAAATGAGTGTGATACAGGGCGAGCTGCAGGGGAGGTAGGCTGGGAGCCAAATGTGTGAGACTCCCTCTCAATGTGTGAGATTTGACAGGTCTGCACTGTGAAGGCTATAACTTCAAAATCTTCCTAGGAGGGTTGGAAATACAGTTTCCTCTGAAGCCCAGAGTCAGGCTTGTTAATGATTCTGTAACTTTATTACAAGAGGCTATTTCTTTTGGCAATGGAGGGAGCGTATTCCCTACGATACTTCCAGGCCATCTACAGAGTAAGTGTATTTAGTTACTCTGAACTGGTCACGTAACCTTTTAAAACATTAAAATCAAGAATCCGGTCCAATCACAGCCCAACCCTTCCTGTATTTCACTATGTCGTTCAGTTTAAAAAAGGAAACCTTGTTTTAAAAAGCTTTATAGACCAAGTTCCATCTATGTGAACTGTTTATTTAGGCAGGAAGCTACTCAACTACTATTTCTGGAAATAATGGGAAAGTAGTTGCATAGACAAGAGTATGAATAATGCCATTGTTGTCCTTTTATTCAAAGCTACCAAACCCCTCTCATTAGGTTTTAAAATTCAGTTTAGAACCCTAACTCTATCTCTGAATTCCTATTTTGTTCTCAGGCTAAACATAGGCCAGTAAACAATATCCACAATTAACAAATAATCTTTTAGTTCCATTTCATCGTCATAAGCAAAATCAAGTAGCTTTATACTTTTACTCAAGACAGCAAAAAAAAGTGATAGCCATTAAAACAGAATGAATAATTAACATTCTGTCCTTCCATAGCTGACAGTCCAGCATAGAGTCTTTTGCCTGGACTGTGTTGGATTGGTTGTCTGTGATGGTAAAGTTTTTGAAAAGCTCTTTGGATCAGGATTAAGCAACTAATTTTCATTCTTGACACAGGGTAGTAGAGTTGACTGAAGATGATCTTCTCCTTCAGCTTCTCCAAGAGCTCTGATGATGGCTTTTCATTCCTCTATCAATTACTTGTTCATGAAAATTAGTTCCTTTATCAAATAAAATATATAGACTTTTTATCTCCCCTAATCCTTATTTCTTCTTCATTTTTTTTTATTCCTGCAAAACATGGTAGGAATCTCTGACTAGAAAGGGAGGAAAAACAGAGCTGGTAAAAAAATTCCCAACACATCCAATGCAATATACATAAAATAAAAAGGTTTGCTCCATTTATGTGGCTAGAACATCCTCTGAGCTGTAACTGGATTGAAAAATTATAGAGACTGTAACAGAGAGAAGGGAATAAAAAAGAAGTACTAATAATGTATATTTCTTCTAGGCACTGTCACTGAATATGGAAATTCTTTCTATGCGAACACTGTTTTGGGTTCTGTGAGTTCCTCACCTTGGTCTGCAAACCAAATGGTTTGAATGGTTGAACTGAGGCACTGGGATGAGTGTAGTTCTGGCAGCGAGGAACAAAGCTCTTGCTGTGCTCTGCCTGCACCTGTTTACACTGCTCATTCCTCTCAAGCTATACACATGCAAGTTTAATGTGAAGGGTGCACAGGCACCCCAACCTCTGATGTTAGAATATGTTACTGAACCATAAGTCAGGTTGACTGTTTCTGCATTCCCAAATCACTGAAGACACAATTTACGAAATATTGGATGTATGGTTACAGCTTCCTAGTTGGGCTCATTTGCCTCCACCTCTGGATACGCCTGCTAAAAAAGCTAACACTCAAGCGTGCACTGCCAAATTCTCAAAACACCCTGTGTATTGCTGTCCACAGAACTCTACCTGTTTTGTGCACCTGAATTATAGAATGCATAGGCTTCACTGATGCCAGCTGCTTTTTCTGAAACACATACATATGCACACAGGTAATAAGATTTGCACCTGAATGAATTTTTCAATCTGCTTTTTGCTCATAAATCAGCTATTCTAGGTTCAAACAAAACCTAATGAGCTAGGGAACAACCTTCTGTTCAGCTTAATCCAAGTAACCAGCCCATTTTTACTAAGCTTTATTACAGTTACCTTTTGCCTTCAGTAAAACAAAAAGACAAAATCTTTTTTTTCCCCCCATAATTTGAAGAGAAATTATCATTCAGGTACCCTGGAAGACCCATTAATAAGGGAAAATACTGACCCCATGGATAAAGTAATAGAAACCTCCACTGCAACATTAATACTAAGAGAATAAAAGCCCCTTCTTCTAGACAATTCCATAGTCACGCTGACTCTTCATTATTACTTTTCCATATATTTGTTAAGTATATAGCTATTCTGGGATGCAGTATTCAGTTTGCACGCTTTCCGAGTGAAGGAAGGAGATCCTAAGAACAGAAAACACTGCTGGTGATTGACTAACCATTTTTGTTCTAGTATTTCCTTACTCTATTAATCTGAGTAGCTAAAGATAGAGTAATTCTGAAAATGCATATTGAGATTCCACTGCAGTGTTGTTTGGGTCATATTACAGAAAATAATAAAGTCTAACCATTGCTGGTTTTGTTTTGGTAGGAAAACATTCACTTTTGGTTTTAGCTTTTCTATAGCTGAAGTTGAAAACATACTTCCACTGACCCTTGCATACAAAGAGTATAAATTACTTTTTCACAGTAGAGAATTTAAAAGCACATTTCTCTAACAGCACCCCGGGTAGCTCTAAACAAGGTCACATTAAAGTTGCATTGTTCCTATTTGAAATGTAACTATGCAGTTTCTTCTTTTATGTGGTTAAATGTAAGCTCAAACAGTAAGGGTCAAAAATTGACTGGCAACTCCTGTGCCAACCAATGTAGGTTTAACGTTTTCCCTTCCTACATAATTTAGGACAGCCACAGAATTTCAGAAAACCTCTTTCAGTATTATTTATCTATATTGCAGTACTGCTCAGAGGCTTCATTTGCAATTCTCCATGCAGTTCCTTAACCACGAGATCATCCTTCCACTTAAATGATAAAATATGTATTATCTGCTGGAGCTTACATACAAATGTTATGAGCTGGTTACAGCAGTAAGATAGTATTTTAAGTACATTACTGTAACTTGTTAGTTATCCCACCTTTTATACCTGTATAAAGAACAGATAAGGTATGAAAAATCAATGAAATATACCAAACATTATTTTTACAATAGACCTTCAGAATATAAGAACATACTGTCATATTTATTCCAGAAAAATGACTGAATGATGACACTGCAAATGGGGCATCAGACGTTAATGGGGGCACACTACATTCAGCATTTTTTTTTCACAAAATGTAATTAAATTAATACATATCTGAACGAAAGAAAACTACATTCTTTGCTGTGAAAAAGATAGATCACTACGTTTACATAAACTCCTATTTTGTCCTATAGGGCTCTATACATCCATAACATTGTGAGCAGACTCAATTTGTAGAAATTTGGGTAAAAAGACAATGCCTTCATGTGATCACAGAAGGCAGTGAATGCCTTCTCTGAGCTGTTATGTATGGCCTGGGAAATGCATGGTGACCTGCAAGACAGAAGCCTTTGCTTTCTTGCTATGCTTAGAAGTTCACTTGATGGCTCCAACAGGTCTTAACACCAGCCATGGGAGATGGGTTATAAGGAGCCTATTTTGTGGGAAAGAGAGGTGAGGAAGCTCACAAGAAACCTTTTAGAAGAACTAGATTTAAAACCGAGATCCCTATGACTGTAGGAACAAGCCTCTACTGGTCATCTCTTTCAAGATGTTGTCAAGTCACTTCCAATAACATAGGGTAATTAGTTTAACAGTTTTTTGAAACTTTTCTGTGTCAGGTAAAATTCAATATCAACGTGTGAAATCACATATCACCATAATTTTTTTTTCTGCAGCACACATTTACATGTTTATCACCCAAATGAACTGAAAGGAGCATTAAAAACCTTCCTCTCAAATAAACAAATATAAAATGCAATTGGTGATAGTATCACCCCATAGAAATAGGAACTTTAGTAATCACCATTTTACCTAGTCATAATATTTCTAATGCTGTAACACTGCTGCCCCAGAAGGTCTTTCTCACTTGGACCACTGTAGGTATGCTGAAAAAAGCATAAAGTTGCAAGTGTTGCTGATTTGTGTTGCTCAGCTAAACACCCACTTTTCAATCATCTAGGCTAGATAAACGGCCCTGAAATGCACCAGATAAGTATAACAACCCAAAATCTTGGGACACCACTTACAACTTGCCAATAGGTATCAGTTGGGAATCAATGCTGGACCCTATCTAGAGGTCCACCACCTACTACAGTCTCCATGCTTGTGGCAACAGTTCTTTAGCCTCGGTGGAAGGTCTTTGCCCTTCTGTGCTTCATAGTCTTTGGTTTACACCCTCTTAGTCAGTGACATAGCGGGGTTGTTGTATTTTGCTTTGCTGGACTTCATTTGGACACTTACTTTGCTGGATCATTACCTGCTCAGAAAAAGGAAAGACTAATGATGAGTAACGTTTCACTGCTTTCTTACAAACAATCACGGGTGAAGTAGATTTTTCTCTCCCACTGGTTTGTATAAAGCAAAATAACCTGCTTTTCATTACAGTAGCACTAGAAAAAAGTTATGGCTGATGAGGAAAGAGCTCTGTGCTGTGGAAATGAAGACTGTGATTCAGACACTATTTTTCCCCCCTTGTAGAGGAAACTAATAAAAGTTAATAAAAGGATCCTGAAATAATGATAAATATCGGAATGCTTTCATACTGCCAAAACACTCAATTTAGATACAACTGCAGGTATTCCTATTGATTTTACTATTCCATTTTTAGTGTTGATATTTTGGTTAAGAAAAGTTTTCCTTTCAAGAATAAGGCTGGAGATTTCATTGTAGTGTTGAGATTAATATCCGAATGACTTTTGTCTGGATGCTGAGGAGAAAGCTCTGAATGTGATTTTAATAAACTGGAACTTCGAGGAATTAAGCCTCTACCTCAAAGATTTCATAATAGCAGTTTAGGGGAGCTGTATGCCTCTAGTTATTTCTAATGAGCTACAGAGCCATTTCACCCATTAGCCATCAGGCTGAATCTAAGCTAAGAAAGAATTAAGTCAGCTAAGAAAGAATTAAACTTTTTTTCCATAAAAGTAACATCCACTGCCCTTTATCTGAGATTAATTTAGCTGGGTCTCCATCCCAGTTCCTACTACAGACTCGCTACTCCACTACACTGCGTAGCCTTTGCAGAATGGAGATTGCTTACCTATGTGTTGGGCCTAATTCAACTCAGATGTGATCTTAGATGGATCTGCAAATGATAGTGTCTGCAGAAAACACTGAGTTCCCATGTATTCAAGTTTCCTTTACCAACATATTCAGATGCCTAGCATTCAGAGTTCCCTGAATAAAAGCCATTGTTCACCTCCAGTCAGACTGTCCAACAGAAAGTGTAAGGTAATCTGTAGAACACAGCGGTGACAGATGATGAGACTCACTGCATCGGCACTGCAGCGTGCGTATGCACCTATTTCTATCTGTGAAATCCTAGACAATGGTAAACTGACGCCAAACTGGTCTTCAGGCGTTTGTGAAAAATTATCATGCTATTGTTAGTGATGAACAGTGAGAAGACAAATCTTAAATTCCAGACCAAAACTAATTAACAACAACAGTAAAAAATCTGATTCATGATTTTTGAGAACTGCAAATCGCTAGCACTAGCCCTGAAATGGACCAGCCTGCAGGAATGGAAACGGAGCTGGTCAGCAGGTTGTCTATTTGCTACTGCACCAAGACAGTCAACGCAGACAATAAGCATTTACAAGACTGCCTGCAAAGCTGCTTTCCTGTTGCTTGCAGCACAGCCAGCATCTCAACAATATGAGTTTCATTGGGTGCCAGATGTTTATGTCTAGATGAGGAAGAAGAAGCTCTACAACTTCCATCATGTAATATTTACAGCCTGATTAGGTATTTCTCATTTAATCACATATATTATTAATTTCAATGAAATTACTGTTTCTCCCCATGCCTTTAACCAGCCAGTGCATAAAAGTTGGGTTGCTAAGGCAGAATTATAGCCAAGTATTCCAGTTTAGCTGACTGCATTCTGATTACTTAATAACGCCCAAGTATGTGCAGAATTTGTCCTTGCTGTGCGCCACACAGAGTGCTGCACTACCGAAAAAAACCTCAGAAACGGCTGCACTGCATTGGCTTAAGCACTTTCCTCAGCATGGTTTATATTCCAGGTAGTTAAACAAGTCCATAGCTAAGGGAAAATGCCTGACTTCTTGCTGTACCGTTCCCACAGCACTAACGAGCAAGTAAAAAACGAATGGCAAAAGCCTGCTCTGAGGAGCTGGATTTACCATTCTGGCTGAGATTTCCTTGCCCCGTGGGACCGGCTGGTGTGCTCCGGACAGACTCTGCCTCGGAAAGACAGCAACACCGAGCCTGAAAACTAACCGGGATACAAAGCTGGAGGAACGCAGAGGCATTCCTCACCCGCTAACGGGCACCGCGGGGCTGCGTGTGACACCGGCGTGATGCTGAGGCCCCGCACCGCCGGGCCCCCCCTCACCACGCCGGCCCCGCCCGGAGCTGCCGCCCCGCCCGGCAGGTGCCCGCCGGCGCACGGCCAGGCCTCGGGCCTAACTTCGGGGAACGGCCGAGCTCCCCCGCGGCCCCGGCAGCGCCGCCGTTCCCTCGCTCTCTGTCTCTCTCCCGCCAGGGCAAGGGGCCGGCGCCGCCTCAGCGGGCCTCGGGCAGGTGCGCCCGGGAGGCGGCCGCGGCCCGGCCCCCCCCGCCCCGCGCCTCAGGGCGGCGGCGCGGAGCCCGCCATCTCGCTCCCCTCGGGGCGGCTGCGGCGCGGGGCTCGCCCTCCCCTTCACGCCCTCCCCTCGCTGCGGGCCGCGCCGCGCCGGCGGGCTTGGCTTTGCTTGCGGCTGTAGCGCGGGGCTCGGCGTGAGTCACCCAGCCCGCGGCGCGGGGAGCCGAGCGCGCAGGCACAGGGAGGAGGCGGCGGGGGCGGGCGGCGAGCGGGCGGGGGCGACAGGCACCGGCTCCCCGCCCGCCCACTCACACATGCTGCCGAGCCGCAGTCAGCTGGAGCGTCGCTTCCTCCGCAGCCGCCGCCGATGACCTCCTCGCCCGCCGGCAGCCGCTGAGGACCCTCGGCGTCCCCTCCAGGGCAGGGGATGGTAGATCGGCCGCCCGGAGCCCTGTCCAGCCCAGCCCGCCGCACAGCAGCCTCGGCCGCCGCCGCCCGCGGGAGCCGCCGCCCGAGAGAAGCCGCAAAATGAACCCCCAGTGTGCCCGCTGTGGGAAAGTGGTCTATCCCACCGAGAAAGTCAACTGCCTGGACAAGGTGCTGGGGCGCGGGCGGAGGGGGACAGCGCCTCCCGGGCGTGCCCGCCCTGCCGCCCCGCTCCCCTCGGCTCCGGCGGGGCGGGCAGGGCCGGGCCGGGCCGCCGGGGGAGCGGGGCGAGCCGGCAGGTGGCAAATGCAGCGCCTCAGGGGTTGCCCGCTGCGCCGGCACCCGCGCCGCCACCGCCGGCGGCGGGCAACAACCGGCGGGCGACAACCGCCGTGTCACCGCGCTGGCGCAGGGCGGGGGGCGAGCGGGGGCCGCGGCGGACCGGAGAGCCGCTGCGGTGCCCGCCCGGGGAGCGACGGCGCCTGGGGCCGGCGGGTGGTCCCCGCGGCTCCCCCCAGGGATGAAGTTATAGGCGGCCCCCGCCCGGCTGTAGTTGTCGGCGCCTCCCCGAGCTGGGGCGGCTTCGGCTGCCCCTTGCGCCATGGCCGCCTCGGCGGGGATGGTGGCTGGGGCAGCGGGGTGGCGACAGCCCCGTCCCTCGGGGGTGTCCCCGGTGATGCTGGTTATCGCCTAGCGCGGTCGCTCCGTAAATAACAGCAATGAGGCTGTGACAGATGCGCCAAATTAACGTCCCCGGAAAGGCAAGGCGGTAGGAGCTACCGGAGGAAAATACCGTATTATGTGCTAAATTTAGTGTCTGTTCAGCGTACCAAAAAGCCAGCCGTCACATTAGTTAGTGATTTTATTCGCATAGTATTGCATTCTTAGCAAGCGGTGTCGTTTTTTTCTTTAATGAGGCAAAATGTCAAACTCCTGCTTCAGTTATCGTTAAAATAAGCCTGGCAAGGTCAGTGTGTGGAGGTCTTGGCATTCACCTTATCAGAGAATTTATGTTTCTGGGAGTGTTTCAGAAGTACATTTGGTTTCACGTGAAAGTAATTCTTTTGATGTAGTTTACAGAGATCTAGAATGCACGGCCAAAAATATTGACTTGTAGCTATGTCTTTACGTTTACTGTACCCTAGAATAGCTTTCAAAACGTCAGTATCATAAGTAATTCTACTTTCTGTTTCTTTACAGTACTGGCATAAAGGATGTTTCCACTGTGAAGTTTGCAAAATGGCTCTGAACATGAATAACTACAAAGGATATGAAAAGAAACCTTATTGCAATGCGTAAGTATTGTAAATGTCAAGTCTTGCAGAAGTGCACATGAAAAGAAAACCTGGCCGTGGATATTGTCAAATAGGTATTGTTGTGCTGTAAAAACTTAATCTAGAGATGTAGCAGTGCAGTCTAGAGCAGTTTAGTATCTTTTCAGATGGCGTATTCTACTTGCATTAGAGTGATAGAAGATGAAAATATTTGATTATGATGTGTTTAGGCAGTGTTTTAATATCAGATCTCAGGATACAGGTCCTTTCCTCCCAGAAAGTGTCGGATCTGGTGCTGACTCCTATTACATTCATTAATGGCCTGCTGGATTACAGTTGTCTGTTATGCAGCTCTCTGTTCAGGGTTATGGATCCGATCAGCATTTTGTAATAAGAAAACAAACAAAGTGCTTCTCAGTTGTGAGTTTACCAGAGACAATATCCTGTTAGAGATAGTGACAACCTATTTTTAAGACTGTTATGTTGTTCACATATCTCAGATTACTAAACTAGATGTTTACAAAATCCCTGCTTCTGGTGCTTCATGCTATTTTGTATTTTGCTTCTCTCATAGATTTTGATAAAGAAAATAGATTGCTTTTGGTTATAGAGTATAATCATGTTGCATTCCACTTTTAGATTTTGTTGTTGTGTGGATTTTGAAGAGTGCTTTGATGTTTGTCTTGCAAATACTGTGGAAGAGCATTTTGATACATGTAGAAAAAAGGTGCTTATTGTTCTTTGTACCATGTTCCTAAGATTTGCTAAGTGCATTTCAGTACGTTTCAATCTTTAGAAACATTTATAATATGCTTTGTTAGAAGGATATCTCTAAAGAATTTGGAATCAAATTTGATCTTATGTTATATGTTATTCATATATTGTTATTATGTTCACCTTTACCTACTTAAAACATATGTTTTAAGGAGACAATTTTGAAACTATAGACACATTGTAATTTTTTCAGAAATATTGTCCTGTACTCATCTTAAAATATTTGTTTCATGTTGAGGTAGACAGTCTATGGCTGGCCGTCACAGAGTAGTTCAACAGCATATGCTCATTTCTTCCAGGCTAAAATTGAAGCCAGCCAGTGTCTGTCTGTCTGTCTAAAATGCGAGTTTTGTTATAAAAACTGCTGGGCTGCCAAAACTTGAAACACCTGTTTCAATGTGCACAGTTGTACTTAGATTGCTTTAAGAACATATGGAGTTACACACATACATTTCTAGCTTTCCTTGAAGTGCTCTACAGTGTATGGGGGTGACATTAGACCTCTTGCAATAAAGTGTGGTTGGCTGCCAGTCTTACGTGCTGTAGAGAAAGCTCTGTAGGAAGGGAGGTTCATGCTTCAACAGGTGGCACACTACAAGTCGAGACTAACCTAAAGGTTATTGGCCCTACATGGGACTCTGCTTTTGGTACTATTTGAGATGAAGTGTAAGTACAGGCTTACATCCTTTACAGTGATTAAAACTCTGATAATACTTTGGTGCCTTTTACCTAAATTTTTGTAGTTAAATTTCAGTGATGATACTCTGATTGCTTGATCTTTCCTACATAATCAGATGCTTGCTTGTTCTTAATAACACTGTTTGTTTACAAAGTCTCCTCTGTGCTATACGCTGGTGTTTCCATGCTGTGCATATTTCACTTCTGTTGTAGGAGAGTTTTTCATCTATGTAGTTATGCTGCGTGGTGTGTCCTTTTATTTACAGATGAGGGGAAATGAGGATGATGGATATGTTATGTACTGTTCAGGTGCTATTATTCCTGGTAGTTGCTTTAATGAGCTTTGTAATAGTGATCCTTGAAAAAATAATCTCAATCTTTGAAATGTCCCTCAAACTTGATGTATGAAATGGGAAGAAACAATGTAAAACCATGAAAGAATGTGTTTCTTCTATTAAAGAAGAGACAAAGTTTAATGTATAATATCAACAATGTGTATTTTGGTCTTAAGTTTCAGTAAACTTAAGGTTTTTATATGTTTGGTTTTGTTTGCTTGGCTTTTTTTTTTTTTAGAGAAACTTTAATCAAATAATCTAAATAATTTTAAGTGTTCTATGGAACCATGAGGGGAAGACCAAGGTGTGCTTTGTGGTTTCAACAAACTTTAATATCCTTCAAAGGAGGGATAAGACGTTTATGCAAAACTGTGTTTTGAAAATACGGTTAATTTAGATTATCATATTTTGACACAGTACTCTTGCATCTCAAAGGTTACTTATTTGCAAAGCAGACACCATTATAATATTTCAAGTTATGATGTGTCTTATCCAATGTTCATTAATAAGAGACAAATCCGTTTTTATGTTAAATACCGCTTGATCAGAAAATCTGCAAAGAAAAGAATGCAAATTCACTCATACAAACACCTACAAGCACTTAACAAAGAGCAATTACTGTTAGACTGTTTATTGAGGCCATCCATCAATGAGAGTGTAATTTGTAGATAAAAGTGAAGAAGTATGCACTAATTTGAATGGGAGAGCAATACCATGAAGTTGCTTAATAGGTTTGAAAGCCATAGTTAGCTTTCTGTAAGGACAAGTCGAAAAGCACGTATCTTCAACAGTTTCTGTACCTGTTTGTTAGTTCACAGTTAGATAATGCACTTGAGTGTATTTTGACCTTTGAACTTAAAATATTCCACTCTTTTTTTTTCAGGTGCTGAAATTAATAATTTTTGCTGCATTACTGGCAAAGATCAGAAGTTACTTTTATCTGTAAAACATAATTGTGTTTCCATTAATATAAGAAAAACATACTGATTTGTGAATGTTCAAACTATAGTTTTGGTGGAGGAGAGTAAAGTCAGATGGATTAACAGGAACTAGCAAACCAAGAAGGAATGTATTGTGAAATACTTTAATTCAGTGTCCATTAGAAAAGAGCAGAAATATTTGTAAATGCAGGATTCTGCTTCTTTTAAGGGGAACTTTTTTGCTGGGCAGCTTATTGCACTTCTGATACTGCTTTTGTAAGTTGTAGACTTAGGAAAGATTTTGTAACTGGGTTATGAGGGAGAACTTTGTCTACACATGGTTGTGTATAACATAGCTTTGAAAAGAATGATCTTTGTATCACAGGGTTTCCATGAAGTTCCTTGATCTATCTCCTTTAAACCTTTCAGTTCTCTTACTTGTAGAGAAAAGATTATACAACTTTGTTCTCTCTCTCTCTCTTTTATTATTTACATAATTTGTGAGCTGTTTGAGTCAGGATAGTTTATCTCTGCATGTTTTTGTAGTGCTTAGAATGCTTAGAATATTGTGCTTTTACCTCAGCTGGGACCTCAGAGTAGTACAGTACTCTCATGACTTATGGTATGGTGTTTTTCACTTTACCCACATTCACGTTTCATCTGAAAGGCCTCATACACAACATTTTGAAGCTTGTAGATGCTTAGCACGTGGACACTGCTAGGTTTGCCTTAACAACTTCAGTCTTGCCTTTTATTTGCTGTCTGACTTTAAATATGCCATGTTGCCAGAGAACTGCCTGATTTGTGAAATAATGTTGATGAAACTAAGGGCTCAGACTTGTAGTCCAGTTTTGCAGTTCAGCCAGGTGCTATGCATTGCCTGAAGCAGGTGAATGAGCCATTCTTTGTCTCTCTGAATGTGCATATTGGTAGTAAAAGAAAGGTTAAGACAATTAAAATGGCTTGGGTAATCGCATGATTTGTTAAATCAAGGTGGCTTTAATGCAAATCTGAACCCCTATTCCACTTTAATATCTGCAGATAGAGATTATTAAATACTTGTTTAATATGTATGGAAATGATAAGAAGAAAAGTTGTTGTTATTATTGTTTTTGTTGTTATTATTATTATTATTTGCACACTCAGAACTGATTCTTCCCAGCTGCAAATAACCAAGATGATGCAAGGAAATGAATGGCATTTTGGCAACTAACCATCTGTGTACTCGTTATCAAGCTTGTTAAATGATTGAATCATGTAGGATGATTATATGGTAACTTATTCTTACGAATATTCATATAAATACTTCTTTGACAGATTCACTAGACCAAAACACAGGACTACTTTTTATGCAAAATGTAGAAGCTGAAATGCATATTTTTGGAATGTTCTCTCTGCATTAGCTATACCTGCTGATGCAAACAGGCTTCATGCATGTGTGAACACATCCGACAGAGATGTATTTTTTAATTTCTCCAAAACCTAATAGCTTAAGCTTCTGCAGACCTGATATACCCTCTTGCCAAAGGCAAACCACCTCACTATTGGAATAAATCCTTCTGAAATATTCAGTATCTAAAATTTTGCTGATCGTCTGCACACAGGGTAGCTTCATTCAAGTTTTTATTTATGACAGTCACCATATGGAATGATTATATAACTTTAAAATTTAAATCTACTGTCATCAGTCTTAGCGTGGATTATTGACATGAAGAAAAACTCATCATCACTTTATTTTTTCTAGACTTAATTTCTTTTTAACTCATGCCAGTAGAAAATAGATATGCAAATACATTTGAAATATTGTGATGTTTTTAGAAGAATTGTACTACAGTTTCAGTCTGCAAGTGCAGTCAAACTTTACATTTTAAGATACTATAGGGGAGGGATGAAAAATGTCAAAGTTATTTTATACCAGCTTGAAAATGGTAAGAACATGGTACAACTTTCTGGACAGTCAGATGGGCTGGAAAATGGAATCAGTGGATGAATGTGGCCATTAAATGAAATCCATTGTCCTGAAAGGTGAAGTTGTGTATACAAGTTTGGTTTTAGCTGTGAAACATGAGTGGGTTTTCTTTCTGCCAGTCAGAAATCTTATAGAAGGTGACTAGGAGTGTGATGATATTATTCTTACTAAAAATAGCTAACATTATCTTATTTTTCAGTATTGATTTCAGCAGGTGATTATTTCTCAGTTTAAATATGGCAGGAAGAAAGAAAATGAGTAGGTAAGGAGCAGCAAGAATAATCCTTCTGAAATGTGATGGAGCCACTTCCAAGAGTTGCAGTAAAGAGAGCACACAGAGTACACAGATTTTTCGTTTCTAATTCTCCATTTTCAACTGTTACTGAACAACAGCTTATTTAGTGTAAAAGGATAACACTGAGTTTGGGTTGAGGAGGAAGATTGTTTTATGGCATAGTTAACCCTACAGCCAGTTAGGTAGTTCCCCCCCTTGTTTTGGGCTTTTCAGCTGTTTCTTATCATTAGATTTGATCAAAAGTAAGCTATTATATACGTCAACCCAAAACGGTCGTTCTTATAAAAAGAAACAACCCAGAAACTCCCATGCAAACCTTCCTAGAAGGCAAGGGTTTGCACTTTATCACTTTATTAACTTTGTGTATTGAAGACTTTCCTCTTAGCATGTAATATAAAATGAGTAATGCAAATAACAGAACCACTAGAAAAACAGCTGGTAAGGGTCTCAAGTCAGAGCCAAATACACCTATGTCATTTAAGTCAATTATTTCTTGTTCAGCATCCTGTAAGTATGGACTCCAGTATTTGAAAACAGTTATCATGTCTCCCCTCAGCCATCTTTTCTTTGAACAAAACAGCTCTAACTCTTTCCTCATAGATCGTATTTTCTGGTAATTCTTGTTTCTCTACTGTCAATTATCTCCAAATGGTCCATATATATATATATGTGTGTGTGTGTGTGTGCATATATACACACACACACACATACATATACTCTTTGAATTGCAGTGCCCAGTGGAGCATTACCAGAGCTGGTAGAACAGCAAGTGTACCTATGCGACTCATATATAATTTTTCTCCTAAGTCCCTGGTCAGTTTTTGCCATTTGATTTTTTTATTTGTTGCAAAACCCAAACTATTGTTAAGTCATATTCAGATTGTTGCGGGCTATAGTTTTATCTTTCTATGCAGAATTGCAACCTCAGTAGTTGTTACTATCCATTATCTGAGCAGTTAATTGTTCTTGGCTAAGCACAGAGTCTTCCACTTGGTTCTCATTGAACTAAATCTCCATTTTTCCCCAGGCTGTTTCTTCAATTTGTCAAGTTCATTTTATATTCTAATTTTGTTCTCTAATGTGCTTACAGCCCCCTCCTATCAACCTATCAACCCTCCCACCAGAGAGCCTGTAAGCATATTGCAAATTTAATAAGTGCAATCTTCATTTCATCATGCAGGTCGCTAGCTGAAGGCCTGGAAGGGTATTGGGAGCAGTATGTACCTCCATGGTTTGATGCAGCCTTCTCTTCTGTAGTGAGCAGTCATGAATGAGTGAAGTACTTTGTCTTCTCTACCTATTCGTGGAGTGCTAGATCAAGCGTTAAGTTCTGCATAAGAAAGAAAATACAATTGGAAAGAGCATAATCGCTGTGGATATTTCTGCAAACTCTGCTTAAATATGAGGGACAGCTACAAGTAAAGGAAACATACATTCCTGCTGCTCAGTGCTCTGGTATCTTGGTTAATTGAGTATTAAGTCAAAATTAGTATTGGTGGTACCCAGTCATGAAAAGGAAAGTAGGACAAGAAGCCGAGCCCATTTGCTAGAACAATTGAAGGAGCTTCTTAGGCAAAATATTTTTGAGTCTCTGAAAGGTGTTTGATGCATATCTTTAAACTCTTTGAAGAAGGCACATGAGAACACTGTCAGAGTTGCTGAATACTGTGTGTGAGGCGGATGGTGGTTAGTTGCAAAGGAATTACTAAAGAATAATCATCACTGACACTCAAATCTTGGGAAGAGTTGGGCTGTGTTTTGATTGCTGTGCCTGTGTCTGAGCAATGGGATGCAAAAACATTTCTCAGGTTCTATTTCAACATGTTCAGTTGGCTGTGTCCTGATTTCATGTTTGATCAAGACCTGCATATGACACCTTACATGCATGTGCTGGTGGCTGTGCAGGGAGAGGACTGTGAGCTCCAACAAGTCCCTTGGTTTGCATTGTTGCAAGCTGTGGAGAGCACCATGGAGTGCTACAGCTTAGCTGCAGCCAGCCTGCTTCCCTGCTGGTGCAAATGGAGTAGAAAAACTGCCCCGAGGGAGATGAGTTGTTACCTTTTTTTCTCTCAGAGCAGGTGAATTCTCAGACTGCATTGAGCCAGTACTGTCACATCTAGTAGCTGATGTGAGTATAGGGTCACGTGTTTTAATATTCTGCCCATTGGTGTAATTGCTCCAAAGGGACAATTACAATTTAGTGTTACTTAGAATGTTGCTGGGGCAAATAGATAGAAAACATACAAATAAATATTATACATTTAACTTCTATTTTTATGCAAGACTGCAATAAACATGACATTGAAAGCTATTTGCAAGAAGTGCTTACAAAAAACCTTGCTGTGTGGAATCCTGATCTGTTGCCAGTTTATGTCTTGGCTCAAGTAAATACATGTTTTTAATTTGTATGATCATTGGTCATTGTAAATTGCAGATAAGTTTTCCAAGGAAGAACATGTGCATCTCCTCAGCACCTGTAGTCGTTGAATATATCGAACATATATTCTTAGGGGACTGTAGTTACTGAGACACAATTTCAGTAAGTGGGATTTTCTTTGCTTGCTAGTATCTTAGCCACTGTTGATGCTCAACATAATCTTGATTTTTCTTAATAGCTATTACTTTCCATACTTGTTCCTAAAGATTGATGAAGTTTGTTTCATTATATTTACTAAAATATTTAAGCAACAGAACAAGAACAATAGATGAAATTTTGTGATTCCAAATCATTTACTTATTTGCATTGCATAGCTTGAGCTTTGGAAGAGGTAATAACCAGTTGTAGCAAGCCTGTGAAATCTTGATGGTATGTTTTGTTAACAGCTTTGTGATTTAACTGTTCAGGATTTTAAATGTTCTAAGCTATAGAATTTCCTATCATATTTGCCGAAGAACTTAAAAAAAGGAAAGTATTTTCACATGGCTGAATTTTGAGTTCCGTGTAGCTCTGCTAATGTTGTTGATGGTTGCAAGTAAACCCGTTGTCCTGATATACTCTATGTACACTTATTTTTCTTCAAGATTTATAAAGTATGTTCCAATCTTTCATGTCACTTTGAATTTTCAGAGCCGGTGATGTCAATAGAGAATGACAACATCATGTCAGTTAGCTCAGTGTCAAGAAGCATTTTTTGCTGTTTACGTATAATGTCAGTGGAAGCTTACCGTAATTATCCAGACGACATACAATCTTGGCTGAGTGGTCAATTAATGTTATTTTCATAATTTTGAATATTGTGTGGTGCTTACAGAAACCTTGCTAAATTTAGAGATTGTAGAAGTTACACTGAGGGCAGAGTTGGCTGTGTGATGTTGAGGTTCCTTGAAAAGGAGACAGTAGGCAGGACTTGCAAGGGAAAAGTTTGCTGTAACAAGAGTGGGGTGAAGTAGTTGTTGAATAACTGGTCTGCCTGAATATAAATGACACCAACCAATTCATGCTGTCCCTAGTTATGACATCTCACACAGCAACTTTTTTAAAAACCAGAAAAACGCAGTTAATTCTCCTTGATTTGCAGAGCATTTCTGCTGTCTGTGCCTCCATTCATCTTCTGATGTTGGAGTTGATGTTGCATCAGAGTTGGCCAAGCTATTTTCCTTTGCTTTCTATTTGTGTTGCCTGTGTAACTTTTATTTGTACTAGGAGGAAAAGTCTAGATGATGAGCAGTGCAGAATTTTTAGTCTGTTGTATTTCCTCCTCCACCTGTCTGTCCTGCTCCCCACCTCCAAATCCTCCTGTTCTCGCTTGTGGTGGAATTGTGTGGTGGTAGCTGATCCCATAACATCTTAATATGAGGAAGGCACAATAATGTGCGATCAGTGTCACATTGAGAGAAGACTACAGCAGCTTAGTTTTAAAAATGAAAAACTAATTGTAATTTGGCCAGTAATAATTTAATCATATATTGCAACGGCTTTTCTGGGAAGTGCATAGTTACTCTTTAAAGAGGATTTCTTAAAATACAGAACTATATGGAAACTGTGTAAGTTTCCTCCTTGCTTCACAGTTTCAAAAATTCACACTAGGTCTGTGTGTGTCCGTCGTCGTCGTCCCCCCCCCCCCCCTTAGGAGAGCAAATATTTGGAGGTAGTCCATCATGTTCTGCCTCTCTAAATGACAGCATTTTTCACACAGGTGTATTGATGTAATGCCAATTTCACAAGTTTAAAAATAAATTTGTGCTGCATTTTAATTTAGTTATACCTCAGGTATTTTTTTGAACTTGGCAAACTAAATGGTAATAGCTGTTTTTGTTTAGTTTTGTTCCAGTTTTACTCTGGAACAATTCAATACTTGTAATGCAATTCCTTCAAACATGAGAAAACTATAAATAGAAATACTTAGGGAAAGATTAAAAAAAAAAAAAGATGCTGATTTTAGGCTTAATTAAAATGCAAGTGGCTAAGTTTGTGGAGGGGAAAAGTGGTAAGATGAAATAAATTGCCTAAATAAAAAACCATGGACTGTTTCTGCGGAACAGTGTAGAGTGGCCTACGTTCAACACAGTAGGGTGTTCGCATGTTGCATAGCATTGGTTGCGTGCATCTGCGAATGCAAGAGGGAAGAAATTTCTGACTGGATTTGCCAGGTCATACAAAAAAAAAAGGGGCCAATATGAGGATTTCTAGCAGCTGAAGTGCTCAATAGGTGGTTGACCAGGAGATGATTACCACTGTTAGAACTGGCAGCATTCTTGGTTATGTTGCTGTACGGGATGTTGCAGTCCATGTTTTAAAGAACCTGCCTGAAAATATATTTGTAGAAAAGCAAAGCTTCTTAAAGGACTCAAATTTATATTTTTGGAGCTACTGTTTGTGTTTGATACAGTGATGCTAGTGCCTTTGTTGGTATTAGTATCTGATGGGTAGTAGAGAAGTGATATTGGTGGGGGGTGAATAAAGAGAACGAAATGCCTCTTGGAAGAAGCTTTGTTCAATAAATAGTTGCTGAATGGCCCATCATGTAGGCATATTTGTTATAAATTTTGCTGTAACATAGGAAGGTCTGAGAATTTTATTTTGAAGTAGTTGATAGGAATTTGTCAGGCTATCAGAAAACAGAGATGAAGTTTGTTACAACAGTTATTAGCATAACTTGTTGAAACACTGTGGTGTTAGCACAAAATTGTTAGGAGGAATGGGGAAAGGGAAAACCAGGTTGGAGGAAAAAATATCAAAAGATATATTGAGAAGAACAATATTCCCTGAAATATGTGAAAGGAATTGAAACCTCTAGTAAATGAGACTGAGAGGTAAGTATTATGGGAAATTTAACAGTAACGATGTGTATACTTACACAAGGGGGAAAAAAAAGAGTACACATGCATGCAGAGAAAGCAAGGATAGATGAAAAGAGAATTAATTTATAAAAATGTTGAGCTTTTCAATTTAGCAATAGCAAACTAAATTTCTGAAATGGTCGCACTTTTGATTAGGAACGGGGGGGTACTGTCATGGTGAATGATCAGTCGGGATATGTCATGAGCTTTTGGCTTATTTTGATCTGAAGATCAAAAGGGATATTAAACAGTCATTCTCAGATAACTCACTATTTAAACTGCTATGTGGCTTATATTATAGTTGTGTCAGAAATGTTGGAAATCCATATTAACAAGAATGGAAGAAGCTGGAAGAAGAAAAAGGAAGAGCAAGTAGGTGAGCTTTGGTTGAGTTAATGGTTAGTCTGCTCCATCTCGTGCTTCTCCATGCAGCCAGGTCTCAGTTCTTGCAGGGGCTGACACAGAATATTTGCTCACAGTCTGAATTCTGTTAATTCTGTCATTATTTTAACAATAATAAATTGATATTCAGAATAGAATAAGAGATTCCATTATTATATGAAATACGATTTGGTTTAATGGCACTGCAGGTACTGAAGACTTCATCCTGCTTTGAGGAACTTGCAGTGAGGTTTTAAAATTGTTATGAAGTTAGTAATTCATAAGAAATATCAGGACAATTGGAAAAAATATAGTTTCTCACTTAATTTTATGCCCCTTGAAAAATGTTTCTGTACACTGAAACAATAGGCTACCAAGTAGTGTCCCCAGGAAGATGAAAAGCTTGAGGGGAAACTAAGAAGTATGGTGAGAGTTGTGTGAAAATGAGAACAGCATATGTGATTAGTTCTTCTGATAGTCTAATGCAAGCAGGGGTGTATTGCAAACTTCCTTTTTTTCCAGTGAGATGAAGATGGATATTCTTCTGGGCAGCAATAACTTAGATTGGTGCTGTTAATGTTTTGCATTTATCAGTTATGAACAACTCGGCATAGCCAGGGAATTATTTTTGGAGTTTGTTTTGAAATGTAAGAGATCATCTCGTTCTATAGGCTACTAAGCTGCTTCAGTACTGATTAATATTTTTGTAAAACTTGGAAAACTTAAAAATTATTTATAAATAAGGCTTTCTGTACTTGTTACTTCAGGAAGTTTGGAAAGACATTCTGAACACAAGCTGGTCAAGCCTTGTATCAATTCCTCCTTGTGCTAAAGACCTTCTTTCAGGATGACTCTTGTCTTTGTGGAGGAGAGACTCGAAAGAATAACATCCAATTTCTTGTACTGATTAAATGCTTAAGTTTCATGACCATGCTGCTGCTATTTCAAGCCTCATTTGGGTCAGCAGCAGGAGTCTCTTACTGCCCAAAAGGCAATGACAGATTATGTCTCCTATGCAGAATAATACTGTATACGGAATATATTAACAAAAGGAAAATTTAAGCTTGTCAAGCTCAGTGTGGATGTGAAGGAGACTGTAATGTGCTTTTAGAAGTTGAAGGAAATAGGGTAAAAAAGGTTATTTTTATCTAATTACTTATTTCACCCTGAGGAGAATGGCAACTCCCCTTTTTCATAGCTTACTCCATCCTGTCACTTCTGTTGTGCTGGAGATGTAGGCTCTGGCAGAATTAGTTTGGTGAGCCAACAGGCCCTTTTGTTTTCTTCTGCTATTTTTCTTTGTGCATCGGCAAAGCCACCTGGCTGCTCGGTGTCAGATCTCTCCAGTAGGTTTCTCATCTCCATTGCATGCCTCAGGTGTGACAGTAATTCAGCATCTGATGTGCTGTGACCACTGCCCGTGGTGTGAGACACAGGTGTGTCTCCCTTGTGTTTTCCATCTGCACTGTTTGTATACATTTGGGTCTCGTGTAAATGCTTCAGGATCTCTTTTTGATGTGTATCTTCGAAAAGACTGCTGGAATAAGGCACTACTTCACAACTGGGATAACAGATATTAATACACGCAGTTAATAGTAACTATACATCTTACACGAAAGAAATCAGAACTGGACATTCAGGAACAGACTTGTAATGGATCTTTGAAGTTGATAGTACAGTAGATAAACAGTTCATAGTAATAATTAATACTAATTAATTTTATACCCGTTCTATTTTTTCCCAGTAGAACAATTTCTTACCAGGAGATGTTTTGCAGGAATCTGCCAGTTTCAACTTTTTTTTTCCCTGTAGGAATCTGTATTTTAACTGTGTTGGTTTTATAGTAGCAGAATGCTTACTTTTGGGGACAAAGTATTTAGCTTTGTCAGTTGGACTTATTTTGCTTAGGTGTATTTTACCGAAACAACTTTTATCAAAGCATTAAAATATTATGTGTGTTAATTATATGTTATTTTTATTATAGTTATATATTACATTTAGCATTATGATGACAATTTACAAATAAGAACCTACGAACGTGGAAGGAGATAAAATACATTATTTTCAAGAGCATGGAGTTGTAATATAGCTGGGGTTCTTCACTATAGCTTGTGAAGAATAGCCATTTTAAGAGAAAATGTTTTTTGAAGAAAATTTAATATTAAAAAAATATTCCAGATCACAGTTGTTCTCAAAAAAGAACTATTTTTCCCAATCACATATAATGTTAAGAATGCTTTGCATATTCATGCAACTGGATGTGAGAAGCTCTGCTGCTCCCTGAGGTGTGGGAGGAAGTTTAAAGGAAGTTCATAGTAGTGATGGCCTCATGGAGCGCTTTAACACGTGGACTTTATGGCTGTTGCAGTCTCCAGTTTTTGTTTTCTTCTTATTAGGCATACGTTCTTTTAGTTTTATTAGGGCTTTATTAACAACTGTGTTTGTTTCTTTTTTATATAGGCTTCAGTTAACATTTCTGGTCCACTCTCCATTACTTTAATATTTCAAGCAGTGTGTTGGAAAGACTATCCACAGCAAATATGTTGAATATTGCCCTAGAAAGCGGAGTCATGAGCTTGAGCATAGTTAACTCCCAACAATCCCAAGACTGTTAAAATGCTTACAAATACAGTATTTCTATATATTTCAATTTGATTTTCTCCCAAACACGTAGATCTGACTTATTTTGAATTGGATTCCTTACCTTCTACGGTTTGTGTTTCCTGTATGGTTGTTCTGGAAGGTTTTGGTTCAAGGTCTAAAACTGATAGTGTGTCTGCTGAAGTTTTTGCTCTTGCAATGAAGTTACAGAATAAAACTTAGTCTTATAAACCAAGCATCCTTTGGAACTTGATGTCTTCTGTAATCACATGTATGATTAATATATTGCTAGAATGGAGACTATACCTTTAAACACAAAATTATTTAAAAGTTGCTAATAAACATGTTTTATATTCCATGAATGATGGTTCTTTTGCTATATGTATATCTTATTCGAGAGAAACCTTAAGAAAAAAGGCACTCTCTTATTTGCACAGTTGGCTTTTCTTACCTGAGATACAGACTAATGTCAATTTGTATTATGTTAGTAGGAACAGCTATGTTCCATATATACAATGAAGAAGAAAGATACTACTCTGACTAGTATTTTGACAGTTTTATTTTAGACTGTTAAAGTTAGGGAGATTTTAAATTTGACTCCTTGGCGCTTAGTTGTTTTTCACAGTGGAATGACCTGTTATGGTTTTATACATTTTCCTTTGCAACATAACTGCTTAGCAACTGTGAGCAAATTAAAGTTAAGATAAAAATGACTCCTCTACTTTTCCTCACAGCTGTATGCACACCTACTTTCACCTGAACAAAATTTTTTTTTAATTCTAGACTGGAAAAAGTACACCTCTAAGTGCTGAACAAAAATATATTAATGGTATTGTTTTCCTGTCCTTATTATAGTGAAAAAGTATACTGAGCTGTGAAATATTATTTGAAAAATGTTTATTCTAGAAAGAACTGTGTTGGTCATTTCAGTACGTACGTTGCTTGCAATTTTCATTTTGGGCAATTATGGTCAGTAGACAATTTAATAGTAAATTGTCTTACAGATTTTTTTTCTGCCTCACTGTAACTTGTGAGAATGCTTATGTTAATTTTCAAAAGTTCTTTTTCTAAAGCAAAATAGGGGAAAAGAAGTAATCTGTCACTTTCTTTAAAGAAATAAACAGTACTGAAAGCCTTCATGGCACCATTTTCACATCTGCTGTAAAGCAACTATACTAAAAAGTCATCTGTTTTGGTTATAGTAAATTAAGGAGTAGATGGACAAGAGCTGGGAAAACATCAGCATTCGGAACTCTACAAATAGTCAAGCAACTATCAATTTCCCCAAAGAAGTGATGGGATTATTTTTGAATAGGGGAGGCGTAATCACACCTTTAGTACGTGGAAGACGCTGGATATGAAACCAGGGGGTAATGTTAGAAATAGACATCTGAGCTGGAAAGATTTCCCATATGCCACAATCTTCGTGAAGGCTGTACTAAGTAGACCTTCATAAACAATTCTGTTGATGCATAGGAATTAATCTCAGCTGTGTTAGCCTTGCAATATAGACGGGAGAAAAGCAGAAAATACTTGCTGTTCCTGTAAAAAATCAGACCTTAAAATAGGAATGCGCTGAATGCATGAAAGGAAAAGGTCCTGCAGAGTCAGAATGTCATTTGTACCATCATTTTTAAGGTGAAACACTTGAAGAGCACTATCGTCAATTATTTCATTTGTTTGCGGAGTGCCTATTACTGTCATAGTTGAATACCTTTTACCCAGGGGACATTAGTTATATAAAGCTGATGGGCCAATAAATTATAAAACAGTACATGCTTCTGACGGGGGGGCTGGAGTTCTTCATGTCCTGGAACATTGTTTTGAGGATGGACGAGTAAAAGTGAGGACAATTGACTGAAACAGCCTTGCCATAAGTGTAGAGTATTAAAGGAAGACCGACAGAATTAAATACTCAAAAATACCGTGGGAACTATCATATGGTGGTGGTTTTTTTCAGACACTGCTTTGAAGAGGATCTTTTAAAAGTTAAAGGTGCTTTTTAGATGTGGTTGCAAATAGTTAAGTTAGAACTGTAGCTCGTATCTCCTAAGTGTCTGCCATTGCAGGAGAACAGTAGTGTAGATGGTGTCTCTGAAAAGTAATTGAAAAAAATAATTGAAGTAGGCCACTACCTACTCTACATTGTTTTCTCAGTGGAAGGAATTAAGAAATACAGCCTTTTGTACTTTCTTGAGTGTTCTATTTGTCACCCTTTTCCCAGTGGGAGAGACATATGCTCAGTGGAATATCTTGTTATGGTTTGATTTCATTCTTGCTGTAAGCAGAAAAGCTTTTATTGGCCATACAAGATGATGTACACATTAGGATAGTGGAGAATGTGGTTAATTTATATTTCGACTGACATAAAATATTAAGACTCATAACCATTTCTGTAAGACAAGAAATACGTAAAGCAGTGGGGAGAGAAGTACTTACTGCACAGTACTTACAGCACGAAGTAGTGGTATATTAGAGTACACCCTGGGTGAAAGTGGAGTGGGGAGGTACAGCAATGTGACATTCCAGGGAGGCTGGGGTATGGACCAAGTTGTCACTGCAGGATAATTCGGAATGGAAAGGGCTCTGCACATACTGTATGTTCTTTAAATGTTTAAAACAGGCAGAAGAACTTAAAAATCATGAGTGAATAAAGCTGGCAAGTTTCCCCTTCTGCTCCATCCACACAGGTTGTTAAATGATTCTCCTTGCTGTGGTAGCAGAGAGCCTGCCAGGAGTGCATTAAGCGTCGTGATTAATGTCTGTCACATGCTTATTCTCTCATCTTCTCGACAGCAGGTGGTGCGTATATGCAGTGTGGGTTTTTTTGTAGGTTTAAAGAAAACAAGAGTGTTTGCGAAGATGCGTGTATGTGTAAAAGGAGACAATGTCAAAGAAATGGAATGTGTGCTTGGAGCAGAAAGGGCTTGTGGTGGCCCCGAGTTCCTGGAAACCGGGCTGAACGAGGGACAAATTGCCTCCAGGAAGGTTCTGTCTCCATTGCAGATGACTTCTGCTCTTGTTGTAGAGACTTCTCTTGAGCCAAAAGTAGTAAAATCACAGTCATCCTCCCTTAAATTTGGGTTGCCTTTTAAAATATTTAGTCACATTCAGGATGAGGTCAGGTAACTCGAACTTTGAAACTCTGTGGGAAGGCAGTGCTGACAGTGGCAGAAAGGTTTCACGTGCTTACGGCAACCTCTTTTGCTTAGAGGGTATTCTTGTCTGCTCTGAACTGGAGCTTCCTAATGTTACTTGATAAGCCCACTGAATGTCTGAGCGCTGGAATGATGGGGACATGCATACCAAGTGCAGCCAGTTATTAGAAAGGTGCTTGTACTTAAGTGTATTTATGACTGGAAAAAAGGCTTTTTTATATTTTAAGTGCAGCAAAAAAAAATTAACCACTGTATTACGGTATTTTTCTTTCACACTATGTGAGTGTGATATTTTTTCTTAAGAGTTTTAATAATAACTAATAATACATTATTTAAAGTAGTATTGATTTTTTATAGTTTGGATACCATTAAGTGGAAGAATGAAATGCATATGATGAATAATGAAACTAATTTGAAGAAGTTTCTAGTTATTTTATCTGAAAAATATACAGGGATTGTTAGATCTTTGCATGGTTCATTGCATGGTGGAAATGCCTATAACTGATACACACAGATTTATGTTTTCTATATATCTAAACTAGTTCAACAACCACAAAACTAAACAGACGTTTTTGCTTTAATATGAACACGTGCAACTCTTTTCAGCTATTAAATGTGAGGTTGTATTTGAGTATCGTTACCTTGGAATTTTAATCTCATTTACACAAGGTCTTGGTTACAGTTGCTTAGTAACACGCTGTGGAAACAGATTTGTTGATTTATGATAATACATCTACAATATCCTTATAATTAAAGATGTTGTAAGGAAAGCAAGTACACAATGTGGGTGTGTATTTCAGCCGAATGGTTCTAATAACCTCCGTCTTCACAGTGTATCTTACGGTGACTGTCTTTGTATGGGTTGATGTTTTATGTAACTCACCTGACACCTGATTCACACTGTTGTACGTGATTTGGTGGTAGTTTTGGATAATGCTGATTTGCAATTTGTAGGTGAGTCTGAAATCCTGAGGTTTAGCAATTTACTTCCATGGGACTGCAATTCTGACGTGGCAGTTATTTTGTAAGACTTGCATTGATATCAGGAACAAGCTGTAAGAGAGAAAGAGCCTCATGGTTCATTTTTACATGGTGTTACACTTTCATTCCCAGGAGAGAGAAGTGTGTTAGAGATTAAGCATCATGAGACTTGTAAAACATCTTTTTTTGACAGCTAAAGGAAGTATCTAGAGAAGTGTTGGCTGTTGGGTGTTGCATGTCTTCAAGTATTTGCAATTAGTGTATTTTAAGGTTTCCTGAACTCTTTAAGGTCTTTCGTTTCTTTGCAAACAGGGCTCAAGATTTCTGTTTACCTCCTCTGCAATATATTGCAGAAGAATTCAGAAACTGAGAAATTTCTAACACTAGCATGCTTATTGTGTAAAATGTATATGAAAGCAAAAATTAAGCACGCACCTCTGAGGCAGATGGAGTGTTATTAAAATCCTGGAGCCTGCTTTAAGCACAGACCCAACCCCAGGAAAAGAAAAGCAAATAAATTTAACAAATTTATAAATAAAACAAAGCTAAACATCCTGTATGATGAGGCCTGAATTTAGTCTGCTATTCTATATGTATTTTAAAGCATAAAAAGCTTGTGTTATTCAACTCAGAACATTTAAACAACTCTTAGGCCATATACCTGGATGTTTTGTGCAAGGCCAAACACGTTGGTGTTACATAATGAAATAATAATAGTTTTGCCTCTCTGCCTAGTATATTTACCTCAGTTTCCTTGTGAAATTAAGTTATTCAGGTTCCTATCAGGCTCAAAACATTTACAAAGACCCATACAAATTGATAGCTGTAATTTCTTCAGATTTTTTTTTCCATATATAATGCAAGAATGCAGAGGAAATAATAATTATTTTAAAAGTGCCATTCACATGGCTCTGTTCAGTTGAATGTTTTGCTTTCTGTTTTCAAATGCTTGTAAGCTATTATGGTTGTTCCACTATTGTCTTATCCCTTGACTGGAAAACTGTGGGTGGCATTTATCTCACCTACCTTTGGCATATCCCATGCCGATGTACGTAAGCTGAAATCATTGCTCTAGTCCCATTTTTGTAGTTGGTGGAGAAATAAATGCTTTAAGATTTCAGTTCATCTGACTCATTTTATGATAGGTGAAACAGACTTTATTCATTGTTAGTTATGTTAACTTAATCTTCATGGACTGACTCAGATACAGAGGTTTACCTTTCATGAAGTGGATCTTCTCCTGCGTGTGAGAGAGCCACTTTATGATGGCTGTCCCTGAACAGCTGTCAGAACCAAGTATCTTCATTTTCTGGAGCTCCTACCAACTCGTGTTTCCAGTCCTTTGGTCTTTCATAGGCACTTGAGCAAGTTTGTGGAGGAGGAAAGATTTCAGTTATTCCATTGCATTTTTAAGCCTATTTTTGAGCTCTGCCTGTCACCTCACTGCACACTGTGCCCTAGGAGACTGTGTCCCTGCCCCGTTGCCTTTTTCAGATTCTTGTGTTATTCAAACCTGCATCATTAATGTAAAAACAAAACAAACAACAACTACAAAAAATTTAATGTCTTGTATCTCAAAATATTTATTATCCCAGTTTAAGAAGAAAAATACTTGTTCTTCTGTTTTTTGTGATCTCTTGTTCTGCATCTCCAGGCTGCACCTGGAGAGCTGTGTCCAGTTTTGGTCCCCACAATTCAAGAAAGACACAGACAGACTGGAGAGGGTCCAAAGGAGGGCCGCAAAGATGATCAAAGGGCAGGAGAAACTGCCCCATGAGGAAAGACTGAAGGCCTTGGGTCTTTTCTCCCTGGAGAAGAGAGGGCTCAAAGGGGACCTCATCCCAGTATTCCAGTACTTAAAGGGTGGCTACAAACAGGAAGGAGGCTTTCTCTTCACAAGGAGCCACATGGAGAAGGGATAATGGGTACAGGTTGCATCGGGAGAAGATTTATCTTGACACAAGAAGGAAATTTTTTACAGTAAGAACAATCATTCACTGGAACTCTACCAGAGATGTGGTAGAGTCTCCATCACTGGAGGTTTTCAAAATGCAATTGGACAGGGTGCTAGATAATCTCACCTAGGCTCCTTTTCCCACAAAGGTTTGGACCAGATGATCTCTTGAGGTTCCTTCCAACCTGGGCTGTTCTATGATTCTATGGTTGATCTGAAATTTATGGCAGTATTGTGTTGGGTCTAATAACCAAAGGCAGGTTTGAATTCCTCAAGCATAGCTATGAGGAAAATTAGGTGAGTTCAAACATAATTTATTTTGTATTGATGAGTGCATGGAGATTGAATTTGTTATGAGCCCTGTTAAAACTGACAATGCAGGATTCATTCAGCTGAGATATTTTTGAATTTTGAGTTACATACTGGATTGACATTTTAAAAAATGTCATATATCCTGAGGAAAAAAATCCGATTCACAGCCAATTAAAAATATTACAAAAGTCTGAATTTAGTAATATGGCTTTTTAAAATCTTAATGAAAAATGTAGAGTAACTCAGCAATAAGCATCTCTGCTATTTTAAAAAATATTTTTCTAAATGCACTTTTAAAAAGAAAAATACACAGAATTGGATTGGTCTCTGAGACCACATGCAGAGGGCAATGAGGTAAAAGCATTTATGACATCCAGAAATACGCAATGACACTGTATGGTAGGCTCTCCAATGAGCAGAGGCCTTTTTCTTCCAAGACACGAGACCTCAGTCACTTTGGGCAACCCTGCAGCCAGACAGCACAGAAGGGCTATACTCTTTTTGTGTAAGATCTGATGGACTACTGATTTTTTTTTTTTCTTTTTTTTCCCCAGTTTACTTTTGCCCTTTCAGGATGATTCAATTAATTTGTGTTCAGTGTATGGAAACCCTTTCTATGGTCTTTCATTAAAAAAAAAAAATTAATTTGCTAAATCCAAGTCAGCAATTTATCTCTTCTCTCTAAGCTCTCTGTTTTATAATCTCCTGTGTGTTTTGTCTGTCTTTTATTAAATATTTACATATAAAGGAAGACAGATACAAATTCTTCGACAGAATATCTATACTCATGATACTGTATACCTAGTAAATCTTAAATTTATGTAATAAAGATCTGTCATTGACTTTTTTGGATATGAAGTGGAAAAAAAGGGATACTATGAAAATGTAACTTTTTCTGTTAATTTAAAAACTGAAGAAAGCATTTTGCTTATGTTGGTGATAATTGTGTAGGCAATGAAAGCAGTATTTTCGGAATACTCTGCTGGTTAGTCATGAGACTTCTTTATTTACCAGGTTCTATGGAGGTGGTAGTTGGCATTAACCATGCTTTTTAGTCAGCACTGCAACAGCAGCGTATTCCTTTGACCACATTTCTCATAGTGTAAAGTTGTGGCCCTAGCCTTACCGTGGCTGGATTTACTTTAGAAAGAAAAGGGAAACCATGGTGTGACACCCTGCCTATAGAAGGCCCAGAATTCTCCTCTTTCTATCCAGTGGACTTTCTGTCCACAGCAAATCATCGCACTGCCTTTCACACCATGAAATCGCTCAGTTGGTAATGCAGTTTCCATCAAGTGAGTACCCACTTTGTTCTGCTTTTGAAGCGTTTGCTTCCCAGTTGTGTCGAAACACAGAGGCTGCTTTCTGCTGCTGCTTTCAGGCGTTCGCCTGGGTCTGCTGGGTGACATTCCCTTACAACTTTTGAAAAGACAAGAATTGAATAACCATTATCTATATGATATTGTTTTTTTCTGTTTGATTAACAAAGGTGAACAATGACCGCTTTGAGGTAGGAAACCCCTTTATTAATATTTTAGAAATGCAACTCCATATGAAGCTCCTTCTACATTCCCTTTAGATTTCCCCCTACATCTGTACAACTCATATGCAATATGCATAAAGTATCTTGCTAAGAAACACTATTACAAAATGTTCCTTTTGTTTCAGTTTGGTGGTTGATGTTAATGAACTGTCCAACTAATAACATGGATCCAGATTTAACAGAGAAGTTGGCCCATGTATGGCTGTTGTCTCTGACCATTTTTGTTGTCACTCACCAAATGATTAACAAACTTCTGAAAAAACCTTGAGGCTGGAGAGCACAGTGACCTGTAATCTGTCACAGTGAGAGAACCCACAGAAGTGTTTTCTTTGTTTGAAAGAGGATAAAATTCTTTATTGAAAAACCTTGTTTCTTAAGAATTTAATACTTAAACTGTTACATAGTCAGATATTTTAACTAATGGGAAAAATTCCATTTGATTTATTGTTACTTACTCTTTTTTGAGGGACCCTTTCCCTGCTCATTTACTTGCGGAGCTAAATTTTCCATAAGATAGACATTTAATATTAAATATCTGGCCTAGTTATAAATGTACCCATGATCTCATAAATATTACTCTGACACTATCTGTGAAGTGAAAGGGAAGTTATGAATACGCTTCTTGTTCTGCTTTATAATACCTTATGTAAGATGTATACTTCACACTATACACAAATTAGGATTTTCTTTTTTCATAGAACAGTTGCTGTATAATCAAAATTTATGATTTTTGGACATTTAAATTTAGTTTACTTTGAATATTGATTAGATCTTTGACCAGCAGGGATGGCTGGTGGAAATATATCAGCCCCATATTAATATTATTTGTAAATAAAATACAGGGAAAAAATTGTGAATCTGGTTAGATACTGAATGTCATATTGGTCTGACTGGGCATTAAGTGTTAATTTTCATTGTGTCAATTAATATAGCGATATGTAAAACCAGAAGACAGCACCTCCCTAACCCCAAGCTTCCTTATTGCTGATAAGACCCTATCTGTCTAAAAGTATATGTTGCCCTTCATGTTTGGGTGTTGCCTTAGGTAATGATGAGAGTGAGTGAGCCCCATACCTGGCATGCTGAGTCCTTTAATAATGCACTGCTGGAGGGGCTCTGAACTGTAGTGAGAGAAAAAGAATAGGGCGTGAGAGTTGGAAGGTGATGAGTGTACTAGGTAAGGGAAATTCTGTGGAAATGGGGCTTATTGCTTTTCAAGTGTCTTTATGTTACTTCTTACAAAGAAAAAGAGGCCAAAGACTTGTCCTTTCTTTAGTTGGCTCATAGGAGTAGTCTAGGTAAGAAACAAATTTTTGTAGTAAGTGGCACACAAGGCAGTGATGTACCTAGCAAGTCTGAGACTATTTCAGCTCTCCGGCAGGAGTGACCAAGTGTGTACCCAATGCAGGTCTGTGACACGAAGCTGTACTCAGCACACACTGATGAGGATATATGGTAATAATGAGGTAGAGAAGTGTCATTTTGTCTACCCTAAGTGGAAAAAAATTGATCTTTATGAAGACACTCATAAAAATTAAATGACAAATCAATATAATTATTCTCATTGTTCTGTGGGTCTTTTTATAAAAATATAGCTAATGCATGCATTTGTCTTAGTGTAGTGCATGGAAGAGCTAAAGACTGGAAACCAACTTTAGATCATTTTAGCCCGTCTTGCACGGCAGTAGGACTAAGCTTACCTAAATTATGCTGAATGTATGTTTGCCTAATGTGTTCTTAAAATTCAGTTTTCTTAGAGACCTTGCTTTTTTATGTCCTTACAGTTCATAGTTTCCCTGAAATTAATCTTATTTTCTGCAGTTTTATCTTAATTATTTTTCTTCTTCCCTAGCGAATGTGGAGAACAATGGCTAACTCTGCTTTTTTGTAACATATTATGTATAAGAAAGCTGTTACCATGGCTCACCTCAAACTTTGTCTTTTTAGACTGAGAAAACTTAATTCCTGTAGTCCTTTCTCCTAAATTATACTTTCAGAAACTCTTCTAATTCCTGCTACTTTCTACAGATCCCTCCTAGTTTGTCTTTTCCAGAGTGACATTTACATTTTAACAACAGTATCATAGTGCTGACTTGTATTTAGCCTGTCATCTCTATCAATTCCAGAGGCTCTCTTCCCAATTGCTGCATAGGCAAAAATGAGCTAATGGAAAATGTGACTCTTAAGAAAATTTCTGAGAAAGTATCTAAAAGGTAGAATATAGTTAAGGTGGCTGAAACAGGCATCTCCAGAGAAGAACAAGTTGTTTACTGTTGTCTGTAGTAAGCTGATTATGTGAATGCTTCTGTCATATTAATTGGATGCAGTAATGCAACCGATGTCAGGAGAAGTTACAATCATCACTAATTGATGATGCCACTAAGGCAGCAGGCTCTGATCATGGTAGTGTCGGAGTGGATTAGGAAGAACCATAGCTGCCCAAGGTGGTGTTCCTGTCCAGTGGCTAGACGACTGCCAGGGTCTGAGGAGACCTAAGGTCTGTGTGCAGTTGTTCTTGGTTCTGCTGGTTCATGGGACAATTACTTCATTTCTCTACATCTAAGTGTTTTTTTAATCTGTTAAATGAGCAGACTGGTATTTGCTACACTCATGAGAAGCACTGTGTAAGAACTGACTTGTATTCTATTTGTTTTTATAAACATGTTTTGAATTTATATGGTAGGATATTATTACATACAAAAAAAGTAAATAAAGGGCATACTGCCATGATCACTCCCCAGTCCAGGAGTTACTGCTTGTCCACCTCAGGACTTGGACATCCCCATCTCACCCACCTGGATCCAAAGGAAGAAGGTGACTCCCGAGGCAGTGAATATGGTCTGAGCCAGAAAGATGAAGCAAGGGATTAATATGTGCCGTTCAGCGAGAAGACACTGCCATTTCTACGTGCATCCTCCTGTCTCTTTTCCAAAATGAAGGCCTGCTGTCCTGGGGTTGGTATTCGTGGTTTTTAGTAAGACAAGCCATCTAGAGTCAGGTTCAAAACAGGTACAGGATCTGGGGTATGGCTCTTATAGTATATACATCTTAATATTCAGGTAGCCAGTTACACTTGAGATTTGAGAAGAACTCAGAGAGGACCTAGAAATTATGTCTGGATGAGATAGCAGTAGAAGTCCCACCTGATGCTGCCACAGTGCAGATCCTGCAGCAGGACCATGCCCTGCTGTTTACCTGTGCACGTGCGGCAATTTTGACCAGACTTAGGCTGGCTGGGATTACGTTGCTTTGCACTGAAAGGTTTGCCCAGCAGGGACTGTTATCAGCACTGCGCCCAGTATCCAAAATACACAGGGCGTCCCCATGAAATGGACCTAGGAGAAGGTCAGATGCAGTTAGAAAGCAGCAGAAAGGCTGCCTGATTTGGTGAGCTGGTTACGAATGCATGTTGGTTTTGGTTTTAAAGATATTTCTCTGTGCCCTTGGCCAAAAAATTTCTCTGAAAGTTCTTTAGCTGCAAAATACTGCTTGTCTTCTAGAGGTGGGAATACCATAGAGGGGGCATGTTAGGAAAGCTTATTTACATTTGTATTTAAAAAAAGATAATACAGTCTTGCCTCTGTCCCCCTGTGCGCCTCCAAAAATGAACAGGACTTTGATCTTCCCGCAACTGAGGTATGCAGGCCCCTTGTTCTCTGCAAACCAGGGCATTGCATCAGCAGCGTGGGGCAGAGCCGAGTCCTGGTCCCTCGAACAGGGTGCTAAAGTGCTGCTTAGCAACACACGCCTGCCAGCGCCAGCGGCCGCCCCAGCCCGTGGAGACTGCCAGGGGAGACGAGTTTTCAAAGTGAGATCTTCTATTTAAATATTTCTTACAGTGTACAGATAGCTGGAAAAGAGGGCAGCAGGCAGAATGAAAGCAAAGAAACTGCGGAGGAGGAATGAGAAATAAAGGAAGGGTGTCGAGGCTCTGAGTGAGCAAGGATCCAAGGAAAAAGAAAAGAACAGAGTAAAATTGGAGAAGGAAAACTGCAGGATGTAAGAGGGGGTGTGATTAGAGAAATCAGCAGATATTGAGAACTAGAATTGCTACAAGAGGGATGCCTTCATCTTCAGGATGAAAGTTTGGGGATAAAATCTTACCAAAGTGAAATGATGCTGAAATAAGATGGTACAACAGTGATGATGGTATTTCTGTATTGTTTTTCTTTCATTCGCCTCTTTTTAGAACATATTCAGAAACAGTTGAATACAATTATGCAGTAACTGTACAGAATACTGTTCAGAGTAAAATGGCATAGTAGCCCTTATTAGGAGAGAATTAGAAAAAATAAGCAAGTTCTGTGTAAGTTTTTATGCTCCTAAACTCACAGAGAGAGTTATTATTTCTCTCTCTTTAAGACATCATTGAATTAGCCTGTATCACTAGAAGTGCTTTCTGCCCTTTTCTGTATAGACACAGGCAAGTTAAGAATTTCATTTATCATCAGAATTTTGTGGGTATGATAAAACGGAGAGTTGGCAACATTGCCCTTTCCTTTCCAGCCTCCTTAGCAGCTACAGTTGCCCTTTCCTTCTCCCTTATGCTTCTGTGCTGCTTGAAAATGCTGTCTACTCTCTTATCCTTGACATTATTGCTAATTCTCTGCTTGACAGTCTCTTCTTTGGTCTCCTTTACTCCTGGAAATTGCACTTTAGGCTTCATAAAAACAGTTTTTACCTGGCCACATTGTAAGAGACCTTTTTGCACTTGCAGTACCTGGGTATTTCTGACAACATCCGAGTCGTTAATCACTTGCATGGAAAATGCTTTTCTCCTTCAGGCTTCACAGTGTTGTTTTTTTTTTATCCCCCCCCCCCCCCCCCCCCCCCGCAAGTTTGAGCATGGGTTTTGCCAGCATTTGTGGTATCTTCTCGTGCCTTATGTGCTGTTTTATTTATGGTGTGGGGAAAGAGACCTTTCATCAGGCCTCTCCTCGTCTAACTTGGTAACTCATCCCTGGGTAACCTCATCTCGTTTTGGGACTTTATATGCTAGGTGTGCATAAGGGTTTAATAGATGATCTTTCATTACCTCAGACTTTTTTCCACTTGGCGTTCTGCCAATAAAATGTAAACATGGCAAAAACTGTCCACCTCTTTCCCCCAGGCTCTTGTACTTCTGCACTTCCTTGAGGGCCACTGGCTTCGTCTTCCTGTCCTGTGTAAGCAAAACGGTGGTATGTAACTTTCACACCTCTTCTTTCTCCCTCAGCTTGATACCATTTCCTACTGCATTTCACTCATTGCGTCTCCAGTAGCGTCATCCTTGTCTCCACTTCTGTTTTCAAACTGTTGTCTTGGCTTTGATGGTTTGTTTGTCACCTTTTTGTTATTTGAATGTCCAGATCACCATCTCTTGCCTCTCCCCAGCCTTTCTAAATGTGACCAGGAGCTGCCCTATTTTGTGTCTAATTTGACTGTACCTACTGGATGATATGTAACTAGTAATTCCTTTTTCATTCCCTGCACTTTCACCAATGTCTTTCATGTCTTGATTCCATTCTCATTCAAAGCCCTCCTTTGTGAACAAGCATTCAAAGGGACCTTTAAGTCCTGGCTTTTCTGTTGCATCTTCACTAAGGCTTACTTCGAGAAGTAAAATGACTAAGAAAATACAGCAAGTAAGCAAAAACTAACCCCTCCTAACCTTGTACGAATACAACATCCCTGCTTTATTCTGTCTTCCAACTGGATTGACCTTCATTACTGCTTCTTCTTGTGTTGTCTATATAGATTATAAACAGCTGTATCAAGGATTGAGTTTTACCTGCAAAGTACTGGCACACTGTGAGTGTTCTATAAAGAGAAGGTAGTGATGACAATTTAGCAAATTTAGTACATACTGAAATTGGATACTTTTTAGTGTTTGACAGATTCTTTTTTTTTAGTATTTCATTAGCATTTTCTTCATCTAATAGAATGACTCCTGCATTACCCACCTTGCAATGAAAGTATATGGATTTTACGCTCTTTTTATTGTTTAGAATTTTTTTTAGAAATAGTATTTTCCATTCAGCTTGCTGCTGTTCTCATCCAGTCCCCTCTGTCTCCTCAGTCAAGCTTTGCAAGCTGAATTTTCCTAAATCACATAAAGTGCAATAACTTTATTATTGAACTCTGAGGTGTTCTTGGGTGCTACATAAAATAGTATTTAACTTCCAGACTGTATCAGGAAAGGAAGAACTTCACAGTAAGTTCTGCTCAGTTTGAACAGCTCTCACTAGACGTGGACAAGAGATTATAAGCAGTGTCACGTGGTTGCATACTTGTGTGTGTTTCATTCTTGCTGAAAAACAGAGTATCTGTTTAGAGTTTGGGGAGACTGGTGCAGAGGTACTGGGGAAAGGCTACTTCTACATGAAGGACAGCAAGACAGGCTAGAGTAAAGCCTCAGAAGGACCACAAAATTCAGCCGGTTCATGAAGCACGGGGAAACTAATGGAGCTGATGAAAATGGGAACGGCAATCCACACATTTTCTGTAGGCATTAAAATGTGCAGAAGCAAGATATGTGTATCTGAGATCAAGACAGCTGAAGCTAGAGATGGCTTTAAAAGAGTAGCGTAGGGAAAAAACAGGTGAAAATTCAGGCAGAAATGGAGTCAGGCTGTAACATGTGTGAGAATAGTTGTTTTGATCTGCAGTAAGCTGTGTTGAACATACACATTTTTGTTGAACACATGTGGAACACACTCATTTTACCTAGCCAGTAATCTTCGTGTGTGTGTTGTGACTGTGAGATGTGTACACTTGAGAGTTACGAAGCATTTCAGTAATTCCTAAGGCAAAATCAAGGTGTTGATTTAACTTTTGTTTCTATTAGTGCAGGTATACTGACTGAATTTGTTTTCCAGTTTTGAATACTGTTCATGTATAAGATCCAAGTTCACCTTTAAAGTATGCAAGGAATGGAAATTTCCACTGTCAAATTTTCCTTGCAGTGAAATATTTTGCCTCCCACACACTGTAGTAGTATTATATTCACAGTCCTACGCAGGGTATGCCTGATCTGTTTCTTCATCTTGTCATGCTCAAACAGGGGCTGAAATGTAGCTTTAGATGTCACTGTACAAGTACATGTGGATTTGCATAATTTCTGTGGCTCTTTGAGCTGTCCATCTCGGAAGAATAATTGAAATACTGTGCCACTATCTCCAGCAGAAAATGGTAGAGAACGGTAGAAAACAGATGTAGTAAGATTAAGTCCTGCAGAATTACATTCTGTGTGCAAGACACTGTAAAATGTAGGGCCTAGTTATTTATCTTTATAATAACTGGAAAAAAGTTCACGCTCAGAGAGGAATTGCCACTAGGTAATCAGAATTTCCCAGCAGTGACTTGAATAAGCCAAGACATTCAAAGTCTTGTGTTTTGCAGTTTTGTATTGTACTCCAAGGTAACATCAGCTGTTTTAAAGGTGGTAGAGAAAGTAGTTATTTCCATGTCAACCATGGTAACAAGCGCAGGTCTATCTGCAATGTCTTGGGAACTTCTAAGCTTGATTTTTAGGGTTCTCATTCTGAAAGTGATTTTGAGTTGACTTTGAACGTGGAGTAGTATTTTCTTTTTTTCCTTCTAGTATCCTAGATTAAAGTTACCACAGCCTGGGGAGAATACAAAGCAAAGAAGTGCAGACTAGTGAATGGTTAACTCCATTTTTGAATGTGATGTTTGCATTGTAAGGTTGGATACTGCGTATGTGCAGTAGAAGTTCTTGGAAAGCCTTGGCAATTGCTGAGCTGCCTTGAATGGTAAAGGTTTAGAAAGTATGTGTATGTCTATAGCTGACCTACTATGAGAAAAGCTGAAAAGCCACTGCTCCTGCTGAGTGTCGCTTACTGCTGGGTGCTCAGCAGTTGGGACAATAGGATGTATTATTTCAGCAGGGCAGAGCATTTGTAAAAGTTTCTAAGCCACTCTTATTGAAATGAAAACCGAGTTCCTTTTGTTTCTTTTTTTTTCTTGTAAAAATAGATGAAGATGGTTGGTTTTTTTTTTTTAAACTCACTTTGAATGCTTATGACTTTGAACTCTCCCAACTTTTTGTCTGCTACACTCAGCACTTATTTCTGTGAATCTTTAGAAACTATTCTGTCTGTAATTGTAATCAGCTGTATTGTTGGAAAACTTGTGTTAAACACTGCTTGCTGCATGGCTGTGATTTATGGCGACTGCTACAATTCATGGCTTGATATTGGCTGGGGGTATCAATAAGAAATTGCAAGGGTGTTATTTCACTGAGCTGCATTTGACCATCTTCCAGCTACTGTTGTTTTCAACTGATGTCAGAGAAGTACAAGGTTTTGCAGGCGTGAGATAATGTTAGAGCCTTGGCATAGTGACTAGATGCATTGGCCAGACTGGCTGGTGCATTTTGCCTGGGAAAAAGATGCAAAATTCTGTCATTACACATTTTACAAAAATTATGGACAAACCTGATGGAAACTGTGCATGTTCCTTTTAGGGCAAATTCGGATCAGTGTAACTATTCGGTGACAGCGGTGGTGAGATAGCATGATTGTCTGTTAGTGTAAGAGGAATGTGCCATGACGGTATCAAATTTAATAGCTGCAGTTTAAATGCTTGAGTTCTCTCTGTATGTTTGGCACAGTTTTATTATTACTATTTCCAGCTGTTTAGTATTGAGCATTAATTTTTGAGATTGTTAGATGCTGTAAATTAGAATGCTGTCTTTCTTGTTTGAATTAGTTACAAAGGAAATTAAGTATCTCTACTGAAATGCTTATTCAGTAAGTTAATGTAATTTAACAATACATTATGCAAAAGAAGCTGAAAATCAAACTAGAAGATTATTTAACAATTAGTGAATCTTTCATGAATAGACATTGGGAGAGACTGAAGAAGGGTAAGTGTTGCTTCCCACTCAGATTTCTAGTAGAATGATTTTATGATGATTTAAAATACAAGCTCAAATCACTTCTTAACATTAATTTTGATGAGTTTGAAAGAATGAAAAATCCAAGAAAGTTATAAAACAGTTGATGACATCCAGAAAAAGCTATGCACAAAAGGTCAGAGAAATTTTGCATGATTCAGCGTATGAATAATACATTATTTTTCAGAGAATATTTTATGAAGTGATTGTCCTTTGTTATGTTTATGTGTGAGAATTGGGTTTTGTCACTGGCAAGAAGAATTCATTTTCCTGTAGCTTTTTCTTAAATGCTAATTTATTGCTATGAAAGATGCCAAAGTGACAGATCTGAAGAATGAAGCCCTCTATTTATCTTCTGAATGGATGGAGCATGAGTAGCAGTGAAGCCTTTCTCATGCTCTTTTGCCAGTGTGCCACAATCTTTTTACCATGTCCTGAGCATATTTTTACCAGTGAGAGGTGCTTATTCATTCCATAGTTTCCCTAATGGACTACCAAGGGTATCAATTAGTGACAAGTGAACAGCAGCTTTACAGCTTGGATACCTGCCCAGTAGGAACAGAAACTACCAACTCTTTCACATAGGCCGTAGGACAACCGTCAGAGCAGTGAATTAGTGTCACTGCAGATAGGAGCTGTTTGCAGCTGAGCAAAGGAGGACAGAAGGATCCCGTTTTTACCACCAAACATCTTAATGTGTGGAAAAGGATTCCAGTTGAGCTCACTTGCCTTTATGCCATGGAATAATTTTTTACCTATGACCCTAAAGTTGCAGTACTACAGATGCTGCAGTAGAGGGATAAGTAAATAATAGATGAAATATTTTTTGTGTGTGTGTTTTCTCAGTGCCCTTTTGTCTACTCCATATGAGCTTGGTATGAGTGGTACCAGTGCTTTTAAAAACCTAGGACTAGAAAATAGGATTATTGTGGCTTAGAACTAGCATTTATATTCCAATTTTATTTGCAGTGTTGTGCTTTGTTTGGTTATGGGTACTGAATTTAATTCCTTGGTCCTGCAAACATTCAAATAGAAACAGGAAAAAAAGTAGTAGAAAAGAGCATGATAAGTTGGAATCTTGTATAAAATGCATAAGATAAAAGCAGTACTTGTTTAGATAAGTCTTCTTGAGCATTCAGGTAATAATAGCTTTCCATGTTCTTAACAAGTGTTCCTGTGCCTAATACTGTATTACATCAGTTATTCCACAGCAGATTTGTTCTTGTGAGACTTTTCCAGGCTTGTCCAGACTTGTATATTGAGTTTGAAACTCTCCTAATTTCCTCCTGCTTACAGCTCCTGTGCTGTTTGGCTTGTGCTCCAAATGCAGGCACAATTCCGTCTCCTTGCACTGGTCCTGGCTTACACAAAACCCGGTGTATAACCTGGGAGAGAAGCTTGCAGGGCCTCTGTTTCACAGCCCTTTGTAGGGTGACTGTGTGGGCATGCTCAGGAAAGGGAAATTTAATTAACGAGGGGGTGAATTTGTAACATATTAATTAAATCAGATTAAACTAGGCCACTTTACTTATGAATGAAAATGTCCACATGGGGGTTTAATATGTTTTAACTAATGCATTTTAAACTCACACTTGAAGTAAATTTGGCTCAGTGTTCTCAATTTTTCCTGTGTAGATATGCCCATAGAATTTTAAATAAGAAAAAGATTTGATGCAAATTCTAATGAAGATTTCCCCCCCCCCCCCCCCCCCCCCGAAATATATTTGCAAGCTTTATCTGTCAGTGAATGACAATACTAGAAGGGGTGGAAGCTAGATACTGAACAGACTTGGTGTGGTGCCCCTTTCTGATGCTCCCAGCAGTTTCCATAACTGCGAAGAAGGATTTCTGGGAACCAGGTTCCTGTTTCAAAGCAGGCTGAACTCCCATATTTCACTGCTCATGCACTCTAGATATTAGTAAGTGAGCATCTGGGATGGCATACTCTCATACTTAAGCACTGTGTGTTTTTTTTCTTTTTTTTGTCCTACCTCCCAAGGAAGAGTCTAAAACATCGCACTATAGACTAATTCTGGCTGTGTTGACCTCTGGGTCAATGAATATTTAAATACTTCATGAAAAGTTAGATATCTCTGAGGAAAGAAAGATTAAAGGCGACCACTCCGGAGTACTTAGGGATGCAATAATTAATGCAAGATGGTGTCTAATAATGTTTTGGGTCAAAGAAAATTACAGATCTGAGAAGGTGAGGTAGTGTTTCTTAAAATAAAAATATTTACATTAAATTTGCTCAGAAATGATATTTAAAACTTTGGCTCTTTTATTGAAATGAAAAAAGAATTTGTGCAGCCTTCAGTTTTGGTGAAGATGGTTAACTGTTTGGGAATGAAAGTAACATTACTCATAAGACACAAGCTGTAATCCTAACAGAATTAATTTTTTTTTTCTGTTTTAAAAGTGAGAGAGAGAGACACACACACTTTACTTATTGATTTTTTTTTTTTTTTTAAACTTGTAAGCATGTAAATCTGGAATAATTGTTACATCATTATACAGTGTCTGAATGAGGGTGACATTGAGGATCTTGAATAATAATACTGATTTTTTATTTAATAGAATTAACTAATAAAACACTTTCATATGGCTTCTCTTTAGTAAATATGCTTATCCTTTTAAAAAGATCATAAAATATTGCTAAATTGTGTGAAGCTTTTAAATACCAGTTTTCTTAAAACATGCTTTTTCTAGTTATCAAATTACACTTTTTTCATAGTCACAAGTAGCCATTTTTCTCTCTTTTACAATGTCAGAAATTTTGAAATTCCCATTCTACTGTCTTCGCCGACTCTTCCTTGATTTCACTGTTCTCAGAAGACAAAGGAAAATTTTTTGTGGACTGATTTTCCCATTACTTACATTTGGGTGAAGGAGGACAACTCCATTTTAGCAAAGTCTGTTCTAGCAGCCTTCTGATTCACCTTACCTCTTGTTTAAAAGGGAAAGAACTAAATCTCTTCTTGTTTAACTGTGTAGCATCTGTTTTTCCTCATGTAATTGCAAGGAAGTTGAGTTGGGATCAGTACTGGTGCTCATGGGGCTATGTGATTGGCAGTGCTGAAAGTAGAGGGACATCAGATTTACGTAGCAGAGTGGTAGGCAAGAGGTAGCAGTGGATCCCATCTTTTGATGGTAACATGGTGTTAGGTTCTTGCATTGACCTAAGCTGATTAAGAAACTGTACTTTTGGCCTATTTAAATTATTTGTAATTTCAGCTGAGACGAGTGTGTGGCTTGTAGTTCCTGCCCCAAGTTCAAGTGGAATAGTGGTCCAGATAACTTCAGTACATGTAAAGATGCTTCAGTCAAGGTGGTAGCAAATAAAATTTCATCTGATCATCCTGTGATCTTTCTGGCCCTCCTGCTGTTCATTTCAATATACCTCTCAATTATTTCCTGCTCACAGAAAGCATGTGCTGTGTTAGCAGTGAGTAACTTTTCTTTTCTTTTCTTTTTTTTTTTTTTTTAATGCTTGTGTTGGACAGCCCACCACCTGGTGACCAGGTTTTGTACTACCATATTGCTTCTGGTTCTTTCTGAATTGTTTCCCCATTGAGAGATACTTTGTGGAGTGAGCAGATGGACAGGATTTTCTTGGACAACCTCAAGAGCAGCTATGGTGAACTACACACTCTGACTATAAAGGACTATCATCTAGCCAGATCATGGGCTCTAACTACACTACATTCTTTTACTGATGATTTTGTGGCTTGGCTTGACCAGATGTGCATACCATAATAGCAGTAATTATAATGGAAAACACTGAGATGATGGCACTGCTTTGAGCTGTCAAGTTAGACACAATCCTCCTTTCTCCTCCTCCAAATCCAATTAATTCCATCTGCAGTTTCTTCTAATTCCCAGTGGTATTTATGAAATAAAATCTTAAGTTTCTAATCTAAGAACTAATTGTAAATTAATAGCACTAGTATGTAACAAAGAGAAGGATTAATGCAGGCCCACACATTCACTTTTCCTTCTTGATTACATTTCTGTATTGGATGGATCTCTCAGGACTGCTACTAAGCTGTAACATAGAAAAGTGTTTATATGATGATGAGGGAGGTGTGGAGTTGTTTTTTCATACTCAGAGCTTGGCTAGGTTTCTGATTTTTTAAAAAATTCTGTGTTATTGTCCTGCGAACAGCCTTTTCATAGTTTTGATGAATTGCTGTATTTATTACTGGGGACATGGGAATGATTTAGAGTAACTATAGATGGTTTTGCAAGAAAATCAATGAGGTTTGTGTTTTCTGTTGTTGGTTTGCTTTTGTGTTGAAGTGCTGCCAGAATTACTTGTAAAATGGAAGGCCTAAAATTTACCATCCTTTTACTATTGGAACAATATTCCTGAGCTGTATTTTGAATGTCCTGAATTTGTTACCTACTATCATTTCTTGTGTCCTTTATATTTGTATAACTGAAGACATTTCTCTTATTAGCTTTCTAAACGTTAAAGTGCATTTGCTTGTGATGCATGAATTTGCATTTGTCTTGGAAAGGTAATGTTTTCAACTTGAAGAGTGCTGATAGTCTGATGATGATTAGTGTCTTTCCTCGTTAATCAGACTGTGCTGCTTTTCTCTTTGTGTATCTCTGCTTTTCATTAGCGTAAATGTTTAGTACTCTATTCAAGCTCTGTACGACGCTGGAGGAAATATCTGCAGCTTGGCTCTTGTTTCCCCTTAAATCTTTTGCTCTGCTATTACTTTGGTCTTGTAGGGTCTGTCCTTTATCATTTCCTATATTATCCATATGTGTTTGACCATCCTTGATATTAATAACAGATTAGACCTCTGCTCTCTGCCATGAGATCTTCTAAGCACTTCCACTGGGCTTAACATCCTATCAAAGAAGAAAGAGAACTTCTAGGAGAGGGAGAAGGCTATTTAGAGAGCTGAAAAGACAACAAACCAAGATTGCTCCTTTGTGTCCATCTCTGAGGTGTCTAGTTCAGTATCTCTCTTCGCACAACAGACTTTTCAACACAGGACTGCTTTATCTTTTCAGAATCAAGCATTTTGTTGGCATGCAGCATAATAATGCAGATGCACTATTGCAGCTAAAAAAAAGATCTTGTATGAAATTATATAGGCTTAAGAAAATAAGTGCTTCCTTGAACTGGAGTGTTTAGGATTCAGTTCACTTTCTAACTATTCTCTGTCATTGGGCTAGTTTGAGAGCTGTGCAAGTAATTTTTTGACAGGAGACCTGTTAAGCTTAATGACAAAAGTTGTTAAATTTTCTCAGCATCTGTATCGTGTGTTTTCTCAAAGGAGTCGTAAACGTAGATGTAAACCCTGAAAGACATTCAGTTATCCAGTGGCTTGATTCTGACTCTGTCAGTTCATTTTTCATTGCTCCTCTGGAGCAGAGAGGTCTCAACCTACCCAAACTGGCATCTGGTGGGCTTTGCTGCTGTGAAGTGGAGCTCCTGAGTGCTGGAGCATGGAGTTGTCTGTGTTGCCTCTTCCGGGCTCGGGTGGCTGAGCTATGCCCAGAGGGAGGAAGGATGAGACTTTGAATTTATAATTTCCAGTTAATTCCTAGCTACCAGACTGGCTTTTGGAGTCTCCATGCTCTGGATTTTCAAACAGTAATATCATGAAGGCCTATTAGGATAGTTAGGAGGAGCCAGACAGCATTCTTTGAGGCTTCTTAAGCTGGAAGGGAACAGTCTGCCTTTATTTAATAAAGCTAACTGCCTTGTTCAGTCGGAGATGCTGGCTGTTCTGAAAGAGGCTCACAGAAAGGTTTATGAAGCCTTTCCTGGCTGGAACTTTGTCTGCATCTAGCGATTCAGCCAAATATCAAAACAGATTGGTTTCCAGCTGATTAGCAAACCTTTCCTTTCTGGGCATGGTGATGGACAAATCAGTCAACGACTCTCTTCAGACCCATCAAATTGAAGCCAGTATCCTTGGTCCTGCCCAAGGGTCAGACCCAGACTTGACATAAAAAGGCATTAGTATCATTGAACAATGCTGCCAATGAATAGTGGACAAACATGTAACTACCTTTCTCTGACTTGTTTAAAGAATTTGATAGTTTATTTGAGATACTGATGACTCTGATGACTCTGCTTTATGGCAGTAGCAAGGGCTTTATTTTTCTTGCAGTAGGAAAGGAGACACTGTTCATTAATATGGGATGGTTCATTTTTACTGCTAAATAACCAGACCAACAAGTACTGCAGCTGTTAGGATTCAGATCACCCCTCTCGCTGGAAGGAGTTTTCGCATGATGTTGTGGCTAGGAGAGCAAGCAATTAAAATCAAAGTTTTGAGAAAGGAGAAAGCTATGCTGCTGTTGCTGATTTTTTAAGTGCGTAACAGACAAATGCTGCCTTAAAAAAAAGATGAGAAGCCCTGACACTGAATTGGTATTCACTCCATACAGCCCATTTAATGTGTAGTAGATGGAAGGAATGTTGCTGCTTATTTATAACAAGCTTGGCCCAGCAGCAGTATGAATTAGAAGTGAACATTTTTGCTGAAATACACTAAACCATGTTAGTTATTTGAATTGACTTGTGCTGTAACTGATATAATTCCTAAATATATCTAGTTGGGATGTTTTTTGTAATACAAAGCAAGCAATAAATGCCTTTGTTTATAAAGATGAGACATTAACACTGGTAACAGTATAATTGATAATACTAAACATATATACCAGGCAGTTATCAGAAATTTTCGTTTACTTTGTTGTGTTAAGTGAATATACAAAAACCTTTGTCTAATTTAAGGTGTGGATAACTTTCAATCTCCTGTGTCAAATTCTATTTCACTACAGGTCAGCGTCCTCTTCTGTATCTTTGACTCCAGTTGTCAATATCTTATGCTGGATTATTGTTAGTGACTTGCACATGCAGGTGTAAATCTCTGGCGTGTGCCCCAGCATGCTATTGATTGAAGATTATCAAAGCATTACACAAAATGTCTTTGAACAGAAAGTGAGGTTAAATTTCCAAAGGAGAAATTCTATTTCTTGACGAACGATGCCATTAATATTGATGCTTGGATCCTGGTATGTCTTCCTTCTGTGATTAACGAACCCTTACAATCCTCGTACACATTCACAATGACACCCAAAATGACCGTCTCAACATGGAAATTAGCCTCTCTATCACCTCTTTGCTGCTTGCTGTTCCTTTGTCAGGACACAGGGCTTTTGGAATTGAGTTTATTAGAGTTGGAGTTGTGTGCTTTTGTTTGCAGCTGTTTTAAGCTTTTCAGCTCTCCTTTCTAACAGAAGCTGCTGTGCTGTTCAGGATCTTTTCCACCCATTTCTTCTCCTTCCTACATCTTGCTGATAAGGAGGCTGGAATTCCACCCCTGTCATTTGGCCCTTCATTGCAGTTGGCATCTTCCAGGAGAGAGCCCTACGACAGCTGTTGAGAGATTTTATTTTGCTATAATAATGATATTTTATTCCCAGACTTTTTTCCTGCTTGTAGGAATTAGGTATGCTCCCATTACAAAAAGACATGCTGATTTTAGAGATTGTGTTCTGTTTGCTTTGAGCAGCGGTACATCTCACTTCTTCAGTTAATAAAAAGAAAGAGTTTCAGTTTGATAGCTAAAAGAAGCTGAGTTGCTGATTGAAGTTGCCATTCCTTTAAGAGCTCCGTTCACATACTTCAGCTTCAGAAGGCGTAATTCTAGTCCCTGTTTGTAGGGAGTAGGAAGGAAATTACATAATTCAGGAGAGACATAGTTGTGCAAAAGGTACAAATTATAGCTGGCTTTAGAGCTGCAAATAATTGCTTTGATTTGTTGATTTAAAATTGTAGGAGGAGGAAAAAAAAGCACTGCTGGTGTTTCTTCATGCAACCTCCACCGGAAGCTCTTGGTGGCATGTTGTGTGTGTGTTTAAATTGACACTGTTCCACTGCTGGTTTGTAAACAAGCAAACTCAAACCAGCTGAGGCTCTGCCCCTGTATGTTTTGTGTACAATATTACTTTGTCTCATACTAAGAAAACAACTGTTTTCCTACTCGTCTTTGCACAACAGTGAAAGATTTATAGTTTCGTTCTGTCTGAATGAAGATTACCTTTTGTGCTCTTTCCAGAAAGGAACCTGAACAGAGTTCAAATTATTGTGTGCCAAAGGAATTGAATAAGTGAGCTACACTCTTGAAATTAAGAACATCTGTGAGAAATAGTTTGTGAAAACATCTATTGTACATATTTGAATAATTTATAGAAACAAAAGGCTATATTGAAAAGGCAACCTGCATCCAGGGCTAAGGTATTAAGCCACACCAGTGCTCTTAGCTGTCTGTCAGTAAAATAGAGGCTGTGTGTAGGTCCTAGCTGTATTAATTTTCTTCTGTTCACCTGTCACCTTACGAAGAGTATTCATACTGTGTATCCTTTCCACATGGATGAATTTATAAATGGGAAGAATGCCTCCAAACCGCTGCTCCTCAGCTCCTATATTTCACCAAGCTCTGCTTTAAGAGTTGAGGATTATGGTCTTGCAGGGGGTAAAGAGAGGGTTGTGTTGTTACCTGGGATTCCTCTTTCCCTGGTAGCCAGTACTAAAATGTTGAATAAAGATCATAGAAACAGCCATACAGGGTCAACCAAAGCTCCATGTAGTGCATATCCTATTTGTAACAGTGGCCAGTGACAGATGCTTGAGAAAGAGAATGTCTGAATATGTCAAGAACTCGGGAGATTTCTGTCATACATTGCTAGTTTCCAGCACTCTGTGACATGATGCTTCCTCGGTTAAAGTTCTGTCTTTGTTGAACTGTTCTGGATGGATTTTTTTTTCCTAATTTGTTTAATAACTTTTTGAATCCAACATCTGGCTTCCTTTATATTCTGTCACAGATTTACTGATTTACTGCTATGTTACACTATATAGAAGCTGAGTAGGGATTCCCATGACATGAAGAACACCTAGTGAAGATTTTGTTGTTTCTTCTCTAGCCTTTCCAGCACCGACCCTGTATTATTAACGTGGAGGTAGGGGTCTGTATGAAATTTTTGAGAATTTGCTCCCAGGTTGTCTTTATACTTGCTTCTGGGATTCAATGGTTGTGTATTAGGCCTGCTGTTCTCTGGGGATTTCCTCACTCTAATTCCTTATCTGCTGTTTAATAGGAACAGAACTGTCTGACTGTCTTATTTGTGAGCAATCTTTAAAATACTGAAATACTGTGTTTTTGAAATACATCAATTTCAATTTTTGAACCCCCTTTTTGACAAGATTGCAGTGTGAAAAATAATAATTGGACTGATGAAATTTTGCATTTGAAAATGTGTGAAACGAGATTGCTTTTCCTTGAAAAGCAAGTGAAAAAAATATATAATCTGTCATTCAGAATGGATGTGAAACTTGTATCCTGGTCACTTGCAGTCATTAAAGAATCTGCAGCAATTCTGCAAGTATTAGAACTGTCTGTTTCTATAATGCCTGAATTCTAGATTTACTGATGATGTTTTGTATTTCTGTTTTTTAAACTGAAATGTAATGATAAATGTAATTCTTTTTCCTCCTAAACTGGTGTCTTAATGTGCTTGTAAACAGTGCCTTTTTGCTAGAAAAGTGAGTGAAGTAAGCTAACACAGTAGTTTAAATCACAGAATCGGAGAACAGCTGAGGTTGGAGGGATCTCTGGAGATCATCTAGTCCATTCCCCTACTCAAAGCACAGTCAACTAGAGCAGGTTGCTCAGGACCATGCCCAGTCCTCTTCTGAATATCTCTAAGGATGGATAATCCATAGCCTCTCTGGGCAACCCCTGCCGGTGTTCAACGCCCTCACACTGGAAAAGTTTTTACCTAGATTTAAATGGATTTTTCTGTGTTTCAGTTTGTATCTATCATCTCTTGTGCTTTCTCAGGGAACTGCTAAGCAGTCTGTCTCTGTCTCTCTACTTCCTCCCAGCCCATCAGGTATTCATACACATGGATAAGATGTCCCCTGAGCCTTCCTTCCCAGGGATCGAGATGAGCCTGTGATTGGCCTGTAGCTCCCCAGATCCTCCTCCTTGCCCTTCCTGAAGACAGGAGTGACATTTGCCTTCTTCCAGTCCTCTCCAGCCTTGCCTGAGCACCATGACCTTTCAAAGATAAGAGCCTCCTCACAACGACTTCAGCCAGCTCCCTCAGCATTTGTGAGTGCATGCCATCAGGTCCCATGGACTTCTGTATGTCCAGTTTGTTTAAATGTTCCCTAACCTGATCCACCTCCACCAAGGGTAAACCTTCCTTGCTTCGGGCATTGTCACTGGTCTCAGGGCCTGTGAAGGGTGGTCTTACCAGTAATGATCAGGGCAAAGGCGACACTGAGTATCTTGGCCTTTTCTATCTCCTTTGTTACCAGGTTCCCTTCCCCATTCAACTGAGGGCCTATATATTTTTTTTCTTCTAAATATTTTTCTAGTGCCTTGGGATGATGGTTGGCCTACACATGTGTCTATTTTTGTTTGCTGTTTTTCTCCACGTGGCAATGCTAGTAACTAAACTTACTGGAGTGTCATAAGTAAATTTCTGTTAGAGACAAAATGTGAATTATTTGTTTTCTATCCTTGTGTCATGTACACGTACCATGGTAAAAGTTGCTTTTCTTGAAAAGGTATTTTTCTTCTTAGACCAACTAGTTGAACCAATGTCATTATTCTGCCTTGCACAGCTCTGGCATTGCGGTGAGTGTTTTCTGAGTGATGTTTAGGAAGGTCTGACATCTTACACTAGGAGGTACTCGCTAAGGTTAGAAGGCACAGTCAAACAGTTTTATTTGGTTAGCTCTGTCTTCTCTGTGTTGAAGGAGATCTCTGGGTAGTATGTATCTTAATTCAGTATGTGGTGTTATATGGTGTTAGAATACTACTGCTGCCCACTCCACCAAATAGTAAATTTGGCTCTTGCCATAGGAGCTTTCATAAAAAGTCATAAAAATATGTAAAGATTCTGTTTTCACAGATGCAAGGGAAAGCAACATTTCTCTACTTTGTACCCTGTAACTTAAGAGAACAAACATTGAGGTAGCTGGGAAACCATGAGGTCCAGCATTTCTTTTAGTAGCATCATCATAAAAATTACACTCAGGTGGTATCTCGAGAATGTGAAATTTTTGCCATGAGATGACAAGATATTACCAATTTAGCAACAACATGTGTATGTGTCTATAAACAGTATTTTATTGCCTTTTTAGAGCTGTCCTTTGTAATGCAGCAATTGCAGTTGAGAATCGGTAAGTTCACCCAAGGATTTCGCACTCTACTTGAAGCAAGAACCATTATTATCATTATTATTTTGGATAAAACAAAGCTGAGTGTAGGTGTTTTTAAAAGTGCCTAGAGGATGGATATAGGCATCCAGCTCTCATTTAGGGAGCTGGTGCACAACTTCAAGGTGCTCATAAGAATGCAGCTCTCAGGATTTGTCCCTGAGGCACAGTACAGTGCTATGCAGAGATGCACTCAAGAGGCTCTAAACAAGCTTGTTCAGGTACTAAAAGCAATACTGCTGTGTTAGCACAAAGATCTGCCCAAGGTAATTAACCCTGCAGAGGAACTAGGTAAAGTAAGTGTGGTAGAGAGCTATACTTACACTGCAGAGCAGGGTTAGTGGAAAAGAACAGGCTGTCCGGCCATTTTTGTTGAATTACTTTAATGTATGCTATGGAGTTATGCAGTAATAATGTGAAAAGAAAATAATATTGCTAGGAATTTTATGAAATAAAGTCACAGGTTATGTCTGATCAAGGACCATAAGTTGCCCATCTTTCATCTGGTACCATGAGGCATGGATTCACTCATGAAGGGAGGTTGTTGGTAAAGCATTCTTAGCCCTTCTCCAGGCATTGCACCATGCTGCGTGCGAGATTCAAGTCATATGACATTATTGGTATAGTTTTGCTGCACCCCTTCTGTCCCTTTCTTTTAATCTTCTTTTCCACGCTGTGGTTGTAACTAGACCCAGACATACTCTTAACTGCTTACTGTAAGGCATATTTGCTCTGTATGCAAGCAGAGTGACTCATGGTTGATAACCAGTGGCTTAACACCTACCGTATCTCTTCAACTCTGCTGTCAGATAAGAGTTAAATAGCGATGGGAGAAGTTTTGGGTCTGTATATGCTAGCAGCCAAACCATGTTCACACAAAACCGGTGAAGCGTGGTTGAAGTAATTGACAATTGTTGGTCTTTTTGTGTGTTCCTTACAGAGATGCAAATAGAACTGCACAGTCCAGGTGTTGAAATATGGGAAGCAGCAGCAGCAAAAAAATCACGGTGTTTGAAATCAGTGGCACTCTGCTTGCAATTAAGTGCTGCCTTGAAGTAAAGCCTCAGACCTGCATTTCATGGCTTTTGCATCAGCTCCTCTCTCCTGTGTTCTGTTGAAAGTGCCAGGGATCCTCCGGCAGGAGGGGCTGGAGCCAGAGGGTGGCTGGGCAGGGGGACGGGGGCTGCAGGACAGCCTGCCATCAGCTGATGCACAGCTGTGCTGGGAAGCCGGGGGACATCTGTTCGTGGAGGGTATGAAAGCTGCGAGGAGAAGGCAGAAGGGAAAGGCTCTAATAGGAAAAAAGGAGCAGCAGAATGAAATAATAAGTCTGATTCATTACTGAAGTATTTCAGGATCCTGAAATTGCTGAATTCTTTGATATTGCTAGCAACTGTCAGCATGTCACTGAAGTAATAAGTCTAGATAGAAGGGTCAAAACCAGAACTAGAGATGTAACAGAGTTGTATAATCTGCCTTTCAGTGAATAGGAAACCTGAAAAAGGATAATGGTTGCAAAAATAAATTCTAAAATTTTTTTAAGGGTTTACAAATGGGGTACAGTGCATTCGAATTAGTAAGTCTTTAAAAATAAATTACTGCTGCATTGCGTTGATGCCATTATAGTGACAGATGACCTGGATTGTTTTGCTGGGAAGGAAGCACCCTTCCCTTGAGAAAAAGTCACAGCTGCTTATCTTGGCTGTGCAAAAACAAAACCTTAAATATTTATTTATTTCTGTATTTTACATGGAGAGTTCAGAGGGGAAACATAATTCCTTTTATTTACAGTAACAGTGAAATAATTCAGATTTCTTTTTGCTTTGAGGACGTGTTATGGATACTAAAAATACCTGCGGTGAGTTTGCTGTGATCATTGACAGGCCTCCTCTTTTGATAACAAAAGGTGTAGTGAGATGCAGATGAGAACTTTCTGCAAATCACTAATAGCAAAATAGAAATAACAAAGTGATTATAATTTCTGAGCTTTCCTTCAAGGGGCATGGTCGTTTCTCCAAACCTAGTTAATGGAAAACCAGTCATGTCTGGCTAATTTCTCTAGTGGCTAATTTTAAATTCACTGTTCTTGTGCTTTAATCAATGGCATTCAGAAAGATTTGCATGAAAAAGTGTCATTTGTTTTGAGGTCATAGGAAGTAGAGAGAGCATCTCCCTGTTCTTGTTTTTTTCTGCATGGGCAGGGCTGCCTTCCATGGATGCTAGAAGGTGTTTTCCTTCTTACGTAGTGAAGAGCAACTGAGGAAATCACTACAGAAATGGGATTTACAATTTTCCCCTACTTAAATTTAAATTTAGATACATAAAATGGTGTCTCTTGAGAAATGACTTGAAACTTTTTTTGTTACTAAAAGTATATCTTCTACATAGCCTTGAGAAATTTTATTTTCAATTGTGAAAATTTGTAGTCTTAAATACAGCACAGTGTATCTCTAAATCTCCAAGTCCTGTCACTTTAATGTAACTTCTTGATGACATGTAATCAAGCATGTATTAATCAAAGCAGAACTGAAACATGTCAGGAACTTAAAACAAAAGCAAAATATTTTTGCCTGCGCACATGCAGTGATACCATGAGAAATACAACAGTTTGCTGAAAGCATGCAAGTTGTCATGTTGGCACGGTTTTAAGTAAGCAAGGCTAAATGAGGCACAATATGACATTTTGGAGTTCATGTTGGGAGTAAACATGCCACAACAATCAACTGTCTTGTCAAAGAGCTACAAAAATAATTTATTTTCCCTCCAGAGCAACTCCTAAGGAAAGAATAGTTAGTGTATTAGCTGCCTGGGAAAAAATTAATATGCAGATATGAAAGGGGAGAAAGTTTGGGTCATATGAAAAAGAAACATCAAAAGGAGATGTAGTTTCCTGAATCTGTTTTTTTTGAGCACCAAAGTGAACAGCTTACCATAATTTCCATTTAAGCTTGTTCCATAATCAAGTATATCCCACCAGCAGGATGTATAGATGAAACTGCCGTTTGAATATGAAATACATTCTTGACTATTTGGCAAATTCTTGCAGCATTTTCTTTGATCTATTTGATTTATTCTAAAACTGTAGTAAATATATGTAAATGTATATCAAATATTACTATATATAACAGCAGATTTTTTTTAAATGGTAGTTTTCTACGTAGTTGTTGGAAGATCTTTAAAATAGGAAGTTATATTTCTATATATTTTGCATCGGCATCATAGTAAATACAGTGATTTTAACTTCCTCCTTGAGTTATCATCTGAAACCAGCAACAAGACCTACTTAGGGGAACTTTCCCATCAGAAGTGTTTGAGCAGGAAGCAGAATGCTGTCAGATGCCGTAAAGGACTTCTCTGTAAATTGCAGTGACTTTGGCAGGCAGGATTTTAGGAAGACTCCCTTTCTTGCCCAGTGACAGATGCTGAGGGTCTGAGTCCTTCCTGTAGCACTCCACCATCACCTTATTTTGTTCAAGGTTTTATTGTGAATCATAAAAAGGCTTCTGTTTCATACAAAAAACAGCTCCTGAATTTAAGCAATTAAAGAGAATCTGAAAATAAATCTGTAAACCTCATTCAGAGTAGTTTTTAGCAAAACTTTACATCATGACAGTAAAGGCTATGATGTTGGGCATTGACACGGAGACTTCTTTTTTTACAAAGCTTTTGGGGGTCACTTAGGAAATAGGCCACCTAATTTAAGGACTGACTTTGAGATGAATCTGGACTGCAAATATATACCATGTTCATAAGCAGACATGTGAGGACGCTATGTTTGGTAAGAAAACTTTGCCACTTTCTTGACGTTTTAGCTGTACCACTGCTCGCTCTTTGTCCAGACAAACGTGATGGCAGTCTGCTTTCCTCATTATGCTGAGCACACACCGTGTGTCTGTCTGGTCATTTCTCAGCAACTGCTCGGTTTCAACCAAATTTGATGGAAGGTCAAGTTAAGTTGATGATTTGTGTGAGTTTCCCAGGGAGGCACCCAAAGAGAAGAGGGAGAGAATGGGTAAAAGCTTACCCAGATAAAAGCGTATGATAAAGCAAGGTCATTAATTCACCACTTCTGGGATGTCAGGGTATCTGCATGCAATATTGTCTTCCAAAGTATCTACAGAACCCCAAATTTCAGCTGTTCTGTACTTGTTTCCTGCCACATCTTACCATCGCTTTTCTATTAAACTCTGTTGCCAGCTTTTCCTTTGGTTTCTTTTACACTGAAAAACTTCATCTCAAACCTGTCTTCTACAATATGTGTGGTGTTCTCCTTAATTGCTGACAAAGGCCTTGGTAAAATTCAGGCTATAATAGGAGATGCTGTGACCTTGTTTCTGAGATTTCAGGAGAGTTTTTTTGGCTAATTTATTCTCTTTTTGGGGTGAGTGGCGGTGTATCTTTTGTAACAGATATTACCAAGGGGCAATGCGAAGTATGTATGTGGTACTGTTTGGGTTGGGGGAAGGGAGACGCATGTTAACGTGATTACTTGCAGGATGAAAGATGGTGAAGTATTTAAACTGGTTCTGGCTTTAGACCAAAGTGAAAAATTAATGGGCTGTAATGTTGTTGGCTTTGTTTGATGAAGTGCTCAGTGAATGTTATTCAACTGAAGAATAAATATTCTTGATACAGTTGTTGAGAGAACAGAAAAAACATTGCAGCACATTGTAACTTGGTGGCATTAAGCATTCATTTAATCAGCATGTTAATCATTAGCTTTGGTTTTGGTTTTTAAGTTCTGGAGTGGGGCAAGGCTGTTCACAAAAGTACGTTTAAGAATGTGAGGTGACCAAATCAGAGAGGCTTAATTACTGACCAGGTTTTGTTTCAGTAACTGTGGTGTATTGCAAAGGGCTAGAGACTATGAAGCTTTGCCTGGCTTTTCTAAGTTTAGATCTAGGTACCATATTTCATTGCAATGCCTGCAACTTTCTGTTGCCTTTACATCAACAGGATCCCTCTGCACACTAAGGTTGTTATGGGCAGCTGTTATGGCCAGTAAGTACAAGATAAGTGGGTATGTGACTAAAGAGACATAACAAGAATAGGCACATTGAAAATATCAGTGGATGAATAAATAGTTCAATAAACTTTTTATGGAGAAGTTTGTGGTGAACACAAAGCATATAGTACAAATAAATATTTTTTTTTAGCCATTGCTACAGCACTGTTCTGGGTATATTAGCAATAATCATCCTAACTGAGTAGCACTTTGCAGGGAAGGGTATGATGGTGTGGGGGGTGTTTGTTTGCCCTTTGACATATTATTCTTGTATGTGTGTAATGCGAATTTTTTGTGAAATAGAAATATAAGTTGTGATTGAAATCTGATAAAATATCTGGTGGATGCTTAGGGGAAAGGCACGTTAACTGCAAAAGGAGGGGAAGAAACTTTGAAGAAGAGGTTCATTTCTTATCTAAATGTGGGATGATGTCCTGTTGGATAAAATATTGACTCATACAAGCTGTTGGCTTTTCTTGGTAGTCTGAAGCTTCAGCTATTGTATAATGTGTACTTCATATTTAGGGAGGATTATTAAATTATTTTTCTGTTCTTATAACTTTGTTATGTTTTGTTAAGAGAGTTAGTGTTGATGGAGTTGGTAGACATCTCTCGACTACAGTACCCTGTATTATCTTTCCAATATTGAATTACTTTTATTAGTTTTTATTATTATTTGGTTAAGGTAGGACAAAAATTCTCAATTAAGTTTGACTGTTCTGGCATGTGCATTCATTTCTCTGATTTTGTGAATCAAACTCAAGAAAAAGAGAAGTTAATTTGTACTATAAAGTGACTTGGCTACTGCAGACCCGATAGAATAATACTGATAACGTGTAATTTAAAACAAACAAAAACCCGTGTAGCTTACAACAAAAAAATACAGACTTTTGTCTTTGTAAATATCTCATTTTTTGTGACTAGCGAAAGTTAATTTTTAGTATGTTACAAAAAGTTAGCACTGGCAATTAAATTTAAGAAAGGACCAGAACTGGCCAGTTTAATAATGGCTGGACATGAACATCAAATCTCCTACCCTCTGCCCAAAGCTTTTGAAGTATCTGTGAAAAGAGTGTTGGCAAAGATGCATTGTATGTGCAACATGGAGCTCTTCAGCTTTTTGAGGTGAAAGCTGCCTGTTAGGCTAGCGTCAAAGTATTTTTATTTAGAAACTGTTTAAAACACTGCCTGGGAGATTGATGTATATTTTTAAAAGAACAGGACCAATGAAAGCCACTGGCCTGTTGTGCTGCAGATTTTAGACACTCAGTGAAACTACAATTCTTCCTGCAAGGGTAAAAGACTCCTAGACGTGTGACATGGACTCACAGCATTGGTGTGAGAAATGCCAGTAATGCTCGGATCTTTTGGAACAGCAGTAATCTTGGCGATGATTTTGTTTAACATAAATTCTCAGAATACTACTGTTCTGGATATATGAAATTTCAGTCCTAAAACCCAAAAGCATAAACTGGTTTTTGATGCCCCCCTAGCCCCTGGTATCAAAATTGGCCTTCATTACAGTACACTACAGTGAGCTTTAAGAACTGGAGTCCTAAGGCCAGGATCCTGTCAGCTACCCAGGCACCATTGTTTCCTATACATTATAACCAGATAATAATAACTGAACTGAATAAAAGCCCAACTTTTTTAAAAAAAACAAGCAATTTCTGCATAATACGTGCCTTTGATGGCAAAGTACAGTCTTTTTTTTTGTGAAGCAGGAAGACTAATATCCACGAGACTTGTTAAGATGTCCAAGAGGGGAAATAAGCACAGGTCTATCAAACCAAAATATTGAATTTTTTAATTAAAATTTTTGTCATTTTTCATGTGTCTAGATCCTGTGTGAAATCCTCAGAGTAGCTTGAGTCTATGGAAAGTTTAAAATGGTAATGACAATCTTTTTTTTTTTTTTTAAACTAATGTTAGTAAAAAACTCCACTGGGTAATGACTTTTTCATGAAAGGTCATTGTAAAAGAACATAGAAGAGGAGAGTTTCTATTAAAAAAAGTACTTCAGTTTTGTTTGGGCTAATGATCCCCATACTGAAGCGTATATACCACTGGTGATAAGTGAACTACTTTAAATTGATACGGAGTGGCGGCAGCTGGAGCGAGGTTCCCTCCCGCGCTGCGGGGCAGTGCAATGGCAGCTGCCGTGAGCAGCCTGGTGGTCCCGGCTTTCCACCTCCTCTTCTCAGCACCCAGAGGGCAGTGGGCACGAGGCTGGGAGTGGTTGGCTGTGGAGCCCAAGGTTGGTGGCGGCAGATGTGCTTTGCCATGTGGCAGAATGAAGGGCTGTGGTTTTGACTGGGGGGTGGTAGGGAGGAGGGTCGAGGTGGGCGCCTGCCATATCCCCTATGCGCAGGCTGAGATAAGGGAGGACATGGAGGTAGGGTCCCAGCTGGAGCTTTGAAATATTGATGCTGTGGTTGATGCCAACTGCTCTTGAGCCTGCTGAGTTGAGTTGTTTTTCCCTTCCAGTAGTTCATTTGTGTAGTAATATACAACTCTTGACCTTTTTTTTTTTTTAAAGCTGTGGGGCTATTCATTACTAGTACCACAAAACAGCATAGCATGATAATGTGAAAATGTGTACAATTTACTCAGTGTGTGTGAAAGCAAGAATGCGTATGACACCAAAACACCAAGGATCGCCGAAATACAAGAATTGGCGCTATCTTGTGGCTTGTATTTGAGTCGGTTACCTTAGCAGCAGCAGGACTTCTGCAAAAAATAGGTTGGAACTGTGAAATCTCTTGTGTGTATTATGGATACTAGTTTCCATTTCAGGGCTATACAAAACTTTACTAATATTAAAGGAGAATCCTAGGGCTTTTTTCCCATGTGGGAAACAGATCCAGTGTGTGTTGGAGGTGATGAGAGTTGAGTGCAGGCAATGCCTCTCTGAGAGTCCGTGCCCTGGAAGAATCCCTTTGCATGAGTGTGCTGCTTCTGACTCTCATTTACTCAGTATCTCTTTTTAATCTATATTGTGCTTGCTTGTGGAGACGTGACCTAATGTAAGTAGGATTTAATCCATTAATGACTTAAAAGTAAGGTCAAAACTTTAGGTCAAGGCATTAGGAATGGATGTGGGAAGTTGCAGAAAGAGAGTAAGTGTTGCCCTCGTTCTGCTTGTGGTCACCTAAACCAGAGATAAAGTGTACTTGAAGCTTGCATCAGTGTCACTACATCCTTGTTCGGGAGAAAGGCAAAAAGACACTAATTGAACTAGAACTGAAAAAAACCCAACCAAACAAAACCACTGTAACTGACGCTACTTTACAGGACGATGCTATATACTTTATATAGCAGGTGTCACAAGAAACTGCCAGGCTATGATTGTGGACTAGACAACACCAGTGGAAAAGAAGTAAGGGTACAGCCTTCCTGCTAGCTAGCTGGCAGGTTTACCCTTCCAAATGGATTCACTTTGGGTTCTAACTGTGGTGGGTTTTAGGCCAATTTCTTGGACATTCAACCTGCACCTAAATAGTTGTGTCCCTTGCCATGAGTATTTAAAAATAATTTAGTGATAGTATTAACAGTAGCAGCAGTCGAGGACAGGGTATACAGGTTGTCACTGACATCTCATGGGTTATTGTCTTGATAAAGGCATATGTGGTTTTGCATTAATTTTGAACATCAAAGGGCATAATATACATTATTGAAGATGAAGGCTTGGCTCAGTGAGAAACAACTTTTTATTTTTTTCTGGTAAACAAAATACTGATCTTTTTGTTATCTTGGAAGCTATTAAAGAAAAACTACAAAAAAAAGGCTTGCCTCCAATATCTGTTCACACTCATTTTCACGAACTCTCCTGTTGAGAGTCATAGCTGGAACCTGGAAGAAGAGCCTTTTCTCATTCACCTGGTTGGTTACATCACTGAAGTTCACATGAGCTTTGAGCACCATTAACTGGGATGTATCTTCATCTTGTGCTTTGGAGAGCTTCTGCAGGGATTTCTGAAAATGCTGACAAAGCAAAAGTGTTTTGGAGCCTGTGCTTTTGTGGAACTTAGGAAGAAACTCAGGGAGCAAGTAAGCTAGTGCCCAGTTCAAAAGTCAAACTGTCTGGAACTGTGTGATTTCTACCTTTTGCTATTCTAAGGGACTGCTATCATAGCAGGTCTGAAAGGAAGCCACTGAACAGTTTCTAATTCCTTCCATAGTTGTATTTAACAGATGATCTTCTCCACAAATGTTAATTTAATGCTTGTCCATCACTTTGAATAGGAGAGCAGTAAAATAAATTTAAACATTATCATGAAGTGCTTGGAAGAGTTACACTAATGCCAGGATCTAATGATGCATTTATAATATAGATTATGCATTATAGAGCATGATATTGTATCATGTATATTGATATTGTATCATTATAGAGCATGATATTGAGTGCCCAGTCACTCTGGCTTGTCACCCACCCTGCCGTCTCAGACACTGCATCTTGTTATTCAGGTCGCAGCAGAGAAGTGCTCAGAGTTAGGAACTTAGTGCTCAGGTGCAGGAGGACAACCTGAGGTGTTTCCACTTCATCCTTTAGTCCTCACAATTTAAGGAATGCCTTCTCATCCCACCCTTACTACAGCTGCACAAGGAAGAGGAGGGGGATAATCTGTTTTCCACATCTGTTTAATTTAGATGGTAATATAATGTAACCCTGTATCTATGCACTGGAATAGGTTGTGGGGGTTGTTGGTGGTGGGGGATGCCATGGAGTCTCCATGACTGGAGGATTTTAAGAAGAGTTGTGGGTGGTCATATTGCAGTTCTGAAGCAAGGGATGAAGAGCTTTCTTCAAAGCCCATGTTTTAGGATGCTGTATTTTTGTATTGAAGCAAAGCCAGTGACTATACTGCTTATCAAAGTCAGATTTGCACTATAATCCTTTTGAAAAGAAACAGCGCTTTGCTAAGAATTAAAAAAATTATCTAGAGAATATTTTTAATGATCTCTCTCCCTTGCAGGATTTAATTTTTCAAACGTCTGTTTTATATTTTACTGCAATACGGATAACCTGACATGAAAGGGGAAATTTAACCATTTGTTTGTTTTTTCCTTCCTTCCTTTTCTTGCTTGCATATTTTTATCCCCTCTTGCTTGAGACCATTCAAAAGCTAATTCAGAATATACAGTAAGGGAAGTAAGAGAATGAACAAAATGATTAGTGTAGAGGAAGACTCTGAATTCAAGAGATACTGGAGAGAAATTTGTGGTCGAGAAACCGAGCCCATTTCCAGGAGGAATTGTGCTAACTAGGCATCTTACCCCATACTCCTTTCAAAAGTGTACCTTTGCTGACTCTCTGGGAGGCCACATGGGCACCTAGCAGCAGTCATCCTAACTGGCTTCTCACTCGCACACTTGCAACAGCCACTCTTCCTGTTAGCCCAGGTCCAGATACTGATTTGCAGGTACAGATTTTACGCCAGCTCTTCTTTTTCTGCTGTCAGCTTCTTCCCCGTCCAAGCACTGGGCTAGTCTGATATTAGAATATGATGAATATGTCTTACTGTTGTGATTGAGCAGAAGAGCTTATATTTTCTTCTTTTTAAAAATTGTGTTCCTACTACTCTGGTACTACCAGAACAGTATTTTTTTTCCTGTCTTTCAAGTTTATTTTAGGAGTTGAAGTCACATATAAAGCCAGCAAGCAAAACAAATAGGCAAAACCCCCTGAATTCTTTTCATGGCTAAATGAGAATGGAATTATTTTCAAGAGGTAATATTATTTCTCAAGCCTGCTTTAATTAGTGTACTTCAATTTGTTTGTTTTTTGTTTGTTTGTTTTTTTACTATTGTAATCTATTTCAAGTAGAGTTTTTTTGGTTTTTTTGTGTTTTAAAGCACACTTGCAAAATAAGGTGTACGCAAATGCAGTTTTCCATCTTACCTGTAAGAAAGCACCACAAATCAAAAGATGTCTTCAGTTTAGGGCCCTCTGACCACTAGTTCACTGATTTTTGCTTAGGGGATATAAAAACACAGTTAATGTATTATTATGAACAATACCTTATTTCCAGTTAGCTACCTAAAGACATGCAGAAAGAATATGTAGGATGGGTATTGCGTTTTTTTTTTTTTTTTTTAAATCAGTATGTCCAAATGTGTGTATCTGATGTATGCACAGAACTTTGAAAATACGTTTTTTAATGCTAAGTTGCAACAATACATTGGATTGTGGTAGAAGAAAAACTTTTATCTTGAAAAAAAGTGTCTGCCATTAGTTGTTTTTAGTAGCTTTAATCCAAAGGTTAAGTATTGTAGGTAAATTACAAATATTGTAAGTATAAAATGAGAAGCAGTAGGTAGGTATGAGAAATAGTGGAAGCAGAAAAATAGTAACAAGGAGGCTAGGAGTTGCATTGTGTGTCTTAAATGGACAGCAGGCTATTTCCAAAGAGGTGTTAGAGAAGTAGACCTTAGATAGTAAACTTTAAACTTTTACATTGTAGGTATCAATATCACATGAAATCTCTTTGTAGTCAATGGAGAGGAATAGTCCCTTCTAAGACATGACTCCTCCAATATATATTAGATATCTAGAAGTGCCTATTAATGGAGTCTAGATGACTAGCCTCAGATGTAGACACATCCACCGTAGATGTCTGTGTTTGATTAGGTGAATCTAATTAGGTGAACCCCATGCCTGAGGGGATAGATCCTGACAGCAAAGTCACAACTGTAAGTTTTGGACAGAATGGAAATTTGCTTGTAAATGCAAGTTGTGAAGAGAGAGGGAGGAAAGGGGCCAAAGATGGAGCATTGCTGAATTGCCACGAGAAAGTGGAAGCTGCCTGGGGAGAAACTCCTGGATGGAGCGTCAATAGTGTGGTTAGAGGGTGAGGCAGGAAAAAACAAACCAGCCAAGGAGACGGTTCCAAAAGCAAAGTCAGATGTTACAAACTCTAGGCGATTGCAAAATTGAGGAATCAAGGATGATTTGATTTCTTGTCGTTGATTATGACCCAAAATCTTTGGGAAAATGTCCTCCCATTCTAGGCTGCACTCTCATTACATCTTCCCATAAACAGGTTGGAAAAATACTCCCACAATTGCTTCCACAGCTAGAACATAATGGACAGTTTCCGTCACATCTGATTCTTTGGTTTTTGATAGAGGGTGTGAAAAATAAAAGGAACTAGAGAAATTCTGTGGATATAATCACTCATTTCCAACTAGAGAAACTGGTTAAAAAATTCTAGACTTCAGCCTTAAAAATAGAATTGAAACTATAGTGACCATCAAACAATCCGATGCTAAAACAAAAATTTTTCTGGTGTGAAAAATTTATTATAAAGTCTGTGATGTTTGTGGAGGTACTATGAACTTACAAATAGATGAATTTCAGTTGGTTTTAAATTTCAGGCATGTTGCACTATTGCAGGGCAATGTGGTAGGACTTTTCAGTATCCCAGGAGCTGAGGCTCCATGGCTATTCTGCATATTGGAATAAGAATAAAATAATGAAAAAAAATAGTTTCACTTCTCTGTGTTGTGACTTTAGGAATGTGAGAGAAATTGTAATGAATTGATGATCACTGTTCCTCTTTTTACCAGACTTGCAGTCAACAGAAAAAAGGTTTATTGGGGAAAAAAAATTTGAAATTAATTGGTATTTCAAAGACCTATAAGATACTGTATGAAATGCACGACAAGGCTTCTATAATTCTCTGTATAGGAAGCAGTCATCATCCTGAAAAGGTTCTTTGTAATTTTTTTTAAAAGAATAGCTTTATAGTCACTTGTATTTGGTATTCGAGGGGAAAAAAAAAAAGTATTTGGAAAACTTTTGCCAGAAGTGTGTCAAAGATAAAACACTGATTAGTCTTTTGATTTATTAAAAATGTCTCTATAAATATAGATTTTTTTTTTTTTTTGGGGGGGGGGGGAAGAAATTAAACCTGAATTATTTGATACAAGAAAGGAAACAAATATGTTGTTACACATACAGTAGGCCTTTGATGCTGTCTTGCTGATGGAGACTGTCATTTTCCCCTATATTGAAAGTGGTATAGATTTTTCCAAATTGGGCAACATATGCTTTATTATGCTCTCAGAGTTTACTTTGCAAACAAAATAATATTGTGCAGCAGCATTCCTAGGTAAAAGCAAAAAGAGGTGATAAGATCCAATGATTATTGCTTAGGAAGGAGTATCTGGACTGATTAGTATCTCATTCAGGTTCAGTAACTGATGGGCTTTCCAAGGCTGCTTGTGTGAGATTGCTATCGACTTGAACTCCTTCCCCTGTTATTGGGGAAGGTCAGTAATAGTTTGTTGCAGCAAGTACCTTGCTTGTTTATTCTTTGTGATGTAGAAACCCGAGCAGAGAATCTCAGTTTTACACTATCTTGCCAATATTTGTAGTATTTACATGTGAACTCGGAAGTGTTTGTTGCACTAAAACCCATGAATCGAAACCCAGTGCCTCTCCCCAGTTACCTAATAGTTGATTCTAGGAATGTGTGCTTGATTTAGTGCCTTTTTGGGCCTTTTTTGATTTGATGTATCTTTGTCTGTTGTGAGAATTTTATGGAACACACTAGCATTTTATATAATCAAGATTAGTCAATGTTAAAATATCACCCCTCCTGATCACAGTAATATTTCCACTTACTTTGTGTGCAATAGCTCTGCAGCTAGACTGTCAACAGGTATAAAAAGAAATTTGTAACTTTTAAATTTTTTTTTTAATATTTCCATTTTAACAGCAATGCTCCAAAAGTTCAGTGTCACACTTGAACAAAAATTATGAAGTGAACTGAAGACATAAATATTTTTAGCATTTACTGTATTCGTTACATGTGAAATATCATTAATGCCTAGGAATAGAGGACTCTCAAGTAGGCTGAGGTTGGGGGAACTCCTCCATCTTGCTGTACTTTAATAATCTATATGCATGTGGAAATGCTGAAATGCTAAAGGATGTTTGGGTCTACTGTTTCTCAACTGTATTTTTCTGTGTCTCTGACGCAGTAGTGAAAATCTGGGTGAAAGTGGTTTCGGGTTTCTTTTAGTAGTATAGTTATTTGCTCTCAATGGTTATGAAGATTATCTTATTAACTAAATGTCCGTTTTGTCCACAAAGTAATAATTTTCCAAGGGCTCATAGTATCTCTCAGCATCTTCAGTGTTCTCAGTTCCAGGCTTCAAAGAGGGAAGAAGTACATGCAGAGAGGTCGGGTAGGATAAATGATGGCCTGATGACAGTGGAAGAGGAAGCTGAATGGTCCTTGCAGTGCTGTGGCATTAGATAGGAGTCTCAGGGGGTACTGCTCATCTGCTGGGAAGTTCTCAAAAAGCCAAGTGGTATCCATTGACTGGTATGAGCCATCTCTTTCCAAGAAGTCCCATGGAGAGGTGATAGGTTGTGGCTTTTCTTCAGCTTGTCTTGCATAAGCTGTTTCCAAAGGTCATTGCTGATTTTTTTTTTTTTTTTTTTTTTTTTAAAATATACAGTGTCTCAGCTCTTACAGAATGTGATGGGTCACCATTTGGAGGTGCCTGTCTTTCTCCATTGATGCTTAGAGGCAGCCTTGGTGGTTACTTAAATGAGATAAGAGATTTAAATTCCACCCTGACTGTGATTGCAGTCTGTTAGGTTGTTTTTGGAGGAAAGCCTGATTTGTGTCACCTTACAACTAATCTATCCATTCCTGTTTTAGTCTGCTGATACAACTTACTGTCCCATTAGTGATGCTCAGGTTACTGTTCAGGAGATACACTTGGGTCTTGAAAACTCTTGGAAGAGGGGTACATAGCCCAAGTTAAACTGTTACCAGAAAACTGTTCAGCTGAAACTTGACCCAGTGTCGGATTTTTGTTTAGAGATCACAAACAAAGAAACAACATGTGAAAAAATAAAATCCCACATACCTGTGTACTTTAGAGTTGAGGCACTTCACTGGGCAAAGAAAATTCTGTGTTAACTAATTTTCTCAGCACTTGTATGTTGTTATGCCTTTGCCAAATTTGACAGTGAAATTGGTAAGGAGTTTCAGAAATCCATGCAACATTTTTTGGGTGGACCATAGCTGCATTCTTGAGGCTGTATTGCAACCAAGGCGGGAACTGTCTCCAAAACCAAAACCATGCATTGGCAGCATTTTACTAACGCAGACAGACCCCTACATTTTTACTGAGGTGTTTGTGTAATTTGTTCAGGTTTGTTCGTTTTAGCTAATGCCCCACTGGTAATTTTACTGTGGTTCACATAGCAGGAGGCAGCATGCCAACTTCCAGGCTGGCCAGGACACTGTCTTTTTGACTGGAGGCTGCGCACTGTCCCTTGAGTGAATTAATTTATCACAGGTCCCATCAGCAAAACCCGTTAAGCTTTCACTGAAGAAAGCATAAGCAGTGGATATGCTTTAAGGTGGTCCTTATTCAAACACACAGCTATTGGTGATTGTTTTAGATACCAGCATTGGGGATCTGTCAGCAAAATGTTACTTTATATAGCTGTTGGCTGTAGGCTAGAGCAATGTAAATTGTTGTTTCTTTTCATTGACCTTAAAAAGTGTTAGTGATTTATTCCATATAGTGATGTCTGGGCAGTAAACTAAGAACCCATTATGTGATGCTTCTTCTGGAGAGGAGAGAGCCCATGCTTTGGCTCAGCAACAAACTGACAGTTACTATTTACTGCAGGCGCAGAACATTGCTGTATTTGCAATTGGCTTCACACCTTTTAAAGAGAATAATTGGTTATCACCAAAGTAGCAGTATAAAAGTAAAAAAAACCAAAACAAAACAAAAAACCAAAAAAAACCCAACCCCCCCCAACAACAATAAACAAAACCAAAAACCCACCAAACCAAAAAAGCTCTGTATATTAATTTACTGTCTTTCTGTGTAGCTGCTGTCCAGTGAATTATTAGTCAATAACAATTTTCCATATTCTGACTCCCATTATGTGATCGTCTGAAGATCAGGTTTTGACAATTTTGCTTATTACAGTTTTCTCTCTTTCCTTTTCTCTTTTCTTCTTGTGCTCAGCCAACAGTCATGTGCTAACAATGACACACTTTCTTCTAGCTCCTGCTTCAGCACTGGTGTTTATTAAAGATGATGATTGTGCCCTCCTCCGTGTTTTCTTCCTTGCAAATCTTTCTGATTGCAGTCGTGAGGGAGTAATTTTCCCTGCTATGCAGTTGCTGTAGTTGTGATTTCTAACCTAATCAATATCTCGAGAGATTTTTAAAGTTTAGCAGGCTCTGGATGGTAGGCCCACAGAATGCTGAGTCATTTTCCCTGAACTGCAATAAAATGTCACTTTTTGTTGCTTCTGCCTTCTTTTTTCGCTCACTAATTTGCTCTTTTCTATCTTTTTTTTCCTTTGTTACTTCATATTTATGAAACTCTGTGTATGTGTGTATGTGGGTGTGTATATATATTTTATTTTCCTGGCCTGGCTGCCCCTGCCTCCTTTATTTTCTTTCCTACTTTATTTTTCTTTTTTTTTAGAGTTCTACAGCGGCACTGTTTGTGTGCTGCTGGTAACACTGTCTTTGCCTTCTGCTGGCTTTTGCGGGTTTGCTGTTGTCCACCTGCAGAAGTCAGGGTCTTTACTCAGAGCTGTGAATTGTGGTTTAAAAAAACCAATGAAAAATGGTAGTGAAGCCTTTACAGAGCAGTGAATGGTCACCTTGCTCAGGTATGTGTCACTAAAAAATCCAGATAGAGCAGGTTTGCATGCAGGATTCCATGCAGGATTTTTCTGAGAATCTTTGAATAAAATGCATCTTGTTTCTCTGTTACCTTATAAATGGGAAGTTCTTTAGACCTGATTTAATGCACTTGAATTATAAGGGGAACTCTACATTCCTGAGGCTCAGCTAAGGAGGAGTCAGTTGGGAACCCTTCAATTGCATAAGAACATCTTGGGTCTGGTTTTGTTTGTTTTAAATATATTTTAGCTAAATCAAACACAAAATGTAACACTTGGACACCATATGGATTCATGATGTTTATGAGAAGTATTATGAGGCATATGGGATCCATAAATCAGGGAGTGGCTCCCATTGATCTGTAAGTATATTCTGTTTCCCAGTGATAGATAGTCATATTCAGATTTCTTGACATTTCAGGGCAGATTGTATGATAGAAAGCATAAGAGACTTGCTTGTACTTTGCTTGCATTTCATGTTATATGTTTCTAAAAGGCCATCCTGTCCTCTTTTCTTCTGGACAGAGATAGCAATGTGGAGTTTCTGTTCTAGCTGCTTTGACCCATTTTCCATCTATTTCTGTCACTGTGTCATTTAATAGCACATTGGCAGGAAATAAAATAGTTTATGCCCTATTCTCCAGCCACTCTCCTCCACTTGCCTCAGTTATGAAACACGATTTTTTTGAGACCCTCCTTTTCCTCAGCCTCTCCCTCTTTTTTTTTTTCCTGAGATACAACTATGTACTTTATCATAGTGCTAGCCTTTTTCCCCATCCATATTTCCTTGCATGCTTTCAATTCAGATGGTTCTGAATTCACCTCTCAGTGAAAGGTTAGTTTTCTAATCTATGTGAAATCTGTCTTTTAAACAGACAAAGCTCAAATTGAACTGATCAACTCAAATGAAAGGAAATGGAAAACAAAAAACTGCTTTAACTCGAAACTTGTAGCTAAGGCTAATATGGATTAGGTCACGTTTGGCAAGAGTGTGCGTCTCTGAGTTGCATCCATTAACTGGGTCCATGCTCTCAGACTCACTGGAAAAATAAATAGAAAATTAATTGGTGGAACTTAAAGTTACAACATTGACCAAAGGCAAGAGATAATTTTGCATTTGCTGTTCTGGCTGCACATACAGGTTTTACATTTGAAAGTGGGGCTTTGTTTTAATTTCTGCCACATCACTATTTTCTGTCTCAGCAAAGGTCAATAAATACAAAGTTATGAAAATTTCCTCTTTTAATTATAAAAGGTCTGTGATCCACATTCAAAGCAGAGTATAACTGAAGAAGTCTTTCAATTAAATAGCTAATTGTTTTAACTGGTCACCATCTTAGTCTTTGCATTATTGCTTATTTCTAATATTTTGCCCTTTGCCGGCACCTTGGGTGTGTGTCATAGGGAATAAATAAGGTGCTGTGCAGATATCTGATGGTTTAGGCTGTCGGACTTTGGTACCACAAGGTCTTTCCTCAGGCAGTAATCTACAAGGGGGACTGCAGTGAGAAGTCTTCACAGGCCTTCCCTTCCGTAAGCCGAGCTCAGCTGTGAATGGGATACAAAGCTGTGGGAAGCTATACCGCGTTCCCATTGAAGTGTTTCTTGGAGCTATTTGGGACTGTGTTGCGATCACATACAGCAGACGGTCCACTTTCATCTGCTGACCCAGTTGTTCACTTTCTTTCTTTTCCAGTGACAGCCCCTGCTGCTCGTCTGCATCAGGACCAGCTGCTTCTTAGCCTGGGTCACCTTTGCTTCCTTCAAAGGCAATTGCAGCTTGAGTGCTTTTGTACTGGTGGGGATCTCAGTGGACTATTTTGTAGTAGATATGTGTGCATGTGTATAACACAGCAGCGGTGTAAGAAAGGAATGCACTATGGACAAGGACAGGGTAGGTTATTCAGTGTCAGGGTAACAGAGATGTGAGAATATTTAGTTACTGTAGCCTGGGAAAACAGAAAAAATGGCCATTACTTTGTAAAGGACCTTGTAAATTTTTTCCTGTATGCCCTGCTCTGTGCTCAGTCCAGGTTTTTACCAGCCCGCCTCTGCACTGACAAGATTCCCGTTGAGGGCTACTGAGCTGGCATATGAATGCATGAGTACGCCGTAGCACATTTACCGAACTTGGTTTTCATTGCACAAAATCTATTTTATTCAACTTCACTCTACCTGGGAGAGTTGAAGCACATGTATAAACATGTGCTTCATGTAGAAATACATACATAGATAAATTCTCACTGCTCACCTCACAAATGAAGTCACAAGACAGCTGGGGTGTTGGCAGCTCCTGACTTCTGCACCCTGTTCTTTGTGCTCAGCCTGGTTCTTGCATGCCCATCTTTGATGAAGCACAGGGAAGACCTTGCTGAGGGCTACTGCACAGGCACAGGACACTTCCTATTCTGATATATATATTTCCTTTTCCAGTGTGCTGGGGTACAATGCTAGCAGGTACACTTTCTCCACTTAGTTCGAGAGGGAAGTAAGACTCAGATTTTACCAAGGGCCTAAAGTTCTGCTGGGTATAGACCCCACTATCCACAACATAAGAGCCACCCCAGTTCAAAGATATCCGTACATAGCCTTACAAATGTGAATGGAAGCTATCATAGGATCATATGATAATTCAGACTGAAGGGACCTCAGGAGGTCCTGCTCAAAGTAGAGTCAACTGTGACCAGTCAAGTCTTGAAAACATCCAAGGATGGAGCCTGTGTAACCTCTTTGGGTAATCTTTTCCACTACTTGACTGTCCTCATGGTGGAAGAGTTTCTTCTTATATCCAATCTGAACCTTTCTTGGTTCAAATTATGCCCATTGTCTGTTGTGTTCCCACAAGGCACCACTGTGCAGAGCCTGGCTCCCTCTTCTAGATACTCCTTGCAGGAGTTCTCCAACTCCTTGCAAGTGTTGGCAGCTGTTAAGTCCTTTCAGAACCATCTCTTTCCCAGGTTGAACAAGCCCTGTTCCCTTAGCCTGTTCTCACAGGGCAAGTGTTGCAGCCACCTGACCATCTTGGTAGCCCTTGTTGATCGCACTCCAGTTTATTGATCTTTCTGGTATTGGAAGCCCAGTGCTGGATGCAGTATTGTAGGTGTGGTCTAATGAGTGCTAGGCAGAGGCGGATAATAGCTTCCCTCAATCTGCTAGCTGTGTTCCTGTTAATACAGCCCCAGGTGTCCTCCTGTGTAAAGAGAAGCCGTGTTGCCCCACACAGGGTGTGAGCAGAGAGCTAAGGCTATCTAACAAAACAAGGGTGTTTTACACTGCAGCTTGCGTTGTCATGCAAGTAGTGGGAGGCAGATGGTTGAGCCTTCTTCTCTAGTAGTGATCAGTATGCCACCATGGTATGTCTCTTTCTGCCTCCATCTGTTGTCAGGCTGGTGGTGGAGTAACCTATGGTGGGACATATGCAAGGCTATCATTGTATGCAGCACCACATAGAGGGAATTGTACACATGCTTAGCTGTACTGCTGGCCCTTTTCGCAAGAATTATTGTTGGAAACAGAACCCTTTTCTGGCATGTCAGAGTCCTTGTTCATTTGTTGCTTCCTTCCCAATATTTTCAGCCAAGAAGCAATAGGCAGAATTTTAAGGGTAGAGATTTGAGAAGAGGCCAATAACAGAAGGAGAGTTCAAGAAGTGAAAGGCACTGAGAGAGTTTGAGTTGTGTTTCCCTGGCCAGCTGCAGTGCTGACCACTGGAAAGATTTTGCCTTCATCCCACTACTGGTTTTACTTTGATTCTGAGCATTTGCAGTGGTGTTTTCATCATTTACCTTACTTGGCAATTGTTGGCTTTGGGGAGAAAAAAACTACATGATTTGTGTATGAGTTTTCTCAATAGCAGGAAATTTACCATTAAAGTATAGTATTGACAAGAAACTAGCAACCATAACAAAATTTGACTGTTTAAATATTAAATTTATGTGTCTTTTTCTTTCTCATTTAAACCACTAATAGAAAGATAGGGTTTTGAACCCGATATTCAATTTTTATCCTGGAATCAGAGAACAAAGGTGGCAACATCTCAGAAAGTCTATGAGTTGTGAGTGGGAGGGTAGGTACCTACAGCTGTCTCTGAAAAGCACATCATTATTATTGTAATCTCTGCCGTTTTATCTGTTGTTTATATGAGTAAATTGTATAGTCTGATAGCTCTTAAGTGCATTGTATCATTATCATGCATGTGAAATCAAACCATAAACATTTGTATAAGCAGATGGAAACTGTGAGAACGAGTCATTCTGTCCTTCAAATGGAGTTCTGGATGATTTGGGGTTTTCAAAAAATTGCAAGGGACAATGAAATGGGGATTATGCAGCAGGGAATTATTGATTTATTCTTGACATTAGGTTAAGAAGAAAGAGGAATTTGTCTACCATTCCCATAAGAGTATGCCAGTCAATGAGAGTGAAAAAAGAAAAACATTACCTTCCCTGGTTCTTGGAAAAGTTAGCCCCTAAGGAAAAAAAAAAAAAAAAGAAAAAAATAATTTATTTGGAAATCTTGATGTAAAGTATTTCAATGTTAATGGTTTTCATTCTGTAAGGAAAATTAGTTTTATATAGAGATTTCTAATCCACGTTTGTGGCGATGTGCGCATGTTTATCTCAACTTTAGCATGGCTTCTGACAGTCTCCCATAACATCTTCATAGAGAAAGTGATGAATTATCGGCTAGGTAAATGGATGTTGAGATGGACTGAAAACTGGCTGAACTGCCAGGCTCAGAGGGTTGTGATCAGTGGCACAAAGTCCTGCTGGTGGCCAGTCACTAGTGGTGTACCCCAAGAGATGATACTGAGTCCAGTATTATTTAATGCCCTCGTTAAGGACCTGGGTGATGGGACAGAGTGCACCCTGAGCAAGTTTGCAGATGACAGAAAACTGGGAAGAGTGGCCAGTACATCACAGGGTTGTGCTGCCACCCAGAGGGACCTCGACAGGCAGGAGAAATGGGCTGACAGGAACCTCATGAAGCACAGCAAAAAGAAATATCAGGTACTGCCCCTGGGAAGGAACAACCTGTCAGCCATCAGCCTCCTGGGCAGCACTACAAAAAGTGTTGCCAGCAGTCATGGGAGGTGATCTTTCCCCTCTGCTCAGCCCTGGTGGGAGACATCTGGAGTGGAGTACTGGGACATACTGGAGTGAAGTGGAGGGCCACAAAGATGAACTGAGGGTGACTTTCCAGTGTGAGGGTGGTTGAACACTGGCACAGGTTGCCCAGAGCGGTTGTGGAGTGTCCATCCTTGGAGACACTTGGAAGAGGACTGGGCACGGACCCAAGCAACCTACTGTAGTTGACTGTGCTTTGACAATTTTCAGAGGTCCCTTCTAGCCTCAGCTCTTCTGTGGTTCTCTGGTTTAGAAACACAGACGCGAGAAGGTTTAGAAAAGCCACACAGAAGAACTTGTGCTGTTAAAATGTTAGAGCAGAAGTTGTTCTGGAAGTTTCTTTCTGGAGAACAGAGAGGCTGGGGGTCCAGTGGTACAACAACTCTAGCTCCGACTCCTTTGCTTCATCTGTACTAGCAAATTAAAGATTGGTATGAAACTCAGTTGACTACACTGTTAAATTGCTAAAATAGTGCCAGGCACAATAGCTTTAGCCTGTGCTAGTTACTCTCCCAGGCAGTTCCTAGGTATGGCTCTGTCCATGGCCAAGCTAACTTCTGCTTTCCCCAGGCAGTTTGGATGTGGTGACCCTGTTTTGGACAGTAGGAGAGTTGAACAGTATTGATGTGGGCTGCTCCATGCCAGTTAGCCTCAGTACCAGAGAACGTTGCTAGATGCCTTTTAGTTTACTAGCACAGATGTAGCCTTAAAGTCTAGGTGCCTGGATCCATAGCTGGCAACCTGAAGAAATGTATCTTTTGCCAAAGCTCTAGCTCCCATGCTTTTAGGCTCATGAATGAGCTGTATTTTCTGGGCAGGACCTCATCAATCTTTTATAACTGATAGGGAACCAGGAGAGTAGACACTGTGTCTGAGCCAGAAGCCCCTGGAGTCTGAGCTCTGAGTGTCAACTTCATTTATAAAAAATTAAAGAGCCTTAAAAGACATGAGAAGACATTAAAAGACATATTAAAAGACTTGGGGAAAAAAAAAAGACCTTAAAAGACATGAAAGTATTTGTGTGGGAAATGTAAATATATATATTTTAAATTCTGAACAGCAACAATAGCTATGCTCTGTTGTTCCATTTTATTTCGTATTAGAAATAAGAGCAGAAATTCTGTTCTTTAAACAGCTCTGCTGACAGTATTCCCTATATCTATTCTTTGTAACATATCCAACTTCCCATCAAAATAGAATATTCAGTCTTTCACTGGTGAGCAATGCACAACCTGTATGATATCTTTTTATTCCACAAAAGTTATGGCTTGTGAAAATTGTTTTGTTTTTTTTTCAGGTACTTGTTTTGCACTCTGCCATAGCCTTTCACCGTTTGAATTTCAGTGAAACTATGGATGTTCATCAAGTGTGGAGTGTGGGCAACTGTCATCCAGATATTTTATTTTTCACTTGGATAACATACTTAGCAAGCTTGGTCTATGGTGTGCAGAGGTTTTCCTTTTGCTTTTCTTGGCCACTGCTCATCTCCCAGCTTTCTCAAGTGAATTGAGAAATTCACCTTGAATTTCTCACCTTGAATTGAGTAGAAGTGGTGATGCTAAACACCTTGGCAATCTTTGTCTCTGGGTTTTGATGAAAATGCAAACAGAGTGCCATCAGCCAAAGGCTGATGTGTGTTGGTGCAGGAGGACAGACAGATGAAGGAGCATGGCACAACTGAGCTCTTCTGCAGACTTGAGCAATGTGTTTTAAGTTTTAAATGATACTTAAGTTTTAAGAGATACTTTAAGCAGTTGGAAATGCTCTAGTTTGAATGTTGAAACTGTTTTTCTTTTGTGCATTTGTTCTTGTGTTAAAAGCTATTTGTGGAAGGAACTCTATGCTCCTGTCTGGTGGTAGACTTCTTTCAGTGTAAATATCCACATGAAGTCCCCAGGAATAATCTCAATACAAGTAAGGAGATAGAATTATATATCCAAGAGACATTTGCAGCGTAGTTCAGTTTAGGCAGAAGGCTTATGGCTTGTTAAGCTTTAAAATACTATTTTTGTTTCTGAAATATACAGAAAATACAGAGTTTTTGGAATCTAAAAGATTTTTTTTTTTAGTGTAAATTACAAAGGGCCTATAGAGGAAGCCATGTGCTTTACCAGTGATTTGATGCAAGCTGGCTGGCACTCAGGTGATTTTAGTCAATGAACTGCTTCAGAGGCTTCAGGCTTCCTCCTCACTAAGTTGCAAGAAATTGGTGGAAACATACTTCTCATTTCTATGAACAGACGGGGTTCTATGTGTGCACAGATTATCAGTAAATCTGTAGGAAGATAATAATCTAACTCCCAATAGAAAAGTTAGTGATTCTGTGGAAATGGAATTAAAGTTGCTTATAAATAATTAAATTATTACTTGATTGCTTTTTCCTTTGTTTTTATAAAATAAATATTTTATTTTTACTTTTGTGAATGGTTTTGTTAGTAGTAATCTTTATTTGGAAAAAAATTTGGCGAGAAAGTCATTAGCACTGTAGTGAAACAGCAGAAGGACAAAACCCATTTTTGTCAAAAAATAATTTACCAGCTGAGAAAAACTCTGTCAGTTTAAAGGAATCTCTGTGGTCTTGCAACCTTGATTTATTAACTTCTTAAGATGATCATTTAATGGTTTAACTTTCTTTTATGCTAGCAGGGAAAAGAGGTGGTACTGATCATGCCCTTACAGGACAAGTAATAGTTTTTCAACCATGAGACTAGTTTTAGGTGTTCATGTGCAAGCCTCAGCTGTGAACATATTTCCTGCAAGTCATTGTGAACTTCAATACAGCAGCTACAAATAGTTTGCATTTCCTGTCATCTCTCTCTTTATCTCTTATTCAAAGACACGTATTCAGTTTTATTCCGAATGGATTCAGTTCGCCTCTGAGGGCTCTGGCCATGGAGGATCTAGCTGATGGTTTTGCGGGAATGTAGTAATAGGTGTAGAAGGGGCTCAGACAGTGACATCTGACAGATTTGTGGCCTGCAGCATTTAGGAATAAGGAGGAGAGTTAGGAGATATTTCACTTTCTTTTTTTCATGATTATGAATACCTTCCCAGGTCTTCTGTGTTCCTGTGGTGTAAATGCTATTTAATAGCTAAGCTGTGTGATTTGAAGCATGAGCTTCTCCTTTCATCCTACACATATCACATTTCTTTTCACGATTAGTTCAGTGACTTCCTTTCTTCTCTATCTATCCCATAATTCACCTTTTTGCACTTGATCTAACAGCGTGACATTGCATCTGCTCTTATAGGCTGAATTTTTACATAGCTCATGGAAATTACTTTTTCTTCTGCATTTTGTTGTAGTTAAAATACTTGGCTTATGCTTTGGGAAGGCCATCTCTGTAAATTAGTTTAGGAATAGTTTGCATTCCTCTCATATATTAGTCAACTAACATGGTTTTGTTTGTGACTATTTTACATCTTAAAGGATTAATTTGTTAGGATATCTGCAGCCATTTATCAGCTGCTCTCCTCTGTCCAAGGGGGGAGATGGCAAATGTTTCTTTGCCTTTTGATCTGAAGTTGTTGAGAGGCAGATCAACAGTGCGGTCTTCAGGCTAAAGGAGTGAAAAGCTCAGGAGATGTTATCAAGTTCTGCTTGTTTGAGTAACTTTCTCTGCGGAAACTTGTGGAAGTCACCTTGGATGACATCCAGTGCAGTTTCTTTGGTCTCTGAAACAGTATTTGTGTGGAATTTAGGGTCTGTGTCCAAGAAAGTGATGAGAAAGCCCATGCTCTATCAGTTACTTAAAGCTCATTCATTCGCCTAAGTCTTTATTGAAAATACTAAGAGCTGCGACACCAACCCCTATACCTTAATGGGTGAAGATACATGGTGGTATAGTTTCAAGCAGGGAGGAAAGAGAGAAAGCGAAGAGGAGAGAGTACAGTCTTTGTAGCAATACTGATGGAACATTTAATTAGCAATGGCAACCGCACCTGATTCTACTCAAAATAGTTAACAGTCCATGAGGAGCAGAGAGCAAAAAGTATGCAGAAATTCTGGAGGTGTTTGCAGGGTATTAGTGAAAACATTACCTGGTTGTTGCTTTTTCATGGTAAATAAATAAATAAATCAATCTCTGGTTTGGTCTGATTACATAGGCTTTAGAATTTGGTACTTACAGACTGGGTTTTCTGTGAAGTATGACATCCTGTGCCACAACTGTTAGTCATCATGAGGGGCCTATGAAGTGTTACATAGAACTGTATTAAATTAATTCAATAATGCATTGACTTTTGCCAAGGATTTACATTAAAAATTACAGTGTTTGCATTTACATTCTCTTACCCTTTCAGCAGAATAGGCCAAAACAGGCTTTACTGAGACTATTCTTCATTTACAAGCAAAAGCTGGATGTATCATCCAATAATTTTGTGTAGGTAAATGTGCTGTAATATGAAATCTTATATGCTATACGAGAATAAACTATCTTTTATAAAATTCTTGCATGGTATAATATTTTTTTCTTGTTCTACTAATACTAATTTTATACAAGTGGATACATTAAAGGAGAGAGTTCATAAAGCTGTACAGATAACATAGCTGCTTAAAATTTACAATATGTGAACAAGCAACTAGTAAAATTTTGAAATTGTTAGAAATACTGTATTTAATTTAAAATACAAATCCGTGCTTTCTCAAGGTATTTCTTTGTAGTGTTAACTGATTTGAAACGTGTACTGTATTAAAAAAACCTAGAAATCCCTCCAAAGAGGAAATAATTTCTAAATAAATGTAAAAATGGTACTAATAACAGGTCAAGTTCTTTATTTTGAGGCTGAAAAAAGGAAATACTGAATATTTTTTATCAACTATGAGTTTGTATACACTATTATTTGCCAACCCTGTTAGAAATGTAAAAGCAGAATGGCATCTCTGCCCTAATAATTCTGTCATTTTCCACTTGGCAAAAAAACAGCTTTTCCTTTTTTTTCCTCTAGCACACATGTAAACATAACTCTGTTTAATGTACTTTTTTTGCTGCTAGCTTGGAGTTGCTGATGTTGGCACAGTTTTAGAGGACAAATGCTTAACACAGTGCAATTACAGTTAAAGAGATAGCAATATTAAGACATTGGAGACAAGTTGTTTCCATCTTCCTTCTGGTCTCCTCCCCCAATTTTTAATAGTGTCCAAATTACTTATGTTACAATATCTGAGGTCTGCTTCTATAGTTAGTTGCAGAAACAGTCCCTCTGAAGGGAGTAGTGCATAACGTAGATGGCTAAGCTCTCCAGGATGACACCCATAGCTCCCGAGGAGGTCAGTCAGTTATGACTCAAGCTCAGTAGACTGTCTGATGACTTGGCAGATGCCTTGTGGCTTTTAGGGGTCTTAGATTTCCCACCCTCTTGATAGCCATCTAAATAGTAGTTTTTTGCTAGGTCAGAAAAACCAATGATGTCTTTCTAGCACTTATTTATCTTCTGTCTTCCAGGTGGCTTTTTAGTGTCCCCTTGGTCCTATTTGCCCTGTCTTTGAAGGGTAACTTTGGAATTCAGAAGCACCAATGAATTGTCTAATGTAGCTTGGCTTTATAGCTTTGCGAAAGAAACAAAGAAAAGCATAGAAATTAAAAGCCAGTAAGCTTACACAGAAGAGTTAAGAAGTAGAAAACATGGAAGCTGGGAGCTAGAAGAAAATCTAGTCCATATTCAGTTTCCCAGGTTTTGGGCTTATAATTATTCTTCCTTCAGTTTCAGGAGAGCGCAATAGCGGCACTCTAGTTTCATTACAACTGTGATCTACCGATATATGGCCTAACAGTTTTTCAATGCATGAATGAGAATTTCAGTTTTTAGTAACAAATATTCTTTCAGTCATTACTTTCTTTGAAGAAGAAGCCTTTGCATAAAGGCTTAATGCAAGCAGTAAGCAGTAGATAATCACTCTTTCTGGATCTCTGATGTTATTGTCATAGATTTTTGACATTAAAAATTTTAGAATGAAAGTTCTATTGTATTTCTTGCATTTGAAAAGCTGGCAGAGAAAAAGACATTATTAGGATAGATTCAAGTTTTACTTCTCTTCTGCTTGTGGATGGACATAGTATCAGAAAGCCTTACCTTTAGATGTCCGTTTAGGTGTTGCGTTTAAATCCCCATCCTGAGTGCTTCCAATTGCATAGGAGCTTTTGAAGCTGCCTGATGTGGTCTTAAGTTGGTGTTTATAAGATGTGGTTACTGGCAAGATTTCCTCAGCATGACAAAATGAACAGCTGAAATTGGAGTGTTCTTGAGTACAGTGTTTTGACTTTGTCTTGAATGCTAACCGTTGATGTGCTGCAGAGAACATTAATAACATTAATAACAATGCACAGAAAAAATAATAATTCAGGGGCAAAACCATTTTCTTTATGTTCATCAGTTGAGTGGGGCTCTTAATTCCAGGCAGGAATGCAAAGACTGTTGGATATTCACAAAGTAGCTTTAATTTCTGCTAATAGAAGGAGTTTAGATCATGTTAGCTGACTGGATACATGTTTCAGCACAGAGAAGATGAGAATTAGATGTAGAGCCTGTAACTGAGCTTGATTTACAATCCGTTGGTCAGGATTTGCAGTTACATAGGGCTGTATAAAATCCTACACCAGATGGGTTGTGATGTTTACTGTCCCGACAGTTTTCCTTTGTAAATGTGCTATCGCAGTACTGAAACAGTATTTTTCCAATATTCATATGATGAATGTAGTTTTTATCTTATGCCATTTCTTTGTTATGCCATGATATTTAATGTGACTATATCTTTTGAAGTCCTCCTTGATTAACATTTAAGGGAGGTCACCATAGCATATCTTAAACTGCTGCTTGGGGGTGTCTTTCGTGTCTTCATCAGTCATGAGAAAGCTTGACTTGCTATGCAAACACAGGAAGAGTTGTTCATTGTAGATATGGCAGGCTGAGGTATAATGCTGCTCTGATGTAATGATGACTTTCTATTAAAAGTACCTTACTGTGTATGAAGGATAGGAATAGGCTAGATGTGCTATTGGAACGTCAGGGAAATAATGTTGGTTAAGCTACATTACTTGTAAAGATGCAGTTTAATGTAACATGGTGTTCGTTTTGGTAGTGAAATGATTAAATAAATTACCTATATAGTCTTTGACACATTTCATTGAGTACAAATAGATTTTATTACCTGGGGAAGACTTACATAAATGATTTAAGTATACATACCTGTGATTAGGAATCAGATGATAAAATGACAATATTTCGAAGAAAGGAAACTGGCAAGATTTGGTAGTCTTGATATGTAAGATGGGGACCCCTGGAGCTAGTAATGTACAGAAATAGTGGCTTGTGGTAAGCAGAGAAAGCATTTACATGAGTAATATCTTTTGCACAAAAGTTCTTATTACTTGAAAATATTCCAGAATTGGGGGGGGTGGTGGGGAGATCACATCTGTCATATTATAAGTAAGAGCAGAATTTAGAAACTACTTGCATAATTCAGTATTGTGCTGCTTGAGAGACTGATCCATTGCTGGTAGAATAATTAATAGGAAAATTTAGGAAATTTGTAAGAAAATTTGCCACTGCTGTATGCATGAATTATACCCCAGTCAAACCTAGAATTTGAACAAACCTGCACTGTAGATAAATATCTATATATGTAGCATGTCAGGACTATGCTGAAATAGGCAGACCAAGCATTTAGACCTGTGCAAAACATACTGTATCTTTGTGTACACTTGCTGACATTCTTAAAAGAGGAGAGCAAGATGTTGAAGGGATGAAGAAACATAGGCCATAGCAGCTATGGGTCATACTATGTGGTTTTTTACTCTGCTAAATCTGCTGCTGTAAGTCAGCAAGTGAAGTTAGTGAGAAACTCAGCTTCAGTCTGCGTTTTTTGCTGCTCATATTCATGGAATTTTGTCTCCTGGATATTTTGAAAGAAATAATAATAATCACACCATCTGGAAGAAAAGAATTTGGAAATATTGAGGCATCAGCCTCTTGTTGCGCCGCTGGTGAGCACTTTAAAATATTTAAAAGCAAAGTTTTCTTAAACATCTATGGAGTTTTCTGTGTGTAGGTAATGCACAAACCCAGGCGAGCGCTGGGTGAACTCTCTGGGTGATATCCTGGGAGCAGTCTGGCAGTGGCAAATGGCAAGATACGTGTGCGTCTTCTCCCTTCTTGACTGATTTCCTGTGCTCTTTGACAGATCTTGCTGTTGCAGTCAGATTTTTGTTTATTGATTTGTGTTGCCACAGTTGCCTCTGCCTTCCAAGTCTCCCTGAACTTTCTGTGCATCTTTCATGGATCCTCCTCCAGCACTGGCTCTCACTTTTTGATCTGTTGTCAGTGCCAATTAGTGTGCTGCCGATGGGTTCCTGCTCAGCTCCGGGCTATCCTGTAGTTCTCAGTGTGCTACTGATTCATTTTATTTCCCCAAGCATTGGAATCCCATAGCTGAGGAATAGGTAAATTATTGAAAGGGTGAGCATCTGGCCCCACTGAAAGTTCTGGCAGTTCTACTTTTGACATCCATGGCGCTTGGATTTTACTCTTTTTGATCTTTTTGCTAAATCCAGATGCCACTTGGCTGAGATCTGTATTATAACAATTCTTTTTATTATATGATAAGTTTCTTAAATATGAACTGTGTCCCTTCTGCTGTATTTTTTCAAATCTTTAAAATGAAAAGATTTTGACCTGAATTTGTCAAGAAGCAAGACTCACCTGTCACCTTAACAATGTATGTATAATAAATATGAAATTGAGAAAGAGAGTTAAAAGAAAAATATAAGAAATGGGAAATATACAAGTATCACCTAAGAGCTGTAGGATTTTTTTGATTCTGAAGCAGTTTTGGGGAGGAAGCAGGAAGACAGCAGTCCTCGGTCCTTGCACTGGATACTAGAGCATGTGCCCAGCTGACACAGTGCCAGTGGCCTGGCGGCACTTGTCTTTCTGTCTTCACTGACCCTGCTCAGAGCAGTTTTCAGGGGGAGCTGTTTGAAATAAAAGTCTCAGCATGGGAACATCGTGAATTCAGATGACCCATTTATCTGCTGACTGATATCTGAAAATGTATTTGGAGTAGGTTTCTTGGTCATCTTTGATATTGTAAGTGCAAAGTAATTTAATGTTGTTACCTCTGCGCTTTTTTCCTCAAACTTGGCCAATGCTGGCCACTTGAGGAATGCTAATGCTTTTGGATAGAGGCTGTGAAAACGAAAATTTACAAGATTTTACTTCTTTTCCAAAATAAACTGGCTTTTAAAATTCTAAAATAAGCTACTCTAGCTTTCAGATTTTCTATCTAGACCTATTTTCCACAGCTGCCTCTTCTGCCAGTGATTATAAGATTAGTATGTAGTCCACTTCTCTGTGGTTTCTGATGTTCTTCATCATATGACATGCAGTTGCAGAGAGCCACTCCACTATTTTGATACAGTAGAATTTCTGTATGGAATTTCAAATGGTAAGAGTAATGAAATTTGATATTACTGGCTACTTCATTTTTACTCTGTTTTCTCTGAAATGCATTTTCTGCCTTGCTATTTTTCGGTAAATGGCTCATTTTTTCAGCCTCTAGCAGAGGACACTAAGGCACTAACCTGTGTCTTGGGCCCAGATACAGTCAGAATATTTAATGTGGTCCCTAACCTTAGCTTTTGAAGGGAGCCCCAGATATGGGTTTCTGTAGACAAGTATCAAGCGCAAGTCTGGTAGCACAATGATGTGCAACATGTGTCAAGTTGTATGATAGTGTGATATGTGGCCTTTCATTTGCTCCAGGAGCAAGGATTTTATGGTTTACCCCAACAAGCAGGTGGAATATCCTTGCTTGTAACATGTTTTTTCATGGATCTTACTGTTTTCTAAATCTCCTGCAAACCAATACAAACTCATCTCTCTAGGCGAATTTTCTCATATACAGGAACTTGTATTTAGCTGGCATACTGGAACAATTTTCTCTTTTAGTTCAAATAAGAAGCACAGATGCACAAATTAAATACCTGAAAAAGTAAGTCCCTTGAACAACAGGAGACAAAGATAGGAAAATATTTTCCAGAGCAAACTAATTGCAGCCAGAGTATCTATTCTTCATACAGCGAGGTAGATACCAGTAGCCAAAGAGAATGCCATCTTCAGAGTTGCTTGTGGGGAATTGTGAAATCTTCCTTGTCCGCTTCATTGCCTGAGTTCTGCTGTACCGAAGCTGTATTATCCAATAGTTACATTATTCCTCCTCCAAAAGCCCTTACAACCACATACAAATATGAGATATTGTACAGAAAGTCGAAAACAAAACAGAAAACCCAGAGAAATCCCTCCTAGAGCTTCAGAGCAGAAAGTGCAACTGAGCAAGAATTTCAAAGCAAGAAGTCTGCTGTGGGCAAGATTTTCCTCCTGCTGCTTCTTTCTCTGCTGTCACGCATCTTGCACATCTTTCTGTGAATGGCACGGTTTCAAGGGAAGGGGTGGAAAGCAGTCCCATACCTCTTCGAACCTGGTGGTAAACTGCCAGTTTAAACACTCCCTGGCTGAGCACAACTTAATAACTTGTCTCCTTTTTCCTGAGTTAATTATTTTGTCTCATGTCTTTTATATGAGAGTTAATTGGAGATCTCCTGTGTTTCTCCTCTGTGTTTTTGTGCTGAATTCAGTGCTGTCTGTGGATGTGGGCTCAGATCACGATTAGCAGATTGGGCTCTTGCAGGTCTGAGATGGAGCTTCCCTACCTGTCCATCAGTTGTTATGAGCTTGGGTTGCATCCAAACTACTACATCATTATCCACTATTTAATTGCAGTTTGAAACTCTTGTGTACACTATACTGAAGTGCTGGTTATAAAAGCAGTCCTTGTGCTTTTCATAATTCCTGTAAGATTGGTTTAACTTTATTTTGTTAATTTTCAGATTTTTTTTTGTTCTACTCTGTATTACTACAACTGTAAATAAGTCTATTCTTGTGTATTCTTTTTTTTTTTTTTTAACCTTCTTGTCTTCTAGAGCTGGTTTTAATTAGAAGAACAGTTATTACAAACAAAAATTAGGAGAAGACAGATATAGCCCAGTGTGGCGGCCAGTGATGGTAATCGGTATCGTGGAAAGATTTGATGGAGCTGACCCTCTGCTTAGGAGAAGGAAAATAATTTTGTGGCTGTTCTCTGTTTAAAAGATACCACAAATTGTATGTTGTGGGCAATTTACTGAGTAGGTATTCTAGGGGAGAGATAACCTGACAGAAATCTAGTAATTCTGACAAGGGTTGTAATTCTGAAACTGTGAAGAGTTAACGTTACAGTTAGAAAGTACACACACACAAAAAAATCTCTTAATCGTGTCTTGAGTGTTGGATAAGTCAGAATGAGCAAGAATGAGGTATGAAGAAGTTAATTTCAGTACACGCTTGAATTTATCTCAGGCTTTGAATCTGACCTTTTTCAGAATGAGGAAAGCTGAATCTTCATCCCATTATCTCTCAGAACATGTTTTTTATTCCTTTTGTTGGTTTGAAAGCGTGGAAAAGTTGATGAAAATCTTACAGCTAAACAAGTATTTGGGAAAATTTCTCTGTTTAATCATTGGAAGAACTAGGAAACTTTCAGGTACTTTCCTGAATTCTTGGAGTTTATTGTTTCCAAATATCAAAAGTGAAGGAGTTTCCTCACAAAGAGTCAGTGATTGAGTTGTGATTTAATTTATTAATCAAGCTGTGCAGCTGAAGCAAGCAGTACAGTAACCCACAGCAGAGACACCATACTGTGTATCCTGATTTGTTCTGGAGCTTCTTGTATAGGTCTTTATACAGGATTAATCCTAATAGCATTAGCGTAGTAAGACATATTGCTAAGTAGACTTAGACTACTAACAAAGACTTAAAACAAACAAAAAAATCCTTTGGACATTGCTATTAAATAGCTGACATGACATCAACCTCTTTAACCAATTCCCTGCTTTTTCTCAGACATCATCTCGAACAAAAGGAGAACTGAGCAATGGATTACCAGGGACCATGATAGCACTGTCAGCCTTTTGAATTAAAGCTGTTGCCATCCAGTTACTCATGCTTATTCAGAATGTTCTAGTGAAATGTGGTATACTCTTAAACTGATAGCTAAAAAGCAGATTTGGTCATTTTAACACTTGTGTTTAACAAGCCTTCTACTTAAGTCAAAAGTACCCAATGGTATAATGCATTTTAGGTAGTTTTCAGATAATTTAATATCTTAAATACTGATATTTTTAATGATCCTGAAGACATACTATCAGTAAGCTTAAAACAAATGTGAATGCTGAAATAGGATTTAAATTTAACACTAGTCTTTTTAATGGTTTTGAGGCAAGAATTTCCATAAATTAGAAGGGATGTATCTAAAACCGTGTCTTTCTGGTTTGATATACCGTGTGGGTGGTTTCATAAATCAGCTGCAGTTAAAATGACAACCCATAGTAGAATGCTCTGCTGATTCAATTTTGCTAAATGATTCTGTTTTTAATCACCATAATACATTGTGATAAATGGTTAATATCATCAGTTTAAAGGCCGATTTAAATTCCAACAGTTGTTTTCACTTCTGTCATGTGTATTGTTTACTTCCATGGTCAAGTGTAAATACTTTTCATTGATATAATCAGTTTATAATCAGTTTGAAATCACTAATTTCAAGCATAATGAAGCACTGCTTGTTCAAGGCTAAGCATACCTTTTTCCCTTGAAGTGTGGAGCTACTGCTTCTAAAATAAGTAGTGATCTTAGATACATCAGTTCTTAAGTGGTTTGCTCTGACTGTTGAAATACCTGTGAACTTCTGAATATTAATTGTGGAAGAAGCCATTTCTTTTGCAAATGATCAGAAGTATAAGCTGGTGTATGATAGGGACAAGATATACGTTCCTATGCTTTAGAATAGAGAGGAGGTTTAATTTGGGAGCCCGGGTTTATAGAGACATGTTTGCTACTGCTGCTGCTAACGGGGTCCCCGGGGGCTGTGACTGTGACACCTGCCTTAGTGTTGCCCACATGTTTCACAAGGGGACTAGGCCAAAAGACCTGTCTGAGCTGACTCCCACGCTGTGTTCTCCATGTTAAAAGGGATGAGTACAGGTGATTGCTGTGATCATAGTACTAGGGTCGTGGTAGTAACCATGGTGAAAAGCAGTGCTATGAAAGTTTATAGGAATGCTTTTGGCATTCAACGTGTGCATAATATCATTTTTGAACTGTATGTGTGGCAGTTGATTTTTTTTTAGGGGCAGGGATTCTGTCATCTATCTACATGAGTTATCCATGGATATCTCACGGCTGCTGTCTGAAAGGCTGCTGTTCTTTAAGGTGTGCATTACGCACCATTCATTGCTACAATCTCCCTTGGATATCAGCAAGCCCTGGCTGTGAGGTGGCTTGTTGCCTTCCCCATCTGTCCATTGCTGCTTTCCAAACAGGGCTTATGACCCTCCTTGTGGCCAGTCTGGCATTTGTCTTTCTCCTCTATACAGAAGAAGGAAGGGTGAGATAGAAGAGGTGAAATAAAGAAAAAACAAGAAGCCCTTCTGGAAGTTATCTGCCTGTCCCAAGGTATTACATTGTGCTGATGCCATCTGCTTCATGCAAGAGCCGGTTCCAGTTGATGTCCTCTAAGCAAAGCCTAGTTCTGTCTCCCTCTGTGTTGCTGGAGCTGTGGCTAAGCTGTTCAGCTGCCAGGCATTGTCTGGCTCTAAGGGGGGTGGTGGGGGGGGAGCCCCTACTTTGAAAAGGGAGGAAGACAGGCAGCAGCCTCCTTAGGCATATGCAACACTCCCAGTGGTTTCTGTGGCCAAAGATACAACCTAGGTGGGACTAGGGAGGGCTTGGCTGTAACTACAAAAGAATATGGAGGTCTCATGCCTAGAAATTATTTTTCTAGTTTTCAGTGACATAAGCTATCCTAGACAAATGGCTAACATAACGAGTGGGAATGTACTTCACCGTTTTTAAACTTACAGGGACATTATTCTTCCGTCTGCCAGTATCCAACCTGGGATGGCTCTTATATTGCTGTCAGGAGAAACTCCCTCCATTGAGGTGTTGCATCTTTGCTCTTTCTGTGCAGTTATTAGTAAGGCCTTGGGAACCTGAAATCCCCAGGTTGTCCCATATTTCTCCTCTGTTTTCCCTGTGCAGTGACACCATAAATGAGGGGATGTTCCACAGCTTCTTGAGGCATCAGTCTACTCCATTGTCTGCTGTGTAGATGTCTGGCAATGCAAGATGTTGTCTGATGGGGGAGGATCAGGCCCATAGCAGAGAGTGGACTGTATGAAATCCAGGCAGCATTTCTCATCAAGTATCACTCTTGCATTTCTGAACAGGAAACATTCAGCTTTTGGCTAAAAATGGAAATCTTCCTTAATTTTTTATGGGTACTTTTTTTTTTTTTTGGATAAAAATGAACTATTTTTTACTGAAACCATACACTTCATGGAAATAAAACTTGTAAACAGAAAATAAAACCTAGCAAAATGCAGTTTTGAATGAAAATATATATCATCTTTACAAAGCACAGAAATTTTGTGAGGAGCTGTAGCAACTGAACTAGTTGTTGAAAGAACACATTAGAGATAGCCTTGAGTTTGAACGTGGAAATGTTTAATACTGCATAGCGTCAGTCTTCAGATGCTTACTTACTGCTTACTCCCTCTGTAGAAATTATGCTGCAAATGTTATTGTGTCTAAAATGCTATGCCTGTCATCTTGTACCTCTGAAAAGTTAGAGGCACAAATAGGGTAGATGGCAGACATGGAAAGCTGTGAGTGGTAAGTGAAAGCATGAGTGCCTCACATGGTTGTAGGGTGACTATTTTGGTTTGAGACTGAAGATGTTGGAAAGTAATTAGTAAGAATCAGTTTCTTGGTGGTGTTGCTGGCTCATAATAATACACCTACTTTGGGATAGCCTGTTTAGTTTTTTTTCCCCGCTCTTTTTGTGGTCTTTCCTATAATAGAGCTTTTTGTTTGGCTGTAAAGTTACAGGATAAATCCATGAAAATGAATAAATCATGGTTCTGAAAATTAGTAGGATTTGACTATTGAAGTTGTCTATAAAATGCCAAAGCAAATAGTAGGAACATATCATAAAGGTGTAAAATTTCAAATGAAAAGAGAGATGCCTGATAGATTGCAGTTCTGAGCCACTACAGCCTTTGGTACTGGGTATTACAGCACTGTATTGACACATTTACCATTAAAGCATTTGACCTTTCTGTACCTGGAAGGTACCTGCCTTGATCCTTCTGGGTTCTGCACTAACGGATTTAAGACACCATGGTACTCCAGCTGTACTTATTGGTGTAACTTTTCAGTTTCTGTAAAACACTTCTATTTTAAGGCGTTTTAGTTTAGTCTTTATTCAGCACATGATTATACCGAGACAATGCAGTTAAACATAGTTTTGTTCACTCTATTGGAAACAAATTTTGGCTGGTTGGTCTCTGCAGTCAGTGGGCAGAATGAATGGATAGGTTTTAGAGTCATTATAGGAACCTGTTCATGTTGTTTCTGCAAGGCATGACTGACACAGTATTTTCAGAGTAAATACTTCTAAGACAAGCCCGGTAAACTGCAAAAGAGTTCTGTACACTGTAGGAAAGAGTGCTGGGATGCATTTGACTTTCTAGCATGTGTAAATACTTACCGTTTGGCTTTGTGCTTCTTCTTCTAGACATTACCCAAAGCAGTCCTTCACTACAGTGGCTGATACACCAGAAAATCTTCGCCTGAAGCAACAAAGTGAATTGCAAAGTCAGGTAAACCAAATAATACTTTTGTGTCATTAATATTAGACTGTCTGTCCACTTCTCTATAGTTTTTCTAAGTAGTATTAGTATTTCTTCGTACTGATACATAGTAGCACTCTAATTTAATTGTAAAAAATACTTGTAGGTTGGTATAACACTGCCAAACTCAGGGTTTTATTTCTGATCTCACTTACACTAGTTACCATACTATTGTAAGTCCATCGACATCACTGAAATCCTTCATTTTCAACAGTATATGAAGTACCTAAGTAGTTTTTAATGTTTGAAGTGTTATGGCTCAACCCAGAGGGTTCATTTGCCTTAGACAAACTGTCATTGTTAGCTTGCATCAAATGTAATCATAAAATAGCTGTGTGATTAGCAAACAATCAATTTGTCATTAGCAAACATTTAGAAGCCTTTAATACTTGTCAACAAGTACTGTTGACAGTCACTTGTACTGTTGTACAAGTCAGTACAATGAACTGACTGCATGATCAGTTTAAGGATCTGTCATGTCCTCTGTGAACTCATATATGGAGCAGTCTGTAAGCCCGTTGTGATAAATATGTTATCAATCAAAACTTATGTAGGTTAATAAGAAATACATTGAAATTAAAATGTAAAAAGAAAAGGGGGAAAAAAAAAAGAAGAAAATGGCAATGAAGACTTATGTGACCCAAACATGGTATTTGTTTACTGTTGTTACTTGGTAGTCCATAACATACAGTTCTTATTGATATTAGTTCCTTAATATCTGGACAACCCCCCCTCTCCCCCCCAATATCACTTTCCTATTGTTTGATTTTATGCAACACTGGAAGTTGGCCTAGCTGTCGAGACAATTGATAGTATTTGATTGCATTTTACTTTGTGAAAGTTGTTGGTTTGTTGTTGGTTTTTTGTTTTTTGGTTTTTTTTTGACCATTGTGGTTTTAGTCTTGATTTAGCTGCAATCTCTCATTATAAATTGATAATTATCGTTGTCAATTAATGTAATAAAAACCTGTAGCAGAAAACAGACAGTAGGCAACAAGAGCTTTCCTGTTTGGGAACCTCTCTGTAGGTTAATGGGTAAAATCAAAGGAGTGCTAAAGAGAAATGTTAGCACAGATATTCAGCATGATACAAACTTTTAAAAATTCTTTACCTTTTGCCATTACAGTTATTGATTACAAAACTTAGAGAAATTATTTCATGCTGAGATTCTGCCATCTGGAAATAAGAGAGTTTGTGGAATGTACATCTCCTCTTGACTTCAGTGGATTTTAGAGTGGAGTTGCTTGATTTTCTTGTAGTTCAGTGGTTCTGTGTACCATAGTTACCACGCTGTCACAGAGTTAAGAGGAACTTGTAAACTATACTTTTTACAGGTCTGTTTAAAAGAATATAAACTTTGAGCCCACTATTTTTTTTAGTAGTTTGATAGAAAATGTTGGGATTCAGGAGAATAATAAAGTTTTACTCCTCTTTCTGTCAGTTTTTCACTGGATTGTCTTGTGTATCTGTGCATGCACCCATGTACAGATGGATATGTACAAAACTGAGGCCCAAACGTAAAGCAATCAGGTGTATGCTTTGCCTATGGCTACCTCTGTCTGCTTATCCCCAGGTTATCAGTTACACCATGGGTGAGTTTGCCCACTGGGACTTTATAAGGATTCAGCTACACGAGTCTAATTTGGTGACAGCTCTCCGGTGATGGGCAGAGTGGAAGAGAAGCCGGCTGACTTCCTCAGAGAGGACAACTCTCCTGTATGAAGTCCAGACAGATCAGAATCTCATTTAGGAAATGTACCTTGTCTTAAAACAGTCTACTTTTTTCCATGGTTATTGTGATAATACTTCTGAGGGACTAGGGGCTGTTGAGGATTGTCAGGGAGGTGTAGAGGTCAACTGTTAGGCATCAGTTTGAGTTAAGACTAATGTAGTAATCTTAACTGAAATAATTTCTGGTTTATGACTCTGTGCTATCCCAATACATGATGGGCTTGGTACATCTCCAGTTTAGCTCACACATTCCAAACTTGCCCGTATCAATTGTCTGTCTTGGCTAAATGTTGACTAACCCAAGGAACATTGCCTGTTTCTAGAGCCTATAAGAGAAATGGCTTTCCCTAACCTATTTGAAACATGCTGACATGGCACTTCGGAAGTGTAAGGAAACTTGTTCTGGTATTGTTCTTGTTATCCCACATTTGTAAACAGAGGACTTAGTATTCTAGGACTGAATAAGCAGTATCAATGAGAAGCTTGGAGTTTGCTCATGTATAAACTTGCTGCAACTGTTTACAATGCACTGGCATAAAATATTAGATAAGAATCTACTAAAAACTTGGAAGTGGAGAGAAACCCCTAATTTGTACAATGTGCCTCTTTTTCAAGGTTATTAGGCAGTAAAAGATTTGCAGTTGATGCAAATATAGTTCTAAATTATAAGGGCACAAATTTACCTACTTGGCAGAAAGGCCATAATATTTCTGATCATCATTTGCTTCTTTGGTGTTGACTCACATCAAGACTGCATAAAGTAGCCTAGCCTGTAAATTGTTTTAATGCTGAAATAAAGATTCCAGGGACTTTTCAGAATCCAATTTAAATCTTGTCATAAAATAAAACTGTAAATTCTGAATAATTTCTGTAATACTTTGAAGAGTATAAGGACAGAGAAATTGCCATCCTGAATCAGCCCTATTTGCCGTCTAGTCCATCGTCCTATCTTTTCAGAGAAAGTTGCAAGACTCCCAATCGAAACAAATACATGATATATAATTTGCCATCATTTGGGTCTCATCCTATTTCAGTGCTGTGCAGTAGAAAAAAGTGCGTACATGGTTCAAGAAAAACCTTTCACATGAAACCAAACTTGGCTGGATAGAATCACATTATTACTACCTCCCAGTATTCATCAGAGCTGCTTGAGCCTCCTGCCAATGCAGTGACAATTTGGGATTGAACAAATTCTGTGTTAGGTAATGTAAAAAATTATGTTAACTTCTGAGTAAGGAGAAATGCTTTTCTATAGTAATAGCTGCTTTCTAGTTTCTAAGCAAATATTTTTAATGCTTTTAGTTCTGAAGAGGCACAACCCTGCGTTTAACTGCAGGACTCCAAGCGCCTTTTCAAAACCTGTAGGTTTAGAACTATTGTTTATCTTACTCAGCAAAGCAGGAGGAATTGGTAAAGGGAACACCATTAAATATTGTATAAGCTAAAAGACACATGTTTTTGTAAATTTGTTGTTTTGATTTTCAGTTAAGCAGCAATTGGCAGCGTTTTAAGTTGAAGTGCTAGGTCCTCTATCGAGAAATCCATTAAGGTCAGCATCAGGTGCCAGGCTGTCATGTTGATGTAACATGACAAGAGCAAAACAAACAAAACCAAAATACTGTTTTCTGGAGGAGTCAATAGAAAATGGATTGCTCTTTAGAACACTTGAAAAATTATGTTGTTAAGAAGTCAAAGGGCAACGTTTAAAAGCTTTCCAGAGCTTTTCCTTCTCCTTATATACAATATAATTTCAGAGCTTGTCCCTCCTTTAGCCTTTTGCTTCCATGGGCTTTCATTCAACTCTGTAGTTTGAAGGAAACACAAATGCATGTTAGGAGAGGCTGTAAGTTTGTTTTCCCATTCTGGAAAACTCCCAGTTCAGTGTGCCTCCTGACTGAAGGAAAATGAGTTTTAAGGGCTTTCATCCTCTAAATAAAGAGTATAGACAGACATCCAGTGTCTCGAACAAGATTTTCCTTTATGCCTCTCTGATGAAAAATCCGACTTTACTTTGGGAGTTACGGCATTCTCTTACTCCATAGCATACAATGGATACTTTCCACATGCACTTGCCTCTTCTAGATGAACTCAACTACAGAAGTTACCGGTATGCTCATCTCAGCTACGTTTACTTGGGACTTGCCTTCATGTACCTTAGCTACTGATCTCTCTAACTTTATAGCAGTGTAAATTGCTCTGTGGCCTTTAGTTCTTGACTGTGGCAATGCTGTGTAGATCAAAAGCAGCAACTCCAGTTGAACTTGCAGAAAGAAACAGAGATGTTCTGCAGCCGTTCTTGGCAGGAAGGATATTGAAGTGTTGGATCAAAGGGAGGGCTGATGTTTAAGGTGGGTTCTCATACTCCAACACTTTCTGAGAAAATCTAGTTTCCGGTAAGTCTTGGGGAACTTGATACAAAATCATGGGTATCATCCTACTGTCTTGTCCTAATCTCTGGTGACACAGCCTGAGGCTGCTATCCTTGGAAACTCCCAGTGCTCCTTTTCACGTGGGAGAAAATACCTTTCTTGTACTTCTCTTACAGCAGCTAGGATAACTGAAAGTGTATGGGGTGTTTTTCTGTAGGAAGAAACATACTTGCAGTTTTTCTTGTTAAATAGACTTTGTAAAATGTTGATTTTCAAGAAGAACCATCTTTCCTTAGGAGACATACCCAACTGAATCAGGCTATTATCCTAATAGTCTAATATTTTAAGAGTCCTTACTTTCTCAGGAATTGCTTGTGTTTGTATCTTTATCTGCCAACTCTCACCAGGATAATCATGGTAATATTGAACGTTTGGAAGAGAGTGAACCTCAGAAGAGGGAACAAAAAATCCTTATGGTCAGATGTTTTCCTCTAGGATGGCCATACTCCTCTCTCTTCAGGTTGAAGAAGAGTCAGGCTCTGCCTAGCAGTTCCCTGTGAAAGCGCAACAGACGATGGGTGTAAACTGAAATAAAGAAAATTCTGTTTATATGTAGGGAAAAACTTTTCCAGTGTGAGGATGACTGAACACTGGCACAGGTTGCCCGGAGAGGTTGTGGAGTGTCCATCCTTGGATATTTTCAGAAGAGGACTGGGCACAGTCCTGAGCAATCTGCTGTAGTTGACTGCCCTTTGAGTAGGGTGATGCACTCGATCTCCAGAGTTCCCCTCCAACTTCAGCTGTTCTCAGATTCTGTGATTCCTTTCTATACTGTCCTTCCTCAGGTTCCTCTTGACCATTTCTGTCTTCTTCTTTCTTGCCGCCTTCTCTTTGCCTCTCTGTTCCAAGAATAGGTGTTAGAAAACTTCCAGGCAGATTATTTTTATTAGCTGTTTTTCTTGATTTGTTAAAAAGCTTTTTCAGTTTCTATGCTCTGCTTTTATGAAGTCTTTGGAATGAACTGCCACAGTGAATGCTATACGGGAATGAAATACTGGATGGATTACTAAAGCAGACATTTAATGGATTTCTTGGGGTACCCTGAGTGAACTCATTGGAGAAGTTATGGAGAAAACAGTCCTTCAAGCTAGAGGCAAAGATAAAAATATCCTCCTTCAGCTGAGGAAAAGAGGAAGAAATATGGGTTAGCAAGCAGAGAGGCCTGGTTATAGCTTTACGGGTGATTTTGAAAGTTGTGCCAGAGGACCCTGGAACAGAATTTAAAGATGGGATTTTTCCAGATAGCCATCAGGCACTGGTTATTTATCTGTTCCTCTATCCAGTTGTCCAAGGATCTGAACCCAATCCACCACGTGTGTATGAAGAGAGGGATGAGAGAATGAAAAGAGTGCAGGCTTCTCAGTCATCGTCTTGCTATTACTTGTGAGTGAGAAGTCCTGGAGTAGTCGACTGGGTTTGTGCATTAAAATAAACACAGACTGCCTGCAGGAAGTTCTCCCTTGCTCCCCTGCGAGCCCCTGCACAGTAGCATTTTGTAAGTAATGCTCACCTACTAAGTGTGGTTTTTTTCAACTCGTGGTTTGTTCCTTCTTCCCCTCTGAAGACTATTTAAATGACTTGTTTTATCTGCATGAGTCAAAGGCATAAAAATCGTTCTTGATGTGAATAATATAAAGCTCGAGAGGAGTGCAGGAGTGCGCAGAATGGATTTCAGTCTTCTGGGAAAATGGTTGTCACCTCTTCAGATTGTTATCTTGCTGAGTATGTGAGGGATTCTGTCTACATCCTGTGTGCACTGGACTGGCTCCTGTTACTGTGCTACCATATATCTACACTGTTTCTGTGTGATTTTTTTCTTCTTGTGGTTATTAGACAAGCTGTAACATTCAGGATGTGACAGTAGTGCTTCCTCTCCTTTCCTGTCTGCTATTCCTCACTGTCACAGAGGCTGGACCAGCACATGGAGATAAACACGTTGTAACCCTGTGGTCAGGAGACACCAGAACATGAAGCAAAGACACCAAACAGTGTGTAGTACTGTAATAGTTGATAAACAGATTGGGAGGCAGAGAGGAAGTTTCTCTGTGGAATACATTGACTTATTTTTGTGTTAGTGACACATTTATAGCATCCTGAAAATCTTTTCAGGTGGAAATACAAATCTTCTGCTGGGATATAAGATATGATTATGGACTACTTTTTGAAATAGAAAAGAAGAATGTTTTGCTTTAGCTTTAAGTTGTTAAGACTTAAGTCTTAAATCTGATCCCTGGTACTGGCTGCATATCCTACTTTTTGTTTTAATTCTTATTTTATCTAATATCATTGGCCTGTATAATTATACAGAATTTTAAACTAACTTCCAATGGTAATGTACTGGTCAGTGTAACAGAAGTTACTTGTATAGAGAGGTTTGGATGGTAGTATTTTTTTGGTTTTACTTGTTTATAAAAATAACTATTTCTTCTTATGATGTTGACTGTTCTTTCCCCTGCTTGCTTTTTGGGCCAGATCACACCTTGAAAATCAGTAGGTTAAGCTGTGTAGATAGAATCATTAAGGTTGGAAAAGACTTCTAGTCCAACTATCAGCCCAACACCTCCATGCCTACTAAACCATGTCCTGAAGTGCCACATCTATACGTTTCTGAACTCCTCCAGGGATGGCGACTCCACCACCTCTCTGGACAGCCTGTTCCAATGCTTGACCACCCTTTCAGTAAAGAAATTTTTCCTAATATCCAATCTAAACCTCCCCTGGCGCAACTTGAGGCCATTTCCTCTCATCCTATTGCTTGTTACTTGGGAGAAGAGACAAACACCCACCTCGCTACAACCTCCTTTCAGGTAGTTGTAGAGAGCGATAAGGTCTCCCCTCAGCCTCCACTTCTCCAGGCTAAACACCCCCAGTTCCCCCAGCCGCTCCTCATCAGACTTGTGCTCTAGACCCTTCACCAGCTTCCTTGCCCTTCTCTGGACATGCTCCAGCCCCTCAATGTCTCTCTTGTGGTGGGGGGCCCAAAACTGAACACAGTATTCGAGGTGCAGCCTCACCAGTGCCGAGTACAGGGGCACCATCGCTTCCCTAGTCCCGCTGGCCACGCCATTCCTGATACAAGCCAGGATGCCATTGGCTTTCTTGGCACCTGGGCACACTGCCAGCTCACGTTCAGCTGGCTGTCATCCGGCACCCTAGGTCCTTTTCCGCCACACAGCTTTCCAGCCACTCTTCCCCAAGCCTGTAGTTTTGCATGATAAAAGCAGTGCATTCTCTTCCTTTTTTGAACCTATGTAGTTATGTGTATAAGGGCACAATTACAGGTTTCAGTGCCTGAGCAAAGCAACTGCTTCAGACCATTCTTTTTGTACTATTTATTTCTCTGCAAAAAAATCTGCAAAGATGATGATGGAAGGAGCACATTGCAAAGCAAAGATGAATACTTGCCCAACATTCAGAGGAGACTTTAAACAGACTCGCACATGAACAGCTATGGAAAATGTCCACCTATCTAACTTTTCAGCTTTTCACTGTTGATTTGACGATACAAAAGTAAAAGTGCCAGCATTTTTTTTGGATTAGTGCTTGACCTGTTGTTAATATTCATAGTGATTTGAAAACCTGATGTAATTTGGTAGCGGAAAACCAGAATTGAACTGCAGTTAAGGAAGCACAATAGCATCTGCAGAGACTCAGAAGCAAGCAGTGCAAACTGTTCCTGCGGGCCAAAAAATTATGAAGTCTATAAAATACACAGTCGCAGGAGAAAAATTACCTCTCCCAGTGCCAAGACTCAGAAGTAGGAGCATTTTTCTAGCATATGTTGATGAGGGGGGGGAAAAAAAAATCGTACATTTTCTCTTTCACATGTCTATTCAGATGCACATAATGTTTAACTGTAAAAACTGAAGGGATAATACATTTACATGAAATATAGGTAATTTTTGTGGTAGGATGAGGGCAGAGTGGTCGTGATTATTAAATGGAGTACTTATTGAGCAAACCCATTTTTATAGACTTTCTTATGACATCGAATCAATGTACAGCAAGTAGGACATCCTTAATAGAAAATCTTAGGATCAATAAAATCGAAAATGATTCAGACCACCTTTACTTGTACAACCAGCAGTAATAGGAAGGGGACAAAAGAGAACTACAGAATTCATAGCTGTTATTTGTAAGTTTAGTTGTGGAATTCTTAACTGCATCGGCACTAGTATTGTGTCTATAACTTTTTAGAGGAACGATTAATAAAAATACTAACTTACAAATTAAGATGTTATCAGAATTTCTGCAATTTAAAAAAAATTATTCACTAAATCTCTTATATTCTAATCTTTGAAAAAAAAAATCCATTTTTTTCTGGGTGGGGAAGGAATGGGGAACATTCACTGAGCCTGGGCTGTACTAACATGTATGTTGTTTTTCATGTCTTGTCAAGTTTCTCTTCTGATTCTCTTGAGCTTTTCTGCTGTTTGTTTTTGGAACTAGATTTTTTAAATGGTTGCTCTGTGCAACTCCGTTGCAGGAAATTAGATGCTGTGATTCTTGTTAGTTATGTTTTTGTTGCATTACTGCATGGCATTTAAACCCACATGAAGGAAAAATGCGTTCAGTCGTAGAGAATTTATGATGAAGAACAAGAACAGAACAATTGTCATAGGAAGTGAGGCATCCAGCGACTGCAGATCAGATGCCGAGGACATATCTGTACTGCTAAGTACAAGAGGGCCAGGAAGAAATTCCTGATCCCAAAGACAAGTAGTGTGTACTGGCTTATGTCCACACCGTATATGGCTGCTCCCCTTATAATGGATAGGTATATTTCTCCAGTTCCTAGAGTTTGAGATAGTGTGAGGGCTGCATACCAGCCCATCAGACTGGCACTTGTGAAGCATGAAACCGAGAGTCCATGAAACCTCAAGGCACGTGGGGAGTTTGCGGGGTTAGTGTCCTCTTGGTTGTGTGGAATGGCTGGTCAGGTCAAAGGGAGCAAAACTGGTGCAGGCATGTCCATGCTGCCTGTCAGGAGTGCTTCCTCGACTGGAGTAGACACTGAGCTGTGCTTGGTCTTGCCTTGGGCATGACAGTACAGCAGAGCTGGGGAACACGCTCAGCAGTGTGGGGCATTGAGGTGTTCCCAAGGTAACAACATCAAGTTCGTTCCCTTGCCCTCTCCTATTTAGCAGAGTATTTGTACTGAGGAAGTCTGTCAAAGCCAGAAAGTGAGATCACATCACTCTTTCTTTCCTTTCTGGGCTTCAGATCTGCATCTTTTGGAGACTGCCACGTTTAATCAAAAGGGGTCCATGTAGTCTTGCTTCCTGTTGCTGACACTGCTATTTTTTTCTCAAAACACTTCGTACTTATTGTGATCAGCAAGAGGAAACTTGACTCAGTGGGTGACTGGTGTGATCCAGTGTGGAGTATTGGTAATGTCAGCATTAAAAGGAAGGACAGCTAAGGAGCATGCCTTATTCACCCTGGGATGTAAAAAAAAGAATTTTCAGGAATATGTTTTTAGTCAATGCACTGAATTAGGGGAACTTGTTTTGTTTTCTTAATGTTACCAGTGTCTTCCTCCATTAAGTTCTTAGTCTTTGCCCTAAGCTTCCATTTGTGTAATGGTGGGGATAAATTATATCTTTTTTCCCCAGCAAATTGTAGTGGCTGGAATATTTAATAATTTGAAAGTGGCATATGAGTATTTTTGTTAATATCCTTTCATACAAAGTAGAAGCTCAACATTTTCTTTTCCAGTGTGAGATTATAACAATGAATTCCTCGTACTTCAAAGCATTGGATTAACCCATTTGGCATTTCACATTGTGACAATTAATGGCTTCCATTTAGTTCCTCATTTTAAGCTCATATCTTTTCAGAAGTACTGACCTGTTTCTTACCAAGGAATGAAGCTAGTCATCCATCTTGTTATAATGAAACCAATTTTTATGTTCATCTGTGGCAATTTCTTAACAAACTTCAGAGGTTCTGGACTGAGAATTTCTAGAGGCAAGGTTAATTTTTCTCTTCATTTTTTCTTGTCCTTATTCTCATGGCCTTACATTAATATGATAAATGACTATATTTCTCCTAAGTGTATTGGTTCTGTGAAAATGTTTTGAATTTGGTCCTTATCCCTCTGTAAAGTTTTGTTCTACAAGGATGAGCCACTTTTACTCTTTAGACATTATTTTTTTTTCCTGCTGATGCTACAAGCTCAACTTGTCAGTTTTTCTAGATCAAGGGATTCTTGAGAGTGATCATTGCTTGCAGTGTTGTGTTGATTTGCAGATATCCATGGTTCCCTTTCAAAGGAGAAAGAAAATTTAAAGTTTTAACATATATTTGAGTTTACTAATAGAGTAGGATTTGATCTTTCAATCTAACATACCTCTGGAAATTGCCTCAAATCCATAGTTAGTTTGTCCCATAGTTGAATATTTTTTCCTGGCATGCAATAAGCTTGTTGCATATTTCTATTGTGATGGGAGTGTAGAATTAGAGAACAGAATTTCTATGAGCATGAATATATTTCTTTTTATTTGATGCAGTTATTTTTTTCATAGAATGCATGCACTCTTTAGATCTATATTGAAAATAAGGAAAATATTGATTTACCTACAGAGTTCTCCCATGTAATTAACTGTGATGTAAGTCTGCTTTTGAAGAGCCTTTATAAGTACGCATTTTGTTTAGCAATTACTTGTATCTGCTAAAGTATTTTAATTGTTAAAGGTTTCTATATAACAGTTGAGAGTGGCTGGATTTCTTTACCTTTTTGGCTTTTTTTTTGAGTGTGACAAAAGAAGTCTATCCAGATGCATATCTTTGCTTTGTATAAAACATCTGTCCCCATTGTGTGCGTCGGCAACTGAGTAGTACCCTTTAAATGCGTTATAAATTCTGTTTTCGGTCAGCATTTGTTCTGGAGGTGGACTTAACAAAATGGCCAGCAAAGCTGCTGGAGAAATCCAAGTCCGGTGAGAGTGTCACATTCTCTTAATTGGAAGTCTTACAAAGTAGAAGCTTTAAGCAAACGAAACGGTAAAAAGAGAGCATTAGCCTTAGTGGAGAAACTAAAAACTGAATAAACAAAATCTCTCTCATCCCCCGTGTTCCCCAGCAAAATGTAGTACGCTGGCTTCTGGATTTTGCATAGCTGCAGAAGGGCTTTGTCTGCTCCAGCAAGAGACACTTTTTGCACTTTGAAGCTTTGTGGATGTTTCTCTCTGCCTGTCTCTCTCTTTGACTTTGTTTTTCAGTTCTTGATAATTTCTGACTGACTGTGTCTGAGCTGTCTGCTCATGGTGCAAAGAGCACTTATTATATGCTGAGTGTGACCGTGAGAGGAGAAAGGAGAAACCGGCCTTGGCTTGCCTGGTGGTGCAAGGCCAAAACAACACATGAATCAGAAATCGCATGGTATTAGGCCTTTCAGAGTATTTGGAAGAAGAAGAAAGGCAGGAGGGTTCCTGGGCAGTCCTACCCCTTGACCCCAATAAAAGGCCATGAGTGTTCGTCAGCATTTTAGTTGGTCATTTTCCTGATGCTTAGGTTACTTATTGATGGGGCTGTTTTAGATCCAAGAAATATATTGTCCTCCTGATTTATTCTCAGATGGTGCAGGGACCATTCAGAGTTCAATGATTTCTTGTAACTGCTGCCTCACAGGATGGATTGAGGTCTATTCGGGGTGATAGTTTGTCAGGTAGTGCTATGCTTGCAGGAGATTATGTTGATGGGCTTTCAAGTGAAAGGGTCAGGAAAGAAAGAGAAAGGAAAAAGAGTAGGATTAGTATAATGTTTAACCTTGCCCAAAACAAAGTGAGTGGAAGAAAATACTAAATGCTTTCATTGCACCAAATGTTAGAGCTTTGAAGATGTTTGGTGAAAATGCTTCCCCCCCTCAAAGATTTAATGTTAGAGTCTGCCTGGAGCACAGTTTTATTTTTTTCCAGTAGCTTACTAGACTGTAAATTTTGATCGGCAAAATGCATAAGCTGTTTTAATTAAAAAAAGAAAAAAAAAGAAAAAAAAAAAGAAAAAAGAAAAAGCGGTTGCCTACTGCCTTTTCTGGTCCTTTGGCACTGAATAATCAAATCAGAAACCCAAATTAAAAATACTAATTTGATATGAATGACCAAAATGTAAATATTTTGTATTTATATAAACATACAGTTCACTTCAGTTTTATTTAAAATTTAAACATGTCTATATAAATATATCGAAATCTAGTATATTAATTTTTAATCTCTTGTGAATTAAAAATAGTTGAATTTCACTTGAAAGAAAATAATTTTACTGGGTAAAATTAAGCATAAATTTTTTGTTTTAAAATTTTTTCGGGAAGTGTAGATAAATTGCTTTAAAGCTTTAGAAGAAAAGATGCAAATGTGAATGAAGCTGCCACTTATATATCAAGAGCTGTGCTCATTTTAGCAATATAAGATAACTTTTTAATAGCGTAATATAACTATCAGGAAATGAATTGTTAATATAAACTTAAATGTGGAAACAAGGTCAGAAGAATGGTCCATGTTGCTCAGCCCTGTCAAGAAGGGAGTAAAAGAGATAAGCATGTTGAGGACGGGATGCTCCAGTGCCTGGGTGATAAGGCTGGAATGTGAGCACCCATCGCAGAGGCAGGTCGAGCACATGGTACAGCACTGTTTGAGATAAATGAGAAGTGGGATATGTGGCTTGTTTTGATCACTGTATAGGAGGAGAATCAAACAATCAAATAAGTTGTGTATTTGACTTGGTAGTGGTTTTCTGCTACACTGTTGGCCTGTATACCCTTATGTTGTTAGTACCTTGTGAACATGGTGGCCTTTGCCACCAGCCTGAGCCCATAGTCACTCCTTATGGAATAAAATGAACACTGGAGTCTTGTGATACTGCTGCTGATGCCTCCATCAGCTACTGCAACAGAAGCTACTCTTCCTTTTCCATCCTTTTAAATTTAACTCACTCCTTCAGTTAAATTCCGTCCTTTTCCAGTCTCTCATCCCATTTTACCAGCCTTAAGCCCAGCTCTTGCTTTTGGCCTTTGCTTTTACTTTGTCCTAGTTCTCCTTTGCAATACGGATTGCCAGGCTGTCATGATAATACATGAGCTGAGCGTGCAGGAATTGGAATATTTTGAAATGAGTGATACCAATAAAAATGGAGCTGCCACACTGGAAGGCTGTCAGCAGGGCACAGCACCAGAGACAGCAGAGCCCAATGGGTCAGCAGCTGCTGAGTGGAGAAGTGGAGGGGATGTGGAGTGCAGGCAAAAAGGGAGGACCAATGGTAAAATACTGTGCTTAAGGTAGAGCCTAAGTTCAGGTAGTCAGACATTAGGGAGGCTTTCAGCACGTGGAGAGTTGTGCTAAGCAGAGCAGCTGGCTGTGCTGAGAGCCGTCTCTCCAGACGGCAGCTCTGTCACCCCTGTGCTCTGAATGAGTTACAAATACGCATGTATTGATGAGGGATTAAGTTAGTAGGTGAAAACTTTTACAATTGCCTCTGTTTTTGTAGATGCTGAAGCCGTAGGGAGGTATTCTTCTGCCATCTGGGATGTAGTATGGATGGATCAGAACATCTAAAATAGGTTGTATGAACAGTGCCCCTAAAAATGCCTGTTTCTGCCCATTAACTATGAATGAAGAGTCACGTGGTTGTCTTGGATAAAGACTTTTAAAGTAGGGTAGAATCCAGTGTCTTGTTACATAGCAGGCAGTGTTTGAATACTGAATGACATGATAAGCAGACCAAATTTGGCTTTGCAGGGGACTGGAGTCAAATGTAAGAAAAAAAAACTGGAGAGAGATAGAGCACATCAGAAGTCTAGTGAAAAGCACATCTGCTATCCTGAACCAGCAAGTTGTGGAAACTTATGCTGGTCATCTTATTTTATAGCACCCTATAGAATGTTCTTGCTCCTGGAAACATGGTGAGGGGGCTCACCAAAAACTCTTGGTTAATGTTTTACCTCTGCTGCTTCCTTCTGTTCAGAAAGGATGGGAAGAAACTTCCTGGTGACCATAGGTATTGAAGGTATTTATTTTAAATAGAAGCATAGGATGTGCAGAAACATGCAATCTGGACGCTCCCTCTTCCTGAGGGAAGTCCCGCCTGCTTCTGGTGAGTCGAGGAATGGATGTTTATAAATGTTCTTAACAGGCTTCTCTATTTAATTTTTTGTTAGACTTTGTTTAATGGCAAGTGGTTTGACATAAGCATCAATTCCTGGAGCGTTTAAGTGTTTCTGATTCATTACTTCTGTCTACTTTCAAGAAAATTGTGTTTTACTAGTTAAGAGTTTATGTACATTGGGGACTTCTTCATTAATTTTGTTACTGAGCTCTCTGGAGCCATTTGGGTTTTATATCTCCCTGATGAAAAAACCACCTCTAGATCTGATGTACAAAGAATACAGGAATATGATTTTTTGCTTTGTCAATAATGAACAATTCTAGTGGTTAAAATTTTTATTTTATTACTCTTCTGAGAAACCAGTTTGTTTAATTTTCTGATTATGACTCTGAATGGATTTTTGTCTGCTCTTGTAAGCTTTAAATGGACAGAAGGAATTAAGATCTACTGCAGCAGTGTTACAGAGCCCAATATTACTAAAGCACAAAGTGTTGATTTTAAATGTGACTACCAAGATAATCAGGAAGATGATGTAGGCTAAGATAAAGAAAAGATTAGGTATATCTTCAGATATATTGAGAAACTGGCAACTAATCACTGGATTTACACTTATTGCAGATCTGTCTGATTAGTTGAAAGGCTGATTTGTGAATGACTAATTTTTTTGATATGCTAGAAATGACAAATTCAAAATGTTGTTTTGAATGGATTTTTTTTTTCCAAAATGTCAGCCCAGAAGTTCAAAACAGTGGAAGTTCAAAAGTTGAAAAATGCTTTTAGAATTTGAGTACTTAACTTTTTAAAAATATAAAGGAAAAAAATTCAAGTGAAAAAATATTAAGAATGAAAGTTGACACATAAAATGTTTCTGAGTTTTCAGATACATTCCCCCCTCCCCCCCCCCCCTTTTTTTTTTTTAAATTTTGTTAGAAAATATTTATGGAAACATTTCACTCAACTCTGTTCAAGAGATCAGGAAGGCTTAGCTATTTTCCACTCACTCTGTATACTAATGGCTTCCAGCCACCTTTTCCTCTCTTACTTCTTATGTCCATAGAAATGGAGAAAAATACATATTTCAGACAGTTAAGTTCTGTCTTCTGGTGAACAAACCTCAAAGCAACAGCATTAAGAGTTCCTCCTTAAACACACTGAACCAGGTCCTCAACTTGTGCAAAATGATTTTATCTCAATGATTTCCTTTGTCTCCCAATTTAGTTAAAACTGGTTTTTGGTATTGGAGAATAACAGCTTTTGCTGTCAATGGGAACTGCAGTGTTTTCAGCATGGAAATTAAATTTCTTTAATAAACATATTCATTTAATTTTAAGGTCATCCATATGCTTTGTTATGGAAAACTTAGTTTTGAGACAAAGCACTAGCAACAGGAGAAATAATAGTCTGGCAAATAGAACTTGTAGGACTCAGTCAAGCGTATTAAATGAAAGTTAGTTTTCTTCACTTTTAATAATTACAATGTAAAATAAAGAAGATAATTTAGCTCATTCTTAGCAAATGTTTCTTTGACTCTGTAAATCATGTAAGCCTGAAATATGTTAGTCCAGTGAGTTATTTTTAGTATCTATAAATCTTGCCTCTGATGCAGTTAAAACAGAGAAGTTTTTTGGCTAGAATGGAGCATTTCAGTAAGAGTCAGATTTGTTTCTAGCATATGCTGAAGGAAACTCATATTTTATTTAAAAATAATATGGTTTTAATTTTTCATTCATTTCCCTCTGCTTCAAAACTTTGGGTGCATCACTGATGATAGGAATGAGAACTTGGAATTTTACCGAAATCAAAGGAAAATATTCCTTTGCTGAAATGAGCTGACAGCGTAAAGTCACAGCGGGAACTTCCTCCGTGTGGTGCAGTCATCTATAGCTGCTTGGGAACTGCATGTAGTGTAGCTGCCGCTATAGCATGGGTCCTCAGCTAAGCGAATTTATTCAGCTGAGTAGTTTGTATTGCAAAGACAGTTAAATAGCAGTACTTAAAAATCTTGGATGTCTGTCTATGAGGCTGTATTGAGCAATGCAGACATTGGGTCTCTAAATAAATTGACTGCAAAAGCCTTCACTTGGAATCATAGTTAAGTGGCCAAAATCAGAATATCGGATGGGAACTTCTTCATATTATTGGATATTTGGTTTACTAGCGATTTTTTTTTTTCCAGTTGTATGCTGATGTAATTACAAGTCTCTCAGAAATACAGTACCAAAGAAGTCAAAGTAATAGTCTTTGTTGTGCCAGTTGGCTATTAAATGGTAAATACTAGTTTTGTAAGGAAAAAAAAAAAAAAGTAGATTTACACTGTAATAATATTTTGAGGGGAAAAAAGTTAGCAAATATAATCCCAGAGTTAAACTGAACATTTATCAATAATGTTGCTTTACAAATAAATAGACCATTTCCTTTTTGTAATCGCTGGGATGACAGCAGTAAATTATTCATCTGCAAACTCTGTTTCTGTACTGAATTGATGGCTGAGGTTCATTGTGCTTACCAGGCTGATTCATGTTCGCTATGTAAATGGTTGAATAGCTGGCTGTTGTTACTACCTTGGTAATGAGCTACAACAGTGATGGGGAGATGTTGTCTGTCTAAGGGAAAAGACAGATATTTCACCTAGGAAGGGAAAGGTTGGGAAAATGTATTTCCTGTTTGATATTTTATTTGAAAGAGCGGATCAGAAAGAAACATGTGACTTACAATTGGTTTATATCAATCTTATTGTCCTTTACTTAACAAGTTTTTCTTCTTTGAGGCACTATGAGGCACTTCTTTGAGGCACTTTGAGGTTCCTTGCAGCAGAAATGAAACAAATAGTAACAACTGTCCTGACCCTGATTTGGAGATAAATTACTGAAGCATATTATGTCTTAAGGGTGTTTGCTTTGTGTATATTTCAATTATCATAGGAATGTATGCTGTTGAAAAACAGAGGTTATTGCCCTAGTTCTTTCTTACCTCGCTTTTAATTAAATCTGATTTCTGTTACCATAGCATTGCCTGCTCGTGTGCTGCTGAGTCCAGTGCTGGTCATTTGTGCTTATTTTCTAATTGACTGTGTGGCTGTTCTTACTCTTTCTGAACTAACAGCCCCTGTCCAGTGTTTTTGGTCTGTGTGTGGGGTGGTCAGGCAGCTGTTTTTCACAACTGATGCAATTGCTAATATGTTTCCTATGCATGAAGGCAGACTTCTATTCAATACCCCTGGGGCCTGTAAACATCATTTTTATCATGTTGGAACTACAGGCTCTGTCAGCCCAGTGAAGTTGTTCTCAATTAGTATGAGGCAGTCCAATTCAGGAGGGAATAGCTGCTCCTGTTTGAGCCCATTTTTCTTTGAGTGTTGTCTATACTGATTTCCAGCTGTTACTGTGCAGCTTTGGGGAGCTAATGGTGTTCATTGGGAACATCTATCGCAAAAGGAAATGCCTGAGTCAGTGTCTAGTTGAATGATTGGAGATTTTCACACACAAAAAACCAGTTAATACCCACTTAGCTAATTATCTCTCAATGTGCATGATCATCTTTTCCAGTCCAGTAATTAAAGAAAATTAAGTGGAACCTTGCTAATTTGGACGAATGTTGGGAACAACCTATTGCCAATTACTGAATTTTGCAAATTAGTCCAAATGAAAACAATAACTTTTTACAAACTATAGAGTAACATGTGCTGAACCTTATCCAATAATGCCACTTTATTATTACACTGCCAGTAACTCACCTGTACATGCATTTGAGGACAGAGTCTTCCTTATGCTGAAGTTCACTCTTTGTTAACTGTGTAAAGATTACTATCCTGTAGTGGATATTTTTTTTTACTGAGGTCTAAAGTCATATAATGCTTCTTGAATACCATTCTCCTGTTTCCTCGTAGAGTTCAATGAGGCCTTTAGAGACCTCCTTACATTCTAACATGACTTAAGTTTCTCCTGTTTTGAAGCAGCTGCAATTGTCCCCATGGCTGCTGGAGCCAGCACAGCATCTTGCTTTGATCCTTTTCAGCTGTTGCAAGGGGCTGAGAAGCTGGAAAAAACAGCCTTTCTCAAAATCCAGTGCAAGTGAAAGATCACTAACTGCTGTATTTTCAAAATGCCCCTCTTACCTTTTCCTCCATGAAAGTAGTTTTGCTGACAATTCCCATGTGTGGCTGCATTACAAGCTCAGTCCTGATCTTTCTTTCAGAAGGGTGCCCCTTCAATCCTGTTTATAGTGCCAGAGCTAGCTCTGTGTTTCCCGGACATCCAGTTTTCTCTTAGACTTGGTTGGGTAGCCCCTAGAAAGCAGGCTGCCTTCTTGCATGCATCCTTTATACTAGCCCTACCCATTGCTTTTGGCATGGTCACTGTCCAGAACCCAATAAAATCCTAAAGCCCCTGGTGAGCATATGCTAAATAATTCCTGGCTGTTGCCAAAAAGTTAGGTGTCACTTGCAAACCTAATCATGAAGAGGCAAAAGGCTGTTTTGGCATGCTTGAGATTTCTGTAACATCCCTCTCTCCCTCATCTGAACTCCAAATAATGGAAATCTTTTCATGTTCAGCTATATTTTTTTCTCATGTTTTTGCACCTGATCTGAGACTTGGTGAGAAACAATTGAGACCACCTTGCACCAAAGTTTATTAGACTTCTGTTCCCTAGTTTCAGGCACCATCTTTCCATTGTTTGCTACTACTTTTGAAGATAACAACAGTAAATCGGAAGCAGGAGCACTTCTTCCTATCTGTGTTGTCACCCTCTGCCTGTCTTTGGGAAACTTCCACTTCTGAAATTAGTTACATTTATCTCCAAAGCCAAAATGATTGCTTTGCAACTTCAGCTTCGCAGTGATCCTCTTTAATGGCTGTGCATCTTTCCAAGGCCTCTCTCTATCCAGTCCGAGGTGGTATCTGAATTTCTTTTACTGGAATCTCTCCAGTGACAGTAACACAAACTGATTAAAGCCTGGATGCCTGTAACTTTCCAGAGCTCCAGCTTACAGATACGAAGGTGAAACGCTGTATGTAGAGCAGCCAAATATGCAGTCTATGACCTAATGGCAAGACTATGACAATCTGTTTAGATGACCTGCTTTTCAGCTTAGGCTACCTTTTACTTTTCTGTTGAGACACCTAGTTATAGGAAACTGCCTGTAAGCTGCAGGATCCAAATGCCTCAAGGTATTCGTTTTATATGATGTAAATTTAGGAAAATGGAAAGTGGGAAAGTAATAAAGATCGTGTTTCTTTGCTTGTATTCTACCAGCTGTCCCTTTTAGTGGTGGAAGAACTACTGGAATAAAAATGATGTTTGGTAACCTTAAAGTTATGAGGAATGAAATATAGGATAAGGTTTTCTTTTATCCCCACTCCTTTACGGTCTGACTTCCAAACCAAAGAGTCAGTTCCCCCAAATGCCTAAGCCCAATTTATTTTCATTACAACTAGAACACCTAAATATTTAAATCAGTCCTAGGGACTCAAATGATTAAGTTGCTTTTTGAGACTTAGTCTACTAAGTCATGTAATAGCTTTTTGAAAAGCGTATTCTGCCCTAAGGTCGTCATTCAAAAATCAAAAAATCCAAACCAATTCCATTAAGAGCTCTGTTTTATGGTCTCATTCCATAATTTTGATACAAGTTGGCCCCTGGATTTGCTTAATTAGAAGTAAAAAACAGTACTAAGATAACTAGTACATAAAAGCCAGTGTAATTTTTTTTTCATAAAATCAGGTATCATGCTGGTATCATAAAATCAGATAGGTAATGTCTTAAAACAAATACTCTGCCCTCACTGCTGTTGCTCTCTGCAATCTTCCCAACCATCTCTCTATAGAATAAAAACGAGCTATACCAAATTCACAGTGCATTTTTTTTCTTTTGACAGAAGACCGAAGAATTTACTCAGTTCTACTGAATATGACTTTTTTTTCTGATTTGGCAAATGTGAAGCCCAGATATCACTTCAGGATAAGCAAGGTTGAGAATAAACATTGGTTATTTAGCAATTAGAATTTGCTTTGGTTGAACACCTAGAACAAATCCATTAAATTTAGTCGCACTTCTGAGCTATCATAGAAGCTGAAAATGACGTATGAAAAATTCTGTGATGGATCTTATGACAGTATGTTCTCTGCAGAGTGTTCTGTAACTGTTTATATACTGGTCAGCATTTTTTTTAAATGGCCTGTGTAGGGGAACACTTGTGCTTAGGAAAGTTGATGGCTGTATCCAAATGCTGTTCATGTGCTTGGGAAGAAATATTACGAGTTTCCCTATGCAAGCATTTCAGCTGTGTAGCTTGGGATGCGAATTTAGCTGCAGCCAAACAGTATGGGCTATGCTGACTCTGGGCCTGCCAATATGGATCAGATTATATGGTTTATTAAGAAAACTTGGTCCATAATGTGCTGATATGCTGTATGGCAGACTGTTGTTACAACAGCAGCCTAGAAAATAAGGATAATTGCTTTAATATGACATTGTATGTGATTGTCTTGTGTGCGTTTGCGTAGTTTTATAATACCGAGGCTAATGCAGAAGGCCTTTGATTTGGGCAGAGTTAGTGAAGTGGTGTAAAGCATTCCCTGCCAAATTTGAGCTTGTTGGTGAGTGCTGGAAGATAGTCGGACTATTTCTTGGAGAGGGTTCACTGTAAGGCCACTGTTGTGGGTTGACCCTGGTAGGCAGTTAAGCAGCATGCGGACTCAGTTCCCCCTGCTTACTCCATTCCCAGGGGGATGGGGGAAGAGAAAAGGAAGACTAAAAGCAAGAAAACTTGTTGGTTGAGATAAAAATAGTTTAATATGCAAAGGAGAAGTGGAAGAAAGAAAGAAAGCAAAACAAGTGATACCAAAGCAATAAATTACCACCTTCCATGGGTAGACGATGCCCAGCCAGTTCCCAAGCAAAAGATGGCTAACCTACCTAAACAGCCTTCCTCTCCGATTTACTGCCGAGTGTGATGTTAAATGGCATGGAATATCTCTTTGGTTAGATCAGGTCATCTGTCTGGCTGTGTCCCCTCCCAACCTCTTGTGCACCCCCAATCTATTCACTGGGGGTGCAGAATGAGAACCAGAGAAGGCCCTGATGCTGTGCAAACACTGTTCAGAAACAGCTAAGATACTGATGTGTTGTCAGCATTGTTTTGGTCACAGATCTAAAACACAGCACCATACCAGCTGCTATAGAGAAGAATAACTCCATCCCAGCCAGATCACAGTACAGCCACAAAGATTATTAACGGGCTGGAGAACTTGACACGTGAAGTAGGATTGAAGGAACTGGGTTTTCTCAGCCTGGAGAAGAGAAGGCTAAGGGGAAATCTAATCACAGTCTTCCAGTAACTAAAAAGATAGCTACAGACAAGGTGGAGGTCCTCTCTTTACAAGGCTGCATGGTGGTAGAAGAGGCAATGAGAATAGTTGCTTCAGGAGAAGTTGTGTCTTGGGTATAAGAAAAAACATGTTCACCATGTTAACCATGTTAACTGTTGGAATAGGTTGCTCAGAGAAGTGGTGAAATCTCCCTTGCTGGAAGAATTCAAGATTTGGCTTGACAGGGCCCTGGATAACCTGGTCCAAGGCCATGCTTTCAACAGAAGGTTGGACCAGATGATTTCCAACCTGCTCTGCCATAATTCTTCATGTAAACAAGGGCTGTTGGTTTGGAGATTTTTTTTTTTTTTAATAATTATTGTCTGAACAGAGCTGAAATGCAATAAATACATAAAATACCATTACATAGTTTCCATAGGATTTTGAAACAAATTACATTCCCACAACTGAAAAGGAAATATAATTCAGTAGACAGTACACTTAGTATGTATCAAGATCTTTTAAGGTCAGCTCCTCACTGCTCTGGTAACTGGGGTGCTTAGTTTCTCCTCATGTGTTAGTTCTGTGATCTCTAAAATGAGGGCAATTGTCTTATTATTCTTCTAGTGTGTTAAAAATATCATAGAATCACTTAGGTTGGAAAAGACCTTTAAGATCATAGAGTCCAACCGTTAACCTAACACTGCCAAGTCTACCACTAAACCATGTCCCTAAGCGCCACATCTACACGTCTTTTAAATATCTCCAGGGATGGTAAGCACTATCTAAAAATGAAAGTGCTGTTTGTGATACCATTTAGCTGCTTTTAGCCAAGCGTTTCTTGAATTTAGCAGATATTCCTCAGGGACAAGGCCACTTTGGGTTGAAATATATTGGTGTTTAAACAGTAGTGAGATAGTCTAATTTTAAAGCTTAAAATAGGATACAAGTTTTCCTAGGACTTATGTTGTAGGTGTATATTTTTCTGTTACTGTTTATGTAAAATTTTTGGAGCTGTTTATTTTTAGTTTGAAAGGAGATTGCTCAAATTATGCTTTAAAAAGGTTTATTTTTGAATTTTTGAAAGAGGCAATAAAACCAGACAATAAAAATATATTCCTGATATTGATAGATATAAATTGATTTTTGTATTGCAGTTCCTGATAGCACTGTTCAAGGGGCACAAATTGTGAATGCAACAAAAACCATCAGACAAATACTGTCAGGAGTGGGAGGAGGAGTTCACTGGAGTTCATTGAGAGTGTCATGTGAAAAAATTCCCTTGTGTTGATCTTTTCCTTCGAAATATGATGAGCATTTATTGTAGCACATATGTAAAAGTGTGGCTTTATGTGGGTTAATAGGAGAAACTAAAAGCAAAAATTGTGGCAGAATGATTAGTTGACAATCACATGTTTGCATAAACAATATATGCTGTAAACATTTGTCTTGTCATTTTAAAATATAAACCGAAGCAGGACAATAGATCAGATTCTGTCCTTCATCAGAAGAAGAGTGGATTAAAGCATCTGAATTATGTGGATGCAGCACAATAATTGTACGGGGACCCTTAAAAACTGTAAGGTTTACAGATGTAGTATTTCAAAAAGGAGGAAAAGAAAAAAATCCCTCAGATTAAAGAAACTTCTTTTTAAAAAAATTGTTTTAGTCATAAAATAGAAATAAAGAACAAGGAAGAGGGTTAACTCTTGCCTTCTTCCCTCCTGGGAAATATATCAGACCATATGTCTGAAAATAAGAAAACTTTCTTTCAAGTCTATGGCAGCTGATGTTAGAAAACTCTTAAGATAGTGCAGTACTGACCTCCTGTGTTTCAGGATATAACAGAATAAATGTGTGAGAAAATGGCTTGCAGTTATGAAATAACACATTGATGGCTTTTTGCTGATGTGTAGGAAGAAAAGAGAAACCAGTAATGCTGTCTTCTAGTTCAGCATTACAAACACACTCATTTGTGACTTCAGAATTAGCCTGCTGGTATCAGGCAGTATATGGATAGTAGTTTTTGCCAGGAAGCTACATATTAGCACTTGTATTTTCATAAGAATAGGTGAATCCATGGGTTTTGGATCTTACTTTCTTCTTTATAACATTTACCATCTTAGTATTGCCTCTATTATTATCCCACTTTCTTCTACAGTCTGGGAGGGAGGAGGGGAATCATGTTGAATGACCAAATAAAAGCCTGAGTTGTGAATTAGATGAGGAAAAAGGTACTCATAAATGAGGCCGATGCTGTGAAGGTCCTGAACGCAGTCCATCTGTTATTTATTTCCTATTAAAATTTTTTGTCTTGCCACTCTGTTCATTTTTTCAGATAGTTTCCTTTTGTTTCTACAGTCTTCTATTAATAATCTGTCCTTCATTTTTCACATTTCCCCCTTATCACACTTCTCTGTCTCTTAACTTTTTCTCTGATCTCTTCTAAAAAGAATTTTGCATGTACTCAAATGACATACTCAACTGTCAAACTCATAGCTATTTCATCCATAAAATTTTGTTCAAAAGTTCATGTTTGCTTTTGTAAAACAAATAAGGAAAGCTTTATGTTGGATTCTTTTTCTCTGGAAACCCCTGGTTGTGGAAAGTAATTGATTGTTATGTCAAGATGCAGTGGAATCCAGCTTGGGAAGGATTGATTATGAGCGTAAAGAAAAAGGCTTCATCTCCGCTGATGGGTTAGGGGGGGAAGGGAGATGAAAAAGAGAAGAAAAAGCAGGAGAGCACGGGAGAAACAAGAGGTTAAAAAGAAAAACTTTGAACATTTAGACCTCTTGAAAATGGGCTTTGAAGGATTGTGGCAAACAGACCTTTTTAGAACATGTTCTGTGTTCTTGCTAATTACTGTGTGATACTTGTACGCTAATGTGATAGGGGCCGGAGAAATAGCTACAATGGAGGTAAATCCACCTTGCGTTATTCACTCAGTTTCTCAAGTGTCTGTGGCATAGTTTGTATTAAAAATGGTCAGTAGTGTTTCTGGCTTATTATGGAGAGTTTTGAACCCTTTGCAGTGTTACAACATTGGGTTTTGGGTGGTGAATATCTTTTATAGTCGTAATTAGTTAATGCTATAATCAGTGCTCTCTGCCGCATGATAAGGGAAGACTGAGCATTATATGTGCATTTCTAACCTGTATATTCAGGACTTACAAATGGGTAAGTTAATTACAAGAAATGTTGTGATTCTTAAGTGGAGGTTTTACACTGTGTCTGTATTGTTTTCAGCAAGGAAAAAAGAATAAATAGATGGTATTTCAGAATGTGTTGCAAAAAGGTACCCAGGAGCAAACTCTGCTCCTGCCTTCTGCTTTCTCCACATTGAGGGTCAGCCGATAATGTGAGTGATGGCTCAGCAGGGGCCTGAGAAGCCTTTCTCAACATCATCTAGAGTCCCTGTGCATCCCAGTATGGCTGGAGATAGCACATCTGGCAGTATTTGCTTTGAAACAGGAAGCGTGAGTTTGGGATTGTGGCACCATCTCCGTAGCACTGGCTGGCAGAGCAGCTTAAGCACGTGAAAAGCATACACTGCATCCATTCAAAATGTGGCCAAGCATCTGTAGCCGTGTACACTCCCTTGAATTCCTGGCAGAAATTCCAGCTGAATCAGCTAGAATTGCACCTGGCACTTCCATCGTGCTATGGTAAAAGGAACGGGTTGACCTGAACTCCAGATTTATGTGGATTTAGTTATGGAACTCTCAATAAAATCAGTGCTAACTTTAAGGGCTGTATATCACTTTGGAGTAGATAATAGATACTGCGCTTGGGTAATTTTTGCATTTTTCTTGAGGAGAAAGAATAGTGTCCTGTTTTGCTTACTGAGTCTTTCTTGGTTGTGAGATACATATGTAATTATTGGAGTCATGGCATTGCTTTAGTGTAAGCTGAAGGAATCATAAAAAGGTTCATGGGAAAGATGGTGGTTTCTCTGGGCTCTTCTGAGGCTTTTTTTGACGTTTAAAGAAGCAAGATGTGGTATGGAGTTCACAGAGGGTTTCAGGCTGTAGTTAAAAGTAAGTTGGAATTTGTTTGACCTTTTTCCCTGTACATTCTTTCCAGAACATTAGGTGGCTGAGGTCAAACTGAAATGTGTCACTGGTCAGTGTCTGAATTTAATTAGTAGGCAAGGACTTGGAGAAGTCGAAAGTACAAGATGCTTGATCACCACCTACCCATTTCAAATAAAAACGGAACATGATCTGTTTGTGCTTTCCTTCCACCAGCTGGTACACTTTTCTTGAATTTGTTTGCTTCTAAATTCAAGGTTTAAATGTGGAAAATGTTACAGAAAACTGTTGTGCTACCAGGCTGGTTACTCAGTCTGTTTTATGACATCTGCAATGGTTTATATGGACAGTCACTACTATATATTAAACTTAATAACAGAAATTATGAACAGTTACCATATCTGCTGATTTCCTTACTTCCTAGTCAAAATTGCAAGCTTTGTGTTGATTTATAGATCAATCTAAGAAAAATTAAATTCATACATTGTACTCTTAAAGAGACAGAGACTGTTGTAGATGATTGTGATGAACTGTGATATAAATACCTGCTGACACTTAAAAAAGCAACAATTTCAGCTAGTCGAGTATGGCTTTCCGAAGCCAAAACACAGTAGTAACACTCTGCATCTTGGTAACAAATATGTTTGCAATAACTCAAACATTTTTATTCCTACAACTCAGCCGGCCTGATTTCTTTATGTACTACTCTCAGCATTTAAAATAACGGCAGGCTTGAATAGCTCCGAGAGAAAGACATGCCCCCAGTGTGAAAACACTGTGCAAAGACTTGTACTTTTTACACATAGTCTTTTAATAGTTATCACAGCAAAGAGAGGAGAAGCAAGAAATTCTAGGAGATTAAGTATGCATGATAGGGAGTTTTAGTAAAATAATCCAGCTTTGATACGTATTTATCATTTCCATGTTACCAAAATGACTCTCTATAAATCCTTGCCAAAATACAATTCAGATATGGCCTTTAATTCTAAGTCCTCAAGTATTTGCTAACAGTCATGGCAGCACAGATATATGTCTACTTTTTCCCCATAAAACTGGAAAATCTTTCATATTGACTACTAAAGAGTAATAGAAATGGAAATGAAATTTAATAGATTAGTTTGAAGTGTAGGATTATACCCAGAATGTCTTCTCGGGTATTTTTCAGTTCTTTCTCTGAAGAGCTCTCTACATCATCACTTAGTCATTTATTTTCTGTGCTTTAAATTTTAAATTCTTGACTCAGTTAGCAAAATGATGGGTGTCTGAGAAGAGACAGGGTCATTGGTCTCCTGTTAACCAGTGTTTCCACAGTGTAGTTACTTTCGTCATGGTATCAATAGAGTAGATAGGGTATTGAGGCTATGGTGCTCCAATTAACACTGCATTGTGCATTTGGTAAAAGATGGCAGTGCAGAGACCTCGATACCAGGTTTGAACTGGATTCCCCTTGGATGCCATGGGGATGCAGCCCTGTGGCAGTGCTGCTGTATTTTCAGGGTTCCTGATGTTTATCAGGGGTTCTTTTTTACTCTGTGCCTGGTGTGTCCTTCGATCTCTGTTCAGCAGGACTCCTCTTAGCTTGAACTAGTAATAACCTCAGTTGGCATTTACCAGTAATTAATAATTTCTGAGGATAGAGTATTTGTCAGAAATTTAGCTGGTAGGTGGAAATGGGTAAAGCATGTTTTCCCAATACAGTGCTGGTGAAAAGAAGGAGAAGTTAATCAAAAGAAAGAAAAAAAATCAAGTTACCAGTCAAGAGTTATCTCATAGCAGAGCCGTGTTTAATCTTCTTAGTGCACAATATGATTGTGATGACAAGTTTCCGCACATATACCATGATAAATGGATGCTATTCTTTTATGGCAATGATTACATTATACGTGTTGGCATTTATGGGACACAGTTGCATTTTTTTAGAATATTCAATCTTCTCACCGTGTTTTCATCTATTGTTTTCTCTGACAGCTGGAATAAGACCATGAAGTCAAGTGGCAGAGGCCGTAAGGGTCTGCTTCTCTGCTTCAATTTTCAAGTTAGATTTGCTTGCTATAGTTGTTGTTTTTCTGTTTCTACTTGGTGGTTTATTTCATCTCTAAAATAAAAAGCACACACTTTGCACCAAAGTCCTTAAACTCTGGCTGCAAAATTGTAATTAGATATGTTGTGGGTGTAGATAAGAAATGTGCAAAAGCAGCATGTCACTTAATTGCCTACTGCGTATGTGCAAACAAGAGGATTTTCATGGAGGCAAATGAACCTGCAGCTTGTCTTTGCCCTCCCCCATCTGAAAAATTAGCCTTGCATACGCTTCATATTTTAAAGTAATAGCTGATCTTAGTTCGGGATGGTAATAACCATCTTGAAGCAATGAGACTTCAGAGAAGTCTTAAGTGCTTTGTGCAGTGCTTAAGTGCTTTGTGCATCTTTGACAAAAAATTTCCATGTGAAATTAAAATATGGTTTCTTTTTTATTTAATTTTAAATGACAGATCAATAAATGTGGGTCTTTGATTTGGTCTTTTGTACTCCCCTACAGCTCTGGCCCCGCTGCTGTTTCCCTTCTTCCTCTATTTTTTCCTTTTCTGTCTTGAGTTGCCTTCTTTGGAATCAACATTTCTGGCTGTTTCTGCAGCTCTTTTACTATATGGCGTGTGGAGGAGCTGGAGGGGAGGACAATGATAAACCATTAGCAAAAATATCATAATTCATGTGTAATATTACAAGCATTAAATTAACTGCTATTTCGTTATAATTCAGGATGGCCTTGCCTTTAAAATTTTTTTTAATGAGTTGCCATGCGTTTAACACTGCTGTCCATTTGCTGGATTCCCTTTGCATTATGGTAGCTCTTGTTTGTCTAATTGTGTATATTTTAATAGTTAACATTTCCTATTTCTGTCTCATTTGATGCTGGTGCTATTAACAAAGAGAAAACTGAGACCAGATGGTTGCCAAACAGTGAAGCCACCTGGTATTCTAGCAATGCCAAATATGTTTTCCCCTCCACTTTTCTTTAGCAAATTACTGAGACAGGTCCAGGATTCTTAGAGGATCCCAGGAATGTTTGTGTGTGGCCAGACAAATATCCCAAATCCTTTAAGTTAATCCTTGCAGTTCTCTTCCCTACTGTTCTCTCTCGCGTAACTCCATCTCACTCTCTCTTTCTGTTGTCCCCCTCCTGTCTCCCATTCGAGCTCTGCGCTGCCGGCTCTCAGCTTTGCAGACCTTGCTCCACCAAGCTGCCTCTGGGGCAGCAGGTGAAGGCCTGACCCTGACCACTGCTTGCTTCACCACCTTCTGAAGCCCCCAGCGCTGCTGGGGTGGGACGAGGAGCTCTCATAGCAAGCAGAATCCAACAGGGTGAACCTGCCAGGAGTCCTCCAGGAGCTTCTCCCCACCCCTTGGGCTATTACTAGTGCGTAGCAAACAAGTAAAAAAACCACCTTGAAGAACAGGGTGTTTTGGATGCAGCATCCTGTGGCTTGCCATCTGATGCCTTGTTGATTTGAGGGCCAAATCTGAACTAAAGCTGTTGTCAGGGGTGTGATAGTGTGAGTTGGGACTGACATGATCATAGACTGAGGATACAATAGTGCACACACAGTGTACAGTTTGCTCTGACTGGCAGGAGTTAGACTAAGCTAACCAAAAATATTTTTTTCTCCAGTATGAACTGCATCTATGCTCTTCTCCCCATGCCAGTGCCGTATGCTGATATGAGCTGCACCATGTGCACAGTGACAGACGAGCTGTTCGAATGTGTGCTTCTCACACATTTCAAGAGTCTGGTATAGGCAGTGCCTGTGTCAGTATTGATACATCTTTGAGACAAGCAGCGTTAACACACCATATTGACACAGGTCTGGGTCAGGGAATGGAGTGTAACTCCTCACTTAGCCGCTGCCAGTCCTTCTCTGCCTCCTCTCCTTCCTTCATCTGCCTTTGTAGTCAATTTACTGCATCCTGCTGTTTTGTAGACCCCCAAATACCTTGAATGACACCGATGTGAACCCCGGGGCACTGTGGGTCAGTGAGTGTAGGTGTCCGTCTGAACACCCTGGTTGAAATCTGGCAGAGAGATTGGCTGCCACTATGTCAGCTGTCAGCAAATACCCAGATTATGGCAGTATCTAGTGGCTCTAGTTCTAGCATGCTGTGCTAGGAGCTGTACAAATTCATCAAAAACCCCCCAGTATCTGCCTGAAAAGAGCATCTGTAAAAGCCAGGAGAACCGTGTAAACAGATGAGGAAATAAAAGAAATAATAAGTTTGGTATTCAGCAGTGTAACAGATAGCTGACTGTAATGCTGTGTGTACAATATACCTGTATCTACTAATTTCTTATGATTCCTTTCCTGTGCTGTGGTGTGACAGTGGTTGTGGCAGCACTGAACTTTCTTCTCGGAGCCCTCTGTCATGTGCTGGGCATATGGTGCCTTTATTTGTTTGCTCACCGTCCTCTTACATTATGTATCTGTTTCCAGCATGTTCTGAAAGTGTCAGAAGAAGCAGTCATCCTTCATTTGGCAGGTTTTGAGCTTCACTATTGCTCTACCAATGATTGCCTCACTGCTAACGTGGCCTCCATAGATGGCTGCAAGCCATCATGCAAAACAGTTCCCTTCAAACACTGACTCTGGTTGAAGCTGGGTTTCTAGAGGTCCATGTTCCTGCTGGTTACAGTATGTTGGACACAGTCCCATTACAGCGCACAAAACCAGTTCAGCAGCAGGAGACCTTTCGGGGAAAAGACATCAGAATGGCCTCCCTTCAAAACTTCCCTTCCTTTGGAAAATGAAATATATTCCATCATATCTTTCCAGCAGGCAGGACTTATAATGTGCGTTTAAGCTTTGTGATAGGAAAATAACATAAAAACAATGTCTTGGTGGAAATGCTGCCCATAAAGTGCCTGCCCAGAGTTAGTCCTATTTGGCCTGTTTAAGCAACAAGGCATAATGATTCAAATGTGCTTTACAGAGGTAGTTGCGTGGAGTGACAAGGCTGTTGCCTTTTGGGGCTTTTCCGTTGTGAAGAGACAGTGTTTCTCTTCAGACTTCTTTCCTGTATTATATTAGAACTAATTTTGCAATATTTACCATTTCTCAAAATATGTGAATGTGCATTGAAGTTGACAGTAGAGCTGAGGATCAAACTTACTGCTGTGAGTAACTGCATTTCCCCACAGCAGAAAATATTAAAAATTATCAAGGAAAAGGACAATCATTGTTTGGAATCTGGGAAGTTTGTATCTAATCTCTGTAATTCACTTAAGTATGTTGGAAAGCACATTGTGCAATTGCCAGAAGTTGTGCCTTTTCCTCTTATGCCAGCGCATGAAAGTCCTGTGAGCTTTGGATGAAATTCTCTGCAATTAATGAAGATTTCAGTGCATTTAAATGGGCTTTTTTTTTTTCAGCTTATCTGATTTGTGCAGGCTGGCTGTATTACTCGCAGAAGCTGTATTTGCCTTCTGTGGAATGTACCTCCCTGCACAGATGAATTGAACAGGGCAGACCAAAATCCCTGTTGCATCTTACCTGTGGGATATGATGTTTCCTGAGATATTAAAAAGGGGATAGCATGCTGGCTGAATGTAGGCTGAGCCTTCTCCCTTCCAGATAAACAAATCTCTAAAAAATATGCAAACCATTTCATATCTAAGAATATTAGCATTTTTCAGAGTTTTTTTAACATTGTGCGCCAGTCCTCCTATTTCCTTGCATAGAAATGACACATACAGTTTGTGTCATTACTGTCAGACTATCCCTGCCACTAGTCTCCCTCCTCTAAAATGAAAAGATTAGGTTATCTTGGGAGGGATAAGTTCCTGCTTATTAGAGGTGAGAAAGAAAAATAAACGGTATTGAAAGTTACGACAAAGTTATTTTCATCAGTCTACTTTGTTTCCCAAGTAGAAGGCTTTACAGTAATGATAAAGCTCATCTGTGTAGGTGTTTTCAAATCCTCAAAGCAATCAGAAGGTAGGATACATACAGATTTAGGAATGTCATTCCTGTCTTTTATAAGAGGCAATGACCTCTCTCCTAGTTTTCCCTGGTCAGTAAAGGAAAAAAAACCCAAAACCCAAGCCTGTGGCCTTTAGTGTTTGGAACTAAAAAATAGTTGGTTTTATTATACATGTCTGAGGAAGTTTTGAAAAAGCAGCATAGGATAGCATTTAAATAACAAAGATCCTTCTTTAAATTCGCACCTTCTCTCCACTAACTGCCGCTTAACAAAGGAAGCAATTTTTACAGCTGGGGTGATTTGTAACTGTTCTCTTCTTTCTCTTCCCTCCCTCCCCTCCTGCTCATTGTTATTAGCTAACATCTCTGATAAGAAATGCCGCATACAGCCCCTGTCTGCTCCTTCAGGATGCCTGGTCTTCCTTTTCTGAAATAGGTTGTTGGATTTTTTGTTTGGTGTGGGTTTTTTTTTTTTTTTTTAAATAAAGTTTTCAGTTCATTTCTGGAATAATTTCTCTAATTTGTGGACCCTTCCTTTTCTTTCTGCTTTTTTCTGTGTGTAAGCAGGCCCTGCTGCTACACCCCACTTTTTGCTCTGATCCTAGCCCAGCCAACTGTCACTTTTTAGCCTGCAGGGAACCTTCTGGTACTAACATTCCTGCCTTGTTTTTATTAGAAGGGCATCTCTCACAACATAGCCCTCGCTGTTTGAAGCAGAAGTCATGTGTACTCAGTAGGAATGAATAATGGATATATTTAAAGGGTACCTTGCCCTTCTCGTTCCTTTGCACATCATAAATAACTACTCTTTTAGCTTGGTTTTACATACTGCTCTACAGGCGCAGTTTGAAAAAATCTGGTGATTCAGCTATCAAGTTAAAAAACAGTATGCTGTATGCTGCTGATAGTTTCTGCATCTGAAAACTGATCCCACACCAAACTCAGTCTCAGCATCCGTGTGTAGCTCTAGAATTCTGCAGATTTAGGAAACTGGTCACGAATTTACTTTGAAGAAGCTCACGAAAATACAGCATGACAGGAGGTGTATAGACAACACGATGGGGAGTGTTGGGGCTCTGGGTAGAGTTCATTTCACCTGGCTTTAGATGTCTTTTTAAGATATCTAGAGGTATTTTAAGTATTTTTAAGGTGTATTTTTACATCTTACAGTATTTTAAAGATGTTTTAAATATAGGTATTTTTAAGATATTTTAAATATCTTCTTCAGGATGATCTGAGTTGTTCCGTGAAGATGCCTCTTTCTCTCCCCTCACTGTGAAAGTGGGTTGGTTGATGAGGTTGTGTGTGGGTGTCTGTATTAGAGACATCTGCTTTTTGTCCAATGAGTCCACTGTTCCTGGTCAATTATCATGATCTGAGGAGTTCACTGGATTAATAGCTGTATTCAGGGATAAACTGAAATTACTCAGAATTTTCCTATTAACTGTAACAAGCTTTAGCTGAGGCTCTCAGAGAAGATCCTAAAATTGAAGGGCAGGCTTGGAGGATGATTTAATTATCTGATCTCAGTTTAAGGATGCTAAAGTGAGAATCTGAGCAGCAAATGTTTTTGATGGGGGAGGGGTGAGGGGACTGGGTGTATTTTTACTGCCCATTTTACTTAGATAACTGGCAAATGGAATGGCCCAATTTGCCTGTTACTATCAACACTGCAAAACTATTGCCAAGTTATCATGTTCTCACTGTAGTACTTTCCCTTGAGCATGTGGCTGAGATTTTTTCGGTATGTAACCCTTGCGTCTTGTAGCTTTGGGAGTCTAGGACAGCCTACATCTCTTTCCCCATGAGTTGTGGCAGGACTGGGGTCCAACTCCCAATGTGCATGGGGTAGTGTGGGCTCAAGCCAGGGCCTCTGGGGTGATAAGCCTGCATCCTTTTTGTGAATGAGGTAGATTACCTGTGTAAGCATTTTCTAGGTGTAGAGGCAAACAATTTGGAGGTATTGGAGATCATATACTCAGATGATTCAAGCATCAGAGTGGATGAAGAAAAGACAGTCAGATCCAGGTTGCAGCGCTGATTTTACTAGTGGCCTTTGGCATCTTCTGATTTGAGTTCATGTGGCTCTAATTTTGGAATTGTATGACTTTCCTATGTTTCTAAGAGTTTCAGTCTGCTTGTTGTTATGATATTTGAGAGGCTGATGATGTAAATATTAGATTTGCATTTATAGGAGGCTGCCTACATACTGAATTCTATATGAAATTATTCCCTTTAAGTGATTCAGCTAACAGAATACTCCAAAGATTAACATTTGCAGTGATTCAGTTCTCTTCACAAACGCCTGTCTTTTGATCGTTTTTGGAATATTAGTTGGGACAAAACAATATTTTCTGTGTTTTTCCCCTCTACAGCTGAAACTAAGAATATCTGACATTAAGAGCTGAAAATAAATGAAAGTTTAAACATACAAGGCTGAACTGTCCGCTATGTATTTTCTGGTATGAAACTGCCTTTCTTAAATGTATCATTTTCCATTCACCTTTCTTTCCTTTGCACTTTAAAAACAAGAACAAACCGGAGAATTTACAATCTCAAAAAAATGGGGTTTACTGTCACGTTCTAGCTAGAGTTTAACTAAAACTAATCTGTGGGTGGCAAGCTGCAGGCATTAACTGGAAGTTGATTTTTTTTTTTTTTTTAATGGACTTTCGTATTTTTTTCCCTTTTTACTTCCAACTTTTAGAAAGGAAGTTCCTTTTAAAGCACTAAGCTACCTTCATGGTGCCTTCAATAGCTTGGGGTTTTATCTTCATTACTAAGTGGCAGAAAGATAACTTGGAGGGCAGAAAAATTTTAAGGATTTCAGAATCTGCTTATAGTTAAATGGAAAAGATAGGTAGTCCCTCTCCCCTGCCCTTGGTTATACAAAGACAGAGGAACTGACTGCACGGGATGTCTATAACTAGTATGGCAAACAGGGCCCAGGGTCTGTACAACGGGCATGGATTTTGCAACCAGGGTTGCACTGCAGGCTTCCACTTGATGTATCAGTTTCCAAGAAATAACCAATAAGTGTCAGAATAAACAGTTGTAAGGCACTTCCGTAGGAGCACCTAAAGGCAAATGATCTATTAACTCTGTGGAATAAGAAAGAGATGGCATGTCCTTACTAAGGAAGTAGCCAAGAGGAGCTGTAGGGTAATGAGACATGAGGATAGTTATGAATGTGAATGGTATACAAGGTGCCAGCTACATGGCATCTGAGTGACAGATGTAAGACACCCCAAGTTTGCTAAGCTGTTAGCAGAGGCCAGAAAGTATAATGGCACTGTGTCCCGTTATTTTCTGTAATGCCTGCATGGCTGCACATCTGTGTTGCTCAAATCTAGGTTTTTAAGATCCTTTTTCTCTGCACTTTGTTCTGGGCTGCATTCTGGTTGCTCTCAGCTGGACTTATTTCAGCCTCTTTCTTCTGCTACAGCGGCGAATGTTCCCTGATTTTTTGGCAGTTGTTCATGAGAGTTTTACAGTTCCCCCCGCCCCCGGATGTCATGTGCTGGCTTCTGCTGCCTGTTAGTGTTTGTTTTGGTTACCTTTTGTAATATATGACTACAACTTGCACCCTTGGTCTGTATTACAGTTTTCTGAGGTCAGTTTTCTTCACATCCCTTCTGGGGTCAATCTTCTTTACATCTCATGCTGTATTTTTTAGTTCAGTTTTTGGCTTGATACTTTGTGTGAAATTTTCTACACTCTTTGGACCAATATGACCCTTGTGTTATTTGGAAGATTTATTAGGTAGGTTTTTGGGGTTTTTATTTGGTGGGGTTTTGCAGGAGGGAGAATGTTTGGGGTTTCTTTTTTTTCCCCAGAACTGTTGTTGTGGCTGCCTGTCTTTTCTGTGGATGTGCATTTTTGGGTTATATCTTTCTGGTACCCAGTGGGCAGATGCCTCTGAGCTCTGCTAGTACTATGAGCCAACTAAAGGCTGCATGACCATGGTTTGCATGGCACTGAGCCCTAGCTAACATACCCTGCCTTTCAGCAGGACTCACTAGCTCAGTCTTGATGCCTTAGCCAACCAGCATTTTCTGTCCACCTTGGAGAGCAGGCAGAGCAAGCTCACATGTGCTTGTGATTGACTGTGTATTTACTTCAGAGCACACAGCTCATGAGTTCATCATTTCCCTGGTGGTTGCCTGACCATTCTCCTTTCCAATGGAGAGAACAGCAAGACAGTGACTGTATGTTTAGTTCAGACCCTGGAGTTAAAACCATATTCCAAGATTTAGCAAATCTATACATGAGGCATTTAAATGTGTGGTTTTTGTTTTTTTGTTGTTGTTGTTTTCTTTTTTTTCCTTATTCCCTTTATGTCTGATAATTATCTTTCTGTTTGGAGGAGTTTGCTGTCACTAGTTTCATTTTTGAGGGTATTATTAAAATTTGTGGTAATTTATCAGGTTGCATTTAGATTACATATATCAATCTTTAATTTTCCACCTGGAGATGCGTTATGGTAAAAGCAGATCTGTTTCTTTTGTGGCAGAGTAAGAAATTCTTCAGCTCCTCAGACTTCTGTTCCTTGGAGATAAACTAGTTCAAACACAGAATATACCAAGTGGTAGGGAGTGGACAGAAGATCTGACAGTATTTCTGTGACATGGAAGTTGCAACCTCATCTCTCCTCAGCTGCAGTTCTGCACAGAATTTGTTTACTGCTTCTAAAATGTTGATGTAAAGTTTGTTTCACAAATTGAATGGATGATAATCGCTGGTGGAAGTGGGGGAAAACCAGCTTGATCTGCCACTGGCTTGTTCTTTATGTAGCCTTCTCTGTGTGTGCAGACTTTGGAGAACATTAGTGCTATATTTTAATAGAAAAGGATATGACTGACTTCCACTTTGCCCAATAGCAAAACAAGGTGCAAAGCACTTGAGCAGCATACTTAGTGGCATAAAAATAATTTCTTGGGCAGAAGCACTTAAGTAGTTTCAGTGGAAATAACTTTTGATGGAGTAGAGCCTAGGCGACTTGTTTGGACGTAAGCCTGTTGAAACAGTCTCAGATTGCCCTCTCTTCAGTTGTAATTTTACTTGGATCCCAGCTACTGTTCACATGCTATTGTGGTACATCCAAACGGAGGACTCCATCTTTTTCTCATTCTGAAATTGTTGATCTCTCACTGCCTCCAATTTCCTGTCCCTGCAGATCCTGGGGTCTGGAACGCTTTTGCCCATGCTTTTTCTGTGAGCCACTCTCGCCATCCTCAGTATAAAGAGACCACACTATAGAGACATTATCTCCAGAGTTACTATTTATACATTTTAATTTGCACCCATCCAACGTTTTAACTGTTCTGACGTGGATTCCAAGATTTTTGTTTGTTAGAAGTAGTTCCCTGGCAAAACTGCGAAGGTCCTCAGGGAATTACAGTGCAGAGATTTGCAGATGCTTGGAGACTTGCTCAGGCATACTCTACAGGGTAGCACAGACAGACTTGCCCAATGTTTGAATGATGTGTATAGAAAGACAGTATATTTAATGTTAGTGATGGCACTTGAAGCTTTTTACTCTGTATAGTTGCAAATGTTTTTTGTGGTGTTGGAGTGCTGGCCTTTTCAGATTTAAAACATCTTTAAATGAGAAACTTTCTTCTCTCAGAAAGTTTCAACTATTATGATGAATGCTTCAGAGCCGTGAGTTGTGAAAATGGCTTTTTTTACTATATTAAAAGGAAAAATTTCTAAAATATGATTGTGTGCATTCTAAAGACTGAAAAAAATTGCAAAATGCAGTCTCAGGGGATATTTGCTTTGTTTTATTTTACTCCCTACAATTTTTTGTTTTGCTTTTAATGCAGATTCCTTTAGCTGACTAAGAACAGTAAAACTAAGGGGATGCAATCTTTAATCCTGCAGTCCCTTGTTCCAGCAAAACTCATTCATCAGTGGCCTTTCAGGAATCCATAGCTCCTTGACTTCCCTAAGGAATGCCCAACCTATAGCTTCCAGTTCATATAAAAATCTTGAGGACAGTTTAGTCTGCCCTGTGGGCCATTCCCAGTTCCGGCCTTCCAGAAGGCTGTTTAGATTTACTGCGGACAATAGTTCTAATTGAGTGACAGTTGGAGGACCATGTTTTACTGCCATTAGGAGAAGCAATGCTTGACCAGATTGGGTACCGACTGTTGTTGGGTCTTAGATGGGACTTAAATGTACCTCTAATATGAGCAGGAGATGAACAGGATTTAGAGCTATGGGCAGTGTTAGAAGACAGGTGATGCTGTGAAGACTGAAACCTAGCTTTGTCAGATAGGATAATGTTAGGGATCCTTCATAAGAGGGATTAGTCAACTAAAAGGAAGTCTTATTGAGGTTAGTCTGGAATTGTTCTTGATGTTTGATTTACTTGTAAACTTTTTTTTTAGTCATGTTCATAAAAAAACGTAATTTACAGAGTAATTTTTTTCTCCATCCTGCCATTAAGTTTGTAAGAAACAAGATAAATCAAGGCAAAATCAACAGACGTAGGTGCTCTATGCAAGAAGCAGATCCAAACAAAGGCATCTTTGCCAAGATGCGCCTCTAGGACCTGTACTGCGGGAGAGGATTTCTTGCCAGTCTGTGAAAACCAGTGTATTAGCAGATGGTGACCTTTGGGAAGTAGTTGTGTGTGCTGGGCGCAGAAGGAGCAGATGGCTCTGGGCAAACCTCAAACACAACATACTGAAACAAATTCATAAATATTCAGGGTGTGGTAAAGACTGTAGGTCTATGAACATTCATCTTGGGGCAAACGTGGTGTGAGGGGTCCTGTCCTCTCATTCTACCCTGCTTACTCCTTCCTTGCTGGACATCAGGCATGATAATGCCACAGTCTGTGGGGCTATGCAGTGTGTCCGAGTAAGGAAAGGGGATATTTTGGAAACAGATTATTGGCATAGCTACCTGGTCTGTACAGGGAAGTGGAGAAGGGACTGTACAGGAAACCAGCTTGGACACTGCCTTAGCTTTTGGGGATTTAATATTTGCTTTGTAGTGGCTGAGTAACTTTTTGAGGTAGAGATGGAATGAAGAGTGTTTCTGAGGTTGGCATTATTCACAGCTCTCCAGTGGTGATAAGAGCATGAGGATCCACCATGTTGAATTCTTGCTCTGCGCTTTTTTTTAATTAGTTTTTGGACTCCTGTGTTGTTTGTTCAACTGATAGGTGCTTCTGTTATTGCAGATGAGTCTGGACTAAGGGTAGGTGCCAAAAAAGCCAAGAGAATAATCAATCTTTTAGGTTCCATTTATATTTTCAGTGTATTTTTCCCAGGAAGAATTAATCTTGTTTTGCTAATAGGTGGCTTTGCTGCCAAGTACCAAGTATACCTGCAAAAAAAATGAACAGCATTTTCTCCAACATAAGATTTCATGTACAGAGTAAGATGGACCCTCTGTCCTTGGCTGCTTCATGCTGACCTTGTGAATGGATTTACACAATCCTGTCTTTGGGCCTCTCAAAGATATCTTGTTGATGTAATGAATCTGAGAAATTTGATTTGTTAAAGATCTGTTGGATCACTTAGTCCTTTTGCTGTGAGTCTGTGCAGAATTACTTCTCATAAAGTATTTTCACTTAAAGCTTTTTCATTTATGGTGATTTATTACTGTTTTATTTCTAATGTTTATGCCACACATTGTTTCTCAAAGGATCAATTTTTCAGGGCACTCACCACTGAGGGTGCTCTGCATTTGTGAGACTGCACTGAATTTTGGAGCCAAGAGGGAGGCATTATGAATCACTGGCTGGGATTTTAGTGATGAGTTGCTAAAAAGCATCTTTGTAGGAAATGACTGCATTTATGATTCAGTCGGTAGGGGTTATAGACATTTCCATTTCAAAAGTAAATTTCAAGGGTTCCAGTTTGTTGGTCATCGGTTGATGTTGGCTGGCTGCCAGGTGCCCACCAACCCACACTCTCACTCCCCCTCCTCAGCAAGACAGAGGGAGAAAATATGATTAAAAAATGCTCGTGGGTCAGGTTTAATGGGAAAAAAGCAAAGGGTGCGCATGGAAGCAAAGCAAAAAAGAGATTTATCCTCTACTTCCCATCAGCAGGCGATGTCCAGCCACTTCCTGGGAAGTAGGGCCTCAGTACGCATAGCGGTTGCTTCAGAAGACAAATGCCTTAATAATGAATGCTTCCCCACCTTAGCTTTTGTTGCTGAGTATGATGTTTTATGATATGGAATATCCCTTTGGTCAGTTTGGGTCAGCTGTCCTGGCTGTGTCACCTCCCAAACCCTTGCCCACCCCCAGCCTACTGGCCTTTGGGTGAGCTTGAGGAGTCATCCTTGATGCTGTGCAAGCACTGCTTGGCAACAGCCAAAACATTGGTGTGTTATCAAGACTGTTCTAGCTACAAATATAAAGCACAACAGTATCTGGGCTGCTATGAGGAAAGTTAACTCCATCCCAGCCAGACCCGGTACGCAGTTAAGTCATTCATTATAGTGATATTTACAGCTCCTATACAGAATATTATTTTCCACTGTAAATTGGTTTGAAGCAATTAAATTGCATTTTAATCCGGGATTTTGTAGTAACTAAAAGTTTTCTGGGTAAGAAAAACTTGAATTTTTAAATTATGTAAAATTGGAGGTCAGTCAGCAGTTGTTCTCTCCCCTCTTCATTCATATGCATTCTTGACACTGAATAGGATTTTTTTGGATCCAAGTTATGAATGACTGATGGCATCTTTATTATTTGACATTTTCTGGAAACTGAGGGGTTTTGTTCTTTTAAACTTATAATAGCTAGTGGTTTTAGTGGGCCACATTTCACTGAGCTGTGGTCTTTGTGAAACATTACATTTCTTTGTGATTTTTAACTTAAAACCACATTTTGAAGTTAGATAGCAAAATCCCATAATGCATATATTAACTCTGCTAATATGATAAATAATTTTTTTTTAAATGATTTCAGAATAGTTGCTCTGAAGGATATAGTTAACCTTACTCCTGTGAAGTGATTTATTAATAGAGAGTAGGAGCCTTTTTTATCTGACTGAAGGATTAAAATAATGTGAAGTTAAAACTGTCTGGTTCCCACCCTCTCTTCTTCTTCTGTTCCTTTGTAAGATGAATAAAGGTAATTTGAAGTTATGACTGGTACATTTTGAACTAATAACAGGAAATGCTTTTTCTAACAATAGATAATCTCTCTTATAGGCAAGGCTGAACCCATTTCTCATTATAAGATGTGTTCACTTGCTCATAATTCTGGTAAACTTTAAGCAGTAAGGCTGAACATTTCCATGTCAGCTGTCTGCCTCAGGCCAAATTTGGAATTTTTATGCAAAATACTCAGCTGTTTCCAAGGCTGAGACTAGGACAAACTTTCATTTCCTTATTTGAAATTCTTGATGCTTTTTTTGTTGTTGTTGTTGTTGAACAGCTCTGTTGTCTTAGCATTTAGGGCTGAGGAGTTGAAGCTTGCTGAGATGGAAGAAAGTCTTTTGTGTTAGGCACGTGTCCTTGGCCATGAAAGTCTGTCCAAATTTGGTAAAATTTTGTATGACTTCAAATAAAGAAAGTTCACATATACTCAGAAGACTTCTTTCTTAGTGCCCAACTGTCCTGGAATATTATGTCCACCCAGTATGTTTGAGGAAGCCTCTGAGAGTCCATGGGAAGACAGAGAGCCGTTTGGTAGAAGTAAAGGGAGATAATAGGCAACGGGAAAAGCATATTTGAGAAAGGTATTTGAAGTGCCTTGAGTAAAGGGATTTAGCAAGAAGCCATGGAGAGATGGACTAGACTAGTTTAGAAGCTCAGAGGGAGATAAAGTGATACCTGATGATGGTGGTCAAATGGCAGGAAAGGTGCAGAGGGATTGCACCTGGGGGAGATGAACAGAAGGGCATGGGCCACCAGCCCCTGCTTTCCTCGAAAGCCTGAGTGGAAGCACTGTTTCTTTAGTCTCAGGGTGGCATGAAAAGAATATACTTGTGTGAAATCTACGGTCATTTGTGTATGAATTTCAGCTAGCTCTAAAGGTGGAACACAGGAAAAATGGTAGTTTGTTGCTGTGGTCATTTACTGCAGTGTCTCAAGGATTTGTATCATGGGCCTATGTGTGAACTATACACAATGATAACAATATACACTAAAACTGCATTTGAAGAAAAAAGCAAAGGTTATGAACATACACATCGAGGATTAGAATGGGCAGGACAAACTGTATTCTATAGCCTTGTGAAACTTTACTTTTGTGATGTAAGGGTATTTTTTCCTGTATATCACCATCATAACATTAAGTGCTTGCTGGTGAAGTAAGCCTAAGCCAACCTTGAACTAAAAGTTTGGTGCATAAGCTGGATGTTTTCTGGTATCAGTTGTGTAAAGGAGAGTACTGCTTTTTGTGCTACTGCTCTCCCATATGTTGCAAAATCTGGATGTGTGTAGTGAATAAAGCAGGGGACATAGGAAGTAAAAGGAGGTTGTTATGGATAAGGTAGCTGAATCCATCTGTGGAGACATGGGTCCCAACTCTGTCTTTGCTACAGAGTTTTGTCTGTTGCTCAACGGTGACTTAAGATTTTGCAGATTTCATCTTGTTTCTTTATGTTGAAATTGAGATCCCCAAGACTGATTTGCAGAAGTACTGGGTATTTGTACAAGTAACTTAAGTCCATAATTTGAACATATACAAGTGTTAGGAATCTGAGAGGGAACACCCTGAGGCCCCTGTATGTTTTTGGAAATTAAGCTTTTTTCACCTCAGTTTGCAGGTTGCCCTAGAAGTGCGGATAATGCCATTCCTACTTTCCAGGGTGCATTATGAAGATTGATTAATGACTGTGGTGAGAGCTATAAAAAAAGCTCCTGAGGAAACTAATATCCCTACCTTGACGATAGGATTTGAATAGTCTGGTCCGAAAAAGGATACAACCACATATGGAACCATCTCTGCTGTGTACAGAGTAAAGCAGGGGGCCTTGTCAAAGGGTAATATATGAGTACCTGATTAAAGACAATATCCTAATGCATATGTGCAAGAGGGACAAATTAAGCTTGTACAGGCAGCCATTCCCTAACTTAGAAGACTGCAAAGTCAAACATTTGTAAATAATCTTCTCATGCAGCATTTATTTAACATGTAATTTATGTTTCAACCGGGGAAGAGACTGGTAGACTCATCATGAAGAGAGGCTGAAATGTGAAGCTGTGTATTAGAAGACCTCCAGATTCAGTTATAGCTATTTTTTGTGTGAAAATAAGTGCTTGCTTGATACTGTGTTGGCATCTGTAGTTCTGTGGTTACTGCTCTGAGAATGAAATGACCATGGAGGGTGATATTTCCACAGTTGCAGTACGCGTGGAGGTGAGCCCACGGCAGCCATGGAGGAGGCAGTTGCTCGGGCAGTGGGGAATTTTGTCTAGCTGCTGCCTACCTCTGTTCGTGGATGAAGGCAGGCTTCTCCTTTAAGCGCTGAAAGCCTTTCACAAATGCTTTATTTACAGTAAAAAAGAATTGCTACATTGCTAGGGGCACATTGTGGAAAATGAAAACAACCCTGTTCTTCTGTATTTTCTATTCTGTAGGTAAAATACAAAAGAGACTTTGAAGAAAGCAAAGGAAGAGGGTTCAGTATTGTGACCGATACGCCTGAGTTACAAAGACTGAAAAGGACTCAGGAACAAATCAGTAATGTATGTGACTGCCACCTAAAGTGATTGTAGATGGAGAAATAGTGTGTCTAAGAAAAGGTGTGTTTGTTGTTGTTTCTGATGAAGTCTGTGAGAGTGAAGAATCTGATTTTGGTGACCGATTTGTGTATGTCAGATTTTGAAGTGTGTGTAACTGTATACCACGGACTTGTACAGCACATTGGCAATGTGTGTTCACCTCTCCAGCTTTCAGCAAGTATGCTCAAAGTATGTCTATACTAAAATTATTTGACACTTTTTGCTTTTTTAAGATATTTGCCAGCAAGTAAGAATACTTTTGTAACTTTTTATTTACAGGTAAGCTATATAAATTATATAAGCTATAAAGTTTTGTCTTTTTTTAGCAGAGGCTGTCAAAATTAGCATAACTGGCAAGATGGAGTTTTCTAGAAGCAGATAAAATTTTGATACTGAGTTTTAGAAGAAAATACATGTAAGACAATGTTCTGCAAGATGAGAAAGGAATGGCAAATAGCAAAACTTAACCATGGGTTTCATTAGGCTTAGAGCTTGAATGCAGTATGCGTTCAGGAGTGGGATTTTTAAAAATTGAACTTTTCCTGACTTATGTTTTCACTAGGAAAGTTATTTATTTATATTGTATTCCCTTGTAGCATGTTTAACTCGCTGCATGATGGAATATTGGGTGATATGGAGTCCAAGTTATGATATGTATGAAATAGGTAAGAACAAGAGGGAGCTAGAAATGATACAGAATCAATACCATTAGCTTGTCCTCGCTTCCCTCCTGATCGTTCTTCTGCTGTGAGAACTTGTCTCCATAGATTATTTTGCGTATTTTTTTTTGAATCATTCCATGTAGTAATAAAATAACAGCCTGGCATCAGAGGCACCCAGTGTAAGTATGATCAGAAGAAAATGATGTTTATTCACTTGAAAGAAAAAACTTTTTTCAGGTTGGGATGTTATTATAATAAAAGAGTCACTGAAAAATACTAGTTTATCATAGGAATGGAGATGTACCATTCTTGCTGAAGCATTCACTACTTAAGTTTCGATATCCAGAGCTGGTCTTTGAGGTGAAAAATTGTGGCTCATTTCCTGCAGCCTTGGCCACTGGGGAGGACAGTTAATTTAAGAGCCGTGCAAATGCTCCTGTGCGTAGGTAAGATGCAAACAAAAGCTCGTATCTTATGTTAATGCTGGGGCTAACTGAAATTTCTGGTTTGTGAGAAAGAAAAATGTATTCTTCAGTGTGGCAAAAAGCATGGCCATTAAGACTTCCATTTGGGATCTGGGAAACTTCAGTGAGTCCCTGGTTTTAATCAGCTGTATTTTTTATTCAGACGAGGAACTTAAATTAGGTCCTCTCATGACCTACATAGCTTCCTTGAGTAAGAGTGATTCTTTTGTGTGGGGTAGTTCTGGAATGCATCAAGGAGATGGAACAAGCAATGCTCTGATGAATACTTAATCCCTTGCATGGGTCTGCTCTGTTAGGAGAGGTTGAGAGGAGTATCCTAGAGCAGGCCTGTGGTACTCAGTTTTGGATATTGGCATGCCAAGGAATTTAATTAGATCTCCCAAGCCCAATATCCTCAACATCGGAATATAGAATAGTACGACACAGCTGACTTGCATACTCTTTCTCTCGCTCTTGTTCAAAGCATATTGGGTTTTCTGTTGTGGGAAAGGGGGAAAATAAAAACAAACAAATAGTTTTGTGAAATGGGAAGGAATTTTCTTCCCTTCTCTATTTTTGAGTGGGACAAGGGGGTTTCTCTTCTAGCAGAAGACCTTGCTGCACAATTTATGATACTGTCTGGCTCCTGAACCAAAGGTATCTACCTGGCTTTTCAGACCCAGAAATATATTTTTAAATGTGAAGAGTGTTTTTCTTTTATTTTCAGTTTTCTTTCTTGGTCGTTGGATGTACCACTCCTGTCTCTTCATTCCTAACCACCCAGCCTTAACAATATAGATTTGTTCCACCCAGTCTTAACAATATAGATTTGTTCCATCCAGTCTTAACAATACAGGGTTGTTCCATTCAGTCTTAACAATACAGAGCTGTTTTCTTTTCTTGATGTATGTAGCTGACAGAGATTCCAAGTCATGGACTCTATTAGAAATAATTAATATTGAAGGGTAAAATGGAATTTTAAAATGATGTGCATGATAAAAGAAGTTGCATTTCATTTATGCTTACACTAAAATAATAATTTGATTTATAGCATTATATTCTAGAAAGATAATTCTGCATAGGCCACAACTTGGATCTAATTAGAAAACTCCTGTATTATAGAAATGCATTCCACACAGAGTAGTTTCTGTATTTATCAGATAAACAGTATACATCATGGACTAAGGATCTAATTAAGGTTTCAAGACACTGAAAGGTAAGCACTTTAATAATTCTAAAATAATTTTACTTTTAATATATAGCAAAATGGAAGAATACTAATATATATTTAATTTTCAGTTTTTTCATTTCACCTTGAAGTATTAGAAACTTCTCAAAGAGCCTATTGGAAACAAAATTGTAACAACTTCATTGAAGGGGTAAGTGAGCACAGTTAAGTGTGTAGCTATTCTTGATGAAGATAAATAACAAAATAAAACTAATGATAATAGATGTTATTTAGCAGAAATCTTTGTAAAATATCGGGTTTTGTCCTGAAATTAAGTTTTGCAGCATACATGAATATTAGCACAGTGCTCTGTCTTTTTAAAGAATCTCTTATGCTATCAATATAAACCTTGCGAGGAAAAAAGATAGTAGGGGGAGTGGGAGGAGAGTGGGTTGATGGAGGGGGTTGGATTTCGGTTGCTATTTTGCCACCAGCAATCCTGCCTCTGAAGACTTAGACCAAACTCATGGAATTTATTTTGTGGCTCAATGGATGTATCAGGACCAGAATGGAGTTCCTTAGAAAAGAATGAAATTTACCCCAGTGTTCCATTTTTTTTTAGCTTTAAAAAAACCTGGAACATTCTGCTGCCCCAAGCTACAACTGTTACAGCTTCTTAGTGTTGAGTTAGCTTGAAAGGCGTAAACCGCACATACTAGCATGCTAGTCTAGATTGATGTAGGGAAGGCTGCATAAACTAAGCAGCATTTTTTACTGATGAGTTTGCAGGGTTTTTAGCACCCTTTGCATGGCTGAGCAGGCATTTTAAAATTTATTTAAATTTTATGAATTAATATGTGTGAAAATTTTTATAAGTATTATAAAAAGTATATATGTTTAAGTACTATAAAAGTTTATTAGTATTTTTTCAGTTATTCCAAATATGAAATTTCCATCACTTCTGCTGCAAATTGTCACTGTTTCTTGCCATTGAATAGGTAGTTAACACACACAAAATGTATACTGTTCAGACAGAGAAATGTGTTAATTTTGTTAAAAGACCTTGCAGTGTCTTTTGTCCATCTTGAACTTTGAGAGGATTTTCAATATGAAAGATTTTCAATATTTTCAAAATGAAAAAAATACCATGTATTTTTATAGGTGACTTTGCCAATAAGCTAACTGTAAACTGATTTTACAAGGAAAAAGTTAAGGTGGCAGAATAATTAAAGAAGATGGCAAAAGTCTATTTACTGATCTATCATGACACATGGCTAAATGAAGAAGTGGGAACTCAATCTAATAATATTTCCTTTGGGGAAATGGAACACTTTCAGCAGTTTGCAGCAATGAGCTGCAGCTTACTGCGACTGCACGTTTATTTCTAGATATATGGCTTGAAGCATGTTTTATCCTATGTGAAATAAGTTGCTCTTTCTTAAATCTGTTCCTGGTAAATGTCCGCAAAGTATAAAGCAAAACAGGCGTCCATACAAATTGATGGAGTGAGAAGCTTTCATTGAGATAAAGGCCAGGGCTTGGATAGTAGAGGTTGCTGGCTTGGTTGTATGGCTGGAAGGGTGCATGGAAGCTTTCACAGTGGTTGCCCTCATTACATTGAGAGCCCGTGTAAGCATTTCTCACTTCCACATTCATGCTGTTATGAACTTAAGTCACGTGGCAGCAAGAAGCAGCACACATCTGTGCCCTTCTTCCCTTTGAGAGCTAGCAAAATGGAGTCATGCAGTTCATTGATATGTATGTGACTTGTTTTCCAGGAGGTTTGGATTGTATATGAAATGAAAACTATACCTTAAGGTAAAAAAGGAAAAGAAAACAGATTAAATTTGGTTTACAAAGCACATTTCCAAGGTATCCTATTTTGGTGAAGACCTTAAGTTAGGAAGGACAGTAGAGTTAGTAAAGAGAAGGTCACTGAATCACCCCTGGGGGATGGAGGTGTTGTCCCCATATAGCAGGAGTTGCACTCCTCACTGAGGTTAGTGAAGCCTGTATTGGATGCAGAGAGAGAGCATGAAATCCAGCTGATTTTGGAAAAGCTACAAATAAAGCCAACCAATCTTCCCCCCCGCCAAAAAAAAACAACCAACCCCAAACCATCCTAATTCCAAGAATAAATTAACAGAGCTTTTTGCTTATTTGTGTGAAAAGTGTTTTAAACATTTAATTATTACGTAAAATTGCACTTTCCTTAGATATAATTTTTGATTATATACAATAGAATTTTCTTATTAATTAAAATCTTGTAACATTCTCAAAAGCAGTGTATGTGGATTTGAATGAGAAAGGCTATGTATTCGTTGTCTTTAATGAAATATGGTGTGTTTTTGTTTTTTTTTTTTTAAGTATCAAGGGCCACATTCTACCTCCAGTTAAATGTATACAGCTTCAGGGGAAGCAGCGGAGGACAGGATTTCCCCCATAATTTGAATCAACTAAACACCTGTTTTCTGGAGAAAGACACAAATGATAAGGAACTGGGTACTACCTCAGATGTGATATAAATATGTCTTCATGTAGCAACTAAAGGAGGAAACAAATGACATTGCTTATGTACTTGTGCACATCTGCACATATGAAATTAGAAACTGTCCCTAATAGACATTGAGCCATGGCTCCATATTTGGAAGCTATTGGCACAGTTGTTCAACCTGTTTACTTGCTCAAACATAAAATGGTCTCTTAAATTGCCAAAACAGATTGTAGAGAAAATTGGCAGGAGAAGATGTTAACAACAAGGCCCGGAGCTCCATTTGTAGGATTCACAGTGTAAAGCCTGCAGATACTCGTCTCTAAGGGCTTTTTTGCCTCCATTGAATTCAAGTGAAGGAGAAGAATAGCATGAAAGGGAACAAGAAAAATTGACAGCAACATCAATGTCTACATTTCACAAAACCAACCATGGCACATCAACGAAGAGACTGGGTAAGCATGTTAAATCGCATACAAAAAGAGCTTATATTGTTCTAGTCAATGCTGGGATTTTCACTGCTTCTGAAGTGATTCACACTTTATCTGACTGTCTTTATATTCCTAAGCATGATTTTTTTGATGTTGTTGTTTCATTTGGAAAATATGCATTTAATCATATATGACAACTGTGTCTACTAGCATAGACAGAATAGCACTTGCTGACCAGCGTATGAAGTGCTGCATGCCAGTAGCAGAAGTGGAAGGCTCGGTGCTAATACAAGTGTATCTCTGCAAGAAGGTGGAGTTCCTACTGTGCTCCTGTGCAGTGAACATGCATGCATAGAGTCATGTCCAACCCTGTCCCTTTTCTGGATTTATCTTCTAATCTTGCTTTGAATACATACATACAAATGGAAATTCTGAGAAGCCCCAAGTCCTTTGGCTTTCTAATATTTCTGTGTTGAAGTTTTCTGACTTCTCATTTTGAGTAAGCAGAAATGATTCTGCCTTTAAATGTAGAGTCCCAATAAATGCTTTAGAAATGACTTAGCAAAAGAATCACATTAATTTTCAATGATGATGAGTATTTTTTGCAGATTTTTTATATAGCTTTCATATACTGTACGGCTTTCAGAAATTTGTAAAATGACCGAACACATGCTTAAGAAATGATGAGTCTAAGGAAATGTAAGTAACATTTTAGATAGAACTTGTGCTAAGTGAGCAACTAGAAACCTGTGATAATGCATATCAAACCTCAGTGTGTATTCTACTTAAAAGAAAAAACATTTCTTTAATGATCATTATCAAAGTATTATGCCAAGTTAGAAAAGAACTGTTAAATTAGACCCTATGTATATGAATTCTTTACCTACACTTTCAGTAAAAAGTCTTAAATTATTTAATGGCATGCTACTTTGTCCACTTCTTCCTGCTTTGATTCCTGCGTAGAGCAATAGTCACCAAGCGTTCAGCTTTGTAATATTTTCTTTAATTTACTGTTTTTTTAATTGCACGGTATGATATTCCAAACACCATAAAATGTTGTAAAACCAACCTGTTACTTCTTTGCAGAGTTTTCCTCAAAGCTTCTTTCCCACTTCTTTAACTGTATTTAATGAAATTGTTGTCTAAGAAATGGGGAGGTATTGGAAACACCTTTTATGGAGTCCTTACATGAAGAACTAGAGCACAGAGATTAAAGTATTCGTGCTCATCCAGTAAGTGGCACCTAGAGTAAACCATTAGCTTCTATGTCAGCCTTCCATTAGAGGTAGAGGGAGGCACAACCTTTGTTAGGGAATTTTTACAGCTGTTTGTTGGGTAGGAAAAGATCACTGAGAATCCAGAGTAGTGTGTTCGTGATTCATCAGGGGTGGCGCTGACTTACTTTTCTGTCCCCATAACTTTTTCAGATTGTCTTTGTTGGTCTCCCTTTCTTAATCCTTCTGATATACATGACAATAGCTCCCAACATGTGGGAAGAAACAGTATTTTTAGATCCCAAAATGTCAAGTTGAAGGATACTTTTTGGAATGTCAGATACTCATTACAATTATTATGTATGAATCTGCCAGTACAGGTGGAACTGAATAATTTAGTTGACTTTTAACTACTGGAAAAGTTCTACTGAGCAGGTGGACTTTCAATTTGCAGCAATGCATAACTCAGTCACATTAGGTCATATTCCATGGGGGTAGTAAGACAGATATCCCTAACATGGTGACATTCTTCACCTGCTGAAGATCAGCTTCCTGGTCCAGAGCAGGAAAAGTATTAGAGTCTATCAGTGACATCGTTATAAGACTACTACTTTTGTAACACAGGTGAAAAGATGCATAACTCTTCACCAGAAAAAACAGAAGCATTTTACCATTGAGAAACTGGATAACAAACCCCTGCCCAAGAGAGGCAACTGCATTTGGAAAAACTGTTAGCATTAAAAATAGGGATTTATAATGGGTGTTAGTGAGTTGTTTGACCTATTATATCCCATACTGCCCATAACAGCATTAGATGTGTAAATTCAGGTAGGCATTTGGGTAAGCCCATTGAAACACTAACCCCAAATCTATACTGAATTTCTGGTAAGCTACTAATGTGTGAGAGAAACACCACATCAGCAAATTGTATAAAATGAAAGTGCTTGTCTGGCAGACACAAGTCTATTTGGACTTGAATGGCACATGACCTTGGGACAATTTCTGCTTGGGGAAGGCTCCCTTTCAGCAGCCCCACAGTGAGGATGGATAAGTGACCTCAAAAGAACCCTCACAAATGTGAAGCTGAAACTGTCCTCAGAGATGGGGAAATATTTTAGGTTAAGTAGATCTCTGGTAATCAAAGCAAGCAGATGTGACGCCTACATAGCTGCCTCTTAAATGGTCTTATTCCATCTGGCTTTATTCTAAAGGCTTGGTTAGAAAAAATTCTTTTATCTCCTTTTTTAGCAAATATAATATGATATATATTATTGTGGTTTATTACATTTTTTCCTAGGATTTCAGAAGTCTTTTTTATAAGTTTATAGAAGAAATTGCCGTAACTATTGCTTATTTTCTTCTCTATCAGTGCTTTCATATGAAATTAGTTGATTACAAAAGTATTAGAGCCTTTACGATGTTAAAATACATCTCAAAGTTTCAAAAAGTTTTCAGTGAAGTTCCACAGGGAATAGTGTAGTCTTTCTGATTCTAATTAAATAAATAAATTTGACAGGATGACTGTAACCTCGCTCACTATATTGACAAAATAAAATGAGTTGTGTGGTGGAAGTAAAACAAGCCGTCCAGAAAAATCCCCAAAGGTATGGATTTACTGCACTGTGTAAGTGGGTCAACTCATGCATGAGAAATGAATGCTAATTGTAAACTGGTTGCAAAACTGTAGACTTTAGTAGAATTGAATCAAATGATAACCTAAATATTTTGATAGAGATGTCCTGTCATGCTTCTCTTTAGAAAACAGCAACAAAGCTGAGCATTACAGAGAAATAATTAAAACATGTATTTGTGATACATTAGAACAGTGTCATTCAACTCCAAAATCAAAGGCATTGTATTCATTTATGTCACTGGCACTGGTAAATTTTAAGTTGAACGTGTATTTGGTTAAACCTGTATTTGGGTTGTTTGCTTTACATGAGGTACACTTTAATTCAGTAAAGAATGCTCTATTTTTTGATGATCAAAACGTTCGGTCCAGTCTAGAAAAATACCTCTTGGGCTTTTTCTCGTGAAAATAATAATAAAATAGAAATATCTAGTTAGGAGATAGAAAAGAAAAAGATAGAAATTTCTGTCTTACTTGTTTCATCTTCTATTTGTGATATAACATTCATATTGCAAGGCAAGGCTTATATGAAAGGCATCAGCAATTTAAGAAACTACTACATAATCTTCAAATGTGTAACATAACATTTGATGGACTTCATTTTTAATCCACAGTAATTACCATATCTTGTCAACAGATGCATGCGTTACAGATACAGAAGTAAACCTCTAGGTCAATATGTACTTATTTAAAATTCTGAACATCCTAATTGGAGGCTAAAACAGCTGTGTAAATGTGAGCAATAAATTGACAGTTATGCTATTTTCATATTTTGCTGCAGTATTGACTGTATTGCACATGCCTCTTTGTACTGTAGTTTATGGAATGAAAAATTCCAAGCTGTAACGAAGACAACTATAAAAAGTGTTTTGTGGCAACTGTTCTAAGCACCAGTCTGTCATCTGACTAAAGGACTTGAGTCTCTAAACACTAGTGACTTCAAGACTTAATCGACTTGGAAGGTTTCTGATATTTAAATATATGGCTTTTTCTGTTGTGGTACTAAGCAACTAAATCATGACAAAACCCCAACAACTTCTTTGTCCTGTGTCACTTGAATATATTTAAGCAATATCAAAATCACTCATTATTTTTAATGAGTATGTATTTTTGAAGCCAGTGTTTTTTACCTATAAAAAAAAAATGAAAATAAAAACTCTTCATAGTAGCTCAACTTGGGGGCTAGTTAAAATGAAGCTTTTAGAATGAGAAAAAATTAATTAGCCAAAAAGTTGAGAACCAGGAGTTAGCACCTCCAGAGATCCTTGAGTAGTTAAATGCTTGCAAGGAAAAGATAATTTCTAATTTCCTTGTTTTCTTATATTGTCCATTACTTGCTTATCATTTCAGCTTTTAATTCTGTCTTATCTGATGCTTTTGTACTGTGCATCAGTTGCTAGGGCAGCATCTTAGGCAGTAAACCTCCTGCTGAAGAACAAGATGCTCTGCTTCTTCTAAAGCTAATACCATCTTTAATCTTGATCCCTGGAGATTTGAATGTCTCACCCCTATGATGCTCATAGACTTCATTGACCTTGACAGCAGGGGTATCTGGTCCTCTGTGGCACTCAGTTATTTTTTTTGCATGTTAACACATATGTCTGTGATTTCCTTAGCCTGTCAGTAGATACATTAGTTGTGACAAAGCCAGCACTGTAGTAAGTGTAATGATTAAACTTTTTAACCATCCTAACACAAGAGGGGAAGTAGCAAAAGTTTGCATATGACGGTTCTGCTTGTGTCTACAAAGATCTTGGAGGATAAGAGTTTACTTTTCCAAAAAGCAGATTAGAATGACACAAGTATTGCTTTCTAACCCTTTCTGCTCTCAGTATTATTCAAATAATTACTTAGTTACAGAAATGTTTGTGTACTTTTTTGAAAGGTTCTTTCTCTGGCTCACACCAATATAGTCTCGCTGTTAGCAACCACGATATTTTAAGGGAAAACTGAAGTATTGTTTTTCAGGTCTGCCTTGAGTTAATTTCTTTTTCTCCTGTCTTTTCTCAGTTGGTAAGTCAGTGACCCTGTTCAGTCCTTCAGAAAGATGAGGTATAAAGAGGCAGATGCTGAGTATTTCACTAAGCAAGCCACAGGCAGCAAATAGAGGGAATCTGAACCCTGTAGTGACTAAATAGTGGACTTTGGGAAAGTCTAGTCTGAGGAAAACATTTGAGAGGTGGTTGTTTTGAACTTCAAGGCTGGTTGTTTTCAGCCTTTCTGAGCTTCAGCCCTGCTGTGCCCCTGCTTTGTATCAGCTTCCCCCTTTCTTCACTAGGGAATGATGGTGTCAAGTGAACCCCTACCCAGTTTGGCCTGTCCAGCCCTTTTCCAGCCTTTAGAAGAGAAATATACTCCAGAGTGTGTGATTTATGTTGCCAGGGTTAACTGATTTTTATAGGGTTTGGCATAATAGGGTAGCTCTTTCCAGTTTCCAGAATAGTGAGTGGGTAAGCACCTGAGGAGGATAGTGTGGCTGGTGTGGGTTTTGGCACAGCAGAGGTGGTCTTTGGGGGAAAACGGGAGGATTGGCTTATGGGGAAGCTGTGGCAAGACCCAGAGTCTGCATCAGGGCAAGGTCTGGGTGTCTTCAGGCTGTGCCTCAGCATACCAATACTGAGCAGGGATCCTGCTCCCTCTTCTTCTCAGCTAGTGGGACAAAGGCACTTTGTCACCTTTATCTTGAATGATATTGGCTACCATTTTGTTGCAGAGCTGGAGCCACTCAGTAGCGGTGCTCCCTCAGGCACCACTGATCAGGAATGAAGGATTCAGAGGATCTGGGAAGGTGTCTCCATCTCATCTCTCATGTTTTCTTGCCTGCTTCAGGCCTGCTCTGAAGCAGGTGTGGGCTGGGCTGCCCTTGGCTGCAGTGATGTGAGCACAAGGGAAATGGCCAAAGGTTTTCTTTGCCTGTGCCAGGAGAGCTGTAGATACGACCAGGGCAAGGGCAGCAGGCGTGGAATGAGGTCACTTGTTTGGCATTGCCTTTTGTTTAGCATTCCTTTCTGTGCAGTGCATGTTTCTGGCTCCGATAATAGCTGGCGTACTGTCTTGAATTGAGAAGTTCATTTAGCAGTCAGGTTCCTTTTCAACAGAAATTAACTGGATGAAAGGCTCAGAAAAGCTTGGTGGTGATAGAAAATTAAGGAGAATTATCAATGAAGGTGATGGCAAGAAGTTATAGAAGGCTCCGAGAGTACTGAGGGATTGGAGATTAAATGATCAGCCTATATTGAAAATGGGTAGAAAAGATACTGAAAAGACACAAATGAGGATTGAGCTTTCAGTAGGGAAAAAAAAGGTCAAAGAGAATAAGTCCATAAAGGCACAGGTAGCACAGAGCTGGAAAAGTGAATGTGATGATGTACTATTTCTTACAAGGCAAGAACTAGGACCAGGAAGTGTAGCAGTCAGGCATCATACTTAAAAGAAAAACAAATATGTGGCATATAATCAAACTGTGAAACTCATTAAGATAGGAGACAGTGAAGTCTAGAAGTATAAAACACATTAAAAGAAGGATTAGACAAGCTTGTGAAAGTTAAATCCATCAGGAAATATTAACTATTGTGACCCAAATCCAGTGACAGGGTCAGGAAGGCTCTGGTATGCTGATAGCAGGAAACTGGAAGGATCTTAGCAAAGAGAAGACTGTATTTCATAGGTACCTTCCCTAAGCATGCATTTTTGAGCAGTAACAGAGCCATGATGGTGTCATCAATGAGTCCATCAGTGAGCTTAGTACCTTGTGCCATTTCACAGCTGTGGCTCAGCCCTGCCAAGCAGTGACCAACCCATTTCTTCCTTGGTAGCATAGCTGGGTTGAATTTACAGAGTTAGAGTTAAAAAGGACTATTAATTATACACCTGACCCTCGACCCTCTCTGGTATCAACAGGCTTCATTCATGACATCTGATTGTCTTCCTGGCCTTTCTGTTACAAACCAGAAAGCCTTTCTGAGCCTTGAATGGCAAATTTTTGAAGAGGTGGCTGAGGTACAAAGGTAACTGGGGTATGGCAGATATTCCTTACGGACATGCAAGTCTTGCATGTCCGTGGCAATTGACAGACCAGGTATTAGTCAAGAGTAAGATGATTTTGGCCCCACTAGTATTTTAGCGGTTTTCAAGTGAATCTCCTGATCATCCTTGGCATTGCAGGACTGTCTTGGAGCATACGAAGTGGATTCATTCCAGATGAAACTAAACTGAATGATGCACTCCAACCACCAAAGTGTATCCATCCAAAGTGTGACCAGAGTAGAGCTAGACCATAGCTACTCCCCCCTGCTGTAAAATATGGACTTTCTGTCCTCAGAACCGTTTCATTCGAGAGATCTGCTCCTAATGGAAACATTGCTTATGCTACCATGCTTAGGAACCAGTCGTCACTTTGAAGTTGCATTCCTGTGAGACCGGAGAGTGATACTAACTACAGCTACAGGCTTTAAAATTCAGCAAGTGGAAGGGTGGAAATAGTGGGTGCTGAAAATTAGATTGTTGCATGACCTCTGTTTGCCCTGTCAAGGGGTCACTGAGACTTGTCTGGTGTGTGCACTAAACTTGTAATTTATGTCTGTGGAGGATGTCAGGAGGAAGATTCATGTCTGGTTGTGCAGGTCCTCCATTAGGACTTAGAAAGACATGGATTGATTAGGTGGTTATTGCCACATGCAAAATTAGCCTGGTCAGAGACCCCTAACAGGGAAGCTTAGTGCATAACCAGTGAGCCAGGCTGCGACTGATAGAGCCTCAAAATTTTAACAGTGGATAACTAAGATAACTTTGGGAGTTATCGCATCTGATATGCTGGGCCTGAACTTTGTGGATGACATACTGCATCTGTCAGATGTGGGAACTGACTTTTGCCATGGTTTTTTGAGTCTGGATCAGCAGGATAGGCACACAGCCCCTGTGTGTGTGTGTATATATGTATATGTACGTGTGATACAGGAGGGAAGGCAGGTAGCCAGAAACATAGCCGTGCTGGTTGCTGTTGCTTTGGGAGCAGTGTATAAATATATACCAGATGTATAAATGAGGCTTGGGAACTGAGTATATCCCACAGGTATAAATGAGACTTAGGAGTTAGTTGGTAGGCTTGTGTCTGTAGGAAAAGATATACCTATGGTCCAGAACAGCTTGAGGAACTTGGGCAATCCATAGAAATCTGCTCCATGTTAGCAATTTGTTTATATTTTGCAACACAACCTTTTCTGACACCAACTCCAAATAAAATGAGAGGGTTGAGGGCTGAGGCACACAGTCCTCCTCTGTTAAACTAGTAAAGCTGGCTGTTAAAATGTATCCTGTGGATGGGGCATTCATTCACCTGCGTATCCTGCTCTGTGTTTCGTTTCTGTTCTGAGATGTGTACTGCACAGAAACGGGTCCATTTGCTCACTCCTATTTCTTATCTGTTTTCAAGGACTGGCTGGACAGAAGAGAGGGGTTTCAGGAGGTGTTTCCTGTTGAGTGAGCACTTTGACTCACTCCAGTTAGGAACATTGCGTTGTAAGGGCCGCTGAGTCAGGTCCTCAGCTGTCAACAGCATTTCCTCACAGAAATCTTGTCATGCATGTTTTGAGCCTGATCTTGAAAGCCTTGAGATTTTTGGCCTTCAGTGTCTAACCAGGTGTTACCTTAGGTGTTTCTTGTTTGTCAGACAATTTCTCTTAAGCACGATTGGATGCATGGATCAACCGTCGCCAATTTGTACTCAGACAGGACAATACAGCTCATTACACCTGGATGTAGGAGGTCTGCTCTTTATTCCTAACCTTGCTGATGGCATTCTTCGTTGCCTCTGGCAAGCTACATCACTTCTGTTTCCCTTTCTACAAAATGGGGATAATGGTGCCGAGGGCCTTTGGAAAACTGTTTAAAGTTATAGTGAAAATGACGGAACAGCCGAATGGTATGGCTGCTGGTTGTTGTTACTTATGTGTGCAAATTTTGTTAGGGGTAACTTGGGAACATAGGAAGGAGTAAAAGAGGGGTTGTCTTGAGTCATCAACTCCAGTACTCTCTCTTGTGGACAAGCATATCATACAAACTTCTCAAAACCACGCCGAACTCCATATTAATCTAATCAAGGCTTTAACCTATTCTTTTTGAAGATTGTTTCATAACTTTACCTGCTGGAGGTTAAAAGCCTCATCCAATTTTCACAATAAATTTCTTCATGTCAGGGCTATGTCTATTTGTGTGCGAGCATTGTCTTTTTGTTTGCATGGCAATTCTACCTCCGTTACTTGTTGAGAGAGAGATGTAATTCTTAGACTTTTGTTATATGATGCTGAACAAGTAAGTAGTTTTCATGTGCCTGTGCAAAAATCTCCCTGTTCCACAAACTCCTGCCTCTACCTGTTCTGATGGGAACTCACTTCTTTTGAGTACAGAGGATGAGAGTGTTTTTCACACTATTGTAAGTGAGATTTTAAAAATACCTTGCCTGTTTAATTTCAGGATTATATTTGCTTTTCTTCAGGACCATTTTGGTGGCCTGCAGTCACTGTGTGATTGATTCAGATATTCAACTATACCTCTCTCCAATTATCAAAATTACAACTTGCAGCAGAAATTCTCTGAAGAGCATATTTTTGCATTAAGTAATATTAAATTCAATCCTATTATTCCGGACCTCAAGCCTGAAAAGTTTTTCGTAGAGAATCTTCTTTACAGCCATACCTTGTTAATAAAATTATTTAATTAAATTAATCCCAGTAAGGCCCTTAAGGTAGTTCCTCTTGGGAATCTTTCAGCCTTTCAGCATCGTTCTGCTATCAGCACAGCTTATTGAATTATTTGTGCAATCAGCTGATCTCCTACCTGTCTCTGAATTTGCGATTCTTAGATCAATCTCCATATTTTCTAACTTAATACATAAACCTTATTCTTTTGTGTTTCTCTGTGGTTGCCATGCCTGATTTGGTAGATTCTTAATAGTCCCTGTTACAAGATTTGTGACTTCAGAGTGCCAGGGATTTAATCACTGCTCTTGGTTAGTTATTTCCAGATTCTTTCAATTTGGGCACTTAAAAATCTGCTTTTTAATTCCATTTCCTGTTTGGTAATTTCCTTTGCAAACTCCATTAGCTGTCTTTTTTTTTTTTTTTTTGGTTATTATTTGTTCCCCCCCTGTATTTTGATAATTAAAGTTCCCTTTTAGGATTCCATTCTTAGACCTGCATACCTGCAGTAATAGGAAAGAGATTTCATAAATACAATGGTCTAATCTTGCCAGTTTGTGGTCTTTGAATTTTATTCCTGAAAGCTAATCAACGTCTGCTTTCCCAAGTAACAGGTAGAAGTAATTTGGCAGGGTACTGATATATAACAGTGCTTGCAAATGTGTGAGAATGTCCATGTGATGTTATAGATGGGCTGGTGGAGTGGAAGCTCAGTTGAACTAATTTCTGTAATAAAAGTCTTTACATTTGGCTGTAGCTTTAATGTATTCCACCTTCATAAAACTTTATTCACTCTTGTCTTTCCACTCTGCTCAATACCAATGTGACTGATGGGTCTTTTAAATAGTGAGCTTTTCATTCCTCTCTCTAGCAGCCCTGTTCCCACCAACTTTTCTACCAGCACCACTGGATCAGAACAAACTTCTCCATCATTGCCTTCTGCAAAAGAAATGAACAGTATTTAGCCCCTTTTTATTGGCTTCCATTGTTGTCTCTTAGTGTGCTCGTGCAGCACAACGTACTGAGAAATCCTTCTGTCTCTTCCTGCTGTTATCCTTTCTTCCCCTACCTCTCATCATCCTTGGTTGCCTACTTTCATAGAAGACAGCAGGAGAAATGCCGAGTTAACCCAACCAACTGCTGGTAGGGAAATCTGTAAAGCAAGTATGGCAAAAGGGTGGAGAGGAAAGCAAAATATTAAATACTAGTGCATTTTGCTTCAGCCAGTGCTAAATTCCCCAGGAAACAATGGACAGATTTTGAAATCCTCATAACCATGGAGTCCATAATGCACTGACAGGGATTAACCAGTAATTCACAATTTTTGCAGGGTCTCTGCATATTTGGGCTTCATTTTTAAACAGTTTTTCAGGTTCCCAGAAAAACTAAAAAAATCTTGGGTTTGTTTTCAGATTAAACCTGTGATTTTCGGAGAACAGTTCATGGGCAAGAAGTGAACTCTAGGAGATTCCAGGGTTTGATGTGGAGTTTAGGAATGCATAATGCTCTATGGTCTATATGTATAGTACATCCACCTGTTTCCAAGAGGCATTTAAAGTTGTTACTCTGACCCATGAAGTCCTAAATATTGGGAGCTACCACCTTCTTCACAGGTTTATGTTAGTTTGAGCAAGAGATCACGTACTCCAGAGTTGTGCTAGAAAACTTCTGTCAGGTTTTCTTTGGTGGCATCACAAAAATCAAACCTAGGACAGTGGCAAATTATATTTGCAGAGTAGTTCTACATGTTCCTCAAACAAAAAAGATTGTTCAGGCAGAAGTCTTTTCCTCATGTGAGTATATCTGCAGTAAGGATTTTGCTGGAATTAAAATGCTGTAAAATATCACAATTAACATTTTTAGACTAAGATGACACCCAGATGGTATTGTTCTTTGTTTAGAAGGAAGAGTATCCAGCCAGGCCACTCCACTTTCCCTTCTCTATTCCTAGTTCAAATTTCTGGAATTTAGGCATGCTGTATAAAGCTTGTTGTACTAAGTGGAAATCTGGGGAGCTCAGCTTCTTGTGATTGGAGTATAAATGTGCTGAAATAGGAAAACAGTTTTTCAGGAATGGAAACAAGGAAAGTTCAGCCACTCATTGACTCTCTGTTGATTTGTTCTACTTTTCTCTGATTTTGATTGCATTTGTGATGATTCATCAGTGAGCTTAAAGATATTAAAGATACTTTTTCAGAGGTGTTTGTGCTAAAAAGACCCAAAGGAGTTCAACAGTATTGTCTCCTTTCGCATTCTGCAAGGTGGACTGATAAGGATTTTAAAGCAAGATAAATGCATACTTTTTTTTTTAACTTAAGTGACAGGCATATCTTTTAGGCACTGCAGAATTTCAATGACTGTGTAGTGAATTTCCTAAATAATGACAGACATGTTGGAAATCTAGGAGAATATAGGAAATACCAATGGAAAACTTTTATCACAAGGAATTACATCCTTTACTTGGTATAAAAAAAAGATTATTTAGAAAGAAAGATCATATGGGAATACAGGCTTTGAGAAATTCCTTGCCTGTTGGTTTCATACAGCTTTTTGTAAAGTTCAGGTAATTTTATTTCCTTGGTTGATGTGAATATGTGAAACAGTATAAAACTTAAAAGTGATAGACCTTGTTAAAATTCTTACTGTCATTATTGATAATTGCACTAACGGCCATATAACTGTAGACGTGGATGTAGTTCTTGTGTTTGACCTGTTGCGATAAGAGCTTCCTGGCTAGTTTTTACTTTGAAAGATACTACAATTTCACAAATGCTTTTGCTGCAACGTGGAGCCTTTCAAAGTTATTCATAACAGAAGCAAGGACAATCCTTTTTCTGTGCTCAGAATATGTGACAGTCTATTGTGTGGGGCACTCATTTCAGATGTAGGTTGCTGTGTCTCTGTGCTGCCTATGTATCTCTGCCATTGGAAAAGTTTCACTTTTTAGACCTATTTTTCATAAAAAGTTGGAGGAGGCAGAAAGAGGAGGAAGGGAAAGAGAGAGAAATCAGAATAGTTAACACACAGTTGCTTTGAGCCAAAGCAGAATTCGGATCTGAGTCCCTATTTTGCCTGAAAATCTTGAGTACGTGTCTTGCACCTTTGTATGTGATGCCTTAAATCAATTTTATACAGAATTTTATGGAAATTGCATGTAAGCTCTCAATTTTAGAGGAAAGTAGTGTGCTGATCATCCTTTTCAGTCCTACTGGATAAACAGTTAAATTGGCATGGATTCATAAACAGAATGAATGGTTGGCAGAGACGCTTTGATCTGAAATATCAGCTGTAACTTTACATGCTGTGTTTGTACATGCAAACCAAGGAGGCTCCAGGTTTAGTGTGTGATGGACCATAGCTCAAGATCTCCCAGTCTCCTGTATCTTTTACTGATGAGATTTGGTATTTGACTATTCTACCAGACCGAAGTCTTCCCCCTCCTTCCTTTTGTCTGTCTCCAACTCCACCAAGAAAACTGAAGCTGAGCTTCTGTGTATCTCCCATTCTGCTGATGCCCAGTGTAAGACAAGAAATCTAGATGGTCACAACCAGTTTGCTCTCACAGCAAAGTTCCTTTTTGTCCTCTCAACTCTATCCAAACCATGGATGGGTTGTAGAGTGATTTTTTTCGCTGGAGGCAAGTGGTGTACCTTTCAGGTGAGACCTGAATTATAGACATCTTTGGCGAGTTTTGCCAGTGACATATACTGACGTGTCTCTGACTTCCCTGCCTTCCTTTTTCACCTGGGACAGTCCTCTGCCAGCTCAGTGGTTGGTGCCATTCTCCTGAGACTCTCTGGTAACATCTCACTGGGGTGGAGTACGTTTCTCAGGATGGGATTAATCTCATGTTAGCTTGTTATTTTCCTTACAAAAATGCCAGGAAATGTAGAGGCACAACTGCATTCTCATATTGGTTTACTGAAACAATAAATCTGCATACTTGTTCCAATGACTTTTAGTCATCAGGGTACAGGAGGGCAAACCTCTTGGTAGATCTGTGTGGCCAGCTCCAAATGCCGTGCCAGCAGATTGTTGCATCAAGGGAAATCCCTTAGCTTGTGTGCAAGCCTGAAAATGAGAGGACATCCTGCTACTCTTTTTGGTCTTATTTTGCCATGCATGCTTCACTGCTAAGCTGGGTCTACATTGTTTCATCTTCTGTGTTCATTTTACAAACCATTTCTAGGGTCATATTAGGATTATCCTTCAGTGAAGCAGTAGTAGTTTAAGTCTGGGTGCATGTGCTTAGTGCTCTAGGTGTGATCTAGGACAGTTTTCCTGAAATGAACTATAGAATATTGCTAACATTTTTAGATTTTTCAGAAGTTTTCTTGCACTGACACATAAGGACTGTTACATTTATATGATACGAACGCAGTATCAAACCTGATGATAGAAAGCATGGTTCATTTTATTCAAATGCAGTTGTGCAACTCTGAGTTGTCTACAAGCCAACCTATTTTTAATTGCTAAGCAATAATTCACTTATGTTAGAGTCATTGCTCCAAATGACCTTGGCAATTTACAGTCCCCTGTAGCTAATACCTTTCTGAATGCAAACAGTGAAGCCCGAACTCTGTAGGTGAATAAAGTAATGCTTTGCTGTGTGTTAAGATCAATTTTCAAGTATGCTTTTTGTATGGTTTAATAACAGTGCTGTACTAAAAGCTATTTAATCTTTCTTATCAAAGTTAACCTTGATGTCCTCATAGACATTCAGCATTTTTTTGTTCTGATTTGGTTAGTGTGATCCCTTCTTAAGTTAGTTGCTCATTTTAAAAAATTGTTTAGTTTTCCCTTTGCTTTAATGATGGTTCTTTTTAAAAAGAAGTCTACCTCATGGCTAGCAATAATCGGTCTTTTTCCCTTACTCCCCCCCCACCCCCTTTTTTTTAACATATATTTCCATGATTACATTAGTTTTTTATCTAGAAGTGGAGAGAGTCATTGCTTATTGAAATGATGGTTTATAAAGACTCAGTCTTTTAAACTAAATTTCTTCTTGGTATCCTGAAAGTCTTGTTCTTGTACAGGGTTTTGCCAACATCTCTGCTTTGTCTGTGCTTTCCCCACAGATGCCTTCCACACTTCCCCCTCATACATCTGTAGCTTTGGCAGGTTGGTTAGAAATACCCTTAAGTCAGCACAAAGGAAATCAAGGATTTTTAAATGCTCACTTTTTTTTCTTTCCTGGATTTTCTGGCTCAGTTTTAATTCAGTAAATTTTGCTGGAATTCTATTATGGAAGTGCTATGTTAGATAATAATGATGATGAGCATTCCCTACTCTGCTGCTTTGTGGGAACCTGCTTGACAGAGTTTTAAAAAGTAGCCTTAATAAAAATAAATTAATGCTATTGATAAAAGTGCTAATAGCCAATGTGGTGACAAGCTGTGCTGTCTTGAAAAAACAATTTTAAACCCCTAAATCATCATTTAATTCTAGCAAGGCTTTTTTATTGTGAAATCTATAAGCAGGTCTTACATATATGAAGAGCACAGCATCACAGATGAATTTCGCTTTGCAGAACTGAGAGGAGATTTCTGCCTGTAAGCTTCACTTTGAAAATGTGCTTTAAGAATAGAAACACTGATAGTATGAGAGATCTTTGAGTAGTGAAAAAATGTGGTATGTTTTTAAAAAGCAATGCTGTTGTTCATGCTTGTCTATAATAGACCCTCATATCAACATTTGCACACACAAATAACCATTATGTAAGCTGTTTAGGTCATTAAACTGGATGTATGTAAGGTTGTGCAGAAAGGATGCATGAAGAAAGTATCATTCATCAGTATACTATAGTAAGTATCTGCATGCTTCCTTCTGGCACTTTTACTCCGTTTCCTTCTTAAAGGAAATGAGATCATTCAAGGTAGACTAGTCCTTGATGAAAGAGGTGTAAAGTATCTTACATTTTGCAAAAGTGTTGTTAAGAACTTTCCAGATTAGCTTCTTACTTCTAGTTTTTTAATGGCCAATACTAAGAAAATATTTTAATGTTAAAATTTGAATATTAAGAAGTATTCTTAAGAATTAAGAAAATGTTCATTAAGAAACTTTTTGGATAACTGAAAGCTATATAACTGTTTGGAAGCAGATTTTAGTAGCCAACTTTAACCTATATGAGGACAGTTTATAAATTTAACAGGTGACAGCTTCTTAAACCAGTCCCTTAGTTAATATGGATGATGATATCAATTTTTACTCTGATAGAGGAGAAGAATTAACTGGCAATTTAAAAATTAGCAGTTATTATGGCTATGATCTGATTAAAGTACTTATGTGTGAGTAGACCATGACTCCAAGCAGTACTGTGTTTATCTGAACCTTTAAAAGGCCCTATTTGCAAAGCTTAAAGCAATTAACTTGTGTAGTATAACTGTAACCGAACTGTAATATAACTATGAAATGCAAAATTACACTGCACAGAATCAGTCTTAGTTAAGAAGTGGTATTCATAAAGGACCTGATAAAGGGGATAAGCAAAGAATGACACAAGTTTGTGATAGTTGTAAGTTATTCAAGGTAGGGCAAGAGTAGAATGTGAAGAATTACAAAGCCTTTGTAAGAGTGAGTAACTGAACACTGAAATGGAAAATGAGATTAAAAGTGCAGATAAATGCATATGTATAGCTTATATTTATAAAATAATGGCCTCTGAACTGACCATTACCTCTCATGAGCTACTTCTGTGAAGACACTGCCTCAGTGCTTAATAGCAGTCAAAAAAGCAATTCAAACATTAGAAATAGATAGGAAAACAATGGAAAACAAAAGAATAAACACTTGATTATACCTCTGTGGAAATCCTTTTTTCACCCATACTTTGAATAATGTTTTGGTTCTGGTATCTTCAACTTAAAAAAAAAAAAAAGGTTTCTGGAAAGTCACCAAGGATGATCAGATTCAATGGGAGGAATGAATGAGTCCAGGCTTAGCAGCCTTCAGCCTGGATGAAAGGTGTTTCAGAATTTGCAAAAGTGTTGTAGAAAGGTCTACAAAATCATCATAGAGAGCATAGTCAGGGAATGACTGCTCTCTCTGTCTTCTAATGCAAAAACTAGGAACTAACAACTGAAGCTTGTCAGAAGTACAATCAAACCAAGCAAAAGGAGGTGCTTCTTTGCGGAAGGTATTAAATGATGGATTTTTGTACTAGAAGACGATGCGGATGCAAAAAGTTTAGGTTAGTTCAAGGACAGGGCAAGCACTGAGAAGAAAAATCCGCTGTGGAATGAGACAAACCACACCAGGCTCAGGAAATACACCAGACTGAAAACAGTTGGAGTCAGGTAGTATGTAAGTGGGGGAAGTATCATATATGTTTACCCTCTCCGTACTGCTTCCTACTAATGCTTGTGGCCATTCTTGGATAAAGAACACTAGCCCAGATGGACCTTTGGTCTGAGCCAGTACTGGAGACTCTTAAATTCTTTCCTAATATAGAAGCAGTGATAAAACATTTATATAAAATATTTTTATAAAATATAGAATTTAAAACATTCATATAATAGATGGAAAGAAATTGCTGAATATAAGTTACTAGCTAAATATGAAGGATATAAAAAAGTGAAAGAGTCCATTATAAATGGCTAACAGTTAAAAATAATAAAGCTTTAAAAATAAAGGATCTTTATAAGATGTATTTTTTAGGTATAACAAAGATAACTTCTGCCAATGTAATCTTATTTCAAGTCAATGGAATGCGGTTTCTAATCTGATCCTTTCCAATTTGTCTTAGCATTTTGCATGTTGAATTCGTATTTGAAATCAGTAAGCTCTTATTTCACATTTGGGATTTAGGCTTTTTAAAGTTACAACTAGGAGATATAAAAAGTTACAGTATTTTTGGAATTAAGCAGAAAGATGTGTCCTCAAGATATCTGAAGCTGGACCACATGACTGTTTAAAGAGGGTTTGTTGTCTGTGATTAGCGAGGCATATGTTAGATGGCTAACTGGCAGATTTCAAGATATAGGTGTTACCAAAGGGGAATCTCAAATGGGGATGCTTTTAGTAGTTTTCCCAGGGGCTAGTCCTTGGCCAAAGACTTGAAAAATTTTTATTGGTACTCTAGTGAGATGAGATGTTTGCTGGTAAATTATGCAGATACAAAGTTAAATAATACCAGAAGTAAAAGGAAACTTGGTGATCTTTCAACCATAATAGTCAGTGTAAAATAATAGGTTTATGAACCTGAAAGGCAATTGATACTTATCACAGGACAAGAGTTGGATTTGAAAACCAGAAAAACACAGAATTCATTCTAGTTACTTGCTTCTCTCATTGCAGCACTGGGGCAAATGAGCTAATATCCTTGGAGGAGAAGAAGAGGAGGAGAATGCACTCAGCAGAGGTTGCACAGAATCAGGACGGATATTAGAGTATTGCGTCGCCATGGTGAGGTGGATTTGGAATAATTGGGTAGAGTTCAAGGGAAGACAACAGAAATGATCCTCAGGATTGTAAAAATAATGTTAAGCTGTTGGAGTGACAGCTTTTCATTCAGCTGTGAGAAAGAAATGGTTTTAGTACTGTCTATAGATATTTACACGAGGAAAAGATAACAGAAAAGCTGGGACTTGACAGCAGTCCTGACAGAGCTATGACAAGGTGTTGTGGCTGTGGATTTAAATAACCTGTAGCTTCCTAAATATATTTAAATGCAGGTCATGGTTTTATTTAGAGATGACATGGCCTGGATCAGTGCTGTTAGATACTACAGAGAAAACTGTCTTAAATGCAGTCCTGTTGTGTCTTGCTCAGCTCAGCATCAGGCTAATGGGGTTTAGGGCCTGGAGATGTTTTCTCCCACACATATTTGAAAGAACTCGAGGCCTTTTCACTTTTTCTGCAGTGTGGTTGTATCTTCTCATTCTGTGCTAAACTGCTTACCATCCTCAGACTGAACATTTTTTAACGTGGCCCAATACTTTGAATTCAGTGAAGGGTTTTGGAGTACAAAATGCAGTCTTGTGCTATGCAGAGAGATGCAAGCAAGCTGCAAACAAAGTGTACATCTGTATGAGAAAGAGAGGCTCGCGACTGCTGAAGGCTAGAGTTTCATCATCCTGGTATTCCGTCCTGTTTTTATGGCTATGTTGTTGGTTTTTTGGTGTCTTTCAAAGGTTTTATGTATGCCTTCTCCATGTGCTCACTGTGGCTTGCAGTGTAGAAAGCCAAATTTGCTCCTCTTCCCTTTCTATCACTCCTTTTGGAATTAGGAAGGATTGCAATTGTTTTTTTGAGCATCCCCAACATCCTTAGAGCATCTTGTCTTTAAACTGTCCAACTTGCTCTTGCCCGTTCTTATGCTTTGCTTTCATTTGTTTATAACCTTTGCTGACTTCAAGGCCAGAGAGAACTGGAGAAATATATGCTATTTATAAGGTCTTCATACATACGCTGTTGTTGGGTCTTTCAGCACATAAATAATTGACTTTCTGTTTTGAAATTCTGCTGACAGTGTAGAAGTTAAGCAAGGTATGAAGGGCTTGCACAGAGATGAACAGCATCCGTGGTGTCCAAGAAGTACAGTTTCTTAGGGCATCTTCAAGGAACCTAGGAGAATTGGAGCAACTGTAGAATCTGAAAAGGAACAAAAGTTAAGAAACTGCTGTTCAAAGTAATTGCTGTGCTCAGCCTTACTGTGGTTGGTAACTATATTTTTGCCCTTAGATCACTTTGTCTTTTGACTTTGTGATTGAATTGTAACATATTCACAGCTATTGTAAGTGTTCTGACCAGTGTAATGGCAGTTGAGCTGGAATTTGGTTATGGGTTTGTTGCAAAAGAGGAAATTGTTATTTTTTATTAAGCAGTATTCATGGAATTCCAATGGATGCGTGTTGATTATAGTATGTTGCTTATAATTTATATTCTGCTGTAAGGAGTGGTAAATATTGCAGAACTACTTTGAGAATATATAAATACCTGAAGTTCATTATTATTTCCTTAGGTTCCTTATATTCCTTATATTTTCCTTTCCTTATATTCCTTATTTTCTAATCTGCTTTTGTCCTGTGATTGTTCCCTTATTATGTACTGGTAGGATTCCTTAGATCAATGAATATTGCCTTCCTTATCATCTTGGCCAAGATAAATTAATCAATAAAGCAAAGAAATTGTGAATAAAGAGATTCAAATCAGCTTGATATTTCTGTGATGTATTCTTATATAGATGTCATATTATTTTATCTTTCTTACATAAGCAAAGTGGGCAGGTTATTGTGAAATACCACTTTCTTTTCTAATTCACTGTTACCTCCACTTTTTAATACACTTTTTAATTATTTCAGCATTTAAGTTATTAGAGCTATCCATTTCCCTCAACAAAGTCAGTTCCTGGAACAAATAAACAAATAGAAAACCTAACAATATGGTGCTTTAATGTGAGTTGGGATGTGGCTGCTTCAGTAGAGAAAATAGTTAAATGATATGCAAGGTGGGCATCAGCTTATGCAGCTTATGCAGGGACTAGAAGGGTTAACACGACCCTTACAGGTATAAACCTATAGATGTCATTATCTCTTTCTCTGTTAGTATTAATATTCCTCTGTAGAAGCAGCAGTTCCAGTGATGACGGATACACTTGAAAAGCCCAACAAGCTAGAGAAGGTTTAGGGAAATGCTAAAGGATTGATCTAAGGCAAGGTTTTAGTCCTTAGAGAGGGTAATCCTTTTTTTTGTTGTTATTGAATAAAATACTGAAAATATTTCATGATATTGAAGGATCTTGTGAAGAAAGAGGATATTGGGTTGGAGAAAGAAATTGTATGTGTTGAAGAAAACAAAACCAAGATCTACTGTCTGGAAGATGAATTTAAGTTAGAAATTAAAGTGTATGTTTTCAAGAGTAAAGATAATTAACCATGGGGATTGTCAGAAAAAGTTCATATTCGTTATTGCTAAGGCTAAAGGCTAAGTCATGCTTATGTTTCTCTGAGCAAAAGCTCATCTTTTACAGCAGTTTGGAGATTCATGGCAAGAAAACTGGTCAAAATGTTACAGAGCAGGTAGATTCAAGAAGGGTTTGCCTACACTTGCCAGGAGTTAGGGGTGGCAAAGAACAAGATTTATAGAAGTGAAACACTTACTATTCTGCAGGGGTCATTGTGCATACAGGGCTGATGGTTGACCAGAAGGATGCATTTCAGGCTGTGGTGTGCCAGTCATCTTGAGCTGATCTAACATTACATTGCTGTTTAAAGAGGTACTACTGCTGTCTGCTGTGACAGTGCCAGATATGTTCCCATTCATCTGTGCTGGAAGTCAACAGTTGTGAGTTGTGTGGCAAGGCAGGGAGAGGACAGGATTGCTCTTTTAAATGACAATGAAGTCTGAATTGATTTAAGATAATTGTGAAACTTCACTCATATGTTTAATATTAGCTAGCAGGAGCTAGGAAGCTACTGGAGGTGGGTAGCAAAAGTACTTCTCATACTGCTGGAAGTGATTTAAGAGCCCCCATGCAAAACGTTTAGCTGATCTAATTAAATTAGGTTTTAATTGAGTTTAAACTAATACAATTGCTGTGTATCTGGAGACAGTTTCACAAAAGGCGAGGTTGAAGAAGTTGATCTAGTCCCTTTCTGTAAGATGCTGGGAGGCCTAAGAGGCATATCAGACAAATAATTAAAAGTTTACAGCCTTTAGTGCTCCTCCACCCTTAATGTTCATCCTTGATTCTTCTGTTGTAAGAAATTGTATTGCCTTGAGAATTTTGATTCAAGCTGTGCTAAAGGTGTGGTGCATCACTGTGCGCAGAATTAATGCTGAAAGAAAGAAAGAAATGTGTCCCTTCACACAGGCTTCTCGGCAAATTATCTGGAATATGGTCTGGTCCTTTTTCATTGATCTGTACATACGTTAAATCTGGATCCTGCTTATAAGGACTGTGAACCTGTAAGAGTTTTCTAGTGGCCTTTCTCCCGCCTTTCTCATGTAGGCAAAATTCTGCCCCAGCGTGGAACTGGAGGTCTCTGATACACGCACTGAGAGCACCTTGAAGTAACAAAACTTTCAGTTTTGGACATTTCTGCAACTTCAAAGGGCTTTATGGCTTCAAAGCACATGCTTTGTAGTGGGGATGATCAGTACGTCAGTGAAACTGCTTCTCATGGCTACAGGGGATATAGAGCTGTACAGGTGTTTGAGGCTGGAGTTCTTCAGGCAATGGAGACTGAGACATGGGAGAGTAGAGGTAGGCCACTTAGGAGAAAATTGTCCTCTGTAGCAAAGTCACTAAGGATTTCAAAGGGCTTTAAAGGTGTAAGTATATTTTCAAAACAATTAGTAGTTCGTTATGTTCAGAAAAAAAGAATCACAAATATTTGCTGATTGAGCAATGTGAAAGACGATGCTTCTAGCAGAGTTAAGAAGGATATTCAAATGTTGCCTTCGTTGTGTTACACCTGTCATTTGTGCCTTTATTCACTTGTCTTTAGTATTGGATTCTTCCACTCTGTTTGCAGAAAACACTTCCATTTTTCTACCCGAGTTTTTAAAACTACAGTTATAAGAAAAAGGTGAAATTTAGGCAAAAGTGTCCCTCTTTATTTCCCCTTTTCATGAATGGTGAGAATAAGGGAGATAAAAGATAACAGAAATAGAGGCTGAATGTTTTTCCATATCTTTAAGTGGTAAAAATGGAAATTTAAAAAAAATATTTGCCAAAGAATGTATTTACACTGTTCCTTCTTGCACTTTTTTTGGTGCCAGTTATAATAAAGAATAAACATGAGAAGGATTTTTAGTGTTTAATTGGTCAGTTCAAAGACAATATGTGAGATAATACTGGAACTATTAAACTTCTTAAATGAAAGTTATGCTGCAATTTCAGTGCATTTCGCTACAGAGAAGAATCGTCCTATTATAATCTGGTTTTATGTAGATAATGGATGAAATTCATTTTGCAGAGACTTCGTAATTTTGTTTTGGTATATGAAATACCACTTTGTATATGCCTTTTGGCATTTTTCATGCAAATTACCTTTTCATCATATGTGGTTTTTGTAGTAAGAACTCTGATTTTCAAAAGATTAACATTCAAAATAAATGGATGCATAAGTATTGAATTTGTGTAATTAAAATGTTCTCCAAGAAGAGAGAGGAAGTGGTTTAAGAGTGTGCTGAGATGCTTATTGTGCTCATAACTGTTGCAATGACAATAGATGCTTATGTTGACCCTCTGTTACCAATTTAATTGCTCATAGGGATATAAATTTTCCCTCAGGAAGCAATAAAGAAAAAGTTGTTATAGAATCAGTGGCAAACATTGAGACATCCATTGCATTTTGTCCATAATGTAAACTATTCTCTCATAGAGATGAATAAAAATCAATTAAATTCCACATGGTAGTGGCTGGGGTTATTAGTTTCTTTTGAGCCAGAATCAGAAGTGGGCATCAGGCCTTTTATTTTCTGCACCATCAGAGGATGCCTCTAAAGTCCCTGCTGGTTTGCACTCTGGCTGTTTCGTGCATAACTGTTGCAAAATGCAAGTCATTATTTTGTGAATCAAGTGTAACCTGTTAGTAGTTTAAATAAGTAGAATATGAGTCTTATATTTTTAGAGAGGCTTAAACCAGGTCTCTGTTTATGCATGGAGCAATTTCTGGATTATTAAAAATTATAGAGACATTTCTAGTAAATACCAATTATAAACAGGTATTTTTTCCTTCAAATTAGATAGGTAATTTGCATTTATCATTTCCTATTGCATACAATTTTGATCATAGTGCTAAGCACTGCTCCTGTGAGGAAATTAATATTAGTGCATGATTTTGCCTGTATTGTGAAGCCTTTAGTACTTTGTGTAAAGGCAGATCTTTGCCTGCATGGAGCTCATTGCAGGACTGTAGCTATAAAGATTGCATCAAAAAACCTGGAAGGTATGAAAACAGAAGTATTGTATCATTTCTATGAGAAAATCATATTTTGACACCTTTGAAAGTTAAAGCAAAGTAGTTACATGCTTTAAGTTACTCTAAAGATGCTTGGGTTGTATTCTGTTCCTGCATACTTGTTGATACGATTACGGTTAAGTAGAAATCCCTGTAATTAAAGGTACTTTGATCTCCGCTGTTGCATACACTTCTGTATAAGAATATACTTATACTGTGCTCTGCTGACAGTGGTGGAAATCCCTAGGGATGTGAAAAGTTGTTATGCAGAATTCCAAGCAGAATTAGAGCCATAAGTTCAGTTTCCTCTTTATGAAATATTTTTTTGCAAAGAAAATACTGGAAAATGAATGAAAATAGATTGAGATTGCTGGAAAATATGAGGACCATGCCACAAGAAGTAAATTTCTCTTGTTCTTCCCCCAAGCAAAAACTCTGTAGTAATCGAAATGGACAGAATGAATATAAATTCCTCAGCCCTAGTATTTTGTCTAGCAATGCCATGGCCCCTGTCACTGCCAGGTCAAAATTTATTAAATGATAACAAAATAAACGTAGATTAAGGCTTTTCATTTTTAGATGTAGTTACAGAAGAATGCATTTGTGTATTTATTCTATATATGTGATGCAGGAATTACTACATGAAATTTTATGAGTTTTCATAGGCCAAAAGTTAAGAATATGTATCACAGTGGTCTCTTGGCTGAAAATTCATGATTTCAGGATTGGTTTCTTTTAAGTTTAACTGTAACTCTGAATATTCTATGTTTATATTTTATTTTGGGATAATTAGAACTATTATTGTTGGGTTTTTTTTGCCTAATCTCCCTGAGAAATGTGGACCAGGCACAGCCCTGGCTGTTTGTTGCTTAAGTTGGGGATGGGATACGGGAAAGGCTGGGGTAGGTCCAGAGGTGCAGGGATGGCGTGGAGGTCTCTGGAGAACTGACTTTGCAGTTGGCAGGGATTGCATGTCTGAAGAACAAAAGTCAGTGGGAAATCAGACCTTGTCTTTTCTGGGACTGGTGAAAAAATCGGTTAACTCATAAGTTACTGATACAAACTTTCAGTTGTAACTCCAGTTTAACAGAGCTTTTCCTGGGAACCTGAGGTTTTTGGTACTATGCTTTCTTCACTTTTAAGGGGTTCTAGTATTTTCCCCTCCAGCTAGGTACATTGACAGGGAACTGAGAAAATGTAATAATGTTGTTTCCATTACCGGCTGAAGTTTCAGTAGTCAGTAGAACAGCCTCCACATAACTATTTCTTTAATTTTATTAATGCATGTTTACAATGTTCATTTATCATGCCTGTTACCTGAGCCCAGGTTTAAGGCAGCTTCTTTTCTATTGCTCTTGTAGAGGTTTTCAAAACTTCTTTGTTTAACGGCACAGTGAAGGAAAAGCAATTACTTTAAGGTGCATCTAAACCAGCTCAAGTAAACATAAAAAAAAGGAAAGTATGTTTTATATTTGCCTTTCAGTGTTAGTGTTAACCATGTTTTTCTAATCTTTTGAATTACGAATGAAATGGAACACATCTTTTGCAGTATTTAGTGACTTGAATGACCTTTCAGTTGAGTTTGGCAGTCTGTGGTCACTTATTTAGTGTCATTTTGGCATCAGTTGGCATTTCTATAGAAAATTTCATTACCAGTGTCTGTCTTCCCTTAGAGAGGTGCCCAGAGGGGAAAGTAACCCTGCATTATAACTTAAAGAAATTACAGTGATCAATACAGAGTTCTAGTATCAGCGTGCAGTAGTGAATATTGTATACGGTCCAAATTTGTTTTTCTTGGAGAAAGCTTGAAACAGGCCCTATTACTAAGGGGAAGAACTAGACTGCTTTTTGGGCAATGTGTGTTACTTATGTGTAACCGGTTCTGTGGAATATTAATAGAACTGCACCTCCTACTTGGGTGTTCCAAAACTGCTGATATGATAGTTTCTGAAATTAAACAGCACTTTTGAGACCCGCAGTTTACAGATCTTCATTTTGAATTTAACTTCTGTGACATTTCTCTGTTTGAGTTGGGAGATGTTTTTTATATATACTTCATGGGGAAAAATAATGTAGTGTTATATGGAATTATGAAAGAAGGAATTGGTTTCATATGCCGCTGCTTGTATGGAAAAATGTTTCAAAAAATGGATCCTAGTCAGCAGAGACATGAGATTTATTCTGATGTTAGTATGTTAAGAGTATCTTCCTTTTGCCTTGTTTTTTCAAGGACACCAGTAAAACGCTGAGAAGGCAGAGAGCTCACAGTTATTTTGTTCCATCCTCTTTTTTTTTTTTTTTTCTTTCCATAGACTTTATAGAAGTTTAGAAATGTAAAAGGATTGTAAGTGGGGGAAAATTTGTTTCAAATCCAAATCAGAGTTAGGACAATAAATTAAAAAAGATCCCAAACCGGTAGGTAATGGGAGGCATACAGATGGACTTTGTGCTCTGGGATGTTTTGAATACAGCTGTAACTTTGAATTTCATATGCTGTTGGCGAGAAAGAATACACTGGGAAAGAGGAAGCGCAGTCCCATGTTCAAGGACTTGGATATGTTTGCTAGTCTTCCATGGACTTTCCTGTGACCTCGGACAACTCATAATCTCCTAGATGAGGAAAAAAACCCCATCTGATACAGAAGCTTCCCGTCACATCTAAGAGGAGTTGGCATCCTATGACGAGGAATGCTATAGAAATGTAAATGAATTATTATGCTTTCATGTTTATTCTTAGCAGAACCCAAATTGTGCAATACAATTACAGAGTACAGAAGATAAATAGTGGTGGAGTTCAGGATTTGATAAAGGCTGACATCAAGTTCTATTTAGAATATAAGCTGTTCAGGGGGAAGGGAGTTTTGGCAGCTCTTAGGACCTAGCGCAGTGGAGACCTAATTGCAGATCAGGACCGCTCAGCAATGCCTCAATAAAATCTGAAAGCATAGTTTGCAATTCAGCCAGATAGTATGATATCAATTAAGAAGAATATAAACATAATTAGAGAAATGGGGGTGCCAAAGTAGGAAAATTAACCATATCCAGAGATACTGTGGTGATCTAGTGACATTGAAGTATTCTTGATTCATAGCTTTCAGACTTGATTTTTTTTTTTTTTTTTAATGGACAGAAGGAAAAAGGAGAGTAGTTAATGAAAGATTCAGAGAGGAAGCAGGGAGAAAGAGCTGGAGGAAGACAAAAGCTATTGGGTTAGAATTAGATTAACGTGACTCTGGTCTCTTCCTGTCCTAATGCTGCATTTGTGCATTGTAATAGGATGTACCCAGGAAGCACTAAATGTGACCAGAAGTACAATCTTAATTTTCTTTGTTTAAATTGAGAACAAGCATGCTGTTAACAAGAGAAGGTACCTTCTGGGGTTCTTTTGTTTAAGAGTACAGCATGATAAATGAAATACCCCTAAATCACAGTGTCAGTCTTACCTGTTATATTGTAATATACCCAGTGATGACAGGGTTTACTTTTATCCTCTCTAAGATTTCATGTGATTTACTAAAAGACCTTGAATGAAGCCACAGTGCTTGCCAAGATTTTATTTGCATTGGAAATAATGATGGTCAGCCAAAACAACAGGTATTACTGTTGGATATAGTGGCTCGGATAGGAATAGACTGTAGTCATCATGTCTGTAACTCACTAAGAATTGAAGAAAAATACTAGTTTTATTTATTTGTTTGCTTGTTTTACTGGATGTAAAGTAATAAAGTTTGTTAACTGGTATGTTTGTTCAAAACAATGGAAAGCAAGTTCTCTTCTAAAATGAACAATACAGGTGAAAGCAGTATAGCTCTTCCATAATGGTGGCTCCATACCTTTTCCATGTCAAAAGTTATCTGTAGTTTGTAATTTCTCATCTTCAGTCTAGTTTTGCTCCAGTTATCTGTTTCCATTGCTGGTAAGTCTCCCTTCGTTCCTTGTGTAGAGAATTTCTCCACCAAATACAGTAGCTTTTCAGCAGTACTTAGCAGGGAGTTCAAAGGTGAACTCTGACGCACAGGTTTTGTTATTAGACCTTATGGAGCTGTCTGTTGCATTGTTTGTCCAATACTTTATATTCTAAATGCCTACTTTTGTCTAACTTTGCTAATTGGAACTGAAAACTTCCGTGTCAGTTGTCATCCTGGAACAGCTCTTCCAAAGGCTAAGGAAAATATATATTACTTTGCTTATGTTTAAAAAATTTATCTAATTTTTTTTCTTTGAATAACTTCATTTTATTTTCTGCTGTATTTGCTAGTGTTGTCAAAAAAAATGAAATGAGGAAGGAGAGGAGGATGATTTATATGGTGGATGAGTGTCTGTCTATTGATCTCTGTCTAATTTGCTTTAGTATTATAGCATGGCTAGAATTTACTATCTGACGACTATTAAGGATTGCCTCTGCATTTGCTGCTGGATGTTGGGCTGCTGCATATTGGACCAAGTTGAAATATCTGAAATATGAATAGGGAATGTCTCCCTTCTATACCATCAGTGCCTCGACAGTCTACAGGCTGCAGGTGATTCCTCTGTAAAAGAGACAGAAAACGAACTTGTGGAATGATGTAAAGAGATGATTGAAGAAAGCTGAGAAGGAAGAGCATTGAAATTGGGACTAGCTATTGTTCAGTGGAAATGGAGGAAAGTAGGACAATCTGGACAAGGAAATTGGGACAAATCAGTCTGGAAAGAACTATTAGTGTTTGGGGAAAGAAATAGCAGAAATGTTAATTTTGAGAGGGAGCTATTTTGAGCCTGGCAGGACTGGCAGGCTGAGATGTGTGGCAAAGGACATGACAGTCTGTTCCTAGTTTGTCAGCTCAGGTGGCAGAGGTCTGTATGATGGGTTTAAATGCTGCAACATAGGTAGAGACCACATGAGTGTCAGTACAGTGCTATCTAATGGAATTCCTGCGTTCTCAGTTTTTTTGAAAATAAACTAGAAAACTACATACAAAATACTGCAGAAAATGTTACTGTGAATGCAATATCAAACACTTGTACGGTTAGGTAGAAAATGACAAATTTCAATTTGTTTTGGTATCCTCAGTAAAGACCATGCGTATGGTAATGCAATCCAAAATTACACAAAATAATATTTTGGTGTATGATATTTTAATGCTTTTAATAACCTAACTACTGTATTTGCTGCATTTTCATTGTCAAACACTGTCTTGCCACCCCATGATTATGTATCCAAGACTGACCTTCAATTATAAATATGAAACATGGAGTTCACTCCAGCTTCTAACAAACACATCTTGGCTCATCTTGGCGTGCCAAACTTATCAGTCATGAACTTCCTGCTCTTGGCCCATAATTGTTCCTGTGACTCCTTACCTGGAAGACTGTTTTTTCTTAATTCTTGTTATTGATTTTGTGTTACTTCGTATGAATTGATTTAAAAGTTGACCTAGACCTTTTAAAGTTCTTTGTACATTTTCTGGAGAAGTATGTTTTCTTTTCACACTGCTTTTGTGAAGGGTTTATTTATGTGCTAAAAGTAGAGCTCTCATCTGAGGAGTGACAGTGTAAAACTGACATCTTGACATTAGACACATCTGCTTTTTGTGTACTCACAGTCACCTTTTGATTTAATTTGAAAATGAATATTCACTGCTTTATATCTTTCTTGGTGGTGTTGACTCTGTCTTATGAAGTAGAAAAGTTTGAACTCAGCTGAGCTCCATAGGGTATGTTTTTCATAAGATAGCCTGCTCTGGTCGTGGTCATACATTCTTTGTAGGAATAGTTGTCTTATAGTATGGCAGCATCTGCTTGTTAGGGACAGTCTGCAAAAGGTCTTTGACGAGAAAACGGTGGAATTAAACTACGCTGGTTGACTTTGCACTGGAGCATATTTGGCATATAAAGAAATATTAAAGATTGTAGTCTTTAAACTCTCATGTGCCCAGAGTGTGCTCCAGCTCAGATGTAAGGAGACTTGCACATGTCACCAGTGGAAGGAGGATAGCAGCGGGAGAGGAATGGGGATGATGCAGGAACAGAAGAGAGGTTAGCCTGTGGGAGCACTGGGAAACTAGTTTGCAGTTTTCACTGTGGCTGTCTTCATCTTGTCAGTTTTGTGAGAGCTGACCTTTCTTCCCCTTCACCCTTCTCAGCTCCTTGTCATAGAAAAACCCTGCGTTAGTGCAGACAGCATGGTCATGATATTACCATTGAGATGTGTTAGACCAGCTCAGATTTTCAGAGTATCATGGGATATGCAGTATGTTTTCCATGTAGGTGGTCTCACCAAAATTACCTCTGAACTGGTGTGTGGAGCTGCGGTCATGTTGTCTGAAAATGGGCTAGTATGGCATAGCCCATGAGTTATGTTCAGACTAAATGGACTTGGGGAAGGGAAGCATGAAGCTGGTGATTCTTGAGGTTCATTCAGTCTGGTGAGGAGGAACTTAGCGTTTTTTAGGGTGTCCGGAGATTGGAGGCAGGATGAGAGGGCAGAGGCAGAGGAAGTGTAACAGTCACTCTGACATCTTGAATTGCTTTTATACCATGTCCTGTGCAAAATTGAGTATGTGGCAGCAGTCTTCAGTAAATAGGATCTGGCTGTAGGATTTAAGTAAAAAACATTTTTAACTGCACCATACAATACAAGAACATGTTATTGAAAGTATCAAACAGTGCCATATTTTCACAAATGCTTTCAGCTTTAGATTTTGGAAGAAGAATGGATGTTCTGTGCTGCCAGCTTTTCCTTCTGTTTGTTTCTTCCATAAATCTGAAACGATAGTGGGGACTTTGTGCAGCCAAGCACCGCTGGTGAATGGATGCTGGAAAAAAGAATGAGAAGCCACAGTGGTATGGAGGAAATCATGTGGCTACAGCTATCTGTAGGAAAAATAAACATGCTTGTTACCACTTCCCCACAAAAATGTTTTTATATCTGGAAAAAATATGGAGCTAAGGCGGATAAAATACTGAGAGGAATTAACATCTATACACAAAAGACATTGCCTCATGTAAATACAGCATTTAACAAATCATTTCACCTGAGAGGAAAAATCTGTCATTACAGTTGAATTTGGGAATTAAAACAAGTCCATGGAGGGGAATATAACAATATGGTTGAAAATTAAATTTAAGTTAAATTTCTTACAGTACTGTGTACAGTCTAAAAAATATTGACAATAATGCATGGAAGGTAAAAGGAAAAAGAATACATAAATTTACTGAAACAAAATTGTCAATGGTATATGGCTGAGCTGAGGACTGTCTCTGGTTATGACATATTTTCTTTTCTAGGTTTTTGTATCTGTGCATTCTTTCTTTTTTTTTTTTTTAAATGCAATATTTTGTTTGCCATCTACAATCATCCTTGTCTTAAACTGTCTTTATTTTGTATTTTTTCCAATTGAGTTTCAAGAGTAGAGGTGCAAAGAAACATTTTCAAAATCACAAGGCTGGGTCATGGAAGGCATGTTATTTAAGCTTACCATATGAAAGACTTACTCAGAAGACAAAGATGCGCTTTAAAATTGTGTATTGTTGTAGCTGTTGCCAGCTTCTGATTCAGCAATGACATGAGTATGTCTCTCCAAGTGGAGCATTTTTTCCAATAACATAGCATTCTGAATGAATTTTTGATGAAAGACTGAGCAGGAGTCATTAATATTCACTCGGAACAAAAGAAGAGCTTTACTAATGTCAACTCTCACTCCATTTTTCTCTTTATTCCAAACACCGTTCATCATTCTGAACACTCATTCCACCGGACTGCCCAGGGTAAATGCAGAACAATTTCTTCGTGCTGATATGTTTTGAACAAACACTTCTTAGTTATTTAAAAAGACAAAGTTTTTTTAAAATTATTATTTTCTTTATTAAATGAAAGATTAGGACTCCTAGGTATCCTGAAAGGAGGTGATGGGTGTCGTGGTTTAGCCCCAGCCGGCAACTAAGCACCACGCAGCCGCTTGCTCACTCCCCCCCGGTGGGAAGGGGGAGAGAATCAGAAGAGTAAAAGTGAGAAAACTCGTGGGTTGAGATAAAGACAGTTTAATAGGTAAAGCAAAAGCCACGCACTCAAGCAAAGCAAAGCAAGGAATTCATTCACTCCTTCCCATGGGCAGGCAGGTGTTCGGCCATCTCCAGGGCTCCATCACACGTAGTGGTTACTTGGGAAGACAAACGCCATCACTCCTAATGTCCCCCCCTTCCTTCTTCTTCCCCGTCTTCATATACTGAGCATGACGTCATGTGGTATGGAATAGCCCTTTGGTCAGTTTGGATCAACTGTCCTGGCTGTGTCCCCTCCCAGCTTCTTGTGCACCTGGCAGAGCACGGGAAGCTGAAAAGTCCTTGACTAGTGCAGCAACAACTGAAACATCTCTGTATTATCAACACTGTTTTCAGCACAAATCCAAAACATAGCCCCATACCAGCCACTATAAAGAAAATTAACTCTATCTCAGCTGAAACCAGGACAGTATCCACCCCTTATTCCATACCATTTACGTCATGCTCAGGTCTCACATTATCCAATACATTCTCATTACCCACTGTCACCCTTCCCATCCTTTGATATAATACACACATATAATTCCCTTAGTCTATGGACCACCCCAACAAAATATTTGTAAAATGTCCATAAATGTCCACAAAATGTCCACTGAGTTCATTTAGTCCATGACTTTGGGCTTCATCTCTTGTGGTTGTTACTCAGGACGGGAGAGGTGGTGTGTTTCTTGGAGTTATTGGGCACCAAAGCCAGCTCAGGTCAGATCACTGCTGCACTTGCACTGCTTCTTGTAAGGCTTCTCCTCCATTTGTTCAGGTGGTTCCGGCTGTAGTAATTCCTATAACATGCAACTCAAATCATGGGTTACAACAATTTAAAGGTATATCCATTACAATCTCCACCCCTGGTCCCTTTGCACCAGGATATAGGGTTTAACATTGCAACGAACTCCTCCCCTTGCTCCTAGCCTGGCTAGCAACAAGGGCTTCCTGCTATAGTAATTCCCACAACATGCAACTCAAATCATGGGATACAACAATTTAAATCTCCACCCCTGGTCCCTTTGGACAGACCATCAGGTTTAACATTGCAATGAAGTCCTCCCCTTGCCCCTGCTCCAGCTTGGACTTATCCACAGAAAGTAGTACCTTCAGAAGTAAACTTGCTCCAACATGGCCTCATGCACAGCCACAGATGCTTCGAGGTGTACCTGCTGCAGCATGGACTCATCCACAGGTCACAGACCCTTTGACTCGAGTTCACACTGGAGTTCCAGCCTGTCCAGTACAGCAGCACAGAAACAGCAGAGATGCCCTGGCCATCTGCCAGCCCAGGCGCATGGCCATTGCTGTTATCAAAATGTTCCCAGGCACAGCACAGTAAGATGATCAGCAGTACAGCAGCACGGCAAGCAGTGAAGGCAAAAAAGCAGCCACTAACGAGCCCTAGACCCTAATATACAGTAAGGCAAGCAAGCCCCATGGCAAGCACAGAAGCCTGCCAATTAATAACTAAACGGCAATAACAGCTATAAATTCTATCTAGCACATTCCAATCAAATCTGTCATTATCTCAAACCCTTCGAGCCCCACGTTGGGCGCCAAAAAGGACTGTCGTGGTTTAGCCCCAGCTGGCAACTAAGCACCACACAGCCCCTCGCTCACTCCCCCCCCAGTGGGATGGGGGAGAGAATCGGAAGAGCAAAAGTAAGAAAACTCGAGGGGTGAGATAAAGACAGTTTAATAGGTAAAGCAAAAGCCGCGCACGCAAGCAAAGCAAAACAAGGAATTCATTCACTCCTTCCCATGGGCAGGCAGGTGTTCAGCCATCTCCAGGAAAGCAGGGCTCCATCACACGTAACAGTGACTTGGGAAGACAATGGGACAATGGGAAACTGAGAAGCCATGGGGAAAAACACAGGGCTGTCCAATTAAAACCAGGATATACACTCTCTTTAGTTCTTCAAACAATTGACGTAAAAGAAGAAATTTCTGCATCCTTTATGAATCTTAAATACTGGCATACAATATTTAGCATACTTTGACTCAAAACCTATACATTCTCTTTCATAATGAGCAAAGACATGAAAACCTTTTGGCTTTTTCTGTTTAGATTTGAATCAAGACAAATAATGCATATTTCAGTATATAACAGGTGATAGAGGAACATTGTTCCATTCCAAATTATTTTTTCCCGTGGATGGAGAATATATGAATAGACTTTTTCCATACCAATGAGTACATTTACTGGTTTTGGCAGGGTATAATCTGCAATTCAGAGTGCAATAAACTAAACCATACTGTAGATAATACATCCTTTAAAAGAAGGAAACCTGGGTTTTAGTTGTAAACTGAGACTTACTTAACAAGCTCATCTTCTGTTTATACCTAATTGATTTTAAAGTTTATCTAACTTTAGCCTTTTTTCCAAGCTCTCCCCAGCTCCAAAAAAAATGAAAACAAACCCATTTTTGGACTCTGGAATACCTATATTGATTGCATTGGTAATCAGTACATATCAGCTACTGTATCTCTCTTTACAGTTTGCATGAAAAGAGCTCATCTTAAGGGGTTCTGAAAATGAGAATTATCTTGATAGTGATTTCAGCAGTTTCTTTTCTCAATGCCTTAGATAAATGGACTAAATTGTATTAAACAAATACTTTCTGAACTTAAACAAAACTTCCTGAAGTCTTGTGTTCCTCAGGCTATTGTGATCTGAGTGTGAGTTGTTTCAAAGCTCGCATGAAATTAACCTGTTAATAATGAGAATTGTTTTTTACAGATAATTTTTTAATGAATTATTGAAAGCATTTACCTTCAATTCAGGACAGTCTATAAAAGAGGTCAGGTAATGTTAAACTACGCACTGAATTTGTGCTAAACTTTAATATTAACACTATTTTTGCATTGTACAAGTAAATATTCATGCTTTTGACCAAAATAGAGATACTGAAACACAGAAAACAACTAAGCTGTTGTTTCTTCAAACATAATGATGCAGATGCATAGCCAATTACGCTATTTTACATTGCTTGGGAATAGTTATATAGTGAGTGCTGAGCACGTATAATATTTTCTACTAGTTGTGGATTCTGCCATTTTCATACATGAGAGTTGTAAATGGCAGAGAATTTTGCATATATTTGGTCTTAAACATAACTCTGATTTGGCAGAACTGGACCCTTAGGGATTACTTTTGTTTGGTCCTTATTAATGGAAAGATGATGGCTAGCTACATGGGATGAAAACTGTTGTTGGTGGGTTTTTTTAGAACATAGAGCATGTTTATTTTTAAACACTCCTTTCTTTCTTTTGTGATTAGAATACAAGGGATGAGTAGTGGATTAAAGTACATCATTAATTTCAGTCTCCAGCAGAATAAATTATAATTTGTAGCGGACAGAAAATCTATGAGGAATGTCCATATTCTTGCATCGTCTGGAAGTCATTTTACACTAGAGGCAACGAATCACAGTAGAAAGTCTGCTTTTCAAATGAAAGCAGAGCAGCGAAGACTGATAGACTTGAGCAGGAAGTAGAGGCAAACCAAATTTTATGTAACGAAACTTGATTTTGATTAAATTGTACAAATTGCAGATTCATCTAGGTTTCTACATATGGACAAAATTGACTTATCTCTTTGCATAACTTGTGTCTGTACAGCTATTAAGTCATAGCTGGGATAAAGATGACATTTTTGCAGTTAAAATGCAGATAGAAGCACCTTTCAAAGAAAAAGCTAACTGAAGTTTACGAAGTTAAATTTTAATATTGTGTTTGACTCAGGATGAGAGAGAGAATGTATCTTTCGGAATCATTAAACCTGAGTGGAGTGCAGACTTAGTATTTTTCTCTGGTTTACTTATCTTTTTTGAGTGTTATGTTTGTATTTCAGGATTTTATTTTCTTTTTTTAGTTCTGTGAGATTCAGGAGTTCTGTCCTTGAAGTGACTCTATGCTTCTTAAAAATTGCGTCTCAGAAATTAAGGGTTTCTTCCAGAGGGGAGTCTCACTTGTCTGGATTTGGTCTTGACAAAATGTTAATTATTGATTTTCCATTTTAAGGTTGTTAGAAGGTTCACGTAAGGTGGTTTGTGTTGTCCTTTCTGAGTGACTAACAACCATATAAATCTTTTATTTGGCAAATAGCTGCTTTTATTTTTAAAATTTTTATCTAGCAAAGTTCATGAGCACCTAAGTTACACTTTTTTAATTTTAGTCTCCTAATTTGACTTTAAATGCTGATAGTCTGATGAGTGATATCTCCATCTGCCTCTATGTCATTATGAAGTTATCCAAATACTGTTCAGAAAAGCTACTGAGTCTGGTCCATCACTGTGAAAGTTTTGATATTAAAAAGATTCCAGCTGCAGTTACATTGTAAGCTACAGTCTGGTGATCTGATTTCTTAAATTAAGAAGTTGAAGATTGTGCCATCCAGAAAAAATTTGGCTGCTGAGGTGAGACTTGCACAGAATGTCATTTTCAAAAGTCTGTGTCATGACGTGTAAGAGCAGAGAGCAGAGTCTGCAGATTTGTTATGGCATCGTGCAGGTATTCAGCATCCTCCCTCCAAAAAGTCCCTCATCTGCCCATTGCTTATATCCCATCAGAACCTCCCATCTGAAGTCTTTAGATCTAATTTGGAGCCTGCCTCTGCAACTGCAGCGTATGTGTCTCAAACACGCTCGCTCAGAAACTCGGCTGGGTGTTTAGAGAGGGGAAGGCTTATGACCATTTTTCTGTTAGTTCAGGTGTGATGGCATTCCTCTAGGAAGTGATAGATGTTGCTTCCAGCCCAACAGGTGTTTGAGCCCACAGTTGAGTGGCCTAATCCAGACTGTGATGGGGGTCCTGACAGGCATTTTGCTGAAGTTGTACCATGGTGTAGACAAGAACAGAAGGTTCATGAGCCAGAGAAGGGTCTTGGGAGGGAGCAGGGCGCTCTGGCTGAGTCCTGTGGTTATCACGCAGTAGGGACAGGGTGGCTGGGTTCTGGCTCCTGCTCCAAAGCCTGTTTATACGTTTAATGATGGTGAAACAATAAGATTAAACTCCTTATTAGCCTTACAGCCAACATGAGATTAACATGACTTGTGCTCCAATATTAATTTTTTACCTCAGTTTGATTTTTAGCTGTAGAAAGTTCTAACATCTTAAAAGAAACCCTGTGGGTAGCATTAGCCAAATACTGTGCTGTACTGGGTGTTAATATCCTAGGATTTAAATATAAGCTTGGGGAAGCTGAGTCTGACATATTTTGAATGTCTACACAGAGCATATTATAGTTGCATCTTCATCTTGCAAAAAGATGGTTTAAAAAAAATGAAAAGGAAGTGAAGTGTGTAGTTACTTCTGGGGCTATAGAATAGCATCCATATATGTAAGATTAGGTGCTTCCCACCCCCGGGGTTTGCAGTTTTGTATTACAGATTATCGTTATTGCATACATTTTTCTGATGAGACTGAAAAATTTCTTTAGCTGTAGTGCAAAGCTGCCAAAATACATTTACCACAGGCCTGAGGGCGAATATAATTCTTCCAGAGGCAGCCTCAGGCTTTGGAGGTTTTTTTGCTGAAAGGCAGGCTCAGACTTCCCATGAGATCATCAGAGAGATAAAAAGACTAAAAGCTCTTCAAAGCTAGGCCTTAGGCCCTAACATAAATTAATTCTCTGGTGATGGTTTATGTATGTAAAAAAAAAAAATAAATATTTACAAAAATGCAATTTAAATAGAACCTTACCCAACTAGACTTGAAATTAACTTTTTAATATGACCTATTCTTTTGAATTCGACATAAAAACATCTTAATATAACTTCAATTTAGATTTCAGAAGGAAGGCAAGGAAGGAACATGGTATTTTCTCTCTCTTTATATATGCCAGGGTTCAGAGAGGTTATCTTGCTTGTTTCACGCCAAGTAGTTACTACCCATAACTCAACAGACATTGAAATTAATTTGCATATCAAGTAACTACACTGTTATTCTAGCTCTATGCTGCACATCAACCCAGTCGCTTACTAATTATAGTTTAGTATAAGGTCCTAAATGAAAGACTCCTCTGTGTTCTGTTCTCCTCTCACTTTTTCCTTTCTTATTTTTTAAGTTATATTAACACTAAAATTTGTTTAACAGATAGCAAAATGTTCTAGAGAAAACCCCATCTTCAATGTTGTAAGTAGAGTATTGTAAATTAAGAGTTAGTTTATGCTGGAAATGACTTAACAGAAATATAACTCACAGGAAAAACCCTGCTGAGAAGTTCTATGATATCAGCATTAAAACTGTAGGGCTAGGAGTCAAGAAAACTTGATTCATCACAGGCTTCCTTTCATACTGTGGAGATGCTGCTTTACTTCATGGCCCTTTGTTCTCCACCTTGTAAAACAGAATTATAGGATGATCATATATATTCAAGGATATGTCTTGCAAGGAGCAGTTCCATAGAGTAGTTATTTATCCTGGTCTGAATTCTCTTTACAGAATTCCAGATGTTCGAAGGAGACTTAAGACAACTTGTTCCCTGAATCAGGTCTGCTGCACCTCCCAAACCTCTGGCCATACTGTGATGGTCAAGTAGCTGTGAGTCAGCAGTATGATCAGGAGCAGGTTTTTTGGTTAGGCTTAATTAGAGCTACCCATGGCTGTTCTTACTTAAGCCTGACTCCAGCCTAGTCCTCAAATGCCTGAGGACAAGGGGAAGATGTGGCTTGCTCTGTGTCAGTATTCTCCATCAAAGGCTCTAGCCCTATGTTTATAAAATTCTTTAAAATCTTACCCACAAGAAGCTGTATAAAGTAGTTATTGTTCTTTAATGTTATGAACAGCAACAAGTGATCATGCCCAAAGGCAGTGTTTCTGGATAATTCGTAGTGTACAAAAGATTGCTGTATTATTTCTTTTGCCTTCCTCCTCTCAAAAGGTACTTGCTGCTTTATTTCATGTGGTGCAGGCATTAGCTTTCCTTGATTTGAAGAACTGTGATTCAGTGTGCTTTTAATGTGGTAATTTAGATCTACCGTGTCATATGAAGAGCACTGTGAAGCTAAATTTTTGTTATGAATTTATAGGAACAATTTTTTCCTAGTAATTTGTGATTTTTCCTAGTAAAACGTGAGAACTGATATTTTAATAAGTATTATGATGGTACTTTATAGATTGAGAAGTATGCTCACCTAGAAGTACCAGTATCAAGATAACTGCAAGTTTAAATTCCACTGATGTCATTGGAATTGCTTGTTTTCAAGGGTAACCAGGTCCCAGGAATGACTATAAAGTAGCTGGAGCAAGAAACACCAGTTTTGTGTCCACTACTGTTTTGAAGAAAACAATTCAGACTAGAAGTAAGATGATGCTGTAATGAGAAAGCAAACTATGTAACTGATAAAGCAGAACTGCTTTATGTATTTTTCCTTATTTTTTGTGAATGATGGAGCAAAATGAAGCCAATTTAAAAATAAGGCATTCTTCTGCTAAAATCTGCACTGTTTCTTTGGGAAATGCTAGATCAGCTTTTATTTGATCCATGCAAAAGAGATTTCATTGGGGCTAAAAAATTTTTAAGCTGAAATTTTGCAGCTAAACTATGGACAACGACTAAGGTAAAAGGTAAAGTTTTTTGTAACTTGATTTAAAAGACTAAAAAAATCAGATCATGAATCATTTTAATCTGCTTCAGATATTCAATTAAATCCTTTAAAAACATGATGTGCATTTCTCTGAATATAAAAATATGTTGCTAAATGCAAGTTGACATTTCTAAATTAGGTGCTTGCCACTTCATCAATGATATAAGCAGAAATGTATTTTTCAGTGGATGATGGAAGAAGATGTTTTTATCTTCTTGTCACTGTTGTCATGGAAACTTGTGTATATAATTGTTAAACAGAGTGTATGTAAGGATCTAACATTCCTGTGACTTATTATTGCTAGCTATTGTATTTTTAGTGTATTTTCTTCAACATTGTTGCCAATTCTTAAGAACTTGTAAGTTGCTCTCCTGAATTACAACCATGAACTCAATTACAGGATTAGGCTGTTCGGAGAGCCCTTAGTATAGGGTTCTTTGCTATAAGGTTCTTTTCAATACAGGGTTATTAACAGTTGTATTTCCAAATCCATTGTAGCCTAATATAAGTGCTTCAAAAATAATATTTACTCTGTTCAAGCAGACTATTTTGACACAGCAGCTTTTCAGAAAGAATGAGCTGTCCATCAGTCATTATAAACTATCTGTCTTGAAAATTATGGATATTTTCTGAATGTGCATTTTATATATTAAATGCTTTGTCTTTGCATACACTACTAAATTCATACTACAGCTCTTGTGTATAGTTGTCTTAACCTGTCATGCACGGAATGGTAGGCTGAGAGGGAAGCTTGACTATGACAACCCAGATTTAAACTCTCCTGGACACAAAGTATGTGTAACTTGTTTTCTTGTTTAAATCTTATGATGGGCACAATTCACAAAGTAGAAAAAAAGGTAAACTAGTATTTTTTTTTTTCTCCAAATGAGAACTATTTAAGAATCAGTAATTTTAAGCACATGTTGTATGTTTTACATAATTACGGTTTTATTTTTGTCTTTCTATGTCTGAAGATATTTCAAAATATACCTTCTCCATCAATTATTTATGACTTGACATTATTCGTCGTGATCAAAAAATGAAGTTACGTGAATAAATTTTTCATCATTGAACAAGTGACTTCTGTTACTTCAAACAAATGTGTTAATTAAATTTCTTTTTTTTATCCTGACCTGTTTGGCTTCATCTTTTCTCTTTTGGGGATTTTTCTGAAGACTATTCTGAAATTTAAAAGCTATGATTTTAAGTAACTGTCAATGAAGAACTTAGTTTTTGTTTTAGCATTAGCTGTCTGTAGCAATTTGATACAAATTTAACTTACTTAAGAATCACAGTAACATGAAATGCTCCAGAACAGTAAAGTTATAAAGGTTTTTTTAAAAGTGTGTGTTACTTATGGTATTGTTCTCTCCAGAGAGAGTATGACTGAAGTTCCAGTATTAGGTCTATCAAAACCCAAGGAGTACAGAAATATAAAGAAGAAAAAACTCAGTTAAATACAAGTAAAATAAACCACTGTGGTTTTAGTTTCTAGAAAAATGCATTCATTAAGTAAATAGGCTGGTGGATGTAATTACAACTGAAATTCAATTTATAGGAAAAGTCCAATTTTCTCTTCCTGCTCCCGGAGATTCTGTCAGTTCAGGCAGTTGAATTGGAAGTAATGCCACAAGAAAAATTCCTAGTAAGTGCATATGCCCAGTCTATATGGCTAAGAAAATGTGTGCAAGAGTCTGTATATAAGCCAAATATATCTTTCTATTATTTCAGATTACAGTAAGCTGTATATGAATATATAGTCCCTGAAAGGAGAAAGGGAGTATCTTTAGCTTTTTAATTTATTGAGGCAAAATAAAACTTGTTTATTACTGGCTTCATACCTTTTACCTACAATCATTGATAGTTTTAGCCGTGATTTATAGCAAGGTAAAATTTCCAAATTCTTATTATATAGACCTGGCTCTTTCTTCCATAGGATTTAGGTTTGGATAAAATGAAAATTTTGTGAATGGAAAACTTTGATCTATTGTCTAAACTTTCTGCATTTGAGAAGTCCTAAGAGAAAAGCTGTAATTTCCCTGTTGAATCCCTCTTCTGCTGAATGTGATTATGCTTTTACCTCACACAGTAACCCAGTCAGCTGATAATTTCATTTTCAAGCTATCTTCTGTAGAACAGCCTTATGAAATCTGAGCCACAAGTTGCAGGGCAGAGGGATAGCTTGGTTGTGTACTGCTCTCCAATGGCTACAGGGGACTAGCGTGCAGGTCTCGACTACTAGTGTACAGGACTAGCATCAGGGCTCCAGTTTTGTAGGTAATAGGAACAAATATCTTGACTATTCATTGTTGTAATGGTACTAGTAAGAGCGGAGTGCTGAAGAGCCTCAGCTGCTACGCCACAGAGCTGTTAGCTCTGGTGGACTCTCATACCTAGTTGGACACTTGACTAAGGGGAAAGGGACTTTATGACACTTGGAAAGGAAGGGAAATGCCACAGCTATGTCAGGTAGAGTGGATTAAATAATAGTTAACAGTTGCAATGCAGTCAAATGTGGCGTCTCAGCTCCTGATGCATCAACATGTGAAGAGAGCTGTAGGAGCGATAGATCTTTCAGGCTTCTGGTTAAACTAAAAATATTGTGGGGGGTGGAAACACCAAATTCCTCTATTGTTGAGGATTTACTTTCTTGACAAATGAAAAATTAGAAAAAAAATAGGTGTAACTCTATATCCTATTTAGGAAATACCATCTTTGAGGGTTAAAAACTATTGTGCAAATGTAGTAGGCAATTATGAATATTGTCAGAAAAATGAAGCTGAGGTTTTGGGTTTTTTTTAGAATGCATTAGTATCTGAAAAAGCTTTATGCTGGTTTATTTCAATGTATTGTGGCTGATCACAGCTAAGGTTACATCCGCATGGCACAATCCTGTGCCCTGATAAATACTCCTACTTCTGAATGGGTTCATTTCTCAGGATGATTAGCTGTGTGGGAAGGAGTTTATTAACTCAGGCAGTGTCACGCTAGCATAGCTCCATTGCTTCTGGTACATTAGATTGGATATTATTATGTGAAACTAGTTGTACCATACAGACATCTTAAATGCTCTGTCATCAAGATCCAGTTGGGCTAGACAACGTCTCCATGAGTATGTGTGTGCAAAAAATGCCTATGTTTATGTATTTATTAGGCATTGAAAATTCATTAGGTTTTCTGGGATTCACAAACCCGTATTCTAAGATCTCGTTTGTCTTTGTCTTTAAAAATACCTTTGCCACTCTCTGCTTTACCAAAACCTTAAATAAAATAACTTTCATTGAATTAAAATCTTAGCTTAGAACCATAAGATATTTGCAAGTTTTGAAGTGTTGATAAATGCAAGGTTAATGATCTGACAGATACAAGCTTATGGGTAAGCTTTTTCTCTAAATAGAACCATCTCTTGAATTTCTTTTGTTAATGTTAATTGGTATTTCATGTTCAGGGGAGGTTAAAATTGGCAGGCTGGGATCCCTCGCTTTCTTTCTGTTTGTGATTGTGGTGCTGATAGCCTAACCATGAACTTCCTTGTGCAGGGCTGCTAGTAACTTCCAGTCTGATAGATGAGTATTTCTAGAAATGAGGAGTAATTGAATCTCAGTGCTTACAAATGCCTTGTGTGCTTTTTGAAAAGAGACCACCAGCTGCGTTGTGTTGAATTAATTGTACTTATTTCAGTGATATGTGTGTCTGTCCAGTGAGAACAGGGAATAACATTTTCATTTCAGGGATGTCTGTGGGCTGATTTTAAACTCATTGGAAGCAGGATAGTTAAAGCACTAAAACTCTACCTGTCTTCTTACTAGGTTTTCAGTCCATAATTGAAAGGAGTAATATTCATAACGTGTATCTACCTCTCACTATAATGATGTGCACATTTTCCAGCTGAAATACCTCGGTCCTTAACTTGCAACCTGTGTTCAAGTACCCCATGAGGAACTCTGCATTAAATAGGTTGGAGATTGTGACATTTCTGGTACCTTTTCTAGGACAAGCACAGTTTCTGCTGTTCTGTGAAGTGGCAAAGGAGTTCTTTCAGCTCAGTAGTGCACGTGGATATTGCAGATCTCAGAAGGCTTTTGGGTATTATGCCAAAAAAGTCCAACGGTATTGTTTGTTCAGTGACAGAACTGAGCGTCACTGCTAAATTGTTATGTGTATCAGGGCCAAAATGAGATGAAGCCTTTTAACTTTCTGGGCTAACATCTCCCAGATGTATTTCTTAAAAGACTGATAAAGGGACAAGGAGATGGTGGGGCTTTGGTCAGATGTGGACACAGCTGTATGTGATCAAAGCAGGAAAGCCGCACAACTGTGCGCCCGAACCATTCGCATGCTGGGCCAACTCGTACTCATGGGGACTCGGGGTCCTTTATAACCCATGTTTCTTCCCCTTATGCCTCCTCAGCAGATATGCATTTAGAACAAGTACTTGAGTAATGTTCTGTGTCAAAAAATAGTGCATTGACACAATCGAATGATGGTTGTAAGTGTTGGGAGATTCAGCTGCCCCCTGCATAAGATAAACCGTATAGTTTGCTTCTAGAAGGCTTGTCTTCTCTATCAAAAGTTCAGACAGTGAAGGTTGTGTACTGGACATACTGTGCTTCAGTGAACAATCTAGACAACAGACAGTTATTTTGATTTTGTTGTAGCTTCTTCAACAAAATAGCTCATTCTTAAGGCTAAATTTGAGCTGAGATGTGAAACATCCGTGCAGGGTGGCTGGAAGTAGAAACGTGGAGCTATGCAGCATTCCCTTACAAAATTTTGAATGAGTTCATAATCGGTACTTCCCTGGAGACCACATTTATCCCCTTTTTGTGCATATTAAGATATCTATAATGCAATAACAAGTTCTAATTTTGCCATGCCCTGTATGCATACAAATATTGTGTACACACAGCTTACCAGACCATTACAGTCTTTTCTTAAAATTCTGTACAATTGGATTGTGTTTCCTCTGTGCTGTTTCATGCCGGAACAAATGACTATGGATTATTCCATTATATACGGTGGAAAATGATTCAGAAGTGTCAGTTTGGAGGTTTTGGTAAAAATGCAGATTTTGCAGGTGAAAAGTGATCTTTAATACAACATACTTCATAATTGTTTTGGGGATGTAAAGCTCAGCATTTTAACTAGGTCTTTATTCAGATTAGATTTAGTATTTTTAGAGTAGTTTTAAAAATATTTGTAAACATACGCAAACATTTGCAGTGCCAAACATGCCTGCTGATCCTAGATTATTTATTGCCTCTTATGGAAGTAACTCGAGCTTGTTCTTGACCTGCAGGCTGCTAACAGAATCATAATGCACTTATAAACTGTGCAACTCTTAAATGGTCATAACAAATTCTTCACTGAATTATATCTGGATATATTTAATTTTCAGGCTTGCTTTATTGCACAGTGAATGTTACCTGACAGTATTCAGTGTTTGGAGGAGGGTGAAAAAAAGGGAGGCAGGTTTCTGTGTCATGTAATCTCTTACTGCATCTGTTATGTGAAGAGTGCCATTTTGAATAACTTGTGTATGGTTAGTTGATACTGTGGTATTTTTTCCCTTACTCCCTTTGCGCATAGTATTATATTTTTCTTTAATATGATGAGTTATAGCAGCTGTCTGGCAATCCTTGTGTTATGGAAGTTACGTGGGACATAGCATATTTGAATGCTCAGTTATGCCTGACCCAGATCAGGCAAAAATGGGGAAAAATGAATTCCATCAAAGCAGTTAAAGATCATAGAATAAAATAGAATAGAATAGAATATTTCAGTTGGAAGGGACCTACAATGATCATCTAGTCCAACTGCCTGACCACTTCAGGGCTGACCAAAAGTGATCATGCTAAAGAGAAAGCAGATCTTTATTATGCAGAAACCATTGCAGGAAAACCACAATTAATATATAAATTTTGGTATGTCCAACTGCTGGAAAAACCACCAGATATAATGTAAGCATGTTAAAAAGCTGAACACCCGCCTTTTCCCCTCAAACCCGAACAGTTTTGACTTTGTCATTTTGACCATATTTGCTTTCCGGTGCAAAAAATAGCAAAAGATTTCCCCATATTCAGCAAGCTTTGCAGCTACTAATAGCTCTTCTCTACTCTCTTAAATATTTTTCAATGTCTCCACTTAAAAAATTTATTAAATGTAGGAAGGAAAGGGAAATTAACTGCGCTGGAAGAATATAGTATTTGCAATATTATCACAAAAATCCCAAAATGAAGCTTTCGTGCTGCATTTCTGTCTGGCACTTTTGTAGGTACTCTGTTTCCTTAACATATGGTCCTTGAAATCATGCACGAGTCTGTTGTTTAGGAATATATTTGCTGTGGCCATAATCTTCAAAAATGACCTGTTACTGTGAATACCCATCTTATAAGACTAAATCATTTGTTTCCACAAGTATGAAACATCCTGATCTCCAAAAGTAGTCAGCATAAATTACAGGTAATTCTCACCCATACAAACCAGACTTCTAGGTTTCAACCTGAACTTCAGCAATGCCAATCCAAATCTGAACTTTAGGAGCTTATATTTAGCAGAATGGTAAATCTTGAAGCTTTCTGTACTATTAACGTACAAAGAATTCTGTCTCTTGATTATCATAGGCTGAAAGCAGTTTGTGCCTTTGTTCTTAATATTTTTTTCAAATTTTCAGACCTTAACTAAGTCAAATTCTGTATCTTTCCTCTTCTTTGAAATGTTTCTTTTTCTAAGGAAATGTGTGTTTTTTAAATAAGCTCTAAGGACATTGTGTTTGGGCACAAGTACTTAAAATTCTTTGAAGAGGTTTTTTAAGAGCACACATTCCTTATATCTTGGCCTGATTGCAAAGCTGTGTAGTGGTGAATCACTTTGCTAGATGAAGTTCAAAAGCATGACCTCTATAAAATGAGAAGTATGCAAGCTACAGTTTGGAAAGAAAAATAATGTTAAAATGCTGGTTACTCCAACTGGTCCTGTAATACCTCCTTGTTTGTATTACAGAAGCAAACACTGTGACATTATATCCATTGACATAAGGATATCTTTCAGTTTCATTGCATCTGGAGTCGGTGACTTCATACTGAAAAAGGTTGGTTTTGAGACTACAGACCATGACAGTTTTTAACAGTGAAGGAATGTACATGTTTGTGTAAATACATAGCCATGTATACTTGTAAGTATACAGACATGTTTGTATCTATCTATGCACAGGTTTAACCTGCAGCTGACATGATATGGAAAGCATTGAAGGAATTTTTTAAGCTTTGTGGAAAAGGAGTATTTCCTGAAAAATGTATTAGGAGTTACATCTACTGGAAAATGAGAATAGTGTGCTTTTTTGATGAAAAAGCTCTATTATTGGACCAACTGTGATAACTGGTTTTGGAGTCGTTCATGCCTTGAATCTTAGAACTGGGCAGTTTTCCCACAAACTTAGAGTCAATGTTCCCCTTTTAAGCCTGTTAATTTTGCTAAATTACTTATGTTATGAATTAACTGCATCACAGTATTTTAATTAAGTATGTTCATAGTAATTTTAAAAATAGTTGACTGGGATAGGTCATTTAATTATATTTTATCTGTAAGAAAGCATTAGCTCTGCTGCGACTGATAGCTAGCAAGGCCATCTGCAATGCCTTTCAGTTCACTCACACTGAATTGTTCAGATAAAGACTGTCAAGTGCTGCCTAAATAAGGAAGGAGCCTTGGTAGAGTTAAGTGCAGTGGAGGACACAAATGAAGCATTGATTCCAGGCATGCTGTAGGGTCTGAGCTGTTTCCTGCAGTGCTGAACCTTTTTAGAGTTTTCATTGCTGTTTTCTGCAAAGTATTAAAATGCGAGTATCTATCATTCAGGATTTCAGGGAAGATGAAAATGAGGATGGGGAGGAAGAGGAAAAGGTGAGTTAAACCCCAATAGCTTTGAAAACTACTTCTTTCCTTCTGTTGTTAACCTTTTTAGGACAATAAACCTGGAATGATTACCTTTCTCTTACAGGTCATCCTCAAGCCTGTTATTGAGGACAGAAATATGGAACTGGCCCGAAAATGCAGTGAAATAATAAGTGATGTAAGTGATGGTGACTGTTTGCATCCTTACATTTGCATTTCTCTTTCCAGTGGCTTTATATTTACGGTACCTGTTTTTTTTCAGATATGTACAGTGCAGCATGTGCCCATCCAAGGCTCAAATATAAAAGCACACGAAATAATAGAAAAGCACAGCCTACTCTGGTACCTTAAATCATCAGCCACAGAAGGATGAGCTTTTCAGAGCACTTGGATGGTACAAAGCATAGGCCTTAGGAAGGAGAATGTTCCAAAAAGTGGGTCTCACGTGAAGGGTGTCTCCCATGAGAACACCTTGGCTGATTTCATCAGGAAAATGCAGTATTTTTTCTCGTTATAGCCTAATCCTATGAAGTTTGATTGGTTAGAACAGAACTGGGTGCCAGTATACATAGCTGTAAGGAGGGAGGATAAAAATAGAACAGATGAATTTTGAGTGTTATCTATTGGTCTGTGGTGACAGATGCTCAAAACTGCTTAGCATATTATTATTGACTTACACTTATAGAAAGAATTCACTGAAATGCTAGAATATATTTAAGAATTATTTAGCTAGCAAATTCTTGTCTTAGTTACTATAGATTTTTAAAACTGTCGATCAGATACAGACATTATATAAACATCATAGATTGGATCCAAGACAGTTTAAATTGGAGTAGATCCAATTGCTTCAATGTAGCAGCATCAGATTTACCTTGGTGGAAGTTTATTTCTGTGTCCCTCTAGGAAATTGTGTCTGAAGAGTAACTTTGTCCCTTTAATGTGAATGGGAGTTAAGATGTGAGGATGGTGGCTGGCAGCAGAGAAGACATTACTGAGGAGAGAGTGACTTGCTTAACAAGTGTTCTTCTAAAGAAACCAAAAAATGACGTCTAGCTCATGTTGTGCTGTAATCTGATATTTAGATTCGGGTTGTTATTGTTCAAGGTGAATGAGTATGTTGATTTTATGAGAACAGAACATACAGAATCTACACTTAAGATATAAATTGTTAGGGGTTATGTATCAGAAAATAATAGGTAACTCAGAAAAACAGTATCTGGGATGTGTAGGTGTTACAGTGCTGGTTACAGTGCTAGTTACAGAAACTATTAATATTTTTACTGATGGTTATCTACATGCTTTCTTTGGGAAGAGAATGGCATATGGTACAATAAGTGCCTGTCAACTCATGTAAAGGCCAAAAAGAAAATGGACCTGGAGCACTTATCTGACCCAAAATACATTTAATGCTTCTGTGCAACTTGTTTCTAAACATGGTTGCTGTTCTTAAAGGCAAAAACTCCTTGAAAAATGCTGAAGAAATATTTTCTTTAACTGAAAAGGAATTATTACTGTGCTGTGTACCCTTTAGGAGTAGTGTTGGCTGTGGTTGTTAACTGATAAATGGAGTGGCTGTATTTTCTCTGATTTTCTGCAGGGGCTTGGGAACTAAGGTGAATAACTAAGTCAAGCCAGGTTCATGAAGCCTGTAATGGTTCAGGGATGTGGGCTTCTGCTGAAAGCTTGTGATGCGTTTAGCCTGCAAGTGTGTTAGATTTTCCTTGAGATATGTAAAGTGTAATGCAAAGTGTCATGTATGCTTTCAAAGCAGTAGTAATATGTAACGGTCCAGGCCAATTTAATTTCAAAGAAGAGACCCTGTGTTTAAAAATGGCATCCAGTTTTGGGGCCTTATTCAGCCTCTGCTGAAATCAGTAGGTGTTTCTTCATTGGCTTGAGTGGCTTGAGTGTATAATGGCTTATACACGTATGTATAAGGGGTAAATTTTGTTTCCCAGAATTTTTGCTATAATTGGAATTTCTTATGCTGGGGGGTAAGTTCCTCACCCTGCACGCTTCATTGTGGAGGCCAATAAACTGCAAGGAGTTTGCATTCTTGCCTTTGATTTTTGACTCATTAATGTTCAGGAATTTTATATATTCTTTATCCTTTTTAGCATGGATCTTTGCACAAACTGCTGTTTGTGTGGATGTATTGTTCGTATACATCTGTACATTTTATGTGTACAATGGTTTTATGGGGCTTGCAGTTTGGTCCTAAGATGACCTTGGGACAGCAGCCTGTGTCCGTACGGACCATGAGACTGGGTGATTGTCCTTTTCTGCTGGTGGAGCTGTCAGCACAGTTCCGCCATCAGAATGCAGTGCCAGGAGTGCTCATGACTGCGATACTGGGGTTGCATTACGCTCGCTCTGCATTCTTTGCAGGCTGACTTTAATTTGGCAATATGGTTTTAAAAAAGTGTTGCGACGGCAGTCCTTACTGCATGCATAAATGTCAGCCTTGAGCTGTACGTAGGGGAAGTTGTGAAGTGTTTATGTGCTCCGGTTCTTGAGGAAATCCCCGTTTTCATTTGAGGTTGGCAGATGTTTGTTCTGTGGCTGCGATACCCCCTGGATTGTTTCTCCCTAAAGCCATTTCATTTAATCTCCCTCCATTATGCAATTTTATTCCACAGATGTTTTCAAAACTGTCATGTGTGTTTGATTTATATGAATTACCTTCCTTTCCAGGCCTTTTCTCTTCCATATTGAAATTGAGCCTGTCCATTTGCTTCTGTTACTTACATTTTGGTATATTTTAATCTCTTCTTTGTTTTGATTGTGTGATGTGATGTTGTGAATACTGTTATAAGCAGAGAGGGGAATTATTATATGAATAAAATGATCGTTGACCAAACTGTCATAATCCTTTTTGATAGAGAGGCAGACACTCTGCTTCTGAAGATTCTGCTGAATTTTGGTAATGTATGGGACCAGTGCTTCTTTTCCTCTATAGCCAAAAGTAGTACTACTTGCCATTTAACTGTCCCTGTGCGGAGTCCAACTTTGCTTTAGCATGTGTCTCTGTTAGAGAGCAAGGGCCAAAGAGACCTAGAGTCAAGTGCAGAAAGAGAGTGCCTTTCCACTCATACCAATAGGGTTGTGACCACTAATTCAGGGTGGAGCTGTTCCTCTGGACTCACCATTACTAGTCACAGCCTCTAACTCAGGAGGACTTTGAGGTCCAAATTGCTGGAGACTAGTAAAATACTGTGGGGCAATAATACTGTATGCTTGCCCTGTTCTCATGCTTTTCTCTATGTTTCTGTGGCCACAGAGAGAGGATTTGGTATTAGATGGATCTGTGGTCTGACACAGCTCTTAGTCTTATGAGAGATTATGAATTAAGAAATGTAGGGTCAGAAAGGGAATCCTTAGTGGAAAAAAGTTCCCTTTTGGTCTAGCATAAGAGCTAGATAAGAAGGTTCAGACCTTTTTGTGGCTTTTCTAAGCTTAAATGGGTCTTTGAGAGATGACAGTTCTGTAATGGATCTTGGAATGATGACTGTCAACATGGTTACATCATTGATGTTAAGATATTAAGAACAGTTTTTTGAGTCTATTCATATTAAAGTTAGATTAATATGTGCCCCTGAATACAAAGGAAAGGTGGCTGCTTGGATTAAGCTGTTACTATCGGAGCCTTTCCTTTAGCCCACAGTCTTCTCCTGTGTTTCCCCCATGAAAAAGGCTGATGAAACAGGCCATGGGCAAGATGAATTTTCTTGGCGAGCCAGGAAGCTTCAGCCTAAAGGTTGGATGCCCTTGTTTTATAAAGTTGATCTTGCTATATAACATCCATTAAGAAAAAAATGCAATTTGAAGCTTACTGTTTTGATGGTTGTCTAGGAATTTTAATCCACTTTTACTGCATAGCTGTGCTGCTGGTCAGAGTAGTTTTATGATGAGTCAGGGAGAAGAAACGGATCAGGAGAGAGCTATTAAAAATTGGGCCTTTAGCGAGCTATTGGACTTCAAAAGTATATCAAAAGAGCAGTGGTGGCTCCAGGCCATCATTTGCAAATTTTTCCTGTTATTTGTTGTTTTTGCAAGGCTTACCAGATCTACTCAACCTAAACAGTGTATTTTGTGGTGAAACATAAGTCACTTGCAGGCAAAATTTCCTATTCAGTATTTTAGACATTTGAATTTGTAACCCCAAACTTTGAAGAGGAATATTAACTTATCTGCCTGTTCCGTCCAGCCATTGGTTATGTTCAGTCATAGCCAAGCTCTTGCTTACGTCGTTTACAGTAAATACACTTTTTAAGTGCAGATGCCATGACTTCATTATACTTGTCCCATTTCATCTTCCATCTTTCTGATTCCAAGTGATGCAGACACTTCTGTAGCAGAATGGAGCGTGTTGGATCAGAGTTTGACCACGCATTTTGTTATATGTCCTCTCTAAATTGCTCATTTGAGCCTGTGTGCGTTTTGTGGCCTCTATGCGTTACTATAATAAATGTGAATAATAAAGGAGTAAGGAGGTGGCATTAGTCCTTCACTGCTTTTGGATATTTTGAAAGCATGAGTTCTAGTTCTACAGCAGAACAGCTTTGATTTTTTCTTCTAGTCGTATTGTCACCACTACCCCCACTCCCCCCCCCCCCCCCGCCCCCCGAGTTAAGAGATACCTTAGGAAGCTTTCATTTTTTTATTTTTTTGAATGTAATTATTGCTCTGTAATTAAAATGGATGTAATTACAGTCAGCTCTCAGATATCTGTAGGTGATTGATCTAAGTCATGAGCAGCAAGACTCTCCATCTCCCCTACCAGAGTCTCAGCTTTACAGGAGTTTCTACTGGGAACGCCATCAAGCCTAACCAGTAGACAGTCAGCTCTGTAGATTTCCCATGTCCCTTCTCTAGCCGTATCACTGTGAATGAACACAATTCTACGAAGCCTTTTTTTTTAAGCTGTTCATGTGTGCATACATATACACACTTGCAAGTACCTGCATGCATGCAGGTTGAACAGTAAGTGCCTGCTCACGTTTATCATAAAACTGCCCTTTTTGTGTATTGCTATGTGATTACCTGGGAGTATCGTGTCACACACAGGTTATGTGAACCATTTGAGTTTGTGGGTCCCTGAGTAAAATGATGACACACGGTAATTTTACACCCGTTGTTCTCCAAACAGTTTTTATTTGGAATACACCATAATCCACAAAGGCAGACGATGTGATTTGGTAGTGAGATGTAGATTCCTTCAGTAGTCCGAACATGGATGAGCTCAATAGCAAACAAAATTATTTCCTGTGTGAGGATTATGTAGTCATCAGTTTGAGATGAATTTGGCATTATCTAATCCATTTTGCTGTGGACAAAAAGTTTGCATCAGAAAGTACAGGAGCTGATTCTGTGTAAGCTGCCATCCTTCTTATGAATCTTCCAAGTCCCTGTAGAGGAGCATGGAATAGAACTTGTGATATCCATTAAGGATTCAGAGAAAGAGGAAATTAAGACCGCATATTTCTGTAATGCTCAGATGCAGATCATATTGCTTCTGTCAGTGCTTGTCAGCACGTCTAGAGTGCATAAATGCAAGCTGCTGTTGTGCAGAATGTGAAAACGAGGTTAGAGAAATGGTAGCAGATAATAACCATGAAAGCTTAATACTAAATAATTCAATTTGCATTGAACTAAACTATTCTATGTACAAAGAAAGAAATGTCACTAAAAACATTTCAAACTTTAAAACTTATTTAGTCCATCTCATCATAATTCCCCATCTTTCTTCATGCAGTTCTTACATAATAAAGGTCCCTACACATTCACCGTATCTGTAGATTTTATCCTTCTTGCAGTTTCACTAATGGAAACAGTAACTCTGACTTCATCAACAGTCATGTCATTATACCTGCCCGTATTGTTTGCCCCATGGTAAGAAAAAGGTTGGTTGTTTTAAAAAAAAAAAAAAAAAAAAAGACTTGTTTTTTTTGTTTTTTTTTTGTTTTTTTTTTTCCAAAATATGTCATGGTGTTTTGCTTCAAAAATGGTTTCCTTCGTGCTGCATACACATGATTTAAAAAACGGCTCAGTTGAAAATTTGTTTGCTCTTAAAGAAATTCTGTTATTATTTGCATGTCATGACTGTTGGGGTGCTTTGTAGGGCAATGATTTGGTAGTGGCCTTCTGAATTTATTCATGTGACTCTTGGATTCATAAAGGGGCATTTGATTATGTTATACAGATTTTGTGCTTGCTAGGTCTGTGATACAAGTTTGTTTAACAATTTTATCTTTGAGATCATGGATCAAGGAGATCAATTATTTGATTCTCCTTTGTTTAGAGATACTAGAACAACTACAACAGCAGTGAAAGTGTGCTGTAGATGTAGAGAAAAAATAATATCTTTTTCATCTTTATTATTAAAGAGTTCTGTGACTTTTACATAGCCCTGGTACTGTGTGTGAGAACTGGGTGTTTCCCTTTATGGCTTAATTTGATCCAGCCTGAGGTATTTGCAAGCCACCCAGCATAGTATCAATAACAACAACAACAGCAACAATAATAATAATCCATTGTTTCTATTTCTGTTTTTTTAAGAAAATTAAACTTCTTTTTTCTCCTCTTTGTAGATACACTATAAAGAAGAGTTTAAAAAATCTAAAGGCAAGTGCATATTTGTACCTGACACCCCGCAGCTAAAACATGTGAAAAGTCTTGGTGCTTTTATTTCTGAGGTAAGACCTAAAAGATTGAAGAATTCTCGTTGCTTCTTATCCTTCCTAAAAACTCTCTCAATTGAATATGGTGGTTTTTAGCAGGGGAAGGATGGCTTATTTCAAATAACAATTCTGTTTAAAGCTGAAGTGACTTAAAGCACTGCAATTAGTGTTTACTGTATATGTGAGTAATAATAATTTGGAATTATGCAACACTTTTATTTTGGGATTCCAAGATATTTTATTAATGGTTCTGAGGAAGTCCTAGCTATCCCATTTTATGGATGGATAAACTGAGGAACAGGAAAAGGATTTCTTGTTACTTATTCTGTAGTGATGAGGTTTGCAAATTATACTTGTGCACAGTTTCCCTGCTGTGGAGAATTCACAGCCTGATATCAAACAGAAGGAGCCAAGGAAACTGTTACCATGTTCTCACACCTGTGCTCCTCCAGCAAGGGGACTGGGGCAGACATCAGGTCAATGCCATCTGCAGGTCGCCTGAGCACTTGCATACATATATACGCATACCCATGTCAGAGTTTTTAGGTCTTCGCGTACGTACACACAGACACACACACACAACTGTAGTGGCAAAGAAAGAATGGCAGCTTCCAAAATGCCAGAGCAGAGTTTACTGCCAGCTCTTTGTGTTGCAGGTGGAAGGTGTCATAGGATTGCATCTCTGATTATTTTCCACGGGTGAGAACAGCAGCAGGAGTTTTTTTACCTGACAGAGAGTTGCTTTTGTTAAGGAACTGCTGCTTCTGAGGGATCTTTCTGCCACTGTGACCCTTGGAAGACTTAAATTTTTGGTGCCTCATTTTTTGTGCTACCTTTATGATTATGATAAAGAACATCCCAATATCCCTGTCTGGATTTATGTAATTTATATATGTTCTATATTCTGTTTCTGATATACATCAGTTTGCTGTGTGGCTACATTCAATATAAATGCATCTGATGAATATTTTTGTTATATTTATCTTCATATTTTCTGAGAAAGAGTGGCATGTCCCAAGGGGAATAAATGTGATGAAATTATTCTTTCTAAGAGAGAGACTATTGTAGTCTACAAAAGAATGATATAGAGAGAATATTTATCGAATCTATCTGTCTGATTCCAAAGAAAAGCTGCTAATTATTAGTCAAAGATTTAGCGATATAAAGATATTTCAAAATTTTGAAACCCATATGTTTTATGTTATCACACTGTTGAGCACTCTGTTTGCTTATTGCAGCATTACCTGAAGCCAATAATGTGATGGATGGTTTATCTTGTAAATTACTGACCTCTAGTGTCCCATAACCTGTTTTTGCAAAACTTGAACACTGGAATTCTTAACAGCATGTCTACTGCAGTGAAAAAGAGCCCTCTGTTTTGGGCTCTTTGAGCAACAAATGTTACAGCAAATTCTTTATATATATATATAATACATATGGGGAGCTAGTCTCTAATAAACAGCTGTATATTGCACAGTAAATTAATGACATTAGACAGTATCATTTAAGATATCTTTGATATTTATGATTACTCTCACGGCAATACTTGACATTATTGTTTCATGAACCTGAAAAACTTAGACCTGGAGCAAAAGCCTCCCAGATTTTGAACTATTATTCTGGCCTCTCTCATAAACCCCTTTTGTGAGGAATTGCTAGTACTGAACACCAGAGAAAGTACAAGATAAATAAAAAATAATTTAAAAATGAGTCTGTAATATGAAAAGATTAAGTAGAAATGATGGCAGAGATGCTAACTTCAGTGTTCCTGTCCTTTCCAGTTACATTGAATTGCTACTACTTATTAATCAGTAAAATATTGGTTTTGCTTCCATTGTGCAAAACTTGGGAAAATGAAAAGAAAAAATATAATTTTGGTTTTTGGAAATGATTTAAAAAAGGATAGAAAAATAACTGCCTTGCTTACCCTATTTTATACTTCCCCCAAAATTATTAAATTTAATTAGGAGATACTTTGCATTGCTTTGTGAATTAGACACATCCACCTAAAGTATTTTAAAGTTATTATTTAAAGATCTGGTTTTGCTTGAAAGTTTATGACAGCATTAGATTTTTCCATTTCTAATGGTCTATGCCATTTTATTTAATAGAAGAAATACGTAGTATGATTACTGTATCTTAATTTTTGCATTACATGTCACCTTTTTCTCCCCTCTAGGTGAAGTATAAAGGAGCTGCTAAGAAAGACCTTTCCAACTCCCTTTATCAGCAGATGCCAGCCACAATTGACAGTGTATTTGCGAAAGAATTAACACAACTTCAGAGCAAGGTACAATTTTCGAATCACAAAAATGCTTTTTAGATGAATTGTGTGACAGAATATGACTGATTTGAACAATATATTTGAATGGATACTTGATTGCCTGCTTGATTTAATGGGTGAGTTTATCATCCAGAGTTTATCACCATAACTTCTTAACTTCAAGAACTACTCACTTTTAAAATGTTGACAATCTTACTTGTTATGTTTATTAAATATAAATTTAAAAACTGCTAGTGCATTCATCAGTCCAATGAAATCCATTAGAAATCCATGAATGCAATAAGGAATTATTGAATTCAGTGACATTGCACTGTGTTTATAGAATAGATGAATCTTATGTAACAACCATTTCAATTTGGGTGTTGTATTAGCTTTATAAAATGTTTGATGCTGTAGGAAAAAAAAATAAAATACTTTAATGACTTTTGACAGCACTTACTGGTAGCAGTAAACGTATTTCTGATGGTATACATACTACCACTCACAATAAATTTTATAGAATTAAAAATACAAAATCAAGTATATTGAACATAGTGTAAAACATGCAAACAACCACTAAAATAGTAAATTACAGTTCAGTTGCCTCCAGGGGCTTAAAAATATAATACCCTTAATGTAGGCAGGTGACCCTTCACTTCCATTGATCTCAGTGGAATTGTGAGTGTTAAGTATGTGTAATATGAATGAAGTTACAGATTTTCATTGTTACTCATGAGAATTACAGCTGATAGACGGTCATGGCTTTCTGTCCACCAAGCATTTCCACATTTTTCTTGTTTTGCCTTTCTCCTCTCTTAAAGATATTAACTGCATATAGTTAGATGCAGCCAGTCTGTGAAGTGAACACACTCCTAAATCTGTATTATTGATTGTATCTCAATATGCATTCTTCTAATGCAGTGATTTTTTTTTCAAACAAAGGAAAATACTAATAACAAAAGAAAGCACAGAAATTTCAGGACAGCTTGTGGAGAAATGTTTTGATTTAAAACAATATGTTAATCAAGGCTACATTAAGCAAATATAATAACATAAAGTATATTTTAGTTTTTTCATAGTTTGAAATGGAACACATACACTCAAGTTAAAGCATCACAGTAGCTGAAATGACATTAATGTGACATTTCATTGTAGAGTGAGTGATTAGAAGAATTACAGTAGAAATAAATTGTGAATTAAACTTGTATAACATTATTAAACCGTTAGCTTGATTTATAAAACATTAGTTAACTAGTTTGCCACAGATTTACTCCTGGATTCATTCCAAATGAGTACATTCTACATTAGTTTACACAAATGAGGTTAATTAACATCAATGATGTCGCAGAAAAGATAAATAACTGAGACTAAAAATGAAACCATTTGATTCATCAAAAAAGCCCTTTAAAGGAAAAGACTGACATTTTAATTTGATTTTTTTGGAAGGTTTTCTTCAATCATCCAACAGTCATAGAGAAACAAATATGCATATAGGATGAGTTATATTTAAGCAGAAACTTTTCCTGTAAAGTTCATACCATCCCCCTAGGAATAGATGCGTTATAAATCATAATCTACCATAAAACTTAGATACGCTGACACATTTTTCCAACTTGTGGTTACTGTTGCAGAGGACCTGAATTTAATGCTACTTTGAGAGAGATCCTAGAGGATTTTCTACTGGAAAATCTTCTCTACAGTATTCAAATCTAATCCATATTGTGCCTATCACTGCGGTACCTAAGTAGCTAATACAAGGATTTCAGATTTCAACTGGGTCAGGATATGGCAGAGAGGATTTCTGCTGCATCTATATAGCTGGGATTGTGAATTTACAGGTCATCACTTCAGCAAGAGGAGACCAAGGGTATGCCATAGGAAGGAGAGAGAACAGCACCATCTGGCCATTGTGCCAACTCTTCTGCAAAAAGGCTGTTGGCAAGCACAGAACTGCAGTCTGTTTCTCAGTTATAATAAGTTGATTTTAAATAGGTGCTGATTTCCCGAGAAGTGGAAAATACGAGTACGTGTCCCCCTCCCTGTCCACTCTAGAACAAATTTACGCCTTTGACTCCCTTTTCATGCTTCTTGGATGCAAGGCTGGGCTTGAATGCTTTTGTAGCCAGATCAAGCAGGTGCTTTCTTGCTCTGTGATGCCATGTTCTTGGCAGGATCCGTAGCCTCATCTGCCAAGCAGGTGTTTCGGGACTGGGGGATCACGGTGTGGAAGAAAGAGAGCCACTGACTCGCCCCACTTCTGCCTGCTGGCACAGGACCTCCAAGGCTGGTATGCCTCTGCCGGTGATCTCCTTACACCGGTGTGTCCTCGGCAGATGGGCTCTCCCATGATTTGATGTTTGATCCTGAAATGGTGCTGCTGCACTGCTGCTGCCCAGCAGCTCCGTTTTCAGCCTACCTAGATCTAGCCCAATTTATTGATTTTATATGCTGTTTCAGATCGCACTCATGATTTAGGAACTTGGAGGCAACTAGGGGAAATTTTGCTTTTTCTCACAAGAAATTATTCCCCACCTACAGCTGCCCTGCACTGTCCTCTCCAGAGCAAACAGGCTGCCATAGCACCATCTATCACTTTTGCATGCTCTAACTGATATGGCAATTGTCATTGACTTCCGCAGAGCCAGGACTTTGTTCTGCAGGGTTCCAACCATACAATGTCAGCACTGACAGGATCTTGCCATAATGGAGAGTACAACACCCTGACAGCTGTGGTTCTCCTGTGGAGCTTTCTCCCCGTATTGGCTGTATTGATTTATGCTCAATTCACTCTTCAAGATACAGAGGAAAGACTAAACCAAGATCACCTCTGCCGGCTTTTGCATAAAGCCCACGTTTGCTCTTTTGTGTTTTATGTAGAAATGGCACGAAGATAGAAATAAATACCCATAGAGAAGGAAATCCATCTGAAATTTCGACAAAAAATCATGACACTATTTATGGGGAAAAATGTTTCAGGAGAATGAAAAAAAGTTTCATAGCCCCACATACTTGGGTGGCTTTTATAAATTTCATTTTTTCCTCTACACAGAAAATTTGATTGTTGCCTTCTAAATAGCTTTCTTGAGAGTAAGCAACCAGGCTTTCCTCCCTCTCTCTCTCGTCATAGCTGTCCTCAGGGTAAGCTAGAGAGAGCAGAAGTCCCTGTCCCCACCACGTAACTTCACCCTCCTTGCCAGCCTACAAAGCTCTTGCCGATTTCCCTGTTCTCTGCAATGAGAAAATAAAGTTAATGAGAGCAGTCTAGGGAGGGAGCCCTAAATTTGATTTTCCTAAGAGGAAATGGACATTTTCTGGAAAAATGGCAATTTTCCTGTGGAAAATATTTCTGAAGGAAAATTTCTGATCATTGTTAGCTTTGTGCCAAGTCTTTTTCTTGTCTGAAGACCAGTATACCCAGAACACTGGGTAAGAATTCTTCCTTACCCAGAACACTTTTTTTAATAAGGTGTCACAAACAATGATAAAGGTATTTAAAATTGCTTGAGGGGGAAACAATGTTGAAAAAAAAGTATGTGTTTCATCACTTTTTTCATCACTTTATTTCTGCCATAAGAAGCGATTGCACTGTTTTTCTTCTTATCTGAAAGGAATAATCTAAAGCAAACTGAAGGCAGTTTAATTTTCTCCTTTGCACAGGGCAATATCTCAAATAGTAACTATGTGTCAATGCTCAACAGTATTTTCTGTTTGTTTTTAAAGATGATGAGCCAAGTGAATCTTAAGCAATATTGTCAACTTCCAGAGAAAGTTTCAGTTTTTCTTACTGGAGGGCAGAATCCTCCTTTTACTTTCATAGGTTTTTTTTTACTATGACAAAGTTATTTTTGTCATTTACTGCATCATTTACAATCATATTACACATTTTCAGACTGTTTTATGTAATTCTTCATAGTTTTTTATGGTATCAAATCTCATGTTCAAGATTTCCTCTTTTTTATGGTAGCAGGTATTGGTCTCCTGGACTTCTCTAGTTTTGTTTTACACAAATACATCGGATAATCTAATTCTCTATCTAGAGATTAAAATGGCATTTTCAAGTGTTCTTGAACATTTCCTCCTACAAAATCTTACATTGTGGATTTTCAGTTCAGAGCTCAGCTTACTGACTATAAAAGGAAATATAAAAATAAAAATTTAATAGTGTTTAAAGTATTCCAAAACAGAGGGTCAGTGAGAGTTAAGTTAAAAGAGCACAAAGCCTTCCTTAATGCAGCTTCCTATTGACACACTGGTTTACAAGAGAGATAAGAAAAATAAAAAATGAGTACTTACAAATTAGTTCAATCTGAAGTCATACCTACTTAAATAATTGCCTTGTATTTCTGGAGTTAATAAATGGTGCCACTACAGAGTAGAGGTTACGTCAGTGACATATAATACTTGATCTCTCTGTAGAGTAGTTTCATATGCAGATTTGATAAAGAAAAGTCAGTTTAGCTAAAACTTGAAGATTAACATCAGATGAGAAATAAATGTACACATGCTAACATGTAAAATAATGGTTCGATGAATATTGATGAAATAATAACATTTTTTTCATGCTTCCTTGGAACTGATTTACAGATCTGGGAATAGCTCTGCACTAAACGGTCCAAAACTAAACTAGACAGCTATTGAACTCCTCCTAGCCTGTGATTGCTTCAAGGCTACTTAAGTCAGTTAGTAAAAGTAATGTGAAAAGATAGGAAGAACACAGCTGTCAAATAGCAAGTCAAATATTCCTACGTTAAGCTAAAGAAACAGTCATCTTTTCCCAAGATGGTGGACACTCATTTGTAATTTCTGTTAGTTTTCTTATGTTGGGAGTTGATGTGCTTTTGTTTTTTGATGTCTTGCTTACATATCCCGTTCGCCAGCAGAAAAACGTACATGTTGAACCAGCAAAGTGGCAATGTAATAAAAGATCTGTAAATTAGTAGATTTTGGAAGTAACTGTATGGGTCTACCTCTTAGAATGTTATGAAGTAGAACATCTTAAATGTGACAATGTGAAGCAGGAGAAGTAGCAAAACAGTTTTTGTGGCATATGTTTATATAGTAATTACACTTTTGCAGGGGATCATTTGTTAGTGATGCTTCAGTCTTGCTAAAGATTATTTGCTTTGCCAGTTGCAAGATGTAATCAGTATAGGGAGGTTATAGACATTTTTTCGTTTCAATTTAAGTTGTGTTTTTTTCCCCAGAGGCCTGATCATGATGGATTTACACTATATAAGGAGATGGCACATTTTGAGTTTCCTAATTTGATACTTTCATTCATATAGTAGAAGTGCAAAAAAAAAAAAAAATCCCCTTTTTGTCTTAATCTTTCAGCCTATATATAATTTTGTAATCTGAGATAGTCAGGGCAGATACTAATATATTGCCTTGGGCACCCTGATCTGTAACTCAGATGCAATCTTGCTGCCTTAAACACAGATACAACATTTTCTCACAGTTCTAGTATCCTGTCCTAAAAGAGTCTGAATCACTGTAGTCAAGAGTTCCCATCTCAAAACTTTCACAGTATTCTTTTATTGCTATCGAGGGTTTTAGTTTCAAATCCTTCTCCTCCTGATCAGCTTTCAATCTTATTTAGTATTTGCTGTTTTCTTGGGGATTATTTTATGGCTTGCTCCTGAGAGCTATTAGAAAATGAATTTTCTTGATGCTTGCTGCTTCTTCAGGCATCAAAACCTGGTGAATTTTCTTAATGTAAGCCTAAAAGCTTCTGACAAGGAGAAGTGCAAGATCAGCTTTTCAGGCAGTTTTAATATGTGAGTGTGTGTATATGTAAGTATAACAGTACAGTGAAAGCTGGATGAATGCCCAACATTGAGCTCAGTTTCTATTATAAAAATAAATTTGTTTATAAACTCACAATCCAATTCCATTTTCCTTTACCATGATGACAATTGAATGTAAATATTATTTTTCTTTGTGAACCTGGGGGCTAGTCAAAATGTGTATTGTGCTACTAATTTCCTAACAGTGGAAGAAATAGATGTTTGGGCTATGAGTATTTCATGTAAACCTGCTTATTTATGAGGAATTAACAAAATATTTTCTTTTTTTTTTCTGAAAACAGGAAAACAAAAAGAAACCTGAGGAAGTATTTACTTAGCTGATAGATTCAAGTGTGTTTTGAGCAAAAAAAGCTTTCCCTTATGCTTTTCCCTGGGCTTTCTTCTCATCTTGTTAAGGTTAATTTTCTGTTTCTGTATATTTCTTTTTTTCTTCCTCCTGTCTACTCATACCTCTGCTGCAATAACAGAGTCAGAGAAATCTCTCTGCTGACTGTGCCTCATATGTCTCTGTTTTGGATAGAAGCTGCTCTCATTTCAGGGTTCTGGTTCCATTAAGGAGCTTAATTATTTATTACAATTCTTCCTGAATACAAGCACACTAAGATGCTAGGTTAACCCAGCTCATATTATTATACCTGCTCTGCTGAGGTCACAGAAGTATAATGTTGCTCTTTTCAGGTTCTCTATAAACAAAAACATGATGCTGAGAAAGGAACTTCAGATTATGCACATATGAAGGAGCCTCCAGATATTAAGCATGCCATGGAAGTCAATAAATACCAGAGTGATGTAAGTACTCCTCCATCTGAAATCAGTTCACTTGTTTTGGGTAGATACATCTACTATAGCTAACTGAAATGAATTGGGCATGGAATAATGTCATATTTCATTAGTTGGTATTTTTTTACATTATTTGCTCTGAAGTAATTTGGGACATGATGTGTGTTTAAAATATGCTATGAGTAATGGTATGTGACTTTTATTCTAAACTGCAGTGGAAAGTGGTTGTTACTGTTTATTAGTAGTAATTGTTATTAAGTGTGATCAGTTTGAAATCAAGTTACAAAGACAGGTGCTCTGAATTAATGTGTGCTTACTTGTACTTTAAAAGTGTATAAAGCTCTTTGTTTACATGAACACCGGCATGGTTTCAGTGTCTTACACTGTCAACATTTGGGTAGTTCTTCAAGGGTTCTGTTTAGAGGAGAGAGGGCGGCTGTTTCTGCCTTGCTCTTGCCCACTTCTATGCACGTGAATAACTTTATTCCCATCTCATGAGTACGTATCAAATGAGTTCCAAAGAACAATTTATGACTTATTTTACAGAATATGAGCCATAGAGTTCAATTTGATGCCTGGCACTAGTTTATACCATTGACCAAAGTATTTGTTCTTGTAGTTTTACTTAAATAATTTACAAATAAATTAGAGTCATTTAGCAATATTTTTAAAGTTGGGTTTTTTTTTGTTCTGTGTGGTGTTTTTGTTTTTGGGTTTTGCGGGGTTTTTTTGTTTGGTTTTTTTTACAGCTGCTTTCTAACTTCTTAAAGTTCTTTAGGTTTTCACAATAGAAAAAGCCTAATAATAGTATTTACATTTTTTATTAGTTTCAAGTCAGGTTTGATTTCATGGTTGAGCTAGTATAAGCTAGCTCAATGTACCATTGCTAGGGGTGGAAATGCTACCAAGATTGGTGTCTTGAATTATACAAACACAACTTTGAAGAAAAATGTCTTAGGTTTTGTAAAAGCTTACTTATGAGAAAAGTAAATGTTAGGAGCAGATTCGCTAAAATAGTGAGGTCATTTTAAAGGATACACAAAACCAGTAAAAGTGGCTGACATGTAAATACCTCTAAAGTTATGATCCATTTCCATTCTTCTTGGGTAAGCAAGTCAAGTCAGGTAGGTATGTGATTTTATAACTCTCGTTTCTCAGATAAACGGGATATTTGTTTGCTGCTGTATAGAAAGTGAAGCTTGGGTGTTCATTTTGAATTAACTTAAATTTACCCTATCTTCCCTACTGACAGTGTAACAAATAGAGACTCTTAGGTTACGTAGGCTGAAAGCTAAATGTCAATTTTAGATGTACGTCCGTGTGTGCAGAATCTTGACAGCTGGCCACTGATTAAAAGGCTGCTGGAGAACTTCAGGAAAGCGTTATGTTTGAAGAATATCTACTTCTTCTGCTGGGAAATACCTGCATTGGAACTCCCAGCAGTAATTTGCAACCTGCCTTGATTACAGAATTCCCTCTTCCTGTCAAACTCCGTCTGTCTCTGCTGTTGGAAGCATCAGGATGTCAGATTGATGGAGGGTAGGAGCTGGGAACATGAACTTCTCTCCCCATAAGCAAGAGGCTTTTTTACCTAGCAGTAGGAATGATGGTGGACTGCTAGGGAAGGAAATAATGTTGGGAAGAGAGATAGGTATCCCTCTCCGAGAAGGTGGTGGGACCAGGAGGAATATGAGACGAGTGTTTGAATCAAATTCATCATGGTCTGAGGATTAGTATGCTAGTGCAAAACCCGTTCCCCCTCTACAGCTGTACATGACCTGCTAAGAGAATTAAGGAGAGCAGGGCACAGATGTGAGAGTAAATGAAATTCAGTTGTTTCATCTTCTTTCACCCTTAAAGCAAGCAGAAAAAAGGAAATGAAGGCAAACATAGGAGGGAAGGATGTATTGATAAATGAGAACTTTTAACAGCATGTTAAAAATAATGAAAAAATATGAAGGAAATAATTTTTGTCCTGAGCAAACTTCAAAAAAAATCAAACAAACCCTCCGTATCCAACATAAAACTCTAACCAGTTAGTTTCATCTGTTTAAGAACAGATTCTTTCTGGTTGCTTATGGGGAGCTGCAGTGTGATGGGGGTATATCTTTATCACACATAAAGGAGCAAGTTATGTAAGTCCAGTTATTGTTCAGTGGAGTTACACAGCTCCTGTGAATAATTGTTCGGGCATCATGGTGAATAGCTGTGGATTTCTTGTTTTGTAAGTACAGGTTTAATTAAGAGCTGCATGAGTTTTCATCTTTGAGTCAGAGCGTGGAATAGCGAGCATCCCAAATGTGGCGCATTTGTCTTTCTGAACTATTTCAGGCTATTTGAAGAATCACAGCTTTGAAAGTGCAAGGAAAAAGGAGGGAAACTACTGGGGGAATAGAAGGACAAAGCTCTTTTATCCACCACTCAGTACAGTATACCTATGGGAGCAGAATGCGTGTTTACCTACAATGCTCTGCCAATTCAATTCAACCTTTACATGCAGGGTTTGCATCTAATAGGATTAGGATGTGTTTAAGACTATTTACACAGCCTTAAAATAAGGCTGACATTTATACTCAACTCTGTGAAATGTGCAATTTCCTTTAAAAATTAAGACTGTATTCAACTTACAATACATTTGTGCTGACATTTTGAAACTGTCATGTGCTGTAGGCCTTCACACCACTTTGAATATCATTAACACTCTATATAAGCATGGGCTGAAGCTGCATAATAGGGAAATACTGTAAAATCTCCTGAACAATGTGATCATATATAAGAAAAACATTTTTCTGTTCTTCGTGCTTAGACTGAAGAAAAGTGACTTTTTTAATGGTAGGGAATTTACTTGAAAAATAATTAAAATACTACATAATGCTTGAATGAATGTATGTTTATCCAAACCAGAGTACTTTTCTCTATAAATTGTGTTTGTGTTTTGTGAAGTTAATGTTGATGATGTGACTTTGGCACACAAAGGCATTTGGAGAAAAGTGAAGTAGGTACCATCAGCCTACTTTATGCCTGTCATTTACCTGATGTCATTTAGCTCATCTAGAAGTTTCCAAACTTCGGTGGTGGCCCTTAGAAAACCGTCAGGTCACAAAATAGTGGTTTGCCTTATGTGTAGCTGAGGATCAAATGGATGGAAGAACGTAACTGAACAGTGAAGTGACATGACAATTAAGTTTCTAAAGCAAATAAAACACTTGCTACGTTGTGCCTGGGTAGGAGTTGCACATAGCATTTCATGAAGGTACTCAAAGCTGTGGATCACAGTTTTGTCTGTTCCATGACCTGGTCCATCACTGGGCCTTATGAATAGCAAAACTGTTAAGTATCTGTACAGCAATTTATATGTTCTGCTTGGTTAAAATTATTGATTCTCCTCACAGCATTACATTGTATGAAATAAGGAAGTGGTGTTCTGATTTTACAAATAAGAAAACTGCAATATACTCATCTGTGGACATTTAAAAGGCAGTTTGCAGATCTGAGGTTGGAGCCCTGCTATCTTTTCTCTTATGCTTATGTATGAAACAGTGCTGCTTGTAAAATGTTAGTTGACAGTTGGGCAAACTTTTGATGTATATGTATTCTCTTTGCAGTCCATATGATGTCAGTAGTGGTAATTTATAATGTTTCACTGACCATCTACATTTGAATATTTAAGAAGTCTATATTGTCTTAGGAGTAAGCTTTTTTTCATGTTCAGGATATCGTGCAGTCACAATCCACAGAAAAAAAATTTACATTCTTTCTGATAAGACCAAATCAGCAGATCTAAACCTTGATGTGCTTAAACACCATCAATAGCATACCAAAATGTCGATGTTTGTTTTGATGCAGATCATGTTAAAGTCAAGCTTCTCCTGGCTCTCTGTTCAGCATCTGCATTAGAAAAATCACCTTTCACTGACTAACTTTCTGCTGACAGTGGTTGTCAACAGCGGGTCCCCCTGGACCACTTCCAACTGGTGCTGAAAATGATGTGTTTACTCCTGATGTAATTGGGACCAATCAATTTTCAAGCCCATTACTGGAAAGGATGACTGCATCAATCTGTAATGGGCCAGAAATGTGTTTGTCTCTTCTACACGAGCCGGGAAACAGTTTTCAACACCATTTGAGTGGGGATCAGAAAAGCTGTTGCCAATGATGATTGTCACCAGCTAGTCATTTTCTTAGTGTTGATGGACCCCAAAGTGCAGATGACAGAAAAGGGGGCAGAGACACAGCTGACAGGCCATTAATTAGCGGACTTGCAGCTCTTAGAAAATACTAAGCAGGGATGAACAGTAAGAGACAAATTCTCTTGCAGATAGGTGTGCCCAGCTCCTTGCTGACTTCTGTTGTGCATCTCAAGAGGGCAAAATGTGTTCATAGCTGCTTGTGCATATTTTAATCATTTATAGCTTGGAATAGTTTTGGAATTGGAAGAGGGAAGAGGACAGAAGACTGCAGGAGAGGTCTGAGTCCTTTAAGCCTAGGTGTGCTTGGGTCACCATGTAGCAGAAGTTTCCGTTTGTTGATTGACAACCTGAGATGTTTTGCAGCCTTGTTAGAAATCTGTTTACTTTGCAGCATTGTAGTGCATTCCAATGCACTGGCACCATCATGAAAGGTGAAGCATCTTCAGGACCCTCAGCTAGAGTAAATAGACCGGCATGTTTATCCTCAGTGGACCTTATGCCTTTTTATAAGAGCTGGAGGTTTGGCCTTATTACAATTAGTCTACTAATTATGAGCAAGCCCTGAATATTTTCCATGCTTTGCAAAAACTGCTAGCAATTCAGAGTATGTAATCACATTTGGGATTAAAGACGAGAAATGGCTTTTGTTCAGATTCTTGTTTTTTAAAAATATTCAGCAATGTAACCACTTTTTATTGTAATTTCAAGTTGGGGTAGAAGAACACTTTACATTTAGTTAGTATTTGTAACTTGCTATTTGCAACTTCAAAAATAGAGATGGTACATTTTTTTCCCCTTTTTGTCCCAGTTTCTTTCTCGCATTTCCCGCTGGTCTGCTGTAACTTTCCATTTAGGTCTTTCACTGCTGCTCTTACATTGTCAGTATCTCGGTTACTTTTTCCTATGCAAAGGCCAGTTTGTGCACATGTTTCATAGACCTGTGGTCCTCATAAAAAGGAGTAATTCTTGAGCCTTTGGTGATGTTTTTTGGTAGAGCCTGAGCAATCCTTTGAAGTGAAGATTAAGGGCATCATGCAACACCTGGAGGTTCCAGTCAGGGTTTGAGCCTCTTGGTAAGGGGCTGAACCAACTCAGGAGAAAAGGTGTCCTCTTCCCTGGGTGCTTCTGCTGTTTCCTTTCTTTTGTTGCTTGACCAGGCTTCATTTTCTCTTCTCCCCTCTTGTAGGCTTCTCCACTTTCCATCTTCTTGATGCCCATGGGTGCACACGCCAGGCTGGTTGCTTTGCCCTGTCTACATCTGTTCCCCTGCTTTCCTGGAATAGCTCTTGTTTTACTGTTCTAACATAGCACAAAAAAAAAAAAAACCCTCACTAGATGGAACAGAAAGCAGCTGTGTAATAGAGGCCAGCACACTGTCCCAGTGGGAAAGGGTCAGCATCCAGGGACTGAGGTTATTCAGGAAATGGGAAACATATTTTTTCTTTCTTTGGCCTACCTCTGACAAACTACTGTTCTGCTGCATAACATTTTTATTCTCACCGGAGTATGACAAGCTGCAGAATGGAGCAAATATATATTGCAGACATTTGTAAAATGCTAGATGACTTTCCCTCAGACATAAGTAATAGGTATACTGGTTTAGGTGCAGGAAGAATAATAATTCACTCAGGGAAAGCTATAGCAATTGGCCTTGCATCTAATATAATTGAAAATGGTGAAATATAAAGGACTGTCACTGTCTTATTCCCCCCGCTGCCCCCCCCCCCCCCGCCTTTCCCCCTGAAATTAACCACAATCCATTATTTCATGTACTATATGATCATGTCATTTGGGAGCAATAAGTGACCACATTTCCTCAACTTTATCACCACTATTCTTGATTCTCTGTTGTTAAATTCACTCCATTCCTAATTTCTATTTTGAGCACATATGCTGGCCTTTAATTTGCAATTTACATGGATGATAGGGTGCTATTCAGAAACCTGTTTCTGCTGCCTTTGTGGTTTTCACCTCACCTCATGTGGTCATTAGGATGAACAGCATATAATTAACTAAATTCATGTAAAGCCCTGAATTGCAAATGCTTGTCTGTACATCTAGTTTCTTAAAAAAATAGGGAAATCTAAACCTAACCAAAACAAAACTTCCAGTGGTTTTAACAAGCTGTAAGAAACAGTTTCTATTTTCCTGATACGTGAGACTTTGAGCTGTATTCATCCAACCTATTTATTTATTTATTTATTTTATCAGTGATTACACTTGTGTGTCACTCATAGGTTAAAAATTATAAGATCTATTCATGGGCAAGCGGCCAACAGTGAAGCCTATTTAGCTTGTCTACTTAGCTGAAGCCATATGGACACAAAATTACTTTCCTGTTGCCTGTAAAATATTTGCCAAAAAGTAAGATTTTTTTCTTTTCTTTTTACAATAACATTTGTACAAATTATATTTGTTGCTGGGTGCTGCAGTTTATGAGTTCGTTGCCTTGTACCCAGAGTAAAACTTTACATTGGAAATAGGAGCTAGATGTGGAGGTTATAAGTGAAGCTTCAAGCTGAGGACTTTCTTGATGGTGAAATACAATCTTGAGAGGCTGATTAACTTTGTTAAACAACAGAATAAAATCTAAAAGACTGTCCAGTAACGCAGGAATTATTCTGATACTTTCTATTTGCTGGAGACTTTATTTTATGTTTTCTAACTTTTGCCTGAAACTTCAATTTCTCAGACACTCTTGAATGCCACGGACGATTTTCTTAATCATTCAGAATAATTCAGTAAGACAGCTCTTGGAAATTGGCTTAGATTGGCACATGTGCTACAGCAAGGGAGGGAAAAAAGTCTACAGACCCTGGGGAGGGAGAAGAAGGATAACTTGTGGTCTCGGAGCTCTAACGTCCCTGAGGTCTATGCTGTTTCTGTGATTGCTTTGCTAAAGGGAGAGTGTTTGGACTCTCCTACCTGTGGTTTAGCCTTCTGGCCAAAGTTTTCTGAGCCCATTCATTATAGTAGTGGCTTTTGCACAAGCAGAAAGATTCAGTCTTGTACTCCACATGCTGGAACACTCAGCCTTCTTGTTCCCATGATTGTGTAAAGGAGCAGATAAGTGGAGTTGCGGGGAGTGGGGGATGCTGGGTGGAGTTGTGTCATTGAATTACATACCAGCTACATGGCTGCCTGTTACTGAGAAAGATGTTCACCGTGGTAGAATTACAGTTTCTGTTCAGTGTAGCTGCAATCTGCTAGGCTGCGGTGCTCAGTATCATAGGGGGGATAGTTTATATGAAAAAGGGTACAGCATAGAAAAAATGCTGTAGTCTTAGAAGTCCTCTGAAATTTAATGATAAAACCTAATATTTGGGTCTTTGCAGGGCTTTCATTTTCTTCTACGCTTCTAAGCAAAACCATTTTTCATTTTAATATTGTATTTTATGCTTCTGAATTTCTTCCTTATCCTGTTAACCTGTGTGTGGGTCTTACTAAATAATCCCTGTCAAGCAGGACTGTGTTGGAATAAATTAGGCAGAGTTCTATTGAATTTGATGGCTGAGTTGATAGGTCATTCAAAGATTATTTATAAACCTAAAACGTTTTTGTTTGTCTGTTTTAAAAAAACCTGTTTTTTGTTTGACAGGTATCCTATAAGAAGGATGTGCAAGATACTCATAGATACACTGAAGTGCTGAACAGGCCAGACATAAAGATAGCAACTGAGATAACAAAGATAATAAGTGATGTATGCTCTCCTGTTACTCTATTTGTATTTTTTAGACATGTTATTTAATTTATTCCAATTTCAGTCAGATTGTTTAGAGTGCTGCTGAAATTCTCAAATGTCATGAGCAGAAAACTGCAACCCCAAATCTGATATGGAGGTTTGATTAAAAAACCCCAAAACCCAACAAAAAAACCCTCTTGCCTGGTTATGTTACAAAGTTATGGGTTTCCTCTATTTTGATGCTGACAGTATGACTTTCAATTATTGGTCATTGATCTAAAGACAATGTTAAGCTTACTAAAGTTGGTTTTGTTTCAGCTTTATTTGTGATAACCATTCTCAAAATAAGTCATATGCTCGTATGCTATACTGCACTTCAGAAGACATACCAAGCCTTTTTTCACCTCAGTACAAGAGAAGCTCGCATCCCAGGACTCCCCTTCCTCCTCCCATCTTGGCCAGCAGTGACAGGGAAATGCAATTCCCCTCTGTCCTTCTGAGAGCTGTGCAAACACGGCACCTCTTTCATGGGGGCTCTCCTCCCCGAACTCCCCTCTCAAATTCTTTTCCCTCCCACTGTGACATCTGCTAATGGGTAGGTCAAGGAGCAGTTTGCGAAGCAGCGATGTGTGATGCAGTTTAATATTTTATTGTAGACAACTCTCTCTCTATATATATATATTAAAAGCCCTGAGCCAAGATTTTAAGTAGCTGCTATTAGTTTCACATGGACTGACTAGGCACCTATGGAGAGACAGTTTTAAGAGACCTGAGATTCACCTTTTGAATATTCAGGATTTTCTGAAAACCACAAACTTCTAATAAGTCTTACGTTCAACACCCAAATTTACTTATTGCCGTTCAAGCCCCCTTTGAGTTAGAGTGGCTTTGGGACTTCTATTTCTCTCAGTCTGTTGTTATGATGTGTCCTTGCTGATTCACAGTGCCTGAGTAATGCAAGAAGGCTATTTTAGGCAATGGGTAATTTAGTTTGTGATATCGCAAAGCACCTATTGTTGATTCATCTGTGCTGTTTTCTAATGCATTGTGGAAAAAAATTGCAGCAATTTGCATGGGAGGCAGTTCAGCTGGAAAGATCACGTAACACCAGCCCTGTGGGACTAATTCCGCTCTGTTACACCAATGCAACCTCACTGACATCCAGCAAGACTGCAGTGGTAAAACTGAGAGTGGAATTTGACCTTACTTTTCAAACAAGCTGCCCCTCAGCCTAGTTTTGTTTCAAGACTAGTTTCAGCTGCTACAAATAATCTTGTGTAAACTGCAGACCCTGTCGTGAGAAATGCTGAGCCACTGTAACTTATTCTGCCTTGATTGGGAGAACAATGTTTCTCAGGCTTTAAGCTATGTATTTGGTTAAAGCTGAATTTTGTGAATGCTGTGCATTGTGTTTTACAATAAATAAATATTACTTTGTTAAGGAGCTGAAGCCTGAGAAGGGCTTTTTTTGGACCTGATTAGAACAGCTCTGAAAGTAGTGTCAATGCAGATCACTAAATGAGACTTTTTCTACTAGCTTTAATGCTTACATTTCTCTTGATAAAACAAAAGCAAACAATTTAATAGTGATTCATATTCATTTTTTTAAGGCTAAGTACAAGAAAGGAAGGGGAGAGATGAATAAGGAGCCTGCTGTACTTGGAAGACCAGATTTTGAACATGCTAAAGGAGTTTCAAAACTGTTAAGCCAAGTAAGATTCTCTGTCATTTTACAATGACTTCATTCAGGTATCTCATTCCTAGTAATGCAAGAAAATATTTAGATTTTTAGATGATTATCTCTAATTGCATGAAGATTATGTTCTCAAACTTTTTTCATACAGTATTGCAATGACTGGTAAATTTAAGATTCTTAGGAAACAGAATATACATTTTTATGCAAAAATACAATGAACTTTGACTGTTACAACTTGTCTTTTGTGGAGATGGTGTATATTTATACAGATTATCTAGGATTTCTAAACTATTAACTGTATGTAATTTAAAGGCAAATTTTGCTACTCATTCAGTTTGAGTGGAACCTTACCCTGTGATTAATCCCACTGAAGTAACTGGGGTCTTTTGTGTAACTGCTTGCTAATGTGAGTAATGGTATCTGAATTTGTCCTGACATATAAACCACCCGCCTTCCCTCCCCCTGAAACTGAACCTTTTATGTGCTACTTTCTGTTATATATTAACATTTAAAAAAAAAAAAAAAGAAAAGAAAAATGGAGGGATTACTTTAGTCCATAACTAAAAATAAAGCTGAAAACACAAATATTCCCTTTTCCTCTTATGAGTCTTCTACTCATAAGATGAGTCTTCTACTCATAAGATATACTTATAAGACTACTGCAGATCAGCCTGACATCGTGAGAAGGGATTTTTGACTGCTGACCTGTTTTTTTTTCTTTTTTTTTTTCTTTTTTCTGGAGTAGTTCTTTAACAGTGCCTTGCATAATCCTCGCTAGTAATCCTGTCAGGCTACACTTAGAGCTTTTGTAAACCCAGGAACAAATTCTGCCCTCCTGTAGGAGGAGGATAACGCCCTTTGATTGGAGAAGGCCGTGTCAGTCTTCCCAGAACTAGGAAAAAAACCCATAGTGTATACACTAGAACAGTCTGAAAATCAGTGTTGTGTAACAAATACTTGTGATTTGGCTAGATAGTAAACATCTTCCCTAGAACTAGGATAAAATGAGAATAATGTGTCATAGAGAACAAGCCGCAAAACAGTGCAGTGTCTGCTTGCAAGAGGTTGAGCTCCTTTTGCTGTCACCAAATGTCCTTAGATATCTGCTACGTGATTTCCTGTTTCACGCTGGACCATCGTTAGCTTTGAAGCATTAATATTGCACAAACAGAAAAAGAAGAAAAGATATGGTTTTTTATTGCTTTGTTAACGATGTGTTCAGAATCAAAATTAGTTTGTGTTCTCCAAATGGATTTCTTTCTTCCATTTGTAATGGATCATGTGCTCGTTCCTCTGCTGATGGGCAAGTCTGCTAAGGGAGTCTTTTGTGTTTAGCATCGTGCAGGCTTGGAAGTCAACCTGTGCTTTCTAGGAAAAGCTAGTGCTATGCTGCTGTCACTTGTAGGAAAGGGAGCTGTCTGTCATTTAGCAAACATCTTTAGTGGTTTTTAAAAGGGTTCATATCTAAATTTACTGTGTGGTATCCTTTATTTCTACTCAGTGGCTGTCTACACACTCCCTTCCTTGCAGCCTGTTTCAGAATCTAGTGGGCTTACAGCTGCCTGTCATTGCAAATGGGACCAAAGCGGATCCCTTTCCAATAGCTCTCTCCATCTCAGTAAGCCTCGTACCCCTGAGGTTGTGGCCGACAATCACAACAATCAAAAAATACCAGCTGGATCATGGGGTCCTGCAGGCTGGTGCTGAGCCAGCTGCATCATAGGCTTCATCAATGCACTTTTTATCCCATTTTTATTAGATGTGCTTTACCTCTTGGACAATGCATGCTGCATCTGCAAAAGCTTTATAATAGTCTCTTCACTGCCAGGGACTGGGATGGCAGCAATTCCAGTTGAGATCCTTCTGCAGAAGAGAGCATTTGGTGTGCAGTTTTAACTTCCTTAGAGAGTCCAAATAGTGCAGAAGGTGTGGCAGGAAGAGAGTAGCAGTTGACAAAATGTAGCTTGCTTACAGTTTATTTGTAAAGAAGATTCTTACTAAACCTTGGTGGTTCAAACTCTGCAGCCACTGGGCCTGGATCTAGGTGTTGGGATCCTTCTTTCTCTTGTGCTCTCCTCAGTCTACGCTGTTGTGGCTGCTTGCAGTGTGTGTGATGGGCCATGTACTTTTAGAAAGGGAGGCAGTGCTTCAGCCTGACGCTCCTCTGCCACCGTCTGCATACAGCAGCATGGAGGCTGTAAATAGCAGGCTGCTTTCAGCAGTGGGGAGATGTAGTCAGCAATTCCCCACCTCCTCTGAAGGAAAGGCAGTGGCCATGAGTTGTCTAATGTTTTTATATATTATTGGAATCATCATAACACTTAGACACACTGATCATAAATCAAGAGCACAGAAAAATGAAGATGACCCCTGTGTCCAAAGAGCAGGGTGGTGGGGCAGGATGAGGAATGCACCTGTGCTGTAGGAGAGGAAGAGCCCTAAATATGAGTCAGTCATGTCAGTCCTCTTCATGCAAGGATCGTGAAGCAGGCTTGTAACAATTACAAGATTTAAAAAATAGTAAAGCTAATGATCTCTTTATTGTCTCCAGACTTTCTGGCTTTTAGGTTTTCCATTTGTTTCTCAGCAAATGGGAGCATGATAAACTTTTTGTGCTGAAAGTTGATAATCTCCCTTAATAGCATGAATCTATAAGTTGCGACATGCAGAGAAATATTAGTTATTTGACCCTCACAGCAAATTTGCAAAGTTGACAATTCTGATGGATGTAATGGGAAGAGAAGATGATAACATGTTTTAATGTGGTGCATATGGGTAGGTAATTTAGGGAGTATAGAGAACAGGAGCAAGAAGAGGTCAGGCGGTGTGGGTGTAACGAAGGGAGAAAGCAATCAAGGCAAGCAGGAAGGCAAACAAAGTGAAGAAAATAGTGTTAATGTTTGACTGGTACTCAAGGCTCTACAAAATCAGTGTACCCCCCGCCCACTTTTTTTTTTTTTTTCTTTTTTTTTTTTTAAATTTAACAAAGCTTTTGACAACAGCAGCAGCAAAAATAATAGCTCCCAGGACTAGTATATTTACCCACAGCACACGGTAACCCCTTTCTGTTGATTTTAAATGAAATTTAAAACAGAAACTGTTAGCCCTTGTGAAAACATGAAGCTCGTCAATTTGCTGAATGTACATTGTATAATTTAGGTTATTTTTTGTACCTTTTATAAAAACAAGCTCTTGTTTATGTCTTCTTTATGTCTTTTAATGCATTTTATTAGCTTTTTCAAAGAGCTGCTGATATGAAGTATTGCCCTTATGATGTTCAATAATTGGTTTTATGATGAATAATTTTGGATATTCACATTTTATACTGGATCTGGTGCTTATTGTGTCAGGGATAAAATTGTTAGAGATAGAATGTTTTTCAAAATGTTCCTTCTCTGAGATTATCAGTAACAACACAAAGAGCCTAGGAGTTTCTCAGTCTTTCTTTGCTTTAAACTCTGCTAGTGCTTTTAGCAACCAATATTTTAATTTAGCCCTTTGTTTATGTGACATTTTCTTCAACGTCTATGTGCTCTGACAGGTTTTTCATTTTTTCTAACATGTTTTCATATGGTCATGAGGAAATGCTTTAGCTGCAAGTGTCTGCTTCATCCTGGGATCCCAGTGGTTGAATGATTCAATTTTTGTAGTTTCTTTGTAAATCTGAACAGTGGGTGATGTCATCCACTTCTGAAACTGAACACTCCCTGTGTGAACAGCTTTGAACTACAGATTTGATTTAGGAATGCTGCTGCAAAGCTTCAAAAGACACTGCTCTGTCCAGCTGCAATTCTGACTTTTATAGGTCTTGTGCAAGGCCGATGAGAAGTTTGTTTATCCAGGCCTTATTTAATTCCAGTTTGGTTTTTTACGGATGATGTTGTGTTAAAAGCCTGCAAAGTCTGCTCTTTCTTCAGCAACAATCAGAGAGCAGCCACATGCATCTCTTTTGAATTAACCCCCATTACATACTCTCTAAAAAAATAAACAAACTTAAAACTTTAATTAAGATGGTAAATAAGTAGCCGTCATTTTAAACCCTCATGAAAGTAAAGCTTTTGGTTAACGATGAAATTTGTAGATAAGCTTCCACTAACAACTGTCATTTCTACTCCCACTTTTTGTTTGCTCTTGCACCATGTTATAACGTTGCTAAGACCTCCCCCCTTCAGATGTTTTAGAAAACACTGATGAAGTATTTTTCTTCCTTGTTTTTAATCAGAACCCTTTCTCTCAGGCTTATTTTTCCCCTTTAAACTGCATTCACAACTTTCTGCTGTTCAAAAGGAGGATAAATACCGTGTGTGCTACTTCACAGTGACTCATCCATGGGCTTGCTCTTCTCTCTTCTCCCCTCTCCTACCCCACGCTTTCTTTCAAAAGGGAGAAGGAAACGGGAAAATACCGATAAAAGAGAAAATGAACGCGTGTGTAGCTTTCAATGAGATGAATCCCCTATGACAAGTCAGAGTTAAATTACTGCTGGAAGTGCTCTTGAGATACCGCCAGGGTCATCTAATATTATTGTGCGGCCTCCATGTTGCCCCAGAGCGACGTGTGCAGTGGTGTTGGGGAGGAGAGCGAAGGCAATAAGGAGAGCAGCCCGATGAGGCAGCAGGGCCTAGAAGTACCGAGACACCCCCACTGCAACGGGAACGTTTACAGTTGGATTGGTGGGCGGTCTCCTTAAATTTGGGACCCTCCTGCACATCAGCATCAGGACACACAGCCCCGTGAAGACTGGGTTCACTGGCTCCCCCGCTTTCCTTCAGTAGCAGTGATGTGATCTGAAGTGACACCAGTGAGGATTTATTGCTAGAATCTAGTTTGAAATGTATTGCTAAAAAAATCTTTTCAAAAAGGGCATGAAGCGGCTGCAGCTGGAAGATGGCAAGCCAGTTGTGAGGAGAGGTCCCTTTGGCACTGACGTTTTCACACTTAACAAGAATATCAAGGGCCATGCTGTGCATTCAGTCCGTGTGCACAGTTTGAGGCCATTTGTTGGCTGGGCAGAAGACGGCCTGCAGTAGTCGGATATTTAAACTCTTGTGCATGATGTTGTTTTGATGTGAGCTGGTACCCAAGGAGTAAAAGACAATTTTGCTCACCATGCTGACTTGATCCCTGGTTTCAGAGGCTTTTTGAATCGCATATGCCAGCACTGCCTGATTTTTATTAGAAGCCAAGTTTTGGATACACCTTTTAAAAGAGAAAAGCCCTCTGATTTATTCCTTCACTGCTCGTACAGAATGTGCATTTGCCTTTGACAAAGGCAGTGTCTTTGTATTCAGATATATGCTTTTGCACTTGATCCAAAGCCAAGGCAAATATCAAACAATATGAACCAGATGAATCTACCAGAAGGCAATAGATATTCTTTGCTAGAGTTAGTGTGAAAGATTATGAAGTTCATCATGTGTTCAGATAAAGTTTCTTTTTAAAAGTAACAATGTTTTAGAATTCTCTTCCTTTGAAAAATTAACATAAGTGCTGGAATCATAATGTAGTTCTTGAACATATAAGGTTAGTTTCTGTTTGGGTGGCTTAGCTTTGGTTTCTTGTTATCCTGATTAATGAAATATTGGGCATCGTGGCTAAACATAATGAGGTTGTATAAGCTAAACCATGTTGAGAATCTTTTGAGGCAAGGAAGAACTAAAAAGGGAAAAAGAAAATTCTTCCCACAACTAAAGCTGAGAAAAAAATAATTTTTGAAGGAGATTGTTTGAGGTGGTTTAACCACTTTATCAGACATTCATGTGGGAATAGAGAAAAAAGGAGTAAGGAAAAAGCCGCGTATTTATTTAATGCAGAGCGTGGTAAATTGTAATGGATGTTGCATAGGCTCAGATATCAGGTGTCAGACTAACATTCATGAAAGCAGCATAATTCAGGCTGAACTTTATTCTCCTCCATTATGCCCAGCTGTTGGAAAGAAGCAAGGCATGTGTGCAGAGTCTCCAGATGTTTGATGAGCATACACAACAAGGGGGGTAAAGGAGGGAGATTTACTATTTGTTCGATTTCTTATTTTCAGATTCTGAATTAAGTTCTTCAGCATGTTTTATGGAATTTTTGGAATTTATTTGCTTTTAATGCCATTGCCTCAACATTTATGTATTGCTCATTTCTTCTTATGTGTCTTGTCGTTCCCCCTTTTTCTTTTGAAGAAGAAGAAAAGAGAGTGAAAGTGATGGCAGACAGTCATTTAATTATGTTTTCTAACACTGTAATGAGGTGGGCATTGTCCCCAAGAAGGGACTGTACTACAGAAAGATTCCTTGGGGTCTTGTGGGAAATTTGTGGCAGAATTAAAAATAGACCTGGGGGCTCTGGTGACAGACTAGCACAGCGCGAGTGACACATGGACCTGGAGGTGGGAAGACATCCGAGTGGGAACTTTGATTCTGACTTCCCACTTTCAAGTGGTTGAAAAATTTACAAGTGATTTATTTTACAAGTTTTACAATTTATTCATCTTATAAATTTTTTTTGTTGTTAAAAACATGTTTTTGATATTAATTATGAATTGAATGATTCTCAGTGAGTACATTGTTATTGCTAGTCAAACAGTTCTGGTTTATTTGATTACTCAGGTGAGTCATATGGTTTTGTTTCTGTTTCCTTTTTATAAATCCTTCAGCACCAATAATTGCATATGACAATCTTAAAATTATTTTTTTAATTTTAGTAAAATTCAGATACATAAAAATTACTTTGAAACCAGCACAAGACAGTCACAGGTGTGGCTAAACTGAGCTTCTTTAAACATCTTCATTGTTTAAAGATTTATGGATCAGGCAATTGTCTTTAATAAGCTCCTTTGTAGTCTGAATTCTCTGTGCCTTCTTTAAGTACTACATGTTAATATTAGATATGTTTGTTCTGGTGGAAGGTGAAATACAAAGAGCAGTTCAGTAAGGAAATGAAGAGCCACCAGTACAATCCTCTTGACAGTGCTTCCTTCAAGCAAGCACAGATTGCATCCACCTTGGCAAGTGATGTAAGTGAATTTGCTTTGTATGTTACATGCATTTACATCCTGAAAAACCTAACATTTGTTCTCAAGCAGAATTTCTTTTTCCATCTTACGAATTACTCTGAGCAGCAGTGTCTGCTATATAGTGTGTCTGTATAGCAGGTACAGCATGTTACCCATTTCTTCCTCTGCTTCTGACAAAGCCCTTCTCCAAAGGCCTGCAGAGTTTTTCATAACCATTTTAGATGAGATTTGTCTCACTTAACTTTGTGTGTCAAAAGGTATGACTGCTTACTCTGAGCTAATCGCCTGGTATTCGGTCCCTTTGTATTAGGAAAAGAAATAAACAGGTCTAGAGGGCAATTCTTCTGACCTGTTGTAGATGCCTGTCTTTAGAGGAGCAAAGTACTGGCATCTCTCCAATGGTTGTAGAAGGAGGTTGCATGAACAGCTCAGATTTGGATGTCGTATCTTTTAGACTTCATTCTGCTGGTTCATCTTCTGAATGGTATTACAAAATACAGCAGTCACCAGATTCAGCAATGGGCGCCTGCTGCTGGAGCCAGGTTAGAGAAAACATCTATATCAAGTGATAATGCTGTTGGGATGATATATTTAACAGTGTGTCTAATGCTAAAAACGTGAGCTCTTCTTTGAGGCCATGATCCCAGATAGCCAAGAGGCAAGCCTTCATCTGTAGTCCGGTGTTTCCAAAGTGTGGGGCACCACTCAATGGGAACAGGAGAGGCCAGCTCTGGGAAGGGTCCAACAGAATATGTAATTGTTTCCAAAATCTAAATGTTTAGTAAAAAAATCATTGAAGTAATTATTATAATAAGAGATATGCAAATTGAGTATTGTTGATTTGAAGTCTGCCTAAATCAGTGAAGAAAATACATATGTGGAGGTGTCTAAAGCTATTAGTTTAAAAGATTTGTCATCCAAGATAGGTGGGGTGGCTCGTCTTCTTCCTGTAAAGATGGGCATCCAGCTATCTGAAGTATGGAAAAACCTACTATAGGCTGATAGGAAGTTATCTTCTACCACTTCATGAAGTGATTTTCTTTTGCCTTAGGTGACTATATTGCTTATCTTTGCTGAAAGCAATCTGTATTCAATAAAATATCCAGGAGCACTTCCCTTTAACTGTTTTATATACAACTTTTTTATTTGGACAGTTAGTGTAATTCCTGAATCAAGAGAAAAACAACAAGAATCAACAGTGTTTAAAATGAGTAAACTCAAAGTTTTGAGGAAGATACTCTTCATTTAAGTCTTGATTTAAGAAAAAAAAGAAATAATAATAAATCCTTTCTAGTCTGAAAAGTCATACAAAATGTGATTTTGTTGTAAGTGTCCTTTTTGAGGAAAAGTTTGAGTAGTTCCCAAATATTTGCTAAGTACAACGAATCCTTTATTGATTTTTTCCTTTTCCTCCAAATAATAGTAAATGACCACCATCTAGTGGCTGGTAGAGATTATTCAGGCAAGCACTTAATGCTTTCTGTTTCTGGATGGACACACTGTAATACGAAGCTCTGAATTATTTTGTTAATCTTTATTTTACATAACCTGAATTCTCTTTCCAGGTGAATTACAAGAAAGATTTGGAAAGCCTACACGATCCAGCCTCTGATCTACCAAACCTGCTATATTTAAACCATGCTTTGAATATCAGCAAAACGCATAGCGATGTAAGTTGCCTTTATAAGAAGTATCTGAAAAATATATGTAGTAAGGAAAGTAGTGTGTATAGTCACTGTAGAATATGTACATTTTTGGTATGTGCTTCATGGTCTCATACGTAGTAGACTGTAGGGTTGCAACCATGGTAGTTGGAGGAAGTAGTGAAGAAAAAAGGGCTTTTAGGGAGAGATATTTCAGTTATTAGAACAACTAATATACTGGGTAAGAACCACACAGACTTCTGGTACTTGAACATTTCTTATATGTCTGAAACCTTGTCTTTTTTTTTTCCTTTTTTGATCTAAGATCCTTCTTTCCTTGCAAATCTCATTTTGCCTAAGAACTTATTGCTTTCATCTGCAAGTCTTTGTACAGAAGTGACCATTATGGTAGTTTAATATTTGGACTTCTGCCATCAACAGCCTCTCGAGTGCTAGCTTCCCTTAGAGCTTCTGTGTCTAAGCCTTTTTTCCCTCATCAGTGTCTGAGGCTTCCTACATTAGGTCAGGTCATAGACGCATATTCCATTCTGCCATGTAACAAGACATGCCCCTTGATGGGGCTGGTGGTCTGACATAGGATAGTGATGAGGATTGAAATGGGGACGAAGAGGTAGGAAAGCCCTGGCTTCTGTGCAATCCTGAAGCTTCTCTCCCACTCCAAGAGCACCTACGCTACATGTGCAGTGCTTGTAGGCTGGTTAGCTGCATTTGTTGTCTTTACTCCAGAAACCACAGAAGGGCCGTGGAACTGCTGTGGAAAGGTGTGAGTGGGTGTTACTGGGAAGGAAGATTGCTCATGGTCGCCAGGAGGCGAGCGCTTCACACACAAAGGGTTAGCCCTAATGACTAGGAGCATACTGGGTCATCTTCTGAGTCAGTACCTGCTTATGGAAGCTTGTGTCTAAAATAATAAAAATAATCCAGGCTTCCTGTCTGTACTTGATTTTTGTGTTGCTCTTTGGTGAATTGAAGCTTGCTTTTTATCTATCTCATTTCCATATGTGAAGCTACCACTGACTATCCCCTTTTTTATGGGTAATAAATGAGTTGATAGCTTTAACTTCCAGCATTCTTCATGTGCATTTTGGCCTAATTCTAGTTTCCTTCAGCGTAAGGTAAGATTGGCACTCTTTTTGCTGATTAAATGAACACCCTCAGAACGAACTTCATCAATTCGTCATCTTATCTCGAATGAGATAGAAACCTGGACTTTCCCTTAAGGCAGCTCACTTCCTGCAACATTTATTTCTTTCTATTGCCCAGGAAGGGTTGATTCATATTGTCTATGTCCTCTTCTGAGGAATCCATGAATACTAAGTCTCTGATTTTTGTGTTGTCCAGATGCTGGTGGATATTTTTTTCTTGCTGTGAGCAGGAAAAAGAATGCTTTGGCAGTCCCTAAGGGCTCCACTAGCTATTTGTGTTCTACAGAAATGCCATTTTCAAAATCCTTATTAGATTTTTACCTCCCCATGTCATCTCTTTGATTTTAACATGGCTTATTCTCCTGCCTTTCTCCATGCTTTTCCAGTACCTTCTTTGTGTTCTCCTCCTTGTCTCTCCACATCTCCTACCAAATCTTTCTTGCAGTCTGCTTCCACTGTATGAAACATTCTTCCTGACTGCGCCGTTAAATGATTTCCAAAGACTGATTGCATGGTGGTTTATTTTTTTTCCCTCTGAAACACAGAGCTTCTTGCTAATTGCCCAATTTTGCTGTTTCCCTGGAGTATACATTTCTTCCTTGAACTTTATGCTTCTCTTCATCTTTTGCATAACATAGCTACACCTGCCCTGGTGTGATACATTGTAACCTGTATGGTTAATTAAACTCATAAACTAATATGGTTGATTGAACTGGTTTACTGATTGACGTAGAGCGTAGAAGTGTGTGTGACTTTATGAAACACATATACTATAATACCAATGCAAAACTATTATACAAGTCAGCTTCCATGGGAATAAATTCCAGCAGTTAAGAGAAAAGCTCGATGGGCATGTTTGGACACAAACAGACTGATTCTGACAGGTCAAACCCATCTGATTTTCTTTATTTTGATGAGGAAGAGAGTTCACAAGAGTTCACTTTTCTCTCATATGGTATACATGTAATTCTTTTTGGCATGAACATGGAGACATAAAATTTAAAATTTTAATATATGTACAATAGCTAGTTTATTGTTTTGCACATTTTAAATCTGTTCCTATTGTAGAGAATTTGAGATGCTAATGAACTACAGGCTAAAAAAAAGGAACTTAGATGTGTTTCAGTTTATGGAAAAGGGTGAATAAATAGGACTTAAGAGACTGAACCTGGTGCCTGTAGTTTAGTGTAGCAAAAGGTTGTGTGGTTTACCTCATTTGATTTTAAAGAATTATTTTTTTTTAATTTTCTTCCATTAGTTGAGGAATGGAGTAAAAGTATGCAGTCTGTATCGGTAGATGGAGATAATTTTTGTTTCCACTACAGGAGTGATTTTGTTGCATGACATTTATAATTATTTCCACTAGGAGGCAAACCCAGACCATCATATGTGTCCCTTTGCACTTCAAATGTAAATAATAATGGTTATTTTCTCGTGAACATTAACATTTGACTTTTGGATGAGCAGGACAAGAATTTTCTCTAGGAACTTACAAAAGTTATTTTTTATCATATCCTTTTTTCATTTCATCACAATATTTTAAATTCAAATTTAGCAGTAGAAGTTGAGTTGGAAGGCCTAACTAATAGTTTCTTTTATGCTGTTTCTCCCATAGTTACTTTAAAGGGTATTTAAATTGCAAAACCTTCTGGATTTTGTCTGTGAGAACATTATTTGATATTTTTTGTTTCAGTATGAATATAAGAAATCATTTAAACAAAGCAAGGGCTTCTATCATTTCACCCCGGATACAGCTGAACAAATCTATCACAAAGAAAATGCAGTGCTTCTAAGTCAGGTATACACAATTATAAATACACCTTGCAAAGAGAAAAATGCATCATTCTAACAGTGATTAAATCAAGCACAAAACTGCATGACAAATTACAGTGATCTACAGTGCATATTCAATCAGAAGCACCCCATGAGGAGAGAGAGTGTTTTTGGAGGATCCGAACCTAGTGCAGAAGCCTGACAGGGAAAGAGATCAACACTTTTCTCAAATTCAGACATTACTAGTTTTGAAGAGACAAATAAATTAAAGTATTACTCATTCTGAATATTATGCTTTGATTTGTAGCTATTTGCTTTCCTTTATGGCTTTTGTAGAATATTCCACCATATCACAGGCTGATTGATTGAGCTAAATAATGTGCTTGCCCATCTTAATCAAAAGAGTGGAAATGAATGAGTTCCGAAGGCTTCTCCAGGTTTCCAAACAAAGTTTATTTGCTTTGTGAGTTAGCAAAAAGTTGTATGTTGGTGTCTTAACCTTGTGTTGTTCAATGTGATTTTGCTGCTAGCTTTAAGGTCATGGTCATTGGTAGCTGTGAGGGGAATGTTGGTGCAAGACCAGACTCTACTGAGGCAGTAGTTTTCCTTCCCGCAGGTACAAACAACAGTGCATTTCAGAATGGTGCTCCTGAGCCTGAGAGAGAGACCTGTGGGGCCTGGCTATGAAACAGATTTTGTTGTTACAGTAAATGTGGTGTTTAATGGAAACATGACAGGGGATCCTACTGAAAAGCTGCCAACTGTTCAGACATAGGTCATTCAGCCAAAATCATGCAATTAGTTTAAGGATTGCAAGTGGTGGCCTCACTCCTCCTGCTGTCTTCAAAGTTCACCATTTTTAGGTCTGACATTTTGAAGCAAAGGAATAAATGACTCCAGAAAAAAATTCTATTTAGCTGCCCTATTTCTCCAGCAGGTTAAATTTGGGAGGAGTCTTCCAAGTCAAAACCTCTAAGGAGTATGGCTAAGACAGGATTTGTCTGTCGCCATAGCAAGCAATCAGATCTCACATTCTCTCAGCTGTTAACAGCATTTGTTTTCACTTTCCTAGGTCAAGTACAAAGAGAATTATGAAAAATCTAAAGGCAGATCAATGCTGGAGTTTGTGGATACACCAGTGTATCAAGTTTCAAAGGAGGCTCAAAAGATGCAAAGTGAGGTTAGTAAAACTGTGTGCTCGAACTAGCAAAATTTAGATCAATGGAGAAGCTAACAGACATCTTGTACTCAGGTTAAGAAAATGGATGAAGCAGATTGTAAAGGTTTTATAAATTGAGGATATGGTAGAATTAGTATTGAGTAGTTCTCTTTGCTATTCTGTAGCTCAGTTCTTCCTTCAAATTTGTTTTTTCTCAAAAGACCATTGGTGCTAACACTAGACAGAGATTGTATATAGCATCATTTAATTGAGAAGAAGCTCAAGAGGTCATCTAGATCAGAGATTACTAACTTTTTAACTTTTTGCCTTTAATTCCATCTTTAATGAGGGAGGGTTGTCAGGTGGGAGTGAGTGAAGCTGCAAAGCCCAGTCTGACCCCATGCCTTAACTGAAACATGCTGCTGCCTGTTCAGCCTGGGGGGCTCAGCAAGGGGGAAGGACTGTTCCTGGGCTCCAGAACAGCAATGGCTATCCTAAGTCAGGCATATTTTTCTAACTTTTTATTAAAAACTTCCAATGGTGGAGGTTTCGTGACCTCCCAGACAATCTAGTCCAGTGCTTCACCATCCATCCTGAGAGAGAGTATTTCCCTGTGCTGCAGTTTGATTTCATTATTTTTGCTGTGTGTCATGGAAAACAGATGATTTCATCCTCTAGGTAGAAACTTTTGTCTGTTTAAAACCATTATCTTGTGTGCCATTTGTCCTCTCTTTTCTCTACTAGGCAAATTGTTTCTTTCATAGGTCAGGTGAAACATTCTCTTTGGAAATACACATGTGTATTTTTGTCTAAATTGTGTGTCTTGTATAGATAATCTAGGTAATGAAATGAATAACAAAGTTGCTTATTTAATGTGATAACTAATTTATAGCATGGCTCATTTCTGGGTCTGTTTACAGTGTTCTTTCTGAAATATGCTTGGAAATACGCATGCATGTTCCACTAATTGTTGGTTTTGCTTTGACAGAAAATGTATCGCAAAGATTTTGAAGAAGGGATCAAGGGAAGACCCTCAATGGATTTAGACAAGACTCCAGAGTTCTTGCATATAAAACAGGTCACTAGCCTTCTGAAAGAGGTAGAGGATTTTTGTTTCTTTTTTGTTGTTGTTAAGATGTAAATGAGCAATAAGCAGCATCACTACAACCTACTGCGTACTGAACAACTTACAGTTAACTTGGCAGCTAAATACAAAAGTGAGTCGATGAGTAAAAATTGTGGCATGTCATTTTATATTCTGAGTAGTCCTGTAGTAAAAATCGATACTTTTTGAAGTTTTCTTATGAATATAAGGAAATTATAAACCTCAGCACACCTGAACCAGAAAACCAGAGTTAAATGAACAAATCAGATGACTCCATAGAAAATGGATCACTGGCAGGACATTCCCTCTGAGGGCCTTAGTTTTGGAATTTGTTCATCCGCTGGGCTCAAATAGCCCAAATTTGGTGACCTTCCAGGCATGCTGCAAAAGACATCTGTTTGATAGGGTTTTGGAGAGGGCCTGGAGTTTGCTTTCCAGGTAGATGAGGGGGTGGAAAGGAGGATTTCTGTTGGTGTCCAGATGGCATTTTTTCCTTTTGAGCAATTATTTCAGGTTTATGATAGTCTGTTGTGGTTATATGGATGCCTTGAGCTGTGTTTAGTCACTTTTAACTAATTTAATTGAAATAATTATCTGTCATACATGTTATGGATGAAAGAAGACCAAAATTCCATATAACTGTGATATTACATAATCTGCTTTAAGCAAATTTTGTTAGAAGGTGCAGGTTTTCTGTATGCCCACTGTTTCTTTAATATTTGTTCAATGTTCTTCAGTTGTATGTAGCATTAGAAATTAAATTACTTTTTTTCCATATCTGAGAATCCTTATATCTTTAAGTCTTTTTATATTGTTATTCAAAACTGTTTTCAGGTTAGGGTTTGAGTATTGGTTGGTTCTATAGATTAGGCTTACTATTTGACCAAATTTAGAAGTAAATGTATCAGCAAAATTCATAGTTAGAAATATCAGAGTTGCTAGATATCCTCCATTTGAATTTAGGAGCCAACAATACGTTGTTTTATATTTATTGTATTAAGAATTTATGTTTTTGTTGTGACCCAGATGAATGAAATTGACGATGCTAGAATTAAAACTCCTTGAATCTTGTTCCTTCCTTGTTCTTTAAACAACTTATCCCAGTCTATGCTAGATTTCATATGGATAAAGAAAAGATTTGCTTTGTTCAGATATTTCTTTATTATTCATCCTGTAATAAATAATTTATTCCAATAAGCTTGGCTGTCAGGTAGACAAGTCTCAAGCTAGGTCTAGTTTGTGCAGTACCATTCTGTGCGTACATGTCTCATGTATGCCTGTTGACTACCGAAAAATGCAAATGCTTGCATTTCATTGAGTTAATCTTGCTGCATGCTGAATGTCCACAGAAGCAGCCAGTGCATGCATAGCTGCAGATGTGCTGTAAATGTTCGTCTTTGAAAATTTTGATGTAACTTCCCTCCATAGTGCTACATGCATTAAGATATTCCCTAATTCTTACCTCCTCAAGTTTTATGACTCATTACTTAGGGAGTAAACCATGCTTGTAAGCCAGAGGGGAAGAATATGAGAAAATGGAAATGGTATTTTAATGCATAACTGTATGAATTTCAGATTATTTTATATCCACATTCAAGGAACAGAGTCTAAAAACAAAAGTTACATAGGTCAAATTAATTATTGTCTTTCAAATTCTTTCAGTATTTTTGCATGAAGGTTCATAATAAACTTTAGATAGATACTGCATGAAACAAGGAGGAGAACCTGGGGTTATTAAAAAATGAATTATTTGTTCAATTATTTTTTTTTAAAGTGCTAGCTGTGTTTCAGCTTATTCTGTTGCCTTCCCACTGTAGAGAATTCTGCAAATATTTCACATTTTGTAACAATAAGAACTTTCTTCTCTGAAACCACATTCACAACTCCTTCAGAAGACATAGCTGAATTTAATAATTCTAAATTAATAGAATTTGTTTCCTGCTTGTTGTAGGACGTGCTTCTGAGAAGCTTCTTTAAAAATACCTGGTTTCCTTCCTTCCTTCCTGCTATAAATAGCTTATACAGAGACAAAGGTGCTCACTAGTGCTTTTGAAATTTAATACATGATTAGGAGTGTTAATTCATGTCTATATAAATCCTTCCGAAAAATATTTTATTTAAATTTTTTCTAGTTTCCTTGCTTAAAAAAAACCCTAACCCAAACCTGGAGATGGGAAAAGCAATTAAAAATCCTTACAAAACTTTAACTTCAGTGGGCTTACATCATCTCTCTAGGAATTGGGAAGAAAAAGAACCCAATGTCCATGGGCACATTCTAGTGTGCTTTTAATTTTGTACTGAACATTTGAGTGTTCTGGAGGCTGCAGTTGCTAAACATTGATAGATCATATCAGTGCAGTGTCTGAGGGGCACAGAAGTGATGTGGTAGGAATATTGCTTCTACATTATAACTTACAAGCAGTCATTTTAACAGGTCCTAGTATAGTGTTCAGGGCATCCATCCTGATTGTGATGCCATTAGTGGAACAGAGGTAGAAACTGCAGCACAGCGTATGTTGGTCTGTAAAAGCAAATGCTACTGCAGTTAAAATGTCTGTAGAGAGGCAGCTGAGGCCCCTAAACAACGTGTTACCGCTGTATAGGAGAGGACTATTTTTCAAGAGCACAACAGGAAAATACATGACTACATTAAAACCTTTTCACTTTTTCAACATTGTACCTTTTGATTTAATGATTTCCAATTCTGTTTTAACTCTGAAACCTGTACTTCAGCTAATTCATATTTCATAGAAATTTCAGAGACCCTTCAGACATTTAATAAGTGGCATCTCTTTTCAAGATCTTGCACACAATATTAGGTGGAGGAATCTCTCTCTTTTTTTTTTTAAATCCTTAGAAAGAATATAGAAAAGATTTGGAAGAAGGGATGAAAGGAAAAGGAATGACAGTGTTTGAAGATACGCCAGATTTGATCAGAGTGAAAAATGCAGCTCAGATACTAAATGAGGTATGTTATACTAGTCAAGGTTATTGATGTCACAGAAAGTTCACTCTTTATGTTACCCTCTACTGAAAATATTCCCCCTTTTTTTTTTTTTACATAATCTACAATGAAATACGTAACTATTAAAGCTAAGGTTATTTCTGTTTTGCTTTAAGAATATAGAAAAGCTCTGGGGAAAAAAAAAAAACTTATGACAAATGTTTCAAATTTTCAGGCAATTAAAAAGTCAATGGAAATTGTTAGTGGGGTCAGTAGATAACAGCATTTAAAATGGGGTTCATTTTTCCGTCTATTTATTTGTTCAGCTAGTATAATTAATACTGTAATGAAAAAATCGTTGACTGTTAATGGACTTGTAAAGAAAAGTCAATGAAATAATTTTGAGGTTTTTGGAATAATGTACTTGCTATCTGAAAATAAATATTGGTAATGACTGCCAGGCATCTTGGGAAGATCTTTTATCCAAACAAACTATTCTACTTGTGAAAACCTTTTCCAAAAGTAGAGTTGCTCCTGAAGAAATGAATTTTCTTGAGCTTGTGGTTCATCCAATGCAAATAGACAGGTGGAAGCTCCTTCCGGAGTATATTTTTGGAACTGAACTTTGGTATTGACTGTGTTGGTCTAAGTTGCTCTGGAGGTTATGTGGAAGTGCATAAGTGTGCGATCTACTCCCATTGTGAAGGGCTGGGAGTGGAAGTGGAAGGCTCCTTGATCTGTGCACTGTCTCTTGAAGACCACCCTGAGGAACTCATGTGCTTGGCAAGCCTGTGTGCTCAGCGGAGGTGCAAGCTCCAAAGCTGGCATGGCTGCAGCTCCTGTGGATGAGCTTGCACAGGCTGCCTGGGAAGCAGCAGTGGGGAGGGAAGAGGGAAGGCACAGCTCGTGCTGCACTTCAAACCTTCAGGGAGTCATTCTTTCAGAGCAATATATATATTTATTTTATATATTTATATATTTTATATTCATTTAATATGCATGTATATGTTTATTTGTACACATATACATACATAGCCATAAGAACCAGAGTGAATGCCATGCACAGGACCAACCTTACCACTATAAACAAGTGCAGGAATATATAGCCGTAACTCCCAGGATTATCTTTTCCTTGGTGTTTTACACAGTAGGAAGCTAGGAAGAAACATCTGCCATTACACCTTTAGCAGAGAGGAAGAGAGAGCTGAAGTCTTGTCACAGATTAACTTATACTTTTTGCAAAAAACTGTGGTTTGGGAAGTAGGAGTTGTTTTATCCCATTTATTTCCATATCAGAGTGAGACAGAGATGGAAGACTGAAAGTCTTTTTGCTCTTGTTCTTGTAACTTTATGCTATAAGTGATCAGACCATTGCATTGAATAGAAGGATATTTTCCTTCTTCTTTCTAACTAATGTACAACCTAAGAAATAGTTAACAAACAGGAAAAATAAGATGAAAATATTTTAATTATATGTATTTATTTTGAAAAAATAAAACCAAACCAAAACAACAAAACTGTTTTCCACAGGCAGAGATAAACCATTATAGAAAAGAATTATTACTACTAGAAATAGCACTGCCTGAGAATATTTTAATTTTTTATATAAAAAAAAGTACAACTATTGCATACAATATTTCAGTATTACATTTCAATATCATTAGCTGATGAACAAGAAATATATCCTTGCTTGGATAAGCTGAAGATGAAATATCCATTTTGTTTTCTGGTTATTTATAATTTATGTTGTGGGAAAAAAGCAGCAATCATGGATGAGTACTGCCACTTGCCTAATGGCAGGAAAGACCTATTAAATGAATAAATTACAACTTCCTGCTCTGAAAGTTCACTGGAAACAATTCTGTATAGTATTAAATTTCTAACATGTAGTCTTTTCATAAATAAAATATTTTCTTAAAAGTAAAATGTGTTTCAATTAGGCTGGCACCAAGTACCAGCTTATTACACTATGTTCTGTAGAGCTAAACTTCCCCTTTACTTTAAAGGATAATTGTAGCAAGCTGTATGGACTGATTTCCCCCCACCGTCTGCCAAATTAAAAATTCAGTGGTAGAGTTTTGTACATTCAGTGAATATCTCCTTGAGTTTTCCTCCTGTAGTTTGTTATGTGTTTTCCTGACAAAAGCTTGCCAAGACTCTTGAGAGTTGTGACTCTTAACTTGAGATTTTTGTTTGACTCTAAATCTTAAATTGGATCTCTTGTGCAAAACTGTCTGGCTATTGTGAATATAATGTATGAAGTTTTATCTTCCCAGAAACAATACAAGAAAGACCTGGAAACTGAAATCAAAGGAAAGGGCATGCAAGTTGGTCCAGATACTCCTGAGATAAGACGGGCCAAGAAAGCTTCTGAAATTGCAAGCATGGTCAGTACCATACCTGGTGCAAGCTTTCCATTTGACAGGATGCAACAAATTATTCTCATTGAAAATTCCAGGTGGTGATCAATCTAGGTAGTAGCAATACCACAAATTTCATGAAGTACCTAATCCGTTGAGCTGCATAGAGTCTAAAAGTTGCATAATCAGTGTATGGGGGAAAGTTACTTCCCAGAACTTTGACCTTTCTGTCATCTTTTGCAGGTGGTGCTTGTTCCTCACAAACCACCCCTGGCCTGGGCTGTGTTCAGTAGCTGCAGGCCCTACTGCTTTTAGGCCTAAATAGCTGCTTGTTTAGTTAGGGCCAAATGATAAACAGAGTTAGAGAGATGCTAAAGCCTTATGACTCCAGTCTGGCTAAGCACAGTCGAGGGAGAAAGGCTCATCTACATGTGTCTGGGATTGCGGCTGCCAGAGCTGCAAAGACAGATGTGAAAGGCTACATCAGATTTGAAGTAAGCAGTACATTAAAAGAATTTTTTAACTCATCAGCAGCTACAGCATAGGGGTGTCGTAGATAGATCCTATAAAGCTAATGCTGTTGAATCGAAAGCTTTCTGGTGTTTAGGAATGCTGTTCAGTGGACTCTCACAGATTAAAGTAGGAACAATTTAAGAATTTGGCTGTCAGACGTGAATATTTCCAATGCTATTCTTTTCAGAAAGAATACAAGAAAGACTTAGAGAATGAAATTAAAGGAAAGGGAATGGGCGTGGGCATGGATACTCCTGATATACAACGAGCCAAAAAAGCTTCTGAAATTGTAAGCCAGGTGAGTACAGAATGACTCTCTTAAGATGACTTTGGAAGTAAAACACAGTATGATGTTAAAAATATAAAATCTTCTCGAACAGACTTGGGTTAAAAGGAATCAGCAGTGCACAATAAAAAAATTAAATTAAAGAAATTGAAGAATTTAGTTTAAAGTCTGACCAGTCCTATCAGAATAGCTTTGAAAACAGCACATACAAGTAACTATAGATTTAGTTATGTTTTTTTTTTTCCTTCTTTTTTCTTCAGAAAGAATATAAAAAGGATCTGGAAACTGAAATTATAGGAAAAGGGATGCAAGTTGGCCCATATACTCCTGAAATACAACGGGTCAAAAGGGCTTCAGAAATAGCAAGCCAGGTAGGCATAGTTCAAAGGCTGAATATTTTAATTTTGTGTAGCAATGAGTGCTTGACATACATTGCTCAAAATACTTCTCTAGCTCTGTAGAGGCTTTCATACCCGTATTAAATTAATTTACATGTAGTAAAAAAATCTTACTGCCTGATTCTTACTTGTATTTAGGCCTGTAATGCCATGTAAATTGACTTTAATTTTTTACATCTACCTGCAGGTCTTTTTACATTACCTAATGATGACAAGGATATATATATCCTGACAGTGAAGGGAAAATATATAATATATATGAGAATATATTTTATATATATTATATTTTCAGTGTGGGACACAGTGTCAGGTGTCCCACACAGACAATGATAACGATATCATAGAGGAGAAAGGTTGAAATAAATACTGTACAAGGATGTTGAGGCTCATCAGCAATAAGCATATTTTGTTGCAGTTTGGATATTCTGAGCCCAAGAAAGCAGGAAATAAACATTTTAAAATTATTTTTCAGAAAATGTACAAATCTGAAGCAGAGAAGATGCTCTGTAACTATTCTGCTGTCCCAGACACTCCAGAGATGGAGAGGATAAAAAGTACTCAGAAAAACGTCAGTTCAGTAAGTAATAGTGCTTCTCTCTTCACTTGTAACTTTTCAGATATTTTTCACTTCAAATAGGCTCCTTTGTGCTGCAGCATGAAATAGGGAACTTATGAGTAAATGTCCTTTGAACCATTTGCATAATTTTCCTGGCAAAAGCTGTATCACTCATTACTTTCAGTAAAAAAAATACCCAGCTTTTCTAGGTGTGACACTGTTATTTTGAATTGCTAAACCACTTATACCACCTTGCCAAGCCACAGTTATTTTTAAATGAAGATTTTTTTTCTTTTTCCATCAAGTCCCTGGAAGTACTTTATTTAAAAGGACAGAAAAATCTAAGGCTTGTTACTATGCATATAAGATTTTTCATCTGTTTCCTATCATATGTACAGAACATCAAGATTTGGGTATAAAATTAGAACAGATCAGGTTTCATAAATATATATGTCTAATGATTTTAGGTTATACTGGTTGTATTTTTTAATTTTATGCTAGATTTAAGTTTCAGTTTATCCCTAAGTATAAATTGTGAGCTTAGATTTCTAAAATTGCCCAGTTTGGGATGCATTCAGTTCCATTTCCTTTTTGGGCCCATTAATTCTGCTGTTTGTAATTCTGGCTTTGCTTGTAATACAACAGAGAAGAGGAGTAAATATAGCCTCCGGAACCAAAGGCTGTCCAGTTAGTGTCTCTTTTTTATGGCAGACTAAGTAATACTAATAAAGCCAATGATCTGAGAGAAAGGAATATAAGTTACTTAAATGTTTTAGTATTATCTGACAGAGATGTTATTCTTTAACTTAGAGATATTGTCAGCTTCTCCAACTCTGCATGAGTACAAGGTCAACTAGTTTCTCTCAGAGGTGTTTACCTGCAGCTATCCCGTATCACTGCAGCTTCACTAGGGGAGTAGGAGCCTGTGGGGAGAGGAGAGACGAAAAGTCTCTGAGACTGCTCTAGGCAGTGGTCTCTCCTGTAACATCTTCCAGCCATTACCTGCTCCTTTTCTTCCTTCAGATGAGAGCAGCTGAAAGCTACATCTTTCTAATAGGAGCTGTTGACAGGCCCACTGGCTCGAATTTTGTTTCTTGTAATCTGTTGCCTCTTAGTTTTGCATGGTGCTCTGCTGCACGGTGTGACGGTGATTAGCACCGTATCTCATGTCACTGGCATCCTAACATGCTACGCCAAAACTCTGTGTAACAGAGGGGATCCAAGCTAGCATCTACTGATCTGCTTTCCTCCCTGCTCCAGTCTTTGGTAGCTTTTGTTGAGTCCTCAAATAGGTCAGCAGGTCTGGTAGTGTGGACTCACTAACAGTTAGATACCAGGCACGTAATAACCTTCCGCTGCTTAACTAAGCCTTGACAAGCTTCTGACACATCTGAACCCCTTGCAGCCCTGTAGGCCAGTCTGAGCTTTCAGTGCCAAGACTGACAATTATCCTCTTTGTTAGTGTACTAGATAATATGAAATAAAAATATTTTGTCTTTGAGGTGATTTGTGTTTGCTTTATTTTGTGACCATCCTTTTTCTGTTTCTGAACTGGATCCTCCAAAGGTAGGAAAGCAGTTTATAGCTGTAATTGAATTATCATTTTTTTCTTTCTCTACATTTTAATCTTTCAGCATTCTGTGCAATTTAGATTATAAAGGTAAGTTACTTTTTACTAAGTTAAGATACAGCTGGGAGCAGCCCCAATATAAAAAAATTAATGACCCCTAATAGGCTTCTGATTTTTGGACTTAATCTCAAATATTTTCCTGCCTTAAGGGACAAAAAAAGTGTCTAGCTCTGCAGATAAGATCTAGCTCATGTGGCAGATGATTTACAAGAGGATATTTACTGCACAGTCATCTCTTTCATAGAAAAATTTCCCAGGTCCAACATTTTTTACCACTCCCTCCTTGGTAGAAGAGAAAAGTATATTTTAGTTCAGTCCACTATGTAAATCTTTCTACCTTGTACTGACATGTTGGTGCAGAACAATTTTCAGTCTCTGTTCTCGCATGTTAAAACAAAATTCTGAATTGTTAAAGGTTTTCTGAACATTTAAAAAATGAGTTATGGACATAAATAATTCACTCTCCTCTAGAATATTTGGCAGAACTGGTCACCGTAGGTTACAGAGAACTTCAAGGAAGTAGGAGAAGTGCATCAAGAATGATGTTTTATTGTTTAAGGTTAATTGATAGGAAAAATAAAAGTTAAATAAATCTTGGTTTAAGAAAAGCAGAAATACTAAATAGTAAAGATTTCTTTTACGAGCTCCAGACTTGTTTTTACACTACCAGCCTGGAAATACTTGCTGGAATGGCAACAGCTGTGACACTAAATACTGAAATTCAAATAAAACTTCTTTAGGAGTTTTGCAGCGTGAACTGGTGCTCCATGGTTATTTAAATTATAGCCACATTTGGAATTTGTGGAGCAGTTAGTTACTGTCTCTTTCAGTAACTTTGAATGATCGATTCTACCGATGTGCTTTGTGTTTTATCCTTTACTGAAACAACTGAAATAGAGAGGAGAATTATATAAACAGTGTCCGTATCTTTCCAGAACTGAGCTTTGTTTTTAGATGCAGTCCTCAGCTTTCTGGCATGAACCCAGAAATCAAAAAAGTGTGTGACTTGGATTGTAGCTCTGGCTGTTCTGGTTATTTTGTCATGAATATGTCAATTTTCTAGTTTGCTAAATTAGAAATAATAGTATCTGTTCACTTCTCAGAGTATTTTAAGATCTGAATATTAAAAAATGAATTCAAATCTTGCATGTACATGCACGTTCAAATACATTGAAATGAGAGAGATTACTCAAGCATGAAGTTGCATTTGTAAATGTTTATAGATTATGTTCTAAATTTTAATATTATTTCCAAAGTTAAAACTATCATTACAAATACTTACAAATGTTTGAGATCAATCTAAAGGATGATAATAGATTATCTGCGTTACAGTTGAAAAACAGAATGTTGTTATAGTTATTGATAATTGGTCTGATTTATGAAAAATTAAAGTATTGCTTTCTTAGCAAGATTTATAGTCAGACCGATTTGGAACTTGGAAAATTGCCCAGCCCTTTTATGAGAACTTGTACTTGCATTGCTAACAGTCTCATAATTACTTTTTCTTTGGGGGAAATGAAGGTGTTTTATAAGAAGGAAGTAGGAGCTGGTACAGCTGTAAAAGAGACTCCAGAGATTGAAAGAGTAAAGAAAAATCAACAGAATATTAGTTCGGTAAGTGTTATTAACGTTAATTATTCTTATGTGAGTAAATGGTGGTCACTTTTTTTTTCCATCTTGTTTACTAAAAATTCTACTTTTTCGTATCACACATCTTATTCAAGTACTACTCCACTGAATTTTGGATATAGAGCTCCATTCTAGTAGAGTTAGAGCTCCACTCTAATGTAGTTCTTCCGTGTCCAAAGGTAGAGTATCAAATTGAAGCATTATGAAAAACAGGAAAAACTTTTAACTAAATGTTTGAGGAAAGAGTTTTGTCTTTCAAGAGTGAAAAACATGAAATGTATTTCCCAATATGACAGACTGAACAGCAGTTGTGATTTGCAATTTAGAAAACTAATCATATCAGAAAAAAGAAAATCTGTAAAGTTCCTGTAGAGTCTGCAGGTATTACATGGGGGTTGGTACAGTTTGCACTTCAAGAAGAGGAAGATTATGTCCAGACTCAAGCTATGTGAAAAGGTGGAGGGTTTGTGCCTCTTTACATGCTGAAGACAAGTTGATCTGTGGATCTGATGAGACTGGTTCTGAATTGATGTTGTTTATCTGTGGATGCCCAATGTCTTTGGCACTTTAATGGGCAGCTAAAAATAAAGTATCAAAATGAGAGTTTTCTACAAGTAGAACATGCTTTTCTTTCATGCTTTTCTACAAGTAGAATATGCTTTTCCAAGTGGCAAAACTTGGAAAAAAGTGGAAAAGTGACTGCCAAGCAAAAAAACACTTGTAGCTGCATTGTTTGCTTGTTTGGAATTTTTATTGTGGAGGGGCCATTTTTATGTTTGTGACATGGCTTTGCTGATGATTAGATACTTTTTTAAAAATAAAGTTTGAAAGTAACGCATAGACATGACACTAGTTTGTGTTTAAATATTAGTTGAAATCCAAATTAAGGACTCTGGACACCTATTCTACTAGAATTTCCTTGTTTACTGAGTAGTGTTAAATACGGCATCTCCCACCAAAGTAAGGTCAGGTAGGGAATTTCCATAAAACTTTGAAAAACTCGTATTTTCCTTGGAATTTTTCTCTGCTCCATCCATCACTTTTCATCTTGTCATTTTGAGTCACAGCACAATTTGAAGATTCAGTGCAAGCTATCACGTGTCCTAAATCCTGAAATACTGTTTCTGGTTGGGAAGCTGTAGGTTTTCTTGACTTGAGGGTGGGCTTTTTTTGTTGTTGTTTTTTGGTTTGTTTCCTCCCCCTGCAATTATGTTTTTTTGGTTGGTTGGTTTTGGTCGTTTTTTTGTGTGGGGTTTTTTTTTTTTTTTTTTTTTTAAAGCCAGGTTTGTACTGGTGTTCTAGAAACAAAAACCTAATCTCCTGTTACCTATTTGACTTCCAGTTACCACAGACATTTATTTTGAGAGTAGTCACACACACACACACAGAGGCTTATTAGTAGTCTTACTCTAATGCTTTTTCTCAGTACCTTTAAAAGTGAAATGGAAATAGTGTACAGTGCTCTTGCTGTTTGAGAAATCCTAAATAGTGGTGAAGAGGGGAAAGTGAAAGATGGATCAGTATGCTAGTAAACACATGTGAACAAAAGCATACCAAGAGAAACATAAAATGCATTAGTGGTTTAGTGGTATGATGTAAGTAGCACGGCCTTTACCTTACTAGTCTGTGTTTAGAGTTAATATTTTACAAAAGATATTTTATTACATGTAGTGTACTTGAGATTACTTAAGTCTTGTATAATATTTATTAAAAGTGTAGAATGCCAGATTTAAAGGCAATGTGCAAGAAAGTCTTAAATGATATGTCAGTAAGAGGGAAATTGTATTGTGCAGTGAGAGGGAAATTATATTGTGCAATTTACAGGAGTCCCAAAGGAAGGGTAAATTACACCAATTTTGACTCCATTAGATTTAAACATTTTACACATATCTTTGAATTTAGCCAGAAGTACATAGGACAGCTTTAAAACTATTTGCTGAGCTAAATGGAACTATGGGATGTGAAGCACAGCTGCAGTGCAAAAAAACCCAGAACACCAAACCCAAATAACATGCCCTGTACAACCAAACCATGCAATAAAGTCCATTGCATCATGTTCTGAAAGTGATCAGATTCTTCCAGATGACATATATTGGAGACAAAGATCAGAACGCTCTGTTTTCAAATCCTAAAAAACAAGGTGGTGACAGCCAAGGGGGTTGAGCTCATCTCACCTGTTGTGATGATTGGTTTGGAAGAAGCATTCTCCTAAATAGTTGGAGTCAAGATCTCACAGAACTTTAAAAGCAAACATCAGACCCATGGACTGTAACTGAATCTGAACTGAGAAGCTCCAAATAACTAAGGATTTTTTATAAACTTGTTTATATTGAGGGACAGGCAGGGCTGGACACAGCAGTGGGAAGACGGCTTTTGGGGGAAGATTTTAATTGTATTTTTGTTTGTGTGAAATCCATGAGGAAACCCCTGTGATATGTCAGTCAACACCACAAAGCTGGGGTCTGATTAAAACTCAAGCAACAGACATTTTGAATCATTTTAAGGACTAGTAGCACTGCCAATTCTTAAGCTTACCTAATAGTCTCTATTAAAAGACCCTTTTTTCCAGTGGTTTAGTACTTCTGCCAGTCCTAAACTGTCTGGACTGAAATTTTCCATTCCTGGTCTGTGCTTTGGGCTGGTTTGGTTTTATTTATTTATTTATAGATTTCAGCCAAAGCAGCTTCCAAGTATGAGCTTAGAGAAAAACAAGTTGTTTTGTCTGTGTTAAAAAATTTTGCGCTCTCCAGAAGTACCATGTCTTAGAGAAGAGAGTTGAAAATTATCTACTAAGTGACATTTGGTACAGTGGATTTGGGGAAAAAAGAGGCCAGGGGTGAGGACCTGAAAGTGTAGAAGGGCTTGGTCAAAGTGGACAGGCCAAATGTGGGGAAAGATGGGCAGAGTGATGTGCTCCTGTGCATAGGTGCTTCCTTCCAGAAGAGCTGAAACAGAACCCAAGGTCATTTAGACTCATCACTCCCTCACTGTTAGCGTGTATCTGAGGTATCCTTGGTCAAATATTTTCCCTTTCTTTAATGATGGTGTCCACAGAGGTAACAAACTACACTTGTTCTCATGGGTTTGTGCAGTCAATCTAAACAAACCACAAGGGGCTTAAGATGAAGGCACACGAAGGAATGTACATTTGTAGTTTTTTAAATCATGAGGAATTGCTTCCCCAAGAGGTACCTTTAGGGAATATTATTAAGGTCACTAAGTCAATACTCAAAAGCAAGAACCTGAATTCAAGTCCCTGTGTCTAGACCTGATGATCCATTGCCAAAGTATATGATTTTATACTTTGCCACGGAGGTGGACCTGCTCTGGTTTTCCGTTTTGCAAACTACAGTTCAATGGGAATTCTCATTTGAATGCAGGTGCTGTATAATCCTATGTTTTTTAAAATTATGTAGCCAGATTAGCTGTTACTTGTCTGTGCTGTCTAGTAAAAATAGTACTTTTCCATGTCACAATTCCCTTTTTCCTCATTTGATAGAAAAATTAGTGAATTAATGTGTGTGAAAAACTCAGATGCTTTAGCGAGGAGCAACATAGAAAAGTTCCTGAAGGAATCAGTAATTCTGTCATCAAAGCAGGACCTTAGAGTAGTTAAAGAAAAAAAAAATCAGTCATGGTCTGTGTGCAAACTACTCATTAAGTAAGGGTCATCGATGATGTGTAATGAATGAGGCAGAATTCTCTTGAGAAAAACAGCTTTTGGTAATAGATAAAGAAGATTATAATGCACTTAGAGGAAAAGAATGAAGTAGTATAAAATATATTAAAAGCTGTATATGGAGCATATTTGTACAAGGGGCAAAACTAAGGTTACATTTAAGTTAATTGTGTCATTTTGTGATTTCTAAGTCCTTGATTTTGCAGCCTTGAAATGTATTTAACAGAAGTTTTGTATGCCACATTAATATAAAACTGTACAAATTGATTCATTATGCTGTTCCCTTGTTCTTAAAGTACTTTTCCTTCCTTGAGTCTTGCTAATGAAAAATGTTTCCAACTGTTATGTATCACCACACTCACAATTTTGAACGTTTTTGTGAATTTTGCTGTTCTATTACCCTTGTAAAGAAAAAGAAAGCATGCCATATCACTATAAAGGATGGCATGGTCTACAAGTATTGTTTATTTTATGGTGGCATAAGAGATTTGAAGCTGAATGTGCTGAATACTGGACAGGTATTTAGTAACAGACAGTAAGACAAAGACAATGCGCAGATGTGTTCAAGATGACCCTTTTGGATAGCATATGGAAAACCAGAAAATATGATGCCTTTCTTTTTAGTACCACATCCACTTAACCTTACAATTCTTTCTCATTAAGTTGAATTCCAGCTTTGGTACATATGGTGTATAATTGAAGAAATTCTAGTTCTGTGCATCTTTCAAATTATGGAGTCTACCATATCCAAGCATATTGCTGTTTAAAAGAGATTAAATGTGGCAAAAGCAACAGTAAATATCTGTTTTAAAAAAAAGGACTGTCGTGGTTTAGCTTCAGTTGGCAATTAAGCACCACACAACTGCTCGCTCATCCTCCCTGCCCCGGTGGGATGGGGGAGAGAATCGGAAGAGCAAAAGTAAGAAAACTCGTGGGTTGAGATGAGAACAGTTTAATAATTGGGGAAAAAATATAATAATAATAGTGATAAATTGTAATGAGAAGGAAAACAACAAGAGAGTGAGAGAGGAACAAAACCCAGAAAAAAAACCCCAAGTGATGCAACCGCTCACCATCTGCTGACCGATGCCCAGCCAGTCCCTGAGCAGCGATCGCTCCCCCCCAGCCAACTCCCCCCAGTTTATATACTAAGCACGATGTCATATGGTATGGAATAGCCCTTTGGCCAGTTTGGATCAACTATCTTGGCTGTGCCCTTTCCTAGTTTCTTGTGCACCTGGCAGAGCATGGGAAGCTGAAAAGTCCTTGGCTAGTGTAAGCACTACTTAGCAACAACTGAAACATCAGTGTGTTATCAACACGATTCTCATACTAAATCCAAACCACAGCACTATACCAGCTACTAGGAAGAAAATGAACTCTATCCCAGCCGAAACCAGGACAGACAGCATCTTCAAAGGCATCATCCATCCCGACATCTGCATTCTCCCTGATGTGTCTGTGTGTTTTTAGAGAACTTGAATGAGACTTTGCAGTCATCTACCCTTTTAAGAACACATCTGTGAAGTGTTTAGTTTCTGAAATGGACTGGTAGACTCCGTAGCAAGATGATAGCAAGACCAAGACGTTGTCAGAGTGATACAGATCTCCAAGTAGTATATGCAGAATCCCAATTATCATGAAGATAGCCACTATCCCATGTGATGTATATTCCTGCTGTAAGAGTTTTAGGATATTAGGCTTGTTATATGCACTCTCTGCTGCGTTGTATCAAACAAGATCTACTGGAGACTCTAGCAGCCTGTTTCAGAAATTAAATATAACTGTTCCTTTTCAGGTCAATAGTGTTGATAGGTGTGGTCTAGCTGTGCAGTAAGGGAGAGATTACAAAATGTTTATTGTGTTTTAGTGCTTGTCTGTATCTCCTTTAAATTGCTAATATTTTGTAATATTTATCGTGCAGATTAAATACAAGGAAGAAATTCAGCATGCAACAACTATTTCTGATCCACCCGAACTAAGGAGAGTTAAGGAAAACCAGAAGAATATTAGCAATGTGTGCCCCATTTTCATTGCTTGCACACTTCTCTCTACTGTATTAAATGTGTTTGTGCCTCAGTGAATATGTCTGTGGTGTTTGTGCTAGGTCCTGTTTGTCCACAAAGACTAATTTAATCAATTAATGGTAAAATAATAACTCCTTAGGCTTGCATTTTGATTAACATTAATGAGCATGAAGTATTCCTGTTGAAGTGTCAATTGTCTGTGTCTGAAATAGAAGAACTGCAAGAGGGTGAGTTCTAAGTATCGTGTGGAAACATGTGGGTGTTTATTAAGGAATGGTATTTTCCGTCCAAATGCAGTGTGCTCTTCATGATGTCTAACACGCTGTTGTATTTGTGTTACTCCGAAGTCGCTGTGTAATATCTTCTGCCGTGTTTACTAGGTTCAGTACAAAGAACAGCTCTGCAAAGCTACACCTGTGAGTGTCACCCCTGAGATCGAAAGAGTCAAGAAGAATCAGGAGAATGTCAGCATGGGAAGTTGCTCTCGTTTAATCCTTTGTATAATTTTTGGGTGCAGAGGATGAGTACAAAGTTCTGCCTCCAGAAGCTGTGCCTTTTCTTTAGTTAGGTGCGGGCTGAGTAATGGAATTACTTGAAAACCTTCTTTTAGGAAGCAATTGTGAAAAGCCATTGCTTGCTTAGGGAAATGGTACGTGAAGCATCACCTATTTGATTAAAGAAATGGCTTTGATGTTTTGAAATGTTATTGTCTGTCTTGGATATTTGCAGGAAATCTTGACAGATTTTTTTTTTTTAAACAGAATATCCTTTTCCAGCTTTTTTTTTTCTTTGCGTTGTAAAAAATTGGCTACAGTTGTACTCAAACTCCAGCTCTCTTACCTGCCTCTTTCTGGTTTCTCAGTAACCTTCCTATCAGAGTTCAGTATTTAGTGGCTGACATAACCATTAGAAAGTCATACTGCTTGCAGGAGTGCAGGGAAGAAGGCAAGGACTTTTGGAGCACGCTGCTGCCTTCCTGCATTGTTTAATTGTACCCCATTAATGAGTCTTTGAGAGACCAGCCATTCTCCTCACTGGGAACTTCCATCAACAGCCATATTTCATGGGGCTACAAATAGCTAGTGTTTCCCTGGGGTGTTTTCTGCCATGTTCCCCAAATTAATTTAGAGTTACAATTTTCAAGAATACTGCCCCTCTAACTTAAGTGTATGCTATTTATTCATGGATTTATGTTGATAAATCTAGCTCTCCTAAAATGCACGCTGTACAAACAAACCTGTTTTCCCAAATGATTCAAGCCGGTCTGTGTGTTTGTTCTACTCACATCATTGTGTACCTTTCACCAATTTTTGTGTTATGCAAATTTCGTTGGAAAGTTTAAATTCTCTTTCAGGTCACTGGAATAGCTTTGAGTGAAGATTCTTTAACTTCAGACGTTTCTAGAAACATTAAGTCTTGAATAATCATTTTACCTTTACAAATGTCAGTTTGCAAATTTAATCCATTTGATAGTTTACCATAATTTTCATAAGACATTAATTTTTTGATTGGAATATGTTGATGTGGACAGACCAAAACTGTGTTGTGTGGGAAGACAATTGCTTGAACAATATGTACGTTACTGCCTCAGTGCACTGCAGAATTATGAGCACAGTGTATCAGCACAGTTATCCTTATCACACAAAACCAAGAGCTTATTAAAAAAAAAAAAAGGGTTTGTATGGAAACATTTATTTTACATAAAACTGTATGGATTGGCGTAAATCATGCAAGAATCTCTAATTGTTTACTAAATGTTTACCATATCTGAATTCCCAGTATTTGGGGCCAGGGTTAAGATTAGACTGATTGGTCTGTCAGTGCCACATCCTGTCCTTTATCAGCTTTAGATACTGATCCTGCCTTGAGTGTGCATTTGGTTAATGCATCATTGCTACAAGTGTATTTTGTTAAAAAGTGATAGAGGGGATATTCCTCCAGTACATTTAAATAAACACATGGTGAAATTTAGGCAGTTGGATTCAATTGGCAGTTGTCTGATATACTGCACCCACTGCGTTTAATCACCTTTGAATATATAGAGTATAAAAGTTACAACATAGATGGTATCCTTATGGAATCTCTGTGCCTGAACAAATATACATTTACAGTGGGCATTGCTGAAATTCAGTTTTTCGTGTGCTCTGCTTGACTTTACTGCATTATTTGTGGCTTAGCCCATTCCAAATATAAGATACTTCTGTATACAGCCAAGGACCAGTGTGGTAAATGTCAAGATGTTGTGTGCATATGTGTGTATATATCCACACAAATGCATTAATAAGAAGACTATACAGAAAGAATTCAAGGTTATGCTTCAAAAATCAAGTTTTATAAGCTTTAATAAACTTCAGATGCATTTTAGCTTTTCAGTTGTTTCCTGGATGACCTTTTAAGTCATACACTTTAATGTAAAACAATGTGATATTGCTTTAGCTGAAATAGTATGTACCATTTTATTCTGTTAAATAATAGGTTCACTACAGAGAGCAGCCTGGCAAAGCTACTGCTGTGAGTGTCACTCCTGAGATAGAGAGAGTCAAGAAGAATCAAGACAATATCAGCTCGGCAAGTTGTTTGAATCTTTTTGCCATTTAGATTTTCAGTCATTGTAGGAATATAACAAGGATATGCTTTTCCATTTAGATTTGGTGTGTCAAATGAATCCAACTGCATCATGCACTGAATGTTTGGTTTTTTTTAAATCCTTTGAGTACATGCACTGCACATATGGGCAAAAAAAATATTCAGACTTGCCTTATTATTCTTGCAAAAAAAGTAAGTCGTCATGTCGGCGCCAGTATTTTTCAAGGAGAGAGTCAACAGAGGTCAGTCATTCTTTCAAGAATCTTCGTGTCTTGTTGCCAAGTTTTAGTTGCTAGATTGCAGGAGTAAATTACAGTAAAGAACAAAGGAAATGAGAATTTAACTTTAGTGCAAATTTCATGTTTTTATGATTCAAAGCATGGAAGCATATAGTCATCCATTCCACTATGCGACATGCCACCTATGTTAGAGCTGAGTAGTCCTAAATAGATCCTATTACTAAACACTGAAGAGTAAAATACTATATTTTTCTTGGCTGTTATGATAATACTTACTTTTTTTTTTTTTTTTAAATTGCCACTACAGTGGTGTAAGAAGCAGCAGACAGTTCTAATAAGGAGCAAGGAAGTCCTTACAAGTTCTAATAAGGAGCAAGGAAGTCAAAACAGCATGGTGAACTAAAGGACCAGACTAGTTACATTACAGTCTGTGTCGTCAACGCTGAAACAACATCAGTGACAAAACCCCTGCAGATGGTAAATAGAACAGGTTTCATGCAGCCACTGTTTCAAGGTGGCAGAAGAGAATTAATAGTAGTAAACACTTTAGAACCTAGTGTAGGAGTGAAAAGTAAAGTAAGTTGGATTTGTGAGAGGATTTGTCTAAGGACAAAGGAACAGAATCTGACCTTGTAACTACATAAGTCTTAAGTACCTTCTTAAAATGCTCATGCATATTTACCAAAGTCAATTAGTTTTGAGGTGCATAGTTAAGAGGAAAACTTCCCAACAATTCTAAACTTTAAATAATTTTTTTATTTCTGAAAATTAAGCTTTTCTTTTCAAGTGACTCCTTCACTTTGTTTCTCAAGATTTACAGGGTAAGTACTCCTCTGTGTTAATGAGCAGTAGATGAAAACCAAACTATGTTGGCTGTAATTATTCTGTCCAGAAAATGCCTTATATTCGAAAGCATATGTAGCTGAATATATTTGCTAAGAAAATTTATTGTTTAATTAAGAAGGGTTTGAAGAATATGCAGTACCATATATTTTTGTTTCTCTGTACATTACTTCAAACTTACCTATGAAACATAGACACCAAGACTCATATTTTCATAGCTATGTTGTGCTTAGCTAATATGCAATTTTAAGGAGGGTTAGACAATTTCATTACTTGTTTTCTGTCATCACAAATGCATGTTGAAATAGATTTGAACAACTGATTTGAGAGGTAATACTTTGAGTGTGAATATATACGTAAATCTAAAATATTTACTAACACTCAATGCACAGTTTATAATGCAATGTAGGAGCTAAGAGAGTCCATTAGTAGAAGAATTCAACCATCCAGAAGAAACTGTAAGAGTACTGACTCTAGGATCAACTACTTTAGTGTTTTAGAATTTTGAGTGTGGGGGGTTTTTTGCCTTTTTTAATTTTTTTTTTTAACAGATAATTAACCTTGCATCTTTACAAGTCTGTAAAATGCCACAAAAGAAGCTAATTAGGAGAAATGTGACATAAGAGGTTCTGTACTTACTGATGCATGAAACACAGAGCCCAAATGTTCTCTTTGAAAACAACATACTCAGATTTGTCCCAGACATGATGCTTTTGTGCTACTAGCAAAGACTAGCTACCAAACAGGAGTAAGAAGGCTGCCAAAGGACTAATCCGCTTGTAAGAGTTGAATTCTCTGGGGACCCAGGGGTTCTCAGCTAATCCCAGCCTGGAAGCAGACTGAGGACAGAATCTGGGTCTATCTGGATAATAAGAAGGTAGCTTATCACCAGCCATAAAAATATGTTTTAAAGTTGTCCAAGTCACAGTGGTGTTTTCTTATTATTTATTTTTCAGTTGATAAATGAATTATTTCACTTATGTCATTTAAACAGTCAAGAGTTTCAGCTTTCAGGTAAATACTATTTTTTTGAGTAAGTGATTGATGGAATAAATGTGCCCTTTGGCCTTACCAATATACTAGCTCATCTGTATCCTCCCTCTGAAATAAGTTACTAGAAAATGAATGTAAAGAAAGAAACAAGAAAAAATTTGGGCATTGTGATTTGGAAAGGATACCGTTGCATGGTGTGATTCTCGCCATCCTTTCTACTGTAAACAAAAACTTCATGTGTGCTGTTGTTGCTGTTTTGCAGGTCAAGTACAGCAGTGATCAGAGGCAGATGAAAGGTAGACGTAGTGTGCTTCTAGACACACCTGAGCTAAGGCATGTCAAAGAAACACAAAACAACATCTCAATGGTAGGGTACTTTCTTCCTATAACCAGAGTATACTAAGGAATGGCACTTGACTTCCACTGGATTTTGCCTTCCATTAATATAGGTAACTAATGAAACTCTCTGCTCAAGTATGGAAGGAATATTTTCTTCTTATGCCTGTTGAGGGAGTGTTTGCTAACTGCATATGACTGTAATGAACATTTTTCAAAATACTAATAAACAGTTTTCTAACAGTTAAATGTCTGTTCTTTTGTTTGGTATTTTTTTTCTTTAAAAAAATACACACCTCATTTGAGCATCACACGGTTTGACTGGATTAGGTGACACACTTCACCTTGTGCCTGTGCACGTTCCTGGTTTCTGCGTGACTTTTGTTCTTGGAATGAGTTGTTTTGTGTGCATTTGCTTGTGTGAGAATGTTTGTCAATTTAATTCTTTGATGATTAAGACTATTTAAAAAGTAAATATGCATAATCAGGGGTACTACCTTTATAACTCTTACTAATACTGGCTTTGTTCCAACACTTGGTTATATAACACTTTATACCGTAATGTCCTTGTTTTGAATTTTTTTTTTTTGAAAGCAGGCTGCTTAGAATAACTGCAATTCTTAATTCTTTCTAAAAACCTATGTTTAAAGCTAGCTGGCATATGATAAAAGAGCAGAAGAGTACCTTTTGTATGAAACTCTGCGTATAATCAAAATTCTCAGTGAATGAAAGTCCTTGAGTTCTTTAGAACTATTACTGCTGGAACATATTTTACTGACAGATCTAGTTGTCTACATCAGTAAAGAGCTATCCTATCTTAGAGAAGAAGGGAATGGACCAAATGACCTCCTGAGGGCTTTTCCTGTCCTGGGTGACTGTAAGATGATGCTTTGCTGCTTGAGTTAATGCCTAATTCAGTGGCAATGGAAAACAAATGCAAAAATGATAATAAAATACCAGCGAATCAAGTTAGGGAGATAGAAAAGACTTGGCTGGCCATCCAGCCTATCTCATGTGTGTAACAATTCTGTCATGGTGCAAAACCCAAAGAATGTAAGTGCCTCATAAAACAAACATGTATGCATTCCTGCATAGAATAACCATTTGCTGTCAATTGCAGCTTGGGGAAAAATGTAATTCTTCTTGTTTTCCTAGGTAAAATACCATGAAGATTTTGAGAAGACAAAGGGCAGAGGCTTCACCCCAGTGGTAGATGATCCTGTAACAGAGCGTGTGCGGAAAAACACCCAAATTGTGAGTGATGCAGCGTATAAAGGTGTGCATCCACATATCGTTGAAATGGATAGAAGACCTGGGATAATTGTTGGTAAGTTGTTAAATAGTGTTGCTGTTGAAAACACTGTGGGGAAGACGAAAGCCTCTGCTTGTGTTCTCCATTACAATCAAGAAAAAGGATTCCCAGATTTCAATTTCAGTCTTTTCTCAGCATGAAACTTGTGTTGAACTATTGGTTCAATGCCAGCTTCTAGCGAAGTAATAATGGGAATGAATGGGAGATACATTATCATTTGCTCTGTTTTTTTTTTTTTTTTTTTTTTAATATGGATAGTCATTGCTATTACTTCAAATTTGAATTTTGATTCTTCAAGAAAGGCCAAAATATCTGCAATAATTTTCGTTTTGCACAGAAGAGAGATGATTAAAGCTGTGATTCTCCAAGACTTCAATGTTTAAATGTTGCAGACCAGTTTGAGATTTCTTCTTCTGTCAGTCAGCAATATTTCCAGAGCTGCACATGCTCCATTTACCTCTTGTTTTAGAATTTCACACAGCTTTCAAAATATCTCAAGCTGTAATTCATCAATAACTCATTAGATCTCTGGTAAGCCAAACACCAGTGTTCAGAAGTGATGTTCTAAAAGATGGTCCAAGGTAAGTTCAGGGTGTAGAATACAGATTGGTTTTGTATGTAGAGACAGGGTATTGCATTAAGATGTCATTTGGGGTATTCATGATAAACACTATTTCAAAATCAAAATGGATATTTGAAATCTCTTAAAATTTAGCAAGTCTGCTATGGCAAAGGAAATCGTAACCTGACATTTTTTTTCCTCCTTTCTTTTTCTTTTGGTGTGTCTTTTTTCTGTTTTTCTGTGCTTTCCAACAGTGTAGACCCCAAAGGGTCTACATATGGAAAAACATGCTGAGATAGCACTCTAAAATCCTTCATACATAGTAATAATAACAAGGGTTGACTTTAAGTCTACCTCTCAAAAATCAGAGAAATTGCAGGTCAGACAGACTAATCGCAGGTCATATAGTCCATCCTCCTGCCTAAAGCAAGGTTAACGATATATATAAAATTCCTGGCAGGTGCTTCTTCAGTATTTTCCTTAAAGTCTCCAAATAAGTCTCCACCACATAAAGAAGTGTATTTCTTTCCTTTTGTATAGCCACCTTTTACATGTCTGTAGCTACAGCCTTGTATCAGAAGGGATTTCTCAAAAGTGAGTGTTTGAGAGCTTTGCCTGAGGAAGGTACTGATGCTTTTAAGACCATGCAAGTCTCAGAGGGTCATAAGTTCTGAATCTAGGGCAACAACTTGTTCAGAAAATCATTGTCTGTATAGACCCAAGCACTTGAAGTCACTTCCATAGCTAGAACTGGTGCGGCCAAAGAGAGAGAGAAAAGCTCCTGCAAAATTGCAGTTTAATATACAGTTTGCGATATGCTGTTTAGTGTGCACTTCAGACCTCCTACTCGGTACTGCATTGCACATGTGCTGTAGCCCTGTGTAAGAATGATGTGTGCAATCCTGTGTTCAATAACTGAAGGCTTGCTAGCACAAACAGATTAGGATTAAGAACATCCATGAGAGAAATTCTTGAGCTGTAAGTAACTGAATTATTAGTACTGTTTGTCACCTTAAAATACTCCAGTATCAAAGCACACAGGAATTCTTAACTGGCTATGCCCACCAAACAGCAAAAATAGTGCAACTATTTAAAGGAAAAGGCCTTGACAAACCTGTGAGCCCAATATCCAGTGATACTTCAGCTAATGCTTTTTCAGAGTGAACTGCAATGACAATATCTGCCTGTTTAAAAAGAAGCAGTGAGCTCCCTGCTCATGGAATGTCCTTGGCAGCTAGAAAAAAAATTCACAGGCTGAAAAAAAACAACTGTGACTCTTGAGTTTTTTCCTAGCTGATAATTGTTCAGCCAGTTAGGAAGAGTACCTCTGTGTTAGAGTCCATCTGGCTGGTTTTTAAAGTATTATTGGTGAAGCTGTAACAACTTTTTCAAATGCCTGATTGCTAAAATTAATGCCTCTGCTTTGGAAAGTAGGCACTAGTTTTAACCATGCTAAAGCCATTCTAAATCCATCAAGATAAATTAATCTAACTGAGCTTTGGATCTGTGACTAAAGAGGCTCCATGATTCTTATGTGAACATAAGGGTATTTTGAATTGGCAAAAGTTACCAGGAAGTTAAAATTGATTTGTGCTATAAATTGCCAAGATTCTGATTCTATGTATGTTATTTCAGATTACAGAGGTGGATAAAATCAATACGTGTCAATGGCTGCTGCACTGATGCTGCCATGAAGCTGTACTTATTAGGTTTTTACTTACTAAGGCATGATCAAAAAGGAAAAGTTGGGCATTCACCAGTTCCCCCACCCCTCTCATGCCTGTCAGTGCTTTATGTAGTTGCATAATTTATCACTGTTAGGACTAACACATAGTTTATCAAAAGATTTTGCATTGGCTTTTATTCATCTTGTCAAGAGGGAGTTAGCACTATGCCTCACCTTATGGGAGTTGCAGTAGATAACACATAATGTACATACATTGAATGTATTCTAAAGCCACGGGATTTATTTTATTAGCTCTGTCTGTTCTTTCTATTGCCTCTAGGCTATTAATCATTTGAAACATGACATATTTGGGGTCCCCACAGTCCTACTTTACCTACCGACCCATTATTTAGCTTGGTACCACTCAAACCAGCAAAAGGACCAAGTTGGGAAGACAATTATTTTTCCCACTTCCAATGCATTGAGTAAATCTTGCAGACAGGTCTGCCCAAAGCAAACCACTAGTAAAAAGGTGTGAACTGGTAGATTTGTGCTTTAACTGATTGTACTTTACATCAAGGTTTTATTTTAAACTGGTTTGGAGAGATTAAATGACGATTATATTTTTAGACGTAGCAGATATGAATTGTGTATATTAGATTGATGTGAGTAGATCACGAATTTACACTGTAGCTACTTCTGTTATAAGCCTCCTCTTAACTTGTGCAACACTGTAATTATTTGTTAAAAGTTTATTAAAAACATGTTGAATCTGTATTCACTTTTCTGCCTTGATTATAACTTAAACTCAGATATGAAATTAATTATTTCTTATGGACTCTTCTTTCTTTCCATATCTAGTTCAGACATGTGAATTCAAGAGATATTAATAAATTACTTATGTGAATTAAAGCTGAAGATCTTACGATTACTACTGTTATTGAATCCATACATTGAATTACAAAAATGCTTTTCTAAAGTGGGGTAGTGGATCAACAGTAAGTCTGTGTCTCAGGAAACTTGGACATTTGGAAGACAAAGGGAATTACTAGTTAAGAGCAAGAGTGGGCTTCATTTTACCCAACTGTAGATGTCTACAATGTATATTTCTACAGCTGAATTTGTCACCTTAGTTCATTTTTCGTATTACTTAAGAAAGATGGATACTTTTGAGTTTATATGAATTAGCAACTTGTAGAAATTGATTTTGGATAAGATGAACTATGATTCTGCCTATTAGGCTGACTTGATCTCTACTGTATGCAAAGGGGGTCTGTAGTGCCTCTGTCAGCTGTAGAGATGTATACTGCTAACTGTCAGCTATAGGGATATATACTGCAGCATCTCCATGGAGTAAGGATGCTGTTGGTGGACTGGGGAAATAATCTTGTAGCTCTGATGATTTTGGTTCTTCTAGTGGAAAAGAGCACTGGTATGTGATATTTAACTTGTTTCAATTTATTTAGACTTAAGAAAATCCTATGGTCATATTTAGAAAAGGAAAACAAAAATTGGGAGAAAAAGTCTCCTTAAAATGATGTCAACACTTAAAATGAATGCACTAAGTTCTTTTAAGCAGGAAATTAATGCTTTCCAGTCCTTTCAGGGGAATATCTAGATCTTTTGGTTAATTTCTAGATGAAGGAAATTGGTTGCTGATAGTTAAAACTCATTCCTTTCATGCTTTTACTTCCTTTGTTTGTCTGTCTTACAATTTCTGTGCTTTGGGAAAAGATCTTAAAGTTTGGCGCACAGATCCTGGCTCCATCTTCGACATCGATCCTCTGGAGGACAATATTCAGTCTAGGAGTCTGCATATGCTTTCTGGTATTGCTTATATCCTGACTTTTCCCCAATTCAGCTTTTTAAGTTTATGAAACTGAGCTGATACAGTAAATTTTCAGGTCAATGTGTCAGCCATATGTTTTATAAGTATGTTTTCATATATACATAACTGTAATATTTTAAAAGCAGTGTTTTATAGGAACTTCAGCTATAATCACATGTGCAGATAAGAAATAGTGAAATAAATCTTATCCTAAACAACAGTTATTCATACCACTTACAAGTAGTTACTTAAAAAGCATTGACCTACTTTGTCCTCAGTATAAGTAGAATTTTCAAGTAGTTGGACCTTACTAAAATTTCAGAGATACAGAGGGTGGCCTATTTATGAAATTGATTTCTTTTCTATGCACATTTTGCTTATATGGCACATGATATTATGCCTTGTGCTATTGTTTGCAACTCCAAAGTGTTCATAATTTAAGGGTAGATGGAAAAGGAGAGAAGGTAATGTAATAATAGGCAGCAATGTTTTGGCTCTACAAGTTTTTGGAATTTCCCCCCCCCCAGAAGTGTTTATTTTGAATGTTTAATTTTGCACATGTATTTTCTTTGCTACTAATAGTGGAACTTTAAATATTCTTTTGAAGGTCATGCAGCAGTATTTCCACGTGCACTTGTATGCATGCTGGGATAAAGGAACATTTTGATTTTCCACTGGAAATTTTCATATGCTTCATCTTAATCCCTTTTTTTTCCTAGTGTCTCAATCCTACCTTCCATTTCTGCTATTCTTTCAAAGCAGAGAACAAGCTTAGTTGTATCTGATTTTGAAGCAACCTTTTGAACTAATGGTGTTCAAAATGGATACAAAATCGTGAACAATTCACTTTTCTCTAATTTTAATGGCATCAGTGTATGAATATCAGTGTTTGCAGTGTTAGGGTTTCTGTTGTTGCTCGTCTTTGCACTTCTGTCACCTATTTACTGTGGTATTCTTTCTTTCTACCTTTGTAGAAAGAGCAAGCCGTTACAGTAAGCAGTATTTACATTCTACCAGTTTGGGAGATTATAAATCAGATGGCTCTGACACGAACCCTACCTTTTCTTACTGCAGTGAGATAACAAGGCCATCTGACGAAGAAGGTACCCCTTATTCCCACCTTTTTCACTAATGACACTATATCACAGTGTGTTGAGACCTCACAGGCCTGTATTAACTCCATGTCATTGTATAGTCACAAATCATTAGAAACTATGTAAGCTGTTGCCTGACTGATTAAGGAAGCAAAGCAAAATCTCAAGACTGCACAATTTCTTGCATGCCATGTTGCTTTATCGTGTATTCTCTTTCACCATTTTGGTAACACTGTCAGTCCGAAAGCCCTGCTAACTCCCATTTACAGTGCTTAAGAGAAGGTATGTTGTGTTTTTGCAAAATGTACATGAACCTGTCTTTTTTTTTTTCTCTTGAAAGACACAATGTAACTGAAAAAAATACACCTCTGGACTGAAAAAAATAAATTTACCGTGTGCTTTTTGGTGGGCAAATCAAGTATATAATAGTATTTTGGTGACTGAAGTACTTCTTCCCATATTAAACTATGCAGGTGGTTGTGGCCCTCTGTTTCCATCCTAAAAAAAAAAGTGTATCAACTGGCAGCATTCTCACATATGAAAGTTTTCTTATACTCTCAGCAGTTTGGGAACCAGGGTCAATATTCAGCTGGGAAACATATAGTCTAATATTGTTTAACATGGATTAATATTGGAGTACTTTGAACCTGCATTCCCAGGTACAAAACCACATCTTGCATCTGTTTGATGCCATAGATTAGAACAAAATTTAAGAAAATGATGAATAAGGGTCTAGTCATCCTAGTGGCATTACAGTGTGTACTAGACTTGACTGGTGAATTGTAAATATTCAGAAACATTGCATTCTAAATACATATTTAAAAAAAATAGTGATTTCTACTTCTCAGTTGTGAAAGAAAGTACATTGAAAAGGTTATCCAAAGGGTTACTAATTTTTTGTTGTTGTTGTTTTTTAAGAAGGTGTTAGAGTAAAGGTATTGCTACCATTTAGTTGCCTGGCACCCTTGAATTACTCATGCTTTTAGACGATTTTAAGGCATCTTAATTAGATGCCTAATTAAGGCATCACCTGTTTATGGTATCCTGTTTATGTAGACTGCACCTGTTTATGTAGACTGCACCTGTTTATGGTATCCCACTCACCAGAGTAATATGTTATTATAGTGGCTAGTGTTTAGGGAGTCTACGTTGTGTTAGGTGCCATGTAAATACATGCAAGCAGCTCTGATTAAGAATGGGTGAGGAAGAAAGTGTTCAGACTGAAGAACTAACTCTGAACAAAGAAAGAAACACACGTCTTTGACAGAACTGTAGTCCCTTATATCATGTCTGTCCATCTTTATTTGATATTTTAACTATATTCCCAACTCTTTTAATCAATGATAGCAATAATGCACATCATGCTGGTTTTTATGTCTCTTCCTGTGATGATGCGAAGTGGGCTTCACAGTCCAGTGCATATTGTCTCTCTATATCTGTTCTGATCTTTTTTGGCTCTATTCCAAGCCATTTTAACATTGCTTTGTCAGCTTGATTTGATTGTTAACAGATATTTTTTATTACTTGCCATATTGAGAATAGGAAATGGGCTTTATTTTCCCAGTTGTTTTGGTACTAGCAAGCTTGCTTTTTGTGTCTCTGTTTAAATCTGTTGTTGGGGTGATGTGTTGAATAGATGCTTGCCAAGATCAACATATTTTAGCAAGATATTGTTTCCTCTTTTGACCCAGCTGGCTAGCCAGGGTTTGAGCACTTGCAGACAGTTCCCATTGCAGGGGAGAAATAAATGCCAGACCTAAGTAATTTGACATAATCCCAATAATTTACAAGAAAAAGCCATTTCTGTGAACACATTCAGAAAAAAACAGCAGAAGATGGCATCTTTGGTCAAAAATACCAACCTTTTTCATGGCAGCATCCCATCCATAATGTTGTTTAGCACATAGCCACAAGGTGAGTTTGCTCTTGACCTTTATACAGTATCTCTTATGGCATACCACAGTAAATGAGAACCAAACCCATTTTGCTGAGGTTTCATGGCTGTTTCTCATGGAGTTTGTACTTTTAGATCTAGCAGTGTTTCTCACTGGCAATTGTTCAACCTGCCAGCGCACCAACGTGAAAGACAGTTGGAGACCTGTGACCAATTTTACAACCTCTAAGTGTCTTTGGCTTTGTCTCATCATCCTTCAGATGTTTCTACGTTGTTCAATTGCTAATTTATTCTAGATACCTTTACTGATATTTGACCCACAATTCAAGTCTTCCACTGCCACTGCTGATGGAATTGTTCCTCAACCACCTCTCCCAGCCCTTAGCTGGGTCCCTGGCTTCATAACAGATGTTAAAGGCTTATTCAGATCTAAATAATTCTCTCTCTCGTCTTTGGGGAATTTCAGTAACGACATCACAGGGAGGCTACTAACATTGTTCACTAGAGTTACTTCTTCCTAATTGATTCCCTGACCATTATTTTAGATGACGAGGTTGAGCTGAGCCACGTGTGCCTCCCAGGGAGGTTTCCCTACAACATCAGTAGATTTTTGCATGATGTAAGTTCAGGAAAATCCCTGTTCTCCCTTTTAGACTACTGCAGGTAAAACTGGATAGGAAACAATTGTTAACGCTTTCCAGCAAGCCTGATGCAGGTGATGAACTTTCATTTTGATATTCTTTTTGAAATTACTTTTCAGCTTTGTCTGTCCGTTTTGCAGCTTCTCTCTGTTAGTGTTTTTCAAGGTTAACTTTATTACTTCATGGTATCATTGAACATTTTTGCCATAGTGGACAGAAGGTGTTGCACTAGAGCTTCTCAGTCTGCCTAAATGCTTTGTAATTAATTACTGCCCTAACAAAGATTTCCTTTTTACCTGCAAGCCATTCTGTAGCACTTCCCAGAAACAGTTGGGTGCCACATTAGTTGTTGCAAAATTCTCAGCTGTTTTTAAAGTAGTTATTTTCAGCTTGGCTAAAGAGGAACAGAAACTAATGATTTCTCTCTTTCAGGCCTGCTTTTAACACTGATGTTGCAACTTCTCAGACATGGAACCATTAATTCATTTTTGGGAAGGTTTTTCAGGTTATTTTCGTCAGAAAGAGAAGTTGAGATATATCGATGTCAGATTTATTTTTGTTTATAAAGACAGACCAGACAGTTCCTTCTTCACAGAACACTGTAGGAAAAAAAAGCAACAAGAGACAGTTTCTTTGCTTTTGATTCAGGTCTTTCTAGACAGCATTGTGTCCGACAAATTTCTCAACTGGTTTTTTTTTGAGTTTCTTTTTTTAAAGTCTTTTCGGTCTGTCCTGATTTTCTGTGTAGTCTTACACACTGTTTTTCTCCCAGTTCTTTTCACACTCACTCTCTTGCTCCCCTTCCTCCCCTACAAGTAAGGTCCCATCCTGTTAGTTTGCATTCAGGCACCAGGAGAGGATGATCCGGTTCATATGACTCAACACCTAGTCCAGCCTTGCATTATTTTGGACAGTTGTATTTGTATTTCAACCATCTACTCTATGAAGGAGATGAATTGCTTGTACATGTAACTCCCATTTACATATAATTATGGAGTTTTCGGTGTCTGATGACAGAAAGGAACACAGGTATCACCTGATTGGACTTCTTGTATTCATGATCTCTACAGTGTTTCTCAGAAGTTGTGCTAAAGCATGTGTTTTAATAAAGATAAGTTCTCCTACTTTAAGGTCTCCATATAAAATTAATCTACCGTCTTTTGCTAGTAACTTACTTCAGTAAGTGAAAATGGCATTTAGCTCACACCCTCATAGCTCAAGACTGTTTTGTTTAGTTCCATTCCCCCAAAGGAAGAGTAAAAATTCTTGAAAATAGCAAAAGTTCACAATATTGGAGACTGACTTTTTTTTAAGGCTTGTTATTTTAGAACACTTTCTATATATGTTCTTCTCAGTAGTTCCATCTCCGGAGACTGAGGCGGGGAAAGGACTTTTTGACACGAGAGTGTTAGTATGTGGTACAATGTAAGATACAGAAATGAATTTGTGGTGTATGATCCGGTGCCAATCACAGAAACCAAGCTCAGTTGGTCAAAGCCATGTGTGTGCAGGCATAGACAAAGAGTGGCAAGTTAAAGTGAAGGCTGCAAGTAAACCTTTAAGGTTAATTAATATTTTTCTTCAGGCCTATTGTTTGTAGTAAGCAAAGAAACAAAATACTACAACCAGAGGAAATTCTGGTTTAGGATTAAAATGTCAAACAGTTTAAGTCTTTGAGAGCACAGAAACTTGTCCTTAGGGGAGTTGACCTAGTGTCTACAGGGGTCACTCAGCTACTACTGGAACAAATTCCAGGCTTTGCCATGATGGCAGGGAAGTGACTGTGCACATTTGGGTACTACTAGGACAGAGCGTCCTGATGGGTGGCCAGATGATAGCAGATGAACCATGGCACTGCTAATAGGGCTACTGTTTTTGTCACTTCTGTTTTGCATTGGTCTTTGACTCATTTTGAGGTGAAGAATTCCTCTTAGTGTGTTTGGAATGAGAAGACCCGTATGTGCTGAAAGAGTATCACTGTTATTCTCATTTCACTGTTATTTATTCATTCTCTCTCTCTCTTATTATGCAACAATTTGTGTGCACATTTTGTTTTCATTATACTTCAGTGAAAGTGTTTTCCTTAAGGTTCCTTCTTTTGTTTTAGTTATTGAAGTCGTTTTATGCTGCTTTCCTTCAATCCTGTTTCAACTGCAGAATGTTTTCATTTCACTTTCTAATATTCTTCCTTCTCTCAGTTTTTAATTATCTTTCAATTTATTGTATCTTTGTGGGGCTTTCTGTTTAGCTCACTCCTGTTTTTCTTTGATTTAAATCAGCAGGATTTTATTTAATATTAGCAAGTTTTGCTTTCAGTCTGGAGGTTTCTACTTTAAAATGATCGTAATGAACATCCTGCAACAGATAAATTTAACTTTTTTTTGTCCCTGATACGCCCTTTTTAAAATTTTTTTTAGTTGAAACCTTTTGGGTTGGTTTTCTCCCCTTTTGCTTTTGATCTTCCCTTTTTTTGTCTTCTATTTCCTCTTAATTTCTAGTTTAATTGGTGTGCGTCAGCATATAGACGTGATATATACGTTTTTCCTTGCCATATGTTCAGAATTTTTCAGTGTCTTGAAGTGTCCCTTTATTCTTATTTTAAATTGTGTATAGTCTGCAGATGGAGAAAAGTCAGAGGTGAGTATCAGTTCCTTTCAGTCATGAATATATTGTTACTCTGCTGGGAAAAAACTTGATTTCTTGATTATTTTCTAAGTCATCATCATCATATAATCTTAAAACCTGTATAGAAGTCAGTCTGTAGGAAGCAGAAATCAGGTTTGCTGTACTCCCAAAAGCTCATGTTATGTAGGAAACCTTAGTGGACATTAGGCAGAATTTTCAAGTGCCTTTTGTTGCATTTTTAAAATGAGTGCTAAAATTTCATGTATTTGGTTGGAGCCAGTGTGTTACTGATTGGCTGCATGTTCAGTATTTACTCTTGTCTCCTTCAGCCTAAGTTCTTCAGATTCCGTTCATCTGCTGCCACCATACCAGTAGTGAGAATTAACATAAAGAAGCCTTGATCTGAGGTTTAAGGTCTTACTTTCTCTATTCTAATGAAAAGGGTCTGCCACTAACACTCAGGTTTCTCACTTTGCCTTCGCCTGGGAAGCTACCTTCTTTTACTCACGCTGGCAATCCAAATACACAAATTTCAACAAACCATGAAATTCCATTTATATCTTGGTAGTCTCTTTGTTTTTGTTATCAACCTTAAAAGTAACCTGTAGGTTGCTATGAGAAAACTGAAAATTTGTATTGGATACTTCGTTGATACTACATAACAATTGGTCAGGTCCAGAAAAGATTAGTGAAAACAACCTTTGAGGAATTAATGTGGCAAATGGGCATGCTGCCAATTTGACTCCAAAGTCTATGAAGACTGCAGAACACACAGTACTGCAGTATCTTCCTGTGGGATATGGGTACTTAAAGTTTTGAAGTCTTTATATAGCTTGGAGTGGAAGTTAAGTCAATGAGAAACAGTAAGTCCTTTCATCTCTCTCCCTAGTGGCGTGGCCTCCTTGTGCGATATAAGCCTTCTGAAGAAGAAAGCTCCAGAGTAGCTGAGCCTGCTCCCCTCCCTTTCTCCAGACTCCAGAGGTTATCTTTGTCCTTTCCTCACTAAGGCAGGAATGTGTTGTACGCCATTAGAAGAACTATTGTCTGAGCTGCAGTGTGAACACAGCCCTGCAAGGAGCAAATGTAGGCTTTATGTATTATTGTGTATCACTGGCAACAGCCTCGCACTGTGTACCCGCTCATGGAGAGGGCTTTTGTTCCTCAGCCCAACACTGACATTTTAAACATTGATTTCAGGGATGTCTCCTGCTCTCCCCCTAGCACACAACATCTGTGGCTCTGTATGTAAAATGTTTATTTGTAGGATTTGCCTGAAGCTTTGACACCCACCCATATGTACCACGGAAAATCCTAGAACAAGGAACTGTGCTGCTGCTTCTAGAAGACAAACTAGTCAGATGAAATGGAGAAAAATCCCTCTTCATTTCACATGCTGGAATTGCAGAGGTGCTCCCTGGTATGTGGACCAAGGAGTCTACTTGTGTTGGGACAGTGGTAATATTCTTCTCTTGTGCCAACAGATGGAAGAAGAAAGGAAACAGGATTTTGTTCCCTTCCTTGCTCTATCCTTTCCATAATTTTTAATAAAAAACCCTCTGGTTTTGAGGATGGGACAAATCACCATTAGTAAAAGACAAGTCAAAGAAAAAAAGAGGGAATAATACCTGACTGCTCTTTATATTGTAATATAGAGATCTGTTTTCCATCTCCAGGTGCAGCTGGCAGGAATACAGGACAGAAATCCTTCACCCCTCTTTGTATGCATATTCAGTTGCTAAGCTCTGTCATTTTAAGGAGGTCAAGCAGAATGACACAGCAGTTACATTTTCTTCTCTGGCAGCCAAGGAAGAATGGTTCTTTTATGCTAGGTAGCTGAACTCTGTTTCCGTAATGTTGTTCCCTAGAGTCTGGTAATCAAACATGGCATTCGGAGGGAGAGGAATTGTAGATTTCACAGGAAGAACTATAGGCTTTTGTGAGTTTCTTGTCCCCTTTCAAGTGTATCAGCAGGCTGCACTGCCATAGAAGGCTGAACACATCAAAACAACGCTCTGTGTACTCCCTCTTGGTGAGGCTCACATCCACACTTCTCTTATCCACCAGACTTACATCTGTTTCTGACATTTTTTTATTTTGGACTAGATGGTGCTTTGGTTTTGCTGCTTTTACATGCAAGCCCCCATCAGGTTTGCCAAGCTGAAAGCTTATGTGTGGGAAAAAATTAGTCTTCTTCCACTCAACAGTGTCATGGTAAAACTGTGCTTTTCCATCTTGGTAATCAGATGATTTTCTGTTCTTAAGTGTATCGTGTAGTATAAATGCTTGCAGTCAAATAATAAATACCTCACCCATAAACCTCTTGTGATATTTTTGAACTTGGCTAAATACTTCTCTGTGTATGTAATACGGGCACAAGTGCATGCATATGTTTGGTACCTATCTGATACCACAAATTATTTAGCATGAACAGTTTTCGTTGTTAGAGAGCTTACACTCCTTCAGAATTGGTGACTCCTGGTCTTCCATTCTTAAACAGATTTTTGCTGAAATGATATTGTTTCCGTTGTAAAGGTTTGCTGTAACCACATTGTACCCCAAAAGGACAGTGCTTGTTCAGGCAGCAAGACAGAGCGCTCTCCCTCCTGAAAACTGCACCTTTCATTTGAAGGTGTGTTTTGCTTTTTCAGGTTCTGCCTCCTCTTTTGCAGTGATTCCTAATGTTCAAAAGGCATTATTTTTTTTTTCTGATTAAAAATAATGACATTACAGTTTGAGGAGTTTTTGAAAATGGTGGGAGGTTTCCTGGTGTTAGAAAGGTGATACCTTTTCAGCTCTAGATTTGAGGTAAGAAGGAAAATTAAATGCAAGGTTAGTTGTGAGAGTTCAGATTTCAGTTAGAAACAGGTTGGGTGTGTTCCTTACACATGTGCTAATTTCTGTATAAGTTTCTGTGAAAAGAAGATTTCTGACTCTGAATAATTTCTGATTTCTCCTCTGAATAATCCATTTCAGCCTTTGAAGCCATGTAAGTATAGGAATCCAGAATGGCAATGGGAGCACATTTATGCACTGTCTTGAGTATTATTGAATCTCTCTGTCCTAGCCTGGACTATCGGACTTCTAGTGTCCTCTGCTGAGTGCTTTGTTAGTGCAGAACATGAGAGAGATTAGTCCAGAAGATTAGATTTCATTCTTTTCCACTACAAAGAGGTATAAAGTATCTGTAAAACCTTATTTTTTAATGTAAAACTTGAAACTTCATGTAACACTCCAAGTGAGGGCTTATTTAAGTTTTGATTAAGGTTTGATTTAGGGCTCTGGGATTAAAACTAAATATCCCACATTGGTTGTAATACATTAAGATTTAAATCGTGATTCATCTGAAAGCACATTTTCATTCAGTGTGTGTTCACTGAGGATGAGTTAATGTTCCAGGGAGAGCTTTACATTTCGCACTTCCAAAATATTTTTGCTTAGATACCCTCTGCCTGTCTTTGATTCCCATGCTTCTCTCCCACACCCTTGACATCTGGCGGCATCAAAAGCCAATTCCCACACATCCAGGTGGAGAATCCAGAAGAGATCCCATTTTCAGTTTCTGTAGTGTGGCAGCAGTTCAGGGGATCCTTCTGTTTGCCCTGCCAGCTGTCTGAGTTTGATGTTCCCTTTTTCTTTAAAGAGTCAGTGAGCAGAAAGTGGAAGGAAAATTTCCAAGTGACTCAACAGTTGGAAGTGTTAATGGCTCCCTTGGCAAGCAGTTGTTTCAGTTTTTCAGTGTGGTCCCCTAGAGCAGCTTTTGATACACTTCAGAGGATTTGATATCCATCAGACAATAAATATCATTAGTAAAATTATGTGCAGTCACATACTTGATCCTGGTTGATGCTGTCTTTCAGCCATTGCTCAGATTGGTTATACCCACTATGCAAATAAATAGCTGCACAGAAATCAAAGCACAGCTTCCGTGAGAAGAACTTGCAGGCTTCTCTCTTTAATGCAAATGGGCAACAGTTGATGTTCAGTAAATGTAAGTGAGTTCAAATTGTAATTGAAGGCGTGTGGGTAGTGTAACATGTTAACAGAACCTTCATTTTACTAACTCTTTCCATTTGTGAGGAAGCCTAGAGCAAAAACCTGCCTGTTCACAATTTAAGAGGGAATTGCAGCTTCCTGTGGTACATCGTGGCCCCACTAGGACCGAGGATGCCTCAGGCTGGCTTTCAGACATTTTGTGCCTTCATAAGTAAAAGAATGTGGTGCAGTGTGTGAGGAAAGGAAAGCCATATTGTGCTCTGTTTTCTCAGCTGAGACATGCTGCAGCTTAGGTGGAATGTCAGGCAAAAAAGTCAGCTGGCTTGTTTGTCAGTGACACCAAATCCTGACTGCAATTCATATTCAGAGCTCCAGAGCAGGATGCCCTGTGACTTGGTTATGTCCCAGTTACAATACCAGTAGGGGAAATAGGGGTACGTACAAATATTATGATACACCAGCTGTTACTAGATACATAAGCTAAACTCTTTGGACTGTACAGCTACCATTGAAGACTAATTCCAAAATAATATTCATAGCAGTTTCTGTTATAATCCCTATAAAATGAATGGGGGTAGTCCTTTTATATTTGAACTGCTAGAACAATTCCTAAGACATAATATAATGGAGAACATATATGTGGAAATGCATGCATTAGAGGTTGTAGAGATGAGTTGAAGACCTCGTCTTTTAGAAACTATAGTAAAAAAAAAAAAAATCATTTTCACAATCCACATAGGTCAATGGGTCTGCCAAAGCAAAAACAACCAGCCAAGGCCCTCCCCACTCCCATAGCACCTGTATAAACTGTGCTCCAAATACACAGTCCGTTCTGCTCTACTCCCAGTTAGTAATTCTTTTGTCCTTAGGTTGCAATAGAGTATTTAATGTATTAAACCTGCTTTTGTGAGGAAAATGAGTGAATTAAACATCTAGAAAAGATTTTGTAGTTGAATATTCAAAATGTAATTTTTTGTCAGTTGCACTACATTTAACTGGTTTAGAGTATGCTGTGTTCATCATAATAACCCTAAAGTGACATTTTAGGATTCAAAACTGGGGACAAATAGGACTCCAGTTTTAGGGTTAGAAGCCAAATCATTGAGGTAGTTTTATTTTTACAGTGCTGTAGTAAGAACTGGCCAGTGGGATCTGGAAGGGCGATAAATGGTTTGTATTTTAAGTGAATTAAATTGTAAGTGAAGTAGATTGTTGTAACTGCCCATAAAATTCTAAATGTCAGATATAGAATTCATACAGTTTTTAAAATCCTGAAAACAACTGTTCATAGAAGTTGGATGAAGACGATAATTGTTGTCATTCGTTCTAAATTGTAATTTTGTGTTGTGTTCACTTCCATTTTATCCTGTTCTTTAGCAAAAAACCACAAAACCATGTCGATATGAGCGAACACTACAAACAGCCTCTTGCTATATTTTTAAAGGCTGGTAACCTTTTGAAACATTTTCCTTATTGAATTTCCTGGGAGATCATTTACCACCCTATTTTATAACAAATACCTTTAGGTTTTGTGTGAAAAAGCTTACGTTTTAAGGGGCTGCTATGGAATTACATTTATCAAATCTGTTCTTCTGAGTGTTTGTGGTCTTACAGTCCTAAATGGCCTTTCCAAAGGCAGTCTGGGGAAGCTGATGGCATTTTCTGTTCATGAAAATTGTCTGCTCTGCCAGGAGAGGACTAGCTCGTGCTCTTTGCAGGCTATGAGGCTGCCACTCACCACCTCACTGCTCCACAGTCACAGGCATGGACTCTCTGGGTTGTTTGGGATCCGGCTTCTTCTCCTCTCCTGTTGGCAGATTACATGTATTTAATACTTTATAACTCCGTAATGCTTTATGACGACAATAATGTGTTAACGATCACAAAGGCTTTTGAGCTGTGACTCAGTATCCTCCACCCCCTGTTCCTCAGTAGAAACGATGCTCTAAGGAGTATCCACAAGCACTTCCTGGCAAAAATATTCCCTGGGTTATTGTCTTCTGATGAAGAGGAAGAGGGTGGATGTTTAGTTGACCGTCCTCTTTCTTTTAATGTCGACAGTAGAAAACAGGACATCCTGGGTTCCTTTCATTTTTCTCTAGACTATGACATTTAATACCTGCTTGCAGACATGGCTTCTGGAGACTGTGCTAGCTTGGGCTTTCTCTGAATATAGCCCTTTTGTGCAGTTCCTCTGAAGGGGAATGAAAGCCGTATGACTTTTATTTAAAGGAAAAAATGTCCATGAGAGACTGGCTTTTTGCAGTACAGAGGTTTAGACCCTCAGAGAGGCCAGAATGGACCTCAAGAAATAGATTACCCTGAAAAAGAATATAATGGAATTGACTGATCCACTGTTCCTCAAAATATGAAGAATTAAGGAGAAGGCCTGAACGACCAGACCCATAGACCATGATGCACTAGAGAGGCAGTTTTCCAACCGTTCTTCCACTGGACTACTTCTCAAATTCCCATTCCATCTGCTATTGGATGTATGATGGACTTACACAACAAAGACCAGTGTAACCAGTATTAATGATATTGGCTGTTCATGCAAATCAGGAATTTTGGAACAGGTGGATTTTTGTGAGTATGTTTGCTCTCAGGAGTAACTGAAATATGAGATAGTCCCCCCTAAAAGGAAAACAAATTACTAATAAAATACAGGATTCCATGTGGCATGAGCGCATTAGATGTTCTTTTTGACATTCCTTTCAAAATTTCTTTGTTTTCTTTGACATATGCTAAACAGCTATGTGTGATCTTCTGTTGTAATTTCATTCAAAATCAAATTTTAATTTCTTATATTGAAACTGCTTTTAAGAGTTATAATTTTATGATTCTGCATTTCCTATAATAATCTGCTTCAGCTTACGTAGTGGGTACATATAGTTAGGCTTAATTATTGCTACCTGATAAAATGGTGTTATAGAATAATGGTGCTTAAAACAGTCTTACTCTAATCATGACACTAATGAAGTTTAGTTTAAAACATTCTATTTTATCCATTGTAGTATGTCAGTAAGTAGTCTTGAGAGTAGAGACATTTTTATTTTTTGCATCATGAATAATTAATGTTAGTTATTTTACATACAAAATCAATGATTTTGTTGACACCCCCCTCCCCCCCCCCCTTTTTTTTTTTCCAAGTATTTGAAGATTGCATGGTTTATTTCTTATATCTTTATAATTTAGGTTATGGAAACTTCCTAAGCTTGTAATACTCTGAATTTGCCACTGACTCCAAGTAGTTCAGAGCTTCAGTTCTAATGAGGTCAGTGAGCATGGCAGATATTTATTAGCACCCTGTGTGAATTAGGCCATACTTTCACGTTGTTATTTCAACAACCTAATTATATCTGGGTTTGATATTCCAATTTAGTAACTAATACTGACTCCTGTAATGGATAGTATGCAGACAAACTGCTGCTTCTGACAGCACCACTGAGAGCAACAAGCCTGGTAGCTCAGACATCCGTGAAAGCAGCCTAACTGACGAGTTAAGGGCAAGAAAAAAAGAAAAAAAAAAGAAAGGACATGAAGGGAAAGGTACTGTTACAAGAAAAAATGCCAAGATGCCTTACCATGTTGTTTTCTACTGTTCTAAAAACAGCACTGTTCTGTATCAGGTCTCACCATCTGCAGTCTTCAGGTTAGTGCTTTTTATATGCTTATACAGTCTGACCTATTCCCAGTAAATTTGACTGTGCTGTGCTACTCTTTCTGACTAGAAAATAATAAAACTCTATAATAGATAAGAGTTATAATCAGCTTAGAGTATGTGTTTCCATTTTCTAGCTTATTTGAAAAGTTAATGCTGAGCAATTTAACTTTAGAGATGGCTGGGAATTTTTCAATATTGTTCATCAGAAGATAGCAGTTTAATGCCAAACTTCTTTATAGGAATGGATCACTTGTGATTAATGTCTCAATGCCAACCTCCCCCATTTTATTCAGTTTTGAGATTGTTAAGGTTATAGCTTGACATTTTTGAAACAAAGAATCCAGCTTTATGTTGAAATATGTTTAATTTTGAAGAGTCACATAAATTGTAATAAACATTGAAAATTATAAAAATTAAACCTAGATCTTTTGAAATGATTGTCAAAGAATTGTTTCTTTACCTGATTTTAAAAATTTCTTCTTACACAAGCCTTTGAAATTTTTTTTTATCCCAATTTGGGATGGGAGCATTGTTGGCAATCAGTTCTGCACTGGAAAATTATTACCGAGCTTTTACTAATGTTATCTGTATCTAACATATCTGTACTCTTCCGTTTGTTCTTTATACTCCTGTGACTGCTTTTTTATCATGTCCTTCAGAGTCTATCCCCTTGCTCTGTACCATGGGGATGCTGCAGAGTTCTGTACCTCATCTCAACCTCTTCACCATCTCTCTCTTTGGGCAATCCTAGCATACTCAGTAAAGTCTTTACGTTCTCCGATATCTGTTTTTACTGTCAAGTAAACAGCTCTTGCTGGCCGCATTAGGCTTAATCTTCTCCAAACTTCCACTATGACTTCTTTCAAATACTGTGGAGACCTAGGACACAAGTAGTTGAGCAGTGCATGCCACATGCTAGCACACAGGAGCATTCTGTGTTACATGGGATGCATTGTTTGGAGCTGGATGCTGGGGCATCTGGAGGGAAGCATCTGTGAGAGGCTCAGCTCTTTTGTGATTTGAACTCAGAGGGAGCTTGCACAGAAGTGAGGTGCTTGGGGGGGCATACCTTGGGACAGCTGAGCTGATCTAGCAGTTTGCTGCCTTCTGCTGCCTGTGGCCTTGGGTACCTGGTCCTGCCTCCTTCCTTGCACTGCATCTGTCGCTGGTCTGCTCCCTTGCTGAGCTGACTTAGCCCACCAAGCCAGGGGAAAAACAACCCAGCTGAGAGAAAGAGAAAGGGTGGTAGGAGTGTTAGATTGCCTCAGCCAACTCATGGAGCATCAGCCTCAGATATGCAGTGGGAATCAGGGCCTACAGCCTCTTTGAGAGGTGTCACCTCATGACTCCTGCTGAGTTCTTCCAAAACTCTTAACTTTAGCAGAGAATTATGTTGAGCACATCATCTTTAAAAGCCTGCTAAAAGCTTGTCTGTCATAACGATCAAGCCACTTTTCTTCTCTTTTTATGTCTTTCACATCCTATCCTCATTGTATCTATTCTGCCTTACTCGCTGCCAAAGTATCAAGGTTGTTTCCGATTAGCCTGTGATACGGGCCTTCTTTAAAACTCTAATTAAATTCTTGGTTGACCACAGTTGTGTTCCTTTTATCCTGCTGTTCACGCTTGGGCAGGATGTAAACTTCTGCAAAATGAATGCATTAGCCTTCTTCAAATCTCTCCTTAGAACTGTTTCTCAAGATACTTGTATGGTTAACACAATGCTCGGCTGAGCTCATCTCAAGAGCTTAAGCAGGAATATACACAGCACGGGAAATAAACAGGAGGAATTACAGGGTGTGTGGTTGCCCAAAGATGTGTACTGAAATCTCGATCCTGAACTCCAAATTGACTGGACAAGGCCCTAAGCAACCTAACCTAACTGCAAATTTGGCCCTGCTTTTAAAAGGGAGACAAACTATATTACCTCTAGAGATCTCTTCCAACCTTAATTGTTCTACCATGACCCTTCTTTTTTTTTTTTAATTGTGTGTTCTCTTGTACTCTATTGTCTCTTATTTTTAATTTTATGTCCTTTCTTTGAACTCAAACTCTTTGAAACTGTCTCTGTTACTTACATATAGTACTTTTACATATTTTATATGTAAATATATTTAAAATATAACTTTAAATACATATGTAAATAAATGTTCTTTTTCATATAGTCTACTTTTTTTTTTTTTCCAGATCTGTTTGGCAATCATTTTTCCTGTCCTTTCTCAGGTCGATTAGTACCTTTTCATCAAAAGTCTTGCGGCAAATTTTGATGGCACAACTGGAGGGGAAGTAGTACTTCAGCACATAAGGATAGCTGAATCAGACCCTGAGTGATGTCAGGTGCATTACTGTGGAAGTAATTTTGTTATTAGAAACACTGCATTCAGTTAGATTCAGGAAAGAGGTGAAAACTGTTGATAGTATTCAAGTATGCCAGTCTTCGTAAGTGATGATAATGTACCATTTTGTTCAAGGATGTGATTGGCAATACAAATTTTAACCCAAAACACTTTAGGTATTTTAATGATGGGGAGCAACAGCCAGCATCTGGGGAAGGTGATAAAAACCAAAAAAATAAAGTACTGAGCCAGAGTTTGTAGCCAAAGTCACCTCTGTGACACTTTCTGAAGAAGGCTTTAAAAAGGTATCAGTTGCTATTATCCACCAGCTTCAATGCAGCAATAATCGTTTAAGGCTGTATCTCCTTAGCTATGTAGTCTTGTAACTTGGACTGGGAAGTGGTCAAGGGCATCGTGCAGTTCAGGCAGTGACCCGTCCACATGAACAACATGTGGGGTGTACCCGAGTACCCCAGAAGTGTACTCCAGACCTACACTTCCCCACGTGTGATCGCACCACTACTTTGGCAATGTTTTCTGGTGCACAGGACATCGCTGAGTAATAACTAAGGGAAGGGCAAAAGAAAGAAGGAACTGAAAGCCATGGGAAAGACTTTCTAAGACCATGAGGGCTGCTCTAGATGTTGCAACCTGTGAAAAATAAGGCAGCAGCAAGGCAAAACAGGGGAAGGACTTCAACAGATGTGGAGCAACATGATTCCCATAAGCAGCTTCATCTATTTTGGGGGAGCTAGTCATAGTGTCAGTAATACAAGGACATATGATTCTGGCTCTGTTGCTACTTTTATGCTCCTCAAAAAATCTACAGCTTGATTGTCCTCTTACAGATGCTAGAATTAAGCACATAATAATCATCATCTTTTTACTTACTGCTCTCTCATGTTGTTGTTGTTAGTACAAAATGTTGCAATATTCTTAGTAAGTTCTCTGAAGTCTTAGTAGCCTAGTAGTGAAAACATGAGATAACATCAACACATGAAGTGAAATAAACACTTAAAACTGCATGATGTCTGTAAGAGTAAATAAGGTGATTATTATTTTACATCTGGTCCAGTAAATGGCATGTATTGTAATAAACGGCAAAAATGCGTAGTTAGCAGTGGAGATACATTGTTTTACCATGGATTATCGAAGTTCTGCTGTACAAAAGAATGAAAGACTTTAATTATGGTTGTGATAAAATATTTTCTCTTGGAACGTGCCCTTTAAATTATTTTTCTTTTCAGCATAAACTTTTTTTTACCTTGTAGTTACACGATACTCTCTTAATTGTTCCTTTCCTGTTTCCACAGTCTGACCTTTTTCTTTCCCAGTCCTTCTCAAAGCATGTCCTGATCGGTACACACTCTGCAGACCCCATTGTCTGCTGCAGCAAGTTGATACCCGCTATCATTCTTTCAGCTTCTTCTTTTTCTTGGAGGTTTCCTCTCTGTTTGCCTTTTATCATGTTCATTCATTTTTCTCTTTCTTTTCTCTGGGGAAGTCTATAAGGATATAGTAAGAGAAATATGATAAATACCTTCAAGTAGATAATTTAAAATTAATATCTGACTTGCTTGGTAAGTGGGATAAGAAAAAAAGTAAGTTTTGATACATCAGAATGCATCTGGTAAAGTCTTAATGCACCAAGAAAAAACATCTACCTGTACTTCTGGGAGCAATGGTCAGCCCTCAGCTCCCTCAGCAATAAATCTGGCTTCAGCTAAATGAATTTCATGTTCCACTACTGTGTTTTATTGTTCCCTTAGGTTAACTAAAACCAATCCTTTTGCTGCTGCTGCAGTCAGTGATGTTATAGAACTTTATACTTTGGTCTGAGCCAAAAGATTGCAGTTAACTATGGGTGATGATGATGAAGAAAAGTCAAACTCTTTTTGTGCATCATTTAATCTCACCTTGAATTATCTGTATGTCACCAGAAACACAGCTCAGATCTGTTGTCTCTTCACTAATCTGCTTATTTACATGGTTCCCAAATTATCTTCCTAATAGACAACCATCTGGAGATTTCTTAACTATTTTTTGTAAAAAATTGTTAAAAACTATTGGTCTTTTTTGCAGCCCTACTACAGTATTCTTTTAATGGGAAAAAAAGGGTGAAAATATTCAATCGAGTGTCTTCAACAGTGATATTTGCTGATACATATGCTCCTGTATATGATACCTAAATAGATAACTGGAAGATAATTAGCAAAGCTAATCCTAGAAATTCCTTCTTTTTGTTTGTATAGCATCTTTTTCTAATACTTCAGCTTCTAACACTTCCCAAAATTTCTCCTGCTTTGGAAGAAGCGCTTTATTTCCCTGAGTTTACAATTTCCATCGTTGCAGGTAAATTAGCAAACAGGTTCGCTGAGACAGTTTGACAGAATTCTCTCAGCTTGTGAGAAGCTGATTGCGAAAGAGGAAAGCATGTCTCAGACCTGCTGCTGACAGTTGTTGCGGAGGCAGGAGGTATGGGTTATCCTCCCCCGAATAAGCCTGTCGATTTGGAGGCTATAATGAAGCTGACCGTCAGTAGGCTTGCTGCCTTACACTGACAAGGGATGATTGGTAGGAATTGAGAAAGATCTGTTTTGGGGAGAAGGAATCAAGAGTAAAAAGTTTCTACCAACATCTTCACTTCTTTTAGGAAGAAGAAAGGGACTCTCGGGGTGTCTTCTCCTGCCAGGGACCAGGGAGAAGCTACCAGCCCTCTGTCGCTGCAGAGCAGGCAGGGTGCTGACTGATCTGTGGCCAGCGTTGGCTTAAGATACTACTTCCTATTAAGTTGAAAAGTTCAAGCTGTGCTCAGTTTTCAACCCACATGACCAATTTACTATTGGTGTGAGATGAGACTCCATTTGCTTCTATGGACTGACCTATGTTTATGCTGGTGGTGAATTAGGCAAAATATATTCATTCTGGCTTGATCACAGAACCTTTGATTAAACTATGTTTTCCTCTATTTTCTCATGAAGGGCTACATCTGGTCATGTAGGAATAGCTTGTAATAACACTGAAACATAAATTATTTGATGAACTACTTAAGACTATTCACTTAATGCATGATAATCCTGTGAACATGTTAACAAGCAGCAATTCTCTGATGATTAAACTGCTTTAAAAATGTCTTTGTACTCATATGTCATTAGAATGAACTTGGCACTTCTAAAACATCCATTATTCATCATGTTCCAGTGTTGCATCTGACTATCGCTTTAATTTCACTCATTTAACAAAGCAATCTATTCATTACAATAGTTTGAAACATGTTTTCTAAATCAGAAAAACCCTAGTTAAATACACAGCGTTACTTATCTTTACAAGTATAGTAGAGCAAAAAATAACATCCCAAATTGTAATTACATACTTGGTGCATTTCAATATGCTAACTAAAACTAAATGGATGTTTTAAGAAAAAACTTTGTTGAAATCAGTGATACTGTTATTTGGGGAATCAGAATAGGTAAAACACCATGCTGAAAGCACAAGGTTGACCTTTCTTTCCGAAATAATTCAGCAAACCTTTTCTCAGTAATCCTTTTTCACACGCATTTATTGTCCTGATCACTCAAGCAGCAGAGAAGGACAGAGTATTATTACTGCAAATATGAATACTACTTATATATTTTATTTTTTTAATGGTTGTTTCCTGCTTCTCCTGTATCTTTTAATTTTACAAGTCTTGGGTATTTCCATACATTGTGAACCCCATTAAATCCTACATTATCTTTGCTCCTTTTTGAATTTGTGTGTGATGGGCTGTTCCAGAAGTTTTTCTTCACTTCCTAGCAAGCCCATGAGATGTATCTCAGAAAATATTGGACTGCTAATTGACTCCATGTTTGAAGATTTTTGACTCATGGGCTGCATGGGCTCCATCTCCTGTAAGCGAAAGACAGCTTTTGTCAGAGGAGGTAGACTGAATACCGGTTAAGTGGACCACTTGAAGAAGTATCAACAGAAATGCATTTTCTTTTCAGTGTAGCTAAATTAATTTCCAGTTGAACTAGTAAAATTCTGGTAAATAACAGTGGGAGATGGGCTAATAACCTCCATACAAGCCAGAAATCTTTATTCTCAGAGTGCATGAGCGTCTTGCAAAACACGCACAGATATGCGGTGACTAAACTTTTAATCATTGGATTTTGAAAAGCACTTTAGTCTCTTAATTTTGCTTTAATAGTGCTTCTTGGGCTTGCTGGGAAAACAGTGGATAGTCACCTATGCTATGCTTATTTCGCACAGATTTTTGATCAAACATGTTTTTAACACATTCTGTTAAATGTGTCTGTTGCTGAAGGGGGATGTTTGAACAGCTATGGAAGGTTTACAAATGCTTTCCTAATAAGCAATAGAGGTAGGGAGTCCTTGTTGATTGTATTAACTCTTTCAACAGCTCTTGGTACAATAAAAGTCAACATATTAATGATTAGTCTATGGAATTGTTAAAATAACGTGAATAAAATATGTGTGAAAGAGATGGAACAATTGTGTGGTAAGAGGAAGATAAAGAGGTGGACTTGGAAAGATTTCAGTAACCCTTGATCTCTGTGTGTTTGGCTAAGAATATTGATGGAATCAGAATAAACTAAGAAACCTAACTATGGGCTCACTTTTTTACATTTGTGTCTCTTCCTGTGAATCACAGTCCTTCTTTGTTCATAGCCCAATAAATGAGAGTTAGTTTGCAATGAGTTAAGAATTAATTGCAGAGAATTTCTACTGAAACATTTCAAAACTGTATTAGTATGTAGCTTTTTTCATCAATCTTTCCTTAAAAAATGGCAGGTTATGGCACATGATATTTAGTGCTTCATCTGTGGCAGCATCAAAATTGAGTTAGTGGTGTCTCAAGCTTTTGTATGCCTTTTTATGGTCAGACTTCTTAAGGTATGTTAAGCTTTTCCTTCCAACTAACCTTGATAGCATTTGTGGATATATTGCTATAGCTTTGGCTACATTTATGTGTAATTCAACCTATGAAAACCCTTATGTTGTATATGGAAATCATTCTGAACTGTTTCATACTGAGGAATTGTTATTTACAATGCAAATAATCTACAGTTTCTACAAAATGCTAGATAAGGACCTTTTTTAAAACTTAATTAATGTGTCTGTATTTCTTTAACACGCAGCCCCGGTTCTCCCTGGGGCATATCAGCAAAGCCAGTCCCAAGGATATGGATACATGCACCAGACCAGTATGTCATCCATGAGGTCCATGCATTCACAGCCTCATTCAGCAGGTCTGGTGAGTATTAGATTTAAAGAACGATTTTATTTGGTAAGCAACATTATCAGCTGTTGTGAAATCTCTTAAATATGAGTGAATTGGTCCCTTTGAATTGTATAGTTGGACTATTCGACTGTCCTAGTCCTAAATGTAAGTAATATACCTCATGTATAAAAAAGATTAAGTGACTGAGGGCAGTGGCAAGAGCTGCTCTGTCAGAATGCATTAAATAAAATAATTTATGGTCTCCAGAAGGCAGAGAAATAACTGAATCTTCTATCTGCTAAAACAAATAGTAAACACTGGGACAGTATTTCACAGGCTGAGCTTTGATGTTATGCTCTGTGATGAATTCAGGCTCCTAGCGCTGGATGAAAACCAATGGTCTCTTAAGATCACTCGGTTGGTTTAAATTTGTTTACAATTTTTTGACTTGCTGCTTTTGTACTAGCAGGCTTTGTGCCTATTCATATTACTCATCTCTGCTTGTATAAAGCTAGCTCAGACTCCATATTGGTGCGCCCTTTCTAATTCAACAGAACAGTCATGCACCCACTCGTGCCTGATCCAAATCAAGTTATACTCGATTGCTGGGTGACTGGGAAGAAGCTTTACCATGAAGCCATGGCCACAGTCATGAAGTTCTTAATTGTGGTGGATGGCAATGTGAAGCTGGAGTGAATATTTTGTTTTAGAAGTAACTGGTCATGGAAGGAGAGCTGAATGGGTGCTCAGCTAGGGTTTTTAGGAAATTGAGCTTCTTTTTTCTTTTTGAACTCTTTATATAAAAAGTTACGTTTTAATGGTTATCATATTTTTTTTATCATATCGCTGTCTAGAGATTTCATAGTTCGGATCCAGTCACATTTTACCTTAAAAATAGCGACTTGTAATTTTGAATTCTGAACTGTTTTGAACTGATGTATATTTACGACCTCTGTCACCTTTTTTAGACATGATGAAGTATTTAAGTATGAACCAAACTGAGAGGTTGCTGAGCTGAAAAAACCTGTTTTCAAGATTAGCTGAAACTTGTATTTTTCTTTAAGACTGAAAGTCCATGGCATTTTATATTGTAAAGATCATGGCATTCTGGGAGGTCTGGGTGCTTTCAGGCTTGCCAGTTTCTCAGCTGCTTGGGGGCTGAGGGGGCTAACTTGCTGGGAAGTCTGGGATCCAGATACCTGCACCTTTGGGTGATCCAATAACCTGGGAAACTCCTTGGACACCTGCCTGACAGCTGTGAGGCAGCTGATACTAGAATCAGCCATTGATTTCCAAGGATATCACAAGGCACCTGGGGAGCTGGCTGCTTTCCAAAAGGGCCAGAGTCCAAAAAATGGGAGACCTGGAAGCCTGGGCTTTGCCAGCAGATTTGCTGCTCAGTGGGGAGCAAAGCAGCCTTCAGATCCAGCAGATAGAGAACGGAGATGCCTGCAAATCTCAAAATGCACTTAGCAGCCTTCGCAGCTATCTGGGCAGGTAGATGGCTACTATTTCCCTGATATCTCTCTCTCCCAGTAACTTACTTGCTGGGCTGCCTATTGAAACAATATCATTTCAATCATCTTGAGAATCATCATTTGTCTCTCCTTCCAGAACTGGGAATACAAAGGTAATAGGAAAAGGAAGGGAGTGAAGTTAAAGCATTTAAAAAATAAAGGATTGACTGAGTGTCTCCTTTCAATAGGATTTCTTAACCCTTTTGTGAAACTGTTGCCATTTGACATTCTTTTAAGTGATAATAGCCCTTAATCATGGGGAAAAAGGAAACAGCAAACATCATAGTTTGAATGGATCTTCTTGCTGTTAAAGAGTGAGTGGGTTTCCTTGTGGACAATAAAACCCAAACATTTCCAGAGGGAGAAAATCAAGGACTGCTGGCCTGGTGCTGACTGCTAACTTGCCAGTCTGGTAAGGAAGACAGAGTGTGGTCTTATCACCCCCCAGGGTGATGATTCTGCTCAAAAAAAAAGTGGCATCTCGGAGGCAGCTAGATACCTGGCCATGCTCCCTTGTCTTTCCACCTTCACATCAAAAGACTATCTTTTCTTTAGCTTATGCAGCTTATCCAGGTGTGCTGGGCATGTTACACTCAGCTATTGGGATGGCACAAGTGGTTCCCAGTATGTGCTGGGGGAAACCTCTGGTTGGGGATGTGTTGAAGTGTAGTGATTTGCACAGACCGAAGATGGAAGGCAGTGTTGCAGTGCTTTTCAAATGCTGTGTGGACATGCCTAGGAGATCTGACAAACTTACACAATGTTAGGTTTATTGCTTTGAGCTGCCTGTTCAGTTCTGGGCTTTGAGCAGTACTGCCAGAGATGTAGCCTTGTCTGGCTAATCCAGGCAGAGGGAAGAAAGAAGTAAGAGAAGAAAGTAAGAGGGGGAAGAGATGGGAGGAAAGAAATCCCAGCCTGAATACTGGTCTCAAAGCACAAGCAGTTTTTGAGACTTAACTAAAAGCAATGAAGGTAACAATGAAGGTGACTGATGGGACTCACCCGAGTTTGGCCAGGACATCTCTAGGGTGAGAGTGATTAAGATCCCATGGGTTATATCAGGGTGGAGATGATTGGAGATTTAGCTGCTGTAGTAAAACCTACTCCTTTCAGCTGGTTTGTTGCACTGTCATCAAATCACGGTCTCCAAAAGGCATAAGTTAATTTTATAATGACGTCCACCAATTTCCTATACTGAGAAATAGAAATTTTCTAATTTTTAAGTTTTCAAATTCTGGTTTATGTAATTTTGAGCATGATCCTAACACAGTCTCTGGGTAGATTTTTTTTCCTAGATAAATTGTGTTATTTTCTGATTCTTAACTTTTGCTCACTTTCTATGAGCAGTTCTGCATAATGGGCTGAATTAAGTTGTTGCTCAGAGTACATAATGTTTTATAACAGACCCCTGAAGGCTGTTTGCCTCTTTGGAAGATAACGGAGGGTGCTCTCACGTCTTTAGCTAACTTAAAAGTGGCAGGAAAACAGAACCTAGGTTGCAAATTGGCTTTCCTTGATAGCTGTTCTATGTGAAGGATGCTGCAACAGGTACTTTTCCTTGCAAGGAGCGATCCATAGAATAAGTATAAACTGGTGGGTGAAGTGGAAGTATGCATCTGTCAGCTCACATCTGGCTGGGGAGCTGAGACTGAGAGAGCTGAGCTTCAGTAGTTCATATGCACAAGACTTACTGTTCTGTCTGAGCAGTAGCTGCAAGTTAGACCTTTGAGGAGGTGGGAGATAAGTGAGTATTTGACTATTTTACAAAACCCCAACCTTTTCTTATACCCTCTTGTGCTCTCAGTACCTGCTAAACTCACTACCGACAGAGGAATAATTCACTAAAATGCATTTTAAAAATCCCTGCTTTGAGTCCTTTAAGCATTGTAATTCTCAATTATATAGCCCAGACTACACTCTGAAGTGATAATTAGGCATTAAATGCTAACAGGATTATTATGGAGATTTCTCCTGACAGCCATTTAGTACCTAATTAGGTGTTAAGGCCATAAATTTAGGTTTCTCAGCAGCATTTAGGGCCCTAATAAATTTTTTTAAAGTTTGAAATTACCAGCTTGTCTTCACAACTGTGCCACCACGGTGATGTAGTCAAGCTGCCTTAAAGGAGACAGCAATAGTACATCCTATACCATGATGTTCTAAGGATGAGTGAGCATCCTTCTGGGTGAGCAAAAACTTCTCTGTTTTTTTCCACTTATATGTTAGTTTAATAAAACATTTAATCTCTTCCCCTAGTCTTTGCCCATTTAAGGGAGACATATAAGCATGGCCCAGAGGAAAATCTATTCTTTGCCTTATGCCAGATAAGGATTTACTACCATTTTTCTTAAATGGACCTTTTTTTGAAATAAATTGTTTAAAGGACTAACTGCTGCTGAGCTTGTTGTGATAGCATATTTTTCACTGTTTTTTTTGAGTTAGTTTCAAGGCTCAGTAGAGAGATCAGTTGAAATAGTTGGAAAAATAGTTTCAAGGCTCAGTAGAGAGATTGGTTGAAATAGTTGGAAAAAAATAAAATTCTCAAAGGCAGAGACCTTTCTTTAGGGTCTTCCAACTACTAGTTTTCTAGCTTGTGAATCTTTAAGGAATTTTTGGTGATGATAGAACCTTCCCAATTAGTTGCTTCGATGTAGTGCATAAACAATGATGTTTTTTTTTCATCACCTTCCATGAACACTTGGAATACATTGAGGAACCATCAAGAAACCACATACCTTTGGTTGAAAATCACTCTTGATCACAGCCTGTAGGGCAGCAACATTACAAGGCACGGCAGAGAACAATTACACAGAGCGAGACTCAAATACAGTTCAGAGTAGGCTTGTCAGGAAAACTAGTGGTCTCCAGTGTTTAACCAGGAGTTGATTTCTCTGTAGTGTTTAATCTGCACTACCAGTGATGAAGGCAGAATCAAGACAAAAAGTGTATTTCTAGCATGGGAACAGTAATAATGACTTGCCCTATAGTGTTTGAATTAGATGATCACAAATTTCCAGCACGTGACAAACGGCCTACTCATTGTGTGTGGAGGAATCTCCATCTTTTCTGAAAATAATTTCCTTAAAAACCCTCAAAAAAACATATATGACATGGGCTAAAACTAATCCAGAATTGTTTCCCTCAGCTGGGAAGCAGAACAAAGTTTGCTGTCTCTTAAAAGGTTCAGACAATAGTTCTAGGCATTAACGGAAACATTGACCGTTTTTACCTTATTTCTCTTTAAATCATTGTACCAGAAAAGTTCAGCTAGGTATGGTGACATATCAAAAATTGCTGGTAGGGAAATTAAATATTATCAGTGATGCTTGAACTGCTCTTGACTTCTGTCGAGAGACAGGGTAAGGAAAAGAAAGTACTCCTGGGAATTTTAAAATGAGCTAGGTTTGTTCTGCTGTTAAGATACAAGGGTAGACTGTTTCCTCTGAGTTTGAAAATGCACTTTGAATTCCAGTAAATGATAGCATTTTATTGGTTATGAGTGGAAATAAATACTCTGTTTAGAAAGAAAATGGAAATCTTGGCTTCCAGTGGACAGAGGTGTAGAGAAATTTGGCTTATCTAATGACAGGACTTTGTGTTCTGTTTAGATCAATATTTTAACCTGAATATGCAAAAATGAGTACTCATAAAAATTATTTTTGCAGACTTTTTGAAATCTTGTTTGTATTTTTTTTTTTTTTTTTCCCCATTAGATAATAATATATTCCTAATTCTTAATCTGGGGTAAAATCCTAATGAAATGAAGGACATTCAGTGAGATGGCAAAGTTAATGACCTGGATGAAGACTGTATTTCTTTTCTGTAGTGAAGACACAGGAGAAGCTATTGGGGAATCATGCAAATAGGGAGCAGAAGCACAGCTAGCCATGGCTGGATGTAATGAACTGTTACTAGTGAATACGTGAAACAACAGTTGGAGTATTTCAAGAGGCAGTGAATGGCTTGAAATCTCTTTGTATGAGGACTTTGGACAATATAGGTTCACAAAAATAATTATTTTGGTACTCAGAAAAAGGGGCTGTATTCACTGCATATTTGACAGTGTGGGGGGTGTACGGTTTCTTTTCAACAGGTAACTTGTGATTTCTCTCTCTGCCTTGCTCCTTCTGTTCTTTTTCCTGCTCTTTTCATTTTCTTTGTGCAAAGAAGAGAAGGAATCTATCTCTGTTTAAGCTTGAAACTTTACAGCCTTGTTTTCTTTCCTTCAACAGAGGACATACAGAGCTATGTATGACTACAGTGCTCAAGATGAAGATGAAGTTTCCTTCAGGGATGGTGATTATATCATCAATGTGCAACCAATTGATGATGGCTGGATGTATGGTACTGTTCAGAGAACTGGGAAAACAGGAATGCTTCCAGCAAACTATATTGAGTTTGTTAACTAATTTTTGTCTCTAGTCCTTTGAGCTTTATTATGATTTACTCAAAATCTAACCTTTTAGAAAAAGTCAGAAAAATCTTTAAAGAGTACATATTCATTACTTTATCACTGCTGTAACAGTCTGCATTCTCACTCAGAATCCAATTTAGAGTCCTTTAAAGTAAAGATAAATAATCAACAAGAAGCTCAGAGCTTTGAAAACAGCATTGCTTATAATAGTGCTCCCTCAAAATGAAAAACATATATGGAAGCCTGGTGCTGCCAATCCTATAAAGATTTCAGTCAATTAGCTGTAAAGGGGAAATACCTTTTCCCTACACTTCAAAGACATTATTTCTCTTTATAATAACAATCATAAAATTGATTCACTTCGTATGGCACTCCGAAGTCACAGGAGGTTAACACACTGAGTTTGAACACATCTTCAAATTATTAGGGAGATGTTTAATGTTTGAGCAGTTAGCATTCTAATAAAAATAAAAATATTGAGTAGATAATTCAATAATTTGAAATAACAAATAATATGCTAATAAAAAAACCAAATAAAAACCCCTACTGCCCAGCAGCCTTACAGTAAACAGGTCTATTTTGACAGCAAAAATTTCCCGACTCTTTCATACCCACATTTATTTCTGGATTACCCATTTTGTCTTATTTCCAACAGTGACCTCTTCTATCAGCTTTGCTTGCATCCCAGTCCATCAGTTAGATCCATGCCTGGGATTCATGGTTCTTTGGTATCTTTTCCACAGAAAATTCCTTGCAAAGACTATCTAGAGTATAAAACCTGTCAGTTCTTCTGTTTCCTTCTAATAATACTTAGCATTTAAATAGAAACTTCCATTAGGGCAATGTACAACCAATACTTCCTGTTAGTTCCTTTACCTTCACCTGTACTGCTGTAAATAAATAGTCTGTATGAGGCCCCAGTGCTGTGCAGTCACACAAAGCCTGCAGTCACATCCCTCCTTCTTACCACAGGTAACTCGCTTAATGGCTGCTTTGCTGATGAGCTAACGTACCTACCCCTGCTGCAGAAATACTCGCACCTCCATTGAGGAGTGGAGGAGAGCTCTGGTTATTGTAGTGCATTTCAGCTCAATGGCCTATTGCTTCGGTTTCCTCCAAAAAATCTTGGTGATCCAACAGTGGGTTGTATGCTTGCCAAATGATTAACGATGGAGAAATACTATGTTTTCTTTTACTGTTTTAATCTTTCTCATAACTGACACAGAAGGGAAAACTAACCAAACAGGAGTCCAACATACTCTATGCCATCATGCTTCAGTTTAGCTATCCATAGAAAACAGTAAAAATATTTTGCTGACAGACCTTCACATATGCTATTTGGTGTCCATTAACTTATGGTCAGAACTGAGAGATCCAGGTCTCAGTCTGTGAGGCTGAGGAGAGGATCAAATAACCGGTGACATAGTGGACCTGTCAGAGGGACTGCGGCAGCAGGCTTGGGTCACAGGGAAGTTGCTTTTGCTTGGACTGGGTGCCAGGAGGGTGCCGTGTTCCCTCCCAGGGAGAAACTCTGGGAGGAAGGACAAAAGAGTTAAAGATTCACATGGGAACTTACTCATGTGGATGCATACATGTGTAAGGAAGAAAATTTTTTTGCTGATAGTATCATTTGTGGTGTTCAGCCATGTGCTAGAGAAGTTAATTTTGGAGTATCTCTCAGAATGTTGAGCCTGTGCTGGCTTTCTTCCATTTCTGAAATTTTTAAAGTAGGATTAAATATAGAGGTTTATAGACAATTTTGTATTTCTCGTTTCACAAAGTAAGCAAGCCTGCAGTATCTATTTAAAGAATAAAGAAGGAAGGCAGTATGGATTTGTTATGTCAACTGAAAGTTGTCAGTGCAAATACTTGCTAGTTCTATTTTGGCATACAATTAGGAACTGGAAAGCTTATGCAATTTTTTTAGGTGTTGCTAACAGGGCTGATCCCAGCTGCCAAACAGGGTGGAATGACTGCATTAAAAAAAAAAAAAATTAAAAAATGTCTGTGACTGTGGAATTGCCTGTGCTTTCTTGTCAGCTGCCTGGCTAAAGCTGACCAAGAGCATCTAACTTCAAAAAATGTGGTTTAAAACCAGGGATGCGATACTGTAAATACACAATCTGTATGGGTGACACTGCTGTCATTTAAAATTCTTGAAAGTTTTGCATATAGAGCTGCTGCTGCAACAGACCCTTATGCATTACTGGTGACTTCCACGTTAAATTAGGAAGCTTTGCAGGTCAAATGGCTTTTTCAAGAGGCTGATGTGGTAAGCTGAGCTAGAAGCTCTGAAACAAGCAGTCTGCTTCTGTGTTGGTTTTCATCACCAGGCATCAACAGCAAGGAGAGGAATCCCATCTTACGATGGCTGGCAAATTTTTTATGATGATGCCTGAGGCAGAATTGGCTATCACTTGCTGCTGTGCTGCTCTATTAGCTGTGTAATGCTGACAACAATAAAAACAAGTTGTTAGTTTGTTAGCCAGATATGAATAAAAAGAAATATAGGGCATAGATATATTGCATCAAATTGCAGTTTTTACTGACTTACAAAAAAGAAAGTCTCCACCTATAAATACACTAGCATTCTTCCTAAGTAAGGAGACGGCTTACAGTGTTGAACACTGTATGTATAGTGAAAAGTAAATCGGAAAATGAGCATTTGATGGCATTAGAGGACTATGTTATGCTAAACAATGGAAATAAAATTTCCTTTCTGAATTTTGAATATTCATTAGCCTGGCAAAGCAGCTAAAGCAATTTGCAAAATAAGAAAGGTCAAGAAAACAAAACAGTATGTGAATTGTATTCCTCTTGAGAATGGTGTGTCAGCAGAATTATTAAGATCTGTTTTAAGTTACTCATTCATGAAGTCAGGTTTTTATGTTGTATATGCTTAGTCATTCGTGTTTATATGGAATGGTTCCTGCTTTTTGATATAAAACAAACTTAAGTGTCATTATGCAGCTTTGTTCTAAGCAATGCTATCAAAGGCCCAAAATTATCAGAGTGCAATTATAAAAATGTTTTTTAAGATCTAAAATTTGTAAGGTAGGGAAAGTAAGTCAGCAACTAAATTGTGCCAGCACAGGTTTTACAAGGCATATGTTGGAGCCTGTTACATGCAGTGGGATATAGGGGTGAACAGATGTTATATTCTGTCTTGTCACCTTTAAGGTATATATTCCTTTTTAACACAGCATGTTCCCCTCACTGTACTTTCTTCCTGTAGACAAGATTTTTCTGGGGAAAGGAAAAGACTTTTAAGGAGCCAAATTTCCCAAGATGTTCCAGAGTTCAGGTTGGAAGTTCACACATTCAAATTTTAAGCATTTTAGAAATAAAGAAGATACAATGTGCTGTAATTCTTGCTAACACGAGTATAAATGTAGAAAACAACATAGAGCATATTCATACATATATACAAGAACAAATGGGTGCCTTGCTTTTCATTACTCTTTCTTGCCTGGCTAATCTTCATTTTCTAAACAAAGCTACTTACAGATACTGCAGTTGTAATTTTTCATTATGGAACATTAGCATTTAATCTTGATGAAACACAGTTTTCTTGATTACATTTGACATACCATAAACCGGTTCAGCAGATTGGGATTTGACAGAGAATCATCTCCCATGGATTATATTTTTGACAAATGTGTCCTTACCAAGTATTCCTCGGGGATATGGAAGGTCTCCAATACTTGGGAAAGGTAATAATTCTAGTTTTTATTGTACAGTGACTGCATGTCATCTTATACAATGACAAAGAAACGACAAATACAGAAGTCTTTGGCAGAAAGTGGTACAGGGTATAAAACGTTAGATTTTAATTATGTTGATTAATACTCCATTTAAAATACAGAATATGCTTTAGTTAGTAAATGTTTAAATAATATACTGAAACAGACAAAAGATGCTGTTGAAAGAAGATCTCCAAACTGATGTGCTGGCAAATGCAAAGTACTGGTGAGCTGTGGAAGAATAAACTATTTTGCAATGCTTTAGTGATTTTCTCCAGCTTTATCCATAGGAACCCCATCTCTCCTTTTGAAAGAAAGCCTGAAAGCTATATTTCCTAAACTGCCTGCACTACAACAGTATATTCAAAGGAATTTCATATGCTTCTTGTGTCTGATAACTAGAATTTGCATATTGTACTTAAGTTGTAATCCAGTTGTTGTTGACATTTGTTTAATTATTATTATTTTAGGGGGGAAAATAAGCTATACTGTAGCATTTAAATCATGTGTATTTAATATTACTATTAGAAGTTGCTAGACCATTGGAAGACAGCAATGGCTGTATTGACATTGATTAGCATGATGTGGAAACTCTCTCAGCTGTTGGTTTTTGCAGTGTGATATAAAAAGCAAAAATGAACCGCTGTGCAGTTTGGCTTATGTTTGCTTTAAAGTGTGTAAAGTTTTAGTTATTTTGCAAAACTGTACTGTATTTGGGAGTATACAGTTATGAAGGTAACAATTGTTTTTCAAAGGACAGCTATACTTACTCTTGGATCATATGTTGTATCATCTTAATTTGGCTTTTGTTATGCAGAAAGTTAACACCAGCTATTAAAATATATTTTAGTAGAAATGCTTTAATTCCTGTTTCTTCCTCTACACTGTGAATATTTAAGCCTTGGTGGACTAGAGCAACATCATGCTGCCCAAAGTACTAACCTATGCAAACTAGTTCACATTTTAGTTGATGTCACAGTGGATGTAACATAACAATTTATTTTGCATAACATTAAACGTCATTCAAATAAAATATTAAACCCAGCACTATGTATGTATTATATTCATAAACAATACTCTGCAAAGCTACCATAGCCATTGATATAAGCTATCAAAGATGTATATTGTTTTAAGTAAGAAAGCTTTGAGTTTTCAAACTTCAGTAGAATATTTAGCACTATTATTCTTCAAGCTCGATCTCAGAAAATAGTTTCCTAAAATACCATTTTATTTCAGAATTGCCCTCTCCTCAGAGGGTTAATTTGCTTTTTCAGTCTGTGTTTGTAACCCTTCAACAGAACAGAGAGTTACATTCCATGTCCCTTGGTTTGTTTAAATAAGCAAAGGTAGTAGGTGAAGGAAGTCCGCTGATTTGACTGATGCTGGTTTGCTGCTCTTTGAATGGGCATTTGGTTAGGCATGCTCTCAGTGCAACACTAGTGAAAACAAATTGAATTACTGGCCTCTTTAAGACAATTTTATATACAAATGTGGTTCTTGGATTATCTTTATTCACTTACACGAGTTTATTTTTACAACATTGTAAGAAAGTTTAAGTTAAAATAAAATCCAGAAGTATTTTGGAACTGCTCTGCCTGTAGTTGAAGAAGATTATTATGCTTAGGGACATGTTTTATTTATTTGAGTGTTAAGTGTACAGTCCAATGTACTGCATTAGAATCTTTTAATTTTTATCAAGTGTTAGTTTGAAGAAGGCTGTTAACAATGAATGAGAACAAATGGCAGCTACAAATGGAGCTGTTTAGTTCATTCTAGGTAAGTGATGTACAGTTGCTATCACACTAACCTTCTCCTTAAGAAATACATGTTAGCATTCCTGTGAAGTTTAATTAGTTACAGAACTTTGATTCCGTGTTCTGTGGTGCTTTTATATATTGAAATGCTGCCAGTATAGCAAAATCCAATCTTTATATATACTGTAGCAAACAGCAGTTTTCAATAAGAAAAAAGATTTAAGAGCTGCCAAAATGGACCTCAAGCACTCAGAATGTGTTTTATTTGTAAATCCCTCCATAATCTGCTAGAGCAACTGGAGTACTTGGTTTTATATCTCTGTCCTAAATATGTATTTCAGGTGAAGGTTCTCCCCGAGAGCCACTAATGTGAAGTTGGTAGGAGTCGTGTGTTCGGCATCTGAAGGATTATGTCCTTACTCAATAGCAGTGTGATAGCAACTGCTACACATAGCAATAGCAATAGCAACAATAGATAGCAATAGCAACAAATGACTGAAGTGAAGAAGGCTTTCCTGCCTTTACTGACCCCATAGAGTATCATTATCAAAAGAATCTATGTACTGGCACTCGAAAAGTCCTGTGGAGACCCTCCACACTGTATATTGGATAGGTTGAGAGTTTCTAGCTATCGCTGCTTTTAGGATGCCCTTATTTCTGCTCTGTCACAGAACTGGGCTTTTGATTTTCTCTGTTGTGTTAATTAGCAAGAGTAAGCTAATTTTACATAGAGTTCTCTGTGCTGAGGGAATAGTTGCCCAATGCATTGGCTGTGACAAGTACGCCTGCCTTCCCTCCTCCCACTCAAACCACCAAGCCCAACCATGTTTCCAGTCCTGTCCTGCTGTGTACCTCTCTCTTCTTTCCATGAAGCTACCTGTGGGACACACTGAAATGTTATCACCAAATGATCAGGATTTCTTTTTTTTCTTCCAAATGATTCCTTTTATCATAATTCTTTCAGTGATTCAGTTTATTGCACAAACTCAAAACCAGTAATAACAGCATAAGGAAAGAGGTAGCATATGAGTGGGAAGGCATGGCTGAAGTGAAAAGCCACAGATTTCTTACTCAGGTTTTGCTGCAGAGGTTAGTACAAGTCAACCATGTGCCTGAGAGTGCCGGCTGGACAACTAACCTGTAAGCTGAGCAATACTGCGTAGATGTGCTTGGCCTGTGTCTGTGCTTATGTCTGTGCTGTTGTCGTGGTTTAAACCCAGTCAGCAACTAAGCACCACACAGCCACTCGCTCACCCTCTCCCCTCTGCCCTGGTGGGATGGGGGAGAGAATCGGAAAAAAAGTAAATCCCGTAGGTTGAGGTAAAGACAGTTTAATAGGACAGCAGAGGAGGAGAAAATAATAATAATAATAATAATAAAAGAATGTACAAAACAAGTGATGCACAATGCAATTGCTCACCACCCTCTGACCGATGCCCAGATGCCCAGCCTGTCCCTGAGCAGCAATCTCTGCTCCCTGGCCAACTCCCCCCAGTTTATATACTAAGCATGATGTCATATGGTATGGAATAGCCCTTTGGTCAGCCCCCCTGGCTGTGCCCCCTCCCAGCTTCTTGTGCACCCGGCAGAGCATGAGAAGCTGAAAAGTGCTTGACTAGTGTAAGCATTACTTAGCATCAACTAAAACATCGGTGTGTTATCAACATGATTCTCACACTAAATCCAAACCACAGCACTATACCAGCTACTAGGAAGAAAATGAACTCTATCCCAGCCGAAACCAGGACAGCCGTAGTGTCAGAAGTGATTATGGGGTAGTGTGCAGATACCTAGTCCAGCTTTTGAGCAATTAGTCTGAATCCCAACGGCAGGCCAGCCACTGGCATATGGCATTCATAAGGGCAAATTTATCCTTCCCAAAAATGAGACTTTGGATAGTACAGAGGGAACGAATTGTCAGTTGGTTAAAACTGCCTGTTCTTGTGCTCTGGGGGAAGGAAATCTCTTGTGTACAGTCAGAAGACTGAGACCCACGGCACCTAACTCTGAAATGTGTAAGTACCAGGATGAGATGATGTGCCACAGAGTTCACCTGCTCCACAAATTTGATACTGCATGATGTACTATGTGCTGGGCACGTGTTTAACAATGACAGCAGAAACTGGAGATTCATATTTATGCACTATGTCCTAAACAGAGTCTAAGCAGTCCTTGATTTTATATATTTTCACTTTGGTTTCTTTCCCACCTGCCTGCTGTTGATAAAATCTACATATGAAGAGGCCTGTTCTCATGCAGAAGACTACTGGCTTGTGGCTTTGACCACTTGTGTACAGAGAGATGTTCTCCAGGTATTAACATCTGCATCTTAAAATATTGCTTGGCATATAAATATCAATTTTCAATGATTTCACAAACAGCTGGCAACTTTTGTGATTGTTCTTTGATTCAAGCCGTAATTTTTCTGTGTTTTTCCTCCTCCTCCATCTTTCCCCTCTTGACATGCTTACAGCCTCTGGGACTGCATTGCTTTGGACAGCAGCTTTGCCAGGACCCAAAGGCTTCTCAAGGCACTGAGAAGAATTTAAATTGCTTGAAAAATGCTAGTGTTCTCTCCCCATTAAGCTCTCCCCTCCCCCCCAGCAGCTGTACACTGGCTTCACTGTACATCTTGGCCTTTTGCCTCCTCTTCTTTCAGCCAGGCTCTGACATCTCTGTCACCGAACCCAGTGGGCTTGGGACCTCTCCAGGCGGGCCTTCAGACCACTCTCTGCCCTCTATAATTCCTACGTTCAGGACTGAAACTTTAGCGTGGCTCACCTACCTGTTTTCCTGTCAAGACCTTTGAGCAGAATTCAAAGAATATTGACATGTGCCCATTTACTCCAAAAGGTGTTACATTTCTGTTGGCTCAGCTGTGAACAATTCTCTGTCACGAGTCCTCTTGACTGTGCTTTCACTGTCCCTCCTTGCCTCTGGGTGCCTCCTTCTGGAAGGAGGATCTGGAGAACTACAGGCCTGTCAGCCTGACCTCCCTGCCAGGGAAGGTTGTGGAGCAGATCATCTTGAGTGCCATCACGCAGCACATAGAGGACAACCAGGTGATCAGGCCCAGTCAGCATGGGTTTATGAAAGGCAGGTCCTGCTTGACTAACCTGATCTTCTGTGACAAGGTGACCTGCTTAGTGGATGAGAGAAAGGCTGTGGATGTTGTCTACCTAGACTTTAGTAAAGCCTTTGACACCATTTCCCATAGCATTCTCCTGGAAAAACTGGCTGCTCATGGCTTGGACGGGCGTACTCTTCGCTGGGTAAAAAACTGGCTGGATGGCCGGGCCCAAAGAGTGGTGGTGAATGGAGTTAAATCCAGTTGGTGGCCGGACACAAGTGGTGTCCCCAGGGCTCAGTATTGGAGCCAGTTCTGTTTAATATCTTTATCAATGATCTGGACGAGGGGATCAAGTGCACCCTCAGTAAGTTTGCAGATGACACCAAGTTGTGTGGGAGTGTTGATCTGCTTGAGGGCAGGAAGGCTCTACAGAGGGATCTGGACAGGCTGGATCGATGGGCCAAGGCCAACTGGATGAGGTTCAACAAGGCTAAGTGCAAGGTCCTGCACTTGGATCACAACAACCCCATGCAATGCTATGGGCTTGGGGAAGAGTGGCTGGAAAGCTGCATGGTGGAAAAGGACCTGGGGGTGTTGGTCGACAGCTGCCTGAATATGAGCCAGCAGTGTGCCCAGGTGGCCAAGAAGACCAATGGCATCCTGTCTTGTATCAGAAATAGTGTGGCCAGCGGTACTAGGGAAGTGATCGTGCCCCTGTACTCAGCACTGGTGAGGCCGCACCTCGAATACTGTGTTCAGTTTTGGGCCCCTCACTACAAGAAAGACATTGAGGTACTGGAGCGTGTCCAGAGAAGGGCAACGAAGCTGGTGAAGGGTCTAGAGCAGAAGTCTGATGAGGAGCGGCTGAGGGAACTGGGGTTGTTTAGCTTGGAGAAAAGGAGGCTGAGGGGAGACCTTATTGCTCTCTACAACTACCTGAAAGGAGGTTGTAGGGAGGTGGGTGTTGGTCTCTTCTCCCAGGTAACAAGTGATAGGACGAGAGAAAATGGCTTCAAGTTGCACCAGAGGATGTTTAGATTGGCTATTAGGAAAAATGTCTTCTCTGAAAGGGTTGTCGGGCATTGGAAGAGGCTGCCCAGGGAAGTGGTTGAGTCACCATCCCTGGAGGTATTTAAAAGACACGTAGATGTGGTGCTTAGGGACATGGTTTAGTGGTGGACTTGGCAGTGCTAGGTTAATGGTTGAACTTGATCTTAAAGGTCTTTTCCAACCTAAGTGATTCTATGATTCTGCGATTCTGTTCTATGATTCTGGCTTTTTCTGAGCTCAGCTGCTGATTTCAGAAAAGAGAGAGCTCACATTTTTCACTGTTTCATCAATATCCAAATAAGTTCTTGTTCGTTATCTTCTTCAGAGGATTAGCATATTAATTATGTTATCCCTGATGTTGGGCTGAACTCTTGTTTCAGGAGTCTTTCTCCATCAGTGTTAGAGCGAAGTTCTCATGCCACATAGATGTAGTGTGTTGCTCATTGTGGAAGCTGTGTGGATAGGCACTATGCTGCTTACTGGAACCTTTCAGTTCCTAGCACTGCTTATTCTGAATTCATCAGATAGGATCTCTGTGAGACATGATTATCTGTACCAAAATCCAGCCTTTCTATAAATAAATATGTCATTATAAAATAAACACTTTTTCCTGACTTATATTTCCTCTGACTCAAAATGACATTGACATCTTCCAATTTTGTAGCTTGTACTGACCTTAGGAAGCATACATCTAAAATAAGTTAGATGAATTAGGCTCTAAGGGACTGTTTAGGCAGACCTTGATGATTGCAGCTATTACACAGTGTGGATGTCTCAAGTTAGATGGGATAAGTGGCATATCAGGTCTTGCTGGCAAGTGGTTCAACTGAGAACTGAGGTCATGTATTTATTTGAGTGACCCAGCTATTCAAGAGACTGTCATTTTAATTTCTACTCCAGCAGTTGAAAATAACTACAAGAATTAGATTAAAATTATTTATAATCACCTAATTAGCTGTGCAGCTTAAACAATTCCTCCATCAACACAGAAGTGGAGAGAGTGAATCAGATAGTTTTGGCAAACCATGTGCAAGGTGGAGCAAACAAGCAGGCTGAATGTCAGGCTAGGCATTTGGATTGAGATTCACTGTGCTTGCACTTCCAACCTTTATCTATCCTTCTAATTTTTTCAAAAAAGACCCTTGAAGAAAGTATCTAACAACTAGGCTAGAGCTATATTGACTCTTTTTTCCATCTCTTTAGTCTAAAAATGTTTAATTAGGCTATATGAAATGGGACAGCATCAGTGAAATGGATGTCAGGTCTGAATTCTCCATGGTTTGGCAGTTAAGATGTTATTCTTGGACAAGATAATTACTCAAACCCCTTTGACAGTAAGAAGAACAAACAAATCCTGGATGAGGATTTGAGTTACAGGATTAAAAGAGAGATAAATATGTCCGCTAGTCACGCTCTGAAAGACCATCTCTTCTTGGTTTTCATAATAGGGCTGAGATACACCCTCAGCAAAGTGTTCAGGGCTCTGAATTGTGGGTAGGGAATGAGTGCCTGTGGCATCCCAGGTGAGGTGCTTCAGCCTTGGAGATATTTGAGACCTGGTTTTAGTCTCAGCATTTCCTACCTGCTGTCAAGAAACCGTGAAAGGGCAATATGTAGCACATATCTCTGATTCGGTATGTCCTGTGTGGCCGGACACATATCATGGGTCATTTTAAAATCATGTTGTGTGGAATGGGTGCGAGAATGCTCATGTTGGCCTTCAACAGACAGGAAATCCTCAAGCAGAAATGGGCCACCTGGAAAAAGGTGAAGGCCAAATCCTAATTTTGTGTCCCAGCTTTGCTAAATGTATGGATGCTCCTCACACAGCTCTGAGGAAGTGAGAGATTTTGCCCCCGATGAGCTGGTGGTGCCTCACTTCTGCTGGTGGCAGCAGCTCCTGAGCACAGACCTCCTTGGGGCAAGTTGCTTGAGTGGGTGGCCTTGCGGGCACCTTTCTCAAAACCTGCAGCTCCTCAAGCTCAGCCGTGCCGTTCAGCATTGGCTCAGTACCAGCAGAGCCCTCCTTTTCTTTTTTAAAAATGTTTTTCTGTAAGTGGCTCTTTCTACTTTGTTGCATATTTTTATCTCAGGCAGCAGAGCAGTAGCTGTGGCAGGAGGGACACAGGGATGTGTTTTCTGGAGGTGGGAGCGCAGCTATGGAGGTGGTGGAGCCGGCATGATGGGTGGGGATACAGACCCAGGGGAGGCAGGAGGAGCTGCAGAGCCGGAGGTATCCCAGTGACCTGGAATAGACCGAGTCGCCCTGGAACTAAGCCCCACCACTTGGTCCTTCTTGTGGAAGGCGGGAAAGGCTGGTAAATGTTCAAGGACCATTTCTCTTAAGTGGATATGCGAGCACTTGTGACAAATATTTTTCACGATCTCCACGCCATAGCTTACAACTACAAAGCGTGGAGGAACAGAAGGAGCATTCCTCGAGTAAAATTTATTTTTTTTGCTTCAAATCAAATTATCCTTGAAAGCACTCGATGCTTCACTTGGCCTACCATTTTCCAAGCATGGTAGGATTTACCATGAAAAGCAGCCTTCATAGTTTCTTATTTTCTTTCTTGCTGAAGTGCAGAGCAAGCTTCCTCTTGTTTCTTCTTTTATTTGGGCAGTTTCCTGCTGTGATGGGAGCAAAGGTCTCTTCACCTGGTGCAGCAGCAGCAACAGGTGAAGACATTCAGAAACTGCCCATGGCCACTGTCGTGTGCTGTGATCCTGCTGATACACATACCACTGATAGCTATGTATCCATCCGCATTTTTCAAAATCTCTTTGCATTTTTAGAAAAAAACGTCTAGGAGCTGAGATGGAGATGTACAACAATATTTGTTTTCCTCTTTTCTGTTGTACGCTGAAAGGGAAGCTGAGGAGCAAAATACCTGCATGTGAGCTTTTAAAACGGCCTTGCAGGGCTGGGTGAGCCATAGTTCATTAGTCCCCTTGGCAATAATGAAGGCAGTCATGTACAACTGGCACAAGGGGGCAGGTGTGCACCATTAAAAAAGTGTTCATAGTTTAAGATTGAAATTGTGTTTATGAATGATCAGAATTAGTAGCAGGACATAGTCTGGTAACTGTCGTCTTATGTGCATAAATGGCTACATTAATTGTGTTAATTAGAATGAAAACTCGCATTTCTACATAAAATCAAAAGGCTTTAGCAATACAAATTGAGTACAAAATTTGATTTCCAGTGCAGGTGAAAGCAGACATAATAATAAAAATGTTTCATGAAATAAAAATAATATATAAAAATAAAAATGTTTCATTAGTTCTTTTTACTGGATCAGATGAGGTGAGCCATTCAACTATCATAATTCAACACTTAAAATATAAACGTATTGACACCAAATATTATTGTGGTGCTCAAAGGTGTCCGAGTACTTAAAAATGCCTATGTGCACCGTGAAAATTGATAATTACTTAGAAACCTGTGGTGTTGCCTATGGTTGTGTCTCACGAGTTTGTAGAGTTAAATGTGTCTACAAAATGCTGTATATGACTGCAAGAAGAAAGCCAGTGCAGGAAGAGGCATGGTCAAGGAAAAGCTGCAGTAAGAGATGCTACAGCAGCAGAGGTTTCATTATGCTATTAAGACAAATTAATCTGCTGTAGAGACAACTTCTCATGCAGTGGCAGGATTTTCCTCCCCAGACCTCTCCTTGCTGTGACGTACACTGCATCTTCATTACCTGATTTGTTCCACATGTCATCCAAAGCAAATTAATATTTTTGATACATTTTTTTAAAATTAAAAGACAAAACTCAAGTGATAGAGATAAAAGCAGTAATTTTATTTAATGTGATTCCATTAAAAATGAACTTTTATTGCTGGCTGGACCTGGACTTAACATAGCACTTTGTTGCTCAAGCAATGCCAACTTCAAAATCATCTCCTATTTAGATTAATCTGAAATTTTTCAATATGCAAGCCACAGAAATGAAGCTTTGCAAGAACAGGGATATTTAATGAAAACTTCACTGTGGCTGTGTTGAAATTAATGGAATTAATACAAGAGAATAAGCTATTTACACCTATGTATACAGGGTGAGTCTGCAATTCAGTGCTCATTTGGGAGACTTTATTTTTCTGTGGAAGGAAAAGGCACTCAAGACTGTTTAAAATCTCACTGTTTTATTGTTGTAATACCATTGTGCCAGCAGATGATTAAAACTTGCCTTGAAGCAGTGGGGGCTCTGTTCAGCAGGAGACAATGCAGAGGTGAGTAGATGATGCTTCCCTGCTGCCTTTCATGTTTCCAAGCACATTTCTCAGCCTCACTTGGATTGTTCCGGGTCAAAAATGAGGATGTTTCTTTCCAAATTGTTGATATCTGACTGTTGGAGTCATCCCTGACTGATGTTCCCTAAATATTTGATTTCTTCCTTTTACCTACTGGACCTGTATTGCTGAAATGATAAAGCAGTTCCTTTCTCTCTTCTTTATATAGATGCTTTCTACATGAGCATAGCTTTAATCTCTCTTCCACAGTTGCCAAATGTATTATTTTCTTACAAATGTCTTCATATGCCAGTTGCAAATAATTTCAGTTCTTCTCTGAATTTCCTCTATTTTCTCTTTGTTTCTCTCATTGCCTAAAATGAGTGCAAGGATTAAGAAAGCTTCAGCAGAAGCACAGAAAGGACAACTTCTACCTTGCTCTAAGAGGTTGAAGCCAGTTATGTAGGGCCTAGCTGAGGTCCATGAATGTGATGGAGAGAAGAGCCTGGGTAGCATCTTCTCCATCAGACACTGCTAAGACTTGGCTTCTGCTCCCCTTGGGCCTCTGTAGGAAATCTGCTGCTCTTATAGCTCCACTAGTTTCCTCATATTTATTAGCTCTGCAAAATTGTATAATCTCCTTTACTGCTTTATTCCGCCTTGGGTGCATGTGCCTGGGTCCTCTGTGGTTCTTCCCTACACTTGGGTATCCTGGCCTTGGAGATCCAGTTGATGTGCTCCAGACTAGAATTGGATAACATGGCAATGTAAAAATAATGTTGATGATCAGAGCATTTGGGATGAAAGTGAATTCAAACTCAGGCCAATGTGGAGGTCTAGATGTGGCTGTGTGGATTCACCTCTCTGAGTAGAACCAAAGACTGGCTCCAGCGCCTGGGAATTGGCCTCTGGGAAGCTGTGCATAGAAGGCCGCCTTCTCCTAGCTTTCTGTGTGGCACCAGACAGGCTCCTCTCCTTTATTTGAGAGTGTAATAAAGTGGCTGCTAAGTGGTTAGTTGCCATGATTGCCCTTTTCCAAGCTTTGAGTGTAGACGCTACGGTTACTTTTAAGGAATCTCCACGGCCTTGAATTTTCAAAAGTAATTGCCTGTGGTTCATTAAATTCCTGAGTTATGTCCTTAGCTCCTTAGCCTGAATATCACTGGGATGCATTTTTAAAAATTTTTCTAAGCATTCTCTTTTCCAGTCATAATAACTATTTATTTCTACATAATTTTACGAGTAAGAGTTCCAAAGCTGCTTTCAGCTTGTATTTTTGTTATGTTTTTTTTCTCTACAGGCAACAATTTACCTAATTAATTCTGACTATAGAATTGTAGGATTCTTCCACTGTGTTTTGTGAATGTAATAAAGAACAGAGCAGAAAATACGAGAGCTTGAGTTTAATTCCAGATTTTTTATTTTGTTTATAGCTAGGTCATTGCCAAGATGTTATAGAGATACTTTGATTAAAATAAAAAAATACATTACTGAAAGCAGGAAGACTGGGTACTAAAATAAAGCTATTTAGCATGTCATAATCTTTTAAATTCCAGTTACCTGCTGTGTAAACCTGGGCTAAAAGTAGTTTCTTTGCAACATGATCCAGTCCCATAGGAAACGTGCTAACATTATAAAAGTAATTTTAAACTTTGTACAGTATTTACATGATATGATCAAGACCATTTCCAACTACTTTGATGAAGACTTAATTTATGGTCTGTGAAGAGGAAATGTCTGTCATTGAAATAACTCCCCTGCTTCATCTTTCAGCCCTAGTTTGTTTTCTTTCTCAACTTTTAGTTGTTGGTATTTATTAACGTACGTTTGACAAGATTGTGGGTACTGCTCGTTTTAGCCAATCCATTCTTGTAGGTTCATCATCCTTGCCCTGACATATTGTACAAGTTGTTTCTGACCTCAGTCTTCTGAAAACGTGGAAAACAGTATTTCCTAAGTTTTAGTGGAAGATTTGTGATAAACATTACTGTATTTACTGAGTGTTTGTAAAGCACCAAATTATGTTCAGCTAATGACTGTTTAGTGCTGAAGTTCAGCACATCTCACAGCTGGACATTAGCTAATGAACACAAGCTGGTCTAAATGTAATAGCTGTTTATCCTTTCAAGAAAAAAACAAGTTTGGTTCCAGAAAGCCTGGGTGAAGCTTTTAAACCAGACAGTTTTACAGACATGTTGTCATTCCTCAAATTAAGAATATTTCTCCACTGCCTGTCCGTGCTGTAGAAGCTATGGATGGTGACTCAGTAAAGGACCACCTTCTGTGTCTGGTTTGTTGAAAGGTCCTGACACAGAGTGCCGTAGAGCAATACTCTGCCATGCATAAAATCAAATCATTAAAATTGTGCACATGCTCTTAAAGTATGTTTTAGAACAGGAGGAGTACTATTCCCTGTGTCCTGACCCAATTTGTGTTTGCATCATTATTTTCTGTTTTCATAATTCTAATTATGTTTTATTTTCATAATAAATTATTGGTTTCAGTGGTGAGGACACTGATTTTGTTGGTATACAATTTTGGTATACTAGGTAGGGTCCAGGCTGCTGCACTGACCACCTTTTTCTGGTACAGAGTTGGGCTGTTGAGTTCCTTATTACACTAGAATTACTGCGGCTTCCCAGGATGGCTTGTTGGTACATTTTGGTAAGCAACAAGTAATTCACAGACAATTTTTTATGACTTTTGCTTAAATGGTTATCTCTGATGATGCTCTGTCTTAGAAATCATGCTATGAGAAGCTTATATATGCAATGACTAGAAGATAAGTCTGGATGAAACAATAATGGATTTTCCAGTGAAAACTTGCACGTTTGTTCCCTGAAGACTTTAGTGACTATTTCTCCTGTTTTTATATCTGTGTTTTGAAAAGCTCTTCCTGAGCAAGCAGACAGGTGATCTGCTCAGTCAGCCCCAGCTTTACACTTTGAGAGAAGTGACAGGTGGAAGAAATGGGAGAAAACAGGACAGTAGAACATGTATCTGTCTTACATAGCTGAGAAGTGCTTGTGATGTTTTTTTCCTTTTTTGCCAGATCTTGAAACATCACCTGTCAAATAATTTAGAGGAATTCATTCTGTAACCCTTGTTGACTCTGTGCGGCAGAATTCATTGAGGATGTGACAGGTGTTTTGAAGTTGCACCACAAAACTCGTGGCTCACCTCTTGCTTCCCTGGCTGAAAACATCATTACTGCAAAACAACTATCAGAGATGGTAACTAATTTTCAGGCCCAGAACTGAAAAGAATATTATGGCCTGTAGATAACTCTTCCAGCTCTTGATTCTAAACATTCAGTGTTTCATTTTGCTCATGGAGTGAATTTGTTGTGAAATGAATCATACATTTACATCTCTACATTCTGACTGAGGTCTTACTGGTAGCACTATACATCAGATGTTAAATACAATATCTGCAATGGCATAAAAAGAGAATCCATTGTATAGATTGAGGTTCATGAATCCTTAATTTCTGTCCTACGTGGAACAAGGAAAGTGATCTATGCTGTCCAAAAGGAAACCTAAAGTAATGCCAAAAAGTAAAAGGCAATGCCAAAATATGTTTGGATACCCAAGATCAGGAGTGTCTTTATGTCTTAGATGTGTCTTATGTCAACTTTCTCTTGGAAGAAATACTGAGAACTGGGAGAAGAAGCACAATTTATTAATAGCTTATCAGTGACTGAGTAGCTTTTCTTGGCAGTATGTGTCATGGATGCAAAACAAATTCCTCAGTGACTAATGTCTTTTAGCTCTCATTTAAAGTTATCAAGTGGTTATTACATGATTGTCTGTTGAAAGAACATTATGGGGTAAAGTTTTGACCCTTTTACTTTCCTTAGGTCCTACCAAGAGTTTGTATACAAGTTGGGCAAGTTGCTTACTTTTGTATAAACTAGGGGAGGATGGCTCTCGATATTTTCATTTTTAAATAAATCTTGTAGTAAAGATGCTACTTTAGTTGCTATTTAGAAGCTCTCACTTTAGCTTTTTTTGAAGTGTATTCCGATTTTTATGTGTGTGTATATATATATACCTACCTCTCACAATTATAACAGATAAATGAAAAGCTAACTGGGACTTTGCTGTTTAGAATTTAATTTTGGTTGTGTAAGACAAAGTGGAAAGCAGAGATAACTGCAGTTCTGTGGGTTGTTTTACCTGATGTGATCTATGTCAGTGAGAAAAGGAACCAGCCCTGCCTGACCAGCCGTTTGTTCCACGCTGTACCCTCCTCACTATTATGCCAGCAGAAGTGTCTGTGCAGCCATACAGTGAACCAAATCCAACAACTGAGCATGACTACAGCTAACCCACAAACAAAATAAGTTAGTTTTAACCTTGATCAATTCCCCATCCCAGGTCCTGGCATGGCTGATGAATGCAAGCTGCTACTCAGTAGTAGAGGTCAGCCAGGAAAGAGCAAAAAACCTGTCAGAGCTTATTAGTAGAAGATAAATTTCTGGGTAGAGAGTCTTCAGTGACATTATGGCATTGTTTTCACTACTCTTTCCCAGAGTGTAGAACAACTTTCTTTTTTTTTTAAATAAAGAATCTAGTTAGATTTGTGTAGATTTATTTTATTTTTGGTAAAAGGGTTTTTTCCCATCTCTTAGGGTATTTACAATAAAGGGCAATGAAGTTTCAGTCTTGGCAAAGAACTGTAATAGAAACAGGAATAATAAAAGCTAGACGTCCTACCTTGCTAACACCAGTTTAATTTCATCAGATGTAGACATACAGGAAGCTCCGGTGTGGTGTGGTGTTTCACTGGAGATTGTCATGTTGCTGTCATGGTAGGTTTGTCCAATGTAGATGAGGTTTGAGACAAAGCATAGCTGCTGATTCACATAGTTTGATATCAGTAAGAACTTTAAAGTCAAATTTTGTGTGAAAGTTAGAAACATAACCATCAGAATTTAAATTCTTCTGACAATGTTTTGAGCTTGTTCCTACTCTATAAGCCAAGCAGTCTGCTGTTTGAAGGAAGTTTGCTAAGATTCTTAAGCTAAATATGGGATGTTTTGCTATGCAGCTTGGGTAAATGTATTTGAGGTATGTTAAGATAGCTAGCCTGGATCCTGCCAGCTGTGAAGCCATGGTGTGCGAAGTAAAACCTGATCAAGGAGCTAGGTGAGAGCTTCAGTGTTTTGCTGTGCTGAACTCTACACTATTGTAGCTGTCAATATTGAATTAGCTACATCAAGGCTAACTTGGACATGTTTACCTGAACCGCAGGGACTCCAGTGGACATGCCCATTATGTACTTCCAGCAAATATGAGAGAAACTATGATGTAAAGTACTCATTAGAAGATAAACAACAATTCAGGTTCTGGTGTCAGCAAAACTTAATGGGATTCATGGGGGTTAGGGAAAGCACTGCAATTTGAGATGACAGTGTGCTAGCAAAAGTAGACACTGTGGGCGGGAAGTTGTGCTTGTCACTTTCCCTTGATTACATCCAAAGGGAAAAACAGAAACAAAGATCTAATAAGCCCAAAAAGCAAGGTAGTCTGGGGCTTGATTTTACTTGAGCTATATGAATGCCAAACACTTGAGAGTGAAATTCAGACACTATAGAGCTCACTGAGGAACATTAATTTCTGCCCTTGATTTGCTGGGCAAAGATGTTGTCCTGTGTGCTTAGCAGAGGAAGACTGAAATTTTTGTGAAAAAAAGGTCCACTTTTCTTTGCTCTCTTAAAAGGGAGAAAATTCCTGGGCTACCTGGAAAATCAGTGCCCTTTCACTTGACAGTCTTCAGCTATATCTTGAGCAAACTTGTCAGGCTGTTCCAGGAAACAGATGTATGTTTTATCAAGATCTGTCATTATGTATTTATCTATTCTGTGTGTGTGGCCTTGCAGCAGAAAAATGTTCTGTACCAACAATATCTGCATCTTGTTTTATGTAATCCTTGTAATATTAATGGGATAACATTAGAGACACCTTTAAAAATAAGTAATGTACCATTTCATGTTAGTGTTCATTGCTTTCAAGGTCTATATTTAGAAACAAGCATGTAAACCTCTTCTGCTTGGGCCAGCAGAGATGAGAACACAAGAAAATTATAAATATTGTGTTGCATGTGTCCTGATTTCCTGTGCAGACCCGAAATAATACAGGTTATAGAGCCAGCTCTGGTTATAGGTGTTGACAAACAGGTGGGGAGTTTCCTCTCTCTCTGATGACCATTCTTTTTCCCTTCCTTGTTCCTAACCTGTGGGCATAAACTCATTAGCAATAATAGAGTCGTTACCTCAGTATTTTATTTTCCTCCACAGGAATCTAAATATATTTTCTTCATCAAAGAAAAGATCATGAATGAGAGCGACTACTTTATAAAACAAGACATTATAAAAGGAAAGGAAACCGTGTTTGAATGCCTAAGCTTTCTGCAGGCAAGCCCAATTAGCAATAAAGGAGCTTTGACTTTATGGGAAAACTATGATGGTAACTCTATTAGAATGAAAAAAGACAGACTATTTTCAGTCTTTATCCCTTTAAAAATCTTATAGCCATTTGCATTTTTTTTACTATTGAATTTCTAACCTATTCATCAAGAGACAGACACTTTACACATTAAATTATGCTTTTGTGTGTGTATATTCAATAGGTCTTTTCACTCCTGTAAATCCACTATTAGTCCTATTACAATGTTTGCTTATGTCTTTTCTGTGTCGGGACGCTTCTTTCTATTCAAGTCTGCATGAAGTAACAACATTTCCTAATTTCATACAGTGCTAGTATATCAGAGCAACCCACTGAGCGGTTGTTCAGCTGGTGAATTAGCTGTATGAATTCATCGGTCCTTCACCCATTGTACGTGCTTGGGCACTCGGTGCGGGAGGAGTCCCAACTTTCCCATCACAGCAACTCTGTTAGGTGCTCCCCTCCCCCTTCTGCTCAGCAAACAGGCACATACCTAAAATGTCTTTGGTAATGGTGAAGGGTCCCTGTCTTAATTTTAAACCTGACATACCCCATGTAGTGGTGTAATCCAGGCTTTGTCTATCACAAATCCTGTGTCCTGGGATACAGGAGGGCAAGACTTTTAAAAAGCGTTGGGTTCTTCTTCCTCTCCTCTCCCCTCCCCTCCCCTCCACCATCCCAGCAAGTAAGTGCCATATACTCATGAATCATTTATGTATGATTTTTTTTTTCCAGTTAAGCTATGGCTACAAGAGCTTGGAAATGCATACATTTAAATATATTTAAAGAATTTTCAAATTAACATAACATATACAAAGTCCCTTGAGAGGGACTGAGTGAGGTTCTTTCTCTGAGAGAGACTGCAGTTTAATAAAGCACCAGGACTCCATAATAGATTTTATGTCTGAAAGGTAAAGTTTCAAACTTACTGTGCACCCCCAGAACAACCATATATCATCATTAAAACTGGGCAGATAGTGAGAAATTATTTGTAAACATAACTTAATTGGATGCACACTACTGAGTCATTCTTTTCTTTTAAAGGTTTGGTGAGAAGCAGGCAGCAAAAAAGAGACTGAATGAGCTTCAAAGCCTTAATTCTGTCAGCCAGGCTTTTTCAAATGGAGAAAAAAGAACCAACAGCCTATGCCTTTGCAAACTCAAAATATGTCATTGTAATTCCTCCAATTCATCACTCTGATATTCACCTTATATATAGAAGGGGAGTCTGGCCAAAGTTAGCATCCCTTGTCCTGCTATCAGTAGCAGCACTTTGTGTTGTATTGGATGAAGTTTGTTGAACATAACTCTTCGCTGGCCTTGGAGCTCAGGCAGCAGCTGGATATTTGAACAGCTATTAGGGGCAGCGTAAAGTTTACAGGCTGCTCTAAAAGCGCAGCCTTGAGTCCTGTGCAGTTTGGAAGGCTGACACGAGGCACAGAATATGAATCACAAAAACCTCTAAACCCTTTTGCAGCAGAATGCAGCTTTTGAGAGATGTTTTAGGCAGCAGGGGGGAAATACTGGCCGGAATTTAAATTTTCTGAAGTCAAAATAATTTTCAATAGCTCTAGAAGGGCAGCATGCTTAATAAAAATGCACTTTTAGAGACAGAGGTAGGAAATAGAGTCTGTAGGGTAAACAAGGATAGGAGATATCATAACAATCTGAGGTTTCATGCTGCAGCTCACTCCAGGGAAACAGAATTTACTTAAGTTCCAAGAGCTTCAGAACCAGGTACAATCTAATGTAGAGAGCATTAAAAAACAATAAACTCCAAATTCTGTTACTGTTTTCTTTTCTCTGCTAGCCAGCGCTTCTGACTTACAGCTAAAACATTAATATTCCAGGAACAGAAGAGGAGGTCTTTTCTGGACAGCGGTTTCCATAGCTTCTGCCTCAATGCATCCTCTTTTGATGGTAAATGGAGATGGCTTCTGAAAGTGTGATAATTGCCACACTAGGTTAAACATGATAAAATAATAACAATTAATTTATTTTCAGGCAATTGGATAATTTAAGCAGTACTGTATGATGGTCAGGTATCAAGTTTCACAATGTGCTGTGACATACAAAAGGACCAACAGCATTATAATGAAAATGAACAAAATCACTGTGTCAGCTCCTGGAAAGTAAAATCACACTGAGGATGTCACCTCAATGTTAACAACTCTCTGACTCTGATGTTGTGCTTGATCAATGTGCACTAATAAGCAAAGATCTGGTTTACGTTGTCACTCTGATCCATCAGGCAGCGGAGGAGCAAAGGTTTCTTTTCTCACAGGACTAGAATATAGTGGAAATAGCTGAGTGTACATTATAAAGTGTGTTAGTAGTATTACTATTACAATTCTCTTTCTCGTTCTTTTGCAACTAGGTTTAGCCTATGGTCACAGTAGGGTGACATTTTGTTGTGATAAAGCCATTGGAAACAGTGTGAGGAAGGTCCCATAATTACTAGGCTGTGCTGCAGAAAATCAAGTTCAACTCTGATATCAACATTACAATTTTTAATGAGAATATTAATTACATTCACCCGACAAGTATTTTAAACAAATACAGTGGACTTTGGTTCCATTATTTAAAATTGGTCAACCTAATAATAACTCTTAGCATTTTTATGTGTTCTTAGTGGCTTCGTATCTATCAATTAGTCAATACAACATCCTTATGAGGTAGATGGGTAGACTGTAGTACTCTTCTTTTACAACAGACAAAATGAGTTGAAAGGCAAATGACTGCCCAAGGCCATGCAATGAGAGAGTTGCAGAATTACGATTAAAGCTGTGAGGAATTTATGAACATGCTGCTTCATTGGTGATACTTGTTCTGCATAGATGGCCAATAAACTAAGAGGAATGCAAAGTTCCCTGTTGATAGAGAGATGAACTGTAGATTTTTTTTAAGAGCAGAATATCTTCAGTGGAACTATAAGTGCTTTATTTGAACATCTAAAAAAACCCCACTGTCTAGACTACATTACTTTGCCATCTCAATGTAAAACAAAAGAGGTATAGAAAGAATAGCATCTAGATCATGAACCAAAGTAGACATGCTAGTAAAAAATTCAGCAAGGACCTTTAAAATACCTGAATCTGCATGGTGACTTTTTGTCTGCTGCCTTATATGATGTATCTTTGAGATGATGTTGAATATGTATTTTTATTGACAAGATCAAAGCATACTTCTGAAATCTTTAATGGGGATTGTGACTTCTTCATCCTCTGCCTTTTAGTGAAAAGAAGATGGAGCTGATAACAAAGCAGAGTACTTGATGGACAATCAGTGATACAGGTAGTAACTTGGTAAATGTCCTGAGAACTTTTTGATGGTCCAGACAATCTGGACATGTAGGGTGCTGTATTTGTATACATTCTTATCTTGGTTGAATAAGGCATATCTGACTAATAGAACATCCCATAAATAAAGGGAAAGACAAAAGTCATGTGAGTAAAGGTATCCATTTGTTATAAAGTATCTTAATATAATAATTTTCTTAAATCAATAAATTTTTGCAGATTAGCCCCACAGAGTGCTTACATGTTGTGTCTAAAATGTTTCTAGTATTTGATTTAACTCATTTACAGCTAATTCAGAAATCTCCCTTGGACAGGAGAGATCTTGACCATTTGGGTCAGATTATGTTTTGCTTTCTTACATTGAAAATTAAATATGCCGGCTGGAAGAGGGAGGTAATATTTTTCAAAGGGGCTCCTGGTGGAAAATCAACTTGTCTGTATCCCAGGCAGTGGCTCCGAGCATCTGTTGAATTCAGAGCACTTTACTAGCCAGGAAATAGAAGTTAATAAATAAATGCCTCTCCTAATTGTGCTGGTTTTCATGCTGTGGCTTGCCCACTCCTGCTGTACACTGTTATGATCTGTAGTGAAAACATACCCTTACTTTCCCTCATTGAAAATATTTGAGTCAGATAACTTTGAAAATGTCACTTTAACTGATTTTCTGCATACAGAGCATGTGCACATGCTATGGCACCTGTACATTACAAAAACTACAAACAGCAACAGCTCTAAAACCACTGGAAGCAGCAGTCCTGTTATCTTGCACCTTGATCCCATAAGTCCTTGTGAGGGCAGGAACTGGGGAGGTAAACATCTACGTCCTGCATGCAAGATTTGTATGGCGCATTCTCTGAGATTTAGGGAAGAAATATTACTATTCTATTGTTACTATTACATACACAAGTCTATGGGGCTGGATGGGAGCCACCCAAGGGTACCAAGGGAGCTGGTGGAAGTGCTCACCAAGCCACTTTCAATCATTTATCAGCAGTCCTGGCTCACCAGGGAGGTCCCAGCTGACTGGAGGTTTAGATTGGATATTAGAAAAAATGTCTTCTCCGAAAGGGTTGTCAGGCGTTGGAAGAGGCTGCCCAGAGAAGTGGTTGAGTCACCATCCCTGGAGGTATTTAGAAGATGTGTAGATGTGGTGCTTAGGGATATGTTTTAGTGGTGGACTTGGCAGTGTTAGGTTAATGGTTGAACTTGATGTTCTTAAAGGTCTTTTCCAACCTAAATGATTCTATGATTCTATTCCATGAATTGCTGCAAAACTGACTTAGGTAAGTTGGACATGGAGCTCTGGTCTCTGTCCTTTCACAGAAAGAGAGAAGGGAATAAAGTTCATTCTACTTCAGTTTAGGACTTGATTCAGGTGCTTACACACAGTTCACATGCCCTGGGGTTTCCCACCTGGCCTCCAGCTGCCAGTGCAGCAGGGCACGAGTCTCTGTTAGATCCTCTGTCTTATCTACAGCCCTAAATAAGTAAACTCTGCCCTAGGAATCAGCCATGCAGATGTCACCTTCAGCTGAGTTGATCACTGTACGGCTCTCTTTATAGTCAATGCAAAGCGCAGAGTTGTGGGGTGCAGTTTGTCTGACCTATTTTAAATGTCTACCTTAGGATGAGAGGAATTGCACCCTGGAGTCTCTTGAGCATTAACTTGTTCTCCATTGTCTGAAGCAGGCTGGGAAGGCTAGCTCTGGTGTGTTTACACTGGAGACGTGTCGTTAATCATATGAATCTTGTTGAGTGTGACTGAGCACAGAGCAGCCTGGAGCAGTTTGGGGCAGCTGATCTATCACTTTGTTATTGGTTTCTTGGGACACCACTTTGCATTATGTTTGAATTAAACTGCAGAATCCCTTCTGCGCCCAAGCTGGTGTGCAAGGAGGAGACTTGCCACAAGATTCCCCAGGTACAGTATATTCAGCTGCTCTGTAGGAAATTTTGATTCCTTTTCTGGCCATTGTAGAACCAGAGGAATTTTTAAGCATGGAATTCAGAATCAAGGTAGTTCTCCTGCATAAAGTTGGCAAGGACTTATAATCAGTTCAGCTGCTGTTTTCAGTCAGAATTTATCCGTCTGTACCACTGATTAATATGGCTGCTGACTTAACCAATATTAACAGGCCTTGCTGAAGAGATATTATTACATTAGAAGTGATTAAAGATATATTCCAAAAAGCAATGATTCTTGGAACTGTACTTGTTATTGAAATGTTGACAACATTGATATCAGGATTTTAATATCCTGCTTGATAATTAAACTTCTGCCTGGCAAAGATTTCCTCTGGGTCTGCTGTATGGGAACCAGATATTACTTCTGAGTTACTGAAGATAATTATATTCATTTACTGGTCAGTGAAAGATTGCCACTAGTGCTTTTGTCTTGGTAATGTTTCACAAAGATGAGCCTAAAGTTACAAAGAGCAGCTGCCAGCTGAGGAGAAAAATTCAGGTTCTCTAGTGTTTGAATCTTCCAGCTTGTCTTCAGTTTCAGGCTAACATGCTTTAGGGTACTCTGTGCTGTCAGATTTTCATTTGACATGGGGGGTGGTTAGGCTAAGGAAAAGAGAGAAGCTTTATAAAAGAAAACAACATCAAAGAATGATGAGCTCCTTGCAGATGTCAGTGTTGTATGGCACATTTTACATGAATTATTGGTGTTGTCGACTCTTCTGCTGGAGTGCAGAGAAGAATGGGCTCTGCTTCAGTTCGCTGCTCAATTCTTGATTTCCCTTAAAACAAATGAAACAAAAGACAGCTTATTAAAGAGGAGGCGTTGTTTGGAGGCTGTTATAGAATGATAACTGCTATTTTACTGTTTTTCTAAGGGATTTCTTATTTTTTCAGACTTTTTAATTAAAATATCTTTAGTGTGGCTTCCTAGGGGAAGAAGGGTTGTAGTAACACCACTGCATGTCTTTGCATAGCTTTCCAAATCCTCTTCTGGATAAGTCTGTTGACTGATATCAATCCAGTGTAACAAAAAGGGGAAGTGCTCTGAAGAATCATAATTTCCTGTATGGTTTAAGAAAATATACAGCCAGGCTGAAAAGACAGGCCCTGCTATATCTTTATTGAGAGAAAGACTACAGAGAGAATTCAGACACCAGGTAATCCACATGCAACAGAGAAAGTAGCGGCTATCCTGTTTTTTGAAATCACACCATTTGTTGCTCATACTTTGTTAGATATCAGAGGCGAAATTCATATAAGCTAACACCTACAGTGTGGACAGCTACACCTGAGCCGTTGACCCTGGAGTTCCTTTACAATCAGTGAAGAAAAATATGCAAGTTGTGGCTTGTTTTGAATGGCTTTTTTAGGATAAGAAGAGTGATTATTAGTAAGGGTCTCATCAAGAGTTTCTAGGAAGCTGATGCCTCGAGCAGTCAGACTGAAAGGACACAGGTATGCCACAGGCATTGTCATATCTGCCAGGGATATCTCATATATTCTAGGGCATGTCACATGGCACTAAATGCCTATGCTTGAGCATCTAAGTCAAGCCCTACCAGTCTGAAACTCAGTTACTGCTTCCTGGGATTCAATGCATCCTCTTATGCCAGTTTCCCAACACTATGACTGAGCACAAAATCTTTCCCCTAAATCGTTGTTTTACTTCATGTGCTTCTGGGTGATACCCAGAGTATCTTGGCTGAGCATTTCCCCTGCCTCCCACGCCACAGTACGGCCCTTCTTTTGGCAGCAGCAAAGGCCAAACTCAGTTATATAAAACTTTTAAAACATACTAACTCAAGTCCTATCCAGAATCCTTTTGAAGCACAATGAGCAAGGTATTGAATAACTGTCTCTAACAGACAGAACTTTATTGGAGAAGGGAGAAGAGGAAAATAAAATCAACTATAATTATGGGAATCTGAATGGCTGATGAGAGGTAAGATTACCAGAGTCTTTGCCCTTTTTCCTCACTGTGCTAGACAGCCATGCTGTTTGGTGTGCTCAGCGCTAACTGGGTTCACCCTTAAGTGTGCCACCTAATGTTCCCCAGCAGCTTCTCCTGCCTGGGTTCACTGTTAGCTGCTTGTGGAGCACTGCACATAGCCAGCCCCATGGTTTGTCAGCAGTGGCAGAAAGGAACAACTTGCTGAACAGAATTGTTCTCTTCCCTTATATACCCTCCTATCTATATATCCTCCTATCCCAGTGATATTCCCCTGGAGGTCAAGCTGCACCTTCCACCCCACACTAATAACTGGTTAGGTGGGTATTCTTTCCCTAACTTTATTGTAACTACTATATATACATATATCAGAGCCAGCAAAATCTGCCAGCGTAGCTCTTCTGCCACCAGGCAAGAGAAAAAAAATCTTGTTTTCTGTCTTGCCAGTGAAACTTGCACAAGATATGAATGTTCTTTCTCAAACATCAGTCCACACCCAGAAATGAGACTAGATACTGAATTCCCATTGATTTCCAATTGGTTTCAGTGCAAGCTGGACGCCCAGACAGAAAATAGATTTGCAAGTACCTTCATGAATGTGGATCTTTCTTCCTATTCTCGCAAGACCAAGTTGAGGAGGAGAACAGAAAAGGAGAAAGAATAATAAGTTAAGATTTTTTTTTTTATAACATAAACTTATTTCCTTAGCTGTTTCCCAGTTATTTTGAAAATTATTTTGAGCCATTTCAATCTCTGCATACAGAAAAAGTAATTTTAAGTGGCTAGTGCGAATTGTATTATTCCAGTCACAGATGGGAAAGGCAGTATACAAAAAAACTATGCCTGTCATTATTTAAATCTTAATGTCAGGTTTCTAGGGATTTATGAGTGGTTGGGTTTAATCTTGAAATGGGAAGTTCTAATGTTCTGTATGTAGATGTTATAGGTAATTTATAAAGATACATATTTTTAATGGATTGCCAGATTGGGGCTTTATAGAACAGTTTTGCCATTATTGTTCAGAGTGACAGTGCATAATTACATAATTTTGAATTCAGAAGGACAAAGTCTTCTTTTTCCTTTGATAATAGCATATTTAACAGGTGTATTGTAGACTATTAATTCTGCCACAAAAAATGCCTTATAGCTTTATCTAGTAGTTTTTATGTCAAGCTGAAAATGAATGGGTAAAACTTGAAAGGGGTAAAGGAGAATGATCATAATTATGCAAATACAACTTTGCAATGAAAAGAGGAGTTTTTTGCTCTCTAGTGGGGTCTGGCAAGATTTTATGTAGCAGAGGTTTGGAAGATTGTGTAGATAAATGATGATGATCTCCACACTTTAGTATTTAAATCTGCAGCTCATCTGTTTTAAAAGGATTCTTTGGATAGAGGACTCTTTACAAACTTTTGTTTAGAGTTCAGAAAGTTGAACGTCTGATTGAGCCAAGGTGTCCCACTGAGCTACAGAAAGGCTCAGTTTCTGTGTGGCTGACAGCCCACAGAAACCAGGATGGCTATCACCACATCCAGCTGCCTTTGATGCCTCAGGTCTATTAACTTTGTATTATCTATAGCTTCAAAGAGCAGGAGTTTGCTTCACCATGAGTCTGAAAGGAGGCCTGAACTCTTGCCTCTTGGTCTGTAATAAAAACCATTAAACTGCATTGTCACAATATCTTCTTGCTCCGGGGTTAGTGTGTAAGTATATGCGTGTTATGTGTACGTAAAATTATCAACGTACACATTGATAATTTTATGTGTCACAGTCTTGCTTGAATAGACCATGTGTCATGATGTAGACAGCCTGGAAGGTTTTGTGTTTACTATCTCATCATAAAATTAAAAATTATTGTTGTCAATGAGGGCAGATTTTAATTTTTAAGTTGTTGATGCATATGAATGTATGTTATTGCAAAAAGTTCAATGGCCACTCACACAGAGGATACATCCAGTGTTTTGAGGGATACTGACAGAAATGGTGTATCTAAGGAAGAGTTAGTGAACTCAGTTTAAAGCAGTCAATGTATAAGATCCTCCCAGTGGCCTTTATTAAATATTTTGACAGGATTTGAAGTTCGGATTAACACTTCCACTTTGTTGCAAAAAGAATGCAGAGGGTCAGATTCCTTGGGCTGCTCTGGCAGCTTTGCACTGTGTCAGCAACACAAAGCAATAATAAAGCTAGTTTAACTGGCCTGTTAAACCTGGTTTACAGCTGCTTTGCATCACTGGAGTGGTACAAAGCAGCCAGGATCCACAGTGAGTCTGGCTCTACATGCTTAGTAGTCTGCTGCTGGTGCTGGTAGTGGCAAGACCGTTGTGAATGACCCCAGTGTGAACTGCATGAGTGATATTTGGTAATGTTAGGGTTGGACTGCTGGCAAGGAGAAGTTGCTAAATTTTATTCTCTAACGAGTACATGGCTAAGAGCCCTTTCTGAATGGCTGTTTCTCGTTTGTTTCCCTTTGAAGCAAAGAAAGGTATCAGAAGGCAGAGAAAAGCTTTTCTGGTGCTAGAGCTGAACTGACTTGCAGTGAAACTTAAGGTCACTTTTCCTCCTAATGTTTCTTATGTCCTGTCCAGTGTTTCTCTGCTTCACAGAGCTCTTTGCTAGGAATCCCTTTGGACCAAGTTTCTCTTAAGATAGAGCATTTTTCAATAAAAGCAGAAAGCTTCTGTCTGTAAGTGCCTCTGCCTTCTTTTCATGGCTTCTCTAGTCTGAAGTGGCTGACACAGCATCACTGTGTGCATCAGCCCTTACCAAAGTGCTGTTCTGTTCTTCTGTGGCATTTCTGTGACCTGAAATCACAGGCACGTGAAGCTGTGTGTGACTGAGGGGCAAACCCCTGGGTTCGACTTGTGACAAGGACAGGTCGCCTTGTATGCCTTCCCTGGAGATTTTTTCTGGAGATGTTTGCTTCCTAATACGAAAGTATGTGGTCTGTGTTTGTGAATTCTTGTGCAGTGAACATCTCCTTACAGGCAGGGTTGTAGACAAAATCTTTAAGTTCATGATGCTGAAATTCTCTCGTGCCTTTGTTAAACTGCTGCTTTGTGAGCTGAGGAGACAATGTTAAATAGTGGCTTCAATAGGCTTCCTCCGGGTGGAGGGTGCTGACAGTTGGGGGCTGTGCCCTAGCCTGGGGGCTGGTAACACCTCCTTTGAAAATCCCTTGCAGGGATCTGCTATCCCAGAATGTGCATTGGTTTGTTTAGAGGTTGGATGAAATGCAATGAACTTAACATCCACAGATGCCCTCAACCTTCAGCTATTTGCATATTCACTAATGAGGCAGCTAAAAAGTCACTTTGGCTCTAAGAAATCGTCTTTTGGCTGAGCAGTAACCACTTCAACTAAACAGAACTAAAATGGAGAGAGAAGGCACTGGAAAACTACCTGGGACCTTGTTTCTCTTCCTCTGAAGCTCCCATTCATCAAAGTGCACAGCATCTTGCTGGCCTCCTCGCTAAGCTGGGGTACCTGGGAAATGTCAGTGTTTAAAATTGCCTTTTCTCACCTCCAGCTTCTCAAGAAACAGCCCTTCTTTTTGAGCAAAGAGTTATCCACAGCAAATAGTGAATGAGCACATTTGTCACAGCGAGCCATTTGTCAGCTCCAATTGGGATTACTGTATAATGCTCTTCCTGCTGGTACACAATATGGCTCAGGCCACCACATACTCCAGTTCCCATAGTGATTGCTGGACTCCTGGTGACTGTTTAGTGTCCTGGTTCACTCTCCAGAGCTATCAGTGCAGCAAACCTCGGTTATTTTAAAGGATCTTTTCCAGTTTGATTTTTCAAGTGTCATAGCAGACCAAGAAATAAGGACAAGGTTTATAAGTACCTGGATCAAAGTTTTATCTGTTGAAAAAAAAAAGAATTAGCTAGGAACACAAATTTTAGAGCAGAATAGGTGAATCAAGTGTCCTACTGTTCTCTAGAGGTGGCTGCATAATGTTTCTCTCTCTAACATGGTGAAAATGATGCTCTCAACCTCTCAGCATTGGCAGCCCTTTTTATCCCAAATCCCCTCAAACAACAGAGGAAAGATAATATGGCAAGCAAGCAAAAAAAAAACCCAACACAAAAACCAACATACAAGGATACTTTTAACAGCATTTTGACAATGGAAACAGGAAAAGTGTTGAATACTGCACAAAGTCATCTGGATACCTAGACATAGATACAGAGTGTGAGATACTTAGACAGAGTGGGGATGGGCAGCACTACAACACAACAGGTTAATAATTCTGATGTCTCTTTTGGAATTGTCCTGTAATGCTCTCTCCTGCCTGTTAGGTAGGATGTTTGTGTGGGTATATACATGTGTAAGAAAGAGAAACAGAGTAAGGTGGGGAACAAATCTCTCATGTTAAAACAAGTTTGCTGACAAGGCAAAGAAATGTGTGAAAAGCCCTGCAGCAAACATTCAGTATGCTCCAGCTTACGCCAGAGGACAGCTGGTACACAGATGGCCTGGGATCAGAGAAGTACAAAGCTGCTTTAAGCCACGCATGCTTTCTCCCGTGAGTCGATGTGTGCGCTTCGTAACTGTAAGCAAAGTTTTCTCCTGCCATCCTAGCCCAGAGGGGTGGGACAAGGCAGATCATGAGGAAGGGATTGCATTGCTGTCTAACAGTCTTTTTGACCCTTTTGGTTAATTATATCAGGTTTTGGAATACGCTGTTGTCTTGGAAAGCTGGGGTGGGCTATCAGCATTTCAGAAGAGCATTGTCTTCTGCATGCAGTGTTTTTGAAGTAGGTTGGAATGCAAATGGCTTTTGCATTCAGATTACTATATGTTTTTTCTAAAAATCCACAATGCGAAATGAATACTTCAGATGAAGGGTCCTAGCTGAATAAAGCTGGCACCAGTCCAATTCTTCAAAGATTCTTTAGAAAGAAAAGGACTGTGCTAGCTTTCCTTGTCCATAAGTGTTGCACAGGAGTTTTTATGTATGAGATTCTCTGTAGAGACCACTAATCTTGAGAGACTGCAATGAGAGGGAGCAGATTTCCACATCCTACAAATGTGCCAAGGTTGGATAAGGCAAAACAGTTCTTTCTGTGTCTTAGGTTTTCCTTTGGGGACATAATTACCTGACATATAGTAAAATTTGTAGTGCAGTATGTCCTGTTCAGTTCTAGCCTTACCTGAGAATGAGTGGTCTGCCTGGTTCTTGACTCTGTGTTTTCTTGACATCATCTTTGCACATTTAGGGAATTTCTTTTCTTTTAATGATTAGAGGCAGTGGAAGGTGGGAGGATGGACTGTCAGTAGTCAAAAGGGTGCCTCTGGGCAGGGATCATTGACTCAGTGTGGTAAGAGGCTTTCACACCCATGAGTTAAAAGGCTCATGAGTTTTACAGTGGAAAGATAGTAATGGCCAATGATGTGATCCAGATTCCCATCAGAAAATGCCAGGCTCTGTGTTTCTGATTTCTCGTCATCTGTTGCTTTCTACTGCCCTCTCTAGTCCAAGAAATATGTACAGGCAATCCTGGCTCTAAACATAAAAAAGCTGAACTTTAAAAATATGAATGCAATGGCATTTGCAGTGGATAACTGCTGATTTTTATCAAATAATCTTGTATTATTGAACAGCATGTTGGTGACATATACAAGGAACCCTAAAAAAGCCCCACCTTCATCTGAAATTCATATTTTGTTCCAAAGCAGGTACAGCTGCTGCTGTGGAAAACAGATTATCTAGGGTATGTTTCACAGATTTACTATCCAAGCCACAAAAGAACAATTTTTCACATTTTCATTTGTTTATTTTTTTATTTTTTCCCAAAGATTTGTGATTTGTACTTGCTAAGGAAAAAAGTCTGTCTCTCTGATCTTAACGCTGTTTGTTTATAGTGTCTGGCACCACCCTGGAGAGTCACAATTATTTCGGTGGAAAATTTGCAGAGAATGCATATCAGTTGCAGAATTACTTCAGTGCATCTCTCAGTTCATGAAAATAATAATAATCTCATATTTGTGTTCCTGTCTTTCATTTTAAAGTATTCAAGAATTTTGCTCATATTATTCCTAGATGCCAAAGTGTACTGGAGTGACAATTCCCTTTATAAGTGTCGCTTAGTGAGTGTACTGGAGCAGACTTTGGAGTGATTCATATCAACTGCTGTGTGTTTTGGAGTAGCCTTTTGGTTCATATCTCTATAGGGTGCCTCTAAGGTCATAAACCACTTCATATTTAGACAGCTAAGTACCTATTTGCATGTACTTTTATGACAATTCTGTGTGAAATTATGGTAAATATAGTTGCCAATGTAGTCAGAAGTAGTATTTCATTCAAACAGAGCCCTAGTCATACCTGAGGTAATGTATCTGTGTAACATTATTTTGAATAATGTATCTCTACCACATGTACAGTTTTTACAGTATGTAGTACAACAGGAGTCTCTTGGCTGGTTAGAGTAGTTGTGATTGAAACATAAAGAAGTGAAAAATGCAGCAGCTATTGTTCTTACCTTGTAAAAAATTTAACCAAAAAGAAAATCATCTGTCAGACTGCAGATTGAGAAGATGTGGCTATATATTATCAAAATCACAACAAGCTTTGTTATCCTGCTGCTTGGAGGAAATTTGTAAATGGAGGTAGTTTATATCTTCATTTTGTGCACCTAGAATTTTAAAGAGTCAGAAGTTTTTAATTTATAGTTCATCTTCCGTTACTGAAGGCAGAAGCCTTTCTCTTACTTTGTTTTCTGCTTCTAAAGCTATAAAATCATCTGTGGACACAAGATATTAGAAATGTTCCTATCACTCATTAATTTAGTCACTTTCTCTCTGCCAGAATTTTGCCGATAAAAAGAGGAGTGTGGGTGTGAGGTTAATTTAAAGCAACACCGGGGAAACTGAAGTGTTAAACTTAAATTGCAATAAGTGTTTGAATGTTCACAGTGGAATTGCTCTTGCCTAAGTTTACACATCTATAGTAGAGATATTTATTTGTGCTAATGGTCAATAGAGAGTAATGAGCATTTCTGGGGTGTGATTTAACTGATCTGTTTCAGATTTCTTAGGGTCTTAGATCTTTGGGTGTGATGAATTTCAGTCTAGATGTAGTTCCCCATTGACTTGAAAAGGCGTCTGACCTGCAGGTTCCGAAGCGAATGCCAGACATTTGCATTGAACACATTCGCGTTTGGGGGCAGGAGTCCCAGTCTGTGCCTCACATGTTTTCTGTCCATTCTGAATTCCCATCCTGTTGCATACTTCTGTGCTATATTGCATGAACTATGACTCTTATCTTTAATCCAGCTAGGTAGTGGGAATACTTGTCATGTTTTAGGTAAGGCTGAATATGAAGCTAAAATACTAGGTTTGATTGTCCAGAGTGGTGTACAGCCTTTTTAAAACTACTGTCATGGAAAAGGTATTTCCTCAAACAGATTGCTTCAGAAATATAGCTATATGTATAAAATTGGCATTTAAACATTTGGGAAGCAAAATGTAAAGCTGTGGTTGTTTATATCTGTGGGCTATTAACCTTAGAATCAATAACACTGATTTCTCACAGGGTCTGCAAAACAAACTCATGCCAGCAGTTTCCAAACAAGTGTGCATTAAAAAAAGCCCTCAGCCTGTAGTCTGCAACATAATAACTGACTTCCAAAGAGTGGTAATCAGATAGGGGCATTTTTATGTAGAATATTCCTTTTACTGTGACATCGCTCGAGATGTTCACAATAGCTTCATTAAGCTTGGCAGACACTGTTGGCTGTGATGGTTTAATGAGCCAATGAGCATTTAATTATGGTCTACTGTCAAAGCATGCGTGATGAAGTCCGCACAAATTAATGGCAATATACAATCTCTGAATCAGTGCAGTAGAAAATATCTGTGATATTAAAGATTAATGTCAAAGCTTTGGTAAGGGCAAATATGGAAAAACCTGACTTCATTTTATATGGGTCTGAAAGTGAAATTCCTTATGTGTTCCCTCCCTCATAATAATTCCTCTGCCACATTTAAAAATGAACTGTTCAGAAAAAAGTTACCTAGATGCACCATTAATATCTTCCATTTCTGAAAACGCTGAATCCTATGGAAGCAATTCCTACATTGTTGTAACGTGTCTAGTATGTAAAAGCATTGAGCTGTCTTTTGTCAAGAAGAAACATATTATTCTTGCAAAAGTAATCCTTAAAGTTTTGGTTTCTCAAGAAAATGACAAGTTCTGTCCAACTAATTAGAAGGGCTGTTTACTTTTTTGTGCTTTCCTACTTGTACTAGGTAAGTGCTTCCTCAGCAGAAAAAAGGGATGTGCTGGATAACTGAGACAAATGAAGTGCATATGGAATAAAAAGAAGAAAGGTAGAAATAATTCAAAATGTTAAACAATCTGTCTAGAAAACAAAGGGACAAAATAAATATTTCAGCAAATGTGAGAAAATGAGTAACAAATGTGAGCAAACTGGAAAAAAATTAAGTGAAATATTACATGGCATAAAAATTTATTGACCGAGCTAAAGAAGGCTGAGCTGACATGAGAAACAAGTTCATAAGTGGCTGAGCCACAGGTTTACAACATTAACCAGTCTACAGATTTCTTGTTCATATTCTTGAGCATGAAACTGATGTCCAATTTAGTGTTAAGTTATTCCAAGTTGTTTCATTAGGTGTGGCTCTGATAATGCTTACATCATAACTTCAACCTGAATGTACAGATCTCCCAGGAATGGTAATTTACTTGATTAAATTGCAGATCCTACTAGAAAAAAAGACTATTAACCAACGACTTCTTAAATGATAGCTTGAGCTGAGAAGAATAAATGTGATTGTGCATGTTTTTCTTACACCTGAGTCTCTGTTGTTATATTGTCTGTCACTAATGAATCCTGGTTTTGAAACGGGTATTGCTTTTAATACAGGGCAATAAATAATGAATGGTAAATTCTCTCATAAGGAGAATCCAATTTACGTTCCTCTTTATTTTAATTCAGTGATAAGATTTAATTGATAGAAAAATTTGGATTGATGTTAAAAAGTTCAGCTATAAAAATGCAGGATATGGATGATGACAAAGAATTGGATTTCTGCAAGACATTTATGTTGTCCGAATGTAACCAAGTCCTATTGACCCTTTCTTTTCAGTGCCTGTATAGAAAATGCCATAGAATAACAGAACGATTTGGTCTCTCGAGGTCATGATGTTCAATCTTCTCACAAAGCAGGGCTTACTTTAAATCTATATCAGGATGCTCAGGGCCTGGTCCAGTAGAGGTTTGAAAATCTCCAGGGATGACAGTTCCACAGTTTCTCTGCACATCCCATTCCAAGTGACTTAGCCACTCCCATGGTAAAGAATATTTTCCTATGTATAATCAGAATTTCCCTGTTACAGCTTGTGACGATTGTCTCTTGTCCTTTGGCTGTGCACCTCTGTGGAAGTCTGGGTCTCTTCTCTGTAACACTTTCAGGTCATACATAACTGCAACTAGATTCCTCTTTTAGCCTTCTCTTCACGAGGCTTAACAAAATCTGATTTTATGGAAGAGTTCCAGTAATTTTGATCTAACATTTAGATACAAAACCAGGATTCAATACAGGACATGAAATGGAATTCAGTTTTATATAAAGTACCTTCAGAAAAATATGAGCAGTGACCACCCAAGCCCATGGGAGTGTAGACTTGCAGTAGATGTCCTCATTTGGCCCCAGCCCTGTGCATCTGTATTTGCCCCAAGGCGCAGGTTGTGCCCAGCTGCCTCATTCTGGGAATCAGGTCATTCACTAAGTGCTCTTGTGAAGGAGGATTTCTCATATCTTTGATTGGAGTATCTTTGATTGGAGAGGCTGATAAAGGACTCCAATCCACCGGATAATCTCTAAGCACGTGTAACACTCACTTACACATTAGTAACGCTGAGAAAATGTAGCTGTATCATAGCATCACAGAGTAATCTAGGTTGGAGGGGGCCTCTGGGGTCATCTGGTCCAGTGCCCTACACAACGCAGGCCATGCCATCCTGTCAAAACTAGGCCTGATGAAGGCATGTTGACTTTGCCTAACAGCCTTGGGACTAGGGCACTCTGGAGACTGGAGAGTCCAGATCTGTCCCCTCCTGCACCCAGGGGGCTCTGACCCACAAATCTCCTCCCTGTGGACAGGTCTCTGATGGCCAGGCTATAGGCTAAAGAGGCACAGGGGCACCCTGTCATGTGGACGCTATGCTGCTGGCAAAAAGGAATCAAGCTGCATGTTCTGTATGAGTGAATTAAACAGCTTCAGAGAATGGTGCCAGGAAAATCAGTGTTTACTCTTAAATCCTCTAAATGGGCAACTGTGTGGCTTTGGCCTCCTCTTTTCCCAAACAATTCTCCTACCTGCTTTGGGAGCTAGTGCAGGCCAGGGACCTTTCCCAGCTGGCAGTTTGCATGTGACCATCTTGTTTTGGAAATTAGGAAAGTTTGGAGGCATGGATGTGGGTTGTTCCATGCCACCTGACCTCAGGGCCAGGCGATGGTCATGAACACATCTAGTTTACTTACAGAGACTTCACTACACTTAGAGAAAGATGGTGTGCATGAGAAGCAGCATGATTCAGTCCTGGGGCTCACTGCTAACATCATGCTGAACTCTTGTCTCTCTCTCCTGAGTGGTTTCTGCATTTTACATTAAACAGTTGGTTGCTAAACTATAGCAGCAGAAACTGTGACCACAAATAGGTGGCCAGTCCTGACTAAATGACATAAACTCTGGGTTACAAAATCAAACCCTTAGTTGCCATTGCTTTCTCTTTCTCTGATCCTGTAAATTTTCATTTTCAGCTCAGTGCACATACCCAATGAGATCTGCTTTCCCATTCATAAATGTTTAGAATGGACAGTTTGGGTGCTTTCCTGGGAAGTGGTAATTGCCTGGACAGTATGAAATGTAGGTTCTTCTCTCTTTAGGCAGAGAAGCTTATTGAACCCTTGCTTCCCATTGCCAAGATGAGCACAGGAGCAAGTAAGAGCTTATATGAAAGCAACAAGTAGCGTATCCTTCTCTGTGGCATTTTAAAGGAAAGTAGAGGATACTATTGCAGTTTTGTGATATTGATTTCTTTTTGTGTGGAGGAGAGGTGCTCTGAAAATATCTGCTAAATCACTTATCAAAGGGACTTAAATAGGGAGACGACTGTCATCTGAATCAAACCAGGTTTAGGCAATTAAGTTAGCTGCTGAGCTCTACAGGCTTGCTGGTCTGCACAAAGTTACAAGTCCAGGTAGATGGCTGGGGGTCTATTTTGTTTTTAGGATGACAATTTGGGCACAGTAACTTACGCCATTCGTGTCTCTCGCTCTCTGTTCTTAAGTACTTCCCCAACCCACTCCTGCCAAAGAAAGAGCAGTAGCCCACATGTATACCTACTATGTCCAGGATGGCATGGGCTCTGTCTAGCATATGACACAGCCTGCAGTGTCTAATGTCGTGGCTGGAAGACTGTATGTTAATGCTGTAAGCCATGAAACTAGCCAGGATCTGAAACATTAGGATCTTAAAAAGTAAGGTGGCTATATCCGTATATAGTAATCAACAGAATCAGATTTTAAAGCGTTTGGTAGGCCCTCGCATACGGAAATGGTTGCCTAACTCTTTTTACGATTTTACCTTTCAAATCTTGGCTGGAGTCCCAAATACATGTGAAAGAACAAACTGAGCCTTCTAAACATGGCAGTCAGCCATTACCAGTTGCTGAAAGCCCATGCAGCGAAAGCGGTGCCAAGAGCCGAGCTGTGGAACAGTTCAGCTCAGTAGCAGTCATCACCTGCAGCTGCTTGTCAACTTGTTGATTCTAATGTGATAATGAGAAATGCATTGGTCTTGACATTAAATACTTGTGCAGGCATCTAGAGAGAGGATGTTTAGGATGTTTTGGGATCAGAAAAACAGTGATGGGGGATGGAAGCTTGTGTTCTTTGTGCTCATGGCAAAGTTCAGTGAAGTGTAAGGAACCGACAAGGTAACGATTGGGTAACAAATGATAATGAGTCCATTCAGTATTATTGAGCTGTACAGGCTAACAGAATTAACATTTTCTTTTGAGAGAGGGATGTGGCTTTAAAAGACTGTTGAAAAGTATTACTTTTTGGCATGCAGGCTGAGTTGTCCTGTTGAGACGGAAGTTTTTATAATCCAGATCTAACACACTGCCCCTAGAAAAACGTGAAGCATGAGGGAACCTGTCTGGATCCTTTTGGTTTAAACCACCATCTGATCTACTAAGATGCAATGATAGAGCAACGTGGACACAAGATACCCAATGTAATTTTTCCTTCAAGAGGACATTTTTCTGAATTTTGCATTTTTTGAAGTCACACCACAATGTAGTTAAGTTTTCTTTGTGAATGAATAAAAGCATTTAAGCAGATTCTGTGTGTGTAGGGTGATTACAATGAAAATGATACTTTTGGTCAGAAAGTTCTGATTTGATATAGGACAATTATATCTCCAGATATAAACTCACCCATTAACACTTCTGGCTTTAGTTTAAAAGGATCTGGAAAATATAATAATTTTTCAAGTTTCATTTTTAATGTTATTACAGTTGAGCAAAACCAGAAACCAGCTGGTACTGCACTATTTCTTCTCTTCAGGATGGTGAAAAATCTTTGAGAATTTTTGTTGTGAGATTTCCAAAGATCATGCCACAAATCTTATAAGAATTACTAAAGAAATTTCAAGCACAGGTATTATGGACTGGATTCACTCTCACGCACACAGAAAATTGCACACATGGCTAGATCACACACACTTATCTGTGAACACACACCACTTATCTCTGAACACACACCTATGTGGCTGATACCTAATTCTGATAAAACTCCTGGCAAGAAAGATTTCTGACATTTACATTCTAAAACTTTTCAAAATACTGTATCTCTAGACACCCCTATACACATATTTTTAGTCTTTTTATTGTGTACCAAATAGATTTCTTTTTCAAATCTTCAAGCCATTTATCCTCCAAAGCCACAGCTGTAGCTTGTTAACAACATCTTGAAAAGACATGGTTACTAAACGCTATTTACTCTGTCTAGTCTATCCTTGTTGTATTGAATTTAATTGCTTTGGATTTATACTAGGCAACTAAGCAAGAATTAAAATGATTTAAAATTTTGTGCATTTTATGGATGTTCTATGAGTTCACAAAACTATTAATAGGTGCTGCAGATACTGTAGATACTACATTTTAGATGTTTTGTAGCTGGATTATTAGTACCAATAACTTAATCATTACTATTTTGTTTCTGGAGGTGTTCACAATATGCTGTTAGTTTGCAAGCAGAGTAAGAAATGCAGCAGTTTCAGCTACAGCCCTTGAAAATCTCTTGGGCTCAGGATGTTGCTAACAAGCTACAATCCTGGCTGGTGGAAGAAAAAAAGCATGTTGATATTTGGTGTGAGAGAGAGAATCCAAAGCTAACAGGAAATTTATTGGCTTCTGTTCACATAGGTTCATACTCCGGCATTTCTGAATGCGCTTGGGATTTAAACAAATCTCCACATGCAAACTAAAATTCCACTGGATCCACAGAGTTGTTTTTTTAAACGTGCTTTCAGGTCCTTGATCTGCATTCATGGGAAATTTGAGCTAACTTTGACATGTGGTTTGCAAACTCTTGGGTGAACCTAAGCTTACATTCTGGAACCAGATAGTAGACCTGCAGCACTATGAAAACTGGCTTAGGACTATTCACAGCATGTAAAGTTAAACATGGCTTGAAGCCAAAGTATGCTGCACTTGATTTCATTATCAAATTCTTCTACATTTTTTATAAAATTTTTCTGTTTAGAGGTAGGAGAGGACTAAAACATTGGACTAAATGGGGTGTCTCAAAATAATGAAACTTATCAATTGTCTGAAACAGGAGCCAGTGTTTGATCTACACCAGGCTGGGACTGGATAATGTTTTTGTTCATATGCACTGATTGCTACCAATAGACAAGGGAGAAAAAAATTACATCACAAGAAAATAAAAGGGAGATTTAAATGTAAGAAACTGTGAAGGACAGCAGTTTCCTAACTGCACTGTAGATATTCAGTCTACCTCCAATCCCTGTTAATTCACCCTAAATCAAGCACTAAACATATGGTATGTGCAGATGGCTCATGCAGCTGCTCATGCCTAGAATCCAGGTGGGTGTTTCTCAGCAGTTTTCTCATATTTTGTTTCAAAATTGTGTTCCAATTTTTAATGAGGAAGTTTATGAGAAAGGAGTAATAAAAAATGTCTCAGGTTAAGAATGCTGGGCAATAGACAGTATCCTCATTTGGGGCTAACTTGCATTATTATTAGGTGTCAGGCCCTTGATCTGAAATAGGGATCCTCAGGGCATTTTTCTCAATGGGTATTTCAGCATATTATTCAGGCTCTTACACATTTGCTTACTTACACATCCTGTACACAGGTGCTGAGATTCCTGTACCAGCTCACCACCACACATAGTGTTTAAAGATACATACACAAGGACCAACACCAGAGTTATTTCCCTAGAAGAGAAGATACCAGTGATGAAGTACTCCCAACAGGGCAGGTGGCCAGTGGGAGTTCTTTGAATCAGATAAAGTTATTTAGAGATTTTGTAAATGCTAAGTGTTCATCCCAAGACTAACAGTGATGCCTCTCGACAGTGTTTTTCTTCCCTTTGCAGAGCAACAGACTGAATCAAATACGTCTTAAGAAACGCACCATCATACAGGGTCATCTTGTCCTTCCTCTGTTGATAGCTCTGTTCTATTTTCAGCCAGTAATTTACTCAGTATAAATCATGGCTGTTAGGAGACTTTAGTACTGATGCTTCCTGCATCATCACCCAACTTGATTCCTGCCTTTTCTGCAGCTCGCTCTTTCCTATTTAGAAGTGTAACTGAAGGCGGGTCTGTAATTGTTCTCTTTCTGGATACTTGTATCATCTTGCTCATTACATCAGTATTGTCTCTTTTATTACCCTTGCGTGGGTTGTGGGTTATGTGAAAGAGTCGTTAGTGCCATGCTGTCTGAACCACCAGGGTCCCACAGAGCTGGAACCAAGCTGCTCTGCTTATGGTGGGCTGCAATAGACCTGCCTGGAGGGATGCTTCTTCCCAGTTCACTGAGGCACTGTCGTCTTAGAGTGCTGGCTGGCTAAAGGCCTCAGAAACACAATTAGATTAAAGACAATGTCTGATATTATTGTCATTGCAATAAAGTTGTAACTTTTACTGACTATGAGACTATGTTTTGTTCTGATACTGCTCTTAGGATTAAAAAATTGAAGTCCAAAATTGCGGTCCTCAGGATCTCACCGAGCAGCTGCCTAATCCTAGATCTGTCTGAAGTTTGGGGTCTGTATAAAATACACAGTGAAAGTCACTGGTCAAAATGTGTAACAGAACTAGCCAAACACCCATTTTCACCCCACTCTGTGGACTTGAGAGTTCAGGGCTTTGAATCTCGATCAAAGGAAGTTTTCTTCCTGAAGTTCAGAAAAAGATGAGCCAAGCAGGGTTGGTCTAATAATTTGATGCTGTAAAAGGGGTCATCCTGCTGCTTCTCCCCTCTCTTGCTCTGCATGCATACTCCCGACCTGTACCTTGCACTAGTTCTGGAGTTTGTCAGAGGACTGGTTTGTTTCACTGAATTTGGCAGAAAACTAACTGAGCAATAAAACGAGTATTTTACTGAGTTCAGCTGATCACTGGGGGACCAGGTAATTGTCAAAACTGGAAGAAGAGGAGAAGAGGAAGGGGAGGAAGGGTCAGACCCTCATTCATGGGAGCAGTTGGCAATTAAATCTGAAGTTGGCTCAGCTGTCTCACTAAAGCTCATCTTATGGAAATGGTGCCTCAGAGATGGTTGGGATTGAGGGCTTGTGCCTTAGTTCGGTGTTCCTCTGTTAGCTAACTTGGAATACTTCATACTTTGTTTTTGAGGATTTAATTCTGAGGTGCTTTTCTCCCTCTACTCGTTGACTGTGTATAGGAGTGTGAATTCTGTCATGTAAGTCAATGTTAGGCAATGTGTTGCTGATCATCGCAGTCCCTAACTCCATCCCAGATCTGTGCCTACCTTCTCTGTGGGGTGGACATTGAAATCTTCCTTGCTTTTCTCTGAGGTGAAATTCATGTAGACTAAAATTCAATCCATGTTTTTCCTGGATATGCAGGGGATTAGTAGAAAGAGGACAAACAAAACAAAGAGAGAAGAGATTGCTTGGTATAAATAAATAAAAAAATTAGCTAAAAGCAATGGAGTTGTCCACCATCTGAGGATCTTGTCTGTTTTATTTAATCTTTGGCTCAAACCATTCAGATTGTGATTTTGTTTACCTGTTTAAATAGGCTCATCTCCACTGCAATTTTAAACATTTATTTGATTGAAAACTAAAGAAAGACCTCAAGATCTGGGCTTTTGTTAATTTAATATAAGTCCTTTTAGATGAAATTGTTTCAAGATATGGTTCCTTTCTGCTCTTCAGGATAATTTAATTAAGTGGCTCAATCTAAAATATTGGATGTATTTCTTTCAGAGTAAACATTTTGTTTATCCCCTTCAAAATAAAACACGTCTCTAAGGAAAAGATGAAAAGATTACTTTCTACTGATATACCTACAGTGTAATAATAATTGAGGTGATTCCTAGACTTTTTGTAAGGCATGACATTTTTCTGCCTGGAAGGTTTCATGTAAATACGTTGTCATTGCCTGTAAAAGAAAGCCTCCCCAGGCTAGCCTAGTTCAGTTCAGTCAGGAGCCAGGGGAATACACGTTACAGGAAATCTTCCAAACCTGGAGTCGTAAGTTATGAAAGAAGTGAAAGGTACAGGGAAGCACTTTAGGCAAAATGTTTTGCTGCAGAATAATAGAATCCAGGTTCTGTTGAGAATATACGAGTACAGATCATAAGCGGTCTTGTTAAATTAGCAAATAGAAGGTTTGTTGACTATTTTTACAATAAAGTTGTAATGTGCCTTGGTGCAATATTAATCACAAAATTTTATCTCAAATAAATATTGTCATTATTGATTTACTACTATTTATACCACTTTTTTTTTTTTTTTTGTGAGTTGAATCAACAGTTTTTCAGGAACTTGGCTATAAAAATGCTCTGGACTTGCAAATGTGGTCCAGGTTAGGAATCTGTAATGTGTAGGAGGAATAGAGGCATGTATGTACTAAGCGTTTATGTATTCATTGTGAGATGAAAGGATACTTAAAGTTATTTAGAATGTTATAGCTCAAGAATTATTTTTGATTCTTGCTTGCTCAATTTTTAATTCACGTTTTAGGATTATTAAAGAGGTAACTTTCAGTACAAGATTTATATACACTTCAGTGTCTAAAATGGCATCTGAAATAACATGGCATCTGAAAGACACTCAGGTTTTTCATTGGCTCTATACAGATTTGAGGAGAAAAAACCATAAGAGTATTAGTTCAAAGGATCATAAATACATCCATGTGATAGTGCTTTAAATGTGTGTTGATGAAGCACCTACGCATGCTGAGTTTCAGCACAAAATATTTCAAAACATACCAATACTGAGCATGAAATAAAAGCCATCATCTAGAAAGTAAGCTCAATTCTTTTCGAGCCTTTGAGAGAGCTTGGCTGACTTCTCCTCATTATATTTGCCTTTCTATATATCTGCTCTTGGGCTATTTCCAAACAACTGGAAGCATAAAATACAAGAATATCTTCTCTCCTGAGATTTCCAGCCCAAATGTACTTGCTTCAGAGTATAACAGGGCTCTGACTTCATTTTTAGGGTGAATAATAGTTTAGATGAGCAAACATATTTTTGTGTGCCTATACAAACTGAATTTCAGCTTAGTTTAGGGCTCTAAACACATTTATTCATATGGAGTATGCACAGAATATAAAGTGGTAATTGTACAAAAGCCTCAGGAATCAGTGATTCTAGGCATACCAGTGGATTTAGACTAGCTTTTAAATCTCTCAGCTCTGATTTAAAAATGAAACACAAAGAAACAATTATGTATTAATTTTTAATTTTCTCTATGCTACCTTGTCATATTCTTTAAGTTAATGGTGGTTTAAAAACACTATGCAAAGCTGCAGACCTTTTGGATTTACTCCCCAGAAATCTTCAGTTACTGAGCTGAGGTGGCAGTGAACGGTTTAGCATTTTATTTTTATGGTCAGTGAATGAAGTCTGATGAAACTTTGCAAATAGGAGTACATGACAAGAGGGTGCAGAGGGACTATCAGCACCGGTGCCAAAGCTTGAATGCTGTCATATGCTTGCATAAAGGCAACACTCAAAAGTGCTGCTGTTGGCTACAGAGGAAATTCTAATCCCATCTGAAGTTCATTGAGAACCTTGCAGCAGAATAACAAAGTAACCTTCTAGCAAAAGAGCTAATCACCTTTGGGACAACAAAATGTAAACAAAGAAATGCTCTTAAAAATTATGATTGAAGCCTGTAACATTTTAATGACTTGGCAGCTAGCACAGTATTGCTTTACAAACAAACAGAAACCAATACCAATGCATCTCTTGGGCTGGGAAATAAATGTATAATCACTCAGATTAAGCCCTTTGCTTTTAATACAAATCTCAAGGCTGCATAATAAGGTATACTTAGACTCAAGCTGCAATGGGAACTAGTAGACCAATTTGTTGGGTCACTTTGTCATAGAGTTAATGAGCAGACAGGATGTCCTCCATGCAGAAAAACCATTATGTTCTCTACCTCACTAGCTACTTCAGATCCTTTGATGGCTGAAAAAGTATTAGAAAATCAGCAGAGGCATATTAAACAGGGGCACACACTGGAGTGAAAGATAATACTGCTGAATTCCCTGCTCCTGCCATAAGAGACATAAATTGGGTGATTCTATGAAATTTGAGGTTGCCTCCTATAAAATACATGAGCAAATAAGAACACTATTTTATGGAGTAGACTATCAAATCTGATTACTTCATGCATATGTCTGTTGTTTCCCCAGTGGAGTTAATTCTAGATCCTGTGACTGGGTGATGAAGGAAGAGGGAAAGATTTCCAGCTGAGCACAGAGGGAAGGGTTTGTGCCTGGCATCAAATGACACGTCCCTCATCCTGGGTTTGAATCAGACATGCCTGGAACCAAGGCAGGAGCTGTGGCATGGTAGGTTTCTAAGGACAACAGAGCTCAGGAAAGGACACTAGGGTAAGAGGGAAGGGAAAACACAGAAAAGCTAGGTTAGTGTGTGTATTAAAAGAGAAGAAAACAATTATCTGGTGACATGTCCTGTGGCAAATTTGTATAGCATTGAAGATGAATGAGCCAATAGGATTTTCCAGAAGCCTAATAGACACCTTAAGGAATTAGACAACGTACTTCACTGAATGATTTCTCTCTTCTACAGTCTTTCAAGCCTTTCATAAAATTTCTTAGCAGCAACATCAGACCAAGACCTCAATGTGGTTAAGGTATGCTTATTTCTGAATCATGTGTAAAAGAATAACATAGGATGATGTCTGGCCACCTTTGATTCCTTAGCTCAACAAGCCAGTGCACACTTACAGCTTGCTTGCTTGGAGGTAGCCCTCAGCAGAAGTTTGGAGCAGGCTTAGACCTGTGCTGCAGGTTCTTAGTGAGACCTTCTGACCATTCTACTCTGGCAGTTACCTGATTTTTGAACATATAAATATAGAAAACTATATAGAAATACATGGATTACAAAGATGCATGTATGTATGCACATGTAATCATACCATGCAGATATTCACAGAGTTAATCCTTCCCCCCAAAATTCTAGGGGATGTCTCTGTACAAGGATAACTATTTCAAATTTACTGTCACAGTGGGCTTCAGAAAGCAGCAAAACAAATGAAGCATGTACTGCATACAGGGTACTCTGGAGCTCTGCTGCATGGATATACTAAGCATAACATGAGCAATTAGTTATTACTAAACTCCTGTCGAGTCTAATGATCAGGTTTGGAACAGAAAAATATGTGGCAGGGAACTGCTGCACTTGGGAGGGAAAAAGGCAATAGAGCAGCAGAGAGCCTCAATTTTTCAGAATGCTGTAGAGAGCAATGCTAAAACAATGCTCTATATAAGTGACTCTGGAAAAATGCTTTTAAAGTCAAGTTATAAACATTTTTAATGCATGAAATAAGATGAGAGTCTGTGACTGTTGTTGTTTAACCCCAGCCAGCAACTGAACACCACACAGCTGCTCGCTCCTCCCCCCCACCCCCAAATAGGATGGGGGAGAGAATCTGAAGAGTAAAAATGAGAAAACTCGTGGGTTGAGATAAAGACAGTTTAATAGGTAAAGCAAAATCTACGCACGCAAGCACAGCAAAACAAGGAATTCATTCACTCCCTCCCATGGGCAGGCAGGTGTTCAGCCATCTCCAGGAAAGCAGGGCTCCATCACACGTAACAGTGACTTGGGAAGACAAACGCCATCACTTTGAACATTCCCCCCCTTCCTTCTTCTTCCCCCAGCTTTATATGCTGAGCATGACATCATATGGTATGGAATAGCCCTTTGGGCAGTTGGGGTCAGCTGTCCCAGCCGTGTCCCCTCCCAGCTTCTTGTGCACTCCCAGCCTAATCACTGGTGGGGTGGGGTGAGGAGCAGAAAAGGCCTTGACTCTGTGTAAGCACTGCTCAGCAATAATGAAAACATCCCTGTGTTATCAACACTGTTTTCAGCACAAATCCAAAACATAGCCCCATACTAGCTACTATGAAGAAAAGTAACTCTACGCCAGCCAAAACCAGCACAGCGACCTATTTCCAGAAGTGACTTAAAGTGTAATTTATACTAAGGAAATACAAGTTACATGCAGAGGTGTAGGATTTTTGATTTGCATCATTAAGTGGGTAAAATTCCCTAGGGAGATGCTGTCATCATTAGGAGGGTATCAGTGTGACCACTTTCATATAGGCATAGCTGTGTTTCTGGGTGGGAGGTGTTAGGGTTGCTGATGTAATTATGGTGGCATAGATAAAGGAGAACAAAATTTTAGTGTAGGCATGAGGACCTACTTTCACCCAATGGATGGATGCAATCACCCTCAAAAAGTTGAACTGTGACACCTTATTTTCAAAGAGTAATTTAGCTCTTAGATGAGCTGAATCATCCTGGTAGTTCCCACGACGTCCAGATGTGCTAGACGTCTGACAGAGGCACTGCAGGTAAATGCCTAAACCAAGATGGGTTATATCCAGACCCTCTTCACAGAAAGGTCCAGCCCTAGCATTTCTGTGTAGGTTTGCCAACTTTTTGGTTACCATTCCTCCATAACCAGCTCCCGCTTGTCATGGACCACCCTACCAGACTACAAAAAGACAGATATCATGTAAATATTTGACACAGAAGGTAAATGACACAGAGTCCCCTTAGAGTATGCAAAAATTTGACTTCTATTACACTCATCTTGCTACAACTGACACCAGCTACTGGTTCCTTGTACTCCCAGTGATTCTTTTCTGTCATGTTAGACTTTCAAGGATTTCTACAAAAGGTGAATTTTTAGAAATTGACTTGTATTAAAAGGAAACCTAGACTTTATACATTTGCCATGTCCTCAGTGGTTATACGTCGTGGAACTCAAAGCTCAGCTCTGCCCATCTCAGCTACTTGCACACCCAGCACTTAGAAATGTAGTGTTATGTGGGACAAAACCTCTGTACTTAGAGCTGAGGAAGCCATTTGTTTAATTTTATTTAAGCTGGTGATCTCATAAAGGTTCTTAAAAGATTTTCCACTTGAGGAAACTGACTGATAGATTAATAGTCTTTTATTTTTAATAAAGCTATTATTTAATAAAATCAGTTTAATCTGGAATCATGTCCACATGGACTAGGTAAACTGGGATAGTTAAGGGGAGGAAGGAGAATACATTACTCTGTTAAGTTACACTGTCATTATGCCAATCAATTTCCCTAAGTAGGCATGCTCTAATGGCTGGATTCAATGAAACTGGAAACGTATCCTGCAAATCTTATTTGAAGCAGTTCATATGGCTTTTTGTTATTTTTTTAATTGATTTTCTAATTATTTACTTGATGGTAGACATTTCTGGACATGGACAGTAATGTTCTGTGCCCGCATCTCTAATTTATGTATTCTGCTTTCAAAAGCAAATTGTCCAGATAATAAAATATTGTAGAAAAATTACTCTATCTGGACCTAAATTTTTTAAACTGAATGCAGTTTAGTTAAATTATAAACCTTTCTAGATGTGCCATGATAATGCAAATGAAAGCATAGTCTTAAATTAGAAAGAACTTTGGTGACAGGTGTGATGGCAGTGAATTATGTCTTTAGAAAGGCATGAAAAATCTTCATTTTCCTGTTATAATTAGCCGAGCGTGTGTCCCTTTGTTCTGATTGTTGCTGGATTTTTTCCCGTTAAGAAGGAACAGGAGCATCTGCCTCAGTTCCTTACTAACCACAGGTCCAGAGGCCATGGTGCGAAGGCAGCCACGTCCTCCAAGTTACTGGACCTGGTAGTTCCCTGTTGGTACCTCTTGTGTCAGCTGGAGGAGATCAGAGGCGCTGAGAGATGCTGGCGTTTGAAGCCACCCTTGTTCTGCCTCAGAAAGCTGATGTCAAATTACCTGGGAGATGTAATCCCCTTGTCCCAAATGATCGGGACTTACTATCTTCTGTTAAATGCAGCTGGAATTGCCCACTGTTTCAAAAGTTGTGGGAGGACGATGAGGAGGATGGGGGCTGAAGATGGGCAGAGTGATTGACAGGCACCCACACACAGCCTTCATGCTCCCTTTTTGCCTGAAAGCAGGATAATGAGTGTGTTCCCCCGCCGACCAGGGATGGGGAGGAGGCACTTGATGGGGTTAGCGTGGAGGGAAGTAGAGCGACTCTATATAATGTTTAAAAGAAAGTCTTCAAGAGGAATAACGCCTTCTTCATTGTGGGGTTGATGTCAGCTACGGAACCACGGCGCTGGCTCAGACCCATGGTACCTCCCACCTCCTCTCCCGCCTCCGGCAGCAGTCAGCGCGAGGTGCTTTGGGCCCCAGAGAAGGCAGGTATTAAACGCTAAACTTTATGGGGATGTCTAACAAGTTCTGACACAAAAATTTTTGGTTCCCTTGCAGTTTTCGTTAAAATTAATTACTGGCACCATGAATGTCCCTTTTATTCATGTCCATGTCCTGCCTGTCTCCAGATCTTGGCTAATAAACTGTTGGTTTCTCAGCAAAAGTCTTCTGAAACCTCTCTCTCAGATGGTTTTTCACACTGTTTCTTGTCTCTGGATCTGCCCAGCCTCCATGAAAAAATAATTATAGTACAGTTAATTGGGTTACTATGGGTTTATACACTGGTGTAGAAAATACAGTTGCCTTTTGTTTCCCAGGTTTCACATTTTATATTCCGGTGGGGGATGATCTTGAATCTTAGTCGCTGATCCAGAGCACGTTCATTCTGTCTGTGACCTTGCTTGGGTTAGGTGGTTTTCCCTAAAAGAAATATTACTTTGCTATCCAGACAGAGTCAATTCAACAAAATGTGTGAATAAGATGTGAAAAAATCACAATCAGTAAAACCCCCCAAATATACTGTAAGTGGCAGTGGAGTCACTAGTAGAAACATTTTTTTTGTTACTATATTGTCAAAGCATCTCTGTAAGTGGCTGTGATCCCCAAGCTCCTGGTAGTTGGGTAGCTTGCAGAAAGGAGCTGTTTGGGATTATGAAGAGAATATGATTGTTCAGGGATTTGTGTTTTTTTTCCCCTTTTGTATTAGCCAACTTTATTGGGCCCTATTCTGTGCCCAAGAATTTGAGTTTTTTCCCAGAGCTCCTGAGTCTGTGATGTATACAGCATCCTCAGTTTCTATAGATTCTGATGGGAACTGAAGGTCTCTTCAGGCCAGCAACTGGCCTGAGGTTTGTATAAGACTTCATATAAGGATATAAACCCATACAGGATATAAACCCTACGTTTATATCCTGTACTTCCGTTTTTCCTCTCCCAACAGCACTTAAGAAACCATCTGAAGTGGCTGCAGGTTTGGTGTTGCAGGCAATACAATGTCTCTAGAAGCTTCTGAAAGCACAAGAATAAACATGATAGCTTCTGGGCATGTTCCAAGACTGAAAAACAAACCCTTCTGCATCTCTTCAATCTCCTTCTGTTTGGAGACATGAACACTGTCAACAGCGCTTGCTTCACTCAGGGGAGCATATGCATCGCAATATGGCCTTTAATTACTCGGTCGTAAACTATTCCTCAAGTAATATGAAATTGTATCCACATTGCTCTGCAACCTCAGATCACTGTTTGCTGCTCTGCATGTGCCAGGCAAACACAGGCCTGGAGCCCCTTGTGAGAGAAGTACGTAGAATTACATAGTAATATGTAATAGAATATTTGCACATGTTTGAATGATGTCTGTAGACCATGTTAATTTTCAGCTAAAAAATGCTCACTGTTGCAAGGCTGCTGTTTGCAGTGTATTTTTCTACCCACAAACTCAGTACAGCTTTGGTGTATGTAGTTGGTTTTGGAGGATAGATCCTCACTGAGCTCTCAAGAGCTGCAGCAGGTACTGCGTGACCTGAGAAAGGTTCTGGGTTCTGCATATGAATACATTTTTCAGTCGTGATGAACATATGCCTCGTTGTGGGTTTGTGCTGAGAAACTGCAAACGTTAGCTTAAGGTTGACTCCTTCTGGAATTCCTAATGATTGAAGTTTCTATTAGTGTGTTGATTTTAGTGATATTGTTTGAAACACAGGCCTTAATTCTTCCATCTAGACATACTTGCACAGACCTACTTATGTAGAATTCTGCAGGGCTCAAATCTTACACTGCAATAGGCTGTGGTTTTTATTTTTTTCTTTTTTTTGCCTGCTCTGTATGTTAAGAATGGACACATTTAAAATATTTGAGAATCAAATGCATGACCTAAGATGTAATGTGCAGAGTGTTAAGCCATTGCAGCGTGTAATTTTTGGGATGAAAATGGGTATTGGTAAAAGGAAATGCTGATGTATCCAAAACTCTGCAGTCCCAAAGGATGCCACTGTAATATAATTTGCTAGAGATTAAAGCAAGAGGGGAAGGGTCTCTACTGCCTGTCATACTGCAGTGACAACAAACATAGCACATTTAAAAATGATTAATGGTGAGAGGATACAAAAAATATTAATTTTAACAGATGTTAATAAACAGAATTTAATAGGAAGAAGGCCATGCTGGATGTCTGATATTTATTTATGTCTGCTCAGGGGTACAAAAAGAGAAGAGTATAAATTATTCCTGACATCTCGATTCTCAACAGAATTCTGTTGCATGTAGAAAAGCTATGCAATATCTTTAGTTTATTATAAGCTATGTGACCTGTGCATGTGGGTTATAAAATAAAGTGTTGACAAATGTTTTCCTCTAAGCAGAAAACAGTGCTGTCAGCCTGGAAATGTGGAATTGCTGTGCTTCAGCTAGCACTAAGTCTTAGGCTCTGTTCAGTCATTTTGAGGTGACGGCTGTAACGCAAAAAAATGCAGGCTTAAAGAGAGATGCTTTTATCAAACTTGGGAGTAGGGCACTGGAAATTGTGTGCATGACTGAGGATAAAGAAAAGGGGTAAGAAAGGCAGGGAGGGGGTGGTCATGACTTTGTCGTTCCCTCAGAACCTTTGTGCTGGTATGGAAAAGGTTTAGAAGTGGTGTCCCAAGAGAAAAGATAGTTAAATATAAAAACTAAAAGCATCAGGACTCTACTCTACAGGGACACAAGGAGGAAAGCTGCAAATGAATTGTGGTGTGAAAAAGGAGGAGAAACCAGATCCTTAGTGGTATAAGACAACACAGCCCTGTGTGAATCAATGAATAAGTACTAAAGGAACAAATTTAGGGAGGAAGGTGCCTGGTTGCTCAGCATGCACCCAGAATCGTGGGGCAGGGGAGATGCTGCATGCACTGAGGGTGTGGGTGTGGAAAGAAGGGACAGAACCAAAAAAAAGCAGTTAACATGATGAAATCCCCTCTGTCTCCTGCCCTGTGTGTACAAGACACTCACTGCTAGGCCTTAGGAGCAGACCTGGCTGCGGAGCTGTGGGCTGGAGTCCAGCCTGTTGACAGCAGAGCCCGGTACTACTCAGTGGGAATCTGGCACTGAATAGTTTAATTTTAGATGCTTCACTCTCGCCACCCTCCATGGTTACTATAGAAGGAAGCTTTGCTTTTCTTGGCTTGAATATCTCTTGCCAATTGACTTCTTTATGAACTGGATCTATTTGCAATAAATGTTCCACTCACAATAAATACACAAACCTTGTCTGACAACTGCCATGCTCTGTGTAAAGACATGACGCTTATATTCATGAAATGAAGACAATAGTATGTTCAGCTCTATTATTAACACCTGAACTTGTTGTGAGCAGTAATATATTTTAAGTAGCAAAAGCAGGAAGAGATTGAGATGGAGACCAAGGGAGTCCTGGGCAGGGGTCCTGGGGAGAAGTCCTATGTAATACCAGAGGGGCTATTGAAAGTGTATTTCCCTACCACAAAACAGGTTCCTGGGAAGAAGCACCTAAGGAGGAAGATGCTCTATGTTATTTCCCACTCTTCAATTACAAAACCTTCAGCACTTCCTAATGTAGACAGAGCCCCAAGTTGTCATCCTTGCTGTCTCAAAGGTCAAGTCTAATTTCCACTACAGTGTCACCATCAGAACTCTTACACAAGCTCCTCTCAAACTCTTGCTACTCTTTTCACTCCAGAACTACCCTCTTGTCCTCAATAATCTATTTCAGAGGACCTTGTATCCTCCTGATCCTTCTCGGTTCTCCACGGTGCTTCCATTCCCCTCAAACATCCTCCTACTGAAGCCCTTTTGTCCTGCATTCCTCGGTCCCCAGTCACAGCCTTCTCACCTCAGGCACTCCATCACTGCCCATTCTGTTAACTGTATCCATTTTGGTGGCTGGCACCTCCTGCTGCCATACCTGTAGCTGATTTTGTGTTTTTTGGGGAAAAGGAAGAAGGAAGGGCTTAAACTCCCCCACTCCCTCCAACCCAGAAGCAGCCAGCAATTATTAAAAAAAAATCCATATAGAAGAGACCTTGGGGATATATCTAGGAAAGAGTAGACATATGGTAATCCCAGATGCAGCTGTGATGTCTCCAGGACTTGGCAAACATATTGAAGCCCCAGAGCAAAACAGCTGTTGGAGAGAGAAGGGTGAGAGCAGGATAATGTAACTGATGTGGGACCACTTTCTTACCCACTTCTCATCTCTCACTGTTAGCAGCTAAGCTTTCTAGAGTGAATCACAGTCCTGTTACCAAATTGTTAAGAGTGTAAATCTGTTAACATATTAGACTTGCTTATTTTTAATTGCATTTGTCAGGAAAGAGAAATTTTAGAGACCCTCTGAAGTCCAGCGCTCATCCAAAAGAACACCACATAACACTTCATTTGGTTTGCTGATGCAGTCTTACAAAGTTCCAAAAGAAGCCTTTTTTTTTTTCCTTGTCTTCTCCTCTGTCACAGGGCCAAGCCCTGGGAGCATGTACAATGCAGTCCACCTATTGCGTAACACAATCAATCTTAGTTGTCCCTCAGTTGTCCATGAGAAGGAAAATAGTTGGGACCGGACTGTAGCTGCCCAAAGTAGATAGGAGGCCAGCTCGTCCTGGTAGGCTGTAAGTCAACCTCAGGCTAGATATAAAAAAAATTTGATCAATATTTACATTTAGGTTTTATTTCCTGTGGTTTAGGTCTTCAGTCCTTGTGTCATGGTTTTAGCCTCAGTCAGTAACCAAGCACCACACAGCCGCTCACTCACCCTCCCTGCACTGGTGGGATGGGGGAGAGAATCTGAAGAGCAACAGTAAGAAAACTTGTGGGGTGAGATTAGAACAGTTAAATAATCGAAATAAAATAAAATAAAATAATAACAAATTGTAATGAAAAGGAAAACCACGAGAGAGAGAGAGGGGGGAACAAAACCCAAGAAAAAAAGCGTGATGCAACTGCTCACCACCCACCGACCAATGCCCAGCCAGTCCCTGAGCAGTGATTGCTGCCCCCCAGCCAACTCCCTCCAGTTTATATACTGAGCATGATGGCATATGGTATGGAATAGCCCTTTGGCCAGGTTGGCTGTGCCCCCTCCCAGCTTCTTATGCACCTGGCAGAGCATGGGAAGCTGAAAAGTGCTTGACTAGTGTAAGCGCTACTTAGCAACAACTAAAACATCAGTGTGTTATCAACATGATTCTCATACTAAATCCAAACCACAGCACTATACCAGCTACCAGGAAGAAAATTAACTCTATCCCAGCCGAAACCAGGACACCTTGGTATTGTCTCAGACACTTCAGCTTACATCCTGGCTGGGTCTGTGCTGTCCCAGCACTAATAGGGCCTGGAGAGCATGACTCTATTGTTTTCAGATCCAGACTGATACATTTATGCAGCCTGATGCTCTGTTATACACACTTCCCAAAGCCTTTTTTTGATGCAGGTTTGGAGACCTCTGTGCCAAGTTCCCTGGTACGGGTGCTCCTGAGGAATAATAGAAAGGCTCTAAGCTGAGTTCTGGGACAAGGCATACCCCATTAGTCATGAGATACATTTGCACAGCAGAGTATTGTAAAATTCTCTGAGAATAGCAAGGAGCAGGCAATCACTACTAGCCTGTGGTCAGAAGGAAACTTCCTCTCAAGGGTATGTCATTATATGTTTGTCTTGCATTTTTTTCTGAAGCAGATGGTGCTACCATTGTTAGAGCAGGATATCAGGTTCGACAGCCCCAGGGCAATGTGTGCTCCTTTGTTCCCCTTCTTTCTGCCTCCGAGGCAGCTGGAGGTGGAGTACATGTTTTCCATTCTCTCCTAGAGTCCAGGAAAAGTCTGTAGCATGTAGAATATTGCTTTTCACAGTAGTAGGGTTCCTTATTTGTGTTGCACACCAGTCTTGAATTCTTTAGTGAAAACTGTTGTAAGAGTTTGTAGTGCAAGGTGACCACCTAAACAGGGAGACTTTAAAGCTGTGTGACATTACTCTTCTCAATGCTTGTGCATTGCAGCATGCAGGGAAGAGCAGCCATGCACATGAAAGCGGTTGAGACACAGAACATTTGGGGAAGGGGGGAAACTGTTTTAATAAGAAGAGGAAAGGCATAGGGGTCTCCCAGGTGGGAAGGGTGAGCAGCAGCGAGGAAGCAACTGCACTTCTGCACGAAGTTTGACTTGCACACTTTCATCTTCACACATGTCTGAACATGTGGATGCTCTTCCAGCCGAATACGTGAACACCCCGTCTGCCAGAACTTGTGTGGCCATCCTCAGAGAGGCCAGGGCTGGGGCACTGCATGCCGTGTCACCAGGGTCCTGTACAGAACAAGCCCATCAGACCTGAGGCCACACACAGGTTTTGTCCAGAATTCCCTCCAGAGTCCAAACCTGCATTACTGAGCCTTAATTCTATTTTCACTTATCATCCCCAGCTGTTTCAGCCTGCAGTACTAGCTCTTTTATTAGTAACAGCTGCACCAAATTTCAGAGGTAATGCTCTTGTTAATTTTGCCTGAAGCAGATTCTGAATGGCTTGAAATGTCTCTAATGTATTTATGTGCATTTAATATTTGTGTTACCATTCAACAGCAAAAGTGAAGACCAAAATTATACTCAAATACAGAGAAACAAGAAAATATTATTAAGTGGGTTACCTTTAGCTTTTATCTTTCTGCTACTGTATTTGTTTTGGGGTTTATGAACATAATAAATTTCAGGGACTAAGTGGAGTCTATTCAGTCTATTAAGGTTCATTTTCTTTTAATACTCTAATCCCCTCAGGATGCCATTTGCCGTAATTGTTTCTTGAATGATCCTCCAGTGTTTAAGCTTCAGCCTCTGACTCATAAGCTATTCTGCATACACTTGTGGCTCTGTGCAAAGAAAAATGGGACACATGACATCTGTTTCAAATTTGTTTTTCTTTACTTTGCAATTATGCCCCTTGTCCTCTTATCTGTCTCCCAGCAAAAAAATAGTAAGTGCATTTGGCATTAACTATACTGTTTAAGATTTTATATACCAAAATTAAATCTCCTCAGACTGCATTTTTATAGTCTATAAATTCAGATTTTATGGTCTCTTCTCATACTTTTTTGTCCTTGGATCAATAGTACTGCCCTTTTTCTGAACTTTACAAACATTACAAACATTAGGCAGGCCCGTGAAGTTGTGTTGGCCAGAACGATAGATTGCATTGAAGGGAGAGTGCAGCCAGACTGCACTTTTTCCACTTACAATTGGTTTTGACTTGTGGCTTAAATTCTACATATACTTTCACATTCAGTTCTTTTAAAATTCCCTTGCATTGTTTAGATTAATCTACTTCACTAGTAAGTATTTATTTTTAACTGTTCAATATTTTTAGACTAACATCTGTTGTTCTCAACACTACAATTTTACTTCCATAGAAGTCTTACTGAAAAGTGACAAAAGATCTTAAAATCCAGCCTGTGCTCCTGGTAAAGCAGCTTCTTTCTCTGCATTTTCTAAGTGTTTTGTCCAGCCTGCCTTGAAAAGTCTCCAAGCTTCTCTGGGTTTTTTTAAACTATTTTTTGCTTATAGAACTTAATATCAGGAAGGATATTTGTCTGACATTCGGTCTGAATTTCCCCTTCTTAAATTCATGTCATTGCTGATAGCTGCATCTTCATGTGTCATACTAAAGGATGCCTCACAACCCTTAGCAAGACCCTGTCCCCTTGCCCTTAATAGTACGCTTAGCCAAGCTACACATACTCAGCTGTTTTAATTTCCTCATAATTCGGTCCCACTGTGCCCCGAACATCCCTGTTTCTGCTCTGTGAACTTCCCCCAGACCTCCCTGGAGGTGACAAAGCACCCCCAGCTGAGCGCAGTACTGTAGTGCAGTAGCACCAGAACCCGTCCTGCAGCTGTGCCAGCTGCCAGCAGTGAAAAAACCAATGGAGCCATCACAATTTACACTAGCTACAGATTTGCTCCCATGCCTAATCTCGTGCATCTCTGCTATTGTATTGCAATATGATGCCTTCATTTAGGCACTCCAAAACTGCGCAAGTATTTTCTGTAGTTACATCTCCTTGCAAGTATGTCTTACATGTAATGCTCTATCACTCAAACTTCTGTTACAGCATTGACACTTCCCACATTTCTCACTTATATTGGCTATTTCATGTATAAGATTAAGTTCCTCTCAACAGCCATACAAGAGCATGCATTTATTTTAATGTATCTACTTGCAGTTTTCTAACGTATTTCTATAATTTCCAGATCTGTTCTGTGTTATTTCTTTACCACAACCAGTTTTTGCTGTGCTTTCCAAGCTACTATACGCAAATTTACACTATACAGTTCTATGCTGTACTACATATATTAAATATATATCATATTTAGACTTTATGATTATATATAATACTATGTCTTAACCTTTAAATTTCCTTAACTTACATTTCTTTCCTTTTCTAGATGATTGATAAAAAATGAAAACATTAATATGTGCAGAATTTTATCAAAAGAGTACTTCACCTGGTTAAGAACTGTTGTTTCTATCCCTGGTTTGCATTTTTTTTTGGCAAAAATTTTAGCTTACAGTAGTGGTTTTATTCAAGCTGTTGATTTTCATCCAGATAAGCCTTAGTGAGACACAGTATTTACAGTAGGCAAATACTGAATGCAAACTTTCAAATGTAGTTCACACAAGACCATTTTTCTTAAGCAACCTTTTAACAAGAACTTTTCTAAAATGATACGAAAATTCCTGTGCTCTGGTTTTATACTCAGTTTTTTTTCCACTGAAAGAAAGGAAGAGAGAGGAAAAAGCATTAAGTGGTGAGTGGTGGAGAAAACAGTCTTTCTGTCATCAATTTATGTTTTCTTACTCAGGAAAGATAGAAAAATAAGAAAAAGGGAGAGAATTTGGAAAACATGTATCTCTTATCTTCTTTCCTCTTTTCTGCACTAAGAAATGAGAAAAGTAAGGAGAAAATTAGAACAGTTTATTTTTTCTTTTTTTAAAAGAAAATATGCTTCCAATTTTTCATATAAGAATAGAAGAATTTTAAAATGGAGTTTGTTCTTACTGATGATATTTTGAGGACAGTGTGAAAAATGCTTATGAATTTTCAGTAGGTCCGGTCCTACTGAAGCCATATGGCAAATGCTATTTAAGATCTGGAGGTATTTATGTAAAGTGTATCTGTATGGCTGAGGTGTCCCTTTCTCAGGCTCTTTTCTACTCCCCACTCTCCTCTTTTCCTAAAATATTAGTGTGACTGTTGATGCCCGTAATCCTTCATTGGCATAGTTACCAACAAATGAAAAGGAGCTGTGCCTGCTTGCACAGTGAGGGCTAGTCAAATGTGGTTTGTCAGACTGCAAGCGGTGCAACAGTCGTGGATGTATCATCAATGAAAGATGCAGCAGAGAGTAAGTAGATTGGAAAATATGGTGATAGGTTCTGGGACATTGCTTTTGCAGCTGCACACCTTAGTCTTGAATTGTTCAGTTTGCTGAGTCTATGGGGATGTCTCCAGCTTCTGGATGTGTAATTTTCTCCCTGCTGCTTTCAGCTGACAAATTTCTCCGGTGGCGGGTGTAGGAAACCTGATAGACTGATTGGCCTTAATGGGAATGCTCTGCTGCCTAGAGACCGCTCCTGGGCTTTCCAGCAACTGCAGCTGCATGCTTCAGCTGAGCACCATACTTGGCTCTCTGTGCCTTGCTCTGCCAAAGCGCAGGATTCAACCAAAGCTTATGTCTTAGCATCCCTGAGCCTTTTTCTTTATTGCACTAGAGAAAATTGATTGTTGTAGCATAAAAATGTGGGTCATGAATGTATGTCCTCTTTCCTTCTCCTTGAGATGACAAATACAGATGATAAATCTCCATGCTATATATTTCCAGCTTTGGCTTCCAAACAGAGAATGTCAGAGAAAGTGGTACATATATTCTTTAAACTAAATGACATGAGGCAGCAGCCAGATAAATAAATGTCTTCCATGTTCAGAGCTCTAAGTAACAATTACAGTATTACAATGAGAGGTATGTGAGCTCACGTGGATTAAACTGTAGTGAGTAAATAGCAACTGCTGGGAAAGCTTTGTGAATAATGGGAAGAGCTTGCCTAGCTGGCTCTACAAAGTGATCAGCAGCCCTTTGGGGAGTGTATGGTATCTTTGTTACAGAGGGCTGTGGGTGAACATAGATAAAGAAAATAAGAGTACACCTAAGTGATAGGGAAAGGTGGTTTGCCAGCACTATGCTGAAGGCAAACTAGTGAAAGAAGACCAGAGAGCTGAAAAAAACTTTTTCTCATCCAAAGGCAGTGCTCAAGGAAGGAGAACAGCTGGTAAGGGGAAGGGAAAGCGATATCAGTGGTAATCAATTGTCTTTACAAAAGAGAGGTCAGCCATCACATAGTGGGGTGTTTAGTATATGAGGGGGGGACAGCTGGTGGGTGAAAACACCTCATATGTATCTGGCATTTTATCCCAGCTGCTGCATAGCTTAAAAAAAATACCCCTTTGACTGTTGTTCAGTTATGCAGGGAACTTGAAACTCAAGCCCACTCAGGAATTTTCAAAATACTCCTTCAAAATTCAATGAGAGCATAAAAGTTTCTTTTCAGAAGCAGCTTTTCCAAGACACTAATGGGATTAAATGCTCAACTCCTATTGACTTTTAATGTGAGTTAGGCATCTGACTTCCCTTTACGCCTTTGAAAAACTCCTTGTTAATCTTCACAGTTTACAATTGGCCCTCTGAGACTGCTCTCTTAAAATAAATAAACTCTGATCCTCCTGAGAGTTTGAAGGGCTGTACAGCTTTCAAAATCCCCCCAGGAATGCAGTATATGTGGTGAGGGAGAATTCTTGTTCATTGTTTTGCTCAGGATCTCTTATGCATTTTAATGCATAAATCACAAAACCTGAACGTCCACCAGTTGAACTAATAACTGAAAGTAAAGGTGCAGAGCAAAGTATCTCAGTCTTGAGGTCCACTGTGGTAAAAGCAAAGCTAAATCACTATGGTGGTATTTGAGATATGATTAATAAAGTCTGAGGTTATTTAATGGTACTACCCAGGTAGAAAATCTCCACCAGGTCCCACAAACTGAACACCTTCTTGTGACTCCTGCTTAAAGAGAAGCTAAGCAGAGAGATGTCCTTGCCCAAAGGTCACATATTATGAAGAACCTCTTCTATTGCCTCTTTCCAGACTTATAAAGCCACAAATGCCTCTATAGTTTTGAAATAAGCTGCACTACTTGAGCTAATGCCCTGAGAGTCTCATCAGCAAACATCTTTGCTGCTTCAATAATTCACGTTGTTTTATGTTCTCCAAGGTATATTACTCATGACTTGATTAGTGGCCATATCACATCCTGAACTACAATCATCCTTCACTAAACCATAAACAGATGTGTGTGCTCCACACCCACTTAATAGAGACTTCTCTGTTCACTTTACAAGTAAGAGCAAGAGCAGGTTAGAGAGGCAGTGTATGGAAGCAGAACGAAGAACACAGAAGCACCAAGGGAGGAAAAGATCCAGTAAAGTAAACGTGTATTCCCTGTGTCAATCAAATACCAGCAGAACCAAATTTGAACTGCTAAACTTAATGATCTCCAAAGCCAGTGAAGCAAGCTTGCATAGATAATCTCTACAAAGTTCGAGTGATAACAAAAAATCAGTGAAGCCACAAACATTCCAGATTCAGTGAAAAAGATTCAATCTGATTTTCCTCAGATTTGGCAAACCTGAACACAGCCAGACCAACTTTGAGACGAGATTAAGGGTGCCATTTTACAAAACATAATGAAACCAATAACTGAACAGAAAGAGCAGGTGCATCCTGGAGGAAAAGAGCAATGTCTTTTTCCAAAGACAGCAGACACTCAATGAGATTCTCAGCAAGAAATGAATGCAAGTCCTCACATTTTATTTAAAAAAATCAAACATTTATGTTTCTGTCTTTCTGAATTTAGAAACAGAAAATATTTTACAGAGACTGGGATTGTATCAGTCACTTAGACTGATGCAGGCTTTGTGTGGGAAGGCAACTTTAGAGACAGTCCTCTTGCTGGTAGACCAGAAGCGTCAGCCTCTCATAGCCTGGAGGTTTTTTGGCACCTGAGAAGTGAGTGATTCAGTGGAAGACAAATTTAATTTGTAAGTTACTTTGATTTCCATGGAAATCTGGACTAAACTGATTTTGCACAATTTGCATAAAGATTTAGCAAGATTCCTTAACTATGATTATTCTCTGGATGTCATATCAAGGAAAATAACCTCACAAACACTGACCAATTTATATAATTATTTCTGTTTCTGATTAGTTTGTCCAGAACAAAGGCGAGGTTGTCTTTGCATACTTCTGAAGTTACGAATCTGTCTTAGCAATTAGTGTTGTTTTGTTTTCAAGTGTGCAACTGAGCCCCTGGGGTGATGGTTTCTGTCTTGTGTGTCTCCCAGCCTACCAAAAAAACCAATTGCCTGCAGAAAAAGAAGAAACTGTGCATGTGACTATATTTAGCACAACTGTAACATTTCCATGCCTTTTCATTATTTATTAAATAACTATTCCTGTGTCACCACTCATACATTAAAGGCTGGTTTTGGCAAACCAGATTAAAAACATATAGCAATATGCAGAATAGTTTAGAAGCACAGCAATAAAAAAAAAAAGCAGAGCTAATTTTACAAGTAGTGAAGATTCTCACTTGAAATGTATGCTGATCTATTTCATGCTAAACCAGAACAAAAAATTAGAGCAATAATTATACCTTTGCACTGATGGCAGAAAATGCTGATAAGTCCCAATCCAGAACACCTGGGAAGTCACATAGTTATCTTATTAGAATCCTTTGGAATTAAAAGATTAAAACAATGAGTAGACGTTTAACACTGCTGATTTGTAGTTATCCTTTTTCTGGATAGCTGACTGTGCATATACACAGCACAATGGCAAGATGCTCAAGTTACCTCTGAACTTGTTACCTGGGACACTACAAGTTGTGTAGGTGCTTCAGAACTCAGCTTTGCATAGGTTTCTCAGCAAATCTAGCTAGCCTGCAAGGTGTGCTCACAGCTATGCTGCTTCTGGCAGCACAGTAACTCTATGTGCACTGGGTGGATAAGTATCCTTCTGTTCCTGCACAGCTTGAGTTGGTGAGATGTTTACTTACCCTTATAAAACAGCACTGGTATGGTAACATTTCTGAAACGGATGTAGTACTCTCAGTGGTAGCTGGTTTCCACTGCTGAAGCAACAATTGCTCTGCATGAGATTTGGAAAATATACAGGGATAACGGGTCCTTTCTACAGCGGTTGCTGTTGTAAAATGATCTATTAGCAACTACCACAGAGCAAGAAGGCTAGGGTGCCTGACTTGTTGGGCTACAGCAATAGTCACTGTAATAGCCAGTGTACTGCATGGTTAATTTAATGTAATCTCAAGCACTGAATACATCTGAATAGCTGTAAAGTTGTAGCAAACTTTGCAAAAGTGAAGAAATAGAGGAGAGTGAAGAAATATTTTGCTGCAGTGGGATGCAAAAGGACAATATATGTCAGTGGAACATCTTTCGACTAATTATTCTTACCCTTGCTAGTTCTTTCTAGCCCTTCAAGAAAACTGTTACTGATGTGTTTATTTTTGCTTTAAAGGTTGCTAGGAACCATTAGGCTGGCTTTTCGGAGTGCCTACAGCTGCAGTTAAAAAGGAGATTGAAAATCCTTTTGGTCAGAGAAGGGAAGGATCTTTCTTTTGCTTTCCGAGATATGTGCTGAGTGTATGGTTACTAGCTTCTGCAATTTAGGTTTCGTATAACAGCTGGAACCATATATTGTACTCTCTGCTAATAGCTGTTTTCGTAGGGCCCAGGGTGGGGTTCAGGTCACCACAGAGGCTTTCTTGTACCTTTCCGTTTGCACACTCACAACCTCATTTTACTCCTTAGCAAGGAAGACTTTATTTTGGATGAGGGTCCCCTGTGACATACCAGAACAGTGTAAGGATGATTGACTCCTTATATTTATCTTTTCCTAGAAAATAAATTTCAGCATTAGAATGATTTTGCACCCCTCTTGCACCTTCATTGCAGCCTCCAAGCCTCAAGCTTGGGGTTCTGGGTTACACAAAGAACACAAAATAATGCTTATGGGGAGTGGGAATGTACTGAAATTATCAAACATCCATTACTACACAATTTACATAAAACATATTTTACCAGAATGAAATGCTTTCCTCATTAAAACTATTCTCCTTAAATGGGGCATATCTTTTATGGCTCTCTTGCAAACTTTTAAGAAAATGCATGTACACTATTGGCCTCAGTCTAGGTGCTTTGTTAACTTTTGTATTTTATTGTGTACTAATAGAACTAATGAGGACCATTGTATCTGTGTTTAAGGACAAGCAGAGTAAAAAGATGAACTAAATTTTCATCAGAGAACGTGTTATAATCTGTTTTACAAAATACTGTACACAACCAGAAAATACTAGAAAACATAGTGTGGAGTGGAGTACCATAACTGCACTGACTGTAAGTAGTTTCCAGCAATATTTTTTGTGGAAAATCAATCTGATGGCATATAAAGCTCCAGTATTTTCCGTAAATTGATTATAGCAGGGCTGGTGCCAAAAAATAGGACTCTCTTTAAGAAAGATTGCCTGATGTAACTCAGAACTCAGTCTTTAATGGCTCTTCCATGAGCTGCAAGTAACATGTCAGCACTTTCCATTATAATTTCAGTTTCAAGGCTGGTAGTCCAGAGACAGATGTTTCCCTATACTAAATACAAACTATTTCCTCCACTGGTGGGCACTTACAGAGACCGACAGGGCTGAAATTCTCATCATTCCCTTCAGCCAATCTACACTTCCACCTAAAACTTTCAGATTTTTTCAGATTTGTCTCAGAAACACTGAAGCCAAGCATTCTGTCAGAAGGAAAAGACCAACAGAGGGCGAGTCCTTTCACAAGCTCTGACAGTAATATATATGACAATGGGGTAATTCACCAGGAAATACTGTTGCAGGCTGAGAAGGTACTGGTGTATCTACTGATTTCAATAAGACTGGCTCATAGAAAGATATACAACCTTAAGACAGAACGACTGCAAATCTTCAATCAAGATACTATTTCCACTTCAACATATGGATGTGAAAGTTAGAAATATCAAAGGTGTTTGAAAGTGAACATCTCAGGGAAGAACTAAGTGTTAAATGGAAAGAATCTACCACAAATGCTCAGATTTATTAGAAATTTCAACAATCCTTTAACACTGTCTGGAAAGGAAAATGGAAATATTTAGAATACATTAAGGGTGAAGCCAATGGCAACCTACCATTAGGCATCTGGGAAACAGGGAGAATCCAATGCAAAGAATCTGCTAAAAGTGCTCAGGAAGGAAAAACTTTCAGGAAGATAAGGAGAGAGAAGCAGAGAGTACACAGTGATGGGACAATATAAATTTGTACAATGTGAGCTTTGATGACGGGAAAAGGACTTGTTCAGGAATCTGATAGAAAGAGGAGAGCATATCGTAGACTCCAAAGTAGAGCAGACGTTCCTCAGCTCTGAATTAAAGCAGTTTGAATGAATAAGAGGAAAAAGTGACTTGTGTTTGTTATTGATCATAGAATCATAGAATTTATATTCTTATATAGGTCTTCTTTAGAAGGTTCTGAGAAATATTTGGAATCTTCTTTACTCTGGAGCATACAGCAGAACTAGGGCTAAGGAAATATTTTTTTTTTAAACTGTGTAGCTGGTGGGAGGTTTTCAAAGCTGGCATTCCCAAGGGGTTTGTGTCTTTGTGCCAATGCAGGTGGTCTTGTCAAACTATGCCTAGAAATTCATATTCAATCAGCACAAACTGTTTGGTTCAGGGCTCTGCAGGTAGTTTTTATCTGGTTAAATTTGATTAATATTTTTTTCCCAAACCTTAAGGCTTCAACTTGATGAGAATGTCTAGATAACGTTGTTCCATTGTATTTTTTGATTATATACAGTACACCTATGTCTAAGAAAAGTACCACAACCACATAAAATTAAATGGCAAGTGTTGAAAGAAAACCTGTTAAAAAGAAATCTTTTCTTCTCTTTATGAATATGGAATACAAATAACACAATGACCAGCAGCAGTTATATCCTCTGCAAGCGGTAATGCTTCTGACACTAATTATTATTGCTGTGTGCTGACACTTTAACCAGCACTAGAGTAGACAACCAGTGGGCAAGCCATCTGCCTTGGTAATAATGGTCCTGCTTACCACTCCCCTATTTGCATGTTTAAGTGCTTTAGAAATATAAAATAAGCAAGCAAAACTATTTATCTGGATAGTGACTGTATGAACATGAAAATTCAAAAGTGAATATGCCTGACTACTGGCTTTTAGCTGCCTGTTTGCCCTGTTCCTTAGTACAGTCCTGCTTCTAGTTCTTTTTTTTTTTTTTTTTTTGAGAATAATAATATATAGCAAAATTATATTCACAGCATCTTTGTAGGTGACTTAGAATCACACATGCTGATGTAAATATTTTGTTCTCTCAGCTAAATAGAGTGAATCAAGGGAAAACATCTCATATTATCATTTGCATACAAAAGAGGAGAAAAACTCTCTGAATTTAATACTCTGAGAAATCTTGTTTCATAGGTTAAAAATCACCCCACAAATATGTTGTATGTGTATCCTGGAAGGATCTCTCTAGACAGTGAATGACAGTTTCAGGTTTTATACACTTGGAACAGCTGATCCAAATTATCCAGGTGTACTTTTGCAGTGATTTGAGTAAGCTTTGGATCAGGTGCTGTGTCTTTGGCCAGCCAATCCCATTTTCAGGGAATAAGTCATATTCTTTTGTAATGTGAGCATGTAGTCATAGTCATTTTTTTCAACCTCAGAGGTCTGCAGTGTACTCATCTATATGTGAACCGCTCTCCTAAGGATCCATTTATAGCTGATGAAAGGAAATAGGCACTTTCTGGGTGCAATTCTTCTTACCTATTCTATGTACATACTTAGGGTAAGATGAATGAGGTCTCTGCTACACTGACTAGACAGATTTCCATTGACCACAGACAAAGCCTTGGTGATTAGCTCATATGGATGTCTGCATTAGGCAGATGAATGCCACCTCTTAGTGTTCAAAGCTGACCCTGATAATTTCAATAATTTCAAACAAGCTGCCAAGTACAATAGATAATCATTACTGATACAAGATTAAATTCAAATAAGTACCTAAAGGCTTGAAGATATTTATCTAATTTTCAGCACCTTGAATCAGTCAATATTCCTAATTGTTTGTTTTGGTGAGTACATCAGAATCCTTCACACTAAGTACCTTACTTTGAACATCTTTTAAAATATTCTTAACTCTTTTGTGGAGCACTGCAGTCCTGTTTAATGACAAGTGGCTCTTCTTGTATCTAAAAATTGATTGCTGGCACCCTATGTTTTATTACCTAATTTCTTTTTCCATTTCTAGACCCTGAGCTGCTGACTGACTTCCTGGCTTGCCCTCAGACCCACCTAAGTGCTGGGGACGTGCCCAGCCAACGCTGGGCTGGGTCTGACCCTGGTCATGTGTGCTGGTCCAGCTCTGCTCACCCCCCTTGCACACTATGGGACCTTGCCAGTGAGGCCCCTGCCCTGCTGGTGTCCACCTCCCCATGCCTGTGGGGCAGGCCCCACTTGCTACACCGTAACACTCAGGATAGAGGAAAAAAAAGTCTTTACAAGAAGACTTCTTTACTTGCTTCTTTACAAGTGAAGGTAGAGTGTCTGAAGGGAAAAACTGCTGTATCAGAAACACTGTGTATGTAGTTCTCAACCCTCAACAAGAATACAACTAATGATTTCTTAGATAAGTAAAGGGATGCATGCTTTATTGCAGACATGCAGTATGTGTGCTTTCATTTCTCAGATGATGCTGTCCTCACATCTCATTTCAGAACCTGCCTGCAGTCCTGTCCTCACCAAGGCCTCTGGGTATACCTTGGTTTTCCTCTTCTTGTATAAAGTTTTCTCATCCTCTTTTCCTGAGAGAAGTTCTGTATACCGACTTTCCTTCCATGCCGAGCCTCTGATGTCCCTTACGAAGCTTTTTTCCACTTTTTGGGCACTCCTTCTTCTCTGACTCTCTCTTTTTGGGTATTTCAGAGCCCCATGCCTCCCTGAGGCAGGAGTTCTGTGTGCTCCTCACAGCCCAGGGTTCATTTGCACTGCCCATTCCTACCATGCCATTGCTTCTGTACAAGTCCCCAGATTATTATATCACTGAAACAAAATTATCATATTCTGAGAGGAGATTACAAAATGATAGTGGCAATACATAACAAAATATGGTAACATGGCAAAGAGATACCTGTAAGTATTGATCATAGGGAAATGATTTGGAAATAGGCCAATTTCAGAGTTTTCACAATTACTGTACTGTCAGTATTTTCTCATCACTGAGACCTGCCTCCCTTCAAAGCACAGGTGGCATATATACCCTGTGCTGGAAGAAGGTGTTAGAAGAGTGAATATCTGTTTCTAAACCTGTGCATAAACTATATGTTGAAAACCTGCCTAAAATTAATGCACAAGTTCATCTTTCCCCAGGCAGGCTTAATTTACATGCTGGCATCTTATAAGGATAATTTGCTTCCCCTTTACAATTAGTAAAGTTTTGCATGTTCACTTGGGGAACATCTTTTATCTTGCTGTCTCTGCTTTGTCCATGCTTTGTTCCTTCCTGGGTTTAGTTGTTATAAGTTGCCATGAGTTTGTTTCTGAGGAAGAAGAAAGGCTTAATGAAGTTCCAGCCATTTTAGTATGTTTGTGATGTCTTGTTTGTGACAGAAAAAGAGGTGAGATGGGAGAAAACCTCTGCTTTGGCAGAACTTACGCCAGCTCTCCAAGGTTTCAAGCAGCCAAGTATGTTTTCCTTATGCAAAATCATACAAATCTGAGGTCTATGTGGACCTCTTATAAAGCAAGTACATTTGTATGAAGAATTTGGTAGTTGATAGGAACTGAATGAATAAACTACTTGAAGAAAATGTATCTCTTGACCTCTTCTTTGAATGCCTTACATCAACACCCTGTTTTACTTCTCATAAAGCTTTAATTCCTGAGAGGATATTTCTTAAAGCTTCAGTTTTATATCGATGATGATCTTATTGCCCAGTGTGGCTGTGTCTGGGGGTCTGAGGTGCTTTTGAAGAAAAGGAGTAATAGCAATTTTGGTGAAGCTGCACCCCTAGAAGCAGAAGCAGAAAGACAGATTTTGGAGGAATATTTTTTTTCCCTTCCCTAACTCTGACTGTGCATGGACTGTGAAACTAAGCCATGAGCTTTGTTTTCTGTTTCATTCCCAAGTTCACTTTTTTCCCTTCTCTCTCTCTGTCAGCAGGAGTTTGACATCTCTCTGGACTGGGGGACTTCAGTTACAGACCACATTTTGTCTGCTGAGTTGCTATGCCAACCTGAAGAAATACTATGAACTACTGCCACATGGGTACCATTTTCTACTAATCTTTTTAGTGTATCATGTTACATATATTTTGAGACTTTAATTGAAAAAAACATATTACACTTTGTTATTGTTGTTACAGGGACTTGTCCCTCCCACAGATCAGTCTGAGATGCAGTTCCTCCCCCATGGCCGCCTCAGCAAGCCTTAGTTCCTTGTGTGCGCTTTCGTCCCTTGCAGCAGTGGCTGTGGTAACCAAAGCCCAGGGGTCGGCATGGGGTAAAACAGAAGGAAGATATTCCAGCTCAGCAGGAGCTGGACTCTGAAGCTGTCCTACACCTGAGCTCAGCAGGCTTTGGAAGTCACTCCAGCTCTATGGCAATGCCCAAAATCAGGAAGTGAGTCTAGATTAGTGTTTTAGTTTGGATGAAGAATAAACTTCTGAAATTAGTCTCTCACTGAGCCCTATAAGGGTCCTGTGGAAACTTAGGTTCCAGTACGCTATGAGATGGTGCAGCTGTGAGCGCATCGGCCCAATTTGTTCTGAGATGGTTGAAGGCTGGATGATCGGTCGATGCATGGAGGCAAGATTTTGTCCCCTTCTGGGTGTTGTGGCTTCTGTAAACTCGGAATTTTCACAGGAAAACTCACACTGGGTTCCAGCAAACATTTCTAATGGAGTCTTTATCCCTTGAAAGCTGATATTTGTCTGTCTTAAAGCAAAGTGAGCAAACAGACTAACAAAAAGAAAAAAGTAAAAGCATAATATTCTTCTCTACACTTTTGCACTTCAAGTGCTGCCAGTGACACATAGCCTTTTAAAGCAAAATATTGCTTGTTTAGAACCAAAGACTGACTGAGAAATCATATCATAAGCCACTAATCTATCTATATGATTTCTGCCTCCTTCCAAGTCTCACTTTTTTCCAGTTCAGAGAGACTCTGTTCCTCACCGTTCTTCACTCTTGTCAGCCCCCGGTCTGTTTTATTCCACCATCCCTCTCTTTTGAGCACTCTTTTTGAGTATTTTTAATGTTTGTTTCTTTGTAAAATTGTCTCTAGAGATTTGGAATAGGATAGGATGCTTATAGACAAAAGCTTTAGCTATTATCTTTCAGGTTTGATCCTGATTATTTGTATCTGAGAAAGTATTGCATTACCTTCTTTTTTGCTCTTTCTAAAGCTGTCATTGAAATAAACAATACTAAGGCATATAGGAAACATTGCACTATAAATAATAGCTAATCAGAATTCTTAATTTATTGAATAGTAAGCAGTCCTATCTGCTACAGCATTATCCTATGAAATATGAATTAAACATTTGAAAAAGGAAAAATAACAGATGTATAATGTCTAGCTACACTATTCCATTTTTAGCTTCTTTATTTAAAGATGTTGGATTCATTCCACAGACAATTTGAAATGTGGATTTAATTAGTCGGTTTATAGTAATTGTAGACTGATAGTAATAGAATTTTTGTTGAATTTGCTGCAGCATAAAGCAATGACAGCTGGGCACTGCATAGAAAACAGGATGTGCAGTAGTCTGTTATTAAGATCCATCATTTGTTTTTCCTAACTGTATTTCCTGAGTTAATTGTATGTAGTCTTTGTAGCATAATGCATTCTTTGTCCTGATCTTCCTTGGTTTTTTATTGAAAAGTTTTGTATTTAGACATAGTTTGAGGCCAATGCTCTGTGACATGATGCTGGAGGTGAGGCACCTGTTTCCTCACATTGCGTTCCCAGAACGGGTGCATTTCACACAGGTGACGCGCGGTGATTATACAGACTTGAATCATTCCCAGGACCACGTAGCAGGCGCATTCCAGGAAGAGACTTCTCCAAGATTTTTATTAAAAACACATTTAGGAAAATGCAAACAATGCAATAAGGAGGCACCCCTGTGAAATGCCGGTCTCTAAGTAAGATAACTCAGAAAAATTTGTAAGTACTCCCAGGATGTTCAAACCTTATCCACCCTAAGTCTGCCTTCTGGAACCTAAACCTGCTGAGATATATTTAATGAGTCATTGAAAATCTTGAAATCTTTGGTGTGTAAATCTTTCACTTACCTGCATGTATGCAAAGCCCTGATGTTTTATCGTTGTCTTGAAATCTGGAGGTCTCAATTCAATTGCTGAAACATAGGTGTCTCTAGTGTGTCCTTGAGATGCCCTAGCGATCTGAAATCTCTGTTTGTGATGAGGAAGTACCATGCCTTTGGATGACTTTCAGTGCCTATATGTGGACAACAGGATCGAGTTCAGAGTGACTCTTGCTAAGCTGCCTGGTCTCAAACCATAGCTCTAGAAGAGTCTCCTCAAAACAGCATGAACAAGCCTAAGTGGAACTGTGGAACTGCTTAAGAAATCTGAACCTTATAGAATAGAATAAAATAGAATAGAATAGAACAGAACAGAACAGAACAGAACAGAACAGACTATTTCAGTTGGAAGGGACCTACAACGATCATCTAGTCCAAATGCCTGACCAATTCAGGACTGACCAAGTTAAAGCATGTTATTAAGGGCATTGTCCAAATGCCTCTTAAACACTGACAGCCTTGGGCATTGACCACCTCTCTGTTCCAGTGTTAGACCACCCTCTCAGTGAAGAAATGCTTCCTAATGTCCAGTCTAAACTTCCTCTGGTGCAGCTTTGGAAGTGTCCCACACTTCCTATCACTGGATACCAGGGAGAAGAACTCGGCACCTCCCTCTCCACTTCCCCTCCTCAGGAAGCTGTAGAGAGCAATGAGGTCGCCCCTCAGCCTCCTTTTCTCCAAACTAGAGAAGCCCAAAGTCCTTAGCTGCTCCTCGTAGGACATGCCTTCCAGCCCTTTCACCAGGTTTGTTGCCCTCCTCTGGACACATTCAAGGACCTTCACATCCTTCTTAAATTGTGGGGCCCAGAACTGCACACAGTATTCAAGGTGAGGCTGCACCAATGCTGAATACAGCAGGATAATCACCTCTTTTGACCAGCTGGTTATACTGTGTTTGATGCACCCCAGGATGCAGTTTGCCCTCTTGGCTGCCAGGGCACGGCAATATAATCAAACTAACAATAAAGGAATAATCTATCACTTCCAAACAGCTTCTCTCCTTGAATTCTTAGCCTTAGAACAGGAGAAGGCCAGAAGCAGTGTCAATGGCATAAGGATAATGAACATCTATTGCCCATTTAAATTCTTGCATCAACATTATGCTTTTTGACTTTTTCTTTCATTTAAGGAGTTATATTTCAGCAGCTTGTCTAGAATAGTGTGGCTCTATTCATACCACAAGGAACAGGGCATAATTCACAGAAAAAGACATATAATAAGGAACTTTACAGAGCCATAGATTCCAGGACATAATGCTATGTATTGATAAATGAAACAGTAGCAGGTGATGCTCCAAGGCACCAGGAATACCTTGTCTATGCTAGTAAACTGTTAGCATGATCTCTGTATGGTTGTGGTGATTCCCAATGGTGGTTTGGATGAGGACACTCTTCTGTAGGATGGAGACTTTACCTATGTCTCCAAAGCCATTCTGTTTTGGCTGGCCTTGGTGCCAGAGAAAGAAGCCTGGCTATGTTTAATTTACTAACATAGGCATAGCTTAAGAGTTGGCAAAACACTAAGTTCCGTCCCGTTTTCTTGATATTATCTATATGACAAAAAAGATGAACCCGTGTTGAGTGGTAAAATTCTTTATAGAATTTAATAAAGCTTGTAACCTTAAAAACATCAACAGCCTCCCTTTCCTCCAGGAAAAATCTAGTAGAGTTTTACTCTGGAACTTTTTTGTTAAATCTACAACTTTTTACAATGGCTGGTTTTGTTAGGTTTGTCCCACAAAAATTTATTGCCTTTTCAATATGGAGAAAAACGAGAAAGGAGATAATCTTTATTGTTAATATAAAGCTCAGCTGCAAAAAAATCAATCTTTTTTGGCACTCTTGGAGTGTTGGAAATGAAATGAATGACAGGCCCTGTGGTATCATCTTGTAGAAAAACTCTGAAGGTTGTTTTTAATATAATTGTCATTTCAAATCAGCTTAATTATAGAGTCATCAATATGGTTCACTAAATACCTATAATATTCCTGACCTGACAATAAATTTGGTATGCAATATTTCATTGACTTACCTCCATCTGTGAAACATTACATTAGACATTAAATTACAGCATCATCTATATTTAACCTTGTGTGCACATGCATGTGTGCATGTGCACACACACACACATTTTGTTCAGTTAAAATAGTTTGTCTCATGAAATATCGTTTATAACTATCAAAATGATTTTTCTTTCTAGTTAATAAAAAGATACTCTGATTTTACCAAATTGATGCATCACGTCAACATGAAAATCTAATTTATTAAAAAAGAGACACACTTCATGTCAATGCTAAATTATGTTTCCCTCCATTCATTATCACCTTATGGTTCGTTAGGCCATTAAATTTTTAAACCCCAGTCCTTCCCTTACTAGTTTCAAGAAAGCCACTAAAATTAAATCTTTACATGTGTGCCACAGCTCTTTCCTTTGACATCAGTAGTATAATTATGAATAGTCATTACCTGGTTATTTCCATTACCTGGTTAATTTCCATTACACAAAATCTTTGCATTTCATTAGTGGTCTATGCTGTAAATTTAGCAGTGTCTGTTTTTAAAATTCAAGGGTAATTGCTTCAAGCAAAGCTTAGTAGTTAGGACGGCCTGTAATATTTAATTTTTAAAATCAGAAACAGGCAAAATGTTTGTGTGACCAGTTATATTGGGTTTAAAGGAACTAAAATAAAAAGAAAGCTGCCTAATTCCAGCCATGGCAAAATGTTACAATACTAGTACCAACACAGCACTGAACATTTCTGCTGGCTATAACCCTGCTGTTGAAGTCCCGGGTGACTGGAAAAAGGGAAACATTGCACCCATTTTTAAAAAGGGTAGGAAGGAGGACCCTGGGAACTACCGACCTGTCAGCCTCACCTCTGTGCCTGGGAAGATCATGCAACAGATCCTCCTAGAAGCTGCGCTAAGGCACATGGAGGACAGGGGGATGATTCGAGACAGCCAGCATGGCTTCACCAAGGGCAAGTCCTGCCTGACCAACCTAGTGGCCTTCTATGATGGAGTGACTACATCAGTGGACAAGGAAAGAGCTATGGATGCAGTCTACCTGGACTTCTATAAGGCCTTTGACATGGTCTCCCACAACATCCTTCTCTCTAAATTGCAGAGATACAGATTTGATGGGTGGACTGTTCAGTGGATGAGGAATTGGTCGGATGGTCACATCCAGAGTGTAGTGGTCAACGGCTCAATGTCCAGAGGGAGATCAGTGACAAGTGGTGTCCCTCAGGAGTCCGTACTGGGACCAGTACTGTTTAATATCTTCATCAATGACATAGTGGGATCGAGTGCACCCTCAGCAAGTTTGTAGATGACACCAAGCTGAGTGGTGTGGTTGACACACCTGATGGACGGGATGCCATCCAGAGGGACCTGGAAAAGCTTGAAAAGTGGGCCTCTGTGGACCTCATGAGGTTCAACAAGGCCAAGTGCAAGGTCCTGTACCTGGGTTGGGGCAATCCTCGGTATCAATACAGGCTGGGGGATGAAAGGATTGAGAGCAGCCCTGCCGAGAAGGACTTGGGGGTACTGGTAGATGAAAAGCTCTCTCATGAGCCAACAATGTGCACTCGCAGCCCAGAAGGCCAGCCGTATCCTGGGCTGCATCAAAAGAATCGTGGCCAGCAGGTTGAGGGAGGTGATTCTGCCCCTCTACTCCGCTCTGGTGAGACCCCACCTGGGGTACTGTGTCCAGCTCTGGAGCCCTCAGCACAGGAAAGACATGGACCTGTTGGAGTGGGTCCAGAGGAGGGCTGCAAAAATGATCAGAGGGTTGGCACACCTCTCCTATGAAGAAAGGCTGAGAGAGTTGGGGTTATGCAGCCTGGAGAAGAGAAGGCTCCAGGGAGACCTTATTGCAGCCTTTCAGTGCTTAAAGGGGGCTTATAAGAAAGACGGGGACAAACTTTTTAGCAGGGCCTGTTGTGATAGGACAAGGGGTAATGGTTTTAAACTAAAAGAGGGTAGATTTAGACTAGATATAAGGAAGAAATTTTTTACAATGAGGGTGGTGAAACACTGGAACAGGTTGCCCAGAGAGGTGGTAGATGCCCCATCTCTGGAAACATTGAAGGTTAGGTTGGACGGGGCTCTGAGCAGCCTGATCTAGTTGAAGATGTCCCTGCTCATTGCAGGGGGGTTGGCCTAGATGACTTTTAAAGGTCCCTTCCAACCCAAACTATTCTATGATTCTGTAAGTCTATTGAGCTATGTGGTGACCTTCACTGCATGTGTTACAAGTGAAAGTGACCATGATTGTGGTTGGTGTCTCTGCAAAAATTTATGTATGTTTTTGCTGGGCTTAGACCTGGGGGTATCATATTTGGCACCTTTAGCTCAAGCATCTTAGCAGTCTCACAGAAAGCAGGTATTGATGGAAAATCTTCAACATACGTATTCAGAAGGGAAAGCTTAAAAAAAGAGCAAGTCAACATGTAGGCAAGCAAAACCAAGCAAATACTTTTGTGCACTCTCACTTCAATACTTTCATAGGTTTTGTTCTTCAAAAATTGTTAAGTCGCTTCCTGTCAGGCAAGAGACTTTCCCAGCTTTTGGCTAAATTATCATCTCAAGAAAAACAGCCTTTGTAGTGGAAGTGCTGACAAAAGCTTAACTACATTATTATGAAGCCTATGCATAGCTAATAAATGACACCACCTTTCCTAGCAGCTCTTTTTGCATGTTGTAGATGATAACTATTAAAGCTCTCTGGTCTTATTCCAACCAGAATTTCCTAGATGTCTCTAGTGCTGGTTTCTCGTTGTGTCAAAGTACTGAATGATTTGCTGTGGTCATGACAGGTATATTGTGTCCCAGGCTGATGGATTTCTGCCTGGGATTTTATAAAGGAGCTAGCAATGAAAGAGGTAATCAGCTTCCTTATTTAACACCCATAGGCACCTTAGAATATCACAAACACTGGGGATTGCTTGCAAGTGTGCTCAGATTAGTGAGCAGACTTTAGCGAGAATTTTGGCATGGGCTCAAATCTGGCTTGGAGAAGTGGCAAACCCAATGATTTACTATCTATTATAAAAAACACCTGAAACATTATTGTGAATAAACAGGAAAGGTGGAAGTTTCTGTAATGTCCCGTAACATAAAAATTTTCATGTAAATTCTGTAACATATTTGAAAATCATGTTTACTTACAATAATACAGTGTACTGGCATCTATTGTTGTAACATAGCTACAAGCACGTGCAGGGACATGTGTGTGATGCACAGTTAATGAGCTCCAGGTAGTGTACATACCCCTCAGCCAGAATCCTGTCACCTCTGTTGGGTAATTTCTCCCTACATGCTTTATCAAATAAAGGTATTTACAATGGTTGAAGAAGAGTGACTACTGGGGAGGGGAGTTTTGTGGTGTCAAAAAAACTGTGTTTCTGTTACTAAAGAGGATACTTTGGTCTAATGTCCATGATATACGCAGAAATAGAGCATAGTTTTATGTATTAGGCCTTAGACAGCCAAAACTCGTACTACCATTGGGCAAGGATCATTCTTCTGAACGCTAAATAGTGGGAAAGGCATAAGGAAAGGGCACATGATAAACTCACTTCATTACTAACCCATGCTAATACTGAGCTTGCAGTCATGCTACATGTCGCTTTAAGGGTGACTGAAGGAAAAGTTTGGTTGGCATTAACTAGCAACAGGTATTGAGATGTGTATGATATGCATGGTTGCCCTTCACTCAACCAAATCTCAGTAACAAGTGTGTATTTAGCATCATGTGTGCTACAAAATATAGAATGTATTCACTTCTTGCTTCATTATCTATTTGAAGTGACATACCTGGTGATAAGTCCTTAATTAGGCAGTTATGCTCAGATGAGCGTGTCTGCATGTTGCTGTCAGTATTCCTCTCAGCTTTGTTTCCTCTGATCAAATCGTGGGTGTGGAGAGCTGTTTTCTTTAAAGGCTCAGTCTTCTGTGGAACATAAGTTCCCAATTTAAAAAAATCTCAAACAATCAGGAGAGAACTTTAATGTGAATTTCTTTAACTAGGGAAGAACAGTATTGGCCTACCTGCTAAGTGTAGATGGACCAGTCATCAAAATCTTTGGGATTCCTGGCAAAAGACAGAAGTAGGTTTTGGCATGATGTTTGTACAATACTCTTTCTACCTTTCCTATGAAAAGGACAGGAAAAAAGGCAAATAATCTCTTATATTTATATTAATCTGTTTACATCATACTTCATGTCTAGCTTCAGAACACGTATTTTTCAGCAAAATAAAATGGATGAGCCCATGAGAAAGGGAATGAAAATCACATTTGTTTTTAATCCAAGCTCATATTTGTTTTATTCTGTGCCCTCTTTCATTCCTTTATTTAGAACAAACATTAACAGGATTATGGCTCTAATTCTTATTTTTGTTATGGGTGGTTTGGAGGCTCTACCTCATCCCAGCCCAGAGCTTTAACCACCTGTACACACAAATGTGCTGGGCTGAGCCAGCTACCCAGAGTACGGTGTTTGATTTTGTTCTGTTCTCCTTCTGTCCTCCCCCTGCATTACCAGGGAGGACAAGACAACAGATACACAGTAGGCACAGTTTGGTGAGGTGGCACAGGGAGACCTGGGATGTACAGGCTGGCATTTCTTAGACAGGAGAGCATTTGGGCTCCATGCCACAGAGGCATCACGTGGTCCAAAGGACACCAGGGAACATGTGGGGATGGTGTATACTCAAGTCTCATTCTGAAAGGCAGAGAGAATATGGCAGGATATGTGGCCAAGGACAAGGATGCCAATATGCCACAGTTCAGACACAACCCATATTTTTTATATACTCCTATGATATTCCCACTGCTAAAGAGTACAGGTTAACTTGTTCTTCTGCTGTAGACTCTTAGATGACAGAAAAGAGTATCAAGTCATCTATGCTCACAGCTGGAGAAGACTATATGATGAGGGTGGAAATAGCTTCCCATGAGGGAGTGAAGAAATAATCCAGAGAAGCGGGACTACTGGCTCTGGGGAGAACCAGTGCTATTTTAAGACTTGGTCCCACTGAACTCAGGTCCTGGTATTCCATGTAGAGCAGGCCTCCCGAAATGCATTAAGCAGTGCACGCACAAGGATGCAATGCCAGGTGGTCTGGACTTACCTGTCTATCCAGCTTATGTTACTTAGAGGAGTACTTCTAATGTGGTGAATCCTGTTTCATTGAACATGCAGTGCAAAATCATTCTGTTCTGGTGAGCAAGTCTAACATTCTGGATTCATGTGCAGTCTTAGGCAAAAACTATGTCCAAAGTGTCCAAAACCCTAAAAATGGCTCAAGATGGAATAAATTCCAGCGGCTTCACACCAACAGAAAACCAAAAGAGTTCACCTCCATGAAGCTTCTGGGACATCTGGGAGTGTGAATTCCTGCAGCCACTGGGAATGCTGATTCCTGGATGAGGGTGTAGAGCTCCAAACCGTGTGCTACCCTGGCAGAGGAGAGGTGGGCAGCTGTTTTCCCAGACAAACCAGGAGACAGAGGGCAACTAAAGGAATGAAAGGGTAATCTGAAGTGTACTGTCATCTTGTGCTGTCCTTACCCCTTCCTCGTTATAACGTAATCTGAGAGTAAAGCTAGGGCCAGATAGCTGTGGGGGTTTTTTTGTAGCAACTAAAGTATAAGTAACTTGAAAAAGTGTAAGCCTGTTTTTTGTATGTTAGAAAATGTTAAGAAAATTGGTGACAAGGACATGCAAAAATGAATGGCTTAGGAAAGTGAAGAAGTGGTGAAAGATGACTTGTTATTAAAAAAGAATAAAAATAGCAATAGTGGAAAGGACACATAAAAGCATGGAAGATTTTCAATTTAATGAGAATGGTAAGAATATGAAACACAAGTTCAGGATGTGCAGTAGTATTTTTATACATGTGTTTTCAGAGACAGTAGTAAGGGAAAATCTTTGCCTGAATTCTAGTGGGAAAAGTGTCATTTCTGTTATGAAGAGATTTAAGTTTTCTACAGACACTGGGTGAATTTCCCTATGAAGATTTAGCAAAAACCTTATAGGTGAAAGATTGGTTTTATTTAAAGAGAGAGCTGAGAGAAAAATGAAACTTTCTAGCCATCTTTAACAAATCCCAAGAGCTCCTTTCCCTGTTGAATTGGTTTCTGTGGAAAAAAGTGAGAAAATGTTTTGCTTAATGCTACAAGAGAGCCTGAGAGGAGAGAGCTGGTCAACCAAGGAACAAGCTGCACTATTTGATTTGAAAAAAAGCCCACCCTTCACATTTAAAAAAAGTTTCCTTTAACTTTCAGTATGTAGGAAGAAAGACTCTATCTGTAAGTAAAGAAGAGATAATAATTAATAAATTGTGAAAGGTAACTGTTTCCATTTTTTAGGGTCTTTGTGTTTATATGCTCTTTAATAAGCTTCAGTCCAAAAATGATAACAAGACAGTCTGTTGAGTATAGTAATGCTGAGAAAAAAATACTACTTTAAACGTGGAGATTAGGCTGCTTATTTCACTTTAAGGGAATCTTTCTCCATCTGAGACAGACATGACAGGTGAACAGATTGTACCTGATATTTAAGACTGTCTCTTAAAACAGCACATTATACTTTCTTCTCATCATCATATTAAGTGGCAAAAGAGATTCTTTACTATGGTTACATGAATTTTAATATGAGAGATACGCACGTTAAGATGCTGGTTGAGTTAGAGGGAATACTTTGCACTTTGGAAACAAACAAAAAAATCCTATAATTTTTTTTCAGTAGAATAAAGACCATAGTGACTTTCCTGTATTTACAGAGATATCTTGACTGTACTTGAATGAATTATTTAGGAGCCACCAAACAGATTAGAGCCTGTTCCTTCTCACCTGTAACTGAATTGTATCCTGAAAAGCGTAGGTGACTGCCTAATTGGGTTTGGGGTGGCCAAACGCAATCCACAAGATTAGTACTTCAGCTGCTGAGTGAGCTGAGACATAGCCTTTTGCTGGTTATGGCTTACCTGAAGAGATTATTTCACATAAAGGTCCTCAGTCTGTTCCTGAAGAGTTTCAAATACTCTTAAGGAGAAATTCAGTAAAGCACACTCTGTCTATTGCTTATCAGCTAACAGTATCAGATAGGTTAGCAGAACGCTTTTGCAGACACTTTCAAAGGGCTCTAGGGAAAAAGAATAAATCAATAGTCTGCCATACAGAAAATTCCAGCAAAGTTATTTCTCAAATGTCAGATATGAATTAGGTTTGATTTATTGTATTGTGTTTTAGCAAAACAACTAAGAAAACAGTAGAGTAGATGTATTTTTAAAACCTGAGTACACATGCCTTGACTAAGGAGTAAGTTCAGAGAAGGATATTTTGGGGGAGGGGCATGTTGCAGTCCCTGTTTTCTGTAGCAGGATTAAAATGACAGATAATGAAGGAATGGGATGACCATTTGCTCCAACGTAGAAACTCCCAGAAAGGGAACAGATTTGCCAGTACTGAGGATGTTTTTAGAAAGGGAAAAATGAGATACTTCTATTGCCACAGAGACATGAAGGCAAATATTCACATTTTGATCTGGGGGACGGTAAAGATACTTCTGGACCAGGCATCTATGGTCATAATGAAATATAACGCTTTACAAGTTCAATTATACAAACAAGTAAAAATTTTAATTGTATATAGCTACTTCAATGCTATTCTAGTGTGATTACACAAGTTATACGTAATTCATATATACATAGTGGGTAAATATAGCATATGTGAAACATAAAACCGCAATGATTTTCATTTTCACACATCACCTCTATGTCTATAGGAAGTCACTGTTGCAAAAGGAGCCGTTCTGTGAGGGAACCCTGCTACAATGAACACCAGAGGAGAAACACCCTGCTGGCTCCAAGGGCCTGACGTTTGTTCTTTCTTACCTGGCTACTTCACTTAATCTAGGGTGAATGTTATTATGATTTATGGAATATGACATTCCCTCTGTATATGAACTGTAGCCAGTCCCATTAGCAATCTTATAAGTTAACTAGTCATGGCTTTACTCCTGAGAACTTTCTGAACTTGTATCACCACTTTGCTTTGTGAAATAGCTGAGTTTTCATTTTTCATTAAGAGCCAGTCACAAAGGAAACTAGAGGCATCAGTATGTTGCCTCCAATTTTAAAAAGTGCTGAGTAGACAACATTTGATATTTATTAACCCTAGATAAAAAAAGCAGTATCTTAAACTGGAAACCTTAAATGTCATGCTTTTGTTTTTTACCTTGAAGTGGTAGGAATTACATCTTCCAAAGACTAACCAGCAGTTTGCAGCAGGCAAATGAGTGAGGTAGAGTGCAAAGGATCTTTTGTCATTGTTATTAATAGCAACTTACATTTTCTGTAACATCTTTTATCAGCCTCCAAGACTGATCTGTGCTATTACTGAGCATGGTTTATTTTTTTAATTCTGTTTTTGTGAAGCTTGCTTGAATATTAAGCCATGACAAACATAAATTACATTTCATAATGCTAAACATGCATTCCAATCTGTCACACAACAAGCAGAATTGTCTAAGAAGCATTTTAAAGCACTATATTAATTTATTCTAAAGCATGATAATGTCTTACATTAAGTTAAAAATGTTGTGTTGAGTGACCCTGAAAGATTTGCTGAACCAAAGAAGGAAGGTTTTTAAAATGAGAGCTAGAAAGAAAACAAAATTATAGCTTTGCACACCAGATTTTTGTGTATGAGATCCTTTGTAAGAGAGAGATATGAACACCAAATCATTTGATGCACCCAGTTGAAGGAAATGAGCAGTGTGATCAAATTAAAGTCTGGAAAAGTAAATATGAATATTTATGAGACATACCTGAGGTATGAGTGATGAAAAATACAATTACTCGCTACTTTAGTGGAGTAGGTTTTGTAGGTTGCTGTCTCTTTGGTGGATATCTACTTGCTGTTGAGTGCACAGTTCTCTGGACAGGACAGATCCTCCCTGGCACAAGAACAGGAGGATCTGATGCCTTTGCAGAGACATTTCGCACAGATGAACTCTGCAAAACCCACATTGGCATGCTTTATGGCCACAGCTCTAAGGAGCAGAGAAAATTTGCAGACCAACAAAAGAGGGGACCGGGGAGTAGAAAGAAATGCTTTCTCTCTCATATGACACCATCAAAATTGTATCAGAAAGTAAGTAAAAATCATAGATAAAGAATTATTTCTATAAATAGTTCATCCTTAACAAGGGTAACTATAATCTGAGAGGATTTTTGTCTTTGTAGCATCATAGAAATCACTGGCATGGAACTGGAGTCCTGCCAGCAAATGTTCCTCTGTGGCAGATGCCAGATGTGTTGTTGTCTGAGACAGCATTTCTCTAACCACTACTGTGGGGAACGGTGTGTCTTGAAAGGAGTATATTTTACCAAAATTTTCATGTGACCTATCTCCTTTTTGGCCTTTCACACAAGAGGCACAACCTGGCGCAGCAGAGGTCTGACCTGGTGGTGATAAGACTGATGGTAAGCAAGCAGGCAAACAGATTTTTTCTATATTTAGGCATATTATTTTGGTATTAACAGACATTACAAATGTTTCCATTTTAGTTTATCAGTGTATTAAACCAGGGTCTGAGTTATCAAAAATGTTGATCACTAGTACTGAAAAGGAAATATTTTAAAATTATCTTGAATTAGGGAAACAAGTCTTGAGCAGTGAGGTACTCCAAAAAGTAATGTTTACACTGGAAGTCTTGCATCTGAGATTTCCCTTCAAAGTTTGCAAGTACTCATTAGAACTATATGTAAGGTATTTGCTTTAGAAATCTGCTGTGGGATACCTGATGCTGGCAGTAGCCTGAAGCTGGTAATTTAGAGTGGACAAGTGAAGAGCTCCACAGTCTTGACTGTGATTATGGTCTACTCTTAGCCCCATCTCAGGCCTTCCTCACCAGCCATTATAGCATTGCCCCACAGTAGTGACCCATTGCTCTCCTGGAGCTGATAATTTACTGTTAACACCAGATGTTGCCTGACCTAAGAAGCATAAGTAACTAAAAAATTTCTGTGTATTTCTGTATTTTATGGCTTTATAAAGGTTAATCCAATCCCTGCTCTAACAATAAGAAAATTTCTTCACTGACAAATTTTGCCTATCATACCATTCATGTTTCATTTTTATAGCTGGGAGTTCAAGCCAATGCCACAAAGTAAGAAACTGAAGTAAAACATGGTTTAAATTTCCTCTGGCTATTTAGCTAGGTAGGTACAAGCAAAGGGTAATAGGACTTTATTTGCAACACAAACAGAAAACTTAAGAGTATAATACAGAATTTCTAGATTAACAAATTGTGGCAGCAGGTTTAATGCTTTACTGATAAACCAGTTCGTAGTGCCACTTTATGGATAGATTAATTGTAGGAATCCACATGATTAGTCATAGGGCTGAGCTTGGCATTAAGAAACTCCACCCCAGACCAGACTTTATTGCAGTCTATACTGTCGTGTTAAATTAGGGTTCCAGCTTGCACTTGTATCCACACGTCTGATTGTCTACACCACCTGCTTATTGATTTATACTCCAACTAATGTCTGGAGCAAACCAGCCAATTTACCAGGTGGAGAAACATAGACACAGAAAACTGAATCCTGCCTTTTTAGGCTGGAGTGACTCAAATCTCTGAAGCCACAGGGCATAAACCTTGGGTTATTCTTCGTCATAATTAGCTACTTAGTACAGATTAGAACAGCATAGCAAATCCCCCCCAAAATCCCCACGAAGTGCGTCTGGTGTTGTGATTTCTCCTGGGGCTGTATCTGAACAATATGCATTTTTCTTTTCATTCTTTCTCTCTGCACACCAATGCTTCTAATTTTTAACAAGACAGCAAAGAGTGACAGAACAGAAAAGACATGAGGCTGAAACATTGCCTTACTTAACTTCTTTAGACTGTTCAGGATTATGCAGGAAGAGAAAAAAACAACCCTCAAGAACATTGAAACCAGTATTGATTTCTTTCCAGATGTTTCTAAGTTTATAACATTTGATTCTGGACAGAGCCTGAGGTCAGCAGTGTTCTTTTCATTTCAGCTGATTTCCTGTATTCCAGTAATTTTGCTTCTGATTCCAGTTAATGCCAGAAAATAGAGTTGTGCAATTTGCAAACATGAATTTAACTGTACTTTTTCTAACCCCATAATACCGTTTATCAGTCAAGTCCATGAATTTTTTGTCACACAGATCAATGAGCCACCCAGACTATTATGTCCATCTCTCACTGAAAACTTTCCTTTCTTTTTCTTCTATTTGTTGCTTTGCTGCCTTCTACTGCCAAAATATTTATCAAAAAAATAGGTAATTTGTGTGTAATCAGCCATCTATGCATTAAAACTTGCATCTCCAAAGTAATCAAAGCCGTTTATTCCTGATTGCCATAGAATTATTGAATTTCTGGTGTACACCGTCTTATTAAAGTCATTATAGCTTTACCCTTGCAAAACCGTGGGGATTGAGAACTGCTGGAAGTGTAGTCCCATTTCCAAACAATTGCTCAGTTGGTGATGTTGTTAGCAATACAGGGTGGCAAATTGCTCAGGCTACCCAGATTACGTATCATACTCCAAAAGAGTTAAGGATTGAGATGACTTCCACTTGCACAGTTATGAAAAAAGTTTTCTACAAAGATGTTAGTAAGAAATTCTCTGTACACCAACAATAAATATATTTTCAGGCATTATGCTTTATTTTTTGTGTATATCCTCTTTAATAAGGGACTAATTGTATCCCTGGATGTATGAAAAATGAAACAAGCTCTGTGCATGTGTAAGGTATGATTAGATATTTCTGTTTTTTAATTTAAAGTCTGTTCTCCCTGACCTTTCAACAGAAATGAGTTACTGATAATGCCTATGTGACTCTAGAGTCTAAAAATACACCTGTAATATAGATCTGATTTGCAGAATATATGGTGTCAAATGGAATAATATTGTCCCCTTAAGACTTCATTCTGTGAATAAAAACTGGGTAATAGCTCTTTAACATGCTTACTAGAAATCTTTGTCGTGATTAGAACTTTTTTGTTTATGAATAAGGTTTTGTCAGTGGAAAAAAGGGAGTATGATTCAGTGTTCTTTAAAAAAATCACCACTTCTAAATATTTAAAAAATGAGTGAATTCAGAAACATCTTTAAAAAAATCACCACTTCTAAATATTTAAAAAATGAGTGAATTCAGAAACATCCCGATACATTCTTGTATTTATGGAAATGCTTGGCTTGAGAGTGGGAGAGCATTATCTGTTTAGACCTTTCCATCTCCTAAGAAAGTGAAGAGGAGAGAAAGTAACTTCAATTTCTTAAAATTATACCTTTCACTGTATGGTGAATGGTATTACAGAGAAAATGACTTTCTCTGTAATTAAGAGAAAACTACACATATTTTTCCTATCTATCTGAAAAATATCCAGAAAATGGAAAAATAAATATGGGGAATTTAATCTGAATTCTTTCTCCCTTCTTACTATGAGAAGTCAGATTTTTTTAGAAAATTAGATGAGAACACACCAAAAAACCCTCAAAATGCTTGCATTTTTTTGCAATGATATTATAACTTATTTGGACTAAAAAACTTTGGTGAATATTTCTATATGGAAAATAGCAATTTTCCATTCAACTTTTAAATGTGTATATTTACATTATGACTTTAGAACTATTTTAGAAGTCACTGAACATTGAAAAAAAAATTCTTTCAAAATGACGAGATTCAGATGGGTTAAATTCAACCTTAGTTCCTGTTTCAAGTGTCTCTTCTCCTTTGAAAAGCAGCTGAAGGTTAGTGTCAGCCGGTAGCAAGCACCAGGAATAAAACACTTGTGTTGATATCAATAGGCTGATGTGGATTGAAAAGCCTTCTTAAGAGAAGGGAGCAGGTTGTAATGATCTGGGCAAAGTCACTCTTGGATCTGACTGGGACACAGCTTATCAAGGAAGAGACAATCTGACAATTTACTTCTATGTCATCAGGTAAAAAAATGGTATTTATTATTAACAAAAAAGGGTCACATGAAGATCACATATGAAACTTCTAAAATGATTTTTATAACTTGAAAATTTTGGTTTTCTAGGGCTATATCTTTTCAGAATATTTTGAAAATTGGGTGCTTTCATGTTTTTACTAATACTTGAAAGATTTATGAGGTGTTTAACCAAAACTACATAAGTTTCTGTTCCAATCTCTGAAGTTGCATGAGTATTCAATCTTTCTATGGATGGTGTATTCCAATGTTAGAAATTTCATTTAAACAACAGTCTTAAATGCAAATGGTCTCCTTTTGTCATTAACCCTAAAAATAAAGTGTAGCAAGTGACTCTTGACTTCTTGCCAGTTGGTTCATTATGACTAATATACTTTGTATTCCAGATCTATTGAGCTGTTCTTGTCTATCTGTATTGTAAGTTACCTTAAAATTGTGCTTCCTGTTGTGGATATTGATTTATTTAAATGTATTTAGCCAGAAGCATCCAAAAAGATAAACTACCTCATTTTGTTATTATTTTTAAAACTAGAGTTGAAAGTGCATCTAACGCTACTTTGAATTATATCTGGTTAAAAACTGTAGGAATTAAAAATCTGCCCATGCTCTGTGTAGTGAAATTTGAAGTCTATAATGTAAACTGAAGTAGTTAAAATGAGTTCAAAGTAACACAATTGCAGAAGTGCTAGGGATAAGTAAAACTCAGTTGTTCGGCATGAAACCAAAAAGCACACAACATCAGGAGAGATGAGATAGAAGCAGGAATAAATTAAAAAATTCTTTTTCTGTTTCAGTAGAAAAATGCCTGGCAGGTTTTTTTTGTTTGTTTTGTTTCTTTTTCCCTCAAAAGAGTATTTTTTTTTTCAAAGGCTCTTACAGTCTGGAAAACTAACTTTTTGGCACTTGCAATTGTCAGTAGGTTTTGAATTCCGTGTACCCCATGCACCAAAGTCACTGGAGTGCAAGCTGCAGAGTGCCAGGGATGAGTGGAGTGGGAAGATCGCACTGGTACATATGAGTCCCAGCGTGTGGCACAAAGGTAGTGCTGAGACTTCCCTTGGTATGTGCCTGGGTTTCCTTTGGCTATTACATCTTCATTTTACTTTGCAAGATAGCCCACAGACAGCCTGGACTCCTCAGGCAAACAGGAAGGGATTGGTAAAGATTAGGAGACTGGTATTTATGTAAGGGGCTATGGATTTATGGTAATCTTGGATGTGCCTTTTGGACTTTGTTCTGGTTGCCCGACGCCCTGGTAGTGAAAAGGACATGCTGAGATCAATGCTTGGCTCAAGGTAGAATGACCAAAAAATTGCCTTCATTGTTTAGGTAATCCTCTGTCTACCAGACACTGCAAACGATAGGAGCTCTGACCACTCAATTAAAAATTGCAGCTGGCCACATTAGTTCCCAAATTTTTTGTATAATAGCCTCAAGTAGGCCTCCGTGGAGACTGCCTAGACACCGAGGTGTGAGCTGGGGTGGAGGAGAGGAGCATGGAACCCTGCCTCTTGTCATGCAAGCCTGTCGTCATGTAGCAAACACATGGTGGCCATGAGGCAAGTGAGAAGAGACCTGTAGTCCAAGCTGTGGTTTCTGTACCAAAGCTTTTTACGCCTATTACAGTTTGCTTGTTCCCCCAAGATTGTCTAGTCTCAATGCTTAGGTGAGATGAAATGCATAAGTGGTGTTTCCTGTAGAAGCAACATGGTCTCTTGAGCCAGCCCTGAGTTGGGTTTCTGAGCTCCCAAGAGGAGTCAGAGCTCAGACATGTCCTGCTGGCTAGTGCACTGGGTTTTGGGCATCCCTCACGTGGTACCCACTTTTGCCCAGGAATCTATAGAAACCTCAGTTCCTGGCTTTGGGTTTTGGCTTCTCACCCCCAAACCCAGGTATATAAAAAAAAGAAAAAAGAATATACACTGCCCAAAGGCCAGATGAGAGCTCAAACAAACTCCTGGGCTTTGAATTCAGGATGTCTTGACTCAGTACTCAAACTGCCCAGGCTGTTGACATGGCGTAGCTAAGCTGTTAGATGGTTACACAGCAAATATAATTTTACTGTGAGCTACTATGGGTATAAATCACAATGACAGAAACCATTTGTTTTAAAAAAAAAAAAAAGATGAAAGGGATAAAAGAAAACTTTTTGCAAAGAGTTGTTGATTTGATTAATATCGTTGGGGGGAGGGGGGAGAATCACTACCATATCAGCACTAGAGAAGTCTACCAAGACAGCTTGATTAATAGAAAAAATATTACCTGAATGTATAAGTGCAGAGATAAGATGATTTTTTATAATTCTGAAGTTTTATAAAATATCAGCTAGAAGATTAGAAAGATATGGTACTAGTTTCTTTTAAAAAAACTCTGTACAAGGAAGTTTCACAGTAAGTCAGTTCAGTTCTGAGTAAGAGTAAAAATAAGAGACTGATATAATATTAGATTTGGGAAAGATAACACTTTTTAATGTACATACATCTTAAACATTATGTGAGTCTGTACATAATTCAGCAGGACTTACAGATAAAGTACATTCTTTGTTCAAATATATCTTCTGTGACTACAATGAATTATTATTTTTGACTCATTACTTCCTGCTTAGAGACCACATTAAATAGCAAAAAATATAGAAAGCATAGCATATCAGGAACTTTTCTCATACATTTAAAGGGCAAAATCTTTCTACTGGATTTCCTGGCATATCTGGGTTTGTTTCTTTGTTAAAGAATACAAAAAAATTTTAATTAGCTAAACTTATAAGATTGTGGAGCTCACCTGAATTTATTTCTATGAACAAATGGGAAAGTTGGAAATTAAATAATTCATGAAGTTTTTAAGTAGATAACTTCTGTTCTAGGCATGAAAACTTTTACAATAGAATAATTAATTTTGCTTATAGTTAAATAAAGAAAATATAGTTACTTAGATGCTAACTGCTTTAAATATCGCCATATTGATAAAGCTGTGCAATATCAGTCTATCTTCAGATAATGAATCATGATGTGATCCTGAGTACTGAACTCCAACGCCGGTTTGCTGGTACCATGGATTGCATGCCACCTGCCTACTTAGTGATTTCCAGCTCCTACACATAGTTTCAGTATGAGATGAGGCACAAATAGACACATGTGCACTGCCAGTAGCAACTGAGACAGATGGAAAAGCTGCACATCAAATGCTGTAAAATGCATGCATAAGTTGGTGTGAGTGTGACATTTTTTTGGGAAAATGAATAAATTTATTAACTCTTTTGAGAAGCTCATCAATAAGCTGGTCAATGCACCTGGAGAAGACTAATTGGCTAGCACCCACTCCTTCACCTGGTTATCTGAAATTATTCTGTTTACAGGAATCCTAAACCTATTAAAACTTTACCTGTCATGGATCTGGCTTGACTCTTACAGCTGTCACTACAGATCTTGCTTTCCTGTCCCACAGCCACTGAGACTATTCCAGGCATGTGCCTGGTGTGACCACAGGTTGCCTTTCTCAGTCTCTTTCATGGTATGTCTGTAATCCTGCTGTGGCCTGGCATTTAGTACCAAGACCCTCTCCCTGTCCCCCAGCCAGACACACATGGTCTGTGCTGGAAAGGCTCTGCACAGATATTGCTATGATAGTACAAGCTCTTGAGGAATACCTATAACTATTCAAATTTGGTTTTAGAAATTTAAATTGTATGTACCAAGATGAACTGGTTGGATACTTTATGAGGCATGCTGCATAGCCAATACTTTAATTTACTTAGCACTCTATTTTTTTCTGGATTGTTTTGGCACAGGACAGACTGTCAGGTTTAATCACCTGGAAAATTTCAGGTAGGATGTTCAAGAATTTTAGGGTAATATGTATGCAAAATAAGTGTCGTAAGTGGAAAGAATTTTTTTAGGCTTGCATACTGTGGCTAAAAATGAATGGGTGGAGTTAAATTTGCAGGATGCTCTGTTCAAAAGTCCAAATCTCCCAGCCAAAACCAGTCATAATTAATTGCAAGAAGAATATCTATTTAAAGAATAAACTCTGTTTATGCTAATTTCACCCCCCTCAATCACTTTCATCTGTTCCATGGCACCTGGGGTAGGTGTTTTTTTACCATTGACCCGCTTGCTTTTGACATAGCTATGAAGGCATGATAGGTATTTCAGAAGTATGGTAGTATTTTTTTGATATAATTGAAAGCATTTTTATGTACCTCTGATTTGGAGGGGAGGGTGTGTGTGTATGATAGAGAGCTCAGCAGTGGTAAACAGCCTGTGAATGCAGTCTATGAGCGAAGTTCAGACTTAAGCCAACAGGAGGTCCCTGGTGAAGAAAAGCATGGCTGGAAAGCAAGTGAGAAACGCAAAGTACTTGCAACCTCTTGCTCTTTTGGGAACTCTGTGTGTGTATCTGAAACCACAGTTTGGTCTGCTGTTTGAGAAGGTTGCTCGGGGTTAAATTCTGCCATAAGATTTTGGCATCTGGCTCTGATTGGAGTCAATGGGAGTCCTCTGAGTGCATCTGAGGGCACAGTATGACCCTTCCTGCTTGTTTTCACTCACTATATTTTTATGCTATGGCACCTCTGAGCAGGGACAATCTCAACTGCTCATTCACTTTAAAGGCCATCTGTAAGGAAAGCTATTCTTGTGTTTCCTTTCATTCTCTGAGCAGCCCTTAGTCTTCTTTCATGGCTTCCTTTCTTGTTGATTTATGAAGCTACTAATGCTCAGATCACAGTCTATAAAAATTAGAACTTCAATCTGAAAGAAAAAATAACCAAGTAGATAACGTAAGTACAAGATAATAGCACAAGCAGCTACTGGCAGACATAGCATATTTCATTTTCAGCCATCTTCTCAAAGATAAAGAACAGTTCAGTCAAATTAAAAACGTGGAGAGACTTTCCTTCAAGCCACATTGAGCAATCAAGTCTAAAAAACAAGCCATACTGTGCTCCTGAAGCAGATAGTAATACCTCATTACTGATATTATTATTAGGAGTAAATGGCTCCTGTAAAATAATAAACTGACTTAATGGGCCAAATGATGATAAGGTGCTTTTCATGGATATGCCAGAGGCAGAAATTATTTTGTCAGGATTGGAATCCTGACTTAACATTCCTACTGCAAAGCTCCAGAAGGCTTGAGGCTTATGGCAGTCTTGTGATTAGCATGATGGAAACTGAAGTGGGACCCTGAAAGTTGCATGCTCCACAGCCTGTTTAAGTATTCTTCAGGGTGGGCAATGCTTAAAGTTCTTACTGGCTCACAGCAAAACTGTCATCTAGTGCAGTGTCTTGTATTAAATGTGTTCAGTGCTTATGAATTAAGGCAGGAGAAAGCATCCTTGTGAGGAAGACTGCTTTCTGTCTAGGCTGTAAATTGATACTATTTTGCTTCTTTTGGCCTTTGGGGGTTTGACTGCCCTGCACATAGTTTCAAACTTTCTAAAACTTATGGAGTTGATGAAGTTTGCAGCTTTTTTGTAGATTCCATGAGAGCTGCTGTGTCTGGACTCTTGCAGCACTTAATCCTGGAGATGAACTCTGTACGACAAAAAGTGGCAATGTCTTAGGGACTTCCCTTAGGATATGAAAGTTGTATGTTACTTGCATGCATATCCCTTGCTGTAATCTGTTCACTGTCCAGTATGGACCTTCTTTTAGTATAATGAAATATATATTTTAAAATGTAGAACATCTCCTCTACTTCAGTAGAAACGTTTTTTCTTTCAATCACTGATTTTAAATTTGCTGTACTTTGAGTACAGTCTTTCCTGTTACTTTAAATTTTGCATCAGCTACACTGTATCTACACTGTATCTAGCCAAACTTTTTTTTTTCTTTAATGCTCCATGCTTACCTTTATGTATAATACTGTAACTTTTGCAAACTAAAATGAATGTTATTGCCTGAAATTTACACACCTCCCTGCATTTTCTCTTTCCCTTGACCTCTTGGAAACAGTGTTGAGACCATTTGTCTTTTAGTATTCAACTCAAAGTAATATTTTTGTAGAATTTTTTTTAACCCTTTGATCTCTTGAACTGGTATCTTGCTTTTGTTTGGAGTTCATGACCTTTTTCCTGTAGACATACAGAGCATAAGATCTTTTCTCCCTTCCTTCCCATAGAGCCAATTACCTTCTCCGCAGCCTGATTTGGAGGCACCTCCATCTGATAGCTTTGCCCAAGCCCTAGTTTTCTGCCCTGTTGTCTGAATTTGTTATTGTACATTTAAAATACCTTCTCTTGTTTTAAAGCTTTCTGAAGGGTTTCCAGTTTCAGGAGTCGTAGCCACTCAAAAATTAGATTACAGATCACTCTGTAATATTAGTAATATAATATTTAAATGTGCTGTTGCTGTAACAGGATCCTAGTATGACACCAGGATTTGTTGCACAAGAGAGGAAGAATTAGGCACCTCAGAAAAGTCATCTATAGGGAGCATGTTGCTGCCTGCAGGTAGCCTACAGGGAATGATAAACAGAAGAGGAGTAGTTGCACATCTGCCTGCCTCTGGCATTGGAGCATGCATGAACAAGGTAAGGTGCCAAGGAAGGATCTCCATACAAGAGGACAGTGAGCAAGAAGGAGGAAATTTTAATGGAGAAAGGTTTTCTCTGTTCAGAATGCACTGCTGCCTTGCGGACTCGGGAAGCTGACCTTGGTGAGCTGTGAACTCTTCTTTAGTCCAGTATTGCTTGTTCCTATATACACTGGATTCCTGATTACTACGAGGCAGGGCGCTATCTGCTCTGAAGAATCAAAACCCCATATTGTCTCCAAAATCCCATGATTTTCCCTCAATTCTACTGCTTGTAATCTGGAAACTGGCCTACAGCCCTTCTCCCCAAAGAGCAGGCGTTACATCAAAGTGAGACACGCAGCACTCTTTTATCAGGATGTTACCAGAGGATTTGTTGTGTCAATGACTGCTTGCAATGCAGATGTCCAGATGCTGATCCCCCACTCTGCACCATGGCGTGGCAAGGTAGAGCTGCTGCAGGAGTTTCTTGTCCTTTTGCCAAAATGGAAAAATGCTCTAAATAATTTTACCTTCAACACTTCGATGACCTGCTGGAGAGGGACACGGGAGGAAGACTCTGCAGAGGGAAGAGCTGAGCAACAAGGTCTGACCTTGTAGCTGATCCTGTTTTGAACAGGATGTTAGACTACAGACCTCCTGGGGTCCCTTCCAGCCTGAGCTATCTGATGATCTTATGAGAACAGGACTCCAAATAACTCATCCAAAAAGCTCATCTAACTGTGCTTTCAGGCAGTTTGCAGGAAAAGTTGGTATGTGAATGTTTAGACACTTGATTTTTCTAAAGAGAGCTCAGATTCTTGTATATGTGAAAGTATTTTTTGGTAAAAATTCCAGTAAATAAACAGAAAGGTGCCATCTTTGCAGTGAGCTTTTTTATTATTGTAGTTTACTACTATCTGTACCATACTACTGAACAGAATCCAGTTTTATTTCCTCTGTCTCCTTGGAAATGTTCATCTCTGTGACAGGGGGAAGTTCAGGCCAAGAACATGTAAGGAATTTGGGAGTTTCCTAAATTGTCTGGTGCCACCTTTGTTTGGCTTTGCTTTTTTTATACAGGCAAAAGAAGAAAGTGGTCACAGTAGAAAACTTTCCTAATAATACTTCAAAGAAGACTTAGCTCCCAGGATACAGCTTTCAGATCACAGAATCACAGAATCGTATAGGTTGGAAAAGACCTTTAAGATCATCGAGTCCAACCATAAACCTAACACTACCAAGACCACCACTACACCATGTCCCTAAGCACCTCATCCAAACGTCTTTTAAATACCTCCAGGGATGGCGACTCAACCACTTCCCTGGGCAGCCTGTTCCAATGCTTGATAACCCTTTCAGTGAAGTAAAATTTCCTAATAGCCAGTCTAAACCTCCCCTGGCACAACTTGAGGCCATTTCCTCTTGTCCTATCACTTGTTACCTGGGAGAAGAGACCAACACCAACCTCTCTACAACCTCCTTTCAGGTAGCTGTAGAGAGCAATAAGGTCTCCCCTCAGCCTCCTTTTCTCCAAGCTAAACAACCCCAGTTCCCTCAGCCACTCCTCATCAGACTTGTTTTCCAGACCTTTCACCAGCTTCGTTGCCCTTCTCTGGACACGCTCCAGCACCTCAATGTCTCTCTTGTAGTGGGGGGCCCAAAACTGAACACAGTATTCGAGGTGCAGCCTCACCAGTGCCGAGTACAGGGGCACGATCACTTCCCTAGTCCTACTGGCCACACTATTTTTGATACAAGCCAGGATGCCATTGGCTTTCTTGGCACCTGGGCACACTGCTGGCTCATATTCAGGCAGCTGTCAACCAACACCCCGAGGTCCTTTTCCACTGGGCAGCTTTCCAGCCCCTCTTCCCCAAGCCTGTAGCGTTGCATGGGGTTGCTGTGGCCCAAGTGCAGGACCTTGCACTTGGCCTTGTTAAACCTCATACAATTGACCTTGGCCCATCGATCCAGCCTGTCCAGATCCCTCTGCAGAGCCTTCCTGCCCTCAAGCAGATCAACACCCCCGCACAACTTGGTGTCGTCTGCAAACTTACTGAGGGTGCACTCGATCCCTTCATCCAGATCATTGATAAAGGTGTTAAACAGAACTGGCCCCAACACAGAGCCCTGGGGAACACCACTTGTGACCGGCCGCCAACTGGAGTAAACTCCATTCACCACCACTCTTTGGGCCCAGCCATCCAGCCAGTTCTTTACCCAGCGAAGAGTACACCCATCCAAGCCATGAACAGCCAGTTTCTCCAGGAGAATGCTGTAGGAAACCGTGTCAAAGGCAAGATTCTAGATGGCACTTTCTAATTTGTTGGGTCCCCAGTATAAATGAAATGTGAAGTAGATTTTGGCTCAAAAATTATGCAGTCCTTGTGAGTTTCTCCTTTGCTTGGAATTCCACATTAGCTGGTGACTTGAATGTAACATTGATTTTAAATAAAAATATCATGTCAAAACAATTCTGATCCTAGTCTAAGAAAAAGAAATTAAGCAATAAATAAGTGTAAATACAGATTTGCCTCTGGATTTTCCTCTAATTTCCAGATTTTCACATCTGGAAATTAATTTTTTGTTGTTGTTGCTTTCTAGTTGTGGAGAGACTTTAAAACAGTAGCTAGAGCCTTGATGAATATCAGGAAAGAAAAATGAACATGTTTCTTTGGAGGAAATGCAAATATTTTAGTTGTAAAATGCTTGGATTATGCAGAGATGTCACCAAGTTCAGCTATAATTCAAATAAAATGTTTTAGTGTCCTAGGAAGTTTTATTGTGGGAACCAAAGATTTTTCTGAAACTTTTTTTATGGCCTCACATATCTTTCTTACTACAAAAGTAATGAATTTACAGAAGAAAAGAAACAGATGAAAAAATACTGTGGAAGGAGTTTGGAGGGTTCAAAATAAATATGATGGATAAATCTGCCTTTCATGTATTGGTAAGACAGAGAGAAGAACAAACTGATTTACTCCCAGTTTTCAAAACATGAGACCGAAAGCATAAAACCACAGGGAAGTTAAGGAAGTATCATCTCACCTTTTAATCTTGAACTTTGTTTTCTCAGAATGACATTTTGTGACTAAAAAATTGCCCACGAGATAGATAAAAAGTGGTTCCTGACACTTATTCTAACAATTTGTTATCTCACGGGGGATGCACTGTTCATTTGCTAAGAAGTTATCTTCCTCAGCTTCTCATATATTTTTTTGTTTAGGTATATACATGCGAACTGGTTTCCTCAGTTTTCTGTTTTATGTATAAAAAAATGCTCTGACATTTCTGGCTTTTTGTTTGGGAAAATGTATCACAAAGATACGTATACTCCCACAAGAACAGGAAAAGTGTTGGCTGAAAAAAGCTGCATTATCAATAACATTCAGGAAGTATTATGTCATCTGAGAATACACAATGAGTGGCTTTTTTTGGGTTCACATTTCTGGTATATTTCTATTAAAATTTCCTAAATGTTTTATGAAGATTTGTGCATTTTCTATGAGACTGGCCATGCACAATCTATTTTCCTTGCAAATCAGCTTCAAAAAACTATCATCACAAACTATCATCACTATCATCACAAAAAACTATCACCATCACTGTTCAGTACTTTTGTGATGGGCTCAATTCTGTCTCGCCAGCAGTGTTAAGTGTGTGTATAATGTAATACTATCATTTATCAGTAAAAGCTATCTATTTAGGCAAAGGCACTAGGGAACCATCAAGAACAGTATTCTGACAAACAGATATCAGTCTAAATGGCTCGTATCCCAACAGCTGTTGGGAGTATTACATGGAGAGCTAAGGCACAGGAGGAGGATACAGCCTCTGCTTGGTTAGTCATTGCTTGGTGGAAGAGAGACTTTTTTTCTTTGGAGAGTGCAGTGTCTGAAGGTTATGTTAATTGTTTAATCTGTTTTGACAAAAATCTGATTAAGTAATGGAACAAGAGAGAAAATGCACATTTGGGGAATTTTTATTGACCTGAGTATATGGTTTACAGCATCTCTAGTCTAGTAAAAACCCTCTGTCTGCTTTTCTCTGCATAGTTGGAATACTTGATCAGTGATTGTGTTGAGCTTTCAGTTCAGAGGCATGCAGTGCTTCTAGGAGAGAGTAGAAATATAGTATGTCTCCTTGGTGCAGAGAAATGCTTTCTACCTTTGAGGTTAATATTTCGGAAGAGTCCTTGGATTCAGCATGTTCACATTGTGGTTGGTGGTGATTTTTCTCCCTATAATATGTCTGAGGTCTTCTGGGGGACTGATGAAGATAGATGATCTGTTATGCACTTTCACCAAGTAGTTTTTGAATTTCTATAAAGAGTTTCCTTGCCCACATTACCTGAAAAGAAAAAAAAGTGCCATCCTAATAATGTTTTCTCTAGACCCATTGCCAGCATTGCCGCAACAGCAAGTATATATTTTAGTGCTGTAAACGCTTTTCCATTGATCACTACACATGACAGCATAACAATATAACTTCCTTTTCATGCTTGCATTTTTTTTTCTTGTTCCACTAGCACTGATAATAGTTGTCTCTGCATAGATTAATGGAATTCCATACTGCTAACTAATATATCATTCATACATATAGTATATATGTTTCTAACTTTTAACATTACTTGAATTAAAAATAGACATTTATTGTTCAAAGGTCTACTCAGACATCTTTCTGTGATAAATTTTTCCCATTGATTCATCTCTACTATGTATTTTGAATGATGCAGCTTGAAAGCTTGTATTTGAAAGGCGTAACTGTATTGTGATGTCTGTAGCAAACTACTACAATTCATAAATGGAAATTACATTATTTTTAGATGCCAGTGCAATGCAGTCAGTCTGGATTCTTAACACAGTTGGTGTTTTTTCTAAAACCCTGTCCCCGTCCCCCCCAGTGATTCTACAGTTAGAAACTGTGTAATTATTTCATTGATTAAGAGATTCAGAAAAGGATCCATCTGACTTTTCCTGAACACTAGCTCTTCATTCTTAGCAGTGATACCATCTATTTGTTGATCTGAATAAGAAAGGATGCAGTCTATACAAGAGATTCATCCCAGCACATTGAAGTTAATGGGAACTCTTTCATGAACGGAAATGGGAGCAGCAGCAAAGTTGTACAACACTCACTGCATACAAATTAGCTAACTTTTGTTTGAAAAAAGACGCGGACAGGAAATCATCAGAAGCAGAAATGGCAGTAAGGAACAAAATTTTTACTATTAATGAAAGTTCCTTCGGGTTCCTTTCTTGGGTTTGGACATGGGGAAAAAAGTTTCCTTGCACTCTGCTGTGTTTATGGCAGAGATGGAAGTACTGCTTTAACTGACATTGTCCAATTCCCTTTTATGAGACAGTTAACAAATACTTAGAAATCTTGCCAAAACATTACTCAGTTAGGCTGATATATTCCATGTCAGATGTCTGCCTAAGCCAAAACACCTCTGTGTCAAGCAGCAGGGCTGAGGAAGGACGTTGTTTTGCCACATTGTCTTTGAAGTGCTCTAGCTGCATATCCAAAACTGAACAGGAATCTAAATTCATTCTTTGTCACTACCTCCATACCTTTATATGGGAAGTAAGAAGAGGAATATATTTCTGCTATAGCTCATCCAAAGCAAATCGATACTTTTTTTTCCCCTGACCTAATGCAGTGTAGGTTGATTGTGATTTTGCTTTTATTGATATAAATAGTGGATTTCTGTGCTTCAGCCAGTAACCTGATAATATAGTAGTGTACTTTGCAGAAATATGAATTCCTTCAGGACAGGAAAAAGATTTTTCTTTCCTAAACTTTTTTTCTGATCATTGATCTGTCACTTCTTAAAAGTAAAGAAATGAAAATAAACAACAACAGTGAAAAGCCACTCTGGGCCTATAAAAATTACTGCAATAACTTCACCTTCCAGGAAAATACTAGATGAACCACCTATTGAAGGGATCCTGCAACTGAAAGGTGGAGACTTTTGTCTTCCAGTGATTGGAAACAATGAAACTCTTGTCACTTAGTTCACTTGGTGAGACTGGCCATGTAGGGAGGTTTCATCTCCGGGGCTGACAAGATAAAGAAGGGGCAGGATGTCAGGACCATAATTTCCACAGTTCAAGGGCTTTGGCTCTGTAGGTTGTCAGGGAGCTAAGTTGGTGGGCTGGTAGGAAACTATAAAAGTTTCGAACACTCTTATCAAAAATCTGTCCAAACGGAATTTTTTTTCCCCCAAAAGTGCTCTGTTTTCCACAAAAAAGCAAATTCTAAAGGAAAAAGTTTTGTTGGATTTTTTTTCCCCAACCAGCTCTAGAATGTGAAATTACATTCTGAAGGTCAGATTCAAGATGATGCAATAATGAAGTGTTCTTATTTATGTTCTAGGGTAAAGAATTAAGCCTCAAATATTGGAAATTATTTAAGAAGTTATTGGTGCTCTTCTGGTATGCAGAACCTAGTTAGCACTGCCCAGAAAGTTAACTACTTATTCAGCCTCTTTAGATCCACAAACATGAATGAATTGCTGTCATTGTTGCTCAGTGGGCTTTACAAAATTAATATTAAGAAAATGTATTGCCTTCAGTATGATCGATGCTGTGGCACGAAGAAAGGATGAAGAATGTATGGAGTAATTTGCTTTCACTTGCAGAAAAATAGAGCTGCATTGAAAATCTATCAGGAGAAAATTAAAGAAAGGCTGAAATAAACAGCCACGTTAGTCTTTTTCAGTAGCAATGCTGAAACTGAAAAAGCGAAGGCTTTGAAAATTTGAAATGCTAATGAATAATAGGAAAGAATAGCCAGTTTAATTTACTTTTGATACCATATATAAAATGATGTTCTATCTTAATAGAATAGACCATGTGACAAAATTTGTCTTTTCATTTGTATTGCAACATTGCTTCCTTCCGTTTTACAAAAGAGTCCTGGTTTGTTACACTTTAGTAACCATCCTTACTGAGAAGCAAACATTGATCTCTATCCCTTTTCATATATATTTTAGTGATTTTCATAGGTTTTGCATTCAGGTCTTAATTACATTCATTTGAAATATTCTGCATACAAGATGGGGGGAAATCTGAATCTATTGCCTTGGTGATTCTACTGCATAAATCTGCTACCATGGAAGGTCTAAATAGACTGCGTTTTTAATTTGCCATGAAGCAAAGATAAAAACTAAGTATGAAAATTATTTTTTTATGTATTTGGAGACTGATATTAAAAAATAAAGGTCTTCATTTCTCATGAAAAGGCAGTGATGGCTGTTTTCAGTATGAAAATGAATAGCAAATTGTTCTTCCATCAGTTTACTTCATTTTTATTTAAAATTATATAAATTAACAGGCTTTATCAAGCACATGGCAGTCTGCCTATTTCCATGCTAAAGAAAAGAGATATTTAAATATGAAAGCACAGTGCTGAATTTCTGAAAGAAATAGGGACCAGATCCAGTAAACCACTTGGACTGGATCTGCAGAGACTGGGCTGTGACAAGGCTGAGGCTGCTTAACCCACTCTTTAGGCAACAGCTCTGGAAGTGAAAACTGGATGCCATTCCCATGCTCCCTTTTACAACAGTTAGGAGAACATGCGTACCTCAGAATAAGATGCAAACCCATCACACTATTTGGGTGGGAAGCTGCTGAAATCTGTGCAGAGGCACTTCAAGCCAGCCAAATGGAAAAACTGAGCACAGGCGTGTTTCTGCAAGGTCATCCCCTCCCACAGTGTGGATGCCTCAGATGCCTTCGAATCCAAAAGGCATCAGACTCCACTTGAAAACAGGTATCTATAATCTTTCTTCCAAAGGAGTAAGTTCTCCCTCCTTATAGGAAGGAAAGTTAGTTATTTCTACAGCTGCATATTTCTTCTAGCCTAGCCCAGCCCCTTAGTTAGAGCAGTCACTCTGGAAGTGCTTGAGGCTATGAAGGTTCAAACCCACAGCTCTCTCTCCTAGGCTCTTTTGGCAGGCGAAGACAATTCAAGATGCCTCAGGAGAGGGAGAGAGGAGAAAATAATTATAGACCTGTAGACTAATGCTTATCACACTAATCTCAGAGAATAGTGTCCAGGTTTTTAGACTGTTCTCTGACATTAATCACTCAAGGTAAGGAAAAATCCTGGGCTTAAGTGCTGTTAAGTGTTAGGATAATTGCAGGAGAGAAGCATATTTGGATCTTCATAGGCAAAACAAGGAACCATCCAGTTCCTCCATGAGTGCCGTAATGACTAATTAGCTGCACAAAAGACAACAACTACAAGCTGTATGAAACTAGCCCAGATGGTATATCTTCTCTGTGTCGTGAGGACATCTATAGATCAAGCCTCCTGAAAGATGAAGGTGGAGGAGCACCTAGTCTACGCAGACATCAGATGTGCCTAGTTCCAGTTCAGAAAATAAAATTTTGAGACTGAAAGTCCCTATTCTTTATGCTTTTTTTCATTACAGGAAAACCTGTAAGCTTTGGGATTGGGCCATGGGGAGTTCTGGTACAAATTCTAGATAACACTATAGCTAGTTTATCAATAAAACATGTATTATACAAAATGCGATAACAAAGAAGGATTAGATTAGGCCAAAAAGTGGACATGTATAGAATTTGTGTTATGGCCTCTTTACAAAGTATTTATTTATTCCTATACATATCCATATGGACACACTAGCTAGCCCACTTAATTCATTGTACATACAGTCTTAGATTTACTATACCACGATAATTCTTATAGAAGTTTCTGGATGTACTGACAGTATGAAATGTAAGGAAAAATGAGGAGAAACTGTATAAAAGTGTCTTTCAAATCAAGTTTGCTGTAAGGAACACTGCAGTTTTGATCTCTGCTTCTTTGTATTACAAAGAAGTTGCTAATGCTGCAAATAATTATCCTTGGAATTAATTTTGCATAAATGTGTTGTCCCATTGACGTTAATGAGACAGCTTATGCACATAAAATCAAGCACAGATATGAGTATGTCCAGAATCAGTGCTTCAAGCACAGATATGAGTATGTGCAGAATCAATGCTCTATATAGTTGCCTTTGGTCACTTGATAATATTGATGAAGATTATTAATTCACATACAAGAGAAGTGGGTACAGCACAGCACTGAAGCTGCAGAACGAGTCTCTGTTTCAAGAGTGTTGTGGCATTTACCGAAGGCGTGTCTTTATTAATTGTAAATTTATATGTGGTATGAATTGTTCTACTATTTAATATTCTCTGGTTTCCTAGCCTTATAGTGCTGTAAATGATAGTGATGGATTTCCTTTGTTCTGCATTTGCTTTTTTTTTTTTTTTCTTTTTCCTCTGTATGAACTGAATACCTTGTGCTTTCAGCATGTCCTTTAAGTGGTACAGCAGATATTTTGGAAAAAGCAGGGAAAAACTCAGAAAAAAGTTCAATAACAGAATGCTTGGTAACCAAATAATGGAAATTCTTGTCCCCTGCCCATCACGTTAAGGTATCTGCATAAAACAGATCAGAGTTGGCAACAAAGTTTACCTGGAATAAGCCCTTTCGTCTAATTATCTTATGGGCAGTGACTCTTAGCTCATTGTTGTTCATTTCCAGTGTTTACCAAGCAACGTTAACTGCTCAGTTTTTGAAGTTGCTGATCTAGACATTTAGTGCCAATTGGCAAAGACCTCAGCTGTACCAATTTGTAAATGGACAGAAAGGAAACAATTCTACCTCTTGCAGGAGACTCGAAAAGCTTTCTCAAAGATGCCATGTATCAGGAAGAAACTCAAGAGTGTCTTTAACTCAAGGCATCCAGTGGAGAGGTGAGAGATGGCTTTCAAGACTTCTTGTATCCATGCTATTTTGTGACCTGAGCAGTAATTTGTTTATGAGAGCCAGGAAATTTCAGCAATGGGCATACCAAAGTTTTTGTGTGAATCAAATGAAGTTTGGACAATCATCCAAATTACAGAGACCATTTGGTCCCAAAGGCTATCTGATATAGCACAGCTTACATCCATAGAGCTAAATTATTTTACCCTTAACTCACCTATTTTTGTATTAACTTGGAGTTTGTATGTGGGAGTTTTTTTGAGAGTGCGCTAATTGGAGGAGCTAAAACCATAACAGGGACTATGCTAAAATTAAACGATGAGGAAGATGATAGGATGATGGCTGTAGGTTTGCTTTGACACAGTTTTGTTTACTATAGAGCACAAAAGGTATTGAAGAGAAACCCAAAGCCTCAGTTGAACACTACCCAATGGGCAAATTTCTTTGTTCTCTTGTCTCTGTTCTAACCCGATCCATGGTATACGACAGAATAGTAGGTAGACAGATTGTGCAGGTCAGGCTGATTTATCGCATTGTTAACCACTCCTTTTCTGCTTAGCAAGAAATTTTCTATCCAACTTGTGCAGTGAATTCTCCTGTAGTTGAGCAGATCCTGTGCAAGTGTGCTTGACTGGCATTTAATTGTTTGGAGGACTGCGTCCTAAATGCTGAAATCCTGAAATAACTGTTCTTTAATGCTTGGAGCTCTAAACTTTCACCCTCACTCAAGCTCAAACCCCAAAGCCACCCTTGACCATTTCCAGTCTTACCCTCCAATAAACATGAGACATTTACCACTGCAAACACTGTCAGTCCTATAAACTCACCATGTCTTGCAGAATTTACCAATAAACTGAATTCCGTAGCCAATTCTGTCCATACCATTACCCTAATCCTAGCCTATCTTTTCTCTGATCAGTATTCATACCACCGTGTTAAATTTCCCCATCCAAATCAGTTAATCAACCTGCCTGAGAGCTCATTATGAAGCCCTGTAGACCTTGCTTTCTAAAGTAGTATAAAGAGATTTCTATCCAGGCTCAAGAAGCATGTTCTGCCAAAGGTGGAAGTCATATATGAAGTTAGGCATGGGTCATAGTGATGGTGTAATGCTTAACCTTAGAGTTAGCTTAATCTTAGGGTGTGGGGAAGAGTAACAACAACTTGGCTTACTAACATGTTCTTTAATGCTCGTTTAATCTAGGAAGACTGGTGATCAGTCAGGATAGCTGGGTATAAGATGAGAGGCAGAGGAGGTGTTTGGAGGAGAAGGACTGTAGAACATTATTAATTCCTAAGTTCTTCAAATCTGATGACACCAGGAAAAGGGCTGTTGCTGCCAGAAGCTTAAGGTCTCATTCTACTGATGGGATCGGAAAGTCCTATGTAACTAAAATGCAATGCGTACAGAAATCCACGAACAGAAATCTTCTGTTTAACTTCAGATAATGATGCTTTTGCAATGATTAAGACCAGCTTTAGGGTTGGCAAGAGAGTTAGGATTCAGAAAAACAGCATCTGAGGAACTGGCTTGTTGCTGTTTTCTGCAGAGGTCACCAAGTTGAGGTAAGTGTGGTAGAGGCAGAGGCCAATGTTGTCCAGTGAATGAGGTGGTGTATTGGGATCACTGGGTCATACTCAAACTGCAGGTTGATTAGGAAAATATGAGCATAGGGAATTTTTTTCTTTCTAGTTCAAGGACTCCACCCCTTGTGAAGTTGTCTGGCTTTGTCCTGAATGCATTTTAGCAGAGGAGATCTGTCACTTGGAAGTTCTCTGCAGGCTGCTGCTCCTTGTAAACTCTGCCAAGAAGGAATACTCCCATGCAAAGGTTTGCTGATTAAAAGTTAACTGTGGCTTAACATGCATTAATTTATCAGGAAATTTACTCCTAAGGTGGAAAGAGGCAAATAATTGTAGTATAAATTGTCCTGTTGCAAGATTATATTCCATTTCAGTGGGAACTGGAGACACTCGGTGTCTTGCAGGATCGGTAGTTTAATACCTGTAAATGGGATAGATAGTGAGCCGAGTAAAGTGTATCCTGTTCGTCAGGGGAATTTCAGCAACATTGAGCACTCTAGGCTGAGAACTGTGTTTTTCCAGGGGAATGAAGTCAGTCCCACTGCTGAGCCATTTTACACAAGGCTGGACAAGACCTTCCTGAGAGCAAGAATCTTGCAATGAAGGAAATGGAAAAAAGTTTCTTAGCTTTTTCCTGCCTCCTATGGAGCATATGAGATCTGTATAAAAGGCAAGTACAGAAATGAAACTTAGCAAAGTTCTTTGGCCTGATCCTGCTGTTTGTGTGCAAGAAGGATTCCCAGAGTAATATGAGCTCGTGTCTTTTGACTGAAAACTCCACAGGTCCATAAATTGCTTACACAGATTTACTATTAAACTGCTTATTTAAATGGTTTTATTTATAAGTTAAAAGTTGATAATACATTCATAAAGAGATCAATAATTTCTGTTTTAAGAAATGATTTGGGATGTTTTATTTTGGAAAAAACCTGTTTCACGTGAAGTCCAGAAAGTATCAAATGGGAGTTACACTGTCACTAGGTTTATGCTCTTCCGAGCTGCATAATTCTGAAGTGTGAAAAGGCTAATCTGATATGCATTCTAGTTATTTTTAATGCATAAGTCTTTTGATATTGGAGCATTACAAATCTCTCAGAGGGAAGCCATTATCCAATATTTATGCAAAGCTATGTGAATACTCTGTTATACGTCTGCAAGCTTTGCTTCCTCTTGCTGGACATTATGCAGTGACAATAACCAGGCAGCACTCACTTGTGGAATTTACAGAGAGATTATGTATTCCCTAAATTGAGTGGACCACAGGCAGGGCTAGGATGCTGCTAGGGAAATAAAGACAGAGAGTGCTTTCTCTTTTGTTCCCTCACTAGTTGTTTAATATAAAATGCATTACTTTTGGTATTTAAATAAATTAACTGGCAGCTGTAAGAGATCAGTTTTGTAACATTCAGCAAGGTGTTTGATATTTGCAAACATAAAGGTCTTAGTAGAATATCCATTAAAAACCTGAAAAAATGAATGTGATACTTCATAATCCAGGTTAAGCAAGTTTCATGGGGAGATGTAAAACCTTTTACTAGACCTGCTGATATAATTAGAAAAAAAAGACAAGTTTAAAGTCATGGAAACCTTTCAACACTTTTGAAATATAAGGCATCAACCTTCAAAGCTAAGTACTAGTGGAGAATAGTTGCTCAGAATTTAACTTGCTTGTGTTCAATTAGAGACTCAGAAAAAAGGTGGTTAGCATCAGTAGAGCAAGATGCTCCAAGGGAATATCATAGCAAGGGAAGAGCCCATGTGGTGATGAGATGGGGAGAAGACGGAATTATTTTCTGATGAACACTCAGTGACTAGTTAGAAGTTGAAGGGGGGGAAAAAGAAAATCACAGTCTGACACAAAAGCAGAATCTTTTTTGTGTTTTTGATTTTTAATGTTCAGGGCAGTTACAGATTTGAGTTTCTGTGCAGTACAACCACACCATAATACAGGTTACCCTTTCTGTATTTTCCTGTGCAACAATTTATAGTGTTTGTATATAGCTAAAGAAGTATTTTTAAACAGAAAAAGCTGTCATCTTTGATACAGTTAAGAAAACAAGCTAAGCACATGTCACATTATCTACTCCCAGAGGCTATGCCCTTTTGGCATAGGCATTTCTACAGACTAGAAGAATCACTGATACAGAGGATCACAGGGTTAAAAAAAAAAATTGTCCCTCAGTTTTATTAAAGAGCTGTGCACTGGATGCATGCCAAACAAAGTGTAGCCTTCCCTGGAGTCACTGAAGAAGAGTTTTTGCAAACTGTGGATACTATCTAAAAGAGTTAGAGACTCTTGGAAGGACATTTTTTTTTTTTTCCTCTGGGTAACTCATCAGTGAACCATTCCATTAGGTTTTCTATGTGAGCAAAATAATAATCCTGTAAATAATAAAACCAAAAGTGGTCTCTGTTTCCACCCAGAAGAATTGCTACCTGAACTGAACTTTTGAACTGTTCTGTGTGACACAAGGTAAAGAAAACAATGGCTCAGAACGCTAGGTCAAAAAGGTAAAATGACTAGATGTGGTTTATTATTTATTTTGTGTATTTACAGTTGTGTAGACAAACAAAAGAGAGTTTTACTGTCCACCCCCTTCCCAGCTTATTTTTCCCAAGTCTACAAATTAAACAAATGTTAGCTCATGCGTATATGTCATTGTCCATTGTAGTATCACAAAGCTGTTTGGTATCTGTGCGTGCATGCAAGAAAAGGGAGAAGATGTTATTTCATGTGGGAGTAGAAGGGGGTTCAGCAGAAAGCTGTGTGTTTAAAGAAAGAAAGGATCAGTCCTGAGGGACTGGCTCAGGGACGAAGGATTTAAGCCTTAATCATGTCCATGTTCTCCTCCGACAGAACTAATATTTTGTCTAAAGTATTGACATTAGAGTTTTCAGGAGAAAGGAGCAATAGCTGAGAACTGCCTGAATTTTCAGCTCAGCCTGAAAAGTTTCCTCCAAGTGTCTAGGCAAGGAATGCTAAGCACAGATGGAGTGGTGATATACTGGGCTGGGGGAGCTGCCCAGGCTGTTTGTTGTTCTGAGTATTTGATTTTGTGAACAGCAATAAAGCCTTTTTCATTGACCTCTGAAGGATTAATTTCTTAATTTAGCACTCAGTGGCAAAGAAGCCTGCAGGAAAAAAAAATTGGATGTGCATATAATGAATTGCAGTGTTTATAGTTTGTATAAGGCACAAACCCCATAATCTGCTGATTGCAGTTGCATTTGGAAAGTGCTAATTCATGAGCTTTGACATTCCAATTATTTTGTTATTAATACATTCTGCATCCACCTGTACTGCTGTCTTAGCATCATTTCAATAGCCCTGCTAAACAACACTAAAGGCAGACAATGGGAAATACCATATCACTGTGCATTTTTCTAAAGGAGGGTGTGGGAAATTTAAGTAGACTTTTATTTGATTTAAGGTGGCTGCTTTTCAAAGTAGAAGTACAAGGTGTTAAATTGTGCTGACAAAGGAAGGTAGAACGTGAACAAAAATTCAATTCCATTGAAATTTTAGGTTTGTTCAACCAATAATTTTTGTGCTTGGCATATTTATCAGTGGCCTGCTGCAAATGGCTTAACATTTCTTAAAAGTGTTGCATTAATTTTTAGTTATAAATTATTCCTTTTCTTTTTCTCTCTGCTGGATGGGTTTAGCCACAAAGACCATTATCCAGGTCATGTTGCCCTATAATTAAAGCATGTAAGAAGGGAAACAAATATAAAGGAATACAGATGATTACCTGAAAGTGCTTTTCAAGGAGTAAGTTTTTCCTGGTTACAGTGAAATTATTACAGAAAAAAACCAGTGACATGACATTAATGTTGTGACATGCAGACTGTGTAATATGACAATTCCAGACCACCTTTCTTCAAGTGACTAAAAAAACCAATGCCTTTAAAACCAGACAGGTGTTAAGACCATGCAACTGCCTGGATTTGCATATGGTAGGGCTGTCAAAGAGAATACCTAATTATCTTATGTGAAACTAAAAGCACTTCTGGTAATGCGATTCAGCCAATCTGCCTGTGTTGTGCTGGAGACCTGATGCTCCCAGGCCCTGGGACGCCGCTCTGTGCCATTGCAGTACCGGGAGCAGGACTGCAACACACGACCCTCTTCTAATAGGCCTGCAGCCCTCTTGGGCAGGATTTATTTCAATCCTGAATATGATCTCATGAAATTTATTTTTTGTTTTTGCTCTGCTAGACAAACCTAGGAAGAAGAGAGATAATTTTTAAACAACCCCTACCTTGCCCTATTTCATCATCTGGCACATGAAAAAAGAAATGGGAAACCAACATTATAGATCTTAATGGAAACACCGGAGCCCCTGGAGATCCAACTTTTCTCCTCTAACCAAAAGTTGTAAGATATAAGCCTTTGACAACAAAGGATATGATTTTTACTACTGCTAATAATTGCCCTTGGTGGCATTAAAGATGTACTATTTGTGGAAATTCCTATTCTGAACACATCAGAGTACATCTCTTCAAGGTAAATAACATTAACTAGCCAAGTGATAATAAGTTAGAGCATGTACTTTTATTCTCTTCATAATCTTTTTAAGCAATTTAGTGGCACTTTTTTAGGTTGTTATAAGTAATGAAACTGGGTGCCTACTTTATTCCACAGACATTTTCTTAGTGCATACAATGGTTACACAATTTTTCCTGGGGCTCATTCTCAAAGTTATTTCTCTTTTCTTCCATGGTCCACGTAACATAAAGATAGTTTCTTTCTAGTGATGAAGGAATGTTCATATGGATAAATATTTTCATTAACAGGGGCTAAAAAATACACTTTTTAATGACTGTTGCAACGTGATTAGTGATCACTTCAGAAATTGTGTGGCCCACCCCCCCCCAAAAAAAAACCCCAACCAAAAAACAAAAAAACCCCAAACTCCTTTTTTGAGAGCTTTGCTAGTTAGTTTTTAGTGCGAAGATAGATGTCTCACTTTAGTGGAAGAAAAGAACTTTTTGTCTCTGGGCATAATAACACAGTAGGAATTGAATCATTAATATCCACACTCGTGCGCTTGTGACCAACCTATCCTGCCTGTCTGTGAGTGACTGTAATAACCTCTTTTCTGACATTTATGTGCATATTATATCAGAACCACATTTTAGAATTCATTTGACTTCTTCAAGAGCTGGAGATGGGGAGCTATGAAAGTAATTTTCATAGCTCTCTGAAAACCAACCTTTGTCTGCAGCTACTCAGCTCAGGAATACGTCTCAAGTTAACAGCAATTTTAGCCTTAGTCTAAAAAAACTGAGAGCCTTACAATTAGCCGAAACTAATGCCGAATATAAAATATAGTGGAAAAGTGTTGCTTACAGATATTTTCTAGTTGCCAAAAAATACAATTTTCTTGAAATATGTCTAATTATGAGTTGTGAGCTTCTGTGACATTTTAAAATAAGTAGAATGGTGAATATTTCCTGACTATATTGAAATTACTTATTATTACAAGGGATTAAAAATTGTGTGCTCTCAATTTATGAAAACTACAATATAAATTCTTAATCTCAAGTTGTACCAATTTTGATAAGCACCATCCAAAATGAAAAAAATAATGGAACCACTCATGCCCCACTGAGCTTACAATCAATAGCAGAGGATAAGTTGATACCAATGATGATAAATCAATAGTAAAGAGATGCTTGGGTACTGATGATACACTTTAGAAAATTATTGACTGTCTTATGGTTTAGCCAGCCCAGTTATACAGCACTCTGTATTAGCCAGCTTAAGTGCCCCATGCTCCCTATCAACTGTAAAGCACTCAGCAGGAGCACTTTTTACTGTGTAGCCCGGCCACACCACATTGCATTGGGGTCGGATGCACTCACATTTGGGAAAGGAGAATTGTGAATTGGCACCAGTGGTTCCCCAACACATGAAACCCAAGGAACTTAACATCGACCAGTGTTTCTTGGGTGAGGATGTAGCTTCTTCCCTGCTCTTCTGCTTCCATTCCCCCAGCACTTGAGAAAAAATTAGCCCTTTCTAAGAAGGTGGGGTTTCTTCCAGATTTCCAGTGGACTGCATCTTAGTTAAGTTTGGCACATTTTTGACATAGTGAAGTTAGGAGTGCGATCATTTGAAACTCTTGCTATAGTCAGTTACAAGAAACAGATATGTCTCTGATGGCAGTTTTCAACTTTAGGGGCTGAATTGTCTTCTCCACTGAATAGAAGAGCTTGACTTTAGAAAGACTGGAGTAAATGGGAGCTAAAGTGTTTAGCTGGGTTTTATTCTGACTTTCCAGAAGGACACATGAGTTTAGAGTTCAAGGCATAGAGAAATATTATTTGACAGATGAACATCAGTACTTGTGGCTGTCCCTTTTACTTTGTAGCAGAATTGCACAAGCTAAAGAGTTAGGGAAGATTTTTAGCTCTCTTAACTGGTATGCCTTTAGCTGAGCCTGGAATTAGACCTACGTACCTATTAGGATAGAGATGTGCCTGATTTCTGTTGTATGGCTATGTCCATGTGCACATGCATTTGTAAATTTATACTTTTTTTGATTTGCGAGCAAAGTGCATGCTCCTCTCTTGATCCTGAGGGCTAGCAAATCCTGCCAGGCATAGGGGAAAGATCACACTGGATAACAGTAACGTGGCCCTGGGTTGGAGCAGTTCCCACTGCATTCAGAACGCTGCTAGGCACTGGAGGAACTCCCCTCTTCAGGTGGGAAGGGCTGCTGGTCCCTGCTCATCCTGGATGCTCAGGGGAAGTCAGGCAATGATGCTGCTTATGGAAAAAGGAAGAGACCAGGGGTTTGTGGGTAGTGCTCATGAAGAGGATTTACCCCTTGTAAGCTGGAGCAGCACTTGAAGCTGAAAGTGTGAAGTGAAGAAATAGAGCAGCACGATGAAATGACTGGTGATAAGCTTGGAATATTTTTGGTGCTATCACACGTAGCTTTTTCAGCCATTCCAAATCAACAGAGGAAGCTAGATCTGATTATCATATTGGCAGAGTAAATCTATGTACTCTACATTATGGCTCTGAGACCACGCTGTCCATACTTAACAGTCCCAGCTTCATGACAGAAAATCAGTAAAAGATCAACCAGACATTACTGTCCATTCTGGAGCTGACTATAAACTCTCAAAATAATTCAAAAGCTTAAGCATTTCTCAATGGGCTGCAAGGAGCTTTAAATTACTCTGCATATAGAACCAGAAATGATAAAGAGGTAGCCTGGAGTACTGAGAAAATAGAAAAGAAGATGTGTTTCATTACTGGGAGAAATAATAATAATAATAGGAAAAGACTCCAAAAACATGACTGCAAAAGCTTTTTTTGAAAGAGAAGTTGAATAAACACTTCCTTACACATGGTAGAGAACATGGTAGTACTTACATGAGTTTCAAATCTCCACTTATGGGTGAATAAGTAACTTAGCTAAGGACTAGCACTGGAAGAAAAATGCTTTAACTGAGGAGTAATTAAGAAAAACTTTTAATTAATTCTATTAGTTTTCAAAGCTATTAAGTGCAGCTTAGAAGATGAAATAAAACGTTGGCTGTTACTGTTCAAATGAAAGCATGAAATCTGTTAAAAAAAAGACTTACAAAGCATTAAAAATCACAGTAGAAAATATAATAATTTTTTATAAATTAAAAAAGATAATTTTAAAAATGTTTCCCAGATTCCATTCAACCTAATTCTAAACTGGACCAAGATGTTGTGTATGTTTTTTTTTTTTTAATCAGGAAAATTAAGGAATGCAGTTTTATGGAAATGAAATAATTTTAGAAAAACAAATATACCTTTGTATCAAATCGGTTTCCACTGTGGATTATGCTGTTAATTATGAATATGAGTCTTAAAGCAGCTAGATATAAAAATTCCTTTGCGAACTGTGGATTTACTATACGCTTGGTAAACAGCAGGCCTACAATCATCAAAAGGAAAAGATATTTTCTGGGAAAATCTGCATTTGTTGGGTAGATTGAGACATGCAGCCTTAAGCCCACGAGCTTGGCTGATGTTCCATGGATCCCATTTCTTCAAAGAGGTTTGCTCTGTAAGAAACTCCCCTGATGTCTGCAAGTCTCCTCAAATGGTAAAAGCTGTACTACAGCCTAGAGATACTCAGGATAAAGTCCTAGTTTTCTGAAAGTCAATGGCAAAGTTTCTACTGGCTATCATGTGGCCTGGATTTCACCCCAGTCTCATTAATAAATCCCATTTTCTTCATAAAGCATCACCACCAAATATGTATGAAGAGTAGGAATCTTAGTAGAAAGCAAAGAATGAGAAGTTGTTGTGTCTCCAGGAGAATGAAAGACAGAGTCACCTACAATGTTAATAAGGTTGAACAGAAGAACAGAACATGTTTCAAGCCATGGTAAGACTGAATTTTTCTCTGTATTTTGTTCTTTGGGGGTTTGGGGCGGGGGGAGGGGGCAATTGGATTTTTACTTCTGGTTTAATGGAATCAAGGTCTTCTGCACATTTGTACGTATTCTCCTCTCTACTAGAGTACCAATTAGAGGCCCATGAGATTCCTGTTGAGCTATGCACAATAGAAACACAACCTCCTTTTTTGTTATCATCTTATTGAAAAAGGAGGTGTCTAGTATGTAAAGGGTGGGCAGGAAAAAAACCCAGAAGCATAAAGAAATGAAGAGACCACACAAAAGACAGCAGTTGTCCCTGGTCCCCTGACCTGACAGGTTTCTGTCCAGTAAGTTGCAGTTCCCTTCAAACAGGACCTTTTCTTTTTGGAACTGTAGTCCAGAGATGGCTACTGTGAATATGCTGATAACAATGAGATCTTGAGGTACTGATTTTTTTCTGTGACTTGAGATATATTTGGAGAAAACTCTTGCACAAAAAGCCATTTGTTAGGTACCGTGCTATCTTTTACTGAGACTCACGGACTGAGATACATAAGGAAATGGAGATTGACAGCATTTGCTACCTGCAGACTTAAGCCAACTCCCAGTGTCTGGAATAGAAAATCAATCTGAGGATCTGGAACAGAAAATGAAGCAATTAACAGGTAAATTGATTCCAACTGATCTACTTGGAAAAGTGGCTATCTCTTCTCAGACCTGGGAAGAGCTTTGTTGCTGTTGCCCACAATTTACATAGTCTGATTACTATATTTATAGGTAATGAAAGTATGTAAATCTGATATGAAAGAAGCAGAAAGCAATCCTATTTTATTTTTCTTATTTGTTATTTCTTGCATTTTTTGAAATGATATGTGCAAGACATTACAACTATCAGTGGTGCAAAAATGTCTACGTACTTTCCCTAAAAAGAAGCTTACTGCATTTGTATTCTGCACTGACATCGAAACTCACGGAAAGAGCATATGATCAGCTGGATAAGAAACAACTCAGTTGGGCTCCCCTTTTCAAGTATTTTTTAAAAAGACATATTTTTGACAATTTGGGATCTAATCTCAGATACATTTAATCTTGGTGCCCCTCTGATAGCAAGGGTTTATTTTCTGTGCTAAACTGTTGTTTCACTAAAATAAATAAATATGCCTGATGATTTTCTGCAACTCTGCTTACGCAGAATTTAAAAAGTTTTATGGAAACTTACAATGGGTCTCAACTGAAAATTCCTCAGAAAAAAAGGAATTTCTTGACAGCTTATGTTGGTTTGTGAATATTAGTCTTGAGATCCAAATCAGGTCCAAACTGTCTGGGGTCCATGATTAAAATCAGACATAGCCTGATGATGCTTCAGTAGTGCTAGATTATCCCCCACAGTTCATATGAATTATGGTACCATTGAATCTACATGTTCACAAAAAAGATCCTACTTCATCTGTAGGAAAAAATGAACAAGAAGCTTTATGGTTGAAAGCCAGCTCATTAATCTTCCCTGCCATATATAAAAATCTGCTGCATTTAGCAATGGTAGATTTAGAAGTGAAAGTGTAGAAAGCATAGCTGTAATAATCATATATTTCATATCATGGTTAGTTATGAGTCCGCAATGCGGGAAAGGAGTATCTTCACTGAGCCTGCTTATACCAGAAAAGCCTGTCAAACGCTTTCCAAAGTGTGGTGTGTGTTGTTTTTGTTTTTTTTTTTTTTTTTAAATTGTGATATAGAAGATCAGTCTTTATGTCTTTAATGCTGTAAGAACAACTGCCCTTTATGTATTCTGATAGCAGTCCTGCAGTATGTGCTAGACCCACTGAGAAAGGCTGTCAGGTATATATGTGTAGTCTTTGTCCCCCCTCCCCTTTTATTCTCCCCCGGATCAGGAATTGTTGTGGTCCTTCCAGCTGGTGCCATCCTTGTTAAGGCAGGACTACATTCACCATGAGGGCACAGGATTACTGTTCTCACTAATCCTGTGAGATTATGGGTTGAGTTTGGTGCAGACAAGAAGTGGTATCAATTACAGAAATGACAGATTATGAGAAGGTAACAGTCTGTCATGTTCATGGCTGTCCTGTTCATGTGATAAACAGATGTACGTGGTTGGCTGTGCAGCATCCTAAGCACCTGCAATGTGGATATAGACGGTGCTCCAGACTGGGATGGCCACACTGGAATGACCTAAGAAAGCAATGAAGAGGTGTGTAACCTTTTGAGTAAAGGCCCTAGATGAAAATAAAAGGATCTGGGACCTGACACAGCCCTGGAGAAGGGAGAAGTCACACTGTCACACACATTGACGATATATCTGGTGAGAAAATTGTTCTTTGGTGAAGGGCTGCACTTTTATGAGCCTTTTCAAGGCTGGAAAAGTAGAAATGGGAGGAACTTGTAAGAGAGATTTTTTTTTATTTTTCTTTCTGTGGATTATTTTTAACCAAGATCATTTAGTGAGCTTCTTTATTGTGTGACCTCCACAAACCGTTTGTCTATCTGTGAGGATGCGATAAATGTCAACAGAGGAGCAAAAATAGGTTAGGGGAGTGGGAAGGCAAAAATCTTGTAAGGGGTCCTTAAGCCAGATTTGCTACCAAAGTTAATACATTATGAAATTAATCTTATATTGGTGTAAATTTCTGTAAGTTAAAAACTAAAAGAGTTTTGACAATGTATAAATTACATTTATAAACTGGACCTGATTGATAAAATGAATTATTTTCTTCTATTGATGATAGGGACAGAATATAGTTTCCTTGTCTGAAATGAGTCAAGTACTGGGAATGCAAGTTTTTTATACACAGAGATGCATAGCATCATTCTAGTTTGCAAGGTGCTGAGAGACTGCTATCGGAAGCTGTTTTGATGACTTTTCTGATTTTTATTCCCACGTTGTCTTTTATCCAGCAAAGGGGATCTGTTCTAGTTTCAAGTGGGTGATGCAGGGTGCAGGGTTGGAGTGTCTAAACTCAGTCAACATGCTTTTCACCTGGTTTAGGGAATACCTAAGGCTGCTAGTTGTCTGCCTGAAGTTCAAACAGTAACAAAGATATTTTCATAAGGGAAAATATATCCAGACTTAATTTTGAAAGGGCAACAATTGTGGTGGAGCAAGAAGATGAACTGACACTATATATGCTGACAATTACCCTTTTCAAAACTCATCTGTGAGAATGGGCCAGGTAACTTATGTCACATGCTGAACTCAAGCCCATCTGCCTCAGGGATTAAGGTGGGAAGGAGCAAAATACACCCATAGCTATCCACACATCTCTCTTGTTTGTGGTTGAACAGTAGGTTTATGTGCCAGGCTCTGATCAGCCCTGTTCCACACGCCCTGCACAGGGTGGTGATCAGGGTGATGATGACCTTTGCTTTAGCACGTGTGTGGTAAGTCTGAGACATCACACAATGATGAACTCACTGTCTAGCCACTGCACAGTTCTTGCACACATATTTCAGTCTCAGAAATCCCAGACAGAAATATGAACCCCTAGGGCTGTAAATCACCATTTTCTCACTGAACCCTAAAGCTGATGAAGCTCGAGTTGGCTTCAAGCCTGTACATGAACAATGGAGATGTTTGGGATGTGGAAAGTCTGGAGACTTTAAACAAATCTCTGAAGTCTTCAGACTGTGGAGATCTCAGGTGTGGAAAAGGGCGTGACCAAAGAGAGCTGAACAGGTTATAGATTTTTATATTTTTTATATTTATATTTCTTGCATCCAATACCATTTGCCAGATCTCAGCGTGGAGATTAAATGTTGAACTGCTAGTGTTGCTAGGTAGGCAATCCCTTTCCCATCTCATTTTAGCTTGCTAAATCTGGAGACATCTTTTTATTTAATCTCCAAATCACAAGTCTTCTTGATTAAGTTCTTTCTCAAGCAGAAAAATTCCCATCTCCACATTGGTGTGTTTCCAAATGTAGTGCCTTATTATGTAGTGCCTTAGTGAAAATATATGCTGTATTAAATTTTATTTTATCTTTCATGCTTCTCAGAGAAACAGTTCATACCATTGGAAGGGGACCAAAGAAAAGAACCATAACTGAAATTTCACTAGAACTTTTGCTCCACAAAGAAGCCCAGTGGGGAAAAAACACAATCATCAAGTTCAATACCCAGGATGCTATCCCTTCCACCACAGCATCACTCACTGCCTCTGCCTCTGTGTGGTGGCATGATTAATAATTATTAATATTATATGAGTTCTTCAAAACTGCTCTGCATGAACTAGAGCTGAGTGCCATCATGGAAGGGAATGATACTGGGAAACGTATTCACAAGCTTCAAAGTTATGGATCCAAAAAGAGTGTTTCGGTACTGTCTTTTGCTCTACCCAAATAGCCACCCCTGCCCCACAGCTGAAGGAAAGCTACATGGGAGTCCTCTCCACCAGAAAACGTTCATTAGAAAAAGGTAAGAAAAAGCAGTAAGTAAAGTTCTTCATCTCAGCATATTTGAATGCGTTTTCTGTGGTCATTGTATTCAGCTACCATAGCTCTTTGCCTTCTGTCCATTAAGAGCTTTAGGAGCATACCTGAAACATCTTAGCAGCTGCAAATCGAAGATGAGCTTTTCTTGCAATACTTTTCTTTTCTGATTAAAGTTGCCATGTACTCTTAAAGAAGGGATTTTTCCTGTCACTGAGGAGACAGTTACACAGGCTGATGCAGGTCAGCTATACACTTCACCACTCATGTTCAGGACTCGGATGTCTTCCCTCAGAGCAGAGACCGACAGGACGGGACACGTACAAAGGGAAGAGGAGCCCAAGCCATCCGACAGGCAGGGCAAAGGCCCCACACTCATAAAACCAGCTGGCTACGACTTCCAGCCACGTGCCTTAATCAAGCTATGAGACTTTGGTTTTATTATGTGTAATGGGCTGGCAGAACAATTTGCTTAGTAATTTAAACCAGACATGTAACTAAGGCTTAAAGCTACGGGGTGAGAGAATTGGCTGTTGTGTTGTTTATAAAGTGTCACAACCATCCATAGCTTTAAAAGGAAAATATTTATTCTTGTTCCTCTTGTTCAGCTCTAGCCATCGTGCCTTCTACAGATTGTGTGACACTCTCCAGTGTTACTTGATCTGCCTTTAGTTAAGATTCACAATGTCGCTTGCCATTGTAAGGTTTTGTTTTCAGTTTCAGTTATGCTTCTGTAAGTCTATACCCAGGGATATATCATATAGTCAGGTTTTCATTATAGTCTGAAAGATTAATCAAAACTAATCCAACCATTTTAGAAAAAAAAGATAGATAGAAAATACTGTTTGCTTATATTAAAAATGTTTAAATGAGAAGCATTTATTATCTGTGTCCTTTGAGGTACAAGCTGGAAGAGTGGTTCATGATTGTTTCTCTGTTGCCAGCTGAAACTGCTTAAATATGCAAAATCTGAGTATTTAAATTTAAAATCTCCAGTAGAAACATTTGACACATGTGAGAAAAAAAGAGCAATATTTCTCAACTTGTGGTCTGTACCAGAAAGCTAGTCATTAAATGACTGCAACTCTTCTTTTACGATATGTACACATCCACCCACAGAAGCTAGAAAATAAACAAAATAGAAACAATGATGTCCAATGTTAGATAACTGCCTTTTTTTTTTTTTTCCCAGAAAGGGTGGGTCAGACTTGATTTTGTTTCAGAATGGTTGTAGAGTTCTGGTTTAAAAAAAAAAAAGAAAGCAAGCTTGGAAAATGCTGCTGTGGACAATAGTTGTATCCACGGCATTTATTCCTAGGGTGCTTCTCCTCCTGTGCACAGAATGAGACAGACATCCCTTGCAAGAAGAGCATGGAAGCCTGTATTTAAAGACAGAATTGTATCTGAGGACGGAATCACAGCATGCAAACACAAATGTGTTGTGACAAGCCATATGTTTCAATTCTTGATTTCTTCATTATAAGCAACTTGAGGAGGTAGTAAAACCAAGTATGCTTCTATATATTGTCCATCATTCTACTTGGTATCCATTTTTGGAGTGTATGTTAAATTCTTCTAGAAAAAATAGAGTAAGTCACAGTGTCATTTGTCCAGCTCATTTTAAATATACAATTTTCCATTAATATTGCATGCACAGATGACTCTGCTCCACTCCCGCTCCTTTTCTTTTATTCAGCTTGAACTCAGTGTAATTTCAAATATTCTACCTGTCAAATTAGGTGTATTATATTACTCATAAGACACATTAAAGCAGTTAAGCTTTTTTTATTGTTCCTTAAAAATATCCCAGCATAACAGTGAATTTAATAACATTAGGTTTAGGCAGGAAGGACTAAATAACAGGAAATAATCTATATTTCATAGCTCCAAGTATCAAGCAAATAATATATACTACTCAATTTCCCTATTGCCGATATGCCTTTTTTAGGAATAACAACTTAGAAAATTAAAAATGTTCTGTTCTCTCATTTTAATATATTTTACTGACATGAAATTTGATCATGTTGGATCAGTCTTCAGGAATGGAAAAAAGAAAGATAAGCTATAGCTTGGAGACAAGCAGGAAGAGCAAGTAAGCTATTTAGTGTAGCAATACTTTGTCTCCTTAATGGTTTTCTGCTGATTGTACAACTTCATCTGGAGAACATTAATGAAATAGTAGGGTGAAATATGTGCCTGGTGAGACTAAGGCAATGTGATAAGAGATTTTGTAGGTAACGTTCTGTGATTTTTAAAGAGCATTTTTTGTTATTGCCTTAAGCTTGTTCAATGTGCTCAGTTTACATTTGACTTTTTTCTCAGGTGTGCCTTCTATGATGTGGGTTCTTTCAAACAGAAAATAGTGAAGATCCAAAAGCTTATAATAAAGGAGGATTTAGAAACAAAGTTTTAATCTGAGGCAGACAGATTAAGGTCCTGACTTTTTCCAGCACTGAATACCAAATGGTTCCTGCTGATTTCAGGGTTTAAGAATAATAGTGACTTGTTCCTCTGCCACGGGGGTAGTTATAATTTTGTGCTATACCTGTCCTGACTCTCTGTACCTAACCTGGCACACTGGGAGGACAGCTGGACTGCAAGTGCTGGCAGTCCACTTACTGGAGGGTGGTGTCACTACAAAAGGACTAGACAACTGGCCAGTACTAAACACAAGATGTTTGCAAGCATCTTTACTTTTGAATGCATTAATTTTTGCTGCTACTCCTTAAAAACAGGTCTTTCCACACCATTTCCATTGCTTCTCAGTTCTTCTCCTGTCCATGTAATGCTGTATCCTGCAGGATGAGGCAAGGTTCAGATATGCAGAGCTGGTGCCTGCCATGTCTTCGTCAGCTGGCTCAGCACAGGGCTCCTGCCTTGCTCTGTTGGGGGCAAAGAGGGTGAAGAAATGGGGATAAGTTCCTTGCAGCACTTCTCCCCAGCAAGACCACATAAGTTACTCATAGACATTACGTAGTCCCCCTAATGTGGGGTATTCCACAATGTTTGTCCCTAATGGAAGGGGTATTCTCATTCATAAAACTTTCCCCAGCTTTGTTCCAGGAAGCATCATGTAGCGCAGTGGCAGACAGATCTCATTTTAGCAGCCTGTAATATATTTGCACTTAAACATCTTGCCTGCACCCTTACAGCTCTATTCCACTGAGCACATTTTCTCTAGCAAGAAGACCCGTGGAATTTTGTTTGCACTTTGTCAGTGGGGAAATCGCATGGGAGTCAAACATTCCTCACTTCTGGCCTTGAATTACACTGTTATCCTGCTGTCTGCTGTGAAAAGCTTTTAAGTGGAGTGTTTGCCATTAGAGCCTCTCCATGTGAATTATTTACTATTGACAGTGGTAGCTAGTAGGGAACATTTCTGTGGGATATGGATTTATAATTACACTGTTAGCTTAAGGATTAAAGCTTTTTTTGATGGCTCAGAGAGAGGGTTTTTTGGTTTTGAAACCATAGGAGATGTGCGAGAAATCTGACCTATCATGTTGTCTCTGGCTCAGGAGAGAGAATATGGGATGAATAAGAATAATAATAAAAATAAAGCAAAGAATTATTTTCTCTAAAAGCACTTTAATCTGATTCCATGGACAGATGGCCAAAGCAGAAATTGTGTTATTTTGAAAGGTTCGTGTGGCTGCCTGGAAGCTATTGTCCCTGCAGCAGGGCAGGCAGAGTGAGCTGAGCAGTTTCTCCTGGTGAGCTTCTGTGAGAAGTCAGCCAGATTCAGCCAGAAGCCAAAGAACAATAACTTAAAACTATGGCAAAAATAACGTCAGCATGTACGTTCCTGTGCCATGCTGGCTTTACTACAGTATTCGTACCGTACGGTATGTCTGCACATACTCTGGACCACGAGTGGAAGGACGGCTGCCGTGCGAAAGGCATGGCTGTGCAGGGTCCACATGCAGCGTGTCCATCGGACCTGGGCCAGAGCAAAGGGCACTGCTGGGGTGGAGGTTTGGCTGCTTGGCTGGGCAGCGCTGCTGCCGTGACACTGTGCTCAGCTTCTTCACTGGAGAAGCTTTGTGTGCAGCTGCCTCAGGGTATGGTCAGAGAAGCATTTGCCTAGAGTGCATGTCAATATGGATACATCCAACATTAAACTTTCATAAAGAGCTTTGACTCTAATCTTGGGTGTTAGTATCCAGATGAAGACTATGAATAGGGAAGGTCTTATTTAGTGACCGTAGAAGGAAGATTTAAAATATACAACTCCATTCGGTCCTCCTAACTTTATTCCTTCTATAAAGTGTAATGCTTTTAAAGTATAGTTGTTTTTATATTAATTTGATAAATTATGACAATATGACGAATTTCAAAATAACCTTAGAAAGACAGCCTAAGAATGCCGTCCAGCACAAGGTGGATATGCTTCTTTAAACAACCAGTCTGAAAGTGATTGGCTTCTCATTGTGAAAAGAATTGGCTATTCTCTGAATCAAAGTACAAATCTTAACTAAATTCTAGTTTACTTCCTAACTGAAATAGCAAAGGGTAATGAGTACAAAAGTAGTTTTCCAATTAGACAATTACAATTGTCCTTGCTTTTTGGAAGCCAGTGCAACTGTCATAAAAAGAATTTCAGACAACCATGGTCCAGAAAATGTAAAATTGCCTCAGGAGGAGGGAAGTGTGCCAGAAATACATTACATTAACTTACAAACAAGTTGCTAGCGATTATAATGAAAACCACTGACTGTCTAGCCATGTTACAAATGGGTGTAATGCAGCCACTGGTGATACAGCCTGGCAGTGATGGTCTGCTGCCGTGGTGGAGGCATTACTTGTGGCTCAGGTGAAGCATCTGCTGGGACAGCTGCCACATGCCAATTGCTAACCCATAGCTAACACAGCTGTTAACTTTTCCAGTCTATAGTATTCTTCCCAGCTACAGTAAAATTGTTCTGACAAATGCCAGACTGAAACCTCTGAAAAATTCCATTTTTCTGCAAGCCTTGCTCTTCAAAGTGACATAAAATAATGGCGTTCCTCTGTCTTTGTATAAATGACTAAAGCATGTGCCATCAAACTGTTGACTAGATTTTAAGTACATCCATTTTTAATATTATATTTATTTTACAGTGGCTTTCCCAGTGAGCTGACTGACAAAACCATATGAAATGTGTATGTTTGTTTAAATATTCAGATAAATAAAAAAGCCATTCTCCTAGGATGTTGTCTCAGGGCTGAAAGAAATGTGGCAACTGAATTATAAACCCTTGACAGTCATTTACAGTAAAAATGCTGATACAGCAGGAACTGTAATGCTGTGACTGATATTGCTATAATATAAATATTCTACTTTATTTTTTTATTTTGCTTTTTCTCTTCAACAGCTTGTTGTGAGCTTTAACTAATTCATTTGAAATAAACCACAATCATCCTTGCTCTTCCTCTTCCAGAAAGAGAATTCCACAGGCACAATGAAAACTTACTAATCAAAACAAAGTCACGAACTGAGAGAATAATCTCCAATGGTCACAAACGCTGCTTAACTCTGTTCTGGTAAGGTTATGGCTGATTTTAAGGTTAAGCTTTTGTTGGGACTAAACCTTGTTTCATTGAGACCCTCACAGTCTAAAAGCCTGATTTTTTTTTGCATGAATTAATAACAACTATATCAATACATAGAATTACATAAAATCTATAAGAGGTATGACTTCAGAGAATTAAAATGTAATGTTCAGAATAGTTATAGTTACACGGTAGTGAGAATCTATGTCCACAAGAAAAAACTCATAGAAGAGAGGACCAGATTTGGTAAATCCCAGTTTATAACAGTTATTATCGCTTTGAGAAGGCCTCAAGGCATGCTAGGTGTTCTAGAAACAGGGCTGGAAAGGACACAGGACCTCTGATTTGGATGGGCTCTGGGGGTGCATGTGAGAGAGCCAGGTACTGGGCGGAGGGAAGAAGAATAAGGAACCTAACAACCAGGTCTTAACATGTGAGATTTGAAAGATGTGTACTAGTGGGCTGCGGAGATGTTTACACTTACTTACTTCTGACTAAATTAATACCTGGGATTTTATCTATGTATATTAGAAAGATGGAGTAATTGTTTTTCACCCTGAAAAAAATTAGTGCAATTACAGAAACAAGTCTTTCAGTTTCAAGATCACAGGAAAAGTTTTGTCTCACAAGAGATGTACTTGTTAGATAGATTAGGCTGAAGTCACAAGGTGAACAAGAAACCACCCAAATACAATAGGTCTCTCTATTTTAGAGGCCCTTGTGGCCTTTTGTCTGGATTTACTGGGTATTCACAGCATGTCCTGGCCTTATGAAGAGTCTGCTTATGAAGGGTGAAAAGATGCCCCAAAGGATACCAGTGAAAACAGGCTGATGAGCAAGTTTGTGTTTATAATATGCCATGGACCAGAAAGGCAGGGTGGATGCTGTTTGCTGGGTGAACATAATGAGGATTACAATATCTATCTACATAGTATACTGACAACATCAGACTAGAGCAATCTCAGGATCCTGGGTTGCCTTTTATGTGTGAATAGATCTACTAAGGGACTGAGCAGATTTTCTATGGTTCAGAGGAAATTCTCATTTGAGCTGGTTATTGGTGATCTAGTTTTGAGATCCCTGGCACTGCCTTGCCAGCAAATTTACAGAGAATTAATTCCATAGAGTCTTTATGCTAATAAAGCAGCCCACTGCCATTAAGAAAATTATGGCTGTGCTGATGAAACTTGGAATAGTACAGTTCATCCAAACTGCCTCTGCAGAGACCTGGGGACCGTTAACAGGGATCTGCTGAGCCACTCACCAGGACAGCCCACCTATTCTACAGCTACTGGGGAAGCAAAGAGAGCACAAAGTGCTGAGGGCTCCATGACTGGAGTATTAATCAGTGAAAATGGGGGATGTAGAGAAACTTCATCTTTGCATATAATTAGCTTGCATTCAAGTCACTGTCTCTATGGGATTAGTTTTAGACTCCATTGATGCAGCTGAGCTGGGCATGTGCAGATAGTAGCTCTCAGATGCTGGCTTGAGTCCTGAAAGCAGTACAACAGTGTTGGCTATAAACAATACAGCAGGGAATATGCAGGCAATGCTGTTTTCAATGCTCATGTTAATCTATTACAAGTTTGCTTTGGTATCTCTCCCTGACACAGTGTTATGCTACTTAGACTTACCCTTCATGTGCAAGCAGTGAAGCTCATTGGTTTTCCTGCGCTTAGGCGATATGTAGCTCTATAGTCACAGCTGTACTCTGGAAGGGGGAAGAAAAGATGGCCTGAAAGTGAGCATGCGATGTTAAAAATATCAATTAAAGGAAAATTTTATGCTTTTTGCTGAGGGATAAAAATCCAAAGGAGAAAAGTTGTTAGTTTATTTTGGTTCAGATGATCATATAAAAATGAGGACGGAGGCATAGTTTCACTGAAAGACCATGGAATGAGAAGGTTGGGAATGGACAAGAAAGAGGGACAAGAGAAGCAGACTTTCAAATACTGCATGAACTTTTTATCCTGATAGCAATGGAGAAAGAATGGCCAGTCTTCAGGTTACAGGCACACTATGTTCATTCGGACATCTGCCCATGGACTGGAGGAGCCTTGCCTGTGCTTGGAGACATGAACCCTGCAGATAGCAGTCTTCTATCTAACACTCCAGTGGCACGTGAGACATGAGTGACTGAGCACAGGGCTAGCAAACACCTACACTGTGTCCTTCATAATTGCCGCAATAATAAAACCTTGCTACTGTTCTCAGATTTCTGATAAACTACAAACAAGAAGGTCATAGTGATGCCAACAGGGACCATTGCTGAATATCTTTATTTTATTGTCCGTTTTATATTATGTTGTGTCTGATTTGTGGAACTCAAAGTGAGGTAAGTCACAGGTAAGTACATGCATACCTATGTGCCCACATATATTGAAGTTGTTCCTTACAGCTGGTCAAGAAATCCTCTGGTTTCTATAAATTAAGTATTGTGATAAAATGTAACAATATTAAAAAAAAGGCAATGCCTTTGCCTAATTTTGTACACAGTACAAGAGGAGATTAAGGTGACAACAGTAATGTATGAGGAAGGATGAAGCTTGAAAGAATAAGATTGTAATACAAATTAGTTTGCTCAGGTACACGTATTTCACTAGAATTTTCAAATTAATTTTTTCCCTTCTCAGCCATGTGTTAAAAATCACTTATTTCTTCTCAGAAGCCTCTTTGCAGTCAATAACATCTTGTGCGAACTGGTGTACTGTCAGGGAAGTCTGACACTTGAAGAAAAGGGAGGGCAGAAATGTACAGGTCTCCTGGTTTCCAGGCTGCCTATGAGCTTTGCTGGGAGCAGGGGGAATGCTCCACAGCCTGGAGGAAATCACAGGGTCGTGTCCTAAGGCTACAGGGTCAGTAACTCTGTGTATGCCTCTTTCTTAATCTATCTGGATAATAAGCTTTTCCTTTTTCATATGAATGTTTTTGAAAGTGTTTCTGATCTATATTTGCATATGGATGCCAGATGATGCGTTAAGTCTTCAAGCTGAACTGAGCATAAAATCATGCTCAAATGAAGCAGGGAAATATTGCTGTGTCAAAACCACAGATAATATTCCAGATGCAAAATGTACCCAGCAAGTTGCTGGAAAAGAGCCATCTCTTGAGTCTTGCAGCAATAGGATTAGCATTTTACTAAAACAGCAACATCTTTCATTGACAAAGAGTACATAAGAAAGTAATAGGCTAGATCTTTAAAAGGACCTAAAATCTATCTAGCACTGTAAATCGGGTATGCAATGGATTTTGACTAAAAACAAGTTGTGATTAGGACTTAAAGAGTACGTTATGCATGTCTTCTGATGATAATATAATACACGTGATGTGCTGCATTTGACTCTGTTGTATCTGGCCATGCTTGAAAAGCTATTTCTAAAGTGTATTTTATCACTTTCAGTACACAGCGTTGCTCTAAACACTGGTGTGTGATGGCTGAGATGATGGTGTGCTACAAATGGGATTTCCATTACTACGGATGCCAAATAAGACTTACCTGAAAAGTCTCTGCTTCCTGACTCTGTGAGGTTTTCTTTAATAATTGCAATGAACAGATGCACGGTTTTTGGATTCTTCACAGAGAGAAATGAGAGTACAAGGGGCATCTCTATTTTCAAAGAAAAAGTTTGAAATTTTCTCTGTCTTTGATGTTGCATTCTGGGAACTGATTTAGCAACAGACAGCTTGACTATCTTGACAACTTGAATACTACAGACAGCATTTTGACAGTGAGTTTCCTCAGGTACTTTTTCCTTATGAGGGACCAAACTTCTGTTTTAAGTATTAGTGAAATTACAGGATGTCAGCAAAATGTATGGAGTTGGGCTGCTCCTCAGATCTTGGCTCTGCAAGCGTATGCTCTTGCTTTCAATGCCTCTCCGTTCCAAATTCAAAGCAGAAGACTTCAGGACATGGAAAAAGTCAAGCAGGCATAATTTTCATATGTTCTTCCACTCATGACTCAGTATATTTTTTGCATCATGAAGTTTTCATTGGACTTTATTCTCTCCTTGGGCCTGCATCTTTCTATTTTCTGTGTGAGATATTTTGCTTGGTAAATGTATGCTTACTGGAGCTAAAATGTATTTAAATTTCTGCAATGTTGTAAGTGAATGACACTTACTTACTACTAAATAACTTTTTCAGCCGTACATAACAACCATCTGAAAGTCAGACAAAGTTGTGTCTTTTCCCAAGGACATAGTTTCAAATTTACTAGCCAAAGATGTCACCTGCAATTGTTATGCAAGGAAAGGAACTAATGAGATAGATAGTGCTCATCATTTGATTTCATACTTGTTCTACAAGCTTTAAGCACAGGAAACCTATGTCAGATTTATTTCATTGCTCACTCAGATCTTTACTGTACAGGATAAAGACAAATGTCTACAAAGACATCTTTGAATTCTTTCTTTTAATTTCCTGCAAGAAAGGATACCGGAAAGGTTGGTAACACTCCATGTACTTCATTGCTATCTATACCCGAGGGTGACTTCTGATCAAAGATGTATTTTAAAAAGAAGGCTAGTGAAGACCCTTTAAATAAATGCAAACTTCCTTGCCCAAGGGCTGGAGAGAAGCAGGAGTAAGCCTATAAAGAGGGAACTGGGCAGTATTATTAGTAGAAGTGCACTACAGCCAATAAAATTTATTCCAAAACCGTCTGTTTCCTCAATGGAAAAGGGATCTGTTTCAGTAATCCAATAAAGAGTTTAATAAAGCTTTGGGAAATGTCTGCATTTTTAGACATTGCTATGACAAGCACCACCAGCTAACATGGTTGTAGGTGAAGTTTTCTCTGTTTTGTTTTTTTAGCACACTGGCAAATTTTGTGGTGTTTGCAAAGTCTCTATCATGTTATTTCTTAGGGCAGCGCCAGTGTCTGGGAACTGTAAACTGGTCCTGAGCTAAGCTTCATGGGAGCAGGAATTAACCTGCATGCTGATTGATTGTCTGATTTCATAACTCATATGTGTATATAATGCTGATATAATAAAATAATTTCCAAATTCAGTGTTATTAATATCCTCTTTCCTCCACGAGAAGCCAATCCGTTGCCCCTTGGCAGGAGGTGACCTGGTATGAGACAATAAGAACACATACTGTGACATAACTTGGCATATGTCAGTATCTTTCCTTTAATAATATAGCCAAAGCTTCTGCTTGATAATAATTGTTCCTCATTTATTTCCTTGCAGTTTCTGACAACAATTCAAACTACATGTGAATGTATTTAATTTAAATACTTTTCAGTCATCCTGATCCATAACAGTGGTGTCATTCAGTACTTGACAGCTGTAAAATGTGGGATATCCCTGAAGACCATACATCAGGCACATCTAGATAGTCATGTTCTGCTTGAAAAGCAAAACATTACAACAGCACCTTCTTCAAATACTATTTTCATTGAAACTTTGTGAAGAAGGTCTTTGGCATAGACATTTGATTATTCAATTGACTATTGAAGCAAAGTGTATTAAAAGTTGCAGATATGTCTAGAATCTTGAGTTTTGCTCCTGTTTGTTTCATATACAACCCAGTTTTCTTCTACTTAGAATGAACTCAGCAGTCCCCAGCTGACCTCCCTGGAGTGGCATTAGGCATTGCCAGATAGAATAATGCTTTGAAGTGAACCTGGAAGCAGATTTCTTGATCATCTGTATAAACATGATGTCATTCTTGGGGTCTATTCTGGAGTCAACCAATCAGCCAGCTTCCTCCAGAGCAAAGCCCAGGATCGCTGCAGGGACCCCTTCCTCTAGGCAGGATAAGTGACACTGTGCCAAGCTGGGCTCAAAGGTACCCTGCACAGCTGCCCAGTGCTAGCACAGCTAACTTTCCACCTTTGCATATGTGTCTTCATGCTACACAATGTGTCAGAATCCAAAAAGATCTTTAATATTTTACTATAGAACCATCATTCCTCCCTTGCAACATCACCCAGTAAATGCTAGTGACCCTATCTTACCACTGAGGGGATCTTCCCACTGGTTTGAAAAAACCCAGGACATTAGTCTCCATATACACTGAAATGCCCCAAAGATAGAATGTTTGGCCTCTGTCTGAACCAGACACCATCCCGTGCTTCTGAGCTGGTAGAGAGCTGACTGTGAATGCCCACCCATCTGTCTCGTAGTCTTTATAGAGACTATGTCTCTATGGGATAGGCAAAAGAAAATGCGAGCTTTTCTTCTCCCCCGTTCCCCCCCCCCGCCTTTTTTTTTAGCCAATCTTTATGACAGAAAGGATATAAAGCAGAATGGTTTTCTTTTTTCTTTGAATTCTCTGTTGGCAATGCTAGTCTTAAAGTACTACAAAATTAATCTTGCCTGGATATCTTTTTAAAATGAAGTTTCTCATAACATGTTGGAATGTTTCAGCTGTTTCAATGTTTCGGTATGTATCTCTCATGAAAACTTTTGTGTTATAGAGGACTGCAGAGACATCCAGAGGCTTCAATTTAGAAGAACATTTAATGCATTCAGGAAGTCAACAGAAGAAGTGTTTTGGTTCCACTGAAGCTAGGGAACCTGAAGTATATCCTTAAATAAACTCTAGCTTTTAAAATAAAGAATACTCCAAATTACAGATGAGAGTTGTTAAATTGTCTTGATATATCTTTGGTCTCAGGAGATTATCCCAAAGAATTATTCAAAGTTTTCCAGCAAAAACAGTCTCAAATTGAGCAATGTTCAGTTTGTGCATAGTATATGTGCAAGGTTTTAGGGTGATAGTATCTTTTAGTAGAAGAATTAGCATAGTTCAGAGCTTGATAGACCCAAAACATAGCTGTTTTTTTCCAACTTTATCAGTCAGGCTAATAAAAGACACCATTTCTTCCTCTAAAATCTGCCTGTTTCAGCATAATAATTCTTGGGTAGGAAATGATAGTTTTTGCAGCTTTCTCCTTTGCCACTTAGACAAGACACTATCTAATATTACAGCAGAAAAATATACAGAAAGAGACCTTGGCATTTACAGAAGCAGGAAAATTTTGAGATGGAGATAACATGAAAATCATCTGAATGTCCCTCAGCCCTCTTAAATCCCTTAAGAAGAGGTGGAGCACCACAGAATGATTATACAAAACACTAGACAAAAAATGAATGAAATAACTAACTGTATGAAAATGTGTTTTTTAGGTAAGCACCTCTAGTTTCTTGACCATCAGAACCTGTTTTCCCCTGACCTCTCATGCCCTTAATCCTGGGCATGTTCTCACACAGAGGCAGACTCTCTGTGGGATGTATTTTAAGTGCGACAGTGAATCGCACTTTGCATTGCCAAGGAGAGAGATTTAAGACCAGAAGTTACCTACCTGTCACCTAGATAAAGTCATCTTTAAAGTATATGGGTATACATTTTCATTGTGGGAAGATGGTCTAATGCAGCTATAGGCAGTGGTAGAATAATATACCATAGAGAACAGATACTGTGTGTATTCTGTTATCAGAAGACAGATAAATGAAAAGTCAGAGAATAAGTACACATTCTGTTGGCCTTGCTCCTCTCAGGATCATGAGATATATGATGGAAAAAGAAATATGAACTAAATGGAAAAATATTTCCCCAACAATTTATGCTGTTAGAATACCTTGTTCATTGTGTATTATTGTTTATTTACTGCTACAGTTTATAAATATCAGATATTGTGCTGCCTCTTTTTATGGCATGGAGATGTTGTATCCAGACGATATATAAATTGGAAAGATTATAACTGTAGTAGGAACAAAAGGCTAAATAAGAGCTCTCTTATTCTTCCTCTGTCTTCAGACAGCAGTTGTATAAGGAAATACAGCTTACATGAAAAAAATTCAAATAAGTGTTTAAAAGGCAGGTTAATGATTGGTTAACAAGCAGTTAAAGAAACCATAACAAGGTGCCTATGAAAAGATTTCTTTAATTTTGCTGCTTTTTAACTAGAGTGCTTGATTTTCCAAATTTGTAAAAGACATTTTTAGCATCTTCCTATAACTTTTTAAAAATGTACCTCCTACTACTTTAAAATTAAGTGAGAAAACAGAAATTCTGCCTGTTGGCATGACACAGAACAAACCCTTTTATTTTCAACTAGGGGAACTAATGGGAATAATAATGTTAGCCTTATGCCACTTTATCTTTAGAAGGAAGTAAAAGAAACATTTCACTAGTGGATTATGCTGAATGTTACTAGAAAGAGGAGGGATGAGCCCTGGAAATGCTGAATCCAGTGGTAGGAAAGTATGTTGCCACCATCTGACTCCTTCACCTTTTTCTGCCTTGCTCTTCCAAATGATCTCATTACCTGTTTTTCCTCTCTATTTTTTTAATCAACATGGTTTCAATGTTCGTTCACCTTTCTTTCTCTTCCTTCTACTAGAAAACTCTTTTTTTGGTCTTCTTTTCCTACAGTCTTTTAAGTCTTACCTTGATCTTTTTCCCTCTTACTATTTGCACTGGAGCTAAAACGACATGCACGTCGGGAGGATAGGAGGAGGGATTAGGGAAGTGTGGATAGGGAAAAGAGGCAGGGAAGGCATTAGGGTTTCTAGGAGATGAGTGAGGGAGGTATGGCAGGACTGCAGAGTAAGGGTAAAAATCCTGGAGATCAACTCTTGCTCCCAGCAGGGCAGAGGGATGGGGATGGAAGGGAGAAGGACTAAAAAGCAGCATCTGTAGAAAACTGTGCAAAGGGAATCCGCAGTTTGAATGATGTTTGCTGCTGTAACAAGTGAGATCTCGCTTCTGTATAGGTGAAGTGAGCAGCCTGCAAGCCCTAGCAGCCAGCCTGTGACCACAGGCAGGCTTTCCTTTGTCTAAATCTGTTTGTGCCACTCTTGGTCACATTTTCTTTCCCAGGAATATCTGCTTCTTGCCCCTCTCCAGGGCTGGTGTTTTCATTTTCCCTTATGCATGGGTGCTGGCTGAAGAATCACTCAGCTCCCACAGCTGGGAGTCTCTGTGCCTTGCCCAATGCTCGACACCTGGATGTGAGGAAGTGAAAGGTGGGTGACCACAGAGCTAGAGATGCTCCGTCAATTTGTGAATGTTCAGTGGTGGTGTGATCTCCAGACAATTTAGTGGGCAGCCTATATCTCTTTTTTGATTTACCATACATGTATTTTTAGTGAGGTTTGATTACACAGTGGTAAGTCATGTCCCTGACATGAGGATAACCATACTCCTTGATCTGAAATCTCTGATCAAGAACATTTCATTGATTCTACAAACTCCTCCAAATATACTCAAACATCAGTGTTTTTCAATCTATAGTAATTTCTTCTTTTCCAGTCCCATAGCAAGTAATGTATGACTGTCAATTTCATATCTTTTTATATATGTGAAAATGGAATCCACAGCCTATTTCTTTGTTCTCGTTCATTGATGAACTACCTCCACTACTTCAGTTTTTCCAGAATGCCTGAAATATTTTAAATTTTTTCCTTTCCTATGAATTTTCTGTGTGGTCTAGATTTTTGTTCATGTGCAGTGTTTAAAATTAGAGGCCTGGCTCAATATATAGTAGACATACAGTCCCAGATATACTAAAATGGTTAAGTTATAAAAGCACCTTTAGTATACGCTAGAAAGAGATTTGCCTCTTTTGAAGCAACATTGTGATTTACAATATACTTCTAATCCTTTCCTAAACTAGTTTTTAACTTTTTACTCCATATTTTGCATTTATGCATGCAATCCTTTCCCTTCTCATGGGATGTAGCTCATACGTAACACATCATATGTGAACTTCTTTCTTTCAGATGATTACTCAAAGCTGTTAAGATAATTTTAAATTTTAAGTCTCTTATCCAGAGAACTTTCTATTTGGTGTCATCTGTTAATTTTGCCAATATATTATCTGTATAATTTTTCACCTTAATGAAAATATTGAAGAATTTAAGAAGTAGGACATATCTTTGTGAGAATTCATTTAATCTCCCTTCGGTTGAAAACAGACTTTGAGTTATTCTTTATTCAACGTTCTGTACAGCAGTTTTATCTAGAATATATTTCTCTAGTTTGATTATGAGGATGTCATGTTGGTCTGTGTCAAAAGCCATAATAAAGACAAGATATGTCACATTTCATGCTTCCCACTCACCCACTTAGCCAATTATTTTGTCAAAGAAGGAAATTGTATTGCATGAGCACAATTTGTTTTTGACAAATACATGTTAAATGGTTCTTATTACCCTCTTGGTGTTAACGAACTGATAGATTATTTGATAATTTATTCCTCTGTCCTTTGGGGTACTGAAGTTAGGTTGAATAGTCACTAATTCCTTAGATACCCCTTTTTCCTCTTTGAGAAGGATTTTCTCTTTGCCCTTTTCCAGTCCTTTGGGATCTCACTGTCTTCTAAGCATCTTCGGGAATCAGTGCTAATAGTTCTGAGACTGCTCTGGCTACTGCTGTGAGTACTCGGGGGGACACTTTGTCAAGCCCTGATGACTTTAGTATCTCTAACACCTAAATAATCTTCTATGCTTCTAGTTTATCTCCCTTCCCCTTGTTATTAATTGCACAATAATTTTGGTATGATTTACTAAGTGCTTGCACCAGTAGGTACTTCGCTTTGAAATAGCTGCAGTTCATTGAGTGACTCTCTGTAAAGCCTAAGTGTTCACCAGGGATCCACATCTATGGCCATGATTGGAAGCTCTAGGTCAGATCCATTGCCTGCTCTCAATTGCTGTCCTGGGAAGAGAAGTGCCAAGCTTTCCTCTGACATCCACAGGTATCTGAGGCTTCAGGAGCACTGAGCTCAGCACAAGGCCTGGTTCAAATCCAGTCTGTCTTATCTCTCAGAAGAGTGATGGAGGCTTCAGCTTTCCTTTAAACCAAAATTAATCCAATAGCTGGCACCCAGAGGTGAAGTCCCCGTGCCCATGCTCTCCCTGGCCCTGCGGCCCCTGTCACGCCCTTATGAGAGCCAGTGCCATGCCAGGGATGCACTGGGAGTGCACAGGAGGGAGGCAGAAAGGAAGGACCAGGACAAGAAGGAACAAGCCTTGAGCTGCTCTGCCGGTATGTGGGAAGAGAAAATGTATGTGGTCTCTGCTCCAATGATTATTCCTGCTTCTTTTGAACACAGAACTGTTAAAGTTAGGAAAATTCCCTGTGGTAGAAAACATTGGCAAATTTTATGAAGAACTCATTTTGCAAAGAAGATGCGCTACATTGTAAAATAATGTTTTAAATAAAATAATTTGGTTATCCAGTAGCAAGTACTCATTGTGTCATATTTGTCATGCCTTCTGGCATAACAAATTTACTATTTACTGCAAGACACACTGGCTGCTGTCACAGGAGGTAACAAAATTGATTTAAAAGAGGGACAGCATATGGAAAAAATATCACTTTGGTAAAGGACATAATGCTACAGTAATTAATAAAAGAAGAAAATAATCTTCTTGTACAGAGAAATCTAATACATTTAAAGTACATCCCTGGAGCAGTTTGCTGTGCTTCCGAGCCTAGGTGAATTCTCTTAGGTGTAGTAAACTTCCAGCATAATTTACTTTATCAGGACTATGCCAAGCAGAAACACATAGCATACATAGCGTAGAATGTATAATAAGCTAGAACTTTCCTCTCCCTCTGAAATCTGACATTTTGACTTGATGAACTTTTGTACAAAAGTCTTTCTTCCTTGAAAAAGAAAGCAGTGGATATATACTTCAGCTGGACTGTCAGACTTCTTCCTTGCTGTTGCATCACAGTGAAATAAAATTTTTTATTTCAAGATTGGACTGAATCTAATGGCATGTGTTGACTTCTCTGAATTTTGGGTTGCCTAGAAGTAGAGCTGAAGTGGGGATGTCACTGAAAAATTACTGCTCTTTGGTCAGGGAAGGGAAAAAACCCCAATGTACATGGATTAAATAAAAAAGTGGCTAAAACTTCTGTCTCTAGAAGGCCAGGTGGCTGTTGCAAGTCCATTTAGATGTTTATTCTAAAAGTTATAGCAAATGAAAACACAAAGCAGAGATGCCTGAAGAGGTGTGTATTCCCTGTTTTTCCAGAAGATAAGGAGAGGTTAATTCAGTTCTAGAAGAGAAGGAAGTTGACCTGCTAGGTCCTTGCAATTGCTTTTAAGGACTTTTACTTTCTAGAGAACAAGGAATGTGGGATAGGATAGGAGTGGATGTTTCACTTCATAAAGCTTTGAAGAGTGGGTTTGGCATATTGCAAACAAGTGAGAAGTACATCCCTGGAGTAGTTTGCTGGCAGGCAAGAGATCTCTCAGGCAGTAAATAGAGTTTGCTAAAGTGAGTGGCTCAGCCTAATCTGTGCTGATTTCCATGGACAAGCTGCAGTGAGTCCTTCAGCACCCTTTAGATCACATTTTTTGTGCAAGATCATGTCATGCACACAGCATCAGCTACAAGTGCACAGAACAAAACGCACCTACAAAGTCATACAGACTAAGGAGCATAGAAAAGGTGATATGCAAAAGCTATGCAAGTTATCTGTAGTTCCTCAGCTTCGCACCAAGGATCCCTCTTGAGATTGTTTGTAAGGCAGAGAAGTGGAAGGTGATTAAAAAAAAACCCAAACCAACCCAAAAAGCAACAACCCCCCCCTTCTGAGAAGTTAACAACATGGTAAACTTTTTTAAAATGAAGGTACTATCTAAGGGATGTGACATTTTACTGATATGGTCAGACTACCTGTGGGTTTTCTCCTAAAACACCCTGTAGAAACGAGGTGCACAGGCCTGGGGGCAACTTATCTCTTCCTGACATAAATCTCCTTTTAGTTTTCCAAGCACTCAATTTTTCAACAATTTCTCTGAAATACTGATAAGCTTTTTAAGAAGAGATTGGGGGAGTGAAGAATGATGACTATATGAAAATGTATTTTCTTTCTGCATCATAGAAAATAGCATAAAGCAAGGTAAGAGAAAATTCTTGTTTATTAGCCTACAATAATAAGAATCTAGTCTCTCAGTTTATGTTCCAGCCAGCCTGATAAATAGACTTAAAACATTTGCACTTTATGCATAGTACTCAGCCGAATGAAAATTTATTCTCCTTATAACATTCATATGAAAGATTATTTTATCAGATTTGAAAAACTGCTAGAATTTTTAAGTGGTTTTATTTATAGCATGTTGTTTTGCTTGTTTTCTACTTTGTAATAACAAAAAGAATAGTGACTTCATCCTCCAAACAATATTTCTTTTAACCTAATCCTTTTTAGAAACAAAGATCTCACAAAGCTTCTTGCAATAACAAATAAGCCATCAGGAGCTCAAGAGAACCTGGTTGTTTCTAGCTGTCCAGTACTACACCTTCAAAGCAAAACCTGCAGAGACAGCTCTGCTCTGCATAGCAAAGTCAGTCTAGCAGGAATAACCACTAACTAATATGTAAGAGCACAGAGAAGGATCCAGTATAATGGGAATGAAGGGATTTTCATACACGTCTGTTAAAACATCCATATCAGTTTGTACCAATCAGGTCTCATTGACACCTGAAAGCACCAACTGGCAACAGAGAATGGAATCAAGTTTGTAAAGACTTGATATTTACATTTTCTTGTTTTTTGAGAGAGATGCAACATAAAGCTGGGCACAGACCAAAGAATGACTGACCTCTTTTGTATGTATTCTCCTTAAATATCTGCTAGTGGAGTAAGACAAATCTGAGTGAACTCTCACCAGAATGAAGACATCAAATCACTAGCAGGGAGACTTAATAATAATGTATTTTTCTCATTATTAATAATTAATAATTATTTTTTTCCCCCAGAATCAAAAGCTTGGAATGAGAGACCACAGATGCTCTTTTACACATCTCTCAGAGGACCGTTTCCATGCTGGTCAGTTGATGGAGTCTGTTCAAAGGTGCTGTACCTAGAGGCATTACAGTGTTACAGCTGAAAGCTGGGAACCTCTATGTTTTGCTCCATGACTTCCCACTGCTGCAAACTGCCAGAGCATCCAGGGCAAGGAGAAGATTGCTGAGGAGTTACCCTGGCCATGTAGGAATATAGCTGAACAGAACAACATGAGAAAGATCTTTGGTTTGATCCACAAACACTGCTTTTTTAGTAGGTATGTAATTTGGGGGGGCAACAGTAAATAATGCAAAAGTGTGTTTCATAGAGGAACTCATTCACATAGCCACAGCTAACTTGCAGGCTTGAAGACAATGAAAAAGCACACATTATTAGGAATGGGTGAAAATAAAACAATCCATTTATTTTCTTTCCTTTGGCAGAGAATTCAGATTCATTTTTGTAGCTGGGTTTGGATGAAATGTTCCTGCTGCTTGTGCAGCCCAGCGATAACTGCAAAGCATTCTGAATATTTGGCTATGTACACCAATATTTTGTGTCATAAATCATGGATCACATTAGCCAGGCCATCCATAATCTCAGTAAGTAACAACAAATGGAAAGCCAAATTTAGCTTTCAGTTGTACTGGTGTAAATCTGTAGTAGCTTTGAAATCTACAGAACATGCAGTTTTAGAAGAAACTCTTTATTTTCAGTATTCCCAGAAGACCTGAAAATCAAAGGGACACTTTCAGGGCACTAAGAGCAGCATACCATTTAAGATAAAAGTTTAAGAACTTTTATCTTAAGTTAAGGAACTTAACTTAAGGAACTATAACTTAAGGAACTATAAAAGTTAAGGAACCTGTTTTCTAAATTTCCATGTTCCAATAAATGTTGTCATAGTTAAATAAATGGTAGCAAATGTTCTGATTAGCAAATCTTAAATCTGAAGAGGCCACAGACGGCAATAAACTGAAGCAGCATGGGAATTACATTGTTTTGGACACTTTCTGAGATGAGTTTGTGTGGATGTACTGATACCTCCTTGTTCCTCTACTCAGGGCTGGCAGGAGGGCTCTGGTTCATTTTTTAGCTGTGTTGCATCCTGTGAGCAGAACAAAAGTCTTCCTGACCTTAGCTGGGAGGATGCTATAGCTGATGTTCCAGACTCTATCTGAAGACCCAGTTCTGGGTAAACATTTCTCCTTGCTTTCCTATAATAATAGGTCTGGTTGTTGCTCTTTAATTAATGAGGACCTGATTATTATGTTGCTAGTTGGCAGTTATAGATAGTGGGGAGACTAAGGATAACTAAGATGAGATGGAGAAGAAGGTGGTATTGTTCTATGTAAACAGGAAAGAAAACAAGGCCAAGACCTCCCTCATCCCTTGGTCCTGAGATGCCAGCATTATGTCAGTTTTTGCCATTGTGCCCTGTGAGTGGAGCAGGAGGGCCAGAACTCTGTCTGGTGTTTCTCCAGGCACAGGTCTAAGCTGACAGGATCTGGGGTTTTAAGAATTATGTCAGGCTATACCTCCATTGACAGAGGTTTCCTTGTGAGGTCTGTACACACGGGTCTTGGAGGACTTTGTGCATGGAAACACATATGCTCAGAGGAGTAATCTGGAGTGTCTCCTCATTTGAATGCACCAGAAGCACAGCTGGTAAAACACCAGTGGGACAGAAAGGGAGTAGCAGTTGGATGAAGAGTGTATCAGATGCTACCTTGATGTAAAACAAGACTGTGCAGAGATAAGTATGAAGAGGTTGTAGTGCTTCTGGGATGAATGCAGAACATGGATGTCTAAACTCCCTTCAAATGTGGATTAGTATCCCTGTTGCCTAATTGATGGGGGACTGGCAGTGTAAAGCTGCAGGTGCCTAGAACTAGCTCTTCGCTAAGAGGTCTACAAGGTCTGCTCTAATACTGAGCAGTTTTGAGTGAAGAGGAGACATTGGACTATCCTGATTTAATACATCCTCTAAGCTCACACACATGCTTCCTTTGGTGTGTGAATATCTGTGACAGGCAGTGCCTCCATATTGCTGTGTGCATCAAGTAGGGATGAAGTTGTCAAAATCCAGGTGTAAGCAGCAAAGCTGCTCTACTTCAGGGATACTTTGCTCTGGAGCAGAGGAGAAGTGGAGAGGTATTTGAGTTATGCCTGTGCTAATCTGTATTAAAAAAAAGCACTGCAAGCTATTTTCGTTATATTTTGTTTGCTTTTTGCTAATCCTTTGCTAGTCAGAAAAAAAGCAGCAATATTTTGAAGGCTTAAATTTATTTGCATCTGTTCTGCAGATTTGCAAGTAGTGAGAAGCACATGCTTAGAATATTATCAGTCCAGGTGTTGCGGACATTCATCTAACTGAAGACCACCTGATTGCCTGAATGAATTCTTATAACTAGAGTTGGTTGAACTGTTACCTCTCTTTGTTTCTTCTCCTGCCACTAGATTATATGGAAAAAGAACAATTTCTCAGATAGTCAGTCAGCCAGAACTTTTTATATTGGAATTGAACAGCAATGCAGCCTCTCACTTATTGCCAAATTCCTTGTGTGAACTGTTAGCAATAATAAAAAAAAGATACTTAACATTTACATCCTCATAACACTTGCCCTCTACAGAGCCCAAACCACCTATCATCTCCAGTTTGCCCAGCTGCAAATGAAAGATTAATGATTTGCTCAAGACAACATGAACAATCACATCTTTTTTTTCCTGCATTTTCAGCATTACAATTAATCATCTGACATATTGCCTTTTTCAGATGATACCAGAAGTCTATTCAATTTGATTCTAGCATAGTGATACAAAGTAATATTTGGCCAAAATTTTCAAGTTCAGAGCAAAAGCCACAAACCTTCAGACATATCTACATTGTGTACCCTGACTGTAAATAACAGGAACATCCCAGATGTTTTTGATAATGTATGGGGAGCAAACTGAGCAGGCACATTCAAGAGAAGAACTGAAAGACTTTACGAAGATAAAAGACTACATAAGATTTAGAAAACTCATATTGGATCTCTAAATTTGAACAAAATGCTTTGATCCTGCAGAATTTGAATTCTGCTGGCAGTACTCTCAGAGCTTCATAAAAAAACATATTGTCATATCAGAAAAATATCTGACCCGAATATCTGAATTTATAGATGTTTATTAAATCAGAACCAGAGAAACATTCTTACTGAACCACATGGTGACAGTTATTTGCAGCAGAAAAGGAAAATGAATTGAAATACACAGAAAAAGAGAAAGCTGAGCCAGAAAGAGGAATAGATGAATGAAATAATAGAACAATAATGGGTGATTGTGACACAGATGGGTTATAAGCTTTGACTGGTCTTACAGGGTACAAAAAATGTCCTTTCCCCAGCTTTCTCCTGTTCAAACTGATTCATCACACTATTTCTATTTTTCTGGTCTCAGATAAATTTCATCTAAAGACTGCTTCAGAACATTTGGAGGAATCCCCTCTGGTGAGGTCTTGAAATATGTATGTCTCTTTTTTCTGGAAGAGGCTATTCTGCCCTGCTGGCAGGCCTGCTTCTTTCCTCAGGCTCTATTTCTCTGATACAAGAACTCGTTTCCTAGAAATTATCAAGTTTCTGCAATGGCTAGGATAGCCTGACCTGTTTTTAGCTGCCAAGAAACTTTTTACTCCATGGGCTAATGCAGGTCCATTCCAAAGGGATAGACAATATATGATGACATCCCTGTGTTATGTACATTCTCTAGGAGCACCAAACCTGCATGTGAGCCTGTTCTAGTGTAACACATTTTCCATCTTTTTAATTAATTGAATCCTTCCTGCCATTATCTAGCTAAATACATCTTTTCCAGCTTCTCATATATGAATTGAGGGTACTAGTTTGTAGAGCTTGTTAGCTGATGATCAGTGATTCTGTTCTTTTTCCTGGTGCTTTCCAGTTAGGTAATTTTCTCAGTCTTCCTTGAACTTCCTCTTCCATGATCTGCACTTCACTTTGATTAATCACATCACTCCATTCACATGATCTTTTTTCAATCTAATCTACTTTGGCAAAGGGCTATACCATGCCTCCCATTCCCATTGTGCTTTCCAGAAATCAGTCATGCTTTGTTCATTTGTCACTGTATTCTTCTCATCTTTCTGCCTGACAGTTTGAAAGATTTCCTCTGGTCATCTCCACTTCACTGGTAATGGTGGTGTTTGTGTGTGTATTCCTTTAGTTCTCTTGTCTGTATTAGTAAGTTCTCCTTCAACTCCACTTCAACTTCTGCAATGAAGAATATTTTATATGAGATTAAGATTTTTTTTTCCTGTGATTGCATTAGTATTGATCTACTTTTCAATTTCCCCTTATTCACGTCGGCCCAAGTAAAGCTGCTGTCATTACAATGTTCCTGTAGACACAGTGAGACAAGTACAGGGTGGATACTAAATGGAGCCATGCCTATAAATCAGTAAGTGTAATTTTATACACAGAAAAGGTTTGAAAATGTGAACTGTGCAGCATCATGCCTATTTAGATCTGCTTATTATTATGGCTATGTCTTTTAAAGTATTACTGTACTATAGGAATCTTTCATGATTCCTTACCGATTCCCTCAGGAATTGTCACACACCCCACCCCCAGCTGAAATGCTTATTGCATACATGCATATATAATGTTACATTTCACACTAAAAGTGAGCAATTAAGGCACAAAATTCTACAGTATATTCTGTTTCTTTCTCTCTGTGTCTCTCCCCTGCTATCCTAATGGATGAAATAGGAAAGAAACGTGGTGGAATTCCTATGGCTTTCCATTCACAACTTCTGTGTCAGCTGAAAGCTGAGGTTTTCCTGTCTGAAGAAAAGTTTTAGAATTTGAAGAATAAATGATGTAGTGTTTGATTTTCCCCTTTCCTGGACATCAGAAGATTTTTTTTTCATTTGGAAAAATCAGTATTTTCATTGTGCTTTGTTTCCGAATTAGGTAATAAAATTTAGAACCTGTTATAGTGAGTGACTGACCATGTGGTTTAGGTCAGGAATGCCAATATTATGGTCTGTCACATGTGTGGGAACCAGTTATACTAAATGTATTCATTTCTGGTAAATCAGTCAGAGAAGTCAGAGAACTGTGCATGTTCTTTTAACACTGTGAGTTTCTATGCTTTTTGATAAGTGTTATCCCTATCTACATGATGATAAAGGACCTATTTTAATTTTAAATGGTCACTCACAACTCATTGTAAGTAAAATGTATTTTCTGAGACCTTTGCCTTGATAGAAAGCATGGGAATCTGTTCTTCCTGTGAAAAAAATAGTTGACTTGCATACAACACAGAGACACTAATTTAAATTTTAAATCTGCTTACTGGAGAGAGGAATGTGTTTTGAAGCTACAGTTTCATAATTTGGAACTAGCTAGAGCATCTGTTCTTTTGCAGATAAAGGGCAAGTGTAGTCTGAATCGAATTACATCAACCATTATTTTATCTCTGTGTTGTTGGTATTCTTGCATGTAACCCTCATCACTTTTGTCTAAACTTTTGAATATTGGAAGTGACTTGGTGAGAAACATTTTATTCCCACTTTAGGATTTAATTTGTTGTCTACCATTTCTTTTACATTCTTTCTTCTTCCCATTGTTATGCTACCTTTGTCAGCTCTTTTGAAAGCATATATTGTGAAACACATAATTAAATAGAAAAAATTCTACAAAGTGTGACTTCTACAAAGTACCAATACCAACAGAAGAAAACCCTGTTGATACACTCTTATTTTCCTTCCCTTTGCACTGCTTCCTTCCTCTCTGCATTAACTCTGTACATGGAGATGTACAAAAGTCATAGCAATTACTGTGTTTAAAAAGTTCTACTTTGTCCAGCCTAAGAAGCACTGCATAAGAAAACAGCACATCCACATCACAGTAATTCTTTGATCTTGTAGGGTCAGTACAAGCCTCTCTTATGAATTCTTGCCCATTACAATTAAGGAGTGCCAAAACCTTTTTCTCTAAACACCCTTTCTCTTAGGCTAGGACTCTTTGCTGGATAAATATAGTTTGGCTAGTGATATCTAGACTAGCTTTAGTACTGCACAGCTGCTAACAATGAAGTAAAATTTTGGCAGCACCCTTGTCAGCCCCCTTAATAAGTTCTCAGGGTTTTTAACTACCATACTGCTGATTTCTGGGTAGATAAAGTAATAGAATTTAGCTAAATCTTTTATACTCCCTGGATATGCCCACTGGTTTCAAAGCCCTAGTATGAATAGTTCCACACCTAAAATATGAAGCTGAATAGCAGTCAGCCATGGGAAGCAAACTACAGCTGGATAGTTTAGTGGGTAAGATACTTGAGAAGAGCTTAGAGCTAGTCTTGGCTGTGCAGTAATTTCTTCAATTTCTTTAAGAAACACAATAAAGTCTCTCAGACTCAGTTCTTTCAGTGTAAAATGGGATTTCTAGTGCTTCCTGATCACGCATATGTGTATATGTATATATATACACACATACAGATACTCACATACACACACACACGAGGCCACATCCATCATTGTCCCTAGTGTTGTGAAGAGGTTGGTAAAGCTCTTAAATATTTAACACCCATGAATAAAAGTGGAATTCATCTCACTCAGTGATAGTCTTCTAAAAATTTAGGCATCTAGAATCTTGCAATAATGACAAGAGAGTGAAAGCCTCACTCTTGCCTGCCTCAGACACCTATTAGCAGATGGAATGAATCAGTGCTCTGAAGGTGCATATGTCTCCCCGGGGATGACAGAGGTTACTGGATTAAACTATAATTCCTACTTTTAGAGGCTATATTTTATTGAGGTTCATATTCTAAATGGAAATCTCTATTATGGCTGTAAGTAGAAAATACTGTTTGTTACCTTAGAATGAACCTAGTATCATCAGAGATTATGATATACCAGGAAACAGCCCTATTGGAAACTTCTAAATGCATAGATTTTCTAAAATTGGAGAGAAACAAAAATAATCTTTAGAAACGGAAGTTAAAGGAAAAGGAAGTACCTTAGTGAAGTTCATTTTTTCTTCTGTTCTTGGTCTTTCTGTGTTTTCATGCTTTCTGGGATGTGATAGCATTCCAGGGAAATCTTGCCAAATATTTTATTATTGACAGCATTTGAATTCAGGGTGATGAAATCTCTAAGTATCCTGCCAAATCTGGGAGAGGAGGCAAGTCTGTTCTCCACACCATTTTACCTTTTTTCCACACTGAAGACTGAGGATCCTAAAGGGTTTCCAGGTACAAAAATTCCTAAGAGGTCTGCAGCAGCGATGGTCAGCAACTGCTGGTGGTATCTGGGGGACAGAAATACTCAAATGGAGGAGCTTGAAACATAAAAGAAACTTCTAACCAGATTGGGTGTTGACCTCTCTTTACCACCTGAGACACTTCTTAGCTTCAGTCTGCATTGTGTTTTATTACCAGTTCTATGCAGAATCAATAGGAAATCCTGACTGGGGCACTATGAGTCTGAGGTAGCCATTAGTGAGGAGCTGTGAATGTAAAATGAGTATCAGTCACATTATACCACTTTAAATACCTACCTCTATGCAACAGAGAGCACGGAGAAACTGTGGCTCCACATCAGATTACCACTTGAATCTTCAAGCATCCATTTATTCAGTGAAAGCATGGTTAAAATTTTGCAAACCAAATGTGGCATGTAGACACTCATCTTCCACTGAGATTAGAGCAGATCCATTGCATTACTAAGCAAGCATCAGCTTTTTGCTTCTTTACATGTTACTCCGGAGAGCTAAGAGCTATTAGGTGAATGGTTAGGGGCATATTTTGACCACGATGTGCAAGAACAGAGCTTCAATTTTTTCAAAATCTTGCATTGGTGCTCAGCACAGTCTCTGAACATGCTTGGAAATCTGAATAAAATCTATAAACAATAGGTAATGAGAAAGAAAAAGGCTGTGTGACTAACTTCAATGATCCCAAGTTGTGTCTGCAATTGTGGCACTATTTACCAATTTAAATAATGATGGTTTTGTCACTTAAAACTGAATGTATAGAGAAAGCTACTTGCTTCAGTCCTGCATATTCTAAAGTCTTTTGCTATGAAATAATTGAAAAATATTCTGCCCACATGTGCTGAAGTGTATTCTCTTTAGAAGTTTGCTTGCTTAAAGGTCATTCACTGCTGCCTGCACTGGATAAATAACAGGATCTGAGGATCTATTTATCATAAGAAAAGGCATTGTATGAAAGAACAGGGTGGTAACATTCCCTTTCAAAACAGCCGTGCTGCAACACTGAATTCATTTCTGAACACCATGTTTCTATGTAAATTATTGGTGGGAGATCTGAGAAAAGAAAGCATAATGATGAGAGAGCCAAAGAGACAAAGGGACTGACTTCCTAGAGAAGATGAAGAGCCACACATACATATGGTAGCTTGGACAAGTGATTAATGGCTACGTAGGAACTATGACAGAGGTCTTCCAATATTTAATGGGCATGAGCACAGAGAAGTGACAGAACTTTTTAGGAAAATGTAAGTGAAGAAAAGTGTGAATCTTTTGGGATAGGAGACTGTTGTGTAGGAGATAGTCTATTAGCGCTGTTGAAATAATCACTTTCAGTACAGCATTGTCCTAGTTTTGGTTTGTAATTTTTGCATGATTGCTAGAAATTTGCTTTAATAACAATATGGAGAAATGCAGTCAAAATAACAAGAAAACAAAAACTCCATTTTGAGAGGAAAATCTTCCTGACTGGTGACTTTGATGAGCTCTAGAACTTTCTGAAAAGTAGTAAAGCCCTGTCTGTTGGGACCTTAGTAGGAGAACGGGAAAGATGTAAGCAAATGCATAATAGCAAGCACTTTTAGATCGACAAAGTGCAGAACTAGATTTGCTGCTGTTATCCATTTTAAATTGCAAAAATAATCAAAGCCTTTTGACTTTTTAAAAACACATTACCCTTTGGTGCATCTATAATTCCGAAGACACTAGAATAGCCAAGCAAAAGAAATAAGCAAAAGGTCCTACTGTGTTGAGACACCCCTTCTTCTCTTTCTTCTTCTTCTGAGAACTGTGTCCCAGAGGAAGCAATGGAGTGAATATCATTTAAGTTCATTCTGGAATATAAGCATCTTCACCACGACTGGCATGCAGTTGCCTTGCTTTACCTACCAGCACAGGATGACAAACTTCAGCAATTTTTATCATCCACTTACATATTTGCAGCATGACTGCAACCAGCGAGACATATGATGCAACATCGCGGAAGCTCACTCCTAGAAAGCATGGGGCAGTTGCTGATGCCACCAGGCCTGGGATGAGCACCCACAGGGTGATGCCAGGGTGCATGGGTCATCCATACTGGTACTCTCCTGTTTGCCTGGGGAAGAAATCTACCTCCCCAACCTGTCGTCCTGAGTGCAGAGACATGTTCGCTCCTTTTGGTTGTTCAGAATAGTGGGTTTGATTTATTTTCCTGCTCTGGCTGTGGTGATCAAGTACAGGACTGCTTGACAGATACCCCTGGACAACACCGGTTGTGTAATTTGCATGCCTTATTATCCCTTTTTTTGTTTCTTCCTTTCTCCACTCTTGCACCTACATTTCTCTGCTCTGATCTTCTCCCAGATAAACAACCAATCCCTAACTACTTTTTCCCCATTTGTGCCGATTTTGGGACATTCATACCCATATTTAGTATTTCTGTTACCATTACTTAGGTACTCTTAACCTTATATGGTATTACTGATCTGGTCACCCAGGCACTTGCAAGATGCGACTACCCCAGAGGTCCCCAGTGCTCCTCTCTAGTTATCTTTGAAGTTTGGTCATTTCACACATAACTTCTCCTTAACCACCTGTGAAATTCAGACCTCTCCTACAGCGCTTTCTGTTAACTTCTGATAGCATTTCACACTATTATGTCACATCCAAGGACTTCTTGGGTCGAGTTCATCAATGGGTTTTCATGCCCTGTCCAGCTTAGCCTCACCAGGACTCAGTCCAGTAGCCCTGGCACCTGCCTACAGCCCACTAGATCTGTACTCTTTCTGTCTTTCTCTTATTTTACTCCACTTGGCATATTTTACTCTTTCTGAGGTTTGTTTCCTTCCCTACTTTTCAGCTTTCTTCCACTTTGAAAAAAAATATTTCCATAAATAACCATAAATAAAACTTTAAAAGAGCAATGTGTTGTAGTCTTAGCCTGTATCTGGCTATAACTGCTGAAAGAAAGAGTCAGAGTCTGGAGTGCCCTGCATGAGCTCTGATGTCATGTGTGATTTCATATTACAGTACGATAAAGGAAATGGGGTCACAGATTAAATTTCCTTGGCTTGGTGAAGAAATCTATGACCCCCTGAACTGTTGCATTGTTATTCTGACTCATCCAGCTAGAAGGATCCTGGCTCTAAAAGATGAAACATAGAACCAGATCACTGATGTATGTAAGTACAGAAAGATTGAAGGTTTGGGATCTTTGGATGAAGAAAATTGCTAATATGAATATACCTTAGATCAATGTGTTTAATACATTACCAGTGTCATTATCTTACAGGTGTGTTTCAGAGTTGCCTTCTGGAGGACTCATGATAGATTAGTCTACTCCCAAATTCCTAGAAAAGCCTACAGCTCCTTAGGTCTACCCAAATAAAAGTTTCTAGCACTCTTAAAACGTGAGCCCAGTGCTTGTGTTCTTGCCCCTGAAAAACTAGGTCTGCACTCAGTCATAAATTATTGTTTTACAGAGTATTACATACGTTAAAAAGTAGCCCAGTTTTTGTCAGAAGAATCTCTGAACCTTTTTATGCTCATAAGAAAATAATAGGCAGAGATTTAAGTGCTTGAACATATCACTACTTTCCCCCTCCCTAGAGAAAAGGAATGTCACGGTCAGTGAGAGTTAATGCTTTCAGAATTGTACTATTTCATACAATTTCTATCAGTGTTGCCAAAAGTATTTTAAATTTTAAAGGTTTCTTTTATAAAATAACACAGACCCCCCCCCCCCCCTTGCTCACTCCTATTAAAAAAAAATAATTAACTAGTATATGTGCATGTGTGTGTGTGTGTGCGTGACCTCTTCTATTCAACAACAAAAACCTGCCATCAGGACAACGTAGCCATTTACCGAGCAGGTGTAAGATGGATTGTACCATTAATACTAAGATATCATTTGCCACTTGGGTGTGTTTAACACACATTATGAGTTGAGGACATACTTGGCACTTTTTTTTGGCCTCATCTGCAAAAGACTTTCTATAATAGAGCTGACTTCCAATTTACACAGTACTGATGTGTTATCCTTATGATAAAATCCCAGTGCACTAGAAATGACTGGTGTTCCATTTCTGCTTTCCATCCCCCATATTTTCTCAAATTCTTATAATTGCTGATTGTTGCTGTTCAATATTTTCTGTACTTTCAATGTGATAAGGATCTCTGTCTTTCTTTGCTATTGCCACATCTGGTCTTCTCACATATATTCCAACTCCAGTAACAGTAACATTGAAAAATTTGGTAATGTTTTTTCATTTCTTATTTTCTACATTTTTGTGTCTTATAAAAATAACATTCCTTTCTTATTTGCTGCATATTATTGCCAACTTTCTAACATAGTAATTTATACTCATCTCCAGACAGTTAGATGCATCAACTGAAATGTGATTTACAGTTAATGAGGCCAGGTCACACATTTTATTGTCTGAATTCACATTTTCCCTATCATCTATCTTCTGTCTTTGTGTTAACATATCTTATGCAAATGACCTATTTTGAGCAGTCATAGTTAAAACTTCAGGCTGTTCTGTCCTTCCTCCTTTGTCAGGTCACTTGTAATTTTCCACTTTATTCAATGAGATTCTGCAAAAGATTCTCCATGTGGGGTTTTTTCTTCTCTTTCTGCTTGGGCATCTCTTACTGTTGTCTACTGACTTATTGTCAGAAGTAGTATATACCTCAGATAGTTTTGGTTTTGTTCCAGTAAGTCCATCTCTTATAGTTTCCTGTCATTACTCATTGTATTCCCCGACATCCTTTACTGATCTCATCTTTTCTTCTCTATACTTCATGCCAACATAAAGTCACTTCAGGTCAGAGTTCATACAGTGCTAACTTCCTCCTGCTGCTCCTGTCAGATTCGCTTAAATCCACTTTTCATCAAGTGACTAATCCCAGGCATATGATCTAATTGGGTGGTATGTTGCAGCTCCTTAAGTAAGCCTAAGCATAACTCAATTTCCCTCAAAAATACTCTTTATTTTCTTCATTTCCTTATCATAATTCAATTCTCTTGAACTCCTGTATAAAGCTGTCTACATCTGCACTTTTGGACAGCCTATGCCTCTTTACTGTGGCATTTGTACAATTCCTTTCAGTATCACAAGGCACTGTTTAAAAATTAACTCTCAAATCTCAGAAAGTTTTCACACTGAGGAATTCATATCAAGGAAAACTTGCATAATTTCAATCCCTATAAAACATGGAAATTGTTCTTTTCCTTCCAATAACATTTCCTATGCATTTCAATATTTGCGACTTAAAAAAAAAACCCCAAGGAGATAAGCAAGAGCATACTAGGCCTTTCCTAAACTTTTCTTCCTGTTGTATCAATCCACTCTTTTCTCCATACAGCCTATTTTAAATTCTAATAACAGACATCCTTAAAAGATTCAAATATATTATTGCAAATTTCTGTCGCTGTGATACTGTTGTATACTGCAGTGTAATTTACCTGACTAAACTGCAGGCTTTTCCTCATTGTTTGGCAAAGCTTTTCTCTCCGTATCATCTTTGTCTGCTATCCAATGGCTCTTTACAACCTGAAACTTTGGCATCCTTCTTGTTCTTGAGGAATCCTACTGTTACATTCAACATGCTTGACACTTTTTTTGCTACTAATACAGTTAATGCAGTTCAGTTACACCCAAATCTTGGGAAAACAAAATATAGACTTTAAATTTTAGCTGGAACATTTTACCTTGTAACAATATTTTTCATTAATGAAATTTTTCTTGACACCATTCAGTTAAATGCATCTTTTCCTGATTGTTTGCATACATTTTTCTGAGCAGAAGATTTATGTTTGCAAACCCCTTAACTGATGATTTTAGATTCCCTTCATTCCCAGTTGCTTTCCAGTTAGGTAATTCTCTCTGAACATCCTCATCTGTGATCTGCACTTTATTTTGGTTAGCCACACCATGTTATTCACACTTTGTTTTTAATATCCACTTCACAAAGAAGTCTTTGTTTCCCTTCAATCAAGAAATCAAGCATACTTTTTCTTCAGCAGTTGTATTCTTCTTGTCTTTGTTTCAATCATCTGCTCAATTTCCTCTTTTCATTTACAAACAACTTTTCTGGTGGAATCATCAGCATTATAAGTGAAGTTAGTAGCAATCTATCTGGAAGGTTGTCCCACATTTAAGCTGCAATAAATATAATATTACTGACTTTAAGTATGCCTTGCTTCAAAATAAATTCCAATCTTTAAATTTCATTTTGAGATGAAAGCTCTGTGGTAAGAAAACCATATATCAATTTTTAATTGGGAATGATAAGGACTCCCCAAATTGGTTACCAAGTAAGGATTTATTCAAGTTTATATGGAAAGTGCCTTCTGTCATTGTGAACATAGTAAATATACATCAAAGGTGACCTTTTCTATTGGTGCTGTTTAAAAGAAGACACACACAGAATTAAAGGATTTATTTCTTTAAGTAAAGGTATATGAGAGCCTTTCAGGCTCTGAGTGTTGGAAAGATTTGCTCCTCTGCCAGCCTCACAACTGCCAAAGGAAAGGATGGGTCTCCATCCTACTGTGTGAGTACACAAAAAGCCTACATGACCTGCTAGCATGCCTGACTGCCTTTGCTTGCTGAAGAAAGCAGTCTGGCAAGAAGCCCTAGATAAAGTGACCATCTGCTGGGCCTTTGCATTTTCTCAACAAGGCTCCTGCCCTCCATAGCCAGCTCTATAAAGAGAAATCAGTGTTGGACAACGCCATGCTTTGGCTTTCCACGTCAGTGTCGCAAAATGAGACCACTGATGACAAGGAACTGAATCGGGATTTTGGCAACTACATAGGAGCGCATGATGCTTGGCACCAAAGGATGTGATGCGGAGCACATAATTCAACACAAAACCTCTTAGTAATGTAATAACTGGCCCAGAATGTGCTGACTGCTTGTTAATTATTGAACAGTCCCAAACTGTCTGACCAAAAACCTACCCTATGTCTCCTCAGCTGCTTATCCCAGATGACTAATAGCAACTGTTTTTGAAAGGGGTCCAGGAATGTCTTTGCAGTGCCTTTACTTTTCCACAGCTCTAGCCAATTGTCTATGAACCAAGAACCCTGAAACTCCAAGCCAAAACCTCTCCCTCCTGGTACTTCTTCCATAAACAAGTTCTCTGTTAGATTTCAAATACAGCTGACACTGAAATATGCCAAAAAAGAAGCTTGAACAGAAGGATTCTTTGATTAGAAATTCTCTTTACATCTTAAAAAAAGATGGCTTCTTTGTTGTTACCATTAGTGCAAGTAACATAGGGAGGAAGGGAAAAATATAAAACATTAACTCCTTTGACAAACAACAAGAGGTAATATTCTCTAAAATTCAGCTGTGAATAATGAAAAAAGGGTGTTTTGTACACAAAGTGTCTGTTCCTGTATGTCTCTAAGTTTCCAGAGGAATTTGGGGAACAGAGACTAGATATTACCTTCTGACCTGAATTTTTAGAGGTGATTTTTTTAGGTGACACCTCTAAAAATTTCTTTTTCAAATGCTTTTCTTTAGAAACTTGAACTTACTTTTGACATATAAGAAAAAGGTGGTTAGTTTTACAAAATTGGCTACAACTGAAAGAGAAGCCACAGCAAAGGTTCATTTTCTGAACAGGTATCTGTCATTTCTGTCATACTTTGCAAATGCTAATGTTGTGAGGTTTATAAAAGGAGAGCAAGATTATTCCTTGGTCAACAGTGCCCTGATCCACTACTGTCTGAAGAACTTGTCGAACGAGATCCATGACTAGTTTAATCAGGGTTTTATTCCTTAAATATTGTTTGAGCACTGGCTTTATTCATATTCCAAGTTTTAACAATACCATGTGCTAACCCTCCCAACACAATTCAGAAACTCTTTTCTCTTTAGGAAAAGCTTTCCTTTCTTCCTTCTGTGATATGGTCACATCTACTACCTACGCCAAAGGAAAAAGAAATACTTATATTCTTCTTCTTCAGCATAATAGAAATTAATATATCTTGCCCCTTTTCTGTCCCTGAAGTCCACAGAAGGTGTGCATAGAAGTGACTAAAAAGGACTGCAATAATCTTTCTTACCATGTCCTACACACTTATGTGTCTATCAGGCTGGTAAAGCAATTTCATTTGCCTTCCTTGTCCATCTCTATGGAAATGTTGCCATTTCCCTTTTAACTCTGTTGATTTACTCTTTGCTTGGGAATTTGACCTGTAAGTAGCTTACACTTTTAACAAGCACTTTTATGCCACTGTATATCCTCTTAGTCTCTCCAGATGGCTTAGTTAAAATCTTGACACCTTCAGGTGGAATACTGGAATATGTGGAAACTAGCAATTTTGTCTGTTTTGTATGTAGCAACATGCCTTTCTTGTAATCCCTCTCTTCAGTTTGGTTATTTGCCATTTAAACATTTATTATTGTTTTATCTGCTAACATATGTATGCTAATCGATCCTTTTTCTCCTTGGTCTTCATATTCATATTAAATCGGAAACAGTGAGAGTCAGCAGCAACCAAAAATTATGCTCCTCTCCATGTCTCACTCCAATCTCTTCTCTTAAATCTTCTACCTGGTGCCACAGCAGAGAGCATTTCTTCAACTCAGTTCCTAGGGAGGAATCCAGAACTGTGGGTTAGATGGGAAGGTGCTTCCTACAGTTTAAAGAAAAATTAGAGACATCAGGATGGGACTGAAAATGATCAATGGAGTGATCCATATAGTGCAAGTCAATGGGAAATAGTGAGGACGGGGAGTTCTCTGATTTTTTTCCTAGGCATTTTCAGGGCTGTGGCTTTAGATAGGGACTTACAGTCACAGCCTTGGATCCCCTCCTGGTAACAGCCCCAAATAATGGTTCTTCCCATGAACTGAGCAGTGTTCCTTGTTTTTCTTCACAGGAGGAGGATGGGGCCATCACCCATTTTCTGTAGTAAAATGTAATTACTATGGACATTCTAAAAAACAGAAGAAAATTCAGTGCAGTCAGGCTGCTGCAAGTTCTTTATATTGCAATTTGAACAGTTACCTAAATCCTCTGTCTGTTACAAAAAAAACCCCTGCATCTATCCTGAAGACAGATCAGTGTTATAAAACCATATTTGTTTTAAATTGTCATTATATTGGTGAGAAAGTTGGAATTAAATTAGGTATCTAGGACATTTGACTGAAATGTTATTGCTTACTTGAATTGGAAAATGTAATTCATATTTATTTGTTAAATAAGCTATCTTTAGCACTAATAATTAATGGATTTCTGGAATGTGTGAACTGTAACCTGCATCAGGAAGGCCATGAAGAGAAAAGGAGGAAAGGTCAAATAGCTGTACTGCAATTTGTATATCGGAGTTGTGTTTATACAAGGGTTTCCAAGAACAAGAATAATATTCCTGTGCTAGAATTCAGGCAATATATCTGGGGTCTTAGAATTGTGCTGCATTTTTATTTATGTTCTCATCACAAAGCTTGATTTTTCATTGGACAGCAACTTGTGTAGCCATTAGGCAGATATTAAGAGGTATACGTACTGTGAGACAGTGGAGGAAATGGTCCTAAAAATATCAGCAGTGAGCTAATCACTTTTCCCTGAGCAGTGTACCCTCTCCCATTCACTTTGTGGCACATAAGGTAAAATGTAACCTGGAAGGGAGAAGTTTGTAGTTTTGCAACAGGCATTTTGCAGAATGACTGTTCTTAGGCCTCCAATTGCTCTCTTTTGATGACTATGAACACAGACAAAAACCATACACTTAGCCAAATAAGTTTTCATATCTGGTGTGCTTTGGTAGTAGAATGAAGTGAGAAGCAAGTCCAAACCAACTTTGGCTTTTGTTTTGTAACATGAAACCTCTTATGATGAGGTTTTGAAAGACGAAAACCAAAAACTGATTAATGTGTATTGGCACAGTTAACTTCACTAAGGTAAGTTTGAACAAAGTTGTACATACCAGGATTTTAGCTAATCGGCTGCCTTAATATCTTTCTTCATCTCTTGTCTCTCTTTTCAATATGACAGTTCACTCTGTGGCCTCATGTTCCCTTCCAGTTGTAACGTTCAAGTCTGACCCGCTTCTTCGTCTTCCTCCCCTACAACTCTTATTCCACACAGACTTCCTGACCATGCTATTGAAATAATATTCCTCACAAGAGACACTCAAAAACACACTCTTTACCAGGCCAAGAAATACATTATGTGGCTGCTTCTCTGGTATTTTGTCTATATCTTGTCTCTGTGCATGAAGAAGTGGTTACAGATTTGTCCCCAAGTTTTGCTCTCAGAGCCTATGACATGTCCATGATTGTGTCTGCTCTTAAAGTGATGGTAGTCCAGTGCTGGCTGTCAGTGGCTGTCAGACCTCAGGATCAGGAACAGATCTTTGTGCTTGGGCCCTCTGTCATTATTTATGATTAATAATATCAGTTAGAGTTCTCTCACTTTAGTTGTTTACAGTCTGATTTGATCTAGGAAGACCAGCTGTGCTGCTTTTAGAGCTTTAAGCTCTAAGATTTGCATCACTGTTTATAAAACTGAGCTAAAAAACCATGATGATTTTAACAAAAAATCCAGACATCTGTCCTGCCTTTTGTTTTTATGGGCATTCAGTCTCTCATCTCAACAGTTTCTTTGTTTTTATGTCACCACATACAAACTAGTGGTTGAAAGGTCTATAATGTTATTTGAAGATTGTTCAGTGACTAAAAGCTGTGTAGTTATCATGCAAATTGAATCTGCAAAATGAACCTGAAATTTTGCAAATATAACTCTATTAAGACTAATCTACTGATTAGAGGCTGTGCTTTGTGCTAACTAGCCACATCTTGTCTGCTTCCCAAAGTGGACAATAGGCTGCTATGCTGCTGCACCCGCACAAGATATGACTGGCATGCCTGGGGCCAGCAAGATGGGCACTAATGGTATGAGTTTAAAGCACACAGGAGACTTCACAGACCAGAGGGAGGTGCCAGCTGGGATTTTTTTTTGGTGCATTGAACAAGTTAGACACCACATACTCAGCAGTTTTGCTAGATGGTGGACATCTAACTTGCTTTGAAAAACCACGTAAGCACATATTTATCATCTAAATATTTCTGAATATCTGCTTCACAATGACCAGAAGCAGTTTGACCTTTGGTTCAGTATAGGCAATACTGCCTCTATTTAATAAGATATTTTTATGTGCCATTTTTTCTTTTATATTCTGTATCTATAAGGCTTCATTCAACCAATAAAAACATGTTGATTTTGCACATTTTTAATGTACTGCTAGTTTGCACCAGAATACAGAGTGGCACAAATCCTAATTAAGAAAACCACCTTTGGCATGCCAATAAGTAATGCAGCATATGTTGTTTTTGAACAAAATGGAAAAAATGCAAAAATTAAGAAGCTGCCTCTTTTGGATTAGGATGAATCACCCTTTGGAAGTGCATGTCTTGTGCAACTAGCTAGAGTGAATTTAACTTAAATTAAGTCCTGAGTTTCTAGATGTCTAAAGTTAAGACACATGAATCTCACCTTCTCTGGATGGTCTATAACTGCAAATTAAACAAAACCAAATTTCCTTTAATAACTGACCAATTAACAGGGATTCACTGTTTTGGGGGAAATGATATAAAAACAAAGAACAAGACAAAAATCAGTATTTTAAAAAAACTTTCTTACAAGTTTAAATCATAACTAAAAAAATGTTTTAAATGTCTTGGCCTTAAAACAATTCACTACAATGATAACAGATGATCAAAACAATAGTTTAGCTTTCCAAGCTACTGGACAACTTGAAAAGAGATTAAATGGAGCAAACATTATGTGGTAGAATTATACACTTGTCCTTGATTCAAAGCAGGGTGTCAAAGGCATGAACCACATGACCATGTTTTAATAAGAATTTGAAGTATCTGTTGTGGGAAGAAAATATTTTTTTAAAATGATCTGTGATTAGGCACTAGTGAAATTTGGGATTGGGTACAAGTATTCTGAAAGGTCAGAAAGGTCTGGTCAGAAAGGCCAAGGCACAGCTGGAGCTGAACTTGGCAAGGGATGCAAAGAATAATAAGAAGGGCTTCTGCAGGTATGTCAGCCAGAAAGGAAGGTCAAAGAAAGCATATCCCCCCTGATGAGCAAGACTGGCAAACTGGTGACAACGGATGAGGAGAAGGGTACTCAAGAACTTCTTTGCCTTAGTCTTCACTGGCAACCTCTCTTCCCACACATCTCAAGTGTAAGGACTAAACTTAGTAGTTAGGACGGCCTGTAATATTTAATTTTTAAAATCAGAAACAGGCAAAATGTTTGTGTGACCAGTTATATTGGGTTTAAAGGAACTAAAATAAAAAGAAAGCTGCCTAATTCCAGCCATGGTAAAATGTTACAATACTAGTACCAACACAGCACTGAACATTTCTGCTGGCTATAACCCTGCTGTTGAAGTCCCTGGTGACTGGAAAAAGGGAAACATTGCACCCATTTTTAAAAACGGTAGGAAGGAGGACCCTGGGAACTACCGACCTGTCAGCCTCACCTCTGTGCCTGGGAAGATCATGCAACAGATCCTCCTAGAAGCTACGCTAAGGCACATGGAGGACAGGGGGATGATTCGAGACAGCCAGCATGGCTTCACCAAGGGCAAGTCCTGCCTGACCAACCTAGTGGCCTTCTATGATGGAGTGACTACATCAGTGGACAAGGAAAGAGCTATGGATGCAGTCTACCTGGACTTCTATAAGGCCTTTGACATGGTCTCCCACAACATCCTTCTCTCTAAATTGCAGAGATATGGATTTGATGGGTGGACTGTTCAGTGGATGAGGAATTGGTTGGATGGTCACATCCAGAAGGTAGTGGTCAACAGCTCAATATCCAGATGGAGATTGATGACAAGTGATGTCCCTCAGGGGTCCGTACTGGGACCAGTACTGTTTAATATCTTCATCAATGGCATACACAGTGGGATCGAGTGCACCCTCAGCAAGTGCACAGACAACACCAAGCTGAGTGGTGTGGTTGACACACCTGATGGACGGGATGCCATCCAGAGGGACCTGGAAAAGCTTGAAAAATGGGCCTCTGTGGACCTCATGAGGTTCAACAAGGCCAAGTGCAAGGTCTTGCACCTGGGTCAGGGCAACCCCCGGTATCAATACAGGCTGGGGGATGGAAGGATTGAGAGCAGCCCTGCCGAGAAGGACTTGGGGGTACTGGTAGATGAAAAGCTCTCTCATGAGCCAACAATGTGTGCTTGCAGCCCAGAAGGCCAACTGTATCCTGGGCTGCATCAAAAGAATCGTGGCCAGCAGGTTGAGAGAGGTGATTCTGCCCCTCTACTCCGCTCTGGTGAGACCCCACCTGGGGTACTGTGTCCAGCTCTTGAGCCCTCAGCACAGGAAAGACATGGACCTGTTGGAGTGGGTCCAGAGGAGGGCTGCAAAAATGATCAGAGGGATGGCACACCTCTCCTATGAAGAAAGGCTGAGAGAGTTGGGGTTATGCAGCCTGGAGAAGAGGAGTCTCCAGGGAGACCTTATTGCAGCCTTTCAGTGCTTAAAGGGGGCTTAAAGAAAGATGGAGACAAACTTTTTAGCAGGGCCTGTTGTGATAGGACAAGGGGTAATGGTTTTAAACTAAAAGAGGGTAGATTTAGACTAGATATAAGGAAGAAATTTTTTACAATGAGGGTGGTGAAACACTGGAACAGGTTGCCCAGAGAGGTGGTAGATGCCCCATCTCTGGAAACATTCAAGGTTAGGTTGGACGGGGCTCTGAGCAGCCTGATCTAGTTGAAGATGTCCCTGTTCATTGCAGGGGGGTTGGACTAGATGGCCTTTAAAGGTCCCTTCCAACCCAAATTCTATGATTCTATGATTCTATGATTCTGTGATTCTATGCCTCTGATGATAAAGTGCATGTTGGTTCTCCAGGTTGTTTCAGTTTAAGCACAAAAGACACATTAAAAATTAATCAGTGTCATCTAATTGTGATAAAGGCAGAGCTATGTTAGAAATTAAAGATTTCCAGTGCACACGTGGCTGTATATTTTACTCTGCTAATCTTTCCAGTATTCAGTGGGTTGGAGAGAAACTCTGTACATTTGATATTTCTTTCAAGATAACTGAAAAAGTAATGAATGAAAGAATGCAAATAAGTGGCATTGACCTCCCCCCTTCTTTCTTTTTGGATCATTCCATAAATCTGCTCACATAAATTCTTGTGGCTGTGATGTTTCAGCTGTTGACTGCCATAAAACTGAACACCTCATAGGTAGGCAATGAATCACTTAAATTTTCAGATGGAGAGTGACTCTCTCCAAATAGGTGCTAACGAGCAATCTGAACAGCACAGGTTCTAAAAGCATCACTCTTGCTCAGTTTACAAACAAGCCTTTGAAAGAGTGAGGCCACTTGTGGGGTAAGGATCAATATTGCAGCAATGAGCTTATCATCATTTACTGACATCATGGGCTTTAGAAGGTTCTTTATGTGTTTCTAGTAATGCTATTTTCAATCCCACAGAACAGAGGAAAAATACAGTGTCTGACAATACTTTGCATTTTTTCCTTAAAGAAACCTTTAGCACTTACTGGCTTCAGAAGAAGATGCATGTTATTACATGTTGACATTTGTTTTTTGCCAGAAAAGAAAGGAATGTTTTGAAGAACTTTGGTCATGGAGCAAAAAGCAAGTTATTTCCATTCCCTCATTTTGATGTTGTTTTATTCTTCGTCACGTCCAATACTGTCCCAGAAGCATATCCTTAGCATACTTTCAAAGTAGCATGGCAATCCTCTGAATCCTCATTTGTAATATCACTACTCACTCTGAGAGAAGGAATTGTATATAACTTTCATGTACCATAGCTGGTTCTGTCTTTTATGTCAACAGAAACATGACAACTATCATAAATGGGATGCAATGCAGATTAACTAAGTTATTTAAAAAGTCATATGTTGGCTGCACAATATTGAAACATCCACTTTCTCCCTGATTACATTTCCCAGAACAATGCACGTACAAAGAGGATTTGTAGCTCCTATCTGCTGTTCAGTAGGTGCTAAGCTCTCAGATCCAAACTCAGCATTATACCACTGATAAACAGTATGTAGACTAAAGAAATCCATATGTATGTTGTAGCTATTTAAATATATATTATCCCAAAATTTATAAGTTATTCATAAGAGTACAAAGCTTTTGCAAACAGCCTTCTTTTCTCAAGGAAATTGTCATCTATGTTTATTTCCCTCTGCAAACCCACGACTGCTTCAAGCAGACTGGGTTACCTTTTCAGCATAGGTGTAATGGCATCTGGTCTGCTGGAGAGAGTGTATTTACTCAGTCCTTTTTCCTATTAAAGTATTCAGCCACATTCTGATAAAGATGATGTCTGAACTGAAAAAGACATGCAAGTTTCAAAAAGGAATAAAAGTCTGAAACTAGGAGCTCATTATAAGCAAAAGAAATCACTATCAGAAGTTACTATGATATTTAACCTGTGACTATCACAAATTGCAAGAGGGAAATGGGGAAGTTTTGCTTGCTGTTAGATTTCTTTTTAATGTATCACATTTCCTTTTTGTGAAAATGAAACCTTATACATCAATGCCTGGTCATGAATGAAACAAACTGAAAATCTGAAATATTATCTCAAACTTAGAATAGCAGGTAGTAGCTTTTATGTTTATTTCAGAGCATAGAACAACGTAATTGAAAGAACACAGTGTTTTAGAGTTTAAAAATATGCAATTTTTCTGTCCAATTGATAAGTTTCAAGCTCTTTGTACATGAACTTCTGTGTCTAAATGAAAGCTCCGACAGCACGTTTGTGTCATCTCCTCAAATAATAATATGCTATATGATAGAATTATGCATTTGTCCTGATGATAGAAATAGTCATCAATTTGGGCATGTAACTGTTTGCACAGTTAATTCAGGACATAGAATTGTCCCAGCAGGACTGCGAGCTGGCTTGAAACCGCTTATTTTAAACAAACAACTGTGTTCCTAGTAATATCATCTACTGCCTTGGTTGAAGAACATGTCACATCTCTCCTCAGTAAACAGAATTGACGAAGTCTGGAAAAGTCCTTCCTTGTCCCTTGTGTACATTTTTTAGGTGCCTTTTTCTGCATGTGAGTTTTTGGAAGTAATGAAACTCTCTCTCCCCCAGACTTTCAGTGGGATCTGCAGATGCTCAGGACCCAGGTGTGTTAGTGTCCAAAGCCACCCTCAGTTTATGCCTCTGTGTAGGCCAAAACTGTCACCTGTCACAAGTTACTACAGCTGTCCCAGTGATCTTTAGTAATTGGTTTTAGACAACAGACCCTGCTGAAGCAGAAAGCCAAGAGCAAGAAACAAAAGCAGTTTAAAACTACACTTTTATCACTTAATTTCCTCAATTCATCTCTTGCTTTCTTTTTGTTTGCTTCCTAAGCTTTACATCCCAGAATGATGAGCTAGATGTCAAAGACACATAGACTTTGCACTGACCCCTCTAGTGGGGCAGGTCAGCAGGGCTCTGCCCTCAGCTAGCCCCAGTGTGGCTCCTGAGTGCTTTCCGCAGAGTTCTATGTGCAAGCTGAGGGCAGAGCAATGCCTTAGTAGGTGATTTTAAGCCATGGTTAAGATTTCAGATTTAAATTTAGCTTTGCAGTGAAATATGGAAAACCAGAAGGGAATGGGTGGTGAAGAAAGAGTTTGACAGACATGTCAGTCTAATGGATAATCTTAAGGGTCGTGGTTACCTTTGCTCAAACTCAGAGGATGAGATCCTGGTGTGAATCAGCAGAATCACCTAGGTAAAAAGGATAATACTGACTTCTCCAGCTGAAAAATCTGCGATATATTTCTCATCTCCTCCCTCTCAAAGTTTATTCAACTACGATCACTTAGAACAGAACTAGAGAAAAAGAACTAGAAACCTTCTCCGCCTCCACCTTTAATTTAACAGAACAAACCTAGGAGTTTCCTTCTTTATGGTGCTATGGTTCGACAAGTGTCCTACTGGGAGTCTGCCCTATAGCTTGATAGTACAAACTTTGGATAACTCCTTTCTAAAACCAGCTGGTGTATCTGGCCTTGCTACTGACCTATCTGTTTGAAGCGTGTGCGTATTAGCTGAGGCTAAACTTCTGTTTGCAGTGAATTAGCACAGCTCAGAGACAAATCTCACGCTATCTTACTGACCCAGGACTGCATACTGATGAGAAAGAAGTTTCACCTGTTTAGTTTCCTGGAAGGTAACACCTGTCTTTCAGCTTATTATTACAATTATTTGCGTTGTTATTCTTGCAAAATAATTAATTGATTTTTGCTTTCTTTTGTAGGATCTTTCACAGAGACTTATGAGCTCAATTACATCTCATTTATATTTATAACACATTTTACTTAAATACCTTTTGATATGTGATACTAGTTCATACTAACTATATAATTTGGAGTGTTTCTTGTGCTTGTGAGTATCTTTGTCACTTTCATCCATAACTGATGTCAGGCTAACTCTGCCTTAAATACAATGGGCTCTAACACTGGGTCAGGAAAAAGTAACAGTGCAAGAAATGAAAGATGTAAAATGTGCTTGTGGTTCTCTCCAGCAATGCAATGAAATGAATGATTAGAGTCCAAAGTGCATCACGGACAGTGGATCTCCTAAGTACATTGTTTATTCAGTCTTGACTGGCATCTCTCTGTACGCTTTTCCTCTCTTGGAGAAAATGTTGTTTTGCTGATGGAAAGCGACAGCTTACAGTTTACCTTGGTGGAGGGGTATCCTCTACTGATATAGAGTTGCTATTTCATGCACCCCCTAGTTCCTAGAAGGCTGATCTTTCCAGGGCTTGGCTAGGACCAGAAGACCACCACTACTCTCCAACAATGTAGTTCAGTTGCCCAATAGAGCAACAGATCTGCTTTTGGTGCACCCTGATAATGCATCAGCAGTCATGGACCCGGTCATGGGCAATTCTGACCTGCTCCATCAGTGAGAGCCTGTAAATCAAGTTACCAATACACAGTCTCTGCCAAGACTGACAGCCAGTTGACAACTAAGGCCTGTTGTGACGTCTTTGCCTGGTAACACCTGTACGTAGAAAGAAGCCAGTGCTCATCATTTAATTGCTCTCATCCTCAGTTTTAGTCCCCCAGTCACCTATTCTTTTAAAGCAGACCATATGAACTATGAAAGAACACATCTTCTGGGTAAGCAGTTATGGGAAAATAGCTTTTTGCAGCAGGTATTAATAACTTTATTTGAGAAATATAGTGTTGCAATGATAAATGTAGTTGTCTGTAAACAACTCTTTCAAATGAACTGATGTTTCAGGTTATTTTTATAGCATTAAGTCTGGTAAATACTGAAATTACAGAAGTTATTTGGCAAGTCAGTCAAAGGTTTCCTCTATTTACAGTGATCTAAAATAAAAACATCTGCTGCTACTGTTATTGTTCTTTATATGTTCCCTTCTGTGCAGCATGTTTTTTTGGCTATGTGCAGAAACACAGCCTATGCAGAAGACCATAAAACAACAACTTAATTGCTGTGTTGATGATTTCTTGGATCCCATTGACTTTCTTGGGCAGCCTGTGAGCCCAGGGTGTAGAAGTTTGGCATACCATAGGTTTGCAAAATGTTCAGGGACAGGAGAAGGACAGGAGAAACACGTGGAGCTAATGAAACAGTGAAGAATCAATTCACTGGCTTGAAGGCAAAGTAGATACATTAACTAAGAACAGTTAAAGTGCTTTGTAAATGGTTTTAACTAATTCAAATAACAGCCAAATAAACAAACAAACCTTAGTATTGATAAATGCTGAGAGAGAAATACTTTTTTTTGGTAGGAAGGGATGGGTAACTGTACCAAGAGGGGAGGGGGCAGAGGAGGGGTGATCTCCATCCCTCCACCCTTGCTTTGGATTCTTGGCTGATTCTGTCCTACAGACACCAGACAGTACCTCAGCCGAGAGAAACAGAGAAAACAGAGGAAATTAATTTCTATTGTAATAGCAAAAAATTCAAGACTGAGCTTCCAGAGAGATTACTTCATTTCACAGGTGGTTGAAGCTGCTTGGCTTGCAGCCCTCATGCCTCACACCACCATTCAGGGAGCTATAATTGCCTGCAAACACACTGTCAGTCTTTTCTTATGGCTTTGTTATAGATTGGGTTTGCTAGTTACTTCTCTCCTTTTTTTAATTTAAAAATTTATTTAGCATTAGCTGTATTTGGAATGATGGATAGAGAAAAGTACGATATCAGTGTGTTAAATCTTTTTGCTAAATTACTACAAATATTTTTTAAACTCCGCCCTATTTACCAATATTCCTTAGATGATATTTACAGATAATGATACGGGCAATGTAGTTTATTCTCTCTTGGAGTTTGTTTTTTTAAAAACTAAAAGGATTAGAAAGCTGCTTGGAATTACATTGGTTTGATCAATGTGGGGTTAGTACATTTTCAAATTCACTGCCTTAATGTAGTGCTAAATAAAGAAAACTAAAGGTGTACTCTCAGTAACTGTTAGCATTGCACTTCCAGCTATCACTGGCTTTGCTTGAGAGTATCAAAATTAACAGATGTGTAAACATCCTTATAGTAAAGGACCCTAAGGGAGCTAAAATTCTGAAGAATTTTATTTAGAGAAAACAATTCAAAGCTTGCATTGACCCTATCAAAACCATTTAGCTGCACAGTAATTTCATTTCTAAATGGATGCTTTTCTTCTTGGAAAAACAAGAGAAAATACATTTAGGTTAATAAAATCCTAGTCATATAAGCACAATGAAGGAAAGGAAAATACATGTTTTAATTGGGAATGAACAGCTCAAGGGTTTATTTCATATGAAAGCTTTTGAAAATTTACAGAAATAATTCCTAAATTATTAGGAATATATATATATATGGAATTAGTCAGATTTTTTACAGTTATTCACCATAATTCTAATGCTACACATAGTCAAGACAGCAAGGTCACTTCTATTCCATTCAAAGGCACAGATGTGTTTCCATACCCTGTGATGAATTGTTTCTCAATACTGCATTAATTTAGGCATATGCGCTCCTGAAGGAGATCCACCGAAGGATATAATATATATTGCTGGCAGTGTTTGTCAATGATCTTTCCCCATGAACTATATCAGTTTTTGTTAAGGGAAATAGCTCTCCTAGAAACAATAAAAACATCCATTGTCTATAAAGGATATGGTGAAAATCTTATATTTTTGGCATCTTGGCCTTGCAATAGCAACCTAGGTACCTGGCTTGGGGGACTTGGGGGTTGAGATGAGAAAATACAAAAACATTGTGCTCCTAGTAGGGAGTTGGATTAGCATCAGCACTTCTCCAAAGGGTAAGTGTCTTCTGTCCCTCAGGTAACCTAAGCACTTCTCTGATTTCTATGTCTGAAGAGGGCACAGGAGTTTAGAGTTTGGATGGTGAGATTGATGTGGTTACTGAAGCTGACTTCAAAGTGCAGTGAGCGTCCTTGGGGTCACAAGTAAGCACCCAGTGAACTTTTGACAGCTTCAGCATTAAATGTCAGCTTAAGGTTATTGGATATTTTTATGGTTGGGGAGGTAGAAGTTTCCACTTCGAATTTATGCACCTACAGGTTACTTAAAACTTCATTTATGTAAGCACTTAATTTCTTTTTAGAATAGACTCCATAGTGAACACCTAGAATCCTTGGCTCCTCTTTGTAAAAGGAGGACTCTTTCAGACACAACTGAAGAGATGGATGTTGGTGATTCCATCCTCAGCTGCTCTCAGACTTAACTATCTGAGACCTGAACATGGTATTATTTTGGCCATTACATGCAATAATATTTCAATAGTGAAAATAAAACAGTTCAAATGACATCAAACTTGACAGGGTAAGTGTGCTGCAGCCTTTGTAATCCGTAGTGTTTGAGCAGAAGCCTGTGATTCACCATGCCATACACAACATGTATCCATTGCAATCAAAGCATAAGACCACATCACATGTCTCAACAAACCCAGAAATTCATATCTCACCATTATAAGCAAAGACACTGTGATGTGTTAGGAGCAGTTACACACTGATTGTCTTGCTTATAAAAAACCAGGGGGCTGCTTCTTTTAAATAGTCTGGTTTTAACAAGAATTATTTTTATTTTTCCATTTATGATGAATCTATTGGGATACTTCAGTATACATCCAGTCCCATTTTCTTCTAAAGTCCTTCAGTGTTTTGGGTCTGTTTCTCTTGGAAGAGGGTTGTCTTTGCATATTCCATTAGGGCTGTTGTGTGCAGAGAGCAGCCTACTGCTGAGCAGAGGAAGAGCAGTATGGACTGCCAGCCTGTCCTGCAGAGGCAGCTGCCATGTAAAAAAAATCCTGAGGATTCAGAGCACGAAAATCCCACAAGGACCAAATGGGCTAGCAAATGTAATAATGAAATTTGCTTGGTAGTATTTCAGCCCTCTATTGCATCTCTCATGCATACCCCAGACTGAATGGCAGTGTTGAACCACCCAACACTGAAGGAGAACTTCTGAGACCTTCCAGACACTTCTAGACATCCCTTTTCTGCCTACCTCTGTGCTTTGTTCCCTTTGTATCCTCCTCCTCCCCATCCCACAGGAGCAACTTGGGAGCCAAACATTATCCTGAGAGAAAGAGACTTCTCACTCTTGCAAATGATTGCATTCCTAGATGCTGATCATGAAAAATCTGGCTCCCAAAATTACTGATTCTTTCAAATAAAGTACATACTGAAGTTATAACCCACAGGAAGTATTGGTAACCATGAAATCCTAATACAGCAGTATACTTTTAATGCTTTTCATTGTTCTTTCAATAAATATTTATCAGATGCCAGATAAGGCAAGAGTTATCTTCGAAAACATTCTCCATTGTTCCTAGTTTTCATGAAAATTAACAATATTTAACACCATAATGTCTAAATACTGTTCCAACACTTTCCCCACAGAGGAACTGGAGGTGCACATTTGACTTAAAGATTTTCATATTCACAAAAGCCACTGAAAAGAATTTTCAACATTTATAGGGATCAGAAGCAATAACTTCAAGAGGGAATGTAAAACTGCAAACATTGGTTCATGAGACTAAAATATAAAGTGTAATATCCAGTGCTGTACTTCTGTAATTCCCTCAGGAAAAAAAAAAAAATCAACTGAGGGCATTGAATTTTCCAAGGAAAATATTTCATGCTCCATGTACAGGACAAAACTTAATCACAACTTTAGTCAGAAAGAAAGCACTTTACTATGCAAAAGATAGTAGTTACCAGACATGGTTTTGCATTATTTTTTTTTAATTATAAGAATATAATATTAAATTATATTACCAGTTATATATATACCAGGTACCAGTTATATGTTTTTAAGGACAGTCTTAAGTTTTTTTCCTTCACAGTGAGTGTCCTGAGGACAACAAGATTATCTGGATAAACTGGGTAGTATTCATCCCACCTAACTGGGAAAAGATGGGTTTCTAACTAGGCTAATAACTTCAGGTCCCTCTAGAGTAAGTGGTGAGAGATACATGCCTCCAGAGTCTGTTTCAGGTTATTCTAAGATAGTTGAGGAAAATCTTCCTCTGGAAGTGCCAGTTTCTGTTCACTAGCTGTACTTTGGCCCTAGATAGCTAATAGATACTCCCGCACTTTCAGACAGCAAAAAATGGTGTGAGGTAAATCCTGCCCTTTGTATCTAACCTTTGCTTTTAGGCATGGGTATGGTCATCCACTCACAAATAAGCTTTTTTGTGTGTTTTAAGATTATCTGAAGTGGTAACTTAGTGGGTACATGCCCTAATCCTTCTCCACTAACAGGCAAAGGAAATTAATTTAAGGCATCTTTGTGTTTTTGTGAAATTGTAAAATACTAAAGTTCAGTTTTTAATAGTTTGAAAAATCAAGCAAAAGGATTAAACTTATAGCAAGACCTTTTATGTGATCACATCTAGTGCACCAGGAGGAATAGTACCTTATCTCGCTGAAGCAGATGACCTCCAGGACCTCTTACACTTGTGAGCTCGCTGCCGAGACGTGTGTGTTATACTGCTTGTAAAAATCCTGGGGAGGAACATTTCATTTCCCTTGCTGTCAAACTGTTAACTTATCTGTTCATCCACTTCAAATTCCTCATGAACTCAGTGAATTCAAATGTGTTGGAAAAAACATGCAGCCCACAATTTTAGTAATGTTCAGTGCTATTAAAAAGTGCCCAGTTTAGAGAGATTTATCTTCATAAAATACCCCCTCTTTATCTATACAGTTGCAATTCCTATACTGCCAATAGAAGACAAATCATAATGGTAAGAAAAAGGCAGTGCCTGTCAGGGCTACTAGATTTATTTTATGCTAAATTGCATATTTGAATATTCTTATTTACTAAGAACACACTATGATCATTTAACAAGTCCATGATTTTTTGATCTGTCTATTAATATATATTTTCAAGAGAGTTGCACTATTATTTTTGCCAGCATGGTCATTTTCACCCAGGGGTACATGTTTTGAAATCAGCAGAGGAGAGACTGTCTGAGTCCCACTAACAGCAAGAAAATAATGGTTAATCATTAGTTAGGTTTGATTACTGTACACAGGGCACAAACAAAAAATAACCTCTTTTCTGAACACTGCAGAATTTTATCAGAGTTGACTACAGTGACTCTTAAATGCAGCTTCTGGGCTCATTCCAGCTAAGCTTCACGCAGTCAGCTGGACCATTCACCAGTAAGGCTTAAATGCAGGTCCAACACTCCCTCTATAACTTTAAAAGAAATTGAATCTCTTTTACCCATGTGGCAGGTCTGGGATCTTACCCAAATTCTGTCTGAAAGGAATCATAATTGATACTACTAACAAATGAAGTAATGCTAATGTATGAGTGTGTCCCAGTGTGATCCAGCTAGCCAGTAAACAGTGGAGCTGTGAATTCTCTCTTTGAATTTTCTTCAAAGATGCCAAGGTTTCAGGCAGCCCAGGGAACAAAGGAGGACCTAGTATTTCTAATCTGAAAGGGAGACAATGCATAAAAAAAAAAGTGATAGAACCATAGAATAGTTTGGGTCGGAAGGGACCTTTAAAAGTCATCTAGTCCAACCCCCCTGCACTGAGCAGGGACATTTCAACTAGATCAGGTTGCTCAGAGCCCCATCCAACCTGACCTTGAATATTTCCAGAGATGGGGCACCTACCACCTCTCTGGGCAACCTGTTCCAGTGTTTCACCACCCTCATTGTAAAAAATTTCTTCCTTGTATCTAGTCTAAATCTACTCTCTTTTAGTTTAAAACCATTAACCATAAGTCCAATTACTTTAAAAAATAAATTCTTGAATGCTCTTTATATATGATAAATAAGCATTAAAGAATGGAAAATGGATCTTTTCTGCTTTGTAAGTCACCTTTAAGACTTCCAGCTCTTAAAGACAATTTTGCCTAAAGATATCATAAATCTGCTTTTTAATGGCTTGTTTTCAGACAAAAAAAAAATTCATTTTGATACCAGTTGGAATGTATTGGCAAATTTGTTACTGGACAAAGACAGCAAGCAGAAACAGTATTTAGCAAAGTTATGTGCTGAAGGAAGATTAAAGGGTGGTTGAGGTACCTGAGGCAAGGCAAGAGGGTTTAAATCTCTTTCTTTTTCCCATTAGGTGTCTGCCCAGAGCTGTATTAGAGGTACTGCCAAAATGGGGTGTTTCAGCCATGCTCCTCTTCTCGACCTCCCAAGTGGGAAGTTTAAGCCTTAAGCAATCAGGGAATTGCATGGAAATCTCCCAGATCTGTAGTGGCCACTAAATGTACTTCTTGTCATCTGAATACTTTTATCAGCTACATGGGACTCTTCAGGGTGGAAACCACCATGTTAATCAAGTCATCAGCGCTGACAAAAGTAAAGGGTAACCTTCCAGACAATTCGTTTTTAAAACAAAGACAACTCCCTCTTTCCCTTGTGCAAAGGAAGCTGATAAATATGTCTTTTTCTCCTCTTTCACTCTGCTTATTCAGAAACATGTAGGCACTGAACTGACATCTATCTGCAGTGTTTTAATATAACTGTTGAGGGCAAGGAGTAAAAAAAGAATAAGGACAAAAAAAGCATTTCCTTCAGTTGATCATAACAGTGTCTATGGTGAGTTCTGCTTTAATAGCAAAAGGAACACTGCTGCTGTCTGTTGAAGCAGAAAGAATATATTGCTGAAGAAAAAAAAAATCAATGTAAATTATTTTAAATGTCCTGCATTATTTTACTCTAAGTCAGACAAAACAGATGAAAGCAATGCTGTATGTGATGGAGAAAGGATGTAGCTAAATACAGAAAGGCATGAATTATTTAAAGATTAATGGATGACAGAAACAATTCAACACAGATGCAGATGACTTATGATCTGAGAATTTGCCTTACAAGCTTATATAACATAAAGAGAAGCAGTTGGGAACTAATGCAACAAGGTGATGTGAAATGATAATGAATGAGAAGGAAAAGAAAAGCTAGTGAGAAACCAACATATGTACACTGGGGTAAAGGCTGCGCCTCTAGCAAGTTACCTTTTTTGCCACAAGCTTTTGAGCAGGAGGCACTAATAGGTCTCAGACTGTGGGCCTCTGAGGCCATACTATCTGAGCAATATATCATGTAGGACTCTGTGGTCCAAGGATGCCTATTTGATAGCGGGCTTTTCAACTGCAGTGTAGTGCTGGGCTCTCCTCGTTCTGTGTGGCCTGCAGTCCTTCCCCGTCATCTCTCTGGCCATGTGAGATGCCATGGTCAAGTGGACAAAAGTGGAGACACCTTTGTAATCAGCTGTAGCTTTGTTTTCTCATGGAGGATGAGGGCCAGAGCTGCTTCGCTCCATAACACGCAGAAATGTTATTGCTGTTGAATGACTCCTTAGCAGCCTGAAGCTACCTGGGACTGTTTCTGTCAGGATGTTGCAGTCAGCACATCCAGCAGGCTGAGCAAACTGAAATAATTACTGCCATAATAAGGTACCCATAAGGCAGTTGAAAAATCACTCACATAGCAATATTTGGAGATGGGGAGCTCTGCCTTGCCAGGAAGTATGGGAGCTTCCCCATGGCCCCCAAAACACACCTTCAAAACTACGTGAGCATTTCAGAGGGTTGTGGGGCAATGGAAACCTGTTGAACATGTTAAAAAAATGTCCTTATATTTACCAACTTACAACTGACTGCAGTATAGCTGCTTAAACAACATGGAGTCTAATTAATGATGCTGGCTTTACTATACCTTAGTGTGCAAATAATCAATTATTCTTGAATAAATGGAAGTTTAAACACTCATGTGTAAGTTAGTATGAGTCATGTTACAACACAGCAATTTTAAAGCAATCAGAATGCAGATTACCTAAAACTAATATCCTCAGGCAGATCAGAGAAGATTAATTAGAAAGGAGTACCTGTGTCATATGCCTAACTAATGAAAGAAACAGAAAATAAAAATATGTAAAAAAGACAATAAAATGGCCCAAGATTGCCCTACTCGCCAAGCCTATCACTTGTGCAAGGGCTGTAAATAAAAATGAAACTTGCCTAGTAATATGCATTTGCATGCACGTATGTTTGATTTTGATGGGTCTATTTGTCAAGTGAAATAGCCTGAGGAAAGCAGCTGTAAAAAGTACACAAAACAAGGCACTGGCAATATATATTTGTAATGATAAAAGCTAGTTTGAGTGCCAGTAGTATTCTACACTTTTAAAGAATTACTAGATATGAACAGCAGGAGAAATAGTCAGCTACAGTCTGGTTATTCTAATAAAAATAAAAAAGATGTTCTTTTGGATACCCTGTTATCAATGGTGTTTTCATATGCAGCAATGCCAGCCTTGCCATATCAAAGCTATACTTATTTCCATTATGGCTTTCCATTAGCAAAAATTTTTCTTTTTTCTTCCTGTACTAATTAATGATCTTCCTGTCAGAACAGCCATCTACAGTATGGCCTTTTTAATGCGAGATTTTGCCATGCATTAAACTGCTGTTCAGTCTGGTATGTTTAGCCTAGTTTAGGGTAATCACATCCATCACTATTGTCCATTCTGTCTCCTAAGACTGTGCTTTCTTTTTTGGCCTGATTTCTTGGTAGGCACTTGCCAAAATTTTGATGAGGAATTCCCCTCTTTTATTTTCTCTTCTGTTGAGATTTTCAGGTAGTTTCTTTTTTTTTCACTTTTTACTTTTTTTCTGACTATGTGCAATATCTATGTGCAATACAAAATTGTTTTTTACTTAGCATGCAAGCTGTGCAGGAATCATTCTTTTGCCTTTTAAGTATGGCCAGCCATGAAAAAAATAAAATGCGAACACATAGTACTGAGGCTTATTAATGTTTGAAGAGCTTTACCAATGAATTGCATAATTTCACTGTTACCAGAAGTCTTCGGATCAGTATTGAAGTTTTTCTGAAAGGTAAGGTCTAACTCAACCTGAAACCTTGTTTAAGATACAGTAATCATTAGGTAAGCTACTTTCTCACTTACTAGTCAGCAGATCAGGTCAGACTATCATAATAGCTTCTTGGCCATAAGTCTATGAACCTATAAAAGGTTGCAAACTCCTTCACAACATCAGCTTCCGAAACAGCATAAGTTATGAAGAAAGAATTGATGCTGAAGGATGCATAGGCTGTGCCTAATTACCTAGTCTAGACTTTAATTCATGGCACAGTTAAAGTTTTTAATTGGAAAATTTCTTGGTGACCTTTAAACTCCACAGACAACATCTCAGTTTTGTGGTACAACGCTTGCAGTTAGACGTATCTCTGATAAGTGGTAAATATTAGTGTTTGACATATGTGAACTCTCTGCTTATGAATGAAAATGTCACAAAGAAAAAATAATTGAGAGAACAAAAAGTTTGCATGCATTTCCTCCATGTGGATGGAGAACGGTAGAAAAGGGAGAGGAACGAAAAATAAGCTTCCAGTGCTCTGTGCTCAAAGTGTCACACTTTCTGAACAAGTTCCCTACCTGCTAGACAGCTCTTGAAAAACCATATAATCAGATGTCTTTTCCCTAATGGAAAAGCTGGGGATGGAAGAAGTGAAAATTGGTGTATTTTTATTGAATAAAAAGGAGAATGAACATGAAATAGATGAACTGGAGGACAAAAAGAACAGTGTGCATATAGACACATGGCCTACGTGTTCATAGGGAGAGTGGCACTGAACTGTGATGAAACATCAAAACTTGAAATAAATAAATAAAAAAGAGTAGCTGGAAAACAATAGGAAGGACCAAACTGCAATTTGCATAAACTACTGAAAGAATTGAGGAAGCTGCAGGGCTGCCAAAACAATAGGGAAGTTTGGGTTTTATTCTTGGACTATCCACTGAAATTTGAGAGCTCACTGTAGTTTGTATTTTTTTTAACAGATAAATATCTCAGCTGATTCTCACTATGTGCAGTACTGACTCAGTCCCCAGAATTTGTGGTTATCCTATGAGATAGATGGAGGTAAATGAAAAATAAAATAGCTCTTTGACAGAATAAATGAATGCCTGACAATTTATGACTTAACCTTAGATATAATGATATGATTCAGAATTTTAAAAAAATTACATGTTCTGTTTTATGTTCTAAATTTTCCAAGGTGAATGCATCAGACCAAATTCATTCCCAGTTCAATCCATAGGCTTTCTCTGGCTTACACTAGAGATGAATTAGCTTGGAGCCAGCTTAAAGTATTCCAGTTTCACAGGCTAAAGAAAATTTCCTGTCTCAAGAATGAGTGATTTTCTTGTATTCTCATCCTTAGAGTGGAAAATTCAGTTTGGTGGTGGAAGTGGCATATAGGGAGTGAGGGATTGTGACTTGTGAAAGGTCAGTGGGAATTCTGGTACGATAGGAAGGAGATGGGAAGGGTCAATAGGGCCCCGTGGGACTGAGGGTAAGAGTTCAAGATCAACCAGTGTTTTGAGTTGGTTAGGGCGCAGAAGTGTATTTCTTTCTTTTCCACAGCCAGTCTGCTCTTTGGACATGTAAGAAACTCTGCATATCTACTCCTTCTGCTTCTCCCCTTCTTGCCCCAGGTTGGGGTTCCCATCCACAGGCCACCTTCAGCCTGCAACCTAATGCCTCCACTTCTTCACCAGTCCCCTCCAGCCTCTTTGTGGAAGCAGACCCCATGAGTGTGTACATCACAGTTCGTTGTTGCACAAATGGGGTTGAGAAAGGCAGTGGGAAAGAAGTTGGGATGGAGATATGATGGGCTGTTTTGAGCCATGGCTGCTTCAGGAAGGGGAAGGTAGAAAAGGGAAAGGCAGGGCTGGAGGGCCGGATGCTTCTTCGGATGCCATGGCTTCTGCAGCTGGGGAAAGTCTACTTTCAGCAGTAGCTGCCGTTCCACTCATCATAACTTCTTGTGAGGCAGCAACCCTGATACCTAGTTAAGCCAAGGTGCTTGCTGACCCAGCAGTCTGCTGTGCTGCCTTTGAGAAGATTTAAGGATAATATGGCTTTACAGAATCACAGAATCTTTTAGGTTGGAAGGGACTTCTTGAGATTATCTAGTCCAACCCACTGCTTAGGGTCAGCTACAGCAGGTTCTCCAGGACTGTGTCCAGTCTGGGTTTGAATATCTCCACCGATGGAGACAAATTTAATTATGAAAGGAAATTTCTCAAATTGACTTCATAATTATATGAGAGAACATGTCTGAGTTAAATTCTAGAGAAGATGGGACTCTGGATAGCCGGTCAAACTTTAAACCTCCCACAGACCTTCTATTTGACTTTGGGTTTAATTTTCTTATGCATGTTTCCTAGTCATGAACAAAATGGGAGATTACTTTTATTAACAAAAGATTCTATGTTGGTGCGAGGCAAGAGAGAAGTGAAAAATTTCATTTGTGGCTATCAGAGGCAAATTGGTATTCTTTAAATCAGCAGTAAAATCTTAGCTTCAACTGTATGAGCTCATCACTAGCAGATACAGAGCCAATTACGTTCCTATAGTTTCTTATATGTCAGAGTAATTCTTTACTTTTGGAAGGAACTTCTCACCCTATAATCAAGTGCCTGATATAATTCTAGGAATAGCAATTGAAATCCCAAGGTACAAATTGCATCTGTACAAAAATCCCCGTTCAGTGTTCTTGAAAACCTTAAACTCACAAGCATGAAAGAATAATGGTATTTCAGAGAAAATGGGTATCTTGCCTACCTTGATACGTTCTCTTCTAAGTGAGTTTACTGAAAGTACAAAACTGACAGCTATGCATAATGAATTCCCCTATTTCACCCAGACATCCAGGCTAAGCACAGGCTAAACAAGTTATGCCTGGTGAGATAACACAGCTCAAACGACCACTTCAAATGATAAAATGCACTTTGGTCTTTAGGAAGTAAGACATATAGGTCCTACCTATAACATCTCATAAGCAAAATGTAACATATTTATTGCGTTAGAAATCTAGACCTTCTTGAAGGTCTCGGTTTCAGGTTTTCTCTCTTGGGCACCTGGGAGCCTTTGCAAGCTCCCACCTAGGGCTTTGAGCAATGCATCTGGAGTAGTGGGTTTCAATTGCAAAAATATTTTGGCTGCTGTGAAATACAGAATCAGGGACGAAAACTATACTGGCTGGTGATGCTACCAGAAATTGAAGAAATATATTTCCCCTCTTTCTGCACAATCTGTACTTCTGGTGGTGGTTGCTCTGATTTTGAACTCAGTTTTAGACAAGAAGGTGAGTTTTCAAATGCCTAAGTAATGTGCCCTAGAAGTCCACTTGATTATCTTTCTCTGCATATTTGATTTGGTCTTTCGGAAGGCTAGGGCAGAAGGGTCCTCTGTCATCTGCTGGCTTTCACAGATCAAGCACTTACACTGCTTGTTGCCGGTGCAATTTAAAGTCAACATCTCCCCCTTGACTTGAACATTGCAGAACAACGTGGCTCTAAGATTTTACTCTGAGTGGCTTTGTGTAATGGTTGACATTTCACTTATAAGTCTCCCAATCTTGTGTTTTATAAGTAAATGGCCTGAGCAAGTAAATGCTTAATGAAGGCTTAGATCCAGAAGGCCTGGACCATTAAAATACATCATCATCAAAATCCAGAGCCATATACCCATTGCCTCTAGTACTGAAGAAACAGGAACTTCTATGTCAGATGAGACTCAGGAGTTGTATTCAGACTTCTAGGGAAGAACTTCCCTTAACTGTATGTAAAATCTTTGGGTTTGAGTAATATATATTTCAGATTTCCCTTTAAAATAGGTACCAAGCATAAATAATCAGCTATAATTAAGTATAAGTTTTTCTCTACCAGCCTTCATAATGCATCCATTAAAGAAATGTTCTTTATTCCAGTAAGAAAGCCCATTGCCACTCCTTTTTAGCAGGTAAACAACAGTAGTCTGTGTAGTATGTTCCTTTGGCTGAAATCAATATTCAAATGAATTAAGTATTAAAGAGAAACAAAGGTTGAGTAGTTGAATAAAATATTTTGATTTAAATCTAAAGGCTTCCCAGGGGTTTTAAATGCCATTAATGCAATTTCATTGTGGGAGGGGAGAGAAAGAAAAGGCTCCCCAAAATACTTTTTTTAATTTGGCAAAACTGGAAGGCAGGTTTATGAACAGCAAAAAATCTTTGCTGTTCATGCTGGAGAATGCTGGAAAATACCACAGAGAAGAGGTTTTTTCTGTAACAGGAGATGTTGAAGTTTCACCTTGTTTTTTAATGCAGGCTCAAAGTCACTAATTCTAAAGAAAATGTGAGCTCTGACTGGCTCTAGACAATATGCTGCCATTAGAAAGGTTTCCATTGCCTGTTAAAAAAATTTTGTTGCTACATCTGTATCAAAACTGAGTACTCAGTACCACTTAGTTCACCCATGTACAAATCAATTAAGGTCATATTATTTCTGGCAGTTATTGTCTTCACACTCCATTCAAGCCCTTTTTGGTTTTTAGGAGAGTACAAAAACTGTAGTTAAGGCAATATAAGTTTTCAGTTTGACCCCAAGTATGAATAAATTTAAAAGATTTGGTTTATTTGTTTCTAAAGCAGTGGCCTTAATCATGGGTGCATAGGTAATACATAACGCATTGCTCAATGAGGTTTGCCACCACTACTCAGCTGTAGGAAGTTGCCCTTGTTATAAACTGTTTTGACAGGGAGAATGTGATATGATGTGACGGTGTGCTTCCCCTGCCCCCGACCTTTATCTCCTGTAACCCTGCTTAGGTGATAACCACCAGCGGTGATTGTAATGGATGCATCTGGTCACGATGGCTGCATCAGCTCAAAGTGAATTCAGGAGACAGATAACAACACAATAGCCTAGGGCTATTGTGCAACGCGCCCACCGAAGAAATTAAAACCTGTGGTCGGCATGTAAATATGACTATGGGTCAATCATCTTATCCCCATAAATAGTGAGCAGCCCAAGAGCCCTTTGAGCTCTCCTGCACGGCAGCGGGCTGCACGCCAGGATCTCCCCTTGAGCAGGGACGCCTCAAGGTTACTTCCTCGAGGTTGAGAGATTCCTGCCGCAACAGATCCTCGGTAAGTGACTAATAGCATGCTAAACTTTGAAATCTTAGCTAAGTGATATAAAGGATTGATTGCGCATATATAATCCTTTAGATATAAACCGTTGACCAAGTCTGGGACTAGGACTGATCTAGCCGCACCTAGACTCCTCTCTGAGAAGGAGTTTAGAAAGCAAGGGGATCCTTCCGAACCTCATGACTCAACGGGAGTGGTCTCCCTGACAGTTTTGTCTGACCCTGTCCTCTATGCAGTAAATAATCAAGTGTGCCTGCCATCGAATCTTGTTAAAACACTGTCGCATTGAACTTTGTTAACTCCTATTCTGTATCAATAAACTATATTTTTACTTCTCTTACGAGTGAAGTGCACGCTCACTCCATCCGCGACAAATTGGCGTAGTCGGCAGGATGGCAAGTAGTATCACTGATTATTTACGGAGGCATGGAGTGAATCCGAGTCCCAAATTCTCAGCAGAATGGACTCGTGACAATTGACATAATTGGGAAGCCATTGAAGAACACCTAAAAGTAACTAGAGGCCACACAAAAGATGGAAAAGGGAAAGGAATTATCTGGTAAGATGCTAGGTGCCTGTTTAGAAGCTGCACATCAGGAAAGAGATAACAGAAATAAAAAGGAGCAGGACCTAGAGAAAGAAATAGAAGGTAGAAAGGCAACTGAGTTATTACTATCTTTAAAAATTGAACAACTGCAGAAACAGTTACAGGAGGAAAAGGAAAAAAGACAAAAGTTGGGAGAAAAGGTCGAGATGATGCTTATACAGGCTCCCCGCCCCCCCGACATTGTACAGATTAGGAAACTAATAGTATCCCTGAAGATTGGGATGGAGACATCTGGGGTGATCCCGATGATAGCGAGCCAGAAGACGACGACCCTTTGTTCCCCACAAATCCTCCTGAGTATGAAGCCAGACCCATTGTTAAAACAGAAAGAACTGTGGGTCCTCGGGGTGGTCATCCGCGACATACTACGCGAACCATCCCTGGGATCCGTTGCAATTGACAAATTTGCAAGAGAGATATAGCAGAAAACCAGGTGAAACTGAAACGGAATACTTGTGGCGAGTATGCCTCAGTGGCGGTGACCGAATAATGTTGACTGAGGATGAAGCAAGTGGCTATTGGGGTCCGGGAGTTTTCTTAAATTTAGGACCTGACCCGACAAATACACCTCATTCTATCACCAGCCGAGTAGCTTATTGGGCTGAGGAATAGACAGCATGGAGCGAGGTGAACCCTCCATAATTCCCATTAAATCTTTAAGTGAGCTCTACAGCCATCACAAAAGCCGCCTGTATACAAGCCATGCACAAACGAGGGTCCCATGATGTCCCACTGTCTGCTACAGTAGATTTTGCAATGTTAAAACCACTGATTAGAGGAGCCCCGGCAATTCTTAAATCCCATTTAGTTGCAAAACGAGATGAGATCAAGAAAGACACAGAGCACAATGAGGGACTAGGTGATAACGCTCAAAATGCCCACAAGCAGCTCCCTACCTGTGCAGAACTGATGCACGGCATTGTTAATCACAGCCGTGAGATGGGCTGGGACGATGCACCAGCTGAAAAACAAAACCTGAAGCCCCGGGGAGGAGATCACAAAGTAAGACCCATGAAACAGGGAACAGAAACTAGATCGAAGGGAAACAAATTTAAAAACCCCCAAACGGAATCTCAAGAACAGAGGAATGAGTTGTGGAGGAATGCATTAGCTTTAGGCATTCCCAGAGCTGCGATTCAAGGTCAACCTACTGGCATAATTTTGAGTCTAATTGAAGCATTTCAAAAACGAGATAACGGTGAAAGGAAGGAGCGTATCTCAACTCCTCCTGCGCCACACCCCAGAAGGGGAGACAACCCCTTCCTCCCCCTTAGGGAGGAATTGCAGGGCATGAAGTCAAAAAACGAGTAGTGTCCGGAAGGCAATTGGGCCTGCCTGTCCGGAAAGTGGAGGCTTATCAGTGGATAAGTGATAACGGCCCATACATTTTAATTCCAGTTGGTCCTCAAAGACAATTGGTAAAGTTTTTAATAGATACGGGAGCACAAATTTCACTATTAACACAACAAGATGCCGAGAAGCTGGGTGTACGACCCAGACGGCAAAGAGTTAAAATTACCGGCGTGAACGGAGTGAGTGTTCAGTGCCAAACTGCCAAGGTCAATTTATGGCTCCCGGCGAGAAGCGCATGTCGAGTACTCGCTTTGCAATTAAAGCTCACCATGAAAATATTTTAGGTTTCGATGTTTTAAACGGACGAACCTGGCGCCTGCCCAACGGCAGCGCAGTGGTCCTTCGGCTCGAACATCGATCCCGACCCCAGCAGAAGCCGGGAGGCTGCAGTGCGGGCACTGCGCGCAGCCCCTGCGCTCCCCAGAGTCAAAAATCACTAACGTGCCGCAATATCCCATTTCTGCTGTGGCACGAAATGGAATTTCTGAAGTCATAGCTGATTTGGAGAAACGACAAATTATCTCCAGAACGCACTCCCATATAACTCACTCTGTCTGGCCTGTCCGGAAACCAGACGGGAGGTGGCGTTTAACAGTCGATTATCGGCGCCTGAACGCCAATACAGCCCTGCTCACAGCAGCTGTGCCAAACATTGCCAACTTAACAGCTACTTTTGCAAGCAGCTGCACACCCGTGGATGGCAGCGCTAGATGTAAAAGATATGTTCTTTATGGTTCCCTTAAAGGAGGAGGATAAAGAGAAGTTTGCTTTCACTTGGGAGGGAATACAATACACCTTTAACAGACTCCCACAGGGTATAAACATTCACCCACGATTGCTCAATGCTGCGCTTGCTGAACTTTTACAGACAGTCTCACTCCCCAAGAAGTGAAACTGTACCAATATATAGATGATATTCTGATTGGAGGAACTTCCCTGAAAAGGTTGGAGAAGCAGCAGCAGCAGTATGGCAAGCACTAAATAAAGCAAAAATTGAGATTTCACCCGGAAAATGTCAGGGACCAAGCAAAGAAGTAAAATTTTTAGGTACTTGGTGGATAGCAGGCAGTGCAGTGATTCCTCCAGATACCTTAAGAAAAATTGAAGAGCTGCAAATGCCCCAATCAAGGAAGGAGTTACAACAATTAATGGGAACTTTAGGATATTGGAGGAAACATGTGCCTGGATTTTCTATCATTTCCGTCCCTTATACTCACTCTAAGGAAAGGCAAACCCTGGGAGTGGAAATTAGAACATAAAGAGGCAGTCAAAAACTCTAACTGAAGAGTTAAAACATATCAGTCACTGGGACCAGTGCACCCCGCGACCCTATTATAGCTGAATGGGTTTCGCCGAACATGCTACTTACTGTAACCTGTTCCAAACTGGGCCCGATGGGCCAAAAAGACCTTTATTGTTTAGCTCAACTGCATTTAAAGAAACAGAACAACGATACTCTGAATGGGAAAAGGGACTTTTATCTTTAGTCCGAGCAGTTAAACAAGTTGAGAAAATACATCAGGGACAACCTGTGCAAACTAGAGGACCATTTAATTTACTAGAAGCAATCCTAAAGGGGACTGCTCCCCCAGAAGGAGTTGCACAAAAACCCACTGTCCGAAAATGGTATGCCTACCTAACAGGAGTTGCAGAAAATATGCAACTAACTGAAGGACACACTAAGCTTTCCAAATTGCAGATGCCCATAAACACAGACCCTTTAGCATTACAACAATCTTTTAAACCTTCACCCATTCTGGTGGCACCACCCCTCACTGAGGGTACACCAACAGAAAACATTTGGTTTACAGATGCTTCAGCAAAAAGGGTAAATGGTAAATGGCAATATAAGGCTGTTGCATTAGACATTACCACCGGCAAACAAGTAGTAGAAGAAGGTGAAGGCAGTGCACAAGTAGGAGAAATAAGAGCAGTTGTTTTGGCAGCACAGAATGGAGCAAAAATCATATATGTAGACTCCTATGCTGAAGGAAAGCCACACAGTGGCTCTGTCAATGGGAAACCTTGAATTGGGAAGTAAATAGATCCCCAGTTTGGAGAAACAAAGATTGGCAATTATTACTAGATATAGCCAGGAAAACACCTTTCAAGATGGGATGGGTAAAAGCTCATGCTAAAGATAATCAACCAGCCACAAAGTGGAATCAAAAGGTAGATGAGCTAACTAAAATTAGGAAAATCACCTTAAATCCTGAGTGGTATCGACTGGGAGAATGGTTACATCAAAACCTAGGCCACACAGGTAAAGAAGCACTTTACTTTGCTGCACAGAGTAAAGGCTGGCCTATAAATAGAAAAACTTGTGAAACTATTCTTACAGAATGTCCTCAGTGTAGACTGAAATTACAAGCAGATCATCCTGCTAAAGCACCACCTTTACATATCAATGAAGGGAAAACTTTATGGTCTACATGGCAAATTGATTATATCGACCATTCAAATCCTCTGCAGGATATCGATACATCCTTACAGGAGTGGAAGTAGTCTCCGGCTTGCTTATGGCGACTAAATGTCGGAAAGCCGATGGGCGAAATACAGTGCGAGGGCTATCATTTTGGTTCTCAAATCTACCTACTCCTGATGTTATCCAGAGTGATAATGGCTCACACTTTTTCTTGTAAGGAAGTGCAAGATTGGGCAAAACAAGAGGGAATTAGATGGGTTTTCCACACCCCATACTACCCTCAATCAAATGGGATGGTAGAAAGAGCTAATGGCTTGTTGAAAAGGAGTCTCAAACCACAGGAAGCTCAATGGGACATGAGACTTCCCAAAGTACTCCATCAATTAAACAATCGGTATGGGCCTACTGGAAGCCCTGTAAGCCGAGCATTCTTTGTAAAAACTGAGCTTAGCGCTCCACCTACTAGGAAAAGAGAATATCCAATGACATTACAGCCAGGACAGCCTGTGATGGTCAATTTACCATCTATCGGTACTGTGCCTATGACTTTAACTAAACCTCGTGGCCCACTTGCCTGGGAAGCTACTGATAGCAGTGGTGCAAAACACAGAATTAGTTCACGATGGATTTTTCCTTCTTCTAATGGGCTAACCTGTTCGGACTCTCCCCACCGAAACAAGTCTCTATTTTCTCTTACAGCACCCCACAGGATGGCAGATGGAAATGCTGTGTTCATGTTACTATTCCAAACCCTAACAATGCTGCTCTTCTTAGCCTGTGGTCAAAGAACCCTAGAATGGCCATGGTCCCAAGCTCGTGTTAAGTACACTGAAGTATGGGAATACACTCTAGTAAGGGGATTTAAAGCTTTCCACCGTGGTCATGCACGGAACTGAAACATACTTAGAAAAATGAATGGAGCTGGGATAAAGATGATAAAGTTCCCCTGCTCCGAGGAACAGCAGGGAAAGAAATTAAAATAGGATGCCGGATGATCAATGGGTCTACCCATGAGAAGGCATCTCAGATTTCTGTGTACAACATTACATCAAAACCAATAGCCAAAGATACGAAACTTTGCGCCTTTGAAAAACTGGACTGTTGGTACAATTCTTACCTTAGTACGACCTGTTTTTGTAGTCTGCCTCTGGGCTCACCATCGTGTGGGATTATCCTTTAAATTTTAAAATAGACATTATTAAGCCTAGCACAACATCCGCCCTGACTGTAAAGGATGAGACAATTACCCTATCCCCACAAGTTTCTGAAGTTGGACCATATGTGATCAAAAATACAGGCCAACAACAAGTGTTATTTAATCCATCATGGTCTCTTAAACGAGTAGAACTACTGATGCAAATTAATATGTCTGCAATCAAACCGACCTGTTCACCATTCCTAGGTACGTCCTATGCAGGATGGTTAGCATGGTTACATGGGTGAACCCTCACCTCTCCAAGACGAACAAGGAGAGATGTGACCGGTATCATAGGGACAGGATTGGGAGTCTTAAATAGTATCGATGCCGAAGTACTCGTGAACAAACTGAGCACAACAAGAAGTGATTTAAACAAATTAGAACACCCATTACAGTCTTCTCTATTAGCATTGGGAACTAACCAATGGCTCTTATCTGATATATTACCTCAGTGGAAAAGAATTAATGAAAGGACCACCAACTGATTGTGGATGCACTTGGTGTAGCCCAAACCAATGTTTCTCTAGCTCTTAGTTGTATCCAAGCTCAACTGTGGATGCAATCTATGGTAGCAGCAATTATAAGAGAAGGTGAAGAGGGCACCTCACCCACTGAAATTCGAAAGGTAATTTGGGATAATGCAACTAAATTTGAGAAAGAATTCCAGTCCTGGTGGTATTTAGTCAATTTCACTTATGACCCCATTAGCAATAAGGCCACAGCTTTTGTCTTAACAATACACAATGCTTTGGTATACACCATATACCCAATCATTGTGTTGGGATTAAATCACAATGGAACTGTACTCTATCCATTAGAACATAGAGTATGGGCCCACCAAAATGGAAACAAATGGCAAACTGTTGATGTTAATGCATGCGTTGTAATGGAACAACAAGGATTTATTTGTGAGAGTAACACCCTCAAAGCCCAAGACATCTGTCTTGACACTGAACAAAATGTTTGTCATTTTGAAATACGACCTGATGAAGCCCCTGAAACTGTACTTGTGTATACTGGAAAAGGATGTGTTTGTATGAGAACCCTTTGTGATTTTATATTTGTAGATAACATTACTGTAGATACAAGCAATCGCTCAAATATTTGTGTTTGTAACTTTACAAAAATTGTGGGATGTGACTTCAATTATTCAGCTCCTGTTACGCCTTATCAATTGTTACAATCTAACTATACATTAAGTCGAGATTTATTGCCTACCCCATCGGAATGAATCTTACATTGGTGAAGAAACTACTACAACACGATGACCTGTGTCAACTGCTAGAACGCATACGAAACAATGGACACAAAACTCTGATCACCGTTCATCATGATGCAGAAGAGATACACCATGTCTTGGAAAGAGTAAAGAAGGATGGAGAACACCATTGGTGGGAGACTCTTCTTGGATGGTCACCGACAGCAACGGGAGTGTTTAATCTTATGCTTCACCCAGTTGTTATTTTACTAACTCTAACATTAGTGTGTCTATTGCTTATAATTATATTGTATATAAAGGTTTGGCACATGATAAAACAAATAACCCAACTTCAACCACCCAAAACATACAAATTAACGCATAACAAATAGCAGTGCTTCACTGTCTACTTACTGTGGATCTATAAGTGCATAAATTATCAATATACTATTTATGGCACAGAGGCAAGAGGTGACCGTACCACCACTCTGTGAGAATAAGATGAATTGACTATAGTCACGGGGTGGAGTGTGACGGTGCTTCCCCTGCCCCTGACCTTTATCTCCTGTAACCCTGCTTAGGTGATAACCACCAGCGGTGATTGTAATGGATGCATCTGGTCACGATGGCTGCATCAGCTCAAAGTGAATTCAGGAGACAGATAACAACAATAGCCTAGGGCTATTGTGCAACGCGCCCACCGAAGAAATTAAAACCTGTGGTCGGCATGTAAATATGACTATGGGTCAATCATCTTATCCCCATAAATAGTGAGCAGCCCAAGAGCCCTTTGAGCTCTCCTGCACGGCAGCGGGCTGCACGCCAGGATCTCCCCTTGAGCAGGGACGCCTCTCAAGGTTACTCCTCGAGGTTGAGAGATTCCTTGCCGCAACAGATCCTCGGTAAGTGACTAATAGCATGCTAAACTTTGAAATCTTAGCTAAGTGATATAAAGGATTGATTGCGCATATATAATCCTTTAGATATAAACCGTTGACCAAGTCTGGGACTAGGACTGGATCTAGCCGCACCTAGACTCCTCTCTGAGAAGGAGTTTAGAAAGCAAGGGGATCCTTCCGAACCTCATGACTCAACGGGAGGGTCTCCCTGACAGTTTTGTCTGACCCTGTCCTCTATGCAGTAAATAATCAAGTGTGCCTCGCCATCGAATCTTGTTAAAACACTGTCGCATTGAACTTTGTTAACTCCCTATTCTGTATCAATAAACTATATTTTTACTTCTCTCTTACGAGTGAAGTGCACGCTCACTCCATCCATGACATATGATGTTGCCTACTTCTGTCTGTCTACTCCAGATTGTTGCCCAAGGGCTACTAAAGATGAGGGATGGCTAGCTTGAACATTACACGGATTTATTTTGTGCTGTTTTCTTCTTCTGAGATGTCCACACTTCTTAATTTCATCTTAAATCATCAAGCATTTGGCTGTAACAGACATTTATACCAAGCTATGCCTGTGCTATCAGCAATCACATTAATTGGAACGTAATAGCAGTGTATAATCTGGACAGGCTATAAACAAGGCTCCATGAGATAAGTGTGTGCACATTTCAGATCATTACCCACACGTTCTGATTTTGCTTTCTGTGCAAGAAGTAACAGACTGCCCTTCCTGGACTTCTCTGGAAACTCAGTATACATCAGGATGTATGGATGTGTGGAGTACCTGAGGGAGAAAAAGGAAGAACATCATAGTGCAAAGAAAATCCCCTGACATTCTGGAAGAGTTATAAACACGTGTGTGAAGGGCATTTGGAAATAAAATGACCTTGGCTACCATTTTCACACTCATGTAGGTATTTGCAGAAGAAGAATAGTGATGAGTATGGGAACAATGATGAGCTAGAATGACAAAGTGTCAATAAACCCCTCAAATTTGGCTCTTTAAAGGTCAGAAACTTTTTAACATTAGAACATTGAAGGACTGGAAAATAGTACAGCACACGCTATAAATCTTCTAGCAGAAGCCTGCAGAAAGCTATAAAAAAATCAGTGTTACAACATACATATGATTGAATTTCAATGAATCATCATTTTATAGTGGCCATGACATGAAATCTCCATCATCCTCTGAAACTGAAGGTTAAGAGTGATACACTATTTTACATTGCCCTGATGTTTCTATAGAATTCTGAAAACAGCATAAAGGAAAGTAGAAAAATAAAGGAGACATAATAAAAACTATGTAAGATAACAGGGCAACCATTGTTCTGTTATACATACACAGTTAACTGGAAAAAACCCCACCTTGAATTAGTACTATCCTTCATTCCATTAGTGTAACAATCAAGACTGCCTTGCTTTGGCAGCTGTAGCATTATATATAACATACCTAAAGAACATATCCAATGATTTTAGATCTAGAAGAAATTTTGATTTAATTTTTGAGTAGCTCAACCTTTGATTTCATCCTGCAATTGACTGGTTCAATGTATGGCACCAAGACTTTAAGCACAATTCTAGGGAACAGTATTAAAAAAAAAAAAAAAAAAAAAAGAAGACTCTTATGGCTCTATGAGCTTTAACTTCTTCTGGCTGGATTTATAACTGGTCATCTAGCAACAGTGCTAAACTTTCTTACACCAGGAAGTTTCACATGCCAGATGACTTCTATTTTTCCTGCGCTAAGTCAATAGTCATATATATTGCAATTAATAATACTTCCATGTAGTTGGTAACCTGCTCTTCACAAAATAGTGGAGGTTGATCCTACTGTAAATAACAATAATTACATGCAGTGTATGAGATATGTAATGTGTATTATAGGCCTAATTTAGAAAGTGACTTTCCCTATTTTTCTAACCAATAAAAAGTTAATTGCACCACCTTATTTTGCTAGGAAAAAAGTTTAATAAATTTATGAATGTAAAATCTTTAAATTCATAGCACAGGAGAGTGAAAGGAGAAAGGATTATTGCATTACTGGCCTCTTAGAATGGGATCTAGGGAGTACGGTCCAGTTTCTGGTTTTATCACTGACTCCTGATGTCACCTGGGACAACTTCTTGTAATCTCGGTACCTAACATCCTTGTCTCCCAAAGATGTTTGTCATCAAGCTAAATCGACTTATATTTTTAGGGGCTCAGTTCTAACACTTTAAAGGTATTTTGGTGCTCAGGGTAACAAGAACTACGTAATTACATACAGCAGGGAGAGTGAAAAAAAACCAAACCCAGCAACAAAAAAACCCCAAACTCCGCCCCCTTAGTGTCAGAAAATCTGCACTGCCTCCTCTTGATAACATGTTCCACATGATAACAGACGATCTGGTAGGTATGTGAATGTAAACCTTGTATGTGAATAGAATATCAAAACCTGTCTGTTCTGAGAGGATGTTTGCCCCCCAAAACTGATAACACAAACAGGAAACTAAGAATGACTAAGTTTGCCTATGGGTCCCTTACCCTGATTGAACAGTAACCTGGGCGTTATGAAGAGGTTGTCCAGAAAAAAAGGTGTCAACTTGAAAAGAAGCATGGACAGTACTGGGTGCAAAAGGGAGGGACTCACAGCTTGGGGATTAGCTATAGAAGGGTGTTAGAAATTTGGTGTTCGTTAACATTTTGAGTGTGTCTGGTGTTGCTGTTTACCTGTTTCATTGCTGATACTGTATCCTGAATGTGTAGTTCAGGGTAACTACACATTGGCTGGGTAATTATGTGTCATTAGTAAATCCATGAACTTCTTCCATCCCACATCCCACTGCTTCCTTGTATAATACCCAGTGTTATTTATGGTCTTGATCCTTACAACCAAAAAAATTGGAAAAGACACAGTAGGCTCAAACAAAAGAATAAAAAAGCTTAAAAATCAAAATGCAAGGGGCAAGATTTCTTAAGTTGTAATTAATTGCACTTGCACAGTTAAGAGATGCTGTTGACAAAGATTACTGTAAAACTCCTTTTTGCTAGCTGAGATATGCCACCAACTAGCAGTCAGGAGAGCACAAGACCTGTCTTGCATCTGACGTGGAATCTTTATGCCAATGTAGTTTCTTAGAGTATGACCCAGTGATAGAGGAAATTTAACAAAGTAGTAACTTTGATATAGTATTTATATGAAACTTTTTGTCTGAAATAATTTTGTTCCATTGTACTAATTCTTGTATAAACACAAAAGCAAAAAGACACTTTCCTGAGCAAGACGCTCTGTGCTGGGCTTTTTGCACATGAAGCACAGAACTTGCACATGCCTGGGATGAAGAGCGCTGTGGTGGTTTGCCTTCTGCCCTAAGTTTTGTCTGCCCTCAGGTCTGAATATAATGTGAGTACTCATGCTGTGGCAGTCCCTCTGACATTCAGTATAGGCTATAGTATTGCCTGGAGTTCCTTATACAAGAGCTCTGCTCTCCAAATGCAGTTAGAAACCTGTATATTTATGGCGATGTTGGGGACAGTACATGGGGTTGCTGAGGCACAATTGCTCCACTGTGGGAAAGTTTTCTCACCAGCAACAGGATCTGACAGAGCTATATGGCACTGGGAGTGTAGTTTCTCTATGCAACGCTTTTCCACATGATGGACGTACCAGTTCAGAGGGATTAGTGTTGATGGTCTCTATCACCATACTCCTGAGGTGTGAAATGCCTTCAAAGTGCACTGTATCCTTCAATTATCAAAAAGAAAATTTCGTGTTAAAATGGGATACCTAAGAGAAAATATGGTTTATTGGTGATCATTACAGATTTTGTGCAGCATAACATGACTGGGCTCACTTAAGGGGTAAATGCTTGTTTCTACATTGACCACAAATATGTAGGAGGCACACCAGCTAGTTTTGGTCCTTTGGTTCCTTTGGTTCAGACTTGATGAGATGGTGAGAACAAACAGAGTTAGCATAAATCAACGACATAAGTATTTGCAAACTAATTCTTTGGTTTCATTGGGTGTGAACTTGAGTCAAAACTGAAAGTGCTGAGACTGGGGTTTTTTTTTCACTCTCAAGATTTAGCAAGAGCTTTTGAAATTTGTTCCAGAAAACAATAGGAGTGAGGGGCATTTCTATCATAGCAATTACAAATGTTATCTTTTCTGGACAAGCTGATGTTTTGATTTTGTTTGGAGGGAGCTGCAATGAGTGAAGGCCTATGGTAGGAAGAATAACTAAAAATCATCAGCATATCTGCAATAGCTCAATCACAGTAACCATGAAATAACCTTGAGAGAAAAGCCAAATTTCCAGAGATGAACAATCTGTAGCACTCACAAAAAGGCCTGCTACACCCCAAGCTTAATCACAGCTGCTGGTAATAGCAAGAAGGACTGGGAGTGTTTGTGTCCACTAATGACTGTGGCTAGAAAAATTCATTGCAGTAGAGCTGAAAGGTATGTGGGGGGGCAAATAGCATGCAGTACATTTACATTGCATTTGTGTCCCTCTCATGCTCTTTTGTATTGGAAGGAGAAGAAGAGATGACAACTTTTGTTTTATGCCAAGACAAAAGTCTACATTGATACACATGTATTTGATTTGCTACCTACCAGTGAACCCAACGCTGCAAAGGGCTTATCACCCATTGGGCAGTATGTGTGGGAATCTGGGGTACTCAACTCATTGCATCTTCTGGGCCTCATATCGTTCAACTAAGTAATAGGTCTTTTATTACAGGCTAGTTATAGCAAACCTGGCAGTTTTAAAAGACATGACACTAAAAGCCCCATGACTTCGGTCACCTGAGAATTGCAATATATAATCACCATGAAATGCTCAGCCTGAAATGTCTGCTTATAATAAATGTGAATAGACAAAAAAGGAGAAGTTGTAGTTCCACACATTTATTAGACTTTATAGATGCAAGTGGTGAATTTTATGAATCATATCATCAGGACATTCCAGTTACTTCTGCTTGTCTGAAAACCTTATTAACAGTGTATAATGTTTTTCCTGTCACTTTTATTGTTTTAAGTAAGGCTGGATCATGATAAGGTCTTGTGTAAAAATGACCCCTTCTTATTCAACAGATTTGGTTCCCTGTTTAGCTCATCTATGTATTAATATTTATGTTTAAGTACGATGGGTTTGTAATAATCCATTTGCTCCACGCAACACAATTTGCCAAGGCAGTAAAAGTGAGCGAGCTGGATTGTACCCCTGCTCACACCTCATTAGCAGATTGTTTCTTGCACCCCAGTTCCTGGACGAGTGTCAGATGTAAGCAAATCCACCGAGGGCAATCAAAATGCACAGGTATTACTCAAGGCAGAAAAGGAAAACAATCTGCCTGCCCAGACCTCTGACATGAGCGTTTAGCCTTATGCAACCTGTATTACTGGAGCTGATGTACAGGGAGAAAAACAATCATATCAACCTTCAAGGCCCAGCAATGATTCTTCCAGGCCAATACTTAGTCAAAGATACAATTAGGTTCATATCCTATAAAATAAAATAATTATGTTTGGAATTACTGGGACAAAAGATATGGATACTGACAATGACACTTTTACCAGACACTTTGTATTGTGACTCTACATTAGTTCAGGATGATAATTTCTCAAGATAATTTTATTTATTTTTTTCTTGTCAAGTGTCCTGGTTTCAGCTGAGATAGAGTTAATTTTCTTTATAGTGGCTGGTATGGGGCTATGTTTTGGATTTGTGCTGAAAACAGTGTTGATAATACAGAGATGTTTCAGTTGTTGCTGCACTAGTCAAGGACTTTTCAGCTTCCCGTGCTCTGCCAGGTGCAGAAGAAGCTGGGAGGGGACACAGCCAGGACAGTTGATCCAAACTGACCAAGGAGCTATTCCATACCACATGACGTCATGCTCAGTATATAAAGCTGGGGAAGAAGAAGAAGGAAGGGGGGGACATTAGGAGTGATGGCGTTTGTCTTCCCATGTAACCACTACCCGTGATGGAGCCCTGCTTTCCTGGAGATGGCTGAACACCTGCCTGCCCATGGGAAGGAGTGAATGAATTCCTTGCTTTGCTTTGTTTGCATGCGCGGCTTTTGCTTTACCTATTAAACTGGTTTTATCTCAGCCCTCGAGTTTTCTTACTTTTGCTCTTCCGATTCTCTCCCCCATCCCACTGGGGGGGGAGTGAGCGAGCAGCTGCGTGGTGCTTAGTTGCCAGCTGGGGCTAAACCACGACAGTCCTTTTTGGCGCCCAACGTGGGGCTTGAAGGGTTTGAGATAATGACAGATTTGATTGGAATGTGCCAGATAGATAGAATTTATAGCTGTTATTGCTGTTTAGCTATTAGTCAGCAGGCTTCTGTGCTTGCCATAGGCTTGCTTGCCTTACTGTATGTTAGAGTCTAGGGCTCGTTAGTGGCTGCTTTTTGCTTTCACTGCTTGCCGTGCTGCTGTACTGCTGATCTTACTGTGCTGTGCCTGGGAACATTTTGATAACAGCAATGGCCATGCGCCTGGGCTGGCAGATGGCCAGGGCATCTCTGCTGTTTCTGTGCTGCTGTACTGGACAGGCTGGAACTCCAGTGTGAACTCGAGTCAAAGGGACTGTGACCTGTGGATGAATCCATGTGGGAGCAGGACACCCCGAAGCGTCTGTGCCCATGGATAAGCCCATGCCAGAGCAGGTATATCTTGAAACGTCTGTGGCCATGGTTATGTCTGTGCCACAGCAGGTATACCTCTGAAGGGATTGTGGCCCAAGGATAAGTCCACGCTGGATAAGGTGCACCTTGAAACATCTGTGGCTGTGGATGAAGTCCATGCTGCAGCAGGTATACCACATGACATCATGCTCATTATATAAAGCTGGGGAAGAAGAAGGAAGGGGGGGACATTTGGAGTGATGGCGTTTGTCTTCCCAAGTAACCACTACGCGTGATGGAGCCCTGCTTTCCTGGAGATGGCTGAACACCTGCCTGCCCATGGGAAGCAGTGAATGAATTCCTTGCTTTGCTTTGCTTGCGTGCGCGGCTTTTGCTTTACCTATTAAGCTGTTTTTATCTCAACCCTCGAGTTTTCTTACTTTTGCTCTTCTGATTCTCTCCCCCATCCCACCGGGGGGGAGTAAGCGAGGGGCTGCGTGGTGCTTAGTTGTCGGCTGGGGCTAAACCACGACATCAGGTTACTGGTTCAGAGCCTCAGCTGTGTGGATCACCACATCTCATTTCAAGTTGGCAACATAACTGATGTTTATATTCATCCATGGTGTAAGCCTATTGTGAATATGAATTTGGCCTGGTATGCTGCTGCAGTTTTTTCAGGAAATAGTTTAATATATACCTCAAAGGTTTCCTTCAGAAAGGCCCAATAATGCCAGACTGGGAGTCCACAAAATCTTATTAGAGGGCATTTTGGTGCTTTCCTTCCACAAGTAACCAACTAGTAAGCGACAAAGAAATGTTTTATGTATCATATATTTGTTTAATATAGCATTAAGAAAAAAAGACTAATTCATAACACTTTTGGCAGCCCTGGGGAAAAAAAAGGGAAAAAAAATGGAAAAAAAGTCAGAAATCAACTGGACAGAAGAATATAGATGCAACACTGCTTCATTTGTATGCAGAGAAAAAAAAGATTTTTGGTGTGATGGCTGGTCCCTCTGTCAAAAGATGAATGGATTTGATTATAATATGTAACAAAGTAGGTATAATTTTTATTAGTGTATTTTAAATTAGTAGACTTACAAGTTCATTTTAGTCTTCTTTTTTTTTAACAGAAGCTTTTACACAGTTCAAGAGCTTACACTGAATTCCTCCCAGATAAATTTCTTCCCTTGTGTTCCATTTAACTAAAGTGAGAGATTCTATTTTATGGTAAACTAACTAATTCAGAAATTTACTTAGCTATCTGTAAGTCCATAAATGAATGCAGCATTTTCTTTGCCCTATTTCTTATTAATCTATATGCCAGATGCATTGTCTCACTTCCAGTTCCATTGAAATGAGAAAGCGGATTACTTTTTTTTAATTCACATTTGCCATCAGTGCAGCAGTCCTGGAGCATTATAAGCCTATCTCTCCATTTAGTTTTTGTAGTCTGATTATTGCCCACTGTTTGGAAACAACTTCTGCAATATCCAGGGCTGCAAGATGGATCTCCATTCAAGTATTAACTAGCCTATCTCGGACCCAATTAGCATTTTGGACAAAATTAAATTGGCAACATTGAGTTTTGAATTTCATTTGAGAACAGCAGAAATAAAGTGACTTTTGCTGCTCAATACCAGGAAAATCTTATAAGGAAAGACTAGCTCTCTTTTTTTGTGTTGAGATAAAAGACTAACCCTTGGACTACAATGTTTGGAAACAGAGTTTTTTTAGTTATTAACAATAAGATGCATTGCCAATGGGTCTTGAAAGCCTGGCTCTGTTTGCAGCCAGTACTTCAGGATTCCTCCCAGGGCTGTTGTCCTGTACAGAGATCCCATTACTTTCTGGCACATCTGCAAGGCTAGAAATGGAGAATGGTCACATTTGCTGTTGCTGTTCAAATTACACTGGGATTTTTGAGTCTGATATTGAATTAGACACTGCTTTATCCTGGTATTTCTACTCACATTTCTCTTGTGTGCATTTACCTGCCCATACTCCCAATTTGACTTGCTCACCTCCTGCAAGGAAAGTAAATCTTCTGAAGCCTGGGAGCTCTTGTTAGTGCTCCAGAAATAAGGTTGTACTTTGCAGTTTGTAGTGTTGTACCCATAAAAGCAGAGGAGAGAAGGTAAACTTGAGAATTAGAAAGCTCAGGCTTTGCAGTAGAAATCTTACACCTGTGAAGGACTTGGTTACAGCTGCTCTGTGGTAACAGGTGAACAGATAGGAGCTTCCTTTGGCCATGTTTCAATTCAGATAGACATGAGCTAGCTGGGTACGTGATGCAGGGTATCTGAGATATTACGGGGCTGAGACCGTGCTGACTTGATTTTAGAAGGCTGTTTGTGTAATATCTGAATAACGACACAGAGTTTGACCTCTCCTTAAGAGGAGTTATAGGGCCCCCATTACAATTTGGGTTTAAGAATAAGGATTTTTAAAATAAATGACTACGTTTTTTTTAATGTGTGCATTTTAAAATGTTTTCTGGAGGTTTTGAAGTACTTCAGGTACAGAAAAAACTGGCAATTTTGGCTCCACTTGTGTCATTGTCCACTCAGCCCTACTAAGAAGGCTTTAACTTCAGGAATTTTTATCAAATTGAAGATTTCTGTGCTAGTTAGCACTGAAAACAAGAGTCGGAGAAAAAAAACCTGTAAGTAGTCAGGAAATTCACCTCCACCTCTTTCTACCGGAAACATCGCATTTTGTTGTGTTTTCTTTCTGCATGGTTGCTCTGCTTTCCGTTCTCCTTTTCCACTGCTATGCCAATAAGGTTGATACTGGAAACACACTTCAGGGATCCAAGTCTAGCCAAGGTCAATCCCGACTTAGCAACAGGAACTGGAGTTTGCATGGCTATTTATCATTGGGTTTTTGAAGCCAATGATGAAGTGGGGAGAGCTTCATTTCCACCAGTAAAACCACTACCACCACCACTAGAAATGACGGTGTGTGGGAAGAACACATTTTATGCTTTCTGGGTTTCTGTCTTTGTTGCGACAAAAGCAGAGGTGGCTGATGGCCTCAGGGCTGCCGTAGCCTTGAGGCAGGCGAGCTGGTGGCACGCATCCCCTCCTCCTGAAGCCCAGCCTCCTGCCTTTGCCTGTGTCGATGACCAGCTGTCAGCTGCTTCCCCGGCCAGGCTCCCAGCGACCACTTCACCAACTGGCTGTCGTTGCAAGGATATGCTCATTTCCACAGCAACCTGCTCCCCCATTGATGTCTGTGCAGGCAAGCATCAGACCAGAAAATTCCCTGTGCGAGCTGGATTTCTGTTTTCTCTTTCAATGTAATCACATGTGTTTCAAAGCAGGGATTTTTATTGGTTGCCAGCAACGTTTTCCTGTAAGGGACTGTGTCTCTGCCAAAGTCATATATGAGCGTGGCACAAATTACCATCCTGAGTAAAGTTGTGTATTGCATTACATAACCCCTTAAAAGAAATAAAAAAGAGCAACAGCTAAAGCAGCACTTATATTTATGAGCAGTATTTCATGGCATTAGTTCCATTTAGGCTTCTCTGACACAGATGCTTAATCTACTCTTTATTTTCAAGAATGCCATGCTAATGTCATCGCATAATTCTCATTTCAAATCTACCAGCACACCCTCCCCCAGCCCTTTGGCTAATCACTGTGTTAAAGACTTTATAATAAATCTTTCCTTTCAAGTGCTGTAATGAATTAGCTGAGCTTTTTTTTGTTATGTTTTGGTTGGGGTTTTTTTTTTGGAAGAGGTGGGCTACAACGGGACTGGCTGCTGTGTAAAGGCAGAGGGGAAGCCATCCTGCGCGTTACAGTAGCTGGTGTATCTGCTCCAAAGGAAGAAAGCAGGAAATAGAAAGGAAGAAAGCAGAAAGCAGAAAGCGTCCAAGCTGATTTGGGTGTTCACGAGCTTCAGTGCAGTGGCTGGGCATACCATTAAGCTCTTCTCTTTCTCTCCAAGCGTGCATCCTTTTGCCTCCCTAGGTGTCAGTCAGCTGAAGCACCCTATTTTGGGGCACGTCAGTAGCTGAAGGCTCTCGTGAGTTTCCATATTCCAGTTTAATGTCAGTAGGAGGGAACTAAAGCTTTGCCATAGAAATAGCCATTGTTGCTTTTCCAGACATCTAGCTTTTCCAGGATGCTCTTCATTTGGTCACTGAGGTCAGTGGGGTGGTTAACGAAGAAAGATGCTTTTCAGTATATTTAAATATCACTCCCTTTTTTTCCCCTCCACACTTAGGAGTTTTTTGAGTAAAATGTGTAAAAAGACATCTGTATTTTGGATCTTCACCTATAAGTTTTTATTAGTATTTACATGTTACTGCTAAAAGTTTGCTTGTACTCCTTTCAATATTTGAAATATTTGCAGTGGTTTTAGTGCTGATGTCAAAGATTAAATTAATTAAATATAGAAAATTAATTTCAAAACATCTGAAATGCTTTTACTGATAATACACAGCACAACAGGCTGGCATCCTACATGTAATCAGCAAGGAAAAAACCACTAATGCTATCAATCCAGGCAGGCATTCATATTTTTATACTTAATGAAAAATGTTTGCCTTTTATTTATATTTGGGGCTGCTGATTATGATTATAACTTCATGGAAAATGAAAGACATCTTCTCCTTTATTCAGATCAAATGTACTGCTGCCTATTTAACACTCAGAATCATTCCATGACAATTTTCATGACAATATCTGAGTGTTAGTAGATATGGTGAGGAGTATTGTTTATCTGACTGCGGTTTTGCTCATTCTTTCCCCACTACCTTGTGTAGCAATTGACATTCTTTTGTAGCACTTCAGCTGAGCTCTCTGCATGCTGTACAACTATTAATACCCACTGCAGAAAGGAGTGAAAACACAGGGCCCAGAGTTTCTCTCAAAACGAAAATATCGTTGCTTCTTCAATATAGGGACAGCTGATAGAACTTTTATTAAAACGACTGTGTTGATAAACCTCAGTTTTGTGTATACACTATCTTATAAGTAGAAAAGCTGGCATATTTCCAATTTGCAATAGGCAGGGAAGACACAGACCAGACAAATAAAAGCTCCATACATCATTTAGTTCCCAAAGTACAAGGTCACGGTGATAAACCATTACAATAGACGACGGCTAGCCTAGCCTCCACACAGCACTTCATTGCTTCTGCAGTGAAGGGTTCATCTGATTTCATTAGTGTCTTGCTCAGGATTTCCTGTTGTGCAGCAGAGAGAAGAGTTGGCTTTTCTTTGTGTGTGTGTCTGTGTGTGGATCTGTGTGTTCTTTATTCCTAGTGATGCTCATCACTAATACCTCAGCGTCCTGCAGTAATGCTTTACATGTCCTCACTCCTAAGGCACCTAGCAAGTCAGGGAACAGCATACAGTGATGCAGAGCACTTCCACATCAGCTCCAGGAGTTAAATTCCCAAGCAAATGTTGTACACCTAAATCTATATATTGGAGGACTGGATTCCTGAGGAGGAGGCTGATGAAAAATGACATGACATACAAGGCAAGGGTGTTCTATGCGTAGGCTGTTGCTAGTAAAATAGCAGCATATGTCTGAAAATCCATGTCTTACTGATCTTGGGAGTCCAGCATCCCTGATTTAAGTGTATATTTGAGTCAGAGCCACAACCTGAAACTGCTTCCTACTTCTACAAGTTCAAATGCCGCCTCTAGAGCAGAATCCAGGACCAGCCCACCCCTCGTCCCTTGGCACAGACCTTTTACAACTGGGCGCTGACTAATCCTGTCCCATGCTCACTCTTTCTTTTGGGGCCAGAGAATCTTGCATCTTTCCTGCACCAGGGTGGGGAGCAACTTCTGTAGAAAGGGGTAGGGGAAACTTAATGTATATGCCATTAGTTGGGGTGCTCTCCTGGATGACAACACTTCACATGCCTCCCAGGCTGAGAGCTGCATCTATCACCTCATGGTCAAATGATCTAATTGCTAGACTTAGTCTCAAAGAGGGGTCAGAGATCACCATTAGCTCTGAGTATAGGTGGAGATGGCTGCTGAGCTTTCTGCTCGATCATTGCTCGTGGCAAGTGTTAAAGACACACCATGTGCTCCTCATTGCTCTGGCTCTTGAGGTCACTGCTGTGTAGGATAACTCAGCCAACGCTGTTCATATGTGTCAAACACCTTTACATACCAAAGTCACTTCATGAAGGAAAATTTACATCCTTAGCTAAAATTTTAGATGTTGGGTCTTTTCTAAATGATTGATTGTCAGCTCCCACCAGGCTCCTTTACATGCCTAGTTGCCTCTAGGCAGCAGCCTGCAGGCCAAGTCAAGCCCTGAGCACTTGCCAGCTTTCACTGACATGCTCACCTGCACCTCAGGCGAGGAGGACAAAGTACTGGGAGATCTGTCAGGTCCTCACAGCAGAATGCACACTGGTGCTGCGGGAGATACAGAGTGAAACAGCGTGAAATGACTCTGTCATCTTTTATAGTAACAGAGTGCTCTTCTTTTTGTATTATCTGCATTGTTCACTACTCTAGGCCCTGCACTGAGAAAACACTTGAAACCCAAAATGCACGTCGAGAGCAGCTGGAAGAAGCGGGTGAGTGTGAGGGGTGCAAGTGCGCACGTGCACAGCCGCAGGGCACCGTCCTGCACAGAAACAAGGCTGTGCTCGCGCTTCCCGTCTCACCCTGCTGCGCTTTCCTCGTGGGGCTGCTGAGGAGACCCTTTGCTCGTGCTCAGCGCTGACAAGGCAGGGGGTGGCATGAGGTCACCCTCATTTTCCGGAGAGTGGAAGTCTTAGCTAAGGCGCCCGCTGTTTCTTTGCTCTCCGGGCAGGGATGGCACCTGCAATCCTCCTGCCCTGCCTTCTCCCTGGCCCACAGCCCTCTTGGAGAGGGGCTGTGGCTGGGCTGAGGCCCCAGCCTGGAGGCCGATGAGCACTGGAGGTAATTTCATCCAGTGATACTGCAGCTGCACATGGTTTATGTTTTGCAAAGTTAGTTATTGTCAGTCACACTCCGTTTGTAACCTAGACTGCCAGACTCATCTCTCTAGGAACAGGATTCCTTCTGGAAACAGGCCATTGCAAACATACCCACACGTCTGTGAAAGGCACACCATTTCCTTCCTTTGGAAAGCTGCATTTTATCACTAAAACGGGGGTGTGTGTTGTGATCCTGATGTCCTTGCAGGCAAGGCAGAGCTGAAAAACTTTAAGCTGAAAAGCTTAGATAAAAGGACACCATTGCTGATGTGTTGTCAAACATGACAATCAGATCACAGTATCATTTGCTATCTCCCAAAACAAAATTGAATGACTCTTATTGAAATTGAAAAAAAAAAATGACCTAGTAATAAAAACAGCAGTCCAAGTAAAGCTAGATAGGCACAAGTGATAATTATTACTAACAGCTTCTAGGTGTCTGAGGAAACATTGTGCCTCCCAAGCAGTCAATAAACTAAGTCTCTTTCAAACTAACACTAGCAATTAATAAAACAGCTTTTTTGTTTTTCGAATAAGAGCTATTCCAAAGGATATAATGCAAACTGCATGGGAAGATTTTAATTAATATCCCTAAACACTATCTTCTCAGAGAGACAACAGAAAACCAGGCATCTATATTAATTAATTGGGCAAAAATATCTGCTTAGTTAAATGCATGTAATTAAAAGTAATGCCTTGAGGCCCGCTTTTAAAATCCTTTTACTGCTTTAAAAAAATTATCTGGGACAAGTTTTCCACTGAAGAGTCCAGTAGTTTGTTTGACCAAAATGTCTAAACAAAAAGTTTACAAGAGATTCAGAATTTAGCTTGCTAACTTCTGTGGACAGAATTCAGTCAATAACAGAAAAAATGTACCTTCAGATAGTTGTATTAACCAGAATCCACATAAGGAAGAAAAATCAAGTGGAGCTTTCTTCAGATTGAGCCTTATTTTGAGTGACACTGAAAGTGGTCTTTTTGGGATGTAATTCAGAGCTTAGAGGAGTGCAAGAAAGCAAAGTAGTGAGAAAGCAGTGTTAGATCAGAGGTGGAGAAGAACCAAAGGCAAGAATAAAAAAGTAAGGCAGGAGATAGGTATTGAAAAATCTTGCAAGAGACAGAGAATTGCATTGAAAAGTGTGAAACGTACTGAGAAAGACCCTGGAGCCAGCACAAGACCTGCTGAAATGAACTGTGCACAGGGGATCACCTACTCTAGTTGGGAGACAACTGTGTCAGGAGATGAGACTCTCTTCCTATCAGAAAGATGCTTTATTCCACTTGGCATCCTCAACCGTTGTCATCTCCATAAAAAATTAAAAAGTCAAGAAACTCTCCTAAGATTTGACAATAAACTGATAGTTAAAGGCCAGCATTAGGATTATGATATTGTCTAAATCAAGTTGAATCAGCCCACAGACTTGAATATTTTATCAGTGCTCCAGCCACAAAGATACTGGCTGCTCTGGATAAAATTAATCTCATCTGTCCCTTTCAGCTTTATGCAAGCTGCAACCTGCTTTGTCATATTTGGCTTCTGGGAAAGCACTACTGGCACACTGTTCCATCTCAAAGTGCTGCCTGTGGTTCAAGCTTTTTTCCCTAAGGAGTGACATAAACCCTCCATGAGGTGAAATACAGACTCCTGCAGATTTAGACAGAAGCTAGTGGTTCTGGTGACATTTCTGATTTTTAAATGATGGAGCTGGACAGGAAGGAAGACCTCATGCGTTCTTACTCGGTGCCACTGGCACATGGTACTGATGCTCTCAAGGCTGTATATAAGGTTTCTTGCCCTGCCTCTAGAACATCTGGGAACACTGACACTCCTTCCCTCTCCTCCTGCATTTTTCCCTTCTCCTCCTCCTACTCCAAAAAAACCCAACCCCCAAAAAACAACACCCAAACCCAACTTACCATTACATTCATAAAGAAAAGTAGTAGCAGGTGTCAGTTCCTGAAGTATCTGCCTAAAAAGTGAGAATTAGAGTGATTGCTACATTATTGCTCAGTAGCATTTAATTCTGGAGTTTTTTAGGCTTCAAGCTTCAAGTATTTCTCTGCAAAAAGGTGCACATGTATAAGTATTCCAATGATCTTACTCTGGACAACAGTGCTTGCTGCTATTCCTTCTCCTCACTGGAAGCAAAAAATTCCCTGAGAGCAAAAATGTTGATCCGAGCTGAATTTGTGCTCTCTTCCAGTTCTTCTCCTAATGGCTAATACTGTGGCTGTAGGCACTGTGATTTTGCGCAGCTGAGGTACCTTCTAGGTGGATGCTAAATCTTGTATTTATACAAAACTTCATTGCTGGTGTCAGAAAATAATAACATAGCCATTGCTTCAGCCACTGTATGCACTCCAAGTGAAATTTTCTGTTGATGGTCTGTGAGCTGGAACATGAACAAACATGTACTCTGCATGCTCTAGTCACCCACCTACTATGTGAAATACTGCCAGCTCATGACAACTGCTTGCAGAGTCTTGTTTAGAGATTCTCTACAAATAAAAAAGATGGATGTTGTAATTTACAAATTCTTTTGCTTGTCCAAGAGGTGCCTTAATAGAATATAGAAATATTCTCATGTTTTCCTTAGAAGCCTTATTACTCCTCTGCAAAGAAAATCTCTTCCCTCCTCACTGGCAAACTGGCTCACCACTTCCTTTTCCATTGCTGTCCACATTTGGATGGCAAACTAGTGATTCAACTATTCAGCTGGCTCAGATACTTGTGTAGTGAGTTTTATGGTTTGAACTCTGTTGACCAAGGAAAAATGGTGAAGTTTGCAAAGTCAAATATTCTGTTCAGCTTGTGAAAATTTAATTTGGCTTCCACAATTTTTCAAAATACAGTGATGTATTAAGTTTTTCCCCAGAATTCCATCACACACATTATTTGTAGAAAATTAACATGATCTGAAGCCAAATTATAATGGTGCAATGAAGGACATTGTTACTTACAAGACATCTATGTCATTTGCAGCAGAAGGTGTTGAGAATGAGGAAGGGAGGAATTATAAGAAAAGGAAGAATAGTTTCACATTGGTCTTCTCTGGAAAATTGCCTCCCTTCACAGGAATGCTCAGAACACAAATAACTCAAGGTGTATGTATTCCTCAAGTATAACAATGATGGGTAAGGAAGAAAAGTCCATGGGAAAAAAAAAAAAAAAAAGCCCTCCGAGCAGGGTTTGGACAGCTTGTAACAAAATGCAACAAAATTTGAGCAGGGAGGAGAAAAATATGGAATAGCCGCTTCTTACAAACAACCCATATTCTCTACGTCCAATGCGTCATAGGGTGCACTGAGAAACATAGCAGGCAATTAAGTAAGACCGCATCATTATATGTATGCACATGGGAATGAAATTACAATTCCACTTCTTCTGCAGTTCCAGAATTTCTTAATGTCTGAATACAATTTTGCAAATGTAAGGGTCTTTTTTCAACAATCTCTGTGTGTGATACATGTATCTGATTTATTGTTTCATCTTACTGAGATTTAAAGAGCTATTTAGTAATGTGCTTTGAATCCTTGTAGTTCAAATTTTCCTTTTTTTCTGTGAAACAGGATGAGCTGAAGCATAGCACTGAGAGTGTTAGGTGTTATGCAGCGTTTAACACTGAAATGGAAAATAATAAGAAATGATAATTTTGGGAGATCTTGCAATCATTACATGCATTAGATGATACACAAATTTACAGGAAAGTTTAAGAGTTAAAATAACTGTTAGAATAAATGACTCGCTAAGTAAGCATTTAAACAAATGAAATATTCTGAAGTACTTTCAAATGAAAGACCAGTGGGAATGCTAGTGAAGCCACTGTTTCAGAGACCTGGATGGAAATTTCTTCATGAATTATTGAATAACATTTCAGCTGGATCTCTGAGAGGAGGTTACATGACACTTTTTCGGTCTGGATCAATTAACCTGGTGCTTTATAAAATGATAAGAATAGGATTCTCAGTTAATTTCCATATTTCATCACACCTATAGATTGATATTTGTATAATTTTTAATGTGGCAATTTTAATTATTAAAAAATTAGAAAACCAGATGGAATTACAAAACAGCAACAGATTACTTAATTAACTTTTGCCTACTGGGATAAATAGAACATACCACAGAATATATCAAAGCAGACACCAATGAGACACTATACATCCATTAGTATGCAGGAGGTTTTCTCTTCAGATATCAGTTCTTATCAGACATAAGCATATGCCTATCAGTCTTATTAAATAAACCCAGCAACTCATGTTATAATCCATAACATATAACATCATGGCAAAAATCAAAAGTATACTGTGATGCCCCCCTTAGACCAGTGAAATCTGCCACCAAATTATGAGAAATGGACAAAGAGTGAAAAAATAATTGCTATTATTTTACGAAGGAGTATGAAACTTAAGTTAGTTTGCACATACTAATAAACATCCTTCAGCTGTGCAAGAGGGCCTTAAAACAACAGTAATCAAAATACAGGATTTTAAAATTGTTGTCGTGTTTGTCTAATCATGTTACAAACATTCTGTCCAGCTCCATTGCATGACATGTATTACATACACGGGTAAAAACATGAAAAGCTTGAGTGAATCAGCCAAAGTGCAGACCTGTAAACCCATAATAATTTAAATCTTCTCCACTTATATGAAATATCGCTTGAACTTATTGCAGTACTGTGTAGATTTTTGTAAATTTCTTAGTATAATTTGCCAAGATGTGCTCTGAAATAAAAATTATTTCAAACAAGATTCCAGCATGCTTCAAATGGAAGCTCTACAATTGCTTCTTTTGGCCAAAAAACCCTAGCTGATGACTTTCAAGACTCCTAGAAAAACTAATGATAAGTATTGCACACCAAATACATGTCTAAATGATGTGCACTGATACCTTTTTATTTAATAAAAATGAGTGTCACCAGACATATATGTGCATACATTTGGTTATTGCTATCGGAATTAACAGCCTGCAATTTAATCCCAGCCTATTAGAAACAGGGCTCAGCAGACCCACACAAATTGAAATGAATACTTGCCACAGGCTTTTCACCAGGCTTCAAGACAATATGTTTGTTAGTACCTTCAGATTAATACCAGTTAGGTTTTGAACAGTTTCAATCTCACGCTAGATGATTTAAAACAGATGAAAATAAAAGTGTGTTACACAAAATGAAAGAATACAGAAAATACAGTATTGTATTATTTACTGAACAAAATAACAAGTAAAAATCATGTTTGGTTTTTTTTAAAACAGCATTAAGTAATCAAATTTAGACCATACAAGCATCAAGAAGAAATGTAAATAACTGTATTATTAAGGTGGTATCTACAACTTTTTTTAACTGCTTGAGATCCGAAACTGCAAATGTTGCACACCTCACTTTAAAATGATTCAAGTGCCTTGTACAGTATGTAAAAAATTTGATAGTCAATGACTATGATGAAATGTACATACAATACCTGAATTTAATATTTTAATAGCTCAGGCCCAGATCATCAAAATATTTAGGTTCCCACTCCTCATGGAAGATCTGGGTCTCAGTGTATATTAACCCCTTCCATGAAAGGAGTAACTGTTTTTGGTGGTGTGAATTTATAGTCTTGTCTTTCCCTATACAGGGAGGGAAAGGGTCGGTATTAAAGAAAGAGTGGTTCCAATAGGCAGAAAGGTTATGGCACTGCAACTACATGAACCACCTTCCCTACACAACATAAAAATATTCTAATATTAAGGATTATTTTACAACTCAGTGGAAATATGCAGTAATGCAATCCATTGTCTTTGTCTGGATGACAAAAATGCAGTCTTAACAGTCACAAGAGCCCGCCTTGTGTTAGCTATAAAAAAAAATATATTTATATATATATTTATGCAACTACTATGTGCATTAAACAAAATCACTGTATGAATCAGCAGGGTTCAATAACACTTGTATCTGAATCTCTGGAAGGGGTGCATTGAAGTCTGTGGTGCTTCTCAGTAAGGACTCACAATGAAATGACAAAGGATAGAAACCCATTTGTTTAAATTCTTATTTTTCATACCACATCATTGCCTAAGAAATGCTCGATAAGATCTCTGGCAGCTAAAAGGGTCTGTTGCCATTACTTCAGCCTACTGCTCAGAAATGAAAGATATCCCTTGAAAAAAACTGATAATTAATTTTTAGTGAACATTGAAAGTGAAAATCAGCCCAATTTCATTGTGAACTCCCATGAAATAAAATAATGTCACCATTGTGAAAAATTTTTGTTGTCTTCATTTCTTACCAATTTTTATATCATGAGTTGTTTAGAAGGATAGTAATCAGCAATGTACAAGAAACATTGTACTACTCCTGGAAAGCATATACATTGTGACTCACTCAGTTAGGTGAGTAGGTTAATTTAAAATTGAAAAGTGAGTGTATTTCACATCCACTTATAGAAGTACTGGAAAATGCCTTTTTTTTTTCCTTACCTGCATTGAGATACTTTTCTCAATCACCTGTGAACACTGATCAGTGCTCAGTCTTTGAGATACCAGAGAAGAACACTTGAACCAAAGGGCAATACCCTTGTGCACCAAAGCTTTATTATATTTTTGATTACTGTGCATCCCCATACCTAAAGCCAATGACATGGCACTTGTGCCATAGTTCTGATACCATAGGTGTCCACTGACAAGTGTTCTGCATGAACCATCGTGTCTCAGTCCACTAACAAAAACTACTGTGCAGTGGTAATCTGGTATCTTAGATAGTTATTCTTCTTGGACAAAGCTTATCCAAAATCTTCTTTCTATCAGGCTACAGCAGCTTAGGGCTCCTTTTCTTTAAAGAGAGGCAAAGTAAATGTCTTACACCTGTAGGCCAGTACTGGTGTTCTGTCCTAGAAATTTTAGCACTGCTCTGATACAATGAACCCTTCTTTTTCTCCAACTGGTTCCACTTCAGCATAGGCAGGATGTCCAGATCCTCTTCTGAATTTCATTGCTGGCCATCTGCTTGGACGTCGCTGTAACAGCAACAACAAGAAAATAAACTTTCAGAGTATGAAGGGTACAACAATAAGTTAAAAATAAAAAACTTTAACAATGCTCTGTAATTTTGATCTCTCTCATGCTAAAACTCACTCCATGTAGTTGTTACAGGAGCACAAAAGCACAGTTCAGCAGCAAAAGCCAGAGGAATTAATCACTCTTTCTAAATTTGTGGGTGATGGCTGTTCTCAAAGACCTAAATAATTGCTACTAGTCCTAGCAATGAAGATGATGAAATAGCTCCTGTCTGAAACTGTTGATCAGTGCATCTGTGAATTTTCTTTTATAAAGACCTGCTGATCCACCACCCCCTGAAGGATCTGTCCACTGCTCTTCCTTCCTAGTTTTGCATAGGAGTTTGCTAGCATACTCTACTCCAATGGAAAATGTATAGCAGAGACCACAGAAACTGTACTTTAAAAAATTATTTAGACCAAAATTCTGGCATGCTTATGCAGGACTTCCAAAATAATGACTTTCTATTTCAAGTGCCATAATTTCTACTTGAGTAGTTTACTTTGATGATTCAAATAGAAGCAACCTTTTCATTTGAACTCTTATGACCTTGGTTTAAGAGGTCCTAACCAATTTTTATTAGGATCTTTGGTGCCTGCTTTAAAAACAGCTAACAAATAGAGAAAAGAAATAGATCTTTTCTAGGGCAGATAAAACAATTCCTGTATGATTGTGATGCCTCTGGGAAGGAAAAGTACTTTAAAAATCCTGTATTTTCAAACTAATTAATGTCTGGGAAGGCTCAGACTTCGGGTGATCAAGCAGAGATTCTGTTAAAAGGAATAGTTTTCAGGAAAGTAGGGAAACTCTTAAAGTCAGTTAGCAGAAAAAGCTCTCCTAAAATGATTATTCCCTGTTTAAAATTTTATCTGCCAAATATGCTGATATGTATTTCTTTTTCTTTACTGACAACAGTTACACCCTGCTTGGAAGGAGGGCTGGAAGATATAGCAACCTATATAGAAACATTGCAGGAAAATGAGAGGAGAAACAGTGAAGTTACAGCCTATATTTTCACTGACTGTTCAAAATCTAAACAATTTTACTTTATGATCTTTCTTCTGAAAATAAACATTGCATTTGATTTTCTGTCCCCATAATACCCCTTTTTGATTGCCTTCTGATCACTAATGATACTTCATGCTGCTGAGAGGCCGTGTTGGGGACCACAGAACAACCACAGCCATGACATTATGCTGGGGCTCGTGGTGCTGTTGGGCAGCAGCCACTAAAGAAATCTTGGGGTACCACTGAATCTTGTTACCTACAAATCACACAGCTGTCTGCAGGTACAGCACAAAGTCTTCCTCAGTGATCACTGTGAGGAAGATACAATATAAAAGCAACTGATTTCTTTTTCTGCCATTGCAGGACCAGGTTACTTTTGAGGCATCCAGAGTTAAATTCTTTTTGGCAGATAATTTAAAATCCCAGGCCTTTCAGTGCAACACCTTCCTACAAAGTAGGAAGGCAGAACACTGTCCTCATTAATGGATCTCTTTTCCTAATAAGAAAACTTATTTGGAGACTTTGGAGACTTTTTTCTACCTAAGCTCGATTCAACGTGGTTTCAAAATTAAGAAGGACAGTTTGGTTACTGCTAAAGAAAAAGGGTCATATTCTGTTCTCAGACTCACTAAAGTAAATCAAGAATAATTCAATTAAATGTAAAGGACTTATTCCAGATTTATACTGGTATAAATGAGAAAAGAATTTGACCAAGACGTCTCTAATGAAAAGAGAAAATGAAAAACCATTGGAAAACTAGTAGGAAAAAATAATTGGAAACAGTCTCAAATGGCAACATATAAGGATGAGCTGAGTTTTAATCTATTAAGTTGTTCCCGAATTTCAGTTTAAGATGTACCCATGATTAGTTACTACTTCCTTGCTCTGTTGCTGTTAGAAACTAAATCTACCATTTTGGGCTACTCTTTTTAATTGGCCCTTTCCAGATGATGAAATACAGAACACATGCATATCAGTTCTGATGATACAATGCGATACAACCTAAACATCAGCTGTTGTTCCAGAAATAAACCAACAGATTTGAAGGTTATCTCCAAATAGTACAATTGCAGGTTTCTGTGGTTTCTCTTCATGCCTGAGGTGAGATTTTCCATTCCTAGTGACAGTCTGTTTAATTTCAACTTCTTTGTGTGTATGTGGGTAACGTAAGTGGTTGCCAGTCTTAAAAGAGAGCACTGACAAGCTATCAATTCATTGACTTGTATATTGACCCCCCAAAAACTGTAGAGACATTACAGTTTTAATTTATAAAACCAGAAGTAACTTAATTGATATCGGGAGATACAAAGCTCCTCGAGTTACTGAAGCAGCTCAGGAAATGCCTAACGCATACTTTCCCTTTATTCTCTGCGAAGCAGAGTAATAAGAAGATACGAAAAACCTAACATGCCCCCCACCTCCAACTCACAAAAAACCCCAAACAAAACAAAACAAAACAGGGAGAAAGCAAGCCTGGTATTTTAACTAATTCCTTAGTTTTGTCATCCAATTTAACAGGAAAAAATGTGCTTCTTCCTCTGGAATTAGAACTCTTAGAGGAAATCCTCTAAGCTGTGGCTGGAGAGTTGTAACTCCTGCTTCCTTTCAGTGTATTACAAGTCAGGAAAGCAGAAATAGGATTTTTCTCACAGGGCTGAAGCTTCCTTGGGTTCATTATTGTAAGCAAATAAGGATGAGGGAAAAGCACTTGTGACCTTACATGACCAGGATGTCGAAGATACATGTCAGGATGCAGAAGAATAATTCATGATACACATTAAAAAAAAAGTTATTTCCTATTGAAGATCAATAAGATAACATGAAAGAAACTAGCAGTTGGATAATCCATGGAAAATGAGATCTACCTTTCATGTTTCTTACGTTATACCTTTCTACGGCACTGTTGGTGGCTGTGCAGTATATTAGACTTCCTACAGCAATGCTAAGGCTAGAATAAGTGTCTTTACGTAAATCTTGCAGTAGAGGCAGAATGGATACTATTTGTCTTACTTCTGAGAAAAAAAAGGACAGGATTCCACCTATGAATCCTAAAGGGTGGAGATTGGAGCATCTTCTCACTGTTGTTGCACAGAAAAGTCTCCAAGCGGATTCTCGTGGTTCACCAGTTTCTTCTTTTGACATCTTTCAACATGAGGGAATTTTGAGCCTTATAGTGCCTCTTTTATCCATCAAAATGGTATGATCTCATTAAGACATGATTAAAAAAAAAAGGTTTGATACACATCTGAGTGTACTTAATTGACTATTGTCTAAACAAAACTCAGTTGGTATGATCTGAACATCATTTCCAGGGCTAGTCTATGACTTTTTTTTTGAGATTGCTAGCTTTAGACCATCTTATTTCCTGCTGAACAGTAACTTTTTTAAGCAAAAGAGAAAGAAGTGGCTCAAATTGAAAACTACAAGAGAGTATCAGGTCAGTGCTTTCTGTATGTGTTTGACTGTATTGGTGGAATTTTACACAGAAATTTCTAGTAAACTTGATCATATTGAAAGGGAGGAAAGGGAAAAGGACCCATCAGTTTTTATGTTACAGGCCTCTGTTAACTGTCCAGAGATAATTTAAAGTGAAGCCATTTACTTGCTACTGTCAGCAAGGCTCCTACCTATTATAAGCCACCAGATCACCAATGATGCAACTATAAAAGAAGAATGGAACAATCTGCTACAATTTAGTAAAGAGATAAAATTCAGTAAGAATTATGTATTTCTACACTGGCTTACACACTAGAAACCAATCAGTGCCTCAAATTAATGTTATCTTGAAAACAAAGGAAGCGATCAATTCAGACTTCCAGTGAAGAAGCTGGTTCAAAATCAATTAAAGATTTTTTAAGGGATTTTAAAAATATTTGAAAAGAATTAACTGAGTACACATAAACAAGAAATGAAATCTATTTTGTACATGCAATAGGATAATGAATTGTAAGGGATAAGCAATATACAAGATCAATTACAGGAGGACAGACAGTTGTATAAAGTTGTACTGAGATACTGGTATTTAAAGACCGATGCCCTGCTCCTGAGAGATTCTGGTGCTGACATTATGCACTATCTCTAAAATTTATGCCAGTTAACACTTTTCACCTGAGATGGTAATTCATTAAAAGCAATTGTAATAATGTATATTTTGTTAGCTGCAGTAATTCTAAGCTTTTGTGTTTCCTTCTATACATCTGCATGAAGACAAGTTTCTATCAGTAATGGACAGAAGGAACAACATGTATTACATATTTGATATTCTTACATCCTATCCTCTACTATCCTCATCCCATCCTCATCCTATCCTTCATTCTGTACAGAAAAATGGAACGAGCATGATTATGTACAGATCTGGAATGTGAGAAGAGCAGTGAAAGGAAAAAATAATGAAAAATCTGACCCTCTGTCATCTCCCCAACCCCACTACACACACACTTTGTTCTGAAAATTTTCTAAGATTATCAAAATTTCCTTTGTATATTTCAACCAGCATAAAAACCCACAGTGCTTGTGCATGGATCAACTCTTCATTCTTATTCAGCAGTAAACTTGAACAGCGGATTTCACCAAGACACACACATTTTCTTTCCAAAATGAGTTTATGTAAGTAAAAATACTTGAATTAGCATGAGAATGTCTATCTTTCAGAGTCTTGAAAGACTCTCCAGAGCTCCCTAGCAAACTTGATTTCCCACAAAAGTACATAAACCCTGAAGTTATTGAGTACTTTTTAGGTTAAATGCTCTGATGCAACTTTGTCTTCTCTATCTATTGATTATTTTCCTGTATTTCAAACCTTTCAAACTTTCAGAGGACTATTTCACTGTTTCTACTGAAGGTTATATCGTACATTGAAGGTTATAACTTACATATCCATTGATGTCAAGATCTTTACCTAATTCAAGGTTATAAAGACATTTAAATCTATTTAAAAGCTGTATTCTTTAACCACACTTTGCCAACAACACCTGTTTAACTCTCTTAACTGGAAATATGTAAATACAGAGCCATCCAAATTCTGGATTAATTGTCAAAACCCCAGCCAAATTGTAAAGACCTACACAAAGTACTAAGAAAAGGGGAAAAAACTATAGTAACATCTATTACTAATGTTAACCTCATACCATCAAGACCCATTAGTTTACGTACACTTGTCCACTGTTAATCTATCTGGGTATCCAGGCCTTCTACTTTCTCATGACAAGGAAATATTTTTCTGTTACCTTGCCCATAAGATGCATTGGTGTGCTCACGTGTCTAATTTGTGCATCAGTCTTTAATCTCTGATAGAAACCCAATTTATTTGGCAAATCACAGTCAGAAATGGATGAGGCTTCAGGTATCTGAAACTGTACTTCTGATAGGTATTTCCAGGAATAAGAAAGATCAATTGCCTGACACCATGTTAATTGAATATTTTGAAGAAACTGTTCTGAAATAAAGATTGCTTCAGACTTAAAATTCAGTAGGATCATTTACTGACTTCATTTATTTGTCTCCTTGACAGAAGTGCTTGTTTAAAGTATCTTTTTGTGATTTAAACCACTTCTCATTATAACAATGTTTCTGCAGTCTTAGGTTCCTCTAAGTAGCTGGCTGCTGACGGACGAGAAACAGAATGTCTCCTTCCTCCCCACCTTTGACTTTTATTGTCAATGTTGATTATTTATTTTAGTGCTTCTCCCTTGTGGACGATTTAGGTTTCCCTTGCTGAGCTGCTGGTTCCTGCTGAGCTGGATAAGCTTTGGAAAAAATAACTTTACTATCAGTACAAGGCAATGACAGTGAGATCAATGACAATACCCCAAATGCCAGGACACTGCAGGACTTTGAAAGAAGAGAAAAATGATACTTGTTCTCTTCTTTTTAATCATCATCTTAATGAAACACAATTCAGCTTGAACTTCTGGACAAAAACAAATTGATAATCATGTCAAGCCTTTTTCAAACTAAAAGCATAATCCCCTGTAAAATGTATATATATAATAAAAACAATGGGCCATATCCCAGAAGAAATAAGCAGAGCTGTGTGAGCTTCATCACCTGTCTAAGCCAGCTGAGGAGCTGAACCTTTTTCAAAAATTCCTTCTTTCTTTTTTACTCTGTCTCCTATTTACTTCTCATTTTTTTGAAGACATACACTGCATCTGTGACATTAATGCAGAAACCTGGAAATGGTGCGTGGAGAACAGGTCTGGCTGTTAAATGCTGGCTCTTATTTGTGAAGTGCTGCTATGAGCAGAGATGTGTAACAGTGAGCCAGAAATGCCCATTAATTCCCTGAGCTCTGAAACAGCAAAAACTATCTCTGGCTTTTTGACTATTTTCTCCTTCTGTGATGGGGGATGAGCAGAAGGTCAAAATTTGAAGAAAATCTACTGTTAGATCTGCATGCCAGTGAATGTTTCCAGGTACTGCAACATAATGTACTATACAGCTCAATTGTTAGAAAAATACCCAACAATTAGTGCTTTCTCAGACCACCCCAGCTAGGGCTAAGGATTTGGGAGCCATCCTCAGTCCACTCTAATAGTCTGCATGCCGTCACCTTACTGTGAGGCTGACAGAGTTAAATGACAGGAATGTAGACCCTTCCATGCTGGTTGGTCTCTATGCTAAAAAACAGTCCCAGGCTTATTTAATTTACTAGTAAAGACATAATTCAAGTTAAATCAGGAAGAGTCAAGGTGCATTCCCCAGGGTCTGATCACACACTGTTATTTTATTTGCTGAAGATCTGCAGCTGTTCATTCCTTCCTCCCTCTCTTTCTCCCCAAGGTCACCTCCTGGCTCCATAGCACCAGTTCAACTCTCTGTGTGGCCATTTGAAAAAACAGATTTGTGAAATTATCCAGCTTAAGCATCCAAAATGAAGTAAAACAAACAACTAAAAAAGACGTAGGTATGTGCATGTGTGTGTGTGTGAGTGTACATGCATGTTTCTAAGCAGCTGAATCAGCACAATAAAGCTCTAGAAAACCTCCAGGGAGGGTGGGAACATGAAGGCAAAGGCTGTGACCTTTAAAATGGGATCTTAACTCGAAAGAATGATAACTTGTAACCACAAACACCCACACTTCTCTTCAGTGTGTGACATATTAACTACTATTAAGACATACACAGCCACTATTAAGAAATACACAGGCTCTGAATTCACTCATATCCCTACAGTTTCAGAGTCCACATGTGCTAATAACTTGGATTTGGTTTTGTACCTATAAGCTGAATACAAGAAAAAGGCTCTTTGCCTGAGGTTAAGATGGTCCCACCTTGCAATGTTAGTTTAGACTCCTTAAAATCCCCTACCCGCAGAGAACTGCCACAGAAAAATTTTATTCTGCTGTTGAGCCTTACATAAGCACATTTGGCAACAGTATATCTGTGCCCAGCTGGGAAAAGACATCACAACGTCTGACTCCCTGCCTTCATACTGGCAAGTAATTCCTCTGCTGTCTTCTCAGCTGTGGCTAGATCAGGTTGCCTTTGTTCCCCAAAGGCAGAGCACTCGGATGGCAGCTGAAGTAAGTTTCAAACATTAAAAGGACTTTGCACCAACATATAAATAAGAAAGGTAAGAAAAACACAAAAAAAGCATGCACGTGAAAAATTCTTGTGTCATGTGCAACCCTTCAGTCCACAGATAACGGGGTGCAAACAAGCAAAAGACATATAGGTAAAAGACAGTCTGCCTTATGTCTTGCCTTTCAATTTGCTAAATGTTCCCTAGACTTTAATTGCTCTCAGTGCCAAAGTTCACACACAAATGCAAATCAATAAAGGTTAAAAATATAAGAAAAAAAGAACATGAAGAAAAAGAAGAGAAGAAGTAAAATCTAAGATACTACTAAAGCTGCTATTTGGCCTGCAACTGAATGAAATTTGAGCAAATCCATGTGACTCAGTTGGGAATTTCTTTATCCTTATTTACATTCAGCTCCCGATATCTATATCACTTTTGCTATGATCTATATCACAGGCATAGAATCCACTACAATTGGGGCATCATGCTTGGCTTCTTGGCCACCAAAGCTCAAATCCTGAATGCAAGTATACTACATAGGTTAGTGAATAAATTAATTACTTTTTAATTGTGTTATAGCTAGATTTCTGACATAAGCCTTGCTTTGTTGAAAAAGATATGAAGAGCACCATTTGACGTATTTGCTATTTTTCTAAAATCAGTGCAAATAAATTCAAAGTATACTCAAGAGACGCAAGATTCCTCAAGGTAAGAGTAGGTATGTAACTTAATTCAAAAGGGGAAATTACTGGCAACAAAATCATATTTAAGGGAGAGAAAAATACCACAGGGATAACCATAAATAAATGAAAGACCAAAGCATATAACATCTCTTCTGTCACTCTGCAAGCTAATCTTTAGTCAACATTTACTCTCAGCTTTTAGAAAGAGCCTGCATTCATTGGAACTTTGACTGGAACTCCCTTAACTTTAAAAGTCGATAATTCATTCTGTCTTTAGGTCACCAGAGAAGTGTCCAACTTAAACAATGAAACACATGTTGATTAGTGTGGGGGCTGGAAGAAACAGGAAAACATTGCATTTTAATTTGAATCTTCTACACACTTGACAAAAAGGGGAAATTTTTTTGAAAAAGTATTGAACTATTTGGATGGTATTCTTTTAAAATGATACACCATCATGGGCAAATTGAATAGCATTTGCATTCAAGCTGTTTGTTCAAAATAGTTATTTTTGTTCCAGGTGGGGCTGCCCATATGCATTGTGCTCAACAGCTATGAACAAAACCACTAGAGGAAATGTTTGCTTCAGACTTTAGGGGTAAAAAATTCATACAATAATGTTACTCTGTTCTAAAACAATAGTTGCTTTGGAATAAAAAGCATTTTTCTTGGCTTTTGTGTATCGCTTATTTAAACAAACTAGTGCACTCAGGATATCATTTAATGGTGCTCAGAGGTGTCACAAGGAATTGCATTTATCAGTGCAAAGTTAAACAGTGCGGTCAAAGTATAAGTGTATTTATTCTTATCTGGGGGAGCTCACTGAGAAAAGGGACTACATGACAAACATGAGGGGCATCATGAGTGGGATTTGAGATGAGCTATGTAAAAACCTGAGGGAGGTGGTAAGTGGATATTGGGTGATATCTGCAGAGAACACAAGGGAGAAAGAGGCTTAAAGCCTCAGATATGGGATCAGTCTATTATACTTTTCTTTATTCAGTAACCAGTCATGACTATAAACTAAATAAACTCAAAGTTCCTTACATAGCTCTCAACCTAAAAAACCCAACAGAATCTGACTAAAAATGATGCTTTACCTACAAAATCATGAAGCATCCTAGAATCTTAGATGTAAAAAGAAGTTTCTCTATTAGTTGTGTTACAGTTTCAGATGGATGCTATGTTTAATGTCAATATGATGCCTCTATAAAGTATGCCTCTATATGGTAGCTTCTTTAAAAGTAAACACAAATGGGGCAGGTCCCTGTTCTTTATTTTGCCCAGCCTTAGATTTATGTTAATTACTGATGATAGATAAACTGATGCAGATATTGATTTAGCTAGAACACTTGATGGCAGACTACAGTGTACTAGTAATTTTTTAGACAACTGCATGAGAGAGCTGCCTGTCCATCTGTCACATCTTGTTTTAACTGTGCAACTTGCTTTGTTAATCAAGAGACTCATACAAAACAATATTGTTTTCTGAAATACTTATGTGCTTGTTCTTATTTCATGACCAAGCCCTCTTGAGCTCTTTCCCCAGAATGGTAACATTAGATCCACGTTTCATTCATTTCCCATAAATAATGCAGCTTGTCTGCTGTGGTATATGGGGTACCATGTTATATGTAACAGCTTACTCAAATATTTTTCAATTGCACAAATACAATAAGGAATGCTTTTTTTGTAACAGTGACCTATTTATACCAGTTATGCCTCATTATCTTTTTGTACTTCAGTTTCAAAATGCAAATCGGAGAAGATACATTCTCTTCTGTATTGGAAATATGTACATCCTATAGATCAGATGAATATAAGAATAATATATTCTACTCTTTATTTCTTGAATTGGTCAAACGACTTTTTTCCTTTGGAAATTAAAAGATTAAACTTCTTAAAAGCAATTTCATTTCCTGAATGGACTACCTTATTCTGTTCTTCTATGCTTATGATACCAACAATTCGAAATTTGTAGAAATGTTCTGAAATACAGAGTAATCCCTTTCTCCACCCCTTGTGGTTTTACCACTGCAACAGTGGTTTTACCACTCACAGGGAAAGGCCACCCTTTCGTGGCTAGAACATTTTATAATTCTTGCTAAAGGTCTGATTCTCCACAAGTATCACAATTTTCCTAGTAAACAAAAGAGGATGTAGTTTATACCACATTTTGCATAAATTTGATTTTGACTAATTTACTTCCTCCTGTCCCTATTCAATTATTTCTCCTTTATTTTAAACAGAATGATTATGTTTTTCTATTTTTTCTAAAAACCTACATTGCTTGCTAAAAGACATTTTAGCTTTGACTGCATAGATTGATTAATGCCATCTAAAGATTAAATTCAGTGGAATAGGTTTAACAAAAAGGATTAAGGCACCACTGTCTGCATGATGAGTATGATACCAATGAATGAAATAAATTAACATGCCATTACTACACTGAGAACAAAATTAAATAAATAAATGGGTGTTTTAATCTGGTATACTTCTCTCCTTCTTAAAAAATGGCATTGCCATTTACTTAGCCTTTTCAGTCACATCATAACAGATAAGAAACTTGTTTTTACTAGAGTGAAAGAATAGCAATTCAATCTGTGTGTGAAAAAAAGAATGGGACAAGTCCTCCTCTTTTGTACAAGGACTTCAGTGGAGTTTTGTTTGTCTACATCAGTAGAGAACTGGCTTGAAATGTTGCATAGACATGAAAGAAAACTATTGATTTTATTATGTGGATGCTGTTCCCCGATGTTTAACACAGTTATATCACTTGAGCCTGCAATACTGATAAACAATTCATTTTGATTTCTGTCACTACTATTGCATCTAAGCAGTATATTTATTATAATATAATTTTAAAGATGAATCATTCTGTTCATGTTCATGTCTCACTTCAATTCACATTGCTGTCACTAAGAATAAATGTCTATATCTTCCTGGTCCAGCCTTTTACCTAAGCAATCCCTAGGTACGTCCCTAGTGATACTTCCAGTGGTTCCGCATCTCCACTATTGCCCATTAGAAAGTGTCCAGGCTCTTAAAAGTAAGGGAGTACTGCAGGTGGGGGTTATGAACAATCAGTGTTTTCTTTCATTTTTAGCAGCTATACTTATCATAAGGTAGAGCAACATTGCCGAGTTGAAAAAAACACAAGTAAGTGTAGGTATTCACAGTTTTTTGTAGAATCAAACACCTATGGAAAATGTTCCTTTCCCATATTGTCATGTACAGTGAAATTGAGGTGACTAAATGTCAGCATCTGCAATGTAGATGTCTGCACCTGAGGTAGCTATCTATATTTAAGGGAGAAAAATGTTAATTTATCTAATCCTATAGGAGATGTCTCAAATAGGTCAGATGAATCATGATCTAAAAGAGTTTGTTTCTCTCTGCACTATTAAAAACAGCAAAGGGAGATGATATTAGATTTAGATGTTAAAATTAGGTGAAAAGAATCTTTCCAACAGTCTGAAGCAAAGTGTTAAAAGATTTCTACAAATAAATGTATGGAACAGCTAACACATCTTCCCAGCTAAAAATTTACTTTAATTCAGCTCTTCTGGAGAATTAATGAATGCAAACATTTTATTTTTCCACAGGAAAATAATTTAAAAAAATATATGTCCCAATATAAAATGCCAGTGCACATGACAGCTAATGGAAAAATGCTATGGTGAGGGCAATGAAGGATAGGAAAGAGAGGTGGAGTGGTATCTGAGATATATCTTTTAGATATATGTCCTGTGTAAAAACCAAAAAAAAGTAATAGCAATAGTAGTTAAACAAGCATCTGAGTGACAAACATGCTAAGAATAAAACAGCATCACCTGCTAGGTGAGGCAGGTCCATTTCTTCAAACCTTACACTACAAACACAAGAATACTTTCTAGATTTAGTTAAGAAAGTTCTATTCTGGAGACCCCAATTATACGAGCCGAGTGATCAGACTAGTGACACAGCATGTTACTTTTGTCTTACCTCTATAAAGAAGATACTAGCTGCTGATGTTGGATGATGATACATATAGACTGTCACGAGGATAGCTGCAGCCACAATGAGAACCAGGACTAGAATGCCGACAATTAAGCCGGCATGAAGTGTTCCACCTTTCTTCTCCGCCGCACTGTCGTCTGTGGAAGCTGCACAAATGGCACACTTATTAGCACAGTATCTTATGTCTTATCCATTCCATTTCACAGCTAGCAACTGAGCATTTGCTTTTTCTGTGTTACAGGCTCCTCATTTTCCACAGCCCAAGTTGGAAAAAGATGTTAGATGTCTCTTTCCCACAACTGAATATTCTCATAATCTTAATGAACAGATATTTCCAAATGTTTTACTAATTCTAACTCAATGAACAAAATTAATATCCTTTCTTTTGAATGCAATCTGGACATTCTGAAGTTCTTAATTACCTTCATAATGATTTTTGCTTTGATTTTCTCATAAAACTGTCACAGTTTTCCTATAGACAAAAAGTACTAATTGAATACGTTTTGAATGTTGTATTTTTTTTTCAAAGCTTCAAGGTGAGACATGCCACAAACCCTTGTGAGGTCTAGCTAATAAATACATTCTGAAAGCCTGATTCATTAGCTTGGAGAGGGGTTTTGAACCACCCTGTGCAACTGAATCAGACAGCCAAAAGTGTAACAGATGGATGTTAAATGACCCTGCAATATTCTAATCTTGGTCTGAATGGAACACTTATCATACCAAAGTATTACAGAAGACCATCCATTTACTAAACTTGATACTGAGAGGCCGCTCATGCTATGCTCCCATCAGGAGAAAAGAGGGCTGTCTCCGTCACTGAAGCAACTTGTCAGCAGTGTTTCCAAATAAGTGACTGGAAATCTTTTAATAACACTGTAACCTGTGTGGAAAAAGTCTCTCAATAAATTAGCCAACATCTGTAGAACTGCTTGTGCTCGGGTATGATCTCTACTTTGGACAACCTGGAGTATCAGAGCAAGTACAAACATGGTGATAAGCAATGATTCTTCAGCATCGTCTTGCAAAAAAGCAGAAGTGCTGTTCTACCCACCACTGCAGGCAAAAGAGCAATTCAGAAGCCCTAGGTTTAAGAAATACCAGCAGACCACTGGTCATTTGGCTTCACACACTTATATCATTCTCCTAATATTCCCATTGCTTTCTGCCTTTCTGGCAATCCTTCAAATCCCCTCCACGCCTTACTCCATACAAAACCTGGCTCTGGTTTTGCTTATGAGAAATTTTCTTTCAATTCCACTTTTAAATTTCCTCTCACCATGCTTGTTTGCCGAGCTGACTATAATGAAAATTGTTGATTTCTGCAGTCATCCTTTTTGTTGTGTCATCCCCCTGAACTATTTGTTTGGTTGTCTTAGAGTGTCATGGTCTGTGAGGTCAGGGACTGTCCCTTTTGTTTGTTCTTGGAAAACAGCTATTGAGTTATGGGTACCACTTCAAACAAGTTACTGTTATTGTTAGTAATAGTAACAACAACTATAACAACAACAACAACTGTACATGGTCTTTTACCATTCATCAGATTGTGACTAGAGCACTCCATGCCAATATTAAAAAAGAGAACTGGAAAATAATAGAAGAAGGGTCTATTGATCTAGGTCCTTATACAGCATTAAATGCCTTGTATGAGGGGCAATAAAAGAAAATAGGAACGGTTAACCTCAGTGTAACAGCTCATCCACGTGTGGCAGCACATTTTCTCACCAGACCAAGGCAGGCTGCATGGCCTAGCAGATTGCACGGCACCATTGTGACAACAGGGAGAAAATGAAAATGAAGATGTATTATCTTAGCCAAGAGCTATTTCTAACTATAACATGGAAGTGAATCTATGGGAGAATGAAGTGATTCATGTAAATTTCCCCTGCTTTTGTCCATATTTCCTCAACCTTGAGTCAGAACAGCTGAAACCCCGCAGCATTGCTCTGCTCTTTCCCATGAAGTCAGTAAGACAGCTTGTGGAGTAAGGAGGTGAGTGACAGAATCAGAGGATAATGTAAAAGAACCCAATAATTTGAGAGGCTAAACTAGGATGTGGGAGGCATTAATGAATCTAATAAAAAATTGCAAGCATGGACCCCCCACTTAGGCACTGCCTAATCCTGAAGGTATCTTTCTTTTTACTGAAAAGTTCATGATTACCTGTTCACACAGGAACTTCAGTTTTAATTTTACTGACTGTGCACATCAAGTTTGAGCTTGGGCATGAACAGGATCCAAGAACCAGGCCCCTCCCTGCCTAAATCCTACAAAGGGACTTACTTAGCTTTCTTAAAGCTTAGTTCAGACAGATGTATAGGAACTTTCAAAAAAGAAAAGCAGTGTCAGCCCTATTTGATTTTTTTTTTTTTTTTAACACAGTACATACAATGAAAATTTCCAGTCCATCCTTTACGTTGCAGTGAAAGAAAGGAGATATTGCCTAGGATGTGGAAGATCTATTTTCAAATGTATTCCCACCCAAAGGGCACTTAAAACACTTCCTGGTAGTTGTAGCACTATGTAGCAAAGGATGCAAGATTCATGGTGGAGACAGGAAAGAAAGCTAACCCTAAAAATGGTTCCTCTAACTTTCAGGCAGCAGAGTCTTTTACTTGACGTAATCATTAATAATTTGTTAAATAGCTATTCACTTTCAGCAGAGAATAGATGAATGTATACAAGCTCCAGTTTTAATTTCTGTTCATGCACTGTAACAATATTTAGTACTTGCACATATATTTCAAATCGCCAAGCAAATGCAAATTAAGCAATTGAAAGGCCATCAAGAAAGGCCTGCTTTATTGTACATGCTCTGGGTTGGGCTATTAATTCCCAGCGATGAGCAGTTAGTTGTGTGAGTCACCCTACTGAGAAGTAACTGCTCCCCAGAAGGAGCAGGGGATTCAGAGTTTGTCTGTCTCATAATTGTCTTTTTGACAGCTTCATACTCTCCGACTCTTCCCTTCAATGCCACACCAGTGCATCATAAACTACTTTATTACTTGTACCCGTTTTCAGGCCAATTTACACTAAATGAGTAATTTGTATTGTTACTATGTTATGGTTGAAGGCAGAACATCATATTCTGCATATTAAAAAATGCTGGACTTCAGCAAATGTCCTAACAAGTCTGTAAAGGCCATCAAATTAATCCCCTTTGATCTGATATTTTCTCAGTGTTTAGCATCCAGCTTTGCAAATGAGAACACTGTCTCTTCCAAGTAACACAGGTGACAACTGCCTGCCCAGATTTCTACTAGTCTAGGGTGGAGCAATACATGGACATCAGTGCAGTGATCAGAATGCCAAATGCAAAAAATAATGAAATACAAGAAATGCTTTTCTTAAATGACAACAAGTGTGAGTAACTTGTAATTTCCATAATCGAAATTCAGTTCATTGACCCCAGGGCTCAAATACTCATGAGAAATTGATTTCACTCTCTTTGCACAGAGACAATAAACAGTGTTGTCAACTTTGAAAATACTCTCTGCTGTAAAATCAACTGACAGTTCTTTTAAAAAGCCACCAAGGGAAATAGATGAAAAAAACAGACACCAAAAATTTTTCAGGTGCAGAAATCTTATTAAGATTATCACAGCACATCTGCTGTTCCAGGCAAGGCTAAACCCGTGGGAGGATATTTGTCTTATGACCAATCCTTTCCCAAAAGGAACTTTCTCAGTGGAACTTTCCCCTAACTTTCCTTTTCTTGTGCTCAAAAAAGCAATTGTTACATCCAATATGCTCTATTTATAACTCCTCCTCTAATTCTTACATGTATAAGCCTTTATACATGTATAAAACTTCTGCTGAAGGAGCATGTTAACATCTGCAAGGTTAGTCTGCTTCTCATTAGGTGCTGAATGACAGCACAGAAACAGCAAGTAACTTTTTTTCCCAAATACAAAGGCACACAATACAAACATGAAATAACTGTTCTCCTGCTGGCATGCTGTTTAAAAAATAAAAGTGAAAACACAATAAAAATGTTCTCATTGTTTGCATGATAAACACATAAAGACTATATAATCTTTGGTTTTATATTACTATACTATGTCTCTACTTAGAGTCAGGTTAGCTTCTTTTGGCGCATGAAAAACAAAAAACTCAAGGATTTATCATGGATGAAAATCTTGTCCTGGTTCATGGGGACTGGGATGCTGACTTTAACAGGAACAAAGGTGTGTACAAAGTGGGACTGTTATTTAGAGTGTTTGTAAACACATTGTGGATACTTTCTCAATATTGTTTATCTCACTATCGCATATTAACCATTGGGATCTGCAAAATAATGAAATACAATGTTTTCTATTATCTAAATTTAAGGTTTACACAAAGTTTCTATTGTGATAGTTTTATATATGAGAAAACAAAATTGTGATACATACATGTACACCTCTCATGATATGAGATGGAGAAAAGTTTACTTACCAGAGATTAATATCTCTGTCTGTGAGACCAGTGATACAAAAAAGTTTTATGGTAAAAATGGAGGAAAAATAGGTGAAGTTCTGTTACCTCCTGGCTAGAAGCTTTCCTTTATATAAAGTGACATGGAACCAAGGGCAAATGACAGACAAAAAGTAGAATTTCATTGTGTGGACTTGGAAAATAAAGCTTTGCTTTTTCCCTCCAAGAGCCATATCATTCCTTTTTGCTCTTGCATTTTGATCAGATGGTTAAAAGCTCCAGTTCAAACTCACTTCTTATATGCATGTGCATCTTTAAGGGATAAAATGCAATACGCTATTTGACCCTCCTGACTGACACAGCTATGCTAGCAAAGCCAGGGATACAGATGACCTAAATAGCAGCAATCAGCCTAAAGATGATAAATCAGTACTGAGCTTTGTTCTTTACTCCCCTCTTTTTACCAGATGAATGCACTTTCATGGCAAATCCCTGAATTTGTCACAAAGAGATAGAGAACCGTGCAATTTCTTCTCATATAGGAATGCTTTATGATAAAAGGAGTGTTTGCTGTTAGGTCACGTGGCAGCAATTGGCTGAATTCTTAATGTTCATCAAAACCTATAATTTTTTTAGCTGGTTGGTCAGATGAATATGACACTGTACGTGGCACTGGTGAGGCCACACCTTGAATACTGTGTTCTGTTTTGGGCCTCTCACTACGAGAAAGACTGAGGTGCTGGAACATGCCCAAAGAAGAGCAACGAAGCTGGTGAAGGGTCTAGAGCACAAGTCTGACGAGGAGTGGCTGAGGGAACTGGGGTTGTTTAGCCTGGAGAAAAGGAGGCTCAGGGGAGACCTTATTGCTCTCTACAACTACCTGAAAGGAGGTTGTAGTGAGGTGGGTGTTGGTCTCTTTTCCCAAGTAGCAAGTGATAGGACAAGAGGAAATGGCCTCAAGTTGCACCAGGGGAAGTTTAGATTGGATATTAGGAAATATTTCTTCACCGAAAGGGTTGTCAGGCATTGGAAGAGGCTGCCCAGGGAAGTGGTTGAGTCACCATCCCTGGAGGTATTTAAAAGACATGTAGATGTGGTGCTTAGGGACATGGTTTAGCAGTGGACTCGGCAGTCTTAGGTTAACAGTTGGACTCAATGATCTTAAAGGTCTTTTCCAACCTAAATGATTCTATGATTCTATCACATGGGTATAAGAGCATCTGTGCAGCACTATTGGTACAGAAATGCTGGTTCATTAAGTTGACAGTGTTTCTGGCATGTTCTTAGTTTTATGGCAAAATGGGTCCGGATACAACTGCATGAAAATAGCTCCTACAGATGAAGCAGACTGGAAAAAATGTATAGGTACAGGTATAACCATGTCTACAGTAGAGACTTATGTACTCTTTTACCCTTATCACTTATAAGTATGCAGTACATAAATTAAACATTACAGAAACAGAATGTGTGATAATATTTTCAGAACCTCCATGCAAACACGGATTTTTTAATAGTTTAGTTGCTAACTGCAGAACTTCCCTTGCATTCCTTAATGTACACATTAGGTAATGACTATTTTGGTACTGACCATGATTTTGAAGCTGTAGTATGTCCAGCTTTATAAAAATACATTTATTAATTAAAGTAGATTGTGCCATACTATTAATACTAATGCAAAACAAGTTTCTTATTGTTTTTACACAAAAACCACTATCCTTCAAATACTGGCTTAGGAAAGTAAGACATGCTTATACATTATTGTTACTATAATTATATATCATTACATTCTATATAAACATTTAACATGATAGTTCATATTTTCAAAGAGCTTGCAAACAAATTGCCAATACCCAATCCACAGAATCTAAAATTAGGTGGAATTAAATACAGATAGAGTAGATCTCTAAGGAAAAGTCACATTTTAGTCACAGCCATTTTTTTGATTGGAACTATGCAAAAACTGTCCTGATAGTATCTCAAAGGGGAGCTTCTTTGCATCATTATTTCAACTGGAAAATTATTATAGAATCACAGAAACTTGACGATCCTTAAAGAAGGTAGCATTTAGGTCACTTAAAACTTGCTGTGACAACACAATATAACTCTCTTTTATATTGTTCACAGGGATGCCATTCTCCATCAGAGACTGTAAGTTTTGTAATTCACTCTGTATAAAATATCTCAGTCTGAAGTCCTGAGCTGTGGGGGAAAGTGAGATATACTGAAAGGTGATTTTTTAGCTGCCCATTTCTATTTGTTGATTGGGTGCTGGGAACTACTTTTGCTAGTTATATACATTTGATGTATAAACAAATGCATCTACTGCATGCTATTCGATGTATCAGAAATCTATGGTAATATAAACCCAGCTTTTCAGAAGTGATCTAAGCAAGTAATTAAGCAATTTTCATCCCTCTCTGAGGTTTATTTCAGGGTAATAAAACTGTCTGCCATTGACAGTGCTGGAACATTCTGATTTTGGGAATATCAGATGAATCTGGCAGGTCAAACCTGTCTCTCCTCACTCCTATCCCTGTTATCTGTCTGATATACTACTGTACCTATGTTAATCTCATTCAACCATCCTTACACCCACAGCTGTTCTTCTTCCATAGCCATCCTTGGACTGTTATTGGTCTGGTTCCTCTCATCCAGGACCTCCAGGGTGTCTGATAGCTGTTTCACAGAATCATAGAATCATTTAGGTTGGAAAAGACCTTTAAGGTCATCAGGTCCAACCATAAACCTAGCACTGCCAAGTCCACCACTAAACCATGTCCCTAAGCACCATGTCTACACATCTTTTAAATACCTCCAGGGATGGTGACTCAACCACTTCCCTGGGCAGCCTCTTCCAGTGCTTGACAACCCTTTCAGTGAAGAAATATTTCCTAATATCCAATCTAAACATCCCCTGGTGCAACTTGAGGCCATTTCCTCTCATCCTATCACTTGCTACTTGGGAAAAGAGACCAACACTCACCTCGCTACAACCTCCTTTCAGTTAGTGGTAGAGAGCAATAAGCTCTCCCCTGAGCCTCCTTTTCTCCAGGCTAAACAACCCCAGTTCCCTCAGCTGCTCCTCATCATACTTGTGCTCTATACTCTTCACCAGCTTCGTTGCTCTTCTTTGGACAGGAATGAGAAGCACGTTTCCACATGAGAGATCTCTACAAGCCATTTGGCAACACCTCCTCTCCATGTGTTTGCTCTCCTCTTTGGGCAGCCAAAGAGCAGACACCCTCTCTTGCTGCATGGGGTGGGGCCAACCTGCACCTACAGATCCAAGTTCACTGCACCAGCCCTCCACCCTATTACGTCCTTTCTAGCCTGGAAGCTGTATCACCCTATTTGCATGACCATGGCTTTGAGTTAATGTGCTCCTGCAAAGAGGGAGGACATAATGTTTAGGACAGCTGAGCACACAGGGTTACAGCCTACAGTGAACTCAGCAGAGCCACTGGATTTTTCCCCTCTTTTGGGCCTCCCTTTACATCTGGAATGTGAGTTTACCCGGAAACTGCTTGTTTTATGGGGCAGGTATATGGTTCTCCAAACCTACGCTTTTTTCCTGTACATAATGCAGATTCCTTAACAGATGATTAATGACGACCTACATACAGTGACTGTGGGAGGGAATAAGGGAATGTACAGTTAGAAGGAATCTCCAGAGGCTCAGAGGACTCTCCATTAAAATGTTCTCTCTACATCTTTTAGGAACAGCCTGCTCTGGACTTATCTTCTTCACAGTAATGGAGTGTGATTGTCTTGCTTTTGTGGGTTCATTCCCTTAGTATTTGTTAACATTTTGAGGTTAAGCCATTGCTACACTTTACTTGGTTTCATGATGATTTATAAAGTTATGGCTCAGTTAATGCTTTAAAAATTGGTTTCCAATTGCATGTAAGGAATGAAAGGTGGTCTTTGAGTGAGAATATTACAAACTGTAACCCACAAATGCTGAATTCAATATCTGGCTTTGCTATCAATTTTCTGTAGGACCCAGGGCAACTCAGTAAGTCTCTCCAAGACTGATCAACTGCTTAGTGCAGCAAATGGATGAGAGTGCACTAAAATAAAATCCCTCTGTTTACAGATGACAGCACTCTAAATGTGTTAGCTAAGGACCCTCATTCTGCTCTAAAATATCACCTAACGCTACAACAGTTGTGTGGTGGGTTGGCCCTGGCTTGATGCCAGGTGCCCACCAAAGCCACTCTATCACTCCTCCTCCTCAGTGGGACAAAGGAGAGAAAATATAATGAAAGACTCGTGGGTTGACATAAGGACAGGGAGAGCACTCACCAGTTACTGTCACAGGCAAAACAGACTTGACTTGGGGAAATTAGTTTAATGTATGACCAATCAAATCAGAGTAGGATAATGGGAAAAATCCCCAAATCTTAAAAACACCTTCTCCCCACACCTCCCTTCTTCCTGGGCTTAACTTTACTCCTGATTTTCTCTACCTCCTCCCCTCCAGCAGCGCAGAGGAATGGGGAATAGGGGTTTCAGTCAGTTCATCACATGCTGTCTCTGCCACTCCTTCCTCCTCAGGGGGAGGACTCCTCACACTCTTCCCCTGCTCCAGCGTGGGGTCCCTCCTATGGGAGACAGTCCTCCACAAACTTCTCCAACATGAGTCCTTCCCACGGGCTACAGTTCTTCACGAACTGCTCCAGTATGGGTCCCTTCCACGGGGTGCAGTCCTTCAGGAACAGGCTGCTCCACGGGGTCACAAGTCCTGCTAGCAAACCTGCTCCAGTGTGGGCTCCTCTCTCCATGGGTCCACAGGTCCTGCCAGGAGCCTGCTCCAGCACGGGCTTCCCACTGGGTCATAGCCTCCTTCAGGCACATCCACCTGCTCTGGCGTGGGGTCCTCCACGGGCTGCAGGTGGATATCTGCTCCACTGTTAGCCTCTGTGGGCTGCAGGGGGACAGCCTGCCCCACCATGGTCTTCACCACAGGCTGCAGGGGAATCTCTGCTCTGGTGCCTGGAGTACCTTCTCCCCCTTCTTCTTCACTGACCTTGGTGTCTGCATAGTTGTTCCTCTCACATGTTCTCACTTCTCTCTTCTCTGACTGCAGTTGTGCAGGTTTTTTTCCCCCTTATCCCCCCCTTAATATGTTATCCCAGAGGCATTACCGCTGTTGCTGATTGGCTTGACCTTGTCCAGCGGCAGGTCTGTCTTGGAGCTGGCTGGCATCGGCTCTATTGGACATAGGGGAAGCTTTTAGCAGCTTCTTATAGAAGCCACACCTGCAGCCCCCCTGCTACCAAAACCTTGCCACGCAAACCCAATACAAGTTGTCATCAAGGTTAATTTTAGTTTGAGTCACTTGAGGCCACTTAAGCTGTTACAATACTTAGTAGCATCAAGCAATGGCCATCACAAAGCTCAATATTGTACAATATTGTACCATGCCATTTGGCCTGGCAAGGCAGCTGGCTGTTGCTAAATCCAGAGGAGCAGAAAGTTACCAGATTACAAGAATTTCAATTCAGTCAGCGCATTGACTCCTCTTAACACTACTGAAAGCAAACACAAGACAATCAGGTCAAGCACGCTGTTCCCCTCTAAAGCTGTGTCTAATGCTTCCAGAGTTACTTACCCCCACGCCTCCCCCACTTTGTGGATACAGAACAACTTGTGACTGCACTGTGACAGCAATAGGAGCAGATGATAAAACATTAAGTAATGCAGCCTTGTCTTAAAAGTTTATCCAGTCTATTACATTTAGCCCTCCATAAGATCTCCATTTAGATCTACACATGGTTTTTCACATGAACCCTTTGAGCTGGTACAAAGTCCACAAATTGTACGTGTTTAACAAAATCAGTTAGATGTGTGCCTTTACAGCAAAGTCATGAGAGCTGTAGGAGCGGATACTGTATATCATTTTATATCTGGCTTAGAAAACCAGACAAACGGAACTGGTTTAAGTCAGACTTCAGTATAAGTCAAAGTGTCTACCCATGGTTGTTCTGGTTTAGCTAAACTGTTTTAACATCATGCTTCTTTAACCTAATGTAGATATAATGCCTAATATGATGTAAAAATGCCCTTTTGTGCTAGAGGCAGAAAGGGACATTTGCTTTCTAGCGGAAACATTCCAGTACCACTACTTTGGAAGACCTCTGCCATTATTTGATTGACTTTCTGCAGATTGGATTGATGTTTTTTACATATGATGTGATGATAGCTGTAATAAGATGATCACAGCAAAATTGGGATGCAGTGGAGATGCAAGAAATTCTGGAAAAGACACAAATGTCTTGTTCTAAGTAACATTTAAGTACAATCCAAAGTACCATGAAACAAACAGAAAATAACACAATTTGTTAATGCTACCAACTTAAATGTCCTAAGAATAAAGATTATTATTCCATGATTCTATTTTTTACCCAGAATGGATGAGTTCAGCACTTTTCATTTGTATTTGCTTTAAAAAACACATAGGTAGCTGTCCTGGTTTCAGCTGAGATAGAGTTAATTTTCTTTATAGTGGCTGGTATGGGGCTATGTTTTGGATTTGTGCTGAAAACAGTGTTGATAATACAGAGATGTTTCAGTTGTTGCTGCACTAGTCAAGGACTTTTCAGCTTCCCGTGCTCTGCCAGGTGCACAAGAAGCTGGGAGGGGACACAGCCAGGACAGTTGATCCAAACTGACCAAAGGGCTATTCCATACCACATGACGTCATGCTCAGTATATAAAGCTGGGGAAGAAGAAGGAAGGGGGGGACATTAGGAGTGATGGCGTTTGTCTTCCCAAGTAACCATTACGCGTGATGGAGCCCTGCTTTCCTGGAGATGGCTGAACACCTGCCTGCCCATGGGAAGGAGTGAATGAATTCCTTGCTTTGCTTTGCTTGCGTGCGCAGCTTTTGCTTTACCTGTTAAACTGTTATTATCTCACCCCTCGAGTTTTCTTACTTTTGCTCTTCCGATTCTCTCCCCCATCCCACCAGGGGGGAGTGAGCGAGCGGCTGCGTGGTGCTTAGTTGCTGGCTGGGGCTAAACCACGACAGTAGCCCACTGGCCATTGCGTATAATACATATAATACGTTTCTTCCTGTGTCTGATGCACAAGGAAGATAAGAATATTTATATCAGCGGCTGTTGCTTTTCCAAGCTTATGTTCTTGGCTTTGGAAGGCTTCATTTCAACAAGACATCTGCCAGCAGGCACTGATGTAGTATCATACTGAACACCAGCAAGTCTGTATATGCTTTCCTTAAGTCACAAGATTTCCTGAGAAGGAAGAACTTGAATTACACTGGGGACATCATTTCATGTTTCTTACAGCAACATACACTTTTTCCTAAGTATAATGCTTTCCCATTCTGAGGGCTACAGCTGAACTTGCAGAAAGCAGTGAGCAGCATTCAGCAAATTGCTTGGGGTCTAAAGTTCAACTTTGATCATGCTTTGATCATACTGAAGAAAACAAGAGATCTCTCTAATATATCTTAAGACCTGTCTCTAACTAGTGCTGAGAATAGACTGCTGAGAAATGATAGAGGAGGAACAGCTTGGAAATGCTCAGGGAGAAACAGAGAATATAATGTGGAGATGTATCAACATTTCTTAGCGTGTAATCTACAGTGTGAAATACAATATATGGGAAGACTCGCTGACTTGAGTTATATTTTATTTGTTCCCTTTGGAATTTTCCCCCTACCTAAATATAAGAAAAAGGGTAAAAAAATCCCATAAACTGTTTACAGGGCTCTTTCTGTTTTATTTGATAATCAAGGTGGCTAATTGTTCTTCTTGAATCTACCATTCTTCATATTCTTATCCTATTAACACATTTCTATTCATCACCACCTATTTTGCTTATCTCTGTGTTCTGATACTTTTCTCTAGGTCTTCTTCTATTTCCATCACTACTGAAACTATTTCAAAGCTGCTCCTTGATAAGACATTTTTTATACAAGCACTGCATATAGTACAGCATAGATAAAGTAAACTTTATGACAAGTTGTCTTGAAGGAAATCCTTGCTTGCCTAAAATTGTATGAACCCTGCAATTTTAGGGGAACACCAGCAGTTTCGAGTAAGTGGAACATAAAGAAGTATACATGTAATTACATAAGCCATAACCTAATCTCAACAGGATTTTTGCAATAATGGTAAAAACCTTAAATTCTCCTTTTTTTCATGAGAGAAGAGTGGAAGAAGAGGTCTGAATTTCGGCCTGCCAGGTTTCTGGACAGGAATGGAAACAGAACACATTAGCTAGAACACCCTGAAGAGAGTTAATGTAAGGAAACCTTGGGTACCTACAGGTGAGATACCCACTCTTAGCATGTCATTTAGATTTTTCTCTGTAGCTGATTGACCTAGGCACCTCTATATAGCAACTTATCCCACTTTGGGTACTTCTTTTAGGATAACATGAATGACCTCCTCTTGCCTATTGCTTGCCACTGGCTATGAGAAAGGCCCAAAAGAAGAGCTTGTGGCTTTCTGGCTAACACCAGATGAGATGAAGTTTCTGGAAGGTAATTTCCTATGGCTAGGCCAAGATCTGATGATAAAAAAAAGCCATATCCTGTGAATCTTATCCCATACAAGGTCCACTTTAAAATATTTTTAAACCACCACGAAGATTAGGTTTAGTATTGTTTAATTTAACGTTTTTTTACTTTAAAATTGGAGAGAACTCAGCTAATCTGTAGTGATTATATACTGAGTTAGCTGTTTTGGACTGAGTTAGCTATTTTAGACTGTGTGGTCATAATAACTTCTGTTATGTCAAAAATAATTGTTTTCCCTAAAAGGTTGACTTGTCTCTTTGTTGTAACAGGTCTCATTTTCTGGGTCATTCAGAAACTTAACATATTAGAAATAAATAAATTAGATTATTATTAGCAGGCATGAAGAAGTGTTCACTTGTCACAGCTGGAGTTCAGGTACTCAAGAAAAACAGGACTGAGTCGTCTCCATAATTTGTCAAGAATTCTTATGGTAGGAAGAGCTCAGACTGCAATTTTTAAGGGAAATTAAGAAGACAGATGACTAATGGGAGCTAGTGTCCAGGCATAGGGGACTATTTAAAAAAAAAATAGCCTTGGGTAAATTTATCACTGTATATAAGGTATATAAAAGTACTCTTTTTTTCAAAACTTGGGTCTGCATTTTGGTAATTTCTTACAGTTTCCTAATCTTTCAAACTCAAATTAAGCTCTGTATAGCACTAACTTTAATCCTGTACATTGTTAATGTTTATATCTAGACCATCTTTGAAAAAGTCCACCACAGAGTGTAAGCAGCAGGGCACAGACATTTCCTAGCACTACATATGCTGGAGTGGACTTGTTCACAAATAAAATAGCTTTCTCCCTCTGGTAGGTGGTTTTTGTATAGCTTTACTTTTTTGTAACAGTAATTTCTGTACATCTTGATGAATGAGAAGTGTAGCAGTTTCTCTGACGCTGTCAAACACACATGCACTTTTCTATTGAGTTATAAAGTTGAAGGATTGAGAGGGACTCATAGCAATCAAATCATCACAATAAGATGTCTAAAAAGGTCAAATAAAATGTCTAGATGTGCTGGCCAATCATCTAAATCATCCACCAAAGAGTTCTCAACAGGGAAATACAGCATTATTGTATAGCCACAGCCGATTGGTCACAATTTTTATGAAAAATTAGGCTTTTAAACTGTTTAGTCAGCTGTGTGGTAAGAAAAATGAAAAAAAACCCCAACAGAATCTGCAATTAATAATACAAATATACACTTGTAGTGCTGGACATATCTTAAAACTTACAAAATGCTTGTTATTTTAAAGAGACTTAAGATTTAACACAAATGTGATGGCATGTCAGCTGTATTTTAAAATGGTTTAGGCATGTATTAGCCATCTCTCGTGTCTATGAAGAAAGAAGCAAGACAGAAGAAAAAGAAACAAGCAAATCTGAAATGTATATTAAAATATTCTACATAAGATTGTGCATGAATTACAGCACTAACTTGCTAGTGATTTTCTCATATAATTAAAAGGTCAAAGCAGTTTGACCTGAACTCAAAATTTAATTTAAATTTAGTTGCTGTTTTACAACATTTCGTTTCAGAAGTTCTAGGCAGAGGTGAGATGCAGAATTTCTATAGAATCCTTTTGTTGTACCTAAGCAGATATTGACTGCTATCATCCAAGGACACATCAAGCTATAGGCCATCATTGATCCAATATAGCTTTGGTTTTCCATTATAAAAGGTTCCCTTTCATTTGAGTTTTAAAGGATCTAGTGTGAGAAAGTAAAGACCCTGTATTCGTGACCTGAAATAATCTACTCGTTATGAAAGGCTGGCAAATCACAGAGAATCAAAGAACGTGCCTGTGGCTGCAGAGGTTTTATCTGAGCCTAATCTAGGGGTCGCTGAAAAATTCAATGCATAATTGAAGATTCATCAAAAAGAACTTCTCAGATTAAAAGCTACTTTTATTGTGTGAATGAGAAATCCTGGTGTGTTGCTTTGCTTCCATGTTTTTTGAAGTCCGTTTCTTTTTTTAAATTTCAAGAATAAAAGAAACAGCTCAAGGAAAATGAATAATCACATCAGGTGCGGGTTTGTCCTTCTAAAATGCAGCAGCTTTCTGCGCGGAAATGGACTTTCGATGTTTAAGATAAGTGGTGCCACAAACCCTACCACCTCACTCTACCAAGTAGGCCACAGCCATCCCTCACTTGCTCTAGTATTCATCACTTTGCTTTCACAGGATTTTTATTTTCAGATCCTGGGAAAAGAGTAAACAAGTGAAAAAATAATCCTGTTGCAATTCCCAAACCAAAAGAGGCATGGAATGTGGTTTCTAAAGCCCACCTGTTGAATTATTTTTTGTATAACAGCATACTATTCTGAGCTGTTCATGAGATGTTCAAGACGGAGAGCTGCCTTGTCCCAGGCCAGCCACCTGCCATGGAGCAATGGCTCGCAGGGCAGAGCATGGGTACAGCTCAGCTGGGAATGCGCCTCATGTACATAGCAGACACGAAATGGGAGAGTGAAGTGCTGACTGACTCACCCTGTCTATTTATCTTTAAGAGCACTGAAGCACTTCTCACAACAAAATGAAAAGCAATTTGCTTTCAAGAATAAGGGAAAGAAAGGTTCAGGGACATTCCCATGGACAAAATGCCTAAAAGTACTACCCTGAGTTTATAGATGACCTTATTCCAAGGGACCACTTATGTGTCAAAGCCATGTCAAACAACAACACTGCCAACAAATGGACAATTCAATGCCCAGTACTGCATGTGACCAGCTATGCTGTGGTTAGTGACAGCAAAATGACAGAGGAGCGACTGGCGGGGAAGGGGATGGCAACTGCCTCCTGTGGAGTGAGCAGATCTCTAATTTGAGGGATGAGAAAATAATGGCTGAATATTACTGAAAAACAAACGACAGGAAAACAGACCAAAATGCTAAGTGGCATCTGCACACTGTTTTTTCAAAACTTGAACAATTCTGTGAAGGCCCTGAGGGACCACTGTGCTTCAGCTGTCCTGACCCACCTTACCTGGGACCTCTGTCCATGGGGTTGGGGACTCCATGTAAGCACAAGCCCAAGCCTAAGCTATGCTGTAAGTGAACCGTACTCAGCCCCATCTTTGATCTTGTCTCCTGGACCAACCTTGGATCTATGCTGAAGGCGGCTTGTCTCCAGTCCTCTCCCTGGCCACGTCTCCTTTGACGGACCTTGGAGCTGTGTTGTAGCCTTATCTCTGTCCCGATCTCTTTTTGTTGCTGACCAGACTCCTTGTATGGACCTGGTTCATCACCTCACCTCCTGTGGCACTGCTGACCGGAGCTGCTTCCTTTGGTCCTTGCCTGAGCTGTGCTGCTGGCTGCTGTGCCTCGCCTGCTCCCTCGCTGCTCCCAGCCTTGCCTTGCCAACCTGGCTTCCTGCCGTGACCCCGGGCCTGCCTTGTCACTGCAGGCTTGGCAGATGGTCACTAGTCTGTGGCTGACCCCAGCTGCTGCCCCTTAGCTGCTGGACTCACCCCACGCCCTGTTCGTGCCTGCTGCCCTGCTTGCTGCCGGTTCCCCTGCCCCTGGGGGAAGCTCAGTGCTCCCTGCCCGGAGGAAAGGCAATCAAAGCCAACAAAATTCCCCTTTATATCAGTGGAAATATACTTTATTTCAATTTGCTCAGGAAATCATCCTCTGCTTTGATAGACCATTTTAAAGCCTGCAGAAATCAACCTAAATCTTTCCTTTCTCCTCAGCAAGCTCTACATCGGCAGTGAATACAGACGCAGTCTGCATCTAATGACTCAGTCCTATTCTAACTAATAGCAAAATTCTCATCAGCTTCAAAGGGAGAAGGAACAAACCTCAGGTCTCAGTCCTTGAACCCACAAAGAAGATGACAAAAGCAGTCCCCTGCAGAGGCTCATTTAACAGAGGTCTTTATCAATAAGATAAGGTGATCTTATTAAATTGCATGGGGAATGTGCATGGAGAAATACAAGATCTCTGCTAGTACAGAGACACAGATATAAAATGGATATGTTTATTAACAAAATGTCATGTAATAATTCACTACTATGAATAAGTTTATAACACAATATTATTATTTAGAACTAGCATCATATCCTCTCTTAATACAGTTAAATAGTACTGTATTAGAATACAGTTAATACCTGTATTAATACAGTTAAAAATTTACTAAATATGTCCATATTTGGAAGTTAATTAAACCTGCTGTTTTATTAAAGAGTTATAAAGAGAGTTGTAAATGTTTAATTTACTAAGCATTTGCTAAGCTTATTTGCCCTGCTGCTCTTCGATATAGACGTGGAAGGTTGAAGTCCTTTGGGAGTCTGGTAAAAGCTATTTCTACAATCTGATTTTGATTAATGAAGTTCAGTGGTGTATAAATTGACAAACTACTGACATTATTTACAGACAAAAAAATAATCTCTTACCTCCATTGTCTTTTAGGTGCAGTGCTATCTTGGTGTCATCTATAAAGGAAATTCAAAGTTAGTTGTAGGAAAATGCATTTTTCTAGGTCATGACTCATTTTAGGAATGACTTTCTAATATCAAAGAACTTTCACAATTAGAAAATTATTTGGTACTCAATGAGAATTAGATTGTGGTGTTCTTACTTATACTGAGCAATGCTTAACTTCTTTACTACTAAAAAAATATTTATGAAAGTGTTAAGTATAAAGGAAGATTCAAAATACAGGCAAATAAGGGTCTGTCTCATAACACTTACAAATAATTAATTAATGTTACATGTTCATACATAGCTTGAACATTCTATCATATTAAGGACTGTAGGAACTACCAGATGACAATAAAATAAAACAATGACTTAGTTCCTCTTGTAAGAATCATGAAAAGTTCTACCAGTTTTAAATCCTATTTATTTCTGTATTCCTGTTCTTGCTGTGAGCTTTAATGAACAAAATGCCAGGGAATAATGCTGCTAATGCAGTCCAAATTCCTGCACCGACAGTTTCTAAACTTGTCTTGCTGCACACAAAACCAGCCTTTCTTATCTGTAGATTCCCACCCTGAAATGCCTTCAGTTCAAATTTTCCAGTCACAGGCCACTTAAAAAATCTGCCTGTACCTGGTACCTTTTCTTGTGTTGACATACAATTCCAACAGGCACCCCCCCCCCCCCTTTTATAGATGCTAAGATACTATTTGATTACTCTGGGTTAGCTTTTCTACCCAGCTGGATTTTCCCCAGAAGCAGGAAAGCAGGATATCTCAACTACAGAAAGGCAAGATTTAAGCAGCCAGTGGAACAAGGGTGAGAACTGACACACCATCGCTTACCCAGTTAATTCAGTTCAGAAGCTTATAGAAACTATTTCACAACAGTGAGCGCTACATGAAAAGAACAGCGTCAACTGACTGAAAAAAAGTAAACAGGCAAATTTCAAATAAGTTTTTAATTTGGGTTATCTCTAATTTTCACCTGGCTAAATAGAATACCCAAAGGGATTAAAAATTCATTAACGTCTGTGACGGGAGTTTCTTCACTAACTTTAGCAGGGCCCTCTCCATCTACTATTTCAACAGGTTTTGGACTATGGCCTGATGGTTAAAGGAACACAAGCAAATTGTAACCACAAGTTCTCCAGAAGTCTGCCTGGCTTGTCCAAGTGCCCCCAGCACTGCCCCCTCCTCCAGCGGTCACCCCCTTTGCACCTTACTGTTGCGAGAGGAAGTTGCAATTTAAAAGCAGTAGCAGATATTGCCTTGACTGCAATTCCCCACTCCTTCCACTGCCCCAAAGAGAAAAGGTCAACACGAACACGTACTTAAGGGAAATACATTTCTTTTAGACTTGGAAATGATGTGTTTGCACTATAGAATAATGCAGTGTATACACTTCACCTTCTGTGGGCAGGCTAGTTGGCAGATGGGAAGAGGTGGATCCTCTGGTGGTTGTTAAAACTCTGAACTTTGTGGTGGTTGGCAGAAGGGTGGTGGTGGAGTATGGAGGTGTTTCAGTTGTGTCTGTATTCTTCTCACAAATCTTATCTTTTGACTGTTGGAAAACAACAAAAACAAAGAAGAGAAAATTAATTCTCAGTGGAGACTGTCCCCGAATGAAGAATTTAAGCGTGGACAAGCTGTCAGGATAAAAAGAATGAAAACGGAAACACTAAATCAAGGAATTTAAAGAGCTTTTTCTTTTCTTTTTTTTTTTTTTCCCTTTGAAGTGCTCTACACAGCATTCAGCAACATATATTTTTCATTTAGCTGCAAAACTTACAATGCTCAATTGTTAATGACAAGGCTTCAAAGTCGTCCCTGAATGTCAAATATGTTATTTCCCCCAATCAGATTTTAACATCTAAGATTATCATTCAAATTTTCACTCTTCTATTGTGAATGCTCACTGCCATTGGTCTGGGTGCCATAACACATGTTAAAAAAGATAGGTGGGAATTAAACTGTAGGTCTTCATAGTGAATAATGTGTAGTTAACTGGAGCACTTAATTAGGCTTTACATGCAGTTATCACAGAAGAATATGCATATATGTGTAAAATGTGTGCATGTATCCAGCCTATAGAATATTTATATACCACACTATAGAGCAACACATTCACTATGTGCCTATTAATTCTATATAATATCAAAAATTCACATATTATATGTGTATATAATATAACAGCTATTATATAAAACATAAGTATTACAAAATATAAACTATAAATTATAATAATCATACAAATGATTATATTATTTTAGCACACCATAAATAATATTCACCGTCATATAATAGTTTAACTTTTATTTTCGTGGGCAAATATTTCGATACAAATCTTGAGTCTTTTTATTTTTAAATTTCTGGACACTTTTAAAATTCTGCAGGTGTAATGAATATTTTCTTTTATGGATCACACAGTCCTGCAGGAAAATACATCCAATTAACTAGCAGGAAATACTGGAACTGCCTGTAACTCCTGCTGTCCCCATTCATTTTAATGAGAAGTGGTAGCCCAGAAAGGCTGTTAATTTTCTTGGGATCTGTCTGTCAAAACCCAGTGGGTGTTGTCTTTCTTTTAATATGTATGGGTATTTTATTGTCCTTTGTTTTACAAGAAACAATATATTACATTAAAAAAAGGTAACAGTACCTTCAGTACAACTATTCTTTAATTTTCTTCATGTTTTAGCTTGAAAACCACTGTTAGTTTCACTGATGCAATTTAATCAAAATTTAGCTCAAAATCTATATTACAAAGGAGGAAACATTACCATGAGAATCCTCATTATTCATTCTCTTGAATTAATGTGTCTAAAATTAACCTCTGTGTGCTAATTATTTCAGCAGTCAGCTCAGGCATCATTCTGGAAGATGCTAAGCAAGCTGTTGCTTCTACTCCAGAGACCCTGAAAGCTAGACTGTGACCAGCAGTCAAGTAGCCTGAAACTGCAAATCAAACTATTAGTTTCTCAGATACACTTAGTGTATCAATAGTTTCCTCTCAGATCATGTACTAAGCCTTGGAGCACTAGTTGAGTTTAAATAAGAAGGGAGAAGCAGAATGGGATGCTCCTGTCATACAGAGAGCAGTTTTTGGATAACTTCATCTACAGGCAAAAGTGAGTCCTAGCTAATTATAATCTGGATTAAAGCAATACAAAGGTTGTGCACTATAACAACAAATAGTCCCAGTAACTTTTATTTTATATTCTTGAAAAGGTTGTCCTCCACAGACAAAAAATCTCACAGAAATTCCATTCTCAAATCATCAGTTTACAAACTGCAAAGCTGAAGCTTGAAGCCCATGTAACAAGGCAGTATGTACAATGCAGTTATTTTGCAATTACACTTATAAGAAAAAAAAAGTTCTTCCATCAGACTGGATTTATATCATTACTTCTCTTTGCTTCTACTGAGAATAAAACAGAATGTGCTTTTCTAACTAGACACTTGGGGCTACATTTTGCCCTTAGTTTCACCTGACATTATACTTCAGAAGGGCTATGTTGCTGAAACTCATGACAGAATTTAGTCCTTTCAGCCAAAATGGAAAAGTAACTGCTTTTTTATGGCCATCAGGAGATTAAAAGTGTCATAAATTAATTTGTTCCTATTACCGCACTCCCCAAATGAAAAAAAAAAAAACCAACAAAAAAGAACCTCCAAACCAAAAAACCTTCTAAGGGGAGGACACTAGGAAAGAACCAGCAGTATGATATTTATGTATGTGTCTTGAAAATGAACTGCTCGGGTCCAGGAGTACCTCAAGTACCTCTTTTAGAGGAGGCCCATAGTGCCTGTTTGACAGTTCCCCACTACCACAGTCAGATGTCTCATTCTCTCACTGCCTCTCCAGGAAAGGACATCCAAATGCCTCGTAGTTGTTTGTTTGGGGTTTTGTTTTTGATTTTATTTTTTTTTAAATATCTTTGAAGTAATCTATGTAATTTCTTCTGTACTAAATTATTTGGTCAGGTTTCATAACCAAAATGCAAAACATGCAATGCCTGTTTTTCACTTGAGAATGCTCTGGCAGAGGCTTTTTGGGGATGAAGAACATCACAGTTTCTTCCCCTTTTCTGGCAAGAGTCAGAGATCTAAGAGAAAAACAGTGCAGGGACATTGTTTTAGGGCAGGCTTTCTGGTATTTTTATTTTTTATTTAAAGTATTTTCTCAGAGATAAAATTTTTATTTTGTGTCCATTTTATTCCCTGGAATGGGGAGTGAAATTGCTCAGCCTATTTTTCTTTATTATGCCTTACAGCATTTCCACTGAATGATAAAGATAAATATAGCATGTCTTTGGCCTTGAAACCATGCTTCATAATATGAAGAATTTAGTCAAAAGCATCATAAGTATTTAAAGGGCATCTGATGGGCTGAGGATGTAAACTACTCACATACCTCTTCAGGGCAGCCACTGTCTACCCAATCTTGCCGGTGACGGTCAAATCCACTGGAGCATCTTTAAATGATGAAATAGATAGAAGTTGTCCAGATGGAAATAGGAGGAAAACAAGAACAAGAAAGGAAGGGAGAGGAAGAGAAGACAATGAAAGAGAGAATAAGTAAATGATGTGATTTATTTTAAAATCCATATGCTTTATATGGTATTACTTTTACTCAAGAGGCGGTTGCTTGCAATATGACTCAATCATTTAATCCACTTCAGTGAAGGGCATTTCAATGAATGAGTTATTATTTTAGGTGGCTTTTTTAATTTATAGTTTTTAAATAGGAATGTCTCCCTTCCACTGGATAATTATTCTTAAGACCGCACTGAGCCATAGCACTTTTAAGTCTGATGTCAGCCATATGGATGTAAATTGGTTAAATTATTTCTGTCCAGACTTCTTAGCCAGGAAAATTTAATCCCACAAAGGATGCGGTGAACCAGTCACTGCTTTTATCAGGCAAGGTGATCTGAGACATCAAGATACACATATAACAATGCGATCAATGTTCACAGATTTAGATAACAGCTCCTCTGAACAGCCTTCATGACAATTAGGGAATACTATACAGCTGCTTCTACCTCCTCACTAGCTGCAGAAAACTTAAGTTGCATGCATATTTCTTATCAAATTAGGTGAGGTTAATAACCTGCCTGCAATATCCTTTCTCATTTGCAATATGTAGCGAAGAAATTTTAAAGCAACTTGTAACAGTTTAATATAATGATTCCCCTGGCAATCCCCATCTCACAAGAGTGTTATCAGTGTTTATACAGTAACTTAGCGTTTCCTAGACAACAGGTAGCATTACGAACAGAAAGCATTATTAAAATGGCAAGCAAATAACTAAACCATGATGTCTGACTTTGAAAGAGATTCTCCCCACTTAGGGTTTTAAATTTTTTTGGGTTTTGTTTTTTTTTCTGCATTCGTTTCCTGTACTATTTTGTTATGAGACAGGATGATGTCATTTGGCATCCATGTTCATAACTTACCTGACTGTACAGCAAATAACTTTCTCACTGTCTTTTAATAAGACTAGGCAAGCAAATAAGACCACTGTTATGGTTAGCTGTATTTATGGGGTAATTTTTTGTTCTCAATGAATTGAAAGATGCCAAGACATGCCAAGTACTACCCTACTTCAACTGAGGTAAACAGGGGCATTTGGAAGAATGGAACAGTGGAATCATTTTTATAGTAGGAGAGGATGTTACAAGAGGATGTAAACAATGCTAAAAACACACTTGGGATAATAAACTTCTCCATATAAGTGTTCTGAGCAGACTCTACCATATCTTTGACAAAAGATTTTGAGAAAATGTTGATTCTCTTGTTAGTTGTACTTGCACTGATCCACATTCCATCATTTGCAGTGTTACTAAAAAAATACCCCAACCCTAACAGGTGTCAATTAGCACTCACTCTACAGCAACTGACTTTTCCAAAAACCTATTGCAGTGAAGAAAAAAGATGCCCAAACCAGAAATGTATTCCAGAGAAATAGAGAGACCTCCTTCCCAATGCATGAGAATAAAGGCTACTGTAAAGAGTTTTTTCTTATAGCTGAAGGGTGCGTGAATCAGTGCTATGCTGGGAGCTCAGTGCTGCCTCCCCACCTTTGGGGTGTTCTGCCTCCATGAATGTTTGAGAGAACAAGGAGGACCTTGCTAAGCAGAAAGAAATTATGACGTAACATTCCAGGTATGAATAGAACATATTTTTTTGAAGTCTCAGTCTCTCCTACTTTTCTCTAAAGTTTGAAGAGCTTCATTAGCAATTTCTGTGCCCATCTTGAAGGAGAACTAGACTAATTTTCAGATGTACTGAATACTCACAAACACATTATATTTCAGTCATACTGCTCTGGCTAAAATCTAATGGGTATGAGGATATTCTGTAGGTCTGAAAATCAAGCCCAATGTTTAGACATTACATCAAGCCACTCCATAAATTCCTACAATAGAGGCAATTACTGCAGTTACATATCCATGCTAATTCAAACCCAACTGTACTTAGACCTAGTAGGGATTAAGGACCTTTTATCTTAGATTTTATCTTGTATCTAAATGGTGTCAAACTTAAGGCTCCAAAGATTAAATGAATAAAAGCTTATCCCAAGCGCACTCATTTACAGTTCTTAAGTCTTTTCTGACAAACTACTGAAATACAGTGGCAAGTAACATTGCTGGGGTTGATTTTCCCCCAGGAATTAGCAAACCGCCAAAAGTTGAATGCAACATGCAAGGACTGCTCTTTCACACATCTGAGACACTCTTCAGATGACCCTACCTTAAAGAAAAATACATTAAACCCTGGACACTGTTTAACATTTTCTATTGATGCAATGGTGAGTCCAAAGAATATTATCAGAAAGCAGCTTTATCAGGAACTAGACAGACTCCAAGCAGACCTGTTTGTGAACTTCCTTTGAGGCGTGTATCAATGAGATGTCAGCCATAGCAGATACCATCATTGCCGCGTCGTAGCAGATACTATCATTGCTATGTTGTTGTTGAGTTAGAATTCTGGAAACTGTCATTTCAGTGCACCACCCACTCTACCGACCGCATTTTTAAGACCTTCATCTAGTAACATGGTGATAATTCCCTGTTGCCATTAAAACATTGGAGCAGATTTGATTAGCTATGCCATTTATGCCATCTGTCAACATGGTCATTTTATAACAACTTCATTTTCAAGTGATGACTGAAATCAGCTCCTAGCAAAGCAATAACAAAGATGTTCTAGGAAATGAGAACAGGGACATTCATGAAACGTAAGGAATTCCAGGATTTGTGTGGAACTCGGGAGTACTGGTTCAGGGAGCAAAGGGAGAGTTAAAGTCTCTGCATGTATAGCAGTGATGATTTGGTATAACTAATGCAGCTGAATCTGGCTAACAAGAAAGATGTCAGAAACCTTTCAGTGAACTGTACATAGGCAGAAAGGAGACGGAGATGTCATCAGATCCACCAGATGCCATTTACCTCTATTTGGCAGAGAATATTTAAATGACAAGAAGTGTCTATTCAGTGCATGAGCTGAAATGCTTTGCTGCTTCTCTTTCAAGAGAGTTCAATGAGGATTAATAATAATAATAATAAATCAGATACCCTGTATACAGAAAATTCATCAAGGTTTAACCTGTGAAAGCTAAAAACATAATGGAAAATTACTAGGAAGGAAAGGGACAAAGTCTGGATGGAAAAATCTTTTCACCAGGTTGAGCTGGTATGAAACAATTAAGAGCATTAAAATGCACAACACGTCCTTTAAACCAGCTATTCCCTATTTTTTTTGTTTTTTGCTAGGATATCTGTAACAGCATATGAAGAATGGATTTCTGGGAACTGAAGGGCATTCCAGAAATATGAAATGATTTCTTAAATACCATGTAATTACTCAGCTCAGTTAAAATGTGTATTAACTCCTCTAAATAAAAGATTAACCTGAAGAATTAAATAGAAAATTGAACAGACAGAACTCTTTTCTGCCTTTAACCACTAAGAAAGGCCCATCACATTAGGAAAAGATTAAGACACTTGCTAGGTTGTTTGAATTACTAAAAAAAGAATTAGAACAGTTTAAAGTGGAATTTCTTCCCAAGTGGAGGGAGATAGGAAGCAAAATATAAAAATAAGTATATATATATAAAATATATTTAAAAAAATAAAAATACTGGAACCCTTGAACTTTGTGTCTGTCCAACTGAAAAAAACCCTAATCATAGAAACATTTTTTGAGGAAAAAACCCATTATCTTTGTGCTCCGTCTGGCTTTACCTCCCTTTACAGCAGAACAGGCTCCATTTTGGTTCCTCCACCCTTTGAATATCACTTTCTTGTCACACTGTGCTGTCTGGGAAAAGACTGTATTTTCCTCTCTTTGTTATTTTCCACTTTCTCTTGTCACAAATGCAGAACTTTATCACAGCTCAAAGTGCTTATGAAGTTCATGTGAAGGGTCACTGTGAGTGACTGTGGTATGAATTTGTAAGGTATTTGTATGGTATTTGTGCTTAGCATCTAGCTCAATACACCCAATCATATACCTGAATTCAAGCATAAATGTGTTGTCTGTATTTATCCTTTACTTAAACATACTGCTTAATTAAACTGTACTTCACAATAGGATGACAATTCAAATTGTTAGAAGAGGATTTGCTCCCACCTTGCTGTTATAAGGTAAGAATAGCTAAGATTATTTGCTTTATACACGGATTTTAAACATATAGCACTACAAACAGCCTGTACTATTTTAATGTTTATGAAAAATTCAAATATAGGCATGGTTAATACTTGATGCAGCATATCTGTGTCTACAGCACTGAATTCCATCATTGTCTCAACATTGTGTGCCTCTCAAAATTTCCAACATTCAGGGGATGATAAGGAGGATCAGAGTGGCACAAATTTCATCAGACAATCTTCAACCTGATGATGATTCCACAATTTTATGGGACAATAAAAAATATACCTACATGTTCTGTAAAGTAGTCCTGCAACATCATGTAAATAGGGAAGTGAAAAGATGTTAAAAAAAGCTGTTATGTTGCAGTAAAAGAGATTGAACATGAGTAAGACTCAATATTTGTAACTCTGACACAACATGTGAATAGGCAGTAGGAAATAAGACCTCCCACAGGGAATTCTTGCTGTTAGAAGAGCCTAAGAATAAAAGTGGGCTAAAAGAAGTAAGTTTTATTTCCAATTCAACTAGAAAGAAAGGAAAAAATCCTAGTTAAAGTAAGACTTGGCAGAATTCTGATTAAAGAAGAATAGGAGGATATTTTCTATAATCTTAATGTCAGTTACAACAAGAAAGGAAACATGCTGAAGAGCAGATAATGCATAAAAAAGAAGCTTTTGCTAAAGGCTCTGCTTTGAATAACTAGAAGGAAAAAGAAGGTGTAAGAGGAGGGCCCTAGAGTCAAATTTATGAGATTATGGTATCAGAATTTCCAGCAGAATCAGTAGAAAATGATAACAATCAAACATGTTCTCTGGGAAGGAGCCACACTGGAATTAGTCTCTGTTACTAGATTACATCCTTCACTGCCTTTGACTTTGTGCATTTATACCTGCCCAAAGTGGGTCTAAAGAGTGAACAGCAACAGAAGTTAGGGGAGAATTCTGATCTGTTGGCATTGCTACCTGTTTTGCACACAAGAAATTATTCAAGGTTTGAGGCAAAGAGCTCTGAAGTGGGTGTACTTCACACTCTTGTTGATCCCGACCAGCACAATTAACCTCCCTTTCTCACCTTTACATGATTGTCTGAACTGTTTTCTATCGTTGAGTATTCAAATGATCTCTTCAGTTTTAGGGTGGATGCTCCCATGATCTTACACTTTTTTTCCCAGTATTACATGTTACGTTCCCTTCTGGTTAAATGAATAAAAGTGAGTGGCCAGTTGTATTTTGAAAACTGCTCTATGATGCTTTACACTGACAACCTCAGAGGTACAGTTAGCCTCACTGTACCCATTGCTTTGTGTCTTGCTTAAAAAAAAAAATATGAAGGTCACCTTTGGAGAAAATATTTTCTTCTCTACTTTAGAGATGAGGAAATAAAGCATAGGAGACATGAAATGATTCAGCTGAGATAACACAGAATTCTGTAACAGAACCTAGAGTTAAGCCCAGATTTTCTGCAAACCAGACAAGCATACACTAATTCACAGCTCCTATGCTTCCCATAGTACTCCCAGTCATATGAATTGTACAACTGGGAATGATAGTGAAAAACATCAAGTCTTGAGGGACATACACCAAGGCACAGATCTCATTCACACATTGGCCAAGCTCTCTTTTTTATTCATACACTTTTACTGGGATTTTGCTGCTTTATAAAAAAACACCGATAACATTAACAAGTAGTAGAGTCCTTGGGACAGGATGAAAGTGTCCTGGTGCCTAGAGATAGTATGAAATAGGGCTGTTCACATTTCTGTTATCACACATGAACCCCCAGCAATCGCACAATACATAACATGACTGTTTCAGTACTAGTGGGCATCAGCATCTGAGCTGCTAGAAAGAGAAGTGCAGAGATGTTTTGATTAGGCTAGGTTACTGCTCCTGTTATATCTCATTCACAAATCTAAAAAGAGTAAGAAGTCAAAGGAAGCAGGAGCTATGACAGGAGAAGGAGGCATAATGTGCTAAACTGACTCTATATAAGCCAATGTTTATATGCTTATAATAGTATGCCAGCAAAACAGGAGAGCATTCTGCACAAAGAACATACACAGTTTTGAAACTGCATATTCATACTACTGCATTTGTGGAAAGTATGGATGAATTAGGGTTAAGAAAAACACTTGCTGTAAAGGCTCAGTGAATTCTTCAGCTAGAGAGCAAAAGAAAGGAAGGATATGAATCATCTTGTAACTGGTTATGTTTAAAGGAACTTAAAGTTCAGAAAGTTATTTGTTTCCCAAATTAGTATTGTACTTGCACCTCATTTTTTTTTGAAAAGTGAGTAAAATTCTGAAGTCAACATTCAGCAAGAACAGTCTGCAAAACAGATTACCAAAGAATTACAGAACAGTTGGGGCTCATCAATTTCTTCATTAATTGTACATATTAACATTTGTTGTAATATCTGGTGGGAAGCAAGTGGTTTCATTAATGCTATATGATAATGCTGATATTGGAAGAGTCAATAGACTTGAATAGAGGGGGAACTAATGGTGCACAAAAAACCTTGATATTCAGGAATAATACTGAGAAAACTATGTTTATTTCCCTGAAATTGGGAATATCTCCTACAGGGAAATGTTACAGACTCCCCACTGTTTAGGTGACTGGAAAGATTGATAAAGTATATATGCTATAGAGAATCAGTAGACTATGTTGAGAAATTGAACAGTTTGCCTTAGCAGGTCTTAATCTCAGATTATCCAAATTTTATGAAGAGACATGCAGATTTCAGATTTGTCTAAATAAAAATTTCTGGTGACATTACGTAGGAGTATGTGTATAGCAATATGTAAAATTCAAAATATTATGCTAACAAAAGGAGACTTTTCATTTATGGCCCTTCCTTAAAGAGTAATATTTAGGAGGTTACAAGACAAAGATGATTTCAGTGATGCTCAAGTTATATTGAGGGATACAACCATAAGAGTTTAGCACTTCTGGAAAGCAGTTAAGACTATTGTGATCATTCTGGTTGTTTCTATACTAATAAAATAAACATGCCCAGAAATGTTCCTTGGCACTGAAGACTGCTGGCACAGAATGGCCTATGCCTAAGCAAGCAAACTCTCTCAGCCTTGAAAAGAAGGAAGCTGTACATAAACTGCCAACTGGGAATAATCCCTGGAACAGTCCAACTCCTGCACCATGCCCGAGAACTGTTCTGTACAGTGCTCCTGGGCATGGACTGAAATCATGTCAGGGAACATCATAACTATTCAATGGCACAGACAATCATTTTCCAATGCCCAGGAAGCTTCCTAGGCTCTGTTTAATTTGCAAGTAATTCTATGTGAGAAAATATATGGTACAGGAAGATGAACTACAGCTGTACAAGTAACTGTTTTGTACGACCGCTGAACTGACCATTAAACAAATTTCACTGGGACTGCCATTCTGCATTATATTTCAGTGACACAGAAAAAAGAAAAAGAAAATCTGATACAGTGCAAAAACTTTCCATTAAAAAAATCTTGATTGATTCCATTAAAAACTACTAGATTTATTTAATTTCTTATTTATTTATTTCCCTTGTAATGAGAGCAGAGGAAATGAAGAGTGAGAGTCACACAATTGGTGGAAGACAGATTTCTCCATATAAGGCAGTGGGCTGGATGTTTATATGAAGGGAAGAAAACTAATGCTTCCACAAAAGTACATTAACATTCATCCTATAAAGTATCCTATAGTCAGGTGTGGTAACCTGGGCTGCCTGTCTCCACAGATGTGTCCTGAATTTCTGTCCTGATCTTGGAGGTCTTCTGAAATGCTTTGCTCTCAGTTTCTTTTCTTTTACTTTTTATAAACACTTGGAATAAGGAAAGAAAGGGGTAGTTGAGAAAATGAGCCCTACAATTTAGCCCAACAATCTAGCCCAACAATTTAGGATACAATGGGGAGGTGGTATCTGGGTTCTGTAATATTTGATAAAAGATACAGAGCAACTCATTTCTCAGAACATACCATTTTCTGATGGTCAAGGAAGGAGCCAGGAACTACAAATTAAATTCATCTGGGACATGAAAGGGAAGAAATCTGATATCTTGTTCCTCATCAAATTAACCGTCTGCCAAGAGGGCCTATTGGACAAAATGCACCTATTGCACAATCATTATTTTTGCTAATCCATTAATGAAGCTTTTTCCGTAACTGAATGTATCTGACAAATTGTCCTGATGTCACAAACTTGGGTTGGTCGTAGTTGTATATTTTCTAATACACCATTGTTTGAAAAGAAAAAAATTCCCAAGTCATCCAGCTGTTGTAAGCAGTAAAGTTGATTTATTTCAGTCCATTGGAAGAGAAGGTAAGATAAACTGCAAAACAGTGGTGGCACTGCTCTATGTACAGCAATGCATAAAAACATTACAAAATGAGGGACTATGGATAACCAAACTAACCTGTTTCAGTACTATCCTACCTTTTATGATTAAGAATTCAGTTAAGACTACAAAAACGAATTCATTTCATTAGGAGTACCTTGCTTATGTATTTGTATAAAGTGGGAGAACTGCTGTTGCAGGGCCTAACTGCTCTCTTAGAAACTAAGCACCTACTTACGTTTTCTTTCTTTTTTTTCCCCTTGGCTTCCATATTAGCACTTTGAAGGGTTTTTCTCTCTGAAGTTGAAACTCCTGATATCCTGCCATACTTTGCTTTCAGGAGTAGTGACCATGAACGATTTAAAAATTCACTATTTTCATTAGGGGAAAAGACCAGTCAACTTACTTCTAACTCTTCTCATAACACAGGAATAGTAATTAGCATAAAATAATATAAAAAACTATATATGATTGTCAACAGAGAGAGAAGTGGAGAAAAATATCAGTAGTTTAGCAAATAAAGGTAACTCTTCCAGACAAATTAGTGTTAGTTAGGTTAAGGAAAAGTTAGCAAATTTCAAAGGTGTGAAAAAGAGATGAGTTGGGACTTTACACACACAAGAAGTGGAAGAAACAGCCTGAGTGCCAAGAAGACAATCTAAGCAGGGTAAAAATTATGCTGTAGACAAGATGATATGTTCATATCTGATTATTTTAGGTTAAGATATGTTATAGTGAGAAAATCAAAGAGTTTGGGACCCTGACTAGACTCCTCTGTCTTTGAAGCTGTGCTCATACAGAGGAGGTACCTATCTGCAGATGTCAAAACCTTCTTGAAGTTCTGTCTCTGAATTCAGGTAAAGTAGGTAAAATTTCTATCTTACCCAGTAACTTCCCTCTCAGCATTTTTGAAGTAATCTTTAGTCTTGTGTTTAAGTAACTATCTCATTTTTTATATTTGTTCTCATTTCTGTTCTGTATTCACCTAATCATTATCCACCTATATTTCACATTACAGTACCATGCAAATTAACATACTGTTTTGCATTATACTTCATTTACCCAGTATAATGCATGAGCATGTTGTTAAGTATAAATCTTTTAATTTGTTATCAGGAAAGCCTGTTTTCTTTGAGATGTGTTCCTTGCACTCTTCTGATTATACAATTAAAGTCTAATAGTTACATTAGACCACCATTTGAGACATTTATTTGGGAATCAGCCAGGCTATAATGCCAGGTATAGACACTCAGTCCTGAGAAAGCCCATCACATGGCATGGAACGATGACCAGAAGTCGGAGTCAAGTTTCTTAAAATGTCTAGGATACGTATAAATTGCATTCTGAGGCATCTCTCTGTGGAGCCCTTTCACAGGCAAGTGTTGCCTTTCACCAGTGAAGCAGGAACATGTTTTAATCCAAACTTTCTGGTAGTAGCTATCAATGTAAGAAATGAACAGATAAAAATTAAACCAAACAGAAAAGAATCTGGGGCTGCTGTGTGACTGAATGTGGTGCAGTTCTGCCAGCAAATGGCTGTTTAATCCCAGAGTGAATGCCTGTTTTACAGAGCAGGGCAGTACCCACTATTATGGCTATAGCACTCAGGATAAACAAACAATGCAGAATTAAGTCTGAACTCAACTCTGTTGGGATTTGAAGGATTTATGGCTGCCACAGAAGTTGCAGTTCTAGATACAAATGATTCATCAAAGACTGAGTGGGATTTTCTCTTATTGTTCTAATACAATAAATGAAGAATAAAAAGTTACTAGTACGTAAAAGAATTGCAAAAGAAGTTTCTACAGAAAAGAGCTGTGCTACCTACCTATTTATCTAGTGTTTTATCACTATGGTATCTCAGGTGCATCTGTGAAACTAAACATGGAAATTAAACACAGATTTTGTGATCTTCCTTCCAAATTAATCAGCAAAAGTAAATATTCTCAAAGGTATAAATAACAGATGGATGGCTACTTTCTCTCTCTCAATGGGATTTAAGTGCTTAACTGTCGTCTGTATCTTTGATAACTACTTCCTGCATTTAAAATAAAACACCTTAGAAATGTGATATATTTGATAGACCTACATGAGACAGACTTTGCATTAAGGTCTTAAAACAGTCCAGGCAGTGGTCCTTTTTGTATTGACTGTGATATCTATGTCTTGGCTAAGCTGTGTTGCAAAATTGGATATCACAGAAACTTGCAGAGTGGATAATGAACAGAGTTTCTAAGTGCCAGAAGACACAGCAGCATCTCTGGCAAGGGAACCAATAGCTAGTGAAACCAATCTCAAATTTTGAAAGACAAATGATATGGTAAGACACACAAATATACAATATGAGTAGCGCGAGTGATGTGGCTTAAATGAATCACTGTGTTTATATCTAGATTAAGAAACTTCAAAATGCTTCCCAGTCTTCAGGTCCACGATTTAACAGAAAATATCTCAACAGAAAGATTAGGATTTCAGAGTAAGGAGAATTGTAGCAATCTTCTGCCCATTTTCTAGAAATAATTTAGTTTTGTAACCCAGCATTGCATGTCCTCATGTTGTTCTGAGTTATTCAGGAAAACAAAGCAAGGCATACATATGTAAAAGTGTGGGACTAATGCTGCAGCTGTAAGAAAACTGGCTAGTTTCTGTATGAAAGCAAGATTCAAATTCACTTGGGTAGATATCAAATCTATTAATGGTAGGATAGGGATAGTTTTATTCTCTAGCTTGGGGCTGCTGAGAACATCAGTGAGCAGAAAAGAGGGCACTGCAGAAGAATATGTGGAGAAAGGAAACTTGAGGAATGAAGCTCGTAAGACAAAGTTATGCAGTAGTGCAGGAAAAAGCTCTGCCCTGGAAAAGTAGTCCACATAGCTCTCAGGTGGTATGTGTCCATTTTAAGATATCAGCTTTGAACCAGGCAAGAGGATGATTCTACTCTACTCTAGTGGGTCCCACACCCTACCTAGTGAATTGATAGGTCTTGCTTTGACATGTTCTAGGCCTCTGAGAGCTACTGCACCTTCACGAGAGTTCTGTTCAGAGACTGAACTTTTTAGGTTTATTTGTATTAATCATAGGAATTGTACAAGACAATCTGTGCTCAAGGGGAATTACAGAAATTCCACAATAATTCCATGGAATCCAGCTACTAACAAATTCCACAAACTTACCAAAAAATGTAGAAAGGCTATTTATCTGCTATTTATCCATGTATCAATCTCAGTGAAAATTTAGTTCATCTGGCTGCAGGTTAACTTTCAATAAAAGCATGTGAAGAGCTCAGGATCATCTATGTTCCATAACAATACTTTTAAATGTACCGTTATGTACATTTTACTGATATGTACATCTTTACTGTTATGTATTATTTAAATGTACCTTCAGGCTCACTGAAGCTTACACTGTCTTCTAAACAGAACTGTCATCCCATTTCAGAAGATCTATTACTATGATCTTGTGAGGCTTCTTTCATCAAACAATACCATCACTGGGCTCACTCTGGTTTGAGAAAATGCTTTGTTCATTAAGTACTTCTGTGCCACTTTCTTTTCTTGCTTTACTCCCATCAGGCTTGCCATGCATACAAAATTCTCAATTATTGAATGCTAATTTCCTAACAGTGTCTTGCAGTTCATGAGTTCAAATTAGCTTGTCAAATTAAGAGTGAGCAGCTTGGAAAGATTTGAAGAAGTTGGGTGTGGAGCAATTTTCTGCTCAATAAAGTATAGATCTAGTTATCGTATCATTCTTATCAGTAATGTATCAGGGCTGACAAATTTACACATTCATTCTTGATACATTTGTTGCACTTGATTAAAAATCCAAGTGCTGTCTCAACACAACTTTTAAAACAGAAGAAAAAAAATATGTTGCATTTTAATCAGAGGAAACTCTGACAAAGGGCCGGAATTTCTACTTCTCAGATTTTCAATGTGCTTGCTCCATAATTGGAGAGAAACAGTATACAAGTTAGAAAAATAGAACTGACATTACTTTTCATTTATCACAGGGTAAATTTGACCTAATTCAACAATCTGCTTGTTAGGACCCAGGTGTTAGGACTCTGCCATGTTTTCATATAAAACCAGTCCAGCATAAAGAACTGCTGTAGTGGAATACAAATTCTAGAGACCAGCAGAATCTGGGCACATTTCCTTCACTTTGCCTGAAGCAGCAGTATGATCAGCAAATTCATGAAGTTATACACATTGATAGAATGGAATATATTTTACAGAATACACTATATTTTAAACCTCTAGCCCTTCTAAAGCATTTAAAATGAGATTTTCCTTGTCATTTGTATATGAATCTATTACACTGATTGGATTATATATGCTCCCTCTGGTGGTTTACTTAATCCATACAAATGCCTCATTTTTTTAATTTTGGAATTCAATGGCTAAGATACTGTGGCCAATTTTGTAATAACAGCACAGTACTGTCAGTTAAATAGCATGGAGATATAAACAGCCTGAGTATAAATCAGCAAGTCGTCCTGCCATCTTTTAATTTGGAATTGAAATATGTAATATCTCTAAAGCAAACAAACAAGGAAAATTAAAATAATTCAACCAGGAAGTATGTAAAAGTGAGCATTCAAATAAAAATTGAGGTCCACAAATGGTTGCTGTCCTGGTTTCAGCTGGGATAGAGTTAATTTTCTTCCTAGTAGCTGGTATAGTGCTGGGTTTTGGATTTTAGTATGAGAATAATAGTGATAACACGCTGATGTTTTGGTTGTTGCTAAGCGGTGTTTACACTGGTCAAGGACTTTTCAGCTTCCCATGCTCTGCCAGGTGCACAAGAAACTGGGAGGGGGCACAGCCAGGACAGTTGATCCAAACTGACCAAAGGGCTATTCCATACCATATGATGTCAGGCTCAGTATAGAAACTGGGGAGAGCTGGCCGGGGGGTAGCGATCGCTGCTCGGGGACGGGCTGGGCATCGGTCGGCGGGTGGTGAGCGGTTGTATCAGGTTTTTTTTCCCCTGGGTTTTTGTTCGTCTCTTGCTCCCTTGTTGTTTTCCTTCTCATTACAATTTTTTATTATTATTATTATTATTATTATTATTATTATTATTATTATTATTTGTTCCAATTATTAAACTGTTCTTATCTCAACCCACAAGTTTTCTTACTTTTGCTCTTCTGATTCTCTCCCCCATCCCACCAGGGGGGAGAGGGTGAGCGAGTGGATGTGTGGTGCTTAATTGCTGACTGGGGCTAAACCACAACAGTTGCTTATGAAAGCAGGAACAGGAGGAAAAATATTTTCAGGCTCACAGGGTAAAAATCCCTTCCTTGCACTGTACTAAGTATTTTGCCACCTTGCACTGCAATGCCCAAGGTTGTTATGTCACCCATCCAACCAACAGTAACTTCAGTTCTATGCCTTCACTGTAATTTCTTTGCATAAGAAGAACTTCCAGAGCTTTTAAGGTGTGTATTTATAATATCTGAATTTAAACATTCTAGATTTCAAGATTTTTACTTTTTTTTTTTTAAGAACATAATAGTTTTGGTAAATAACCTGAAGGTCTTAGACCAAAGCATGTCACAACAGGAGACGTTCACTGCACATTCACTGCACAATTAAACTAATGTATCTGCACTCTCAGCTGATGAGTATTTTTGGTCCTGATCTCATCCATTGCCTTTCCCTGCTCTGTAATGGGATCTACAACCTTTGTTACGGTATCAGCTATGAAATAAAAGATGAGGGAAATGTAGATACCAAACAGTAAGCTATGTGTGGAGAAAGACCCTGTGTTTCTTATTTGGATGTAATGATTTTCTTTTGAAAATCAGGGGGTTTATGTAGTCAGATTGTATGATATTTCTTTTTGTGCTTTTTTTGTAATTCTGTATGGATGGTGCTTTGCTGAGCTGATAAACATTTTAGATCACATAAGGCTGTTACTTATACTACAATATTTGATTCAATACAGTTTTTATGAAAATAGGTCTTGTCAGGTGGGACATACAGAAAAACAAACAAACAAAAAACCTAACCCTTTTCCTCTTCCTGATATTAAAAATTTCCAGACATAAACTCAGATTTGAAAGTTAACTAAACATGTTTCCAATTTCTTTCTAAAAGAAGAATAAACAAACAAGACATTTCAAGCTTGCCCAGAAATTCAGAAGACAAATAGTGGGCAACCATTTTTTGTCTCAGCTACCACAAGGGCACTGTGGAAAACTGTCACTTCATATTTCAACTGTAAAATGTTTTCTTAAGAACTGCAAGTGCCTAAAGATCTTCCCTTCCCCACTTTCCAGCTAATCAGCATGGAATGCAAAACAACTTCTTTCTTTATTACCTGCTTAGATGGGAACAGTGATTATCATAATAAAAGAGTAGAAGTATCAAGACTTAAATCACATTATTGCTACTATTCCCAGACACGTTTCTGATTTTTCACTTCCCTCAGAACACATTCCATAAATAACAGCCATAATCTTTTGGTTTACACAACTAGTGCTGCTGCTGGCATATGGGATTAAACATTGAAGTGAAATGTATCACAAATGGGATCCTTTCATCTTTTTAGCTCAGGATTGTTTTAAGAGTACAAGAAGCTTTGGGAGCTGTGTGCACACACATAGGCAGAATAACTCTGTGTAGAGTGCATGGAGTGTCCTGGCTCATCACTACACACAGAAAGTCCAACACAGGAATTTGTGCAGCTTGTTCCAGGGCACTTTTCAAACTGGAGGTTTGCACTCCATGGGTCAATACCATAAACTGGGATGATTTCAAACCAGGTTATTCAATGCATAATCTGGAAAACAGGGACTCTTAAGGATAAAAGTGCATTTAGGCACTTAACATGAGCAAGATCTTTTTGTGAAGTGGGACTCCCAAAACTGAATCTCTCCTCTCTTGCAGGCCTGGGGAAGTCCCCAGAAGGGCTGCCCGGACAGCAGTGGCAAGCACTGACCCTGAGTCTCCAGGCAGCCACTGCCTGAGGGTAACAGAGCTGCTCTGAGCTGGGGCCATGAAAGGGGGTATGAGTTTCAGTGCTAAGGCTTAATTAAGTACCTGAACATCTAACGGACAACCCTTCAAGGGTGACTTGGGTTCGGAGGACCTATGTTCACGTACCTCCTGTGCCTCAGGGGATTCCCTGATCATTGTGAGCCTGTTGTTGTGTAAAGGGCAGTGTCACAAATAATGAGTAGAGGAGCTTCATGGGGCTCAGGGGCTTCACTGCTGAGCCCTGCTTAGACTCAGGCAGCTGTAGGTATTTCCTCAGACAAAGCGTTTGAGCCCTAGAGACCTTTTTTGTCTTAGATACTTAAGTTCAGAGTTTGGTGAAAAGGTACTTTTAATACTGCTCTTCTATTCTGCATAACTTCCCTTGAAAACCTAAGCCAGCAAAACACCCTTGTGGATCTAGCCATTAGGCTTTTGGGTGCCCTTGGCATAAGGCAGCTGTTTTTGAGGATTTAAAATTTGAATATAGGTACCAACAGTGACAACTGAATAAAACTATCATCTAAACTGTTTGCAGGTCTTGCCCTTTAGTCCTTCAGTACTCCAGTTCCCTATCTCCAGTGTTGGGATGACAGTACCATGCTAAACCTGAGGGATGTTGCAAGGATCGGGAGATGCTTTTATCCTGTGTTAATGAAGTAAAGCATGAGACAGATTCAAAACCTGAGTCTCCAGCATGCACAGATTGCAAGACTGTGCTCTTTGTCTGCTTATTTCTGAACTCACTGAAATATCAGTATCACTTCACTGCCGAAATCTGAGACTTTCCTGAAGTTCATCAAAACAAAAACATCAATATCTACAGAATCTGAACATAAATCTTTTCAAAACTTTGTATAAAGGTGGCTTTTAAAAATTCCTTGGTCATTTAAGCATCATATTTCCATTCTATTTCAGTGCCAACTCTTTTAAAGTTAATAAACACAATTTATTTCTTGGGCAATTAACTTCAAATATTTCCAAGGGACCTCACTATTTCAAGTAATGTGAGCAAGTTGTACAAATTGAACCTATAATATAACAGCAAAATTGCCTTAAAACTTCCAAAAACTTTCCTAGAAAATGACATCTGTAACATGCAGGCTATACCAAGTGCCTAGAGTACATAAACAATTTCAGAAGCATGAAAAGATGATATAAACAGATCTAACATTAATGAATTCTCCCAGTTTTTACATGCTGGGAAGTCAGAGATAATGAAGAGCAAATAATCCAAGTTTCAGCCACAGGTGACTACTATGAGACAGATGGTAAGTGTTTCTGGCATTTTATAGACATAGATCCTTGTGTAGGAGAAAGCTATGATACCATCTTAGCTTACATATTTACAGTTAGTCTCTTTTACTTATGGAACAATTTTACTTATGGAATTGTTATGGAACATACAGTTCAAAAAGTTCTGAACAAAACTTCAAAAAGTTTTGAACAAAAAGTTCAAAAAAAATTATCTCCTAGGGGGATCCTGCATCTGCTGAAGTCAGAAGAAAATGATGTGCCTTTGCTTTAGTCATGATGAAACTGTATGACATATGTCATATTGGATTTCAGAGTGGATAGTTTGATGATCCCTTTCGAAAAGGGAAACTGTGATTTAAGCTTGTAGAGAGTGACAGGAATAGAGGATTTTGCACTGAATCACCTACAAGAAGAACCTATGTCTCCAAAGACTGCAGAGTTTGCACAGCACCTGGGCTGAAGTTACAGGTAGGAAACAACCCACTGTTGTAGAATAAAGGTATTTTCATTCCAACACAGATTGCCCACATGGGGGAGTACAGTTATTTTGCAATGGCTCTGCTGGTCAATTTTCCTTGTGCAGTTACAGGTTTTATATAAACATTCTGTTTTTCCAACAACTGTACTTTGTTGTGTAAATGATTCAATATATGGTTTAAATTTTATGCAAGGAACAAAAATGTACAAGATGCTGTTCTTGGTAGTAATGTTGTTCTGGCTAAATGGGGTCATCACTTGTTGAGAAAAAAGGGTTGTAGAATTGGTATAGAGTTTTGTTTCCTGCTGGATACATGTTTGCTTGTCACCCACATGGAAGTCTGTCTGCTCTAGGAGATCTCACTTTAGAGTACCAAAGTGCTACTGCGGCTCCACAGGAGGAACATCACTGTCTGTTGTTGCCATATCTGACCCGCATTGCTCCCTAACAGTCTCCTCAGTAGCAAACAGGCATTGTCCCTCTGCAGAAATTGGAGCACTAGTTCAGATGGTAGGTTATTGCCACACTGGAAACCTGCCACTATCAAGTTCAAAGCCTTCTTCAGGCTTTTGCACCAAAGGCTAATTGCCTTGCCCAGCCTGGGCTTTGCCTACAGCCAAGAGAGACAGCTTTTGGTTTCTCACCTCCTGGACCAGTGTGTCCAGTCAGCTTTGCAACCCAGAAGCACTACTTGGGCATTACTCCTAAGCATCTGCTTCTGCTTACTTCAAAAACCCCTATGAGCACTCATTTGAAAGTGGACTGTAAATATTAATCTTCTTTGTACTCAAGGCACTTCTGAAATGTCTAAGTTAATACTTCATGGAATGCTTTGCCTGTGTTTTTCCAAGCAGATTCTATTCTGCTGCAGCAGTGCAATATATATCACAACGGGAGATAAAAGTCTAGGTTGATTTACAAGGCTGGTGACTGAAGAGCAGTGACACACAGAAAAAGCTGGAGGACTGTGATGAAAGAGCTCACAACTTTCCATCCTTTATGATTTTTAACCAGGACAGTTAGGTTTTCTTGTTGAGCAAGTGCTTCTTTATCACATGGAAAAAGAACATTTTAACACAGTGAATTTATTTTTGAGGGGAGCAAAACCACAAAGTGGTACTGAAGTAAATGATTCTGAGTACTCTCCTATGATCCAGACATCTCCTCTGAGAATGGAATATGGCTTTTTTTTGTATCTCCCTAAAATGAATAAACATGCTAAGGAACAGCAAAGTAAAAGAAGAAGGGCACTGGACTAGAAGGCAGGCGAGAGTATCCAGAACTGGTAGGGAGCAGAAAATTGTTAAAGCTGAGACAGGAATAAGTCCTGATCACAATGATCCTGCAGTGTAATGTACCCTAACTAAATAAATGCTCAGTCTTCACATTTTGGAAAGCAAGTTGCCTCTTTTCACAAAATATGTATCCACTTATTACTTCAGACCTGTTTCACTGTAGAACTGAATTAGTTGGAATAAGCTGCTCATTTCAGAAGCTGGAGGAGAGTGGCCAAGAAAGGCAATGGGGCCTGAGGCAGACATCATCACCAAAGCCCTGTTTCTTGAGGAAATAACAATTTTAAAAATAAGGTGTAAAATCTAGTATAAAATTAAGACGTTCAGGGGACTGGACCATAGCCTCAGAGGTTTTCAAGACCCAGCTGAACAAACTGGTCTGATCTCACAGCTGGACCTGCTTTGAGCGGGAGGTTAGACTAGATGACCTCTAGTGGATCCTTCCATTCTGAGCTATTTTATGATTCTATACACAATTCTCCATTTGCTTAAACCTGGCTGAATATCACTCATCTTTATAGATGCAAATTGGACGGTATGACTGTTTTTAAACTACTGAAATTCCTGTGTAGAGGCATAATCTTAGTTTACTTTTCTGGATCCATCCTTTTTTTAAGGAATCAACACCAGCTCCTGCTTTTGCTGCTAGTCAAAGAATGTCCAAACACAGCCTGCAGGAAATGACAGCCTCACTACTGTCAGTAATGGGCTAATTAACAGCAATAAAACTGTGCAGTCTATCTGCTGCAGCTTGTCAAAGGCACAACTGTGCTGCAGCGTGGAGCCAGTTGTTTTTGGGAAACAGTGCAGGACTGCCTCACAGTAGGTTCATCTTTGATTGCAGTGTTATCTTCACAGGCAAAATGAAAAGCAAGATTTTTTTCATGCAAACTTTAATTGAATAGAAATAGTGCGTTGAGACTGTATATTTTTCAGCAGTAAATTACACCTTGCCAGTTGTGAAGGGGCAGCCACAAATTCACCTAAATATGTGGAAGGGAACACTGTGCAACTACATGCCTCGTGTTGCTTCCTGCAAAGGTGAAGGATAACATTCTTTTAGTTCTCTGCAGTGAATTTGTGCCTCAGTGAGCGAAACAGATTTTCAAGCAATTCCAGAACTTAGGAAACTCAGTTCTTCAGAAACTAAAGAGCAAAACAAAGGATCTCAAGGTTTGTCTGTTCTTCATAAGAGGTCTGAACTTTACCATCTCTTCAAATCTTACCTGCTAGAATTGAGTTTATCCAAAGAGAAATGAGAACACTGGCCACAAAGCAACAGACCTTGCTCAAACCAAAGCCAACAGATTCTCAGTGCTACATCATTTATTAATGGAAGTAGAATCAAGCAATGCTTGAAAGCAAGAAATTAGCTAAAGCAAGCAAGATCTCTTCATGCTTGCTTGGAACAGTTTTCTACAAGTATCCTTACTCTTGAAGATGTTCGATGTGTTTTCCGTGAAATGATTTCATTTAGCTCTCATTCCACTCAAGAGTTTTTTGCAAGACAAACTGACAACAGAGTGACTTCTCAAATTACTTACTAAGGGAGTAGAAGCTGAAGAAAACATAATAAAAGTGACCTGAAGTTCCCAACTCTGTACCACGTTCATCAACTATTTATCAGTTCTTCAGCATGCTATCAAATTATTACACTGTTTTAGATTGCTAATAGTGTTTTCTCCTTTCATTATGCATCCATTTTATACATAACATTTCTGAACTGAATCACTAGGGTTGAAAAACAACAATAATAAATATCCATTATAATACTGCATTTTGTGTCAGAGAACTGGTGTTAAATTCTTGATAGTCGTGATGGCTATGAAGGTCAATGAAGGCCAGTGACTGAAGAACTTTTTGGAAAAACTACAGCTGCAGAGTTTCCATTTTGCTGTCTATGCTCCAGCTGCTCCACAGTCTAAATTGCTCCTGCTACTGACTTGACTGTCCTCAATGTGGCAGTGACAGGCTGAGGAGACCTGGCATACCCACTAAGTTTATGAGAGATTAAAAGAGAAAAGACTCTGAGACTTTGGATGTGTCTGTCTCCCTACTGTTAAAAGAACAAGTATGTCTTTATAGTTACATTACCACCCCACATCTCCATGTGGTTAAATTATTTTTGATGAAGCCAGGGATATAGGAGAAAATATGAATTTTATTATGATTTCTACTTCTTGTTCTCCTTCAAAAGGATTCTAAAGAAGCGTTAAGGAAATAGGAACAAGGGCTTAAGTTCCAAAACAACTGTTTTGACTGTTCTTGCCTAATTTCTTTGCTGAAGTGTCCCTTCTTTGCTGAAGGGACAATGATGTGTTGCTAGTGATCGCAACTGAGGTGTATGTTCGTGTGAATGCATGTATATAAGACTTACATATAATCACTCTTTGTGCTGAATAACCTACGGGCAATGTTTTTGGATACCCCTTGAGCACAGCTGCATACCCATGCAAAAAAAGAAAATTCCTTTTCTTTACCTTTGGAGTTTACTGCACCAGCTGCAGTTGAAACCAATCTGGGCAGTGACACAGGGACCACAGCTGGTAAACTGGAGACAAGCTGGGATGTAGATAAACAAACAGAAATTATTACATTAGTCTCACAAATAATTCTCATAAAAAGCACAAAAGAAGGATAATATATACTTAGGGACTCAACAGGTTCACACATGTCCAAAATAAGACACTAAAACCAGCTGATTACTATGCATTGCACAACCGTATGCACAGAGGTACATTTCACCTGTAGGATTCCATTTGTATTCCATTTGTAAATGTATTCCCACTTCCACAACTGTTCATTCAGCTTTATTGCTAAATTTTTATCTTTCTGCTTAATATTAAATATATCCTTAAATCTCTCTCTTCCCTGGCTCCAGTGTTCCTTGGTGTTGCTAACATTCAGACGTAAGCAGATAATAAGACTGACAGTGGAAGTATGCAAGAACTACGATTGGATTAGAAAAAAGAAAAATAACTGTTTCTGTTTTTTTCACAGTAGTACAGCTGGCAGTTTAAACCCAGAGAATTCCAAACAATGTAATTTTACCTTGGACAAAAGAGGCAGATGAACTGCAAAATGTGTTTGGGGATATGCCTTTGCAGTGTGATGTACAGTACACAGAAGAATTTGTGTTTGCCTTGCAAGCATGAAAACTGTTCTTTTTTTCTTGAGGAAACAAATTTAAAGGAGATATAATCATTCTTCTGAAAAAACAATTTGCACAGATTTCATTCAAAACCTACTGGAGCTATATACCTATAAACTAACTTGAGATAGATGAGGATGTACTGGATAATGAATCATCCATCTGGGAATAAATCTGAGAGAGGATAAATGTATCTGTCCATGAATCCAAATCCACAGATAAAATAGAATATTTAAAATTGTGTATGTGTTGCTAGGAGGGGAAAGGGGGGTCCTTCCCAGATCTGGCTCCTGCCCATGTTGTGTTTTACTTACTTGGAAGAGGTATCATTTCAACAGCTGAGAGATTGGTGATCTTTGACATCTGTAGCTCCACCCTGTGGTACTCATAAATTGTTCTTCTACGGACATCTACCAGGAAAGAAAAATAAAAATATTTTCACACTTTACTATTTTGCAGTCTGTAGCTTGTGAAAAATAGTGGATGTAATGATTATTCACTGTTCCTTAGGTGCACACATGACACTGATTTTCTCAATAATACATTTTTAACTTTAGATGCCACGAAGGAACATGTAAAATGTATAGACAGAGAATTTTTCACTTGAGAAACCATCAGAGCTGACAGAATAGGTACCCATTCCTGGTAAAGGATTATGAAAATGCTGAGTGTGCTCTCAAGCATCTTAGTCATTATTTAGGCAGAAATTCTAGAAAGTATACCATCAGACATTTTAGGGTATATTTCAGATGCTTGCTTTCCTAAGACATTTCTCAGCTTACAGACTTGAGAGAAATGCTTTATATGCTCACTTTGTCAGTTCTTGTCAAGATGTGAAAACAAAACTGATTTCATTGCTTAATCAAATTTGTTAGCTACAAGCTAGCTCACATCTAAATGCACTAGAACATTTTTTCATATTATAACATTATATTAAAGAAGACAAGACAAGTCTTCCTAAACAGCCAATGTTATGCCTAATCTTTATACAAGCTGACTGCACCTAAGTTTCTCAAAGCAGAAATTCAATATAGTCAATGCACTGTTCTTATGGGCTTTGAATGCACAGACGACTGTAAGACCCAAGCACAAGATAAGTGTGAAAAAATCACATAATTGTTAGTTTCCAGATCAATATCCTATCATGTATTCTGAATATTCCAGATTTTAAGTGCACAACTGCAATGCAGGGCGAGCTTGTACATTTGCAAATTAAAAGTGCAGCCTATACTGCCAATCCGACACAATAATGATGATGTCCTGGTGTGCTGGATTATGTTCTTTTTGAACGTCTGCTAAACTAACTGGAATCAACGCTAAATACAATCACTGACCCTGTGGAATCATGCCAGAGAGGAATAAAGGGTTACATACAAAGGATTAACAGGTTACTCTGGTCAATGGCTGCTCTGAGTCAACATGCAACAGAAGAAAAGGAATTGCAGACAGTCACAAACTCAATCTTAGGCAGTCTTCTGTGTTGTCAGCCCTGTATGGATTAGGTCACACCTTGTTGCTTGGTATAAAGGCTGTGTTTCTGCAGCTTGAAGTGGGCTCACATGGGCTCCCCAGCTGTTAAGCAATCACATAGCACCAAATCCAAAGTGTTTTTCACAATCTCTTGTTAGGAGGGATGTTGTAGGCATTTTTCAGACAGAAAATGGAACCTCAACTAAAATCAATCAAGCAGTAAATATGAATTTTTCAGAGAAGAGAGAAAGTGCACTATAAGGTGTCCTGTGGCTAAGGTGCCTCTTGGCTCAAGCGGACGAGGCTTTCTAAGAAAAGAGGGATGGCCAACCTCTAAAAGCACAAGTGTGGGAAACCCCCTTACACCACACAGAAAATAACCATCAAGGTATTGGTGTCAGTTGGAAGAAAGAGGGGAATATCTGAGAAGGGATGGGGAGGCAGAAGCAGAGCTGTGCTTGGGGGTTTCACTCTCTCCTGCATCAGCCAGGGTCGCTGCGGGGGAAGCAGCTTCTCTGCCCTCCCTCACTGCATAAGCTCTCAGGCACAGGTAGGCAGTGCCTGGCTTTCAGACAATAATATTTCTATTTAGCTCCAAATCAGCACCTTTGCCAAGTAGATCCTCTTGCTATTTATTTGAAGCTGACTTTGCTATGGCTTCACCCCTCCTGATAGCAGATTCTCTTTTGGTATGAAATGCACCTAGAACTGAGCTAGTTTTATGTTTTACCTACAAAGTCATTCTGACTAGTTAAAAGACAGATATGGGGATGTGCCAAATGTATACCCCAATAAATGCCTTAGCTATGTACTTCAAAGCCACTGGACAGAAAGGGTTTTCAAGACAAAGCTAATCTTGTGCTGGGGTGGGGAAAATCTCTTGCCAGCAGTGCGAGGTTTATGCTCCCAGGATGGTAAGTCCCATAAAAGCACCTGCCAAATCAGAGTGATCAGGAAATGTGTTTGAAATGAACTCCTGTCAATGCTGAAGGCTGTAATTTGTTTCCACAGAAATCTTTATCCTTCTGTCCAAAAAAATAAGCAAATCAATACATAAATTAAAATGGTGGGTGCCAGCACTTTAATTGAACTCTATTTCATCTAATCAGTAGTGGTACAGACTGGCATGCTATAATCCTGTTTACTCCGAACATTTCCTAACAGACTCCTCACAGGGGTTACAAGAAATAAGGAGCTTCTGGCTTTCCAAAAATCCAGGAAGAATCAGTGACTCAGGTCACAGGCACTTTTATCTCACCCAGTGCATGAAATTTCTAAAACACTGATTTCAAGAGAATTAAGTTTGGTATCAAAAAAATCATTTCTAATCATGCATAGTTCATCATGACTGTTGATCCCATTAAATCCCACTTCCTGGTCGACTCAGGTTTGATCTTTTCTTCTTCAGGAAGAAGGCTGTACCAGCCACAGGTGGTGAGTTTGCATACGAGGGATCTATCTACTGTAAGAAACCTAAGCACAGAGAGGTATTTGCATAGTCACCTTCTAACAGCTTTGTCTATACTTGCAGGCAGGTGGTTGGAAACACGAACATTCAAATTTATCTGCATGGCCAGGTTGTAAAAAAATGCAGGTGCAGATTCCTTTGAAAGTCTGACTTGAAACACGCCATGCTTAGCTCCTCAAAATACACTTTTTCCTCCCTATTTAGAATTCTGAGCCTGTATCCCCTTAACAAAACAGGCTAGAAAAGCTAAACTCAACAGGATAAATAGAAAAATGAATACTCTCCTCTGACACTTTCCCCCTCAACCTCTCCACACACACTCCCGTTCCAACCCAAGACACACGCTGCCTTTCACTCAGGTGGAACTTCTTTGACTTATGCTATTTAGCTCTTTTACAAACAAGTACAAGTGCAGAATCCCAAAAAGATTATGAGCCCACGTACTTCAGTATGCACCTTAAGTTGACAAGAACTAGTGAAATCATTTGATGTAGTAACAGACAAAAATTTAAGCATCATGTGCAGGAATTTTACTGAAAAGAGGCATTACAGAGAAGGGAGAAAAGGAAAAGGACTTTTTGCATGCATATATACTTTTGAAGTACCATTCCTGGTTCTGAATTTCAGAAAATATATATATGTTCTTCTCCTAGTCATGAAAATATTTTACTTTTCTGCAGGTCTGAGTATCTCAAACACCCTTTTTAACCGAATTATATAATTTATAATATTTTTTTTTCAATAACAGTGTCTGTTGTTTTACATTTGGTTTAATTTACAGCATGGTCCAAATTGTTCTTTGGTTTGTTTCTGTGGCATGTACATGTGCTATCTTTGAATGCAAGGCCAAAGGTACAGCCCCAGCAGAAAAAACTGAAGAAAGCACCAGTACTTACCTGAGGTAAGTACATTCCTCAGTGACCTAGAGAGATAATGTGGCGGGTCAGAAGGCCAATTGAAAGAATCCTTTCAAGGGATTAAGCAATGGATTGGTAAATTATAGATTCTATATAAATTATAGATTATAAGATTCTGGTGCGAAAAAACATTTCTGTGTAGTTTTATCACAGTAGTTTTAAACTAAATAATGGCATATAAATATTCTATGAAACAGAATTTCCAGAGTTAACTAAATGTACTAAATAGGGAGAGTGCTCTGGAGGTGGAGTGGTGCCAGAAGAGCACCAATGACTCCCTAACATACCTGCAGGGTCAGTAGCTAGTAATAAACCATTGTGTCCAACAGATGCACAATCTCTCTGGTACTTTTCCATCACATAATCACTTTTCCTCATACAGCATTCCTCATCTAAAACCTGCAACCCAGTGAAATGTGAAAATGTTGGAGAAGTCAGTCTGATTTTTTAAATGATATGTTCATACAAATAAAAATCTTTGTCAGTGAAAGATTTCTAGGGAATTGAGATCGGCCATATACCCAGCAAAAACTGCTAAACAAAGCCATATGTATTCATACAGCTGCACTTTCATTTTTAAGTCTAGCTGATAGAGAAAACACACATGGTAAGAGAGTGCATTTGATTATGCAGAAGTCAGTTTGAAGCAAACAATTTATGAAACATACCCAGCTTACACTGCAAGCAATTTGTAAAAAATATAAGGGTGGGGCACAGCTGCTGTACTATACAGCCACTGGTTTTGCTTGATAGGGACTTTGTTTAGCACCACTGGCTGAATAAAATCTTCATGCAAATATATATTTTGCCACCCTGGTATGTCTGATTGCCATCACCACAAAAGGTAAGGGAATCAGAATGTCAAAGCAGTCTTTGTTCTTTGTTTTTAACAGCTTCATATTGCTAAACTTGTCAATATTAACTAATTAATTCTTGAGGCACTGACACTGGGATCAAACATGCCTGTAATCAAACCATCACCACAATTGCTCTTGCTCATGGACTATTACACACATGTCTGAACCCAGATCAAAACTTAGATTCCCTAATTGTATTAATTTTATCATTCTCCTAAAAGTTACTAAAAATCCTTTAACACCTGGAAGCTGCACCTCAAAGACATATAATCTGTGAATAAGCAAACCAGTGAAGTAGGCTTTGAAAATACCTGCTTTATGAACGATGTAGAAAAAAGTGTTCTGCTTCAACGCTCTGTGCCTACCACACATCATTTACTTTGAAACTCTCCATGTCCTTTCAGATTTACCCCAAGTCCTGATGCCAGCTGACCTGCTCTTACTACAGGATCTAGGTGTGAAAAACATGCTTTATTCCCTTAAGCCACTATGCAGCAAACTGCCTAATTCTGAGATTGGTCGATGACCAGTTAAGGCTTTGGCTAAAATCAGAACATTTTAAACTTTGATCACCTCGTACCATTCCCTGAAGTGCTGTTATGCCACCAAAGATTGGCAGCATGCCCATCTCTTTCTGTCACTGCTCCTGAATCGGATATGTAGTGCCAAGGAACCGATCTGTCTGGCTAATCCCATTTGGGCCAGCAGACAAACACGCAGGGCTGGAGGAGCTGGCACTCTGTGGAATTAGCTACACTAGTGGAAAGCAAGAATAAATACTGTGAATTTAGAGCGACAACTTTGGGGCCCACTTTGCACAGAGGTAAATTACAACATTACCAGCAAGGCAGCAGCAAATTAGAGCCTGCGATTTCCCAGATGGTGCTGCACCTTTACACAATAAATATCACAACATAAACTGCTAATCTTCTTTTACCGTCAGGAAGGTAATGCTAAGGTTCTTTCAGGGGCCTCACTGCTGTAAACAAACTGGAGAGAAATCTTCAGCAAACACTTAAAACATGCAGAGTTGTCAATTATATGCTTGAGTTACACTACATATTGAGTGGCACTAATTGCACTGAAACGGGAATATTACTAACACATAGCTCAGCTACAGTTTCATTTGTGTACACAGTGTTGTTGAGTAATTTCAGTGTCATTAGATGTTGGGTTGTCAAGGTATGGATTTCCTAAAAGAGCTGTACCTAATACAGTAGAGGCCAAGATCATGGAGAAGTGTGTCTCATCATGGAGAAAAACCTGGCCATTATCTGTAAGTGCAAGACTAGCAACTCACTGTGTAGGCCTCATGAATCTGGCACTCTCATTTTACCAGTGTACTTCATGCTCTCTTGGAAAACAAAGCACAATCTGGGAAAGCTCACTGGTGGGCTTTTTCATTACTAAGATAAAATAGTGGGTTGCAGGAAATACTTTTTCATTTCTTCTTCATGCACAATAAAAAGCTAATTGAAGGACAAAAGGGAAGAGAGCACTGAAACAAAGGAGAGAAATGTAGTAACCCTGAAGGAAAGAAAAGATGTAGGGGAAGAAAGATGGTCATGAAATTAGAGAGAGATCTTGGGAGTCTTCAGAAGGGACAGCAAAGGACACCATAGGCAAATGAAAGAAGGACCAAGAACAGAATGCTAAGGTTGGCTAAGAAAAAACAAGAAATAAGAGGGAACAGGGAAGAGAAGGTGGTTGCAATGGGTCAGGGACAAGGTTCCTGATGCAGTGAAGATGCTGAAGACAAGGGAGGAGAGAAGACTTGCTGGAGAAACATGTAACGCTATCCCCTAGCTTTGTCTTCACCAATCATGTGTTGTCTAACTGGAAGACATCCATTAAACATCTTAGTGTCTTTGTTACAAAAGGAAAAATAGTTAATGTACAAGTGTTCAGCCTGTCTAAAGAAGAAGAAATCAGGGTGGTCCCTCTAACATATCGGACAAATCAGAAGCAGAGGTCCAGAGCCTGGCTCACTTCACCTGAATTACCTGGAAGAAGCAGAAACTTTTCATCTGAAATTAATTGATGGACTTAATTTGCCATTTTGCTGCTATATAAATTTCAGAATTTAGGGCTTTTCTTGTTAACCTTGGTGTCAAAGCAAAAATTCACTTCCCTTCTCACATTACCATTCATTCCAAAGCACCTCTAGAGTATACACAGGCATATGTATCTTTACATATATATATATAAAAATAGAAAATAGTGGCCAACCTGCACCAATATGATAGTACCACATATAGGCTCGAGAATAAAGACATTGTCTCTATATACGCATTAGTAGCAGATCAAGAAAAGAAATCATAGAAAACAGGCAGAAAGCCAGCTGCCAAAAATCTCCCATCTCTGTGCTCTAACTCTTAAAAGATAAGGAGAAAAAATGTAGGTACCTGTATTCTTTTAGGGACAGATAAAAGGGGTATTACTGCAAAGCCTTTATATGTAGGAGTATATTAAAAAAAATAGGTATGAAATGTTCAAGGTCCTCCATTTCAAAAAGTTCAGAAAATCCTTTCTTTTTGCTCTTGGCTCTTCAAGAGGATCCTTTTCAGCACTCATTAAAATGCACTTTTGAAATGAAATGGCTGATCAAAAAGCATGTTTTTCTTTCCTCAGAATGAAATAGGCTTGCTTGGCTTTAGAACTCACCTTTCAGAAGTATTAAAAAAGTTATTACTAATGTTTTGGACAGCATGTCTGAAAAAATCTGATAAATAGTTAGTTCTAAATCTTCCAAAATTACTTCAATAAAACTAGGACTATTATACTGAAATTTTAGAATGCTGAGCATACAGAATGCACCAAAGACATTCAGCATTTTTGAAAATTGAGAGGATATTTTTGTTCAAATAGGGTTGTGTTACACTTAATGTTTCTTTCCTTTTCAAATGCAAGATGTATACAAAAATAACTGACAAAACTCAAACATGAAGCAGTAGAGTTGGGGTTTTTTTGTTTGATTTGGGTTTGTTTTGGTTTTTTTTTAATAACTACCCATGAACATAAAGGGAAATGGGGTTCTCTTGATGGAAAAGTCTTTGCTAAAGTGTTAAGCAAGAACTAATAGCTATACTATCTTTGCCTTCTTTTGGGACAAACAGCAATTTATATTCTTCCGTTGTCTTAAGGAGTTAACAAATAAAGTAAAACAACAATTCTATCATATCACTTTTTCAGTAATTGACTAGAGCCATGGTTGATTTAACACCTCTGAAAAACAAGAATGCAAGAACATGCATATTTTAAGAGCATCTGACACTGGCTCTCTATGGGCCAACATTATTTACCAGTTCTGTCAGGGTGCTATTACGTTGCCTGTACATACTAATATAAACCTGTTTCACTGAAAGCACAATTTGGCTTCAGGAAAATCTACCACGAACTGATGATTCCCTTGATTAATGCTAGCTCTAATGTAAGCTGCAAACTAGCAAAAATAATAATGAATTATCACCAGCCACAGAACCAGTCATTAAGGAGAAAAGCCGTGCATTACACACAGTAATACAGAAATAGTGCTATCAAAACTGTTGCTGCAGTGGCACGTTTTAGACTCTTTACCCACATTCTATTCTTCTTATCTGCCATTCCGTAATGTAACTTAATGAACAGAGTAAGTTTAAGATGAAACACTACACAGATTTTCTGATAACTATAGTCACTTCACTTAGCAGAAAGTGTCATGTGACAAAAAGGTCCATAGAAATACTAAACCTAGAAGACTAGTAAGTAACTGTGTATTCATCTAAACCAACATTATGTGGTGGTAGTACAACAAGGTGCGTGTCTGAAATATTTCTACAGAAAGAAACATTCAAACTAGAATAAAGGCTCACATATACCATATATTTTACATACAAAATACGTAAATTTAAAATAGGTCCTTTAGTATTGTTTGATGGTGGAGGCCTGATGCCAAACGACCTGCATACTGCTTGCATCTCTTACATTGTATTTCTGTGTGACTATTCTCATAAACCATTTGCATGAGTCAATCAACCTAATTTCCACCTGAATCCATTTTAGGAGCTCTTACAAGCTGAAGACTCACAGAAATATTCAGATCATTCACTTACAAACATCACTCTAATTGATAAAATAGGTTGCCTAGAATCATTTGTTCCTAAGTACTCAAAAGCAATCCATGCGACCATAGGCACATCACAACTATCTATCATACTTCAGAAACAAATTTCTTCCAAGACCTGATCTCTTAAGGAAATCTGGGCCTGCCAACCTCCTTCACACTACTCTGAGTTCACAAGAAGCAACAGACAGTACTGAAATTTTCCATCTTCCCTATGGCAGGACATATAAGACGTAGGATTTATGCTCCCTCATATCAAAGACTGTTTAAATGTGATGAGGGGATAGGACAAGCTGAGAGGCAGTGGTACCTGCAGACCCCATCTGCAGACTGCCTTAAAATGGGCTGGATCAGGTCAGTCCTCATGAGCTTTACCTGTGTCACACCTCTGCCAGGGTTCACTTTAGGGCAACATGCTTGGACTCAGTCCTAGGAGGCTGCTTCAGGTGCAGCTTCTTTCATCTACACCCTGCTATTAGAGGATCATAAAAAATTGAACTTGGTAAATTTGCTCCAAATGTGTAAATAAAACCAGCACATTTGGAAAGTGAGCATACCCTCTAATGGCTAAACAACCTCAAAGTGTTCTGTACACAGTATGTTAAAACAAAGCATCAAGGAAATCACACTTTATTTCCTACTATTCGTTTTCAGTCAAGCCACACAAAGTATAATTAATGCCAGAGAAAATTAAATGTCACCTGCATTACCATTGCCATGACTATGTGAGCCCAAGATGTTATTTAATAACTACATCTCCTTTTCTTTTCTTGCACTAAAATGTATATATGAATTTGAAGTTCAGAATGTAAAGTATCAAGAACTTTCAGCCTGGATATTTTTCTCTTTTTGGATACAGATTATTTTTCTGAACAGGTTATTTCTTCCCTACTATGGATATGGGGACGTATTCCAGATAAAGTATCTTATGAAATACCAAATTGTGCTGTTGACAGTTTAATTTTACATTATTTGTCTGGCCATTTAGTTTTATTTACTTAATTTATCAGCTCAAAAGAAACAATGACAGAGAAAAACACATTGGGAATTATCAAGCAAATAAAATTACACTTGAATTAACAAGCTGAAATTAGCTAAGTGATTTGTTGTGCAGCTAATCATCCTTGATGAAATCAGCTTATACTAATTTCTCAGCCTCCAAACCATTAGCACCATTACAATACTACATACTGGGAATTTGCTGGATCCTGTGCACGACCACAAATGCATCTGAGAGTCCCACTTTCACTGGGTGGTTGGTCGAACTTATCTGCGTCACAGCAACAGGAATCTGGAAGACAAAACAGGAAGATATGCATGAAATATTGAAGTAAAAAAATTCAGACTAAAAATAACAGCACTGCCATAATGAACATTTAAGCAGTGTAAATTAAAAATCCTAAATAAATATTTTATACAATACAGCACAATATGACTATGCATTTATTGAAGATTGAAATTACTGGTTTTAATTTTTAGTTGGATTTGCTTCTTATATAACAATATTCACATCAACACTTAGAGGTGGAACAATTGTTAATGATGACACAGAAAAGAGCAGTAACTTTCAGTAATTTATTTTCCGCAGTTGTAGACAAGGTGGGATGATGTGCTAGTATCAGACAAGGAGGAGGAGGCAATACTTCTTCCCTACTATTGAACACACAAACTGTGAAAGTTCAGCTTGGGATGAACATTTTAAAAGCTTATGGCTCAGTTAACTTGCACTGGAAACTGTTTGAAGAGCTATCTGAAGAGAGTTCTGGCCCAATAATATTCATGTTTAATGTGTCTTGGAATAGCAGGGAAATTATCAATGTCATCGAAAATGTGGAAAATGCCAGATGCTCACTTGCCAACATCTAGAGGAAGAAATAAAAATACTTAAATAGCCATAGACCAGTCCAGCTTTACATAACAAAGATATTGATGCTGGGCAACACGGTTATATGAAAATAGGTGTCATTTTGATTTAATTCTTTGGGCAAGATTGCAGCTTTGGCTGATACTTGTATAGAAGTAATAGCTTTAGAATTTTGTAAGGTGTTTGACTTAGTGACATGTAGCATTTATACAATATTAATATAGTTAACTAGACTGCCTGATCACAAACAGCAGCCATCACTAAAGAAGCAGCTCAGACCTACAGTGTGTCTTTACACTATATCTTTCTTCTCCAGACATCAGACCTAGTATTCAAAAGTTTTATCAAAGACTGGGAAAGAAACATAAATTTACTGCCTAGCAGTTCTGCAAATGACACTGGCAGAGTAAAAATAATTCAATACCTGGATCAATTAGCAAAGTTAGACCTTGCAAAAATCGCAAAGTTATAACTCAGAGAACAAAGACTGCAAGGTAGAGGTTTGAGGACCATGTTCTATAAAGCAGCAGTTCTGGAAGGAATCTCAGTATTGTAGTGGATGAACAACTCCAGCTGTCAGAAGGGACATGGCAGCAAGAAAACTTAATTGATGTGACATTTGGTTACACAGTGGAATATAGCCTAGGAGTGGGGTGGCCATTTTACTTGTACCTGCACATTAGATTATTACTGAAATGTTATGAAACTTTAGGAGGACCTATTTCTTAAAAAGATCCTGAAAGCTTATGAGAAGGAAGATTAAGAGAGTAATAAAAATATTTTGAAAACTTTTGCAGTTCTCAAATGCCATTAACAGAAGGGTTAAAGGGCTCTATCTATTTGGCTTCTCAAAGAGAAAATGGAAAGCTGGCTGGATTACCATAAACGAGTACTGCCATGGGGAGAAATTACTCAGGAACTAAAGAGTTTTTTCATCTAGCACAGAAAGATATAACCAGAAGCTGGAAGCTGCAGACAGATACCTTCAAAGTAGAATAAGGCACGTTTCTATGATTGAATGTTATTAACCACTGGGATAAACTACCAAGGGAAATTATGATTCTCCAGCCATTGCTGCTTTCAAATGACAGTTGGATACCTTATTTTTCAAAGTTGGCCTTCAGTTAACCAGAAATTACTAGGCTGAAGATAGATGAAACTGGATCAAATGTAAGAAACTGAGATACAAGGTGTTAGCTCAGCTAATCTAATAGCCTGCTCTGGCTTTACCTGTGTAAAACTACCAAAATTATACTGTTGGCCAGTATTTTTCATATAGCAGAAAAATGCCAAAGTAAAAAGCTGGTTATACATCCAGTGAATGAGGATTCAGTATTGCCTACACGTCAATGAATGGCTTGACTTCTGGTATTTGAGTTGAGCATCAGTAGTTGTTCTTGTTCCCAAAATATCATTTAGCTGCGCTTTTTCCTGATTACACTGGTATCTGTCTAGGAAAAGTTAAATTTGAGAATATTAACAGAAAAAGTGAGTTCTGGTGAATTAAACAGCATCATAAATTTCCATTTCTTTTACTTGATTTAGTGACTGGTTTGGCTGGTTTATTTAGGGGTTCTTGCATACATGATCTGCTTTGGTATAACAAAAGGAATGATGTTAAATCAACATGAAAAACAGAAGTGGCTTTGAAATACTGCTAGTAATACATCAATTTAAATTTGACTTATATCAGCTTAGCTCTGATGCAGTTATTGGAGAATATGACATAAGAAGGCTGAAAGCCATATTTTCAAAGTCTTCAAAATAAAAGACTCACTGAGTCCAGAAATAAGTCTATAAACTTTTTCCAGCGTGAAAGCATACACAAAATAAGGGAATTATTCACAGTCTCAGAATACTGTAGAGAAAAGCTTATATTAACTATCGAAGAAACTGTCTTAAAAGATTTTGAGGAGGATACTCTAGAGAAGCTATTGAAAATCAAGTCAGAAAAAGCACTGATGAGAAGGATGCAATGACTATTTCTCTTCCAAGTTAGAGAGGAAACATAGCAGATGAAGAAAGAAATCAGAGTTTTATGGGCATAAAATGTAGTTGGAATTGGAATTATGAGTAGGCGTGTGACCAACAAAATATGCTGGCAAAATTGGTGGCTCACGGCACAAATTGTGTCTGACACGTGAAAAGTATTATACTCATTTTTATGTGTGAGTGCAAACCAGGAGAATTTGCACTCAGGTCTCCCTGAATAAGCCTCCTTAGTTTTAATTCTAGTGCCGTATCATATGTTTTTTTCTGAATTTGTGAATAATTGAACAATTTACATCTCTCCCTCAAAAATTATGCTAACAGCAAACTACTTTCTCTCTTTTTTTTTTTTCCTCAGGAAGGAGCGATGGGTTCTTGCAGTACAAATGCCACAAGTTAGTTGTTGTTTTTCTGTCTGTTTTTAAAAATAATTTTCTTTTCATTACAACTTGGTTCAGAGCTTGAAAGTCACTTTCAGTTTCACTATTTAATAAAAATTATGAATGACTCAGTGATAACTGATACCAAAATAGGACGCAGTAGCGAAGTTGAACAGAAAATACAAAAACTTCAGCAGAAAATAGAAAATTTTGGAGCAGAAATATCTCAGTAGTTTTTGCCAAAATCCCTGCAGGTGTCCACTCTCTTGTGCTGGGCATTCTAGCGAGACTGAAGAACTTGCAGAATCATTTTCTAAAACCAGTAAGAAAGTTGTAGTAGGGTCCAGTCTAACAGCTTTAAGAACCAGCCAAAATTTTGGATATATGTTTTAGAAACAGGGAATTGTTTGTGTAAGGTGAGGAAATCATAAATTAAGTTAGTATAGCCAGCTCTTCAAACTGAGGTAAAGCCTGTATCAAACAATTAGGCATACAAACAGAAATGCAGTCGAAGTAGAAGGGAATCCATGACCCAGGAAAACTTTTCTTCTCTTGAAAAACTGCAATGTTATTAGATCTACATTTACAAATACATATGCTTATTTTTAAAGTGTGGGAAAATTAGTCATTTTACAGAACTGAATACTTCAGTCACTTGCTGATGAGCGTACTAGGTGTCATTTTATAGGTGAAATCTTTTGAATGAGATGTCAAGATCAAATGGGCTTTTACCATATGATGGCCTATTAGGAAATATACCCTTTTGACAGAAGGCTTGTAGTAAATGATAAAATAATTTATTGAAAATTACAGTGAAACATAGGTAGCAAGCAGATAGCTAGTGTTCTGAATTCCTCACTGTCGTAGTTTAACCCCAGTTGGCAACTAAGCACCACACAGACGCTTGCTCAGCCTCCCCCCCTCGGTGGGATGGGGGAAACAATTGGAAAAAAAAAAAGAACCCATGGGTTGAGATAAAGACAGTTTAAAAGGACAGCAAAGGAAAAGAAAATAATAATAATAATGATAAAAGAATATACAAAACAAGTGATGCACAATGCAATTGCTCACTGCCTGCTGACCGATGCCCAGCCAGTCCCTGAGCAGCGATCGCTGCCCCCCGGCCAACTCCCCCCCAGTTTCTATACTGAGCATGACGTCATATGGTATGGAATAGCCCTTTGGTCAGTTTGGATCAACTGTCCTGGCTGTGTGCCCTCCCAGCTTCTCACTGGCAGAGCATGGGAAGCTGAAAAATCCTTGACTAGTGTAAGTACTACTTAGCAAGAACTAAAACATCAGTGTGTTATCAACATTGTTCTCATACTAAATCCAAAACACAGCACTATACCAGCTGCTAGGAAGAAAAATAACTCAATCCCAGCTGAAACCAGGACACCCACCTGAATGGCAAGATATGTCATGACAGGCTGACATGTTAAACAGTTGAACAGTAAGCTAGGAATGTGCAAGTGGTTGCTAATGGGTGGCAGGGGTTTTATGCCATTACATTCAGAGGATTGATTTTAACTCGAATAATTCCAAAATGTATGTTAGCTCTACCATAGACAATATGAACTCTTGTGTTGTACAAGCCACCAGTTTATGAATAAGCTTCCTAAATGCACACTAGCGCTGGGGCCACTGACATCTATATTTTGGGTTATATACTTCAACAATAGGGAAAAAGATATTTAGAATTCCTGCTAAATTCTATTAATCTGGGAACAGTAATCTGTTCAATAATACTGAATAGAACAATAATACTGGGAACAGTAATCTAGACAGTATTTTCCCTCAGAGCGTTCTCAAGTTTTATTCTTTTCAACTTTCTCTGAGAACACTTCAGAATCTTGCCCTTCAAAAAACAATAAAATGATGGCCTCTGACCTTATTCTGAAGGAGATGGTAAGCAGGGTGCAATTACTGTCCCACTTCAAAACTGAGTCAAAAATAAAAGCCAGAGTATGCTGCAAAATAATAATTAGGAACACAATAGTACTTACATAGGGTTTTCATTGCTGGTTTCCTAAATAGTTATTAATTACTCTACAGGCCAAACTGCATGAAACTTAATCAGGAATTTTAAGTTTTTAAGAATCTTTTAATTTTAAGAATAATAAAATCAAAGATCCTGTTTCTGTGTTAATATTTTTAATAATAATAACAGAGGCAAAGAAATGCCAGGAATGTATAATATAGGCAGAATATCCATGGAGACTTCAAGACTGTGCATTGTTTTTTTTTTTTCAATTTTCAGGAAACAATCACAAGGTTTGGAGTCTTGTTAGTGAAAACAGAATATTTTTCGTCATGCATAGCAGGAGCATCAGTTTCATCTAACTGCTAGTACTTAAGCAGTTCCATTCAATTCTGCCTCCTTTCACAATATAAAGAAATTCTACTACAAGTCTCTTTTAGAATTATTTTCCAACTTCACATATAGGGCAATTTGAACAAGCATTTCAACTTTAATAATGGTTTCTGGATGACTACATAAATAGAGAGTCATTACTATTTAAATGAACAAAGAAAGCCTTCAAGCCAATGAAATTAAGAAAAATATCCTAAACCATTAACAAAACCTTTGGTACCTTTGCTTAATTTGTCCTGTATTAATCATGGACAGAAAAAGAAACCAAATGTTACACTAAGGAACATTAGCTATAAGTACTAATGGGAAAAGACTATACAGAATAGTTATTTTGTTCAAAAAGAAGTAAAGCTCTTGAGAATTGAAGTTCTGCAAAATTTAGAACATAAAAAATGAGTGTTCAATACTAATACATAAAAAAGTATGCCTTTGCAGAAAATTTTCTTTATTACTATGTTCTGTTGGCTAGTTTGCACTGTAATGTATTTCATATTTAGTAGAGGTGCACCAGTAAAATTTTTCTGCCAGCTCATGTTTCCTGACCATTTGCCAGAACACTAATAGTTGGTGTAAGCAAAGTGATATTTAAAATGGAAGGTATATGTACTTTAAACAAACTAAATTGTTAAAGAAACAAATATTTGACTTGGTATAGGACCTTGCTATATTTCAAATTGTTTTTACATTTTGAAAACTTGGCTGTACAGCTCCTTCTCCTACCCATTAACTCCTCTGAAGGATATTCTGATGTCTCCAGAATTCACTATCATGGTGGCTCAGATCCTTTTCTAAATTTTTATTTTTTCAGAATCTATTCTGGATTTTGGATAACAATTGTGCATTTCAGACTGCTTCCTATTGGGCAAACAACAGAACACAGAGGACTGGGCAGAACAGTTCCTTTGATACTCTCCAAACCCCAGCCAAGATCCTGCCTTGGTGGTCAACACCAGGTTTATGAGGTAGCAAACCTGATGTGGGAGCAGGAAGGATATGAAAAAGGAAATCTCAAATAGTTTGAATAAATAAGAAATAAAAGGTAAAATTTACCTGAATTGCTTTAGACATAAAAGTCCCTACTTGTAGCTCCCTTAAATGTATAATCAAAGTTATTTTAAAAGTGGATTCTTCAAGATAAACTCCTGGTGTCACTATACAAAGCCCCTGTGGGATGCTTTATAAAGTTACTTGCAGCCTGTCTGCTGCATTTCTTACATGGTGTTACAGCTTGGAGACTTTCAATGATAATGCAATGAAGACCTCACAGATTTGCCATACATCACTGTCATTTTTGATGAACTGTGATGCTAAAATGAAATGGCACCAGAAAGGTGGTAGAAATCTTCTCGTGCAACTTTTACTCATGCTAGTGAGCACTCACACAAGTAATCTTACTGGAGTTAATGGGGCTCCTGACAACATGACTCATGAGCAAGAGAAATGGTTCCAGAAGGAAGGACTTCCTCAGAAAGCAATGGATTCAGCACTGGGAAGTAAATCAATTCCTAGCCAGACTTGTAAGCACTAGAGTCAAGTTTAAATTTACAAGTGTCTCAGTTTTCCTTTTCAGACAACTTGTGTCCAATCAGTAATTGGAAATTTTATTCAATTTTCATTGTTTAGGTGAAAAGCTGAGGTAGTTTTAACGGAGTAAGACAGGCTGCAAATAAAGAGTGTAGTCTTCTGGAAATCTCAGCCTCCAAATCCATTCCCCAAGCAATTACCAATGGAATACGCTAGTAGTAACATTCTAAGATTTTGCAAAAATCTTTTGTCAAAAGATTTACAGACCACTAGTATGTTACTATTACCACTTTAAAAAGTCTCTTTCCTTAACTACGTGCAATAGTTTTAAAGTGATGTTTGGTAATTCCATTCAGGATAAGAATAACTCATGACAGGAAAGCCAGGTACGTGGGCATACCAGAAGTTTCTTGTGTCTACAAAACTAATCCAGTAAGAGTATACTGCAGCAATCCTGTTTGCAAGGTGCAAAGACATCTATCTTAGGTGAAGATATGACTGCTGCTAGTAGAATAACCCAGATCCTCACTAGCTCTCTAATGAAGGGGAGAGGAGTACTATTATTTCTGCTTCATTCAGGTGCATGGCTTCAACACAGGCATGAAAAATGAGCCTGAGGGTCACAACTGGTCTGTAGCAGAGAGAGAAGAGAACGCAGATTTCTCCAAGTCTGGACAATCAGTCATATCACCGATTGCATTTTTTTAATATAAGGAGGATAACAGAAAGATGTACATCTTGAAGAGAAAGTCACACTTTGCATGCCAAACTGAGATTAAAATAAAAAAAAAAGAAATAAATAGTTCTTTGCTCCTAGAGACTTGAGATTATCTACCTTCTGATTCTCATTTTCATGAAATTCAACTGGAGGTATGGCCTCTAGGCTGTAGCCTCCAGGACTCTAGCAACAATATAAAGAAAAAAAAAAATCATCTAAAGTAATGATTTAAATTCTGAAACACTTGGAGAATGCAGAAGAGCCCGACCAAGACAACAACATATTGGTGTTATGAAGGCAAACTAAATGGCCTCAATCTAACCAGTGTTATCACCAAACAGATGGAAAACCTCACAGAGCTAGAGATACAAAACAGTTATTTCTTAGTTGAAATATATGAACTTTGAAATATGTCAGTTGCCAAGAAATGATAGCTGCAGGAAAAAGGTGACCTTTTAATACTAACCATTGATTCTAGAGTATTTTCAAACAGGCCCAAATTAGGTGAACTAATTGAGCAAATTAGACCTTACCTTTCAAAATCCAAGAAGAATACTAAACAATCAAGAATTTACTAAACACCCAACACTTATGACCACCCAAAAAAGGCCAGTTGAAATCCAGGAGTAGCACCTTTGAGCCGTGTTGATGGTTTTCAAATCCATCACATGAACACCACCTTTACAATAAAATGTAATTTTCAGCAAAATAGTGATCTTATAAGCAATATAATGAAATGATCTTATATAGCTGAACTTTCAAATATCCCCCCAAAAATGTAGGGAAATTCCTGGCAGATATAAAGTAATTTGTCTACTTAAATGACAATTTTCAGACCCAACTTACTTCTTTGTAGCCGAAAATGATACGCCCATCATTGAGAAGGGTGGCCTGAAAAGTGAAACTGCCCAGGTTGTAATTATCCTGCAGATGTACATGGTCCCACTGGACAACTAGTGCTGTGCCTGTGAACCCCAGAGTGGGGGTAGAGAGGCAAAGGGAAGAAAAAAATGTGAGAAAAATATTAACTGACTGTAGGAAAAGTACTTAACTGCAGTTACTTGAAACAAGAACAGTGATTTGTCTCTTTTTAGCAATTTTCAGCCCAGTATCTTGAAATGCCAAAGGTATTACAAATACAAGTTGCAGCTGAAATCCTCTTAAAGGTAGACACCACAGTGCCACAAATAACTACCTCAACTACTCGCACAGAAGTCTGCTAAAGCAAGAGTGGTCAAGTAACTTGTATGGAATTGCACAAGGAGTCAACAATCACTAAAGGTAGGATCCAGCACTCAGAGTTCAGGTGTGCTGCCACAACCACTGCTCTGCAGTGGCTTTTTTTACACTGTATATATATATACCCTGATGGCTTTGAAATGGGAAGTGCTAATAGCATTACCTGTTTAGTAAAAGTTATTATATGAGGAATTCAGATTCTTCCATTAACTATGCATTAATATAAATAGCATTATTTTTTTTCTGCGTGGTGCAAGCCCTTGCTGAGGTTCCACAAGTTGAAAAATATTAGGTGTTGGCAATAAATAAATGTAGTTTAAATTTAAACCACTAAGAATTCATAGATGGGGTAAATATTGAGTCTGGTGTGCAGAGATTTAGTTGCAAGAGGCTCGTTAATATTCATGGAAATTCTCTGGCTGAATATCCACTTATTGCACTAAAAATGTACCCCAAGTGACTTGCATACCCTGTGAGCATGTTTTACAGATGTTGAGGGTTATAGACACATTCAAGCAGCTTGGCTGAAAGACACTTATCACCAAAACTGTTTACTGAAAATGACTTTTTCGTCTTTATATGCCTTCCTCAATACACTTCTGTCTTTGGCACTAATGGGAGTTATGTGCTTTGATTCACAGCACTTTAATTTCATTTCTTCCTGGAGTGTTCAAGGTGGGTCAGTATGCATCCAGCTCAATGCATTTTTGATATATCCTTGAAACATCTTTTGTCACAGATCTTCTGTGCTGTAACTTTCATTAACACATCTTGGCAGGGGACGTCATGAAACTATAAGCATGCAAATTTTTGGTGCATACTGTACTAAGTCCACCACATTATTGTCCCACGTGTCTTTCACGAGTCTAGTACATGCTCATTAATTGTGCACACAGTGCATTTTTCCTTCTCTGACTACATTCATCTACTTTCTGAATATTTATTTGATTGTATTAAATTTCATTTTAAAGGAATTTAAAGGGACTTTTCAAATTATTGGAGCAAAAATAGCCAGAACTTATTACAGAGTGTCTTTGAGTACCTCAGATCTATGTGCATCTCAGAACCCCAAGCTAAAGTATAAAAGTCAGCTGCCTCCAAAACAGTTTTCTCATTCCCAGGGCCTTTCTGTAGATGCGTGTGTACCTAAGTTCCTTGCAGTTAGCTCCATGAGTGAGACTTGGATGGGTCACTACACTCTGTGCTTGCTCACCACAGATGCCACTCTAAAGCAGCGCACTTACCCAGAGGGATAATACAGGGATGAATAAGAAATCAGGAGCTGAAGAGACAACTGGCTCAGTTCCTTTTTATTTGGGGTAAGATAGCAAATTCTTTGTCCTAAAGCACATGGGGTCCAAAAGACCATCATGCCTCACACATGAAGAAGGATCCAAAATCTCAAAGAAGTATTCAACCTTATTATGAAAGCAAAGTGTTACAGCCTGATACACCTGGTATGAAGACTGGAGGTCAGGAATACAATGAGCATTAGCAATGTCTTCCCCAGAATCCTCAGATTCTTTCAGTAAAGATGACAAATCTCAGGCCATTTTAATCACATAGGTTATGTTTTCAAAATATTGATTATAACTGACTTCATGAAACAAATATCTACACATTCAAGGCCTTTAAAATATCTCACAGAGTTTCAAGTATAACACTGCAGTTTGCCTTTTACCCTTTCAATCTTTTGTACAAGGGACTGTTGAGAACTTGCGGTGTAGACAAGTGTATTGGATTCCAATCCTGGGACTCCATGCACACTTCATCATTGACAGGTTTATTAACCTTATACCTGCCCTGCTCCTGTGTATTCTCGCTATTGCATTCCACAAATGCTATTTTCATTTAACTAGTGGGTGAATGGTATTTTCTATATATATTTTGAAGTAACAGGAACTTGAACTTTTATACAAGACAGATTTTTCCTTTTAAAACTGATAAAAGACATTGCTAGTTTGAGTGTATGTACTTTAACATCCAGAATATATCTGTCCAATTAGGAAAAAGCATTCATGACTCTCTAACCATGTTCTAAATTAACTGTTTATGGATGTCTAGCCACATGCTTTATACAGCCTGTGAGTTTAAAAAAAAAAAGAACAAAAAAAAATTTTAAAAAATCTTCAATTTTTCCTTCAAAAATATTTATTTAGGAAAATATGAAGAGCCAAGGGACACAGACACATTCATTTATGAAGGACTACTACATACCATTATCAAAGTATCTGACTGTTGAATTTCTTGACACACTGGGGTCAAAATTTGCCATTAAGGGTGCAATATATTGTGTAGCTGTTAGCATTCGATGCACAACTTCTCCAGTATATATGAAACCTACAATAAAAAAAAAATATTGAGACCATTTCAGTAACTTCTGAAAAGATTTAATAGAATGGCAGGTTGAACTAGGCATTGCCAGAGCATTAAAGGGTCATCTGAGAGAAATTAATCCCATCACCAATTTTACAGTGAATTAAGTAAGAGCTAAAATTTCAGGAAAATGTCTGTGATGGCTGCCAGAAGAACAAGATCCAAGATGAACAATGGAACAATCATTTCAAGAAGCAAGTTTTCATACAGAAATAAAAACAGAGCAAGGAAGAATAACTACAGTTATGGACAAAATGCAGATATATGGCATTATCAAAATAAGCCATTTACCACCATGCATATTCCATAGAGCTTTCTATCCCTTTCAAAAATATGCAATTTGTTTTGTTTTTGCAAACTGTTACCTCTCCAAAAGTTAAGTCTAACCCTTTTTCATATTTCTAGAGACACAGAGTAAGAGACTATTTCAGACAAGAAGAGGTGACAACTTTTTTTAAAAAAAAAGTCAGGTGAAGAGTGGAACAGATGGGATTTTTTCATTATTATAAGCCAAGCAGCATTTCTGCTACATTCTCTGCAGTGTCAGGTCTCACTAGTTTATCCTAGTCATCCCTGAATCCACAGTACTCCTCAGATCAATAGTGGGCTTCTTCCATCAGAAGTGCTCACCCAAAACCTCTTACTGGTTCGGAACTGGAGTTCTTGCTTCAAGGAAGAACAGTCATCTATGGTGAATACAGTAATGCTGCAGTTTTCTTCAGACAAAAGTTCATGTATTTTAATGGCAGGAAACCCCTGCCATTTTAAACTATAAATGGTCTACAAATAAACCTGTATTGTTTAGGTTTGCCAACTCCAATTGACTAATGGGACTAACTTCTTTAGATGCCGCAACCTAAAGACTGACTTAAAAACTTATTTTAGCTTTTGCCTTGCTGGTCAAAACTGACAAACTTTAAGTTGATTGGAGGTACAGATAGATCTTCAAAATGAAGGTTTGCATATTACCTCTCCTCTTAAAGTGTTTATCAGATGGTGCCTTATGCTGAAGTGTTTACTTTTTCTCCTTCTATTGATTTAATGAAGTATATTCCAACAGCAAACACCCGAATAACAACAAGAATATTAGAGTTGGCTGAAAATTTTCTAACAGAAAAAATTCTATTTGGAAGACGTCTCACCAAAATTCAGTTCTTTACTGGCAAATGATAGTATCCACTGCAACAGTATTTATGCTGGTTCGTGTTTTCTTTTCCTTCTTCAGTCATATTGAAAGTCTCTCTTCCTCCATAACCCCTTTTACTGTCAAGCCCAAGAGGTCCTTTCTTCTCATATTTGGTATCATCACAATACAACATAGGATGAAGGAGCATATAAATCTATCCTTAAAACACAATTGTGAAATTCCAGAACTAACCATAAACCTGAACAACTGGAATTACCCTCAAGACAGAAATGCCATTTTCCAGCCAACTCCAGTTAATATATGATATTAAAAATCTGCTAGTGTGCAACTCCACTTTCTTAACAATCGTATCTCCATCCTAACCACTGTGAGATAAGACAGGTTTGTTAAAAGATTTGTTTGATATGATATATGAAATCTCTGACAGCATGAAAAAAATAGGCATTCTTCTACTCCTATCCTCTCCTGAAACATGTTGGCAAATGCTTGCTAACTGTTCACGGAACTAGTTCTAGAAGACATAAGATGCTATAGACAAACAAACAAAAAAGGTTGTTCTTTGGAATCATTTTCCTGCATGGCTGAGAGCAGTTAAGATCAAGTACCATGAAGTTAATTCAAGTGGAGATGATAGGAGACCTAAGAAAAAGCGAGGTGTGGAGAAAATACAACAAAAAATTCAGCTGGAAATATTTGACATTGACAAAGGGGTGAGCTAGGAAGCTATCTGCCTTTGCTTCATTTTAAACATACCTAGATATTAAAACGATACAGTATTTTAATATTTGGACACCTCCTAACTGCTAAATTAATTCTTAGGATAAACTACAACTGTCTTTTTTTGGGGGGGGAGGGGGGAGATTCTTTCAATTAAATATCTAAATACCACTTTTCTCTTTTACTAATTGAAAGGGAGAGAGAAACACCAATTAAAAAAAATAAATCTATCCACACATATTTACAAGTCATGTATAAACCTGAACTTTCAGAATATACAGTTGTGTCCGTAATTTTACTGTATTACTCACCAATTTAGGATAGCCAACAGCCCTGCCACAGTATAGTCCCTGAAATGCATTTTCATTATTTCCTATTTATTGCTGTCTGCTTCTGAAATGTTATTCCTTTGAGAAGTATTCCCTTGTGCTTATTTAGACATTTTAAATACATATCATTTCATAGAATATTTGTGCCATTTATTATCCCTATGGTCATGTGCATACATATCTTAACACAATCTTGGGTAGGTCTATAACCTTGAAACCATTCCTCAAAAATATTTTGAAGACAATATAAACAAAACCTTTGAATCCATATTCATGTATTAGAATTAGCCTAAATTATTCAGTACTTATTCATCCCTTGCACAATGGTCCTATCTTTACACACAGTTTCCCTTTCATGCTTTCATCCCATTTACAGTATAAATGTCACCATTATAACTAATAATGAGGCAGATACAATAGGAAAAGAAAGGACTTAATTGTGCTGGAACACATAACTAAGTAAATCAGCCCAGGTAATTAGTAACCACAGAACGTATTTCCAAGTATTTGCCGGATGCAGCTTTACTTTAGACAAAAATGGAAAGCAGGAGGTGGATGATAGCTGGAAAGCAGGCAGGCCTTGCATGAAGATCATTCTAATGAGAACTCCAGTCATGCGTTGGAAGAACTTGAAAAGAAACACAAATTTCAAATCATCCCACAGATTCAAAGGCTGAAGCCACTGTTGAGCATGGACATTTTATCACTGCCACTACAACTTAAAGAAAGCAGCAAATGTAAAATTAACTTATTCCTGAATGGACTTCTGCAGAAAATTGGCTTACACTATCTGTGACCTAATTTTCTGACAGTGGTAAATGCCCATGGTTGATTCATTTAGTCAAGGAGGAATTTTTCAGACCTGCAATTTCCTGAACCACTTAATCTCTCCTTTGTGGGAGGGGTTGGTAGAGCTCTTTTCCAAAACTTTCCACAAGTACTATACCTAGAAGCATAATATGCTCCTAAATACTGGAATGAAGACAAATAGGAAAGAGCGCTCAGCATTTTGTAAGTTTTATATGTATATATAAATCTAACTAAAACTAAGGATGAACTAATACTAAAGACACTTGTAAATCAAGGAAGGTATACTCCTAGTCCTCATATTGTACAAATGCACACTCACACAAAGAGAAGGGAAAACTCTCTCTGTATATATACAACCACTTAAATATGAAAGCACACTTCCACTTGATGCAGGACCCTGACTTGATTTAAAAATGCATTTTACATCTGAATTTATCCATTCCAAAATATGCTCCGTGTCTGTTGCATTTTAACATATTAGATTTACATATAAGATTTAACATACAAGATTACAACAATCTGCACATAAGTTATCTGTGGTTTCTTTTTTCTGTTCCTAGCTGTGCACAAACTCAGCGTGAACTCATTTCGACAATGTTTGCCAAGTGTGCAGAATAACAGAATACAGGTTCAAAGCAGCACAGGCAATGAGTCCTTTGAAGTTGCTATTGTGCGTCTATAAAGATATGATAGGATATGGGATATCAGGCAACATAAAAATGAAACATAGAATCATACAATCATAGAATGCTTTGGATTGGAAGGCACCTTTACAGGTCATCTAGTCCAACCCCCCTGCAAGAGCACGGACATCTTCAACTAGATCACATTGCTCAGAACCCCATCCAACCTGACCTTGAATGTTTCCAGGGATGGGGCCTCCACTACCTTTCTGGGCAATTTGTTCCAGTGCCTCATCACCCTCATTGTAAAAAATTTCTTTCTTAAATCCAGTCTAACACGTAGGTTGATAACTATCTTCTTCCTTCTAAGACCCTGCATGAACAGGTTACATAAACCTGAGCCTGATTTTATATATGTGACATTATGATAACCTGTTTTTGCACTTTAGCATTTAGCTGAATTAGAACAAAAAACACTTTAGATTATAATTTAATGTCTGATTTAATTTTAAATATCTGAAACAACTGGCCATATCTTAAAGGCATCATACTGAATACAGGGTATAAATGAATTATACTTCTATGTGCTTGTGATGAGTAGGCTCCATTTTGAGAATGTATATTTTAGATGCTCAGTAATTCTTCAAAGCTATTATAACAGTTCAGCCTTTACCTATGTGATGGGTTGACCTTTGCCAGCTGCCACACGCCTACCCAGCTGCTCTCTCACTCCCCTTCCTCAACAGGGGGACAAAATAAGATGAAAAACTTGTGGGTCCAGATAGGAACCCTGTCTAGGGAGAACACTTGCCAATTACTGTCATGGGCAAAACAGAATTGACTTGGGGAAAATTAATTTAATTAATTGCCAGATAAAATAGGTGTGGATAGTGAGAAACAAAGACAAATTAAAACAACACCTTCCCCCCACCCCTCCCTTTTTCCCAGGCTCAACCTCACTCCTTCATTTCCGACTCCTCTACCTCCTTTTCCCCATTGAGCAGTGCAGGGGGATGGGGAATATGGGTTGCAGTCAGTTCATAACACTTCACCTCTATTGCTCCTTCCTCCTCACATTTTTCGCTGCTCCAGTGTAGGTCCTTCCCACGGGCTGCAGTCCTTCAGGATAAACCTGCTCCAGCATGGGTCCTCCACAGGCCATGGTTCCTCCAGGACATTTCCACATTTCCAGTGTGGGGTCCTCCACAGGCTGCAGTGTGGATACCTGCTTCAGCGTAGGCTCTTCCTGGGACTGCAGGGAAATACCTGCTCCAGTCTGGTCTCCTCCACAGGTGCTTTGGTGCCTGGATGACCTCCGCCCCTCCTTCTCTCACCTTGGTGTTCACAGGGTTCTTTCTCATGCTTTTTCCTTCACTCTTGACACTGCTGTGCAACATTTTTTGCCCTTTCTTAAATATGTTTTCCCAGAGGTGCTGCCAGCTTGGCTTATGGGCTCAGCTGCGTCCTGCAGTAGGTCCACTGGAGCTGGCTGTATCCATCTCTGTCTGACACGGGACAGCTGCTCACCTCCTTCTATAGAGGCAGCCACCCCACTACCAAAACCTTGCCATAGACCCCTAATACAACCTAAGACTTAACCTAATATTTTACTTGCTTTATGTATTACCTATTTCATATTTTATTTTATATATCAACTACTTTACCTAATATGCAACAATAACATTATTTATCTGAATGACAAGAATTTCTAGTATCTTGTTAAGAGTTTTTTTATTTTTAGATTACTGATTTTCTAGTAGAAGATAGGTGGAAAGTTGTAGCTGAAACAGAGCACTTAATGTACCAGTCTTACCCTCAGCAATTGCTAGCTCTTGCCCAGGTCAGTTTGCTCCCACTGTATAATACCTTTTGTCTTCTAAAAAGGGAAAAACGTTCTGGCGAAAGAAAATGATCTAGAGAAAAAGAATCATTGTGTCTGCTGAAAAATAACGGTGCTAAATAACAGCAATGAAATAAATTGATGTGGAATTACTCCTTCCAATAGCCATGACATTGCTTTCATAAAAAGCATATAAAATTTTGCTTATTCTCCAAAATGATCTTTATTGGAAACAAACACCTGAAACAATGCTTCTTTCAACCTGAAATACCAAACAATGCATTTGACAAGAATAGGAATAATTGAAACCACTTTGTATAGCTGCCAATAAGCAGTTTGACACAAACCTCAAAACCCCCTGTAATTATCTTTCCCTTCTTTTCATAGTTCTGAAGAATTTGAGAGCTTGACTGAATGGCAAGTAAGTTCCACCAAAGCTCCATAAACCAACTCTACTTATCAGGTGGTTTTACCATCATGGTACAAGTTGGCTCATGTACCTTTTGTACAGCAGCGGTGACGTTTCAGGTACAGACATCAGTATTGCTTTTATGTTCTACAAAGCCTGATGTGTTTTAAAGGTAACTAACTGCTCCCCTTCCACATCGGTTGACATTATCTGCAGTGTGTCAGGGAGTCCCCAGCGAAGGCTTTTTCTGCCAGACAATGTGCCTGAAGATGTTGACTCATAGGGAAGCAAAAGACACATGATGTACATTTTTCTTGAGACAGCTTACTTAATTCCAGATCAGAGAAGTGAAAAGATGATACTTGGAATTTAAGACCAAATGAAGAAATATGCATTTAAAAATCCCCAAACGAACACAGTGGTACAAGAACCTGGAGCTCAAAACAAAGAACAAATCTAACCATCTCATACAAAATATTAAATGTAGAAAGAAATAAGACTGCTTTGGACAAAAAAAGTTCATTTGCTTATCAGGCAGCTAATGTTAAGTAAAACCATATGTTAAAACCCTTAGTAATACAACAAGCTGTGGTTACTTAGCTGGAAAAGGAACTGCCTGCCAGCAGCGGCTGAACAATAAAAGGTTTTGCATGAGAGAGACTGTCACTGGGCAAAGGCAGAGCTGCCATTTGAGTGCACAGTTCAGTGTGGGTTTACTTGAGCGCCCTTGCAGCATATAAACTAGAGGGGAAATAGCAGAGCAGCTTCTGAAAAACAGAACCAGAGGAAAGTGGTTTCCCTTAGAGGGTAGGCTCCAACCCAGATCACCCAAGGGAAAGCCTTGATTTCAGCTTCTATATTCACATACGCAACAAGGTTTGTAGAGATGTAGCAACACACTCTCACACACACCCTGAGATGTCTTGTTGCATAAAGGAATCATTTCTTTCATTTCTCCCTGGTAATTTTCTTACTTAAGCAGGGTGAGAGTACACGACTTCTGCTTCTCATTTTCCTCCCAAACACTCTGAAAACTGTTTGTGCAGCAAAGAGAGAAAACTGCAGAGGAACTGGCAGGAGCTTCCTGGCTCTCTGGCTGCTTCTCTTTTGGTCTCAGCATAAGCAAAGCCTTCTGACAGGCTTTGCCCTGGGGCATTTGGTCGTATCTCATATGACCCCCAAAGCTACCTCAACCGGTAGCAGTGCTTCTACTCCGTCTTTACCATCTTAGACTCAGCACACTGCCCATTTTTGATGGAAACCAGAGTCAGCACAAGTACAGTACTGTACAGATTAAGATTTACCACAGTTTTCACTACTTTACCCCCAACCTCACAATTACATATTTTTGAAAGACTGACATAAAATGGGATATGTTATCTACCTCATCTGAGGATCTACTTCCCCATCCCTGGTGAAGATAGTAGGAGAGAAATTATAAGAGACTTACCTTGGGCTTGTTTAAAAAACCCTCCATAACCAGCTGTGGGGCCAAAGAAGTGTTTAATGCCTGGTTTCTGTCAAGCAGAGTTCGGCATCACTGACCAAGACAAAGATAAGCTGCTCACTACTTAATGGGGGCAAAAAGCCCCTCACATCCTAAAATTGATTCATACGCCATCTTGATGTCTCCAGCTGCCAGAGATACTGTCTCGCCAAAGAAAAAAAATTTAGGAAGTGGATCAAAAATTCTTTCTCTGAGCTCTCCAATTCACTGACTTTGATCATTGGTAATGCAAAAAGGTGCATTCATTTCTCCTGTTAAATTACTATTTGCCAGGACAGTAGGAAAAATAGACCAGAGATAGGGACTGGGAAGTAGGACATGAGAGTTTATATAAACATCTTGTAAGACTGAGGTTCTAATAGTAATTTCAAAAATTAAAATAATTCTCAGACTTAGCACATTCTGAGACAAATATTACTGTATTTGAGTCTACCCAGCAACATCTCAGCATATCTGCATGAGATTAGCCTTAAAGACCATTTCAGCAATTTCTGGATATTCCCATTTGTAAATACAAAGCTGCAAATAAATTAAATAGGCAAATCAGAGTATAGTTTGTTGCTATATGCAGCTAGGAAGCCCAGATTTAGGTAGTGAAATAAGAGCTAGTGAAACATGTCTGCACCCTCTGTAAAGATTACTGGAGTACAGCAACAGCTTTGCCAAAGGCCGGAAGGGAACTGCAGCCTCTGCCCTCAGGGCCAGCCCATGCTGTGTGTGCTCTGTCTCACACACTCTTGTGCTCAAATCACTCCAATACCTTGGTCCAGACCTATTAGTGAGCCCAGCGCAGTGGGCCCAGCTCACAGACATCCCATGTAAGATGTCATATTTGCCAGTCACAAACTAATATGTACCTACGAAAAGAAGGCCCTAAACCAAAAATCAAACCATTAAAATCTTTCACTATGTGAACAGATATTCCTTAATGCACTTTTTCTGTAGTAAAATGGTGGAGAACACATCTATCATTTGGGAAAGCTATGGCCTCGTCTGCCTTCAGCACAAACAACCAAGCTTTCCCCAGGAGGAAGGCCAGAAAATTTTAGGAGTGTTACTTAGGCACACAGAATCATCAGCTGAGATCAATGTAAGATAGAGAACATGAACATAACTCAAGAAAGTATGCATTTGTGTTTTCAAAGTATCAGAGAATTCCAAATTGTTCTACCACTGGAAAATGCCACCTTTTAAGCAACTGGTTCTCATGCAGTCATTCACTTCTAAAAGATTTTTGTAAACAAAGCTTTATTAAAAATTAGCACCTAATAAAATCCTGACATCCTTTTATGCATTAGCCATTCAAGAAAACTCATTTCAATTGCAGCGCACAAAACAATTCATTTGCAAAAACCTCTGCTCTGTTCAAACACGAGAATAAATTATGTTTTGTGCCACATGTAAATGAGACTAGAGAAACTAGACTCCTCCTATAAAAGACTCTTCCACACACATTAACACCTCTCGCTATTCATCTCTTTCTTTTTAATAAATATAACTGTTCTAAGTGGTAGAGAAAGATTCAGCCCTTTTGTTGCAGCTACTCTTTTTCCAGGGTGATAAAACATTACTACTTCAGATGAACCTTCTCATTAGGCTAGAAGACATTTGTTTGGACTGACACTGTATAAACATGTTCTTGAAACAGTTATTACATCAGTTTAATTCCACTCTTTTATTTAATTTAAATTAGTACAATTATAACCAACATCGTAGAAATGAATTGAGAATAAGCAGACCAGCTCCCTAACCAGTAAAAAGCTATTTGAGCTTTATCAACCGGTAAAATTCTCTCTCTGTCTGTAAAGTTGTCACATGTTGTTCCATTTCCAAGTATATTTTCAAAATATTTTTCATCAATTTATGATCATACCTGATACCTCAATTGGGAAAGGTCAGAGCTGCAAGTTTTCTCTTTGGTTGAAAGCCCAGTAGGGTGCTATTTTTTTGTAATTATTTTAATTGGAGCTGCTGAGAACAGCTTCAAAATTTTGACTTGCATTTTATTTTCAGGATGTTTCTTGTTCTCCATCTCGCTGTTTCTGACATACCACTTATTTTCATCTTTTGTTCTTTTTTTCTCTTCAGCAGTAACAGTAAAAACCTGATGAATCTCTTCTCTTTTCTGGAATTAAACTACAAAAGGACTCAAAAGACACTTTTACATTCAGTGGAAAAATGACAAGATGTGTCATGGGAGAAATAAAACATATCAAGAATAGTGTTGCTCACATATTTATTTGGTGAAGCTGACAAATATTGCATAGATGTATAAAGCATAGCCCACAAGACTCTGCACTGTATATTTTTCAACTATGCTAAAATGTGTTTTCCCTGTGTTTTTCCTGATATTTCTCCACCAACTATTTCACAATGAAGCAAATTCAAGAATATGTTATGCTATTAAGCCCCTAAAATATATTGGAATACTGAATTCTATAAACAGATAATGTCATTTACTTTCAAACACTGTCCTATATAGCCATATTAATATTTCTTTGATACTTCACTGAAGTAAGCTTTAAGTAATGTCATTTATCCCCAGATGGCTAATTTATTGTTATGTCTGTGGAAGAATGTTATCATCACTGTAATTGCATGAAGATTACAGTGTAATTAAACAAAAGGATAACAGCAACTCCAGATCCCTCAGACAATCCATAAAAGTTAAATACCTTAATGGGCTTTCAAGATCAGTGTAAAAATGAACCAATCTCTCACGCTATTTTATAATTTTTTTCAGCCTTCTGGGGAAAATGAATTAGAGACAGATTATACGTATTTTTTAGCTTTGCTTTTGCTTGACTAGATTGAATGCACCAACCCATTTCTTCTTTCAATCTGAAAAGTGGTCTATCTGAAAGCTAAACCGCAGAAGGCGTAAGTATAACACTTTCTTAATTGCATAACCTTAAAAGGACTTCTTGTGTGTCTGTGCATGAGAGAAAAAAGAAAAGCTAGCCAGAATCCTCATACTCTTGGCTGTACTGTGTTATCTTATGTAGATATTTAAAGACCAGAAGATTAGTTTTTCACCATTATTTTTCCTGCTGCTTTGTTAATACTGAAAGCATTATCTGGAAAAATTGAGAACATGTAATGTATGTCATTGAGTAAATGCCAGTAAGTTTCCCAGCTTGCTGTAGTTTCCCTGCAGCTCACGGCTGTTGTGAAAAGTATATGATCTGGTGGAATGTAACCCATTCTGATGAATATCCTATTCAAGTCAGCAAAGGGATTTAGGGGATTATATATCATGAAACTCTTCCAGTAGAGGTTTTCCTTCTGACATGCCACAAGACATCTCTTGTCGGGAGGTTGTTAGATACCACTAGGAAGAGTACAGGAGCAAGAGAAGCACTTCAAAGTAAGGACACTGTGATGGACTGCAAAAAACTTGCAAATTTAATTGTAATTTTTAATGACTCTAAATTGTGAATGCTCTCAAGTTCAGGAGAAACAAACCCAAAGGTTATTTAGAGTCTAATGACTTGTATCAGTTCCTGTCTGATCAGGCACATACTTCCCCAGAGAAAATTCTTGGACAGAGGCATGAAATACAGTATCTACTCAGTGAGATGCCGCCATGTGATAGCTCCCAAGTGCCTCTCAGCTCTGGCCAAACAAAGACCAGCGCGGTTCCTAGACAGGCCGGAACCAGAGAAAAGAGGTTGGTGGGAGGATTATCTCACTTGGGCTGAATATCTTGGCAGCTGTGTCATTGCAGTAACCTTGGCACTGCTAAATCCTAGAATGAGGCCTGAATAGAGCTGTTGGGGGAAATCGAATTTTCCAGTCTATTTCTGATATAAGTATCTCTTCCACTGGTTGGGTAAAACATCCTCATGCCTGAACAGCTCTTGTCATCAGTAAAAAAGTTTGGATGGAACTGAAGAAAATGGTCTGTTAATGTTTGAAAACATTAAATAAAAAATGGTTCATCTTTGAATCAAACTGTTGTAATATCAATACAGATTTTTTTTTCCTTTTGCTGCTGTGTCTCTCTCCTCCTATACTGCCACAGAGTCTAATAAAAATAACTATCGTAAGCTTTTCTGCTTGCCCTGTTTATTTTCCTCTTCCTGCTACCTTTTAAAGCTAGTTCTTACCTGGATAAATCACATGAAATGTGAGTCACATGAATCATGTGGATTTCATGAAAAATGAAAGACTTTCAGATTATGATGAAATCATTATTCTCCAAAGTTTCAAAAAATTCAGTAAGGAGAAGAATAATAGAGTTTAGAAAAATGCTGAATGCCATCAAACTGGGTTGTAATTCATTTTATGGAAGTTTGTAACAAAAAGAAAACAGTGTCGCAGAAGAGGAAAAGATTATTTTTTAAATTTTAAAAAGTCTGCTTAAAATTCATGCATAACAGAAAGAAACTCTGCTGAATGTCTGGTTCCTACTGTAGTAAATCAGTGTTGTTTGAAATATAACCTTGGGATTATTAGGTATTAGATTAATTCCACACCCATTATATAATGCTATTATATTACTTCTATTAATCCTTCCTAAACTACTAAAGCTAATCCTATGTATATAATATTCACATCTATCCATGTAAAACAACATCCAAGAGTGTGTCAGGGAACACTGCAGAGGCTAGCATGCATCACTAGAGAAGTTTCAGAGAAGCCATCAAATTCCATTTCACCTGTATATATAAAAACTAACACTGAAATAGCATGGCATGAAGAAGTTTTTTATGCTAGCAGGAAGTTTTTCAGAAGGGAATTTAGCTCTCTGTTCTTCTACTGCCAGCATCCTTCCATAGCTATGTGCTCTCCAGTTCCTTCTTTGCCCACCACATTTGTTTGTGCTGGACACAGAGTTCAGAGGGGAGGCTGTATGGGTTTGCCTCAAGCAGGACTAGTCAGCAGTGAACATACAGGTCAAAACAAGATAGAAGCTGGTAGACGTTTGTGAGAGACTGAAAGAGTTAGTGTCTCGTTGAATTTAAGTGATGGAGAATGTTGTATAACATTGTCCGTCTCACAACTCCAGTACTACTGCACTCTACTACTGCTCTCTACTACTACTACACTCACAACGCCAGTACTACTATAGAGGCAGCACAGGCCAAAATGAAAGAAATTGCCGACCAGGCTGCCAAACTATTTCAATCACTCCAACCGAGAGACTGGTTTGACGGGCATGCACCCGGATCCTGGTTCGCTGGGCATGCACCCGGATCCTGGTTCGCTTCCCTCCTACAATCCTGGAGACTCACGGGGTGGGGGAAATGGTTAATGCAAATTGAAATAACCCTGTTGGCTGGATTTCTGTTCCTAATGACTGGCATAGCTGTTGTTCAATGTATGATTATCTGTCTGCTTGCTTCTGCTTTCATTCTCTTTTCTCCTGCTGTTCACTATGTTCATATCACTCCTTGGAAGACGAAATCAAGGACCCTCCGCCAACTCTCGTTGAAAATGTATGAAAATGACAATGTTTGAGCCACAGGGTGGTGTGAGAGACTGAAAGAGTTAATGTCTCAAACATTGTGGCAAGGCGAGGCGCTATTTGCATGGCGACGGCAGGTCGGTGAGCACGGGGTGGGGGAGAGTGAGAGCGGGAAGTGCGGGACGTGGAGAGGACATCGGAGGATGCGCGGTTCTGGGTTCCGCCGGACCTTACTGTCTATGACCAGAGGTCACACAGAGTTGATCTGAGGAAGGGGCTTACGACCACCCGAGAGACCCCTCACGACCACCCCCCTCCCCCAGCGCCTGTGCAGAAGATTGAGAACTTTCTAGAACAAGAACCATGTAAGTCCTGAAGGGCTGTACCTGGAGGCGGGGATTAGTTTATAAAAGACAGGCCCTCCAGGGAACTGCGCACACGCCCACCACTGGAGGATCGCCACGTCTGTCATCGTCATCGTGGGATCCAAGGGTGGTGATACTTTCTCTTTCCTCCTCTCTTTTCTTTTCCTTTTCTCGCTTCTCTCTTCCTCTACTCTTCCAATATATGTAAGTTTGGGACAAATTGTGACAGGTTGCCCGGAAAATAGCTCCATTGCCAAATCACCTCTGTTCGTTCGTTGAGCTTGCCAGTTCGTTAAGTTTGTCCATTTGTTGAATTCGCCAGTTAATAAAGTTGCTGGCCAGACTGTTCCTCTGAGTCATTGTTGTGACTCTACCGACCACGCGGCTCTGCCGAGCAGAGATTGGCCTTTGTTGGTACACAAACCCTTGGGGAATCAAAAAGATTCACCCATCTCGCAACCCACCAAGTGGGACGAGACAACGTTCATGTACAACTTGGGCTTTAGGGGAACAAGGTCATGTGTGTCTATTCAGAAACGTGTTCTTATTCACACATGTTTCTCAGTTAAAGTTCGGGCATACATAAGCATATTACCCTGGTCTCTAGTTCAACTCAGCATCCCGTGCAAGACGACCCCTCTAATGCAGCCCTTGTAAGGGAAAGTAGACGGCTCTGCCCCTTTCCATGCCTTCACCCTCATGACCAGAACTGGATACACCACTCATCAGACCTCACTGGACAATTTTGTGAACTACTGGGGGGTAATGCTTTGGATGAGGAATCTCTATCCTGGGTCAAAAAATAAATAAAACCCAAACCAAACGTTTTTGACCAAGATCAGTTTGGTGGTCTAACTCTTACTGCACTAGACAAAGGTTGTGTGGGCAGGGGGGGTGGGGTGGGGCTGGTGAGCTGAAGAGGAAAGGACAGCAAGCAGGGAAACCGATACTCAACCAGAATTTTAACGGGTACACTGTATCCTGAAGGTGAAGCCGCCAATTTTGGTCTCCTCCTTTCTTTGCCTCCTTTCTCTACTCATTACCTCACTATCACTTTGGGCCACCCTCTTCAGTTGTGGAGTGAATCTATGAAAACATCTGGCTTAGAGCAACACAAGCAGAACAAACCAGAGAACAGGCAAAAATCTAAGTGGGGAAAAACTAGAATATATTAGTCTCAGTGTTTAGAGTTTGGGATGAAGTCACATTAGCTCTGGTATCATCAGTAATTCCCTTTTGTTTCCTCTCTTTTGCTGCATTAGTTTACATTAAAGCAAATTACGTTACATGAAAGAGCTGTATTCATCTGTACTTCAAAGCAAGCAAAAAAATCTTCTGCAAACCGGTGGGGAAATGGACTGATTTCCCTTCGATAAAGGCAAATATTGCCCGGATAAAGTGTTCCTTTGTTATGTTTAAGTTTTTACAGAATTTCAATACAAAACACCTTAATGAGAAATATGGATATTCATATACGATTTAGTAATAGATGATGGGGATAGGAAGAGCAAAATGTCTTTCTCAGTGTCAGTTAATACAGGAAGATATTCGCTCAGATCCAGAAAGATGAAATTATCTCTCTAAGAGAGTACCTTAACTTAAGGTCCCACAAAGGTGACAGGAAAATCTGTAGTGTCAAACTGGGTAATTATGCTCTCTCTTCAGATTAATTCTTTTAATCAGAGAAAAAGCTTTTCCGTATCTTCATGTTAGGACAGGACCTGTTCTGTATCACAGTTCCACCAAATCCAAGGTTTTAATAATCTGATCAAAAAGACTGAATGGCAAAAAAATATTCAATATCAGTTTGAACGAACTGATGACAAACTTCTGCCCTGGGAAGCATGCTAGCCTCAACTTTGAACACAAAGATTGCAGTAGAAGTAACAGCAGTATGGTTGTAACTTTAAAAATAGTGTTTGTGTGTGTGAATAAGGGCTCTAAAGGGAAAAGTGAAATGATTTCTTTTATGGTCATGAAAAGAAAAAAAGTAAAAATCTTTGGTTCCAATTCAAATCATGTTTTTAAAATGTGTGTTGTCCCTTGAAGAAACAACCTCGGCAGGGGTGAGCCTGTGTTGGAGTTGTGCATGCAGAGGTTTAGGAGCACAAGGGAATTAATCCTTCCCTCTGAAGACTTCAGACCTGTAATAAAACATCTGTTCCATGCAGTCAGAGTGTGGAAATGGGCCATAGCTGGGCAGTTGGTGGCATGTAGCTGTTCAGAGTTCGCTTTTCATAGGCATAAAAAGTCAACAGTAGGAAGGTGATTTGCCTGCAATCACTGCAAGCCCCTTCAGTAAATACAGTTCTGCCAAGATTCATGGCTCTATTTGTTAATACATTTTTAACAGGTTGAAGTGTAGAGTCACCAGTGGGATGCACATGTGATGATTAGCCTGTCTGTGGATCTCTGGACACTTTATTGTACACTAGGGTTAGCCCTGCTAGGTAGATGCCTTTTATGAGTAAATTCTATCCCAATGCCTTGAAGCAAAAGAGAGTGTGTGCTAATACAAGTGTGAAAATGGGTTTGCGTTTCTATGCCTCAGTATAATACATACAGAAACACACATGGTTCATGTCTTTCAGACATTTGCAAATGACTGGAAGGGTCACCCTTCATAAATTCAGTATGCCATGCTACATGATCTGAAAAAACCTCTGATTGAATGACTCAGATTGCAAATGTTTTGTATAGTCTTCTAACAATCACCTGATGATCTTAGATATGATGACTGGAGGAAGAGTCCTAAGAAGTAAAAAGAAAATGCCTTTAGACTAAACTAGACCAAAAATTAATTTTAAAAAGGCTGAGATCCTAAGTTACAATATTGTTCTACTTTGTGGAAGACGTATCATGCAACACACACTTCACTCTGATGGTAAATGTTGGTCATTTAATCATATGGTAAATTACAAGCAGCAGTAGGATATCTGTGGTAAATACCATGTAATTACAGGGTACATAAACAGTGATCCCTGCCTCCTAAACCAAAGTGCAGGTTACAACATAATTATGTTTAGACTTACTAAAAGTAATCATCACATGTGGCTGGGTGGTATTTGCCAAGAAAAAGCCATTTAGGTTCTGCTCAAAGAAAACATACTCATTTCTTTCAACATTAGGAGCTGGTGAAGCATAACTGTAGCCCCATGACTCATCACCCATCCAAAAGATAAAAGTTATGGCAGGAAATCTAGAAGACTACTTTTAATATATGAAGCCTTAGGCAGACATTAGCTGTAATGAGGATAAGGCTGTTTCACCATGCTGCGGTGGAAAATGTCTATATGCTGCATAAGACACAATAGGCTGCTCTTCCCATCAGATGACAGCTATAGAAGAGTGGTGACAAGTTTTTCCATGAGCATTTTACCCACTTCATTTTGAATGAATAACAAAATGGAGAGTATGGATTAAACCGTCAAGATGCAAGAAGAAAATCTTGCCTCCCTTGAAATCTCAGAAGGCAAAATACAGTCTTGTTCACATTCTGTTATTTTTTTAATAAATGAAGTTCCTGAAAGATTAAATTCAGGAAGCATGCACAGGCAGATGCAGGAACAAAACTGCTTTCAGCTACCACCTGCACTCACAGTTGTTTTCATTGTTGGTCATGAATGGCAGCAGAGGAAAAATGGAGAAACTATGAATTTTTTTACTTCATTCAGCTTGTACAAAAAAATGCAGATTCTATTTATTTCCCTTGCAAGTGTATAGACATATGGCTTGGTATCCTTCTGGCTGCTGTCATGGCTGCCATGGCTTCATTAGGGAACTCATTATTACCTTTACTTTTGTCCAAATTTTATACCCAAAAACTGCTACTTTCACAAGTTGCCATCAGTATGGCAACTCATTCATGGCTATGGAATTGTCTTTCCCGCATGCCACACCAAGTCAATAACAAGACAATAGGAATAAAAGCTGGCATTTCTGTCAGTTGGAGTTTGAGCAAGAGGGATGTGGACTGGATTTAAAAGATTGTAGGCCAGGCAAGGAGGCAGACATGAATATCACCTCCCAGTGGCTCAAAACAAAACAAGGTGGTGCTGCACACATTGCAGCACACTCAGCGATAATGAGTGGAAAAAAGCAACAGCTTGGAGATACAATCCTCTGGAACTTACTCCTTCAGACTGATATTAGGAAAGCTTACAAGGAGAAAAAAAAAACCACAAACCAACAAGGTAAGGTCATACAGATATTACAACAGACTAGGAGTTCCTCACGTTTCTTGAGCAAACTGCCTCTTGACTTCGCAATATCAGTTTCTGAAAAGAATTTTTCCCACACAACCCATATTACTGGGTGTCACCTTTGCTCTCTCAGGAGGAAGTTTAAAAGGTTTATTTGTAATATTGTTATTTATTTGTCCTGTGCACAGCACTGTTGGAATATGTGTTATATATACCTGTTTACAGACATAGCTATCCTCGTGACAGTGAGAATTGACTTATTGCATAAAATAGAAAATATTAAAAAAAATAAGGTGACTTCTGTCAAATTATATACAAAAGTTGAAGCCATATTTACCCGTATGTCAGATTTCAGTGATCAAACAAAACAGTGAACCAAGAGATAGAAAAGCTAATTGAGTACATTCTAAAATATTCCTTCTTTGAGGAACAATTATTTGTTCAGAGTACATGATTCCATTTGGTAAGGTGCATGTATCATTATTTCTTAATAGAGGAAAAGAAATAATATCTTTTTCCACCACAGGATTTTATGATCTTTGTCAACAAATTAAGAACAAGGCAGCAGGAAAAGATTTCAAATGTTCACCCTGAGTATATAGTTTGGGGCACTTAGACAACAAAGAAAACTGTCAAAGCTGAACATCAGTACTATTTATTCTTTGAAAATCTGCCTACACAACTGGGTGTCCATCATCTTTGGTTTGGGGACTCAGTTGTAATGGTCAGTCCTCACCATTACATGACACCATGCTCTCCAGCAACATCTGGACCACCTGATTTTAAAAGCCACAGACCATTCCCCTTCAAGGACATTGCAGAGCATTCAGCAATTCTCTCTTGGATGTTTTTGTTCTGATGGGACTGCAATGATTTCATTAGCATGGGAAAGTAATATATGAGAATCAAATACAAATGTAGATAGAAGCACCTAGAAATGTTCTTATTTTGTGCTTGAATGTGGTGGGAATGGAACAGGAAGAAAAGAGGGGTGGTTTGGGCATATGTAACTAACTTCTTCAGGGAAAACTAAACCCACAATTTTGGCCTTTGGCTACAACTTTGAGCAGGAGTTTAATGCTTACAAGGTTTGTAAAGTTGGTGTTTATTTGCATCCTTGTAAACACTGCTTGCTGGGATAGCTTAAAACACCCATACAGATTTCACTTCACCTGCTCTCTGTCTCTGTGCGTAGCAGTTGCAGGGTGTATTCAGCCACTTCTTATTTGGAATTTTAATAGCTTTCAGAGCATGGACACTTTGCAGTAGTTTCTGAGAGAAGGCCGTTTGGATCTTATCATAGCATTGATAAACAATGCATGCACTGAAGATAATAATAAGATTGGGAAAAGTAGACATGGCTGCAGGGGAGAGCTGGGCTCTATACAGACAAGACAATTGAGGAGCACGCTGAAGCCTTGAGTAGCTGTATCAATCAACCTAAAGGACAGAGAGGCACAAAAGTTTTCTGCCTCTTGGCAGAAAAGCCAGAGCTGTGAGAGTGGTGAGAAGTTTGGATATTACCAGGAGATACGCTAAAGCAAGAATTCTGCAGACAAATTTTCTGATCCCAGACCTCCAAATAGTGTTCTTACATCCTGGGGAAAAAACATGGAATAAGCCCTGGTATATCAGGCAAAACTTTAGAGCAAAGGCTAGCTTCAAGAGGATTCAGAGGATGACGACTATCACGCGAAAGGAGTCACTAGGCAGAAGGGAGATGTTAACTGAGTACTCAGGGCTTCTTCCACACTTGGCTGTTCTGCAAAAGTCACAGGACTCAGTGGGCCACCACTGGACCAGGAGATTCTCCCCTCCCATGCCAGTCATACTGAACTTCAGCTCCCTTGCCCCATCATGGACCAAAGAGTTTGTGCCTCTGCATCTGTCGTGCCATAAGGGCTTGTATAAGAATTGCAGTGCATAACATGACCTAGGTCTTTCCCCAGAAGAGTCTCTAGCCTGGGAACCCACTCGTCTGGACATAGTTATTTTACATCTTCCCTGGATACTCTCTCTGGCTTATCAGGCCAATACTTGATGGTTACAATTTTTTAAAATTCACTGTGGACATACAAATACATAAAAACAATCATAATTTTTTCTGACCAGAAATACATTTGGTAAAATGAAGCAAGGACAAACCAGCTTGTACCCTCTAGCCACGTGTATATGTAGTGCAAGTCATAGCTAGCTGTAACTAAGATTTTGTAACTGAGTCTATGTAAAGGCCCCCCGGAGATTTGATTCATCTGGAAGTGTAAAGAAGCGACAGCTAGTACAAAGGGTAGCTGTGTTTGGCTATTGCCTTCCCACCCTGGTACTATCTGTTCCCTTTTAATCATGCAAACATTATACAAGACAATTCAGAAAAACAGCATCCTGATAAGGAGTCAGATCCAGCTTCATCTGTATTCTGCTGACATAGGTCAATCGCTACAGCAGCAAGTAGTGAAGTTGTAGTGATTCCTGACATTGCCAGAGCACAGCTTTCTGAGCTCAGTGACTGCTTGTGAGGAAGGCAACACCACAAATTTCAAGAGCAGCACAGTGACTTTGTTGATCTTAACACACCTAGCATCATGTGCATCCTGACTTACTTGTATAGTATCAGTCAGGAAGGAGTTGTGGAAGATAAGGATGCCATGCAACTTCCTACATCAGTCAAAGTGACAGAAGGAAAACTTTGAGTGTGATTTACACTGGCATACAATGTGATAGAATAATATTTTTTCTTGGCAGAGAAGATAATGGTTGGGACATGTCCGATCAACGGGACCAACACACTGAGAAAGCAATCAAGTCAAACACACTATGATCACCTCCATATCTATTACTTAGTGATAATACTGGACTAGAGGGCTGAGGGATAGCATCTCCTGAACTACACTGGTGCTTGTTGCCTCTTTTGCACTAAACTATCTGGCTCAGGAAAAGGCAGTTTCCAAATGGTCCCATCAACTCTCTTCTCCCGTCACCTGAAACACTGCATAAGAGGCAAGTTCAACAGGGATTTTCAAGAACATTCATATTTGTGTCCCTAAATTCTCTCTTCGCTGCCCATCTTCCTCTATTTGCAGATGAACTTTAACTACAGCTTGTTACTCTTTGCACAAACTCTGCCATTATGCAGAATGGGCAACACTTCAAAAAAATCACTGCTGAGGATTTCTATCAGTGTGACTGGTGTGACTTACATTGATTCTACCTGTGTGTCCTCAAGCAAATAACGTAAGATGCCAACTAAGACCAGTGAAGCTCTCAATGCTAGCAGTTTGGTACAGGTATACCATAGTATGTGTGCAACTATGTACAGACCCATGGTGTTGCTGTTGCTCTTCCTTCTGCAGCAGGAAAAGGCTGAAACAGGACTGCTCTGGCAGTGCCCAAATTCAAATAGCAGTCACCAGAGCACCATGGCTCATTGCTTTCTCTGAAGCTGTTTGCTGACATGATGGTTGGTATCAGAAGTGAAAGCTTTCCCCTTCCTACCTTCTTGGGGAAACTGCCTTGAAATCCCCATCACAGAACAGGACTGCCTTCCCTTTGTGTACAGTATGAATGGCTGGCACCAGACGCTTGGCTTACACCAAAATAAAAGCCCACTGTATGTTTTTAACCTTGAAAGAGGTTGTCACCAATCTGACACTAATCTTCATGCCACAGTCTTTTTGCCTCCAAGACTAGACTTGCACTTCCCCACTGAAATTCAACTTCTCAGTTCTTTAGCTTGTTTAATGAACACACCAAGGTGATGTAAACCCACATCTTCATCCAACATACTGTCCCCAACCACTTTACCTGCTTTCAGATCCCTCCTACAAAGCGACTGAAAGCTAAGCCAGCAAAAATACCAAAAGAAAAGCTTCATCACTCCACTTCACTGTATGGCAGCACAAGCACTTCTGCTATCGCAAGGACAGTGCCCTAAAGGTAGCAGGCAGGGTCAGTGGAGAGTGAAACTCTTTCTTTTGTTGTCTGTGCAGGCTTATGCCAATTGAAAGTCTTTGTGAACTTCCAGCCTTAGACAAGTCAGTATGATTAATGTTACTTTGAAAATCTCCTGAGCTTTCAATTTCCACTTGAGACTCTAAGTGGGCTAATCTACTCCCTCTCAAACTTCTAAAGCTTCTGGCCTAAATTGAATCTAACAAAAATTTGTACTTCTGTAAGTGTAAAGTGTAAACCGCCTAGTTAGACTTTACCTTTTTCCTCAGTTCTAAGATGGAGATGACTGAATGGAACTCAACTTCCTGAACTGAAATCACATGCCTGCAGGTCTGGGACAGCTAAAAACCCTTTCTCAACAGTGACTGAAAGATGCTTCTGACAGTAGAAGAGACATGCCCTAGAGATAGATCTTTTTCTCATTTGCAAATACACAGATTCAGTGATGAAGCATGAGGAAGCAATCACTTGGTAACAAAATTCTGGACCTGAATGTTTAGCACTAGATCAGCCACAAAATAAGCCAGTAAAAAAAAAAAAAAAAAAAAAAAAGGAATATTATGATTATAACAAGATACTTAAAAACACTGAACCAGAAAACTTAGAAAGGATCATAAATCTGTCTTTCAATAGGTATGTTTCTCTATGGCAGAAGATACATTGGGTCTTAAGAAATCATAGCCCCACATTTTATTTCAGCTTTTGAAGACTCATTAAACCCCACCATGTTGAAACCAATGGCTTATAAATTTGATTTAAATGAATGAGAAGCCATTTCTCAATAGAAAAAATGCAGCCATGCCTCTTTAATTCTAGTCACTTACATAAACTATAAAAACAGTAGAACGACTAAGCTCCATTAAAAATACCTATTGAAATAAGACTCATGAATCCACAAGATGGAATCACAAAAAAGAAGGAACTCAACTATCCAATTTATGTTAAGTATCAAAACTAAATTTTAATGCAGTTTTTAATATACTTGTGAAAATTATGTTTCATAAAATAAATACACATTATTTACAGTGAAGCCTATAAGAAAGCCATGCATTTTATGACTAAATGTAATGCTTCAGTTATTCAACAAAGGCTGGTAACACAATCAAATGAAAAGCCCTAAAGGGTTGAATATTCTACCAGTTGCACAGATGGCTTTTCATATTTAGCAAATTATAAAAGTGTTTAAGGGCTTGAGACTGCGAAGGCTTGAAGTACCATCAATACCTATTGAGTTCAGTCAATATTTAGGGTGCTCACAGTGTACAAAAGGGCTAATGGTTTTGACAGTAAGTGTTTTTCCACCTATACATTTTTTATAACAAAGGATAATGCCTATCTCTACAGCTCCTGCCAATATTACCATGGTATTCAGGAAAAGTCTACAGCTACCATTCAGCCACACATGGAACATAGTATTGGAAACTAGATTTAAGCTTCTACACACTTAAGTTACTACCTTAAAGGTCTGCATGGATATCTAAGAGCACCGATTCAGGGTGACCCTTCAGCCCTAATGTGACATTCACATGCAGTCCTCTTGGCAGTCAAATATCTCCTGCAGCACAAGTGGCTGAATGCCATAGACAGTGTTTCCCATTTCATTGAACAGCCTTGTAGAAAAGAAGAATTCAGCCATGCCTAGGGACTTTTCTGTCTCAGGCTGCTTCCAGGCCTTCCATCCAACCACAAGAAAAAAAATTGTATCTACATCTCTGGCAGATGGAAATCATACATTCACCTAAGCATGGGAGAAGAAATCTTTGCACACTTGCCACTAGCTGCTCTCACAGCACCTTTCCAGATTGCAGAGGGAGAAGGAGCCTGCTCTGAGGAGGGAATCCTATTGCAGAGGTTGAAGCATCTATCCAAGAAGGCTAAATTAGGTGCTCAGAATTGCCTCTTTCATTCCATTGACTACATAAGCAAATATGTGTCTTAATTCAAAGAGTGCTCCATCTCTCCTGTTCCATCTTTCCTTCCATCTTTAGAGACAGAAGGAGAGTTTTTATTGCACAATGGTTATTGCTTCTTTAAAAATTACAATACCAAAAAGAATCTTTTGTCCGCTATATTTAATAGAAGATCTATAAAGCTCAAATCATATATCTACATTTTAGGTAGAAAAGATATCTTGTAAAAATTTTTTTCAGTCAAGTTTATACTATTGCTAGCTAGACAACAACTCTACAATGCCACTGATACATTCTTTCTTTCTCTCTAAGTATTTATTGAAAGGAGCAAGCAGAGACCATATTTAAAAGAATCAATACAGAAAAGACAATAAAGGTGGTGGGCTAATTTGGGCAGAGGGATGGTGCTTCCTCTCTAGAATTAAAAATGACAAATGGTTTTTCTTACTTCATCTTGCTTCCTAAAGCTGGCTATTTTTCATACAGACTGCACTAGTCAGTCTGTACATGGGTGTTACAGGTTCATACATTTGCTTCTATTACCATTGGGGTTTGGTTTCTACTTCTGTTTCTCCCTTGTCAATTGTTTTTAAACACGGGTGCTTTTTGTGAAGATCAGGATATCAGCAGTCCACACGGACAGTAAACAGTGGAGCACCTTTTCTACTAAAATGTGCCTTATTTGCACATTTTCTTTTCAGTACAACAATTCACTTTCAAAGTGAGTAGAAAAGTGCAGTCAAAACCATTTCTGCAGTGACAATTTTTTTCAGCCACACTTAACCTTTTATTTGGGAATGTGTCATTTGCTTGGTTTTGCACATTTCATCCTCTTATACGATATGTGAGTTGTGCCCCTTTACTTGACCTGCAAATTAATAAGCTAGGAAAACTCATACATTGTAGAACAAGTATCAATATCAGCTAGTATAAGCTCTTATTGGCTGAAGCCCAAATGAAACTGCTGCATGATTTTTTAAATTTTTTTTTAAGTGCAGAGGACAAAATGTGACTACCACATAACGTGCATCAGCCAAACTCAACAACTTTAGACCTGGTGGATATGTCCTTCAGAGAAGCATGTATCTTGACAGAGCGCACACAACTCACACTCTGATATGGCTGGTTCCTAAGACAGTATGGCTGAACAAGTTAGCAATGTGAAATGTAACGCACAAGTTCTCCCATCACATGTTCGCAAGAAAGTTCATAATGAAATCATGTGTGAAATCATATGGAACCATGTCATGAATTTTAATCAGTGCCAAATTTGCTTCCTGGATATCCCAGGCATAGTTTTTTCAGGCCTCTAACAAAAAAAAGCTGGAATCTCACCATTGGGAAATGACATCTTTTGATCTAAACTAGCCCATTATGATATCAGTGCTTCATTTCCATGGGACTGCAGAGGAAAAATGCAGTCATAATTCTGTCTAAATTTCATATGTAAAACCAACTTGTTCATGCTGTGTTCACAGAACAGGACTCCTTAGGAAAATCTACATATGCAGGTACAACATTTCTTATTCATAGCAGATAGTATCCACTTTTAGCAAAATTGACTGAACAGAAAGAACACAGGGCAAAAGTAATATCTGACTTATCTAATTCATGCAGTTCTTGGGTGCAACTCTTCACTGGATCTACACTCTTTAATCTTACACATAGTCAGCCAAATGTTTTCTGAACAAGGTGCCAGAAAAGAAAGAGCCCAGCTGATCTTTTGATACCTTAAAACAATTTGGTAGGATTTACCAAAGTACTTCCTGCTTTTCCTTCCTTTTAGTGCTGACGAAGAAAGGAATTTAAGATACCAGTGTTGCAGATGTAGCCCTTTGCAGGGTACTGCTCACTACTCAGTTACCTATATTGAATATTTCATCTTGACTTTTCACTGCTACTGATCCGTTTGTGCTCAGAGATAAATTTTCCCTTTACTGTCAGTCCTCAACAAATCACAATTCAAAGTTTTTTGCTTTGCCATCCTCCTTAATCTGAGCAGGTCTTTCCTGAGGCACTTGCATTGGTCTTTTAAATACTTAAACTCTGTAATCAAGTTCTCTTTTCTTTCTCAAGGCTGCATATTTTCAATACTTTGGGTCTTTCCCCATGAAACAGGCTTTCTGATCTCCAGGTTAGAATTGTACCCTTTTCTGCAAGTGACTTTCTGCAAAAATTTTAATAACTTTTCTGAACTTCAGTGCTTAATTTTAACTACACATTTCTAACTGAGGGATTTTTTGCAAAAAGAGTAGGGCAAGGGATTCTGGACCTAACAGAGCAACTCTTTTGATGTTAACTAATTATCTGTGTTATGCAGCCTGTATACTTCATAAAATTTTTGGCAGTATCATAACACAGTGGGTTTTTTAATTTAATTGTTTTCTACAACATTTAATGCCTATTTCTCCTCTTGTATCAAGCATGCTACCAAAAGTAGCTAGAACAGCAGAGGACTACTAGCTCACATAAACTGCTTTTAGCTGCTGCCCCAAACACACGTCCAATTGCTGTGCATTTTCCTGTCCTGCTAAATCTCCTGCTAATGACATCTTCCATCTCATGTATTTTGACACTGCACTTCAACAAAGGACTGCTCATTTTATTTATTGGCACATTCACAGTCTTTGCTACCAGAGATCTGAGAAGCTTACAAGGTTGAGATAAATCATTTACCTTCAGCAGGTGTAACTCACTCTTACCCCATTTCTCGGAGTGAAGGTCTACTGGTAATATATTCCTTCAGCTCATCAAGTATGACCTGCTCTTGGTTTCTCATCAACAGCCTCTTAATGGGAGTGAATTCCTATACCAGGAGCAAAGTGAAAATGTGCTGTAGTGCTACAATGCTCTGCTATGAAGATTTACTTCAAGGAGTGACTGTGGCTTCTGAAACAGCAGATAAATGGGAAGAAAAATTGTGTCCTGGTTGGTAAGATATTTGTTATCAAGCTGCATAAGAAACCTCCCTGCCACGCTATCATTTGACTTTCCAGGGAAGGGAGTTGATGGGACATTAAGTATTCATACTCTCGCATTCAGGCACTACCTTATATTTACCCTGTTATAAAGAGTCTCCTAGAAAGCTCTCCTGGGTCTACGCACTGCTTTTTGCTGTGTCAAGCTTTTCTTTCATTATATGGCTAAGGAGAATCCAATTTTAAGTTACCTATTCCTGGAGCTTTAGTTTGTTTGGAAACAATCTTTGCTCAGTGTGACATAATATATCCTCATCTGAGACCAAATGTTAATCAGTTAAGTGCCTGCTAGCTCTGTACTCGTTTTCTTTTCTTTACACTAGTGCTGCATAACAAAGCCTCTACTATATATAATAATGAAAGTGATACCTCTTCCCCAGTAGCACAACCACAGATGAGGAATACCTTTCCAAATGCAATCAAACAAAATCAAACTGGACTGTGTTGAGATATAGATATATTCCAAAGCTAAACTTTTTTGATAAAGGCATCCTCAATCAACACCATTTGAAAAAATTAAAAAACTTGCCACAAAAACCTTTTACAACCACAAAGCAAAAATTTTTCTTTATTGAAGGAAAAAAAAAGCCATTCTTCTGAACTTTTGGAGCTTTTTTTAGTTCCATGGATTTTAATTTTTAGTTTTTCTAATTCTGGTATCATAAGAGCATGTCTTATGTACACAAATCAGTGGAATGAGACCCATAGCTAGATATACTACAATATTCTACTGCCAGTTGTTTTTTGCTCTTTGTCTGTTTTCAGAAAATTAGCTGATGCAAGTCAGATGAATGTACTACCTTTGCTGATAGCAAGAAAGCACCAACAGTTGAAGCAAAGCTTTGTGAAATCCCTCCCATCACAGCTGGATGCAGTCAGGTGTCTTTCCTTCAAGTTCTAAAACAACAAGAGTCTGCAGCTAGATTTATAGCATGCCATTTACAGTGAAATTTGATCTTAAACATCAATTTTCATTGCTACTCCAAAGTCACAGTTGGTATAACTCAAGTGGAGTAATTGATTTTGTCCATTTTATACTTTTCTGAGCAAAAGTAGAAGACCATGCCATTAAATTAATACAGTTTGGCAAGCTATCATTTTAACATTTGATGACACCAACATAGAGACACATAACTCCAGCATTTATGAGATATTGAGTAATCTGAATATTGGCTGGAGCTCAGACTTCATGTTTGGGCTTTTTTTTTTTGAAGACTATACTGGGAAGTGACCGGCTGGAGAGGAGCTTTGCAGAAAAAGACCTGTGGGTTCTGGCAGGACACCAAGCTGAATATGAGCCAGTAATGGTGGGACACATCCAGAGTGCTGTGTCCAGCTCTGAGCTCTCCAGCACAACAGAGATATGGAGCTACTGGTGAGAGTCCAGTGAAGGACTTTCCACAGAGGACTGTCCAGCGAAGATGATTAAGGGACTGTTCAGCCTAGAGAACACAAGGCTCAGGGTGGATTTCATCAAGGTATATAAATACCTGAAGGGAGGGTGCAAAGAAAATGGAGCCAGGCTCTTCTCAGTGGTGCTCAGTGACAGGGCGAGAGGCAATGGGCACAAACTGAAACACAGGAAGTTCTTTCTGAACATCAGAAAGCACTTTTTTACTGTCAGGGTGACTCTGCACTGGCACAGGTTGCCCAGAGAGGTTGTGGAGTCTCCATCCCTGGAGATATTCAAAAGCTGTCTGGACACTGTCCTGGGCAACCAGCTCTAAGTGGCCCTCCTTGAGCATGGGGCGTTGGACCCGATGACCTCTAGATGTCCCTTCCAACCTCAACCCCTCTGTGATTCTTTTATGTTTAAAAATTGCCTTCTCTATGACTGACTGAAGGCAAATGCATGCAAGTCTATTACGTGTATATTTTGTGACATATCCATTAATTTTCAGTCTAATAAGAAATTCTGCCTGAAAAAGCATTATTCTGTAAATGAGCATTTCATGAATTATCTTTCCAACCTCAGCAGTTTAATGAGATCAAGCCGATATACTAGGAAACAGAATATTTAATGGACATCAAAGTCATTAAAACACTAGCAGACCTGCTAAACTAATCCAGTCATGGTTCTTTGTATTTACTGCCTGACTATTGAAGTTGTTATCACCTGCCCCATGGGGCACAATAATTTCATTCTTAAATAGTACTGTTGGAGAAACTAGAGTTGTAGAATATGGCAGTCTTACAGGATGAAGTTAGCGAGTCATCCATGAATAAAATTAAGTGGCCGGCTGAATTACACAAACTGTCTGCAGTTTGCTGATAACTATAATGTTTTTGTACTGCTTCAAACTTTACCTGGAGGTGAGGTACTGTTTAGATCACACCACAACTCTTTTATCGATTTTCTGCTGCGTTACCATGGAAACTTTTCCCACAAAAAAATGCACATCGCATTACAGATTTATACATACACTGTGTTCATTTTGTTGATAGGTTAGAGGAGGGGCCAAATCTAAATGCTCGTTCATTTTAATCATCCAGTTAACTGATAACAATGCACTAAGACCTATTCAGTAATTTTTTCTTACGGCTATTTATTTTCTCAACTTCTTACAAGGTTGAGAAGGTTTCCATGGATATCAATCAACTCTTATAATAGATTCTTCCACTCAATGTCTCCTTAAAGTTTCTCCACTCACTCATTACAGAGGCAACCTTTTATTTGTTTCTTCCTTGGGTTTATTGCTGTGAAACCACTGGGCTATAACCTGCTTATAGGTGTTGTGACACAAAATGCGTTTTTAGGCCAGTGCTTTTAATTTATTCATTTCCTTGAGCAGGTGAAAGGAAAAATGCTTCATGAGGTTATGGTTGCTTACATGAAGTCAATCAGGGAAGCAGTCAGGCTTTAATTCTTTCTGTGGTAAGGACCAGTCAACATATGCTCAGAAAAACTGGAATAAATGGCAGTAGTTAATTTTGTTTCTTTTTAGAAAAATCAAAACAAATCACCTGAAATTCCTGTGTTTATGAAAACAGCTTCATACAGCTATCCTAAGCTCTGTAATTTTATCCAACAATCACGTAACATCTGATTAAGATGAAAATAGTGAATTAAGCTAACAACATGAAGACCACTTTAACAGTTAAAGAAGTTCCTGCAATCTTACGGAAATTAAGTCGACCGAACAGTAACAGAAATGTAATGGGTCCTTGTCTCCCATGACCGTGATCTGCCTGGCTTCACTGAGTCTACAGGGGCTTTTACCCTCTGACTACAGCTGAACTGGAAGGTCAGATGAATATGAATCAGGGGTGCCTACAGACAGCCCACAGTTTGCTCATTTCATGTTGCAAAATTCTTTTTTGCATATCAGTGTGCTAGTGAGTTTTCCTTGGCCCCTGTTTTAAGTGTATTCTGTGGTTCTACCTCCCTAATATTACTGGAAATGCTTAAAGTAAAGTTTAAGTACCTAATTCCAAATTTTATTGCAACTCTAATATTGATTTTAAATTAAATATCTACCTCCCTCATTTGTATATTTTAAATACATTGAAGGAATAAATATTTCAGGCAAGACTAATTTATTAGCCCCCTACTTGGAGCACAGGGTTGGACACAGTGGTCTCTGAAAGTCCTTCTCAATTTGAAGTGTTCAACATTTCTATGATTATTTATATGGCTGTCCCATGCAGAGTCCACAATCAGAGGTTTAGCCTTTTTTTTGTAAAGGCTTAGCATTAGCATGCCATAAACAGAATTGCTCTGCCATCCAACAGCTTTCAGCCTTAGTTAATGATGAGACACAATAGGAGGATGAGGCTAAACTGCATCACAGATTGATTCCCACTCTTGCCGAAGTCAATAACAAATGTCCTAAGGATTTTGAAGAGATAATGCTGAGGTTTCAGCTAAAAGGTTCTGTTTCAACCACTGTTTTAAAGCTTAAGAATATGCTGAAATATAGGCAGAAACGGGCTCCAGAATGGGTGCATTGTTAAATAAAAACAATATACAGAAGAAGCCAAAATAACAGCAAGAAGACAATGAAGTGACTAGAGACAAGAAGAGAAGAGACAAATCAGGTTGAAGCTCTGAGACTGTCAACAGGACAAGAAGACTTGATATAACCAGAGATGAATGAAGTAAGATCAGGAATGTATTCATTGATTAATCTGTCTGAAATTGAAATCTAACTTCGTATACCGTGAAGAAACTAATGGAGAGAAAGCAAGTACAAGCCTGAGATACCCCGTCATTAAGTTCAACAGAGAAAAAAAAGTAGATTTTGAAAAGCGGACGACCTGATCAATGCCTTTTGCTCCTACTTCCAGACAGTAAAAAAACACTAAACATCCATGATCATGCAGAAGAAAATCTCCAGGAGAGGTCATCAAAGAACACAAACAGAGCTACAGGTGCAACTAAAATTCAGTATTGTTGCTGGAAATGGAATAGGAAAAAAAAAAAAAAATCTTTCAGCAGAAAACTCAGAAAATTTTCATCATAGTTTTATGACATGCAACAGTCTTTTAACATGACCCTTTATTCTGTCTAGTCATACATCAACAATTGTAATGCCTTTAAAGATGGATTTATACAGCTGACTACTGTGACTTTATAGCAATTTAAACAAGTAATTCACATTTTTCATAATCCTGATGTCATATAAACAAACATATGTAAGGATATGCATGATCAGATGCATTTCCCCACATTCCCAGAAACGGTTGTGTTGTGGTTTTTTCTTTTTTTCTTTCCCTCTGGCAAAAAAATTACCCAAATCCATGAAATTATTTCTGGATTTATAATCATACTGTGGCCCCATAAGGACACATTTCAATACTGTGCTGAGTATAGAAATTCCCATAAGTTATGTCTGGACACAGATTATCTGCCTGAATCAGCCATTGCCTCTTTCCCCACAAAAAGATGGCCATTCAATATTAAGGCCAAATAGACGTTTCAGGACACAGTGAACCCACCTAGTTTGTCACCTTTAGGAACTGTGAAGGGACCTCCATTTTCTTGGTATCAACGCACAAGAGCTGCTAGCTGAGTTGGCTGGGGCTTTCGTGCTGGCTCACCTGTGGGGATGGGGTTCCACCAAGTTGTGCGACTTTCTGTCATGCCAAGACTCATCTCATTACTCCAAAATATGAGACCAAAGAATGCATGATAATACTTACACACACAGAAACAAGTGAGGACAAAATATTTTTCTTTTGACTGGCCTTTTGATCTATGACTCAAAAGCATAATATTATTAAGTGCACAGTTCCAGTTGCATGGAAGTTAGGGACATTAGCTTAAAGAAAGATGGTCACAAAAAACCCCAAACCTGCCAAACATACTGAAGGAATGATGTTAGATTATTTGAAGTCAAAATATTAATAAGAGTGCTAGTCTGCCACAGAAAATAATGATGAGATGACAAGATCTCTGTAAACCTATTCAAAATGAGTTCTCCTTTCTGCTACTCCTTACATTTTCTTTTAACTGAAGCTTCTCCTGGCACATTGTTATCTTTGGAGACCACCTGTTTCACATTGCTGTCCAATAAATATACTTTCAGTGCCTGCTGGCTTAAAGGACAAGTTGACTGCTTGCTAAACAGAATATTTTTTCACACTGTCTCAGTTTTACATTAATGTACTGAGGTGACAAAGTTATTTGCCATATTATCAAAATGCATAACGTAATTGTTGCAACACAACAATCATTCTCCTACAGAATTGCTGTTCAGTTGCAATACAACTAATGGGCACATCAGACAGTTATGTATTAGTGAAAAATGCACCGGTGAGCTGCCTACCAACCCTGTGCTGGTGTTTGCTTTTGCAGTAGGCAAGCTTCTGACATGTCCAGGGAAGGCAACTGACTGCTGAGGGCAATGCTAAAGCAGTGCTGAAGAGCAAAGAGAAGTCAGTACGCTCCCAACAAAAAGCCACATATAGTATCCTCTGACCATCCGGCTACCTGTCATACACAGGGACTCATCAACAGGCAGAGAACTCATTTCAGAAGTTTCTCAAAGTTGAACCATGCCTTGTTAATGCCAAGCCTCTGGTAGCAGAGGACAGTAGCTCTGCATTTTGGAGCTGGAGGATTGGAGTCCTCAGTCCTTCCTTTTGCATCTTAAGAACTACACTAGTTTTTCTAAAAGGAACATTTTTTTATCTGTGTAAAAGAAGAACAATTTTAATATGGCTCATAGTCGTCTGTGATTACTGGATTTGCAAGACCAAAAAGCGTCTCTATTAGATGGGCAATTTCATGCAGACCACATCAACAAGACCAAACCTCCCAAGCCGCTATGGATGGAACAAAAGCCACCATGCACCCTCATTTTCAGTGTTCACTCATCTAAAGGAGCAAGGCTGAAAAGGCCTTTCCCAGGGAACTGTTTTCTATAAGCTGCACAATGGCAAACACAGCAGAATCTGAGTGACCCAAGAGGAGCTTCGAGTTGATAATAGTACTTACATTTCATTTCACAAGACATCATCCAGAAACAAAACCAGGAAAAACCGGCCTGACTGTGGCATCCTGATAACATGACTACAAGTTAAAAACCCCAAACCGTAAATGTATTAGAAAAAAATAGACACCTAAATGGGAAACACTGAATAAAAATCATGCCTTTATTAGTTTTCAAATATTTGATAAGTTGAAAGTGCTTTTGTGAGTGGAGCTGACCTTTAATATCTATACTGATTGCCAAAATGCCTAAATTTAAAAGAAAACAAAATGCCAACACAGCTATACTTCACAACAACTACATTTCAACCTCAGAAATATTTGAGAATCTTCTTGACTGCCTAGCCAGTACTGCATTTTTGCCTGAAAGTACTTTCAACACCTGTGAAAGGAAAACATGTAATATGAGATTCATGAAAATTCCGATCCTTCTCATCTCCCTAGTCTTAACAAGAATACGTGATAGAAATAGGTTAGGTTTCTGTCAATAAAACACATACATGAAACTCTGTCTCTGAACTAGAAACTGCCCATCACATGGATTTTAAAATCTATTTTTTTATGGATAAAGGGTACTCCACAGATATTTTTCTACTTTTTTATTTCACAGTAAACCAAATACATAATTTACTGCAGAAAATCCACATTTTACCATTCTTTTCTGGTCTGCATAAAATGTAATTAGACCTATTGGAACAATTGATAATTATACTGCTATAATGTGTCAGTGTCCTTCTTTTAAGATGTATATTTATGGATAGATATTATTTGTGCTCCATTTGCATTTCCAGCAAACTTTTCTTTTCTCAATAAACAATAGCGATGATAGAGTAAACCCCACATAGCTAGCAGTGAAAAGAGCATGTCTCAAATAATGAAATGACCCCAACTACTCCTTCCAAATGTCCAGAGTGCTCGATAAGAAATACTTGAGTTACTTTTCATGTAGTGTAAAAACAGCTGTAAGCCTCATAAACATCTGTCCTGTTCCCTCCCCCCTGCAATGGAAATAGATGAAAAATGTCTTTATAAAAATTGGAATAAATGCATTTTGCATTTGGAGACCTAGGGTTAGATTTTTAAAGGACTCTGAGTTCTGAGAAGTACCAGAGGATGCAAGCTGCTCCACCAAACTTTTTTGCTATTTGTTGAGTGAATACATATGAAGTAATGCCAAATATTATTCCTTGAACATTTTCACAGCTGAATGCACAACTTTCTCATCTCTGTGTTATCAGAAGCCCATGTTCATACTAGAAGTTGGAATTAACAAATAAAATAGACATAAAAGCTACAGCCGCAGAAGCATGAAAAAAGTATTTGTAAAAACTCAGAAACTCTCCTTAAAGAGAAATTTTTATGTATCTAATTAAGCTGCTGGCTGGCTGTTTACAGGCAGTGCAAGCATATGTCCTCCACGGTAAAAAATGGCTTCTCTTTCACATCACTATTTAAAAGAAGCTGATAATTTAGTAGGATGGCTAAGAACAAAACTTGTTTCAAAGAAGGCCTGAAGACTTTTTTTCCTGAAAATGTGGACATAGATTTTTATCACTGAGGTGAGTAATGCCATTGCTGTCCTAACTGTGCTCTGACACTTGGAACCACGTACAGCTCAGAGCTGCTAAGGTGGAGAAAATGAAGCAGAAGTCAGAGGCAGGTGTGTATGATTTGGACAGGGAAGCAGGTGTACAGTTCACATAATAATTGCTCTGATCATTGAGGAGGCCCAAGAGTCTCTGGGTCTAATGGCTTACAGAATACCCTTCAGGGAATAAATGCGGGCCATTGGTTAAGAAACACCATTTTGCCCTTAAAATACTGGTTGTAATGCATTTTGTGAGAGAGGTAGAAATTAGGGGATAGGAATCTGAATGTAAAATGTATTAATATGTATAATGCCTTCTAATCACACTTCATAAAAATCTACTCAAAAGAAGGAAAATCTTTATCTTAGTGTACAGGGTTGAGAGAGATGGAATTTAAGCATGTTAGTCAACACTCCATAGACATTTGTATTCCTTTATATTTCATGCCTGCTCCACATAAGGCAAGGAATGAAAGTAGAACATAAACTGCAGTAAAAAAGATTGGGCTTATAGAAATTGACTTTTATTACCCTATTAAGCCATTGCTAAATAACACCTTGTTTTATTTGGCTTCACTGCAACTAACCAAGGAGATATATGAAATCACACATCTACTGCCATTCAGCTCAGGATATAACAATTATGCAGCTAGCTCACTCCAATTAATAAACTCTTAAATTAATGAGCATTTATTTCTTTGAAGAAACAATAGGATAATACCACACTCATTTTTAGCAAGCCAGTTAAGTCCTCTGATTCTTAAAACAGCCACCATTCAAGTTCTCTTCAACAGCCTTTAGAGTCTCTCTGCTCTCAGATGTGCAGGCACGTACCAGACTGCCACGTGCAGCAGCTTGAAATCAAAAGTCACCACTTCTACTCAAGCAAATAGCTACAAAAGGATTTTTCAAGGTAAGTGGCCGCAGGCATCAAGGGTCATGATGCAGTTTTACAAGGTCTGGCTTTCTTTTTTCAGGTTGGTTAAAAGCAGAGTTATAGGCTATACTTCAGCTTGAACAGATTTTGTAGTACAGTAATGGGTGAAGTTAAAACACTTCTAACGGGAATTGCAGGGCAGACCCTGCCCGCTAAGTTATACCAACGTTGTCTCTGGCAACACAAGGCAGCTTTGAACCCACTAACACTTGAAGGAGAAGGAGCATTTGCAGTGATGGCCGCAACCCCTTGTCTGTTCATCCCCTACTTTTTAAGAGCTGAGATCAGGACTTCTCAGTGAGGCAGAGTAAGAACTGCATGCTAGTGATTCTGGCTACCTTGTCATTTCCTGGAGACACACTAGAAAGACACAACAACAAGCTGCTTTTCCAGACTGAACTAGGAGCCTATTTGAATGTCACTATCAAAATGGCACACATAATGTGAAATTATTAGTATACTATGGGGTAGTGGCAGTAGTTCTAAAATAAAAGCCCTATCTAGAATAGTCACTGCAATGCACTAGAACATGAAGAAGCTGTTCAAAATAAATGGAACTAAACCACATGAAAACAAATATCTAGTTTTGAGGTAAACTTTCCATGAAAACAAGAAAAACTATTTTCTATTTGTTCCATTTTTAATGATACATAATTAAATAAATACTTTGTCACAAAATTATCAGTTCAAGACATAGCTGGAAAAAAAAAACCACCCTCTGATGAATTCTTTCCTAAGATTTATTTGAAAAGCAAACTATTTAGTCCTAAATGCTTCTTTTCCACCACTCACACCTGGAACCATCTCCTCAGGAACAAGCATATGCACGGAAAGGCTTGAAGGTTGGGGATGTCGCAGCCACATGACAACACTGACAGAAGGAAGGGGAAAGGATGTCAGTGGAGCCATGGCCAAAATTGTAAGGAGGAGTGGGAAATGAGTGAAGAAATTTAGGTCCCAATTCAAAACTGACAAAGATCCATGGGAACCTGTTTATTTCAATGGCCTTGGTTTCAGAAAACAGACTGATATCAATCTGAACAATTTGCAAGGGTAATGAATTTAGCAAGGACTGGCTTGAGACAAGGTTGTTGCCAGGGAAAGAACGATGTTATAATGAAGAAGCTGGCAACGGACAAGTGATTTTTCATAATGTGACTCAGACAACAGTTGCATGCACTCTGTTTTCCAACTGTTGAGCATGCAAACCACGTAGCAGCTTTTGCTTTTCTTAAAACTCTCCAAGAGTCAGAGGGGGACAGTCATCACATCCACATTGCAGCACAGTCGAGATACTAAGAAAATCTGTATTCCCTATGCTGTCTGTTACAGATGCTAATGAAATTCCAGGTGCAGAAATTTCCTCTGACATTGACAGATCTCAAATAGGGAAATTAGAATACTTTATCTGAAATAATAAACATGAAAAGGCTTACATGGCTTGATTCATGTGCTTTTCATACTCTCTAGCAGTCTTTCTTCAGACACACAGATAGGAAATGGAAATTATGGGAGGTTAGTAGCTTTGGATACAACAAAGCAGATACACTTAATAGCAAGAAGAAGAGGAATTCTATTTATTTTTTAATAATGCTGCTGGTAACATGTAAAACTAAGTGACTAAATAGCCTCTTCTTAATGTGAGGCTGTGCCATCAGTAGGATGGTTCCTACTTGGGTGGTTTTTGTTGCTGCCTTCTTTCAGCTCCCACAGGATATCTCTCCTGCTTCATCATCAGTGAGGACTGGCACTGGGTCCCTGTGGGCTGATTTGGAACCATTTTAGGATGCAATTTATTTTGTTAATTATATTTCTCCAGCAATAATTTCAGTGTTCACTTTTAAATCCTTCATTGATTTTAATTAAGCTTGTGTAAGCTTCCAAACTTTTCTTTCAGATAACAACAAGCTGCTTACTGCACAACAACCAAAAACTCCACACTCACTAATGCAGCTGGAAACCAAACCTACTGTCACTTGCTAAAATTGCTTTGGACTTATTGCCAGTGGCCCAGCGAATTAGTAAGCTTGAAGTGAAATAAAAGGGGAAGAAATAAGCTTCTCTTCCAAGATATTATGGGTTGCAAACTAGGACATTGTTTCAAGGCTTTAAATTTCTCTTTTTCTTACAATTTGTCTTCCCTATTAATTAGTTCTTGGCTCTTCAGGTTATTATTTATTTATTTTTTAAATCGGGCCTTTATGAGCACATCTATACCATGTACCGCTGCATCATGTTAGAGATACTAAAGCTAATGTAATGCAATGCAGAGGTATTAGATTAAGTTACAAAGATAACATAGCGTAAATGCTTAACTGTTGTACTAACATCACACTAGCTTAAACACCTTGCTGTACATCACCATACAAGCTGTTGAAATACTGTTTAAGGTATTAAACTGCACAGCATAAAAGCGGAGAAAGACACCTTCATTGCTAGAAAAAATAATTAACTAGACAGGACTGTCACCTAATCATAGCTTTAAAAACACCATTTAGTTCAACTGACTTAGCAGTTTATGAGTTCTTACAAATAAAATATTTCTAATATCCTTTCCTGACAGGGCACTTTACCTATACACATGCAAAACCCTTTCCAATATTACTTTCTTCTTGTACCTAATACTACCCACGTAAGTGGGAAAAAAACCCCACAGGCATTGACACTTTACCCTTTGGCTGTTGCTCTGCTATAACTTGTAAATATACTCAGCTATTTCAGAGAGGAGCAGGGCTGAGTATTGGTACTACCCACCATGGCTGAACATGGTTTTCACAAAGCAGCTACCTTAAATTGGAGACTTGCCTGATATGAAATATAGGCAATTAGAGAAGCATCCTGTGGCAACATGAGGAGCTTTACAGCCTATTTTGATAGCAGTAGGATCAGGATATCATTTCTGTGATAAGTTATTTTAACAGTCATTTCTTAAGGAAGCCAAATGATCAGTCAGTGCAGGAGCCTGTAGATTTCAGCAGAAAGACAAGGAACAATATGAATTTCATAAGTATTTTAGGAATAAGAACATAAATTTATGACATTTACAGATATGGATGATGACATGTGAGGGAGATGAAGCCCTCAGTTTCCCTGGCTGTTACGAGTAATCAGCAAGGGTACGTGGTGCTATGGTACCAGACAGCAATGGTATCGCATAATTGTACAGGATTTCACATCCAGAATTTTAATACTGCATTTACAGCAGCCTGATTTGAGGCCTAAAACAAGTTCCCCTGAAAGATGAAAGGAAAGAGCCTTCACTAAGATGCACATGGGACCAACTGACCGAAAAGCTTTTAATAGCCCTTTGCATTTAAATTGGTATCATTAGGAATTCAACACATTAAAAAAAAACCAGCAAAAACTTACTTAAGAGGACAGGGAACAGAGCTTTTGCCAAAATTAGACATTAACTTTATAGAAAAAGACAACTCTTAATTATATTTGGACAGAATTCAAACTAATAAGACCCTACCTCTTATTAAAAATACTGCAACTTAGAGCAGTCCTTATGTTTAATAATTAATACTGACTCTGAGCTGAATTTTCAAAACATTTCCCAGCCTGATTGGTCACTAAATGCTCTATACTTTGAAAGACTTCATTTTTTTTAAACCTTTGTAACCAACTGCCAGCATGCTTTTAATTTTGATTTTATGAAACAGAGATATACAAGTACTATTTTATAGTATTAAATAGGCTATTATTATACTATATATTATTATATTATACATATATATTATATTATACTATATATTATTATTATACCTAACAACTTTCCAGTGTTCAGTGAAGGAGTTGCTGGCTATCCTGAAGGCTCTTTGCCTTAACATTAAGACATTTAATTTATTATTAAGCGTCTGATCTGCAAAATTATTTAAGTGCTTGTTTGGCATTACACGTGGGCAAATGCTTTGGCTAGTTATCTGTTATTCTAGGAAACAGAACCTTACAGACAAACACATATGTGGTCATTTTAAGTCCTGTTACCACTTCAGTGTGACTACTGCCCATAAGCCTCACAGTCAAAGTTGGCAAATGCCTTTCTATACGAAGGTCAGAGGGATGTCAAGGCATATAGATTTTTTTTTTTTTCCCCAAAGCTTATCATTCTTTTTGCCCTAAGTGTTTCTGATCTGATTTGTAAAGACAAAGCATAAAGGCAGGAGCAGAAAGAATTGTAAGAGTTCACTGACGGAAAGCAAGACAAAACAGAGCTTCAGGGGTAAGCTGATAGAAGGGCTACCCCCTTACAGAAACAGGAGAGGTAGTTCCAGAAGGGATACTTGGCACAGGAATGACAGGTAAAGGAAGCTTTACATGTGGAAAAGAATTTTAACAGCTGCGTGGCGATACAAGACATCACAAACAGAGGATGTAAATAGAAGGCAATCGTGTGAGCTGATATTTGCCAGTCAACAGCCAGACCTCTATAGTCCTTACAGAGCGAGCTGCCCACTGGTGATGACAAGTGTAATCCCCTGCAACAGACACAGGGTAGCCCGAGTCACAGATTTTGGCTAGAAACACTGTGTTTCACTCTGCTTTATATCACCTTTGCCATTTAACAGATGTTGCTCATAGGGTAATTTTAGTTATCAAAGAGCTCTTCGTTAAGCAATGGACACATCTCTTGCTGGCTCCTGTGCTGAAGGAGCCAGAGCAGCAGGAACAACCAGAAAAGCCTCACTGAGATTTCTGGCAGGCTCCAAGAAGATGCTCCTCTCAGTACACTGATACTCCAGAGAGCCAGGCAAACTTCACTTATCCGCTGTTTTTGAAAGTTTAAGAAAGTAAATTTATGAGATGTGGGGAAAATGCATGTAACTATAATTGTCCTCTGAGGACTGGAAATCTCCAAATAGAGTTCCAGTAGCAGAGGCTTATTACAGGCTGCAAATTCACAACCATCCTCACTCACTCTTAACAATCTCAGATCCTAACCCTGTGGATCCTTCTCTTTCCATAGCACCACCAAGCTAGGTGGACAGATTTCCCTCCTGCTTGGAGGTATTGCTCTGTGTGCCAACACAAAAAGATGGAGCTCAGACAGTGCAACATCAGGCTTTATTCCTTTCCCCACAGCATACTCTCTCCTCCTTCATTGATCCTCTTTCGCTGAAAGTCCTGCAAAATGTGATACAAACTTACATTAGGATTCTCTGCACTTCAGTACTTATTTTTCATAATATCCCTCCTGATGTATTAAAAACAGTACAATTAAACATGAATACCATAATCCTGTTTACACGCTCAACGTCCAAAAGGGAATTCAAAATATGTTACCACTGTATAGAACAAACTTTTAAGCAGCTAACCAGCTGGCTAGCTAACCCAAGATTTTTTGTCTCTCTTACTTTCCCACAAGCTATATGCACACTTATAAACAGTTTGATACTGGAATAACGGTGATTCTTTCTTGTGAGAATAAAAGATGACTTTGAATCAGTTGTCCTGCCTGGTCAGTGTTTAGAAACCATGCTGAGGTACCTCGTGGCTGCTCATCAGCACAATTCCAGTAACATCAGGTTTCAGTGGCAAATTTATTTCAGCGCCTTCAATGCCTGTGATTTTACCTTGGGTCAAACAGTGGGTAAAACAGTGGCAGTTTTGATGAAAAGCTGTGCGTATCTTATATGCACAAAGACCTCTCTCTTTAATAAGTACAAATATTTTTAAGCATATGATCTGACCTTTAGGAAGTAACATAATCATACAAAGAGTTCTTGATTTCAGTTTTAGAAAATTACCAACTTTAATTCAATCACAGTGGGATTTAATATTAGGGTGCCTTTTTATTTCATTGGTTGGCACTCCTTCTATTATTAACAGTGGTAGAAATGCTCAGGAAGCATCTCTACCATAAGAATTATTTCAAATAATTCTTCCATCTGCTGTTCAGGAATGTTCCTCTACTGAAGGATGACTTATCAAATATTATCTCACGAGATTTTAATACAGTCTTTACAAATTCAACTGCTTGCTCCAGCTTCAGCAGGGCTATAACATGACTGAATCCCCATTCTCAGATAAATGTCAGAAACGCACTACAGGACGACTGGGAGCCATTGCTTCAAATGTCTCAGGCTTGAATAGCCTACTGCTCTGCTGAAATGTGTCAGTGCTTTGGGTCCATTGCTTGCTGTGGAAGTATCTGACAGGCTGCCTAGTTTCCAGATCTCTGAGCAGTAAGCTACAGCAATGAGCTAATACATAGCTTGCTTTTTAAAGGCCCATCCCTACTCTGCTTCAAAACCTATTGCACATTTTTATTGGCTCCTACTGCTGTTCTCCCCATACACTCCCATCAGCCCTCTAATATCCTTGGTTATATTTGGCCAATACATGCTGTCTTTGGCATTCCAGGTTGTTTCAAACATCCAAAGTATTTTATTTTCAGTACTATGATGTGATTGCCTACAAGGTGCCATTTTAGCTATCTTTTGAGAGGCTCAGCAGTTGCAAGCTTTCCTTGTTGTAATTCTTATATAAGATGTCTACCTATGCAGAACATTTTTGATTCATGTTTTTTCTCTGTAACAACTTTTGAGTTCCACTTTTTCCTGACTTGTATTTGTGCATTTGGTATTGCATGGGGTAGGTGGACATTTCTGGAGCCTTCTTCATGCTAGCTGGTAAAATGTCTCAATAGTCAACTCACTTGAATCTAAAATGTAAACATCTATATGTGAGCTGATCACACCAGACTCTCTTTTTAGCAATATATATATATACATCAACATATAGAGAGAATTAGACACAGGATGCAATTCCTCCCACCTATTTTAAACCTCTGCCTTCAGTGTTCATAGACTCTGCTGACTGTATTGATTACATCTCTACTGACTGTATACAAGTTTAGGCTGGCAAACATGGATATAGACGTTGGCACACCTAGATGAATTGTGCCCTTTGTATATAATTGTGCTGGTTTTGGCTGGGATAGAGTTAATGTTCTCCATAACAGCTAGTATGGGGCTATGTTTTGGATTTTTGCTGAAAACAGTGTTGATAATATAGGGATGTTTTCATTATTGCTGAGCAGTACTTACACAGAGTCAAGGCCTTTTCTGCTTCTCACCCCACCCCACCAACGAGTAGGCTGGGGGTGCAGAAGAAGTTGGGAGGGGACACAGCTGGGAGAGCTGACCCCAACTGACCAAAAGGCTATTCCATACCATATGAAGTCATGCTCAGCATATAAAGCTGGGGAAGAAGGAGGAAGGGGGTGACATTCAGAGTGATGGTGTTTGTCTTCCCAAGTACTGGTTATGCGTGATGGAGCCCTGCTTTTCTGGAGATGGCTGAACACCTGCCTGCTGATGGGAGGTTGTGAATGAATTCCTTATTTTGCTTTGTGTCACTTCCAGCACTACAAGTGATCAACCCATCATGAATTAGCTAAGATTTCACAAAGCAATAACCATGTCACTCTGTCCCCTTTTGCTTTCCTTCACCAAATACTAATCTCTTGTTTCTCTGTTACTTTTTTCTTCTTACTTCTTGATAGCATACATTTTATAGGTCATGTTTATAAAGATGTGTCTTTCAAATCAAATTTTTCATGGGATGTCCAGGCAGTTACTGACATGTTCAGAGGTTGCTGGAGTAGATAGTGAGCTTTGCTTACTGGAGGTCACCAGGTGGTTGCTCTTACCTTGTTCTATCTAAAATCTATCCCCCTACAATTCTGTGGTTTTCCTATTGTAATTTATCTATTATTAAGCACGCTGATTTTCATTTTTTTCCATATGGGAGCCTGCCACAATTATTTGCTTTGTATTCTTCTGTCGTTTCAACAGTATTCTTTTTTCCATTTTCACGTACCTGCAGAAATGCACTCATTTCCAATATAATGACCTGGTTGATAGTGTATAGAGAGCACCAAATAGGTGTAACATTGAAGTTTCATCTTTTCATTCACACCTGTTTTTCTCTCTTGTGCCACTCATCTGTGCTCCTCAACACCAGTACAACAGCTTCCCCACTGGGAGCTACTACTGAAATTGCTGATCTATTAAATGGCTATTACTTATCCTAATAGTAGTGACCTCTAGCTTGATTTCTCCCTCCATCCATTTCTCCTGCAGTTTTTCTTCCCTCTAGCTTTTCTGGGATAATACCATCTCCTTGCTACAATCCAGTGCTCTCTGTCAATTGAAACCACATCCAGCTATACTCCACCTTTTCAGGGTATAATCTTCTTTCAACTCATTTACCTCATGGGGCTCCTTGCTCCTAAATACACTACTGCAACTCCAATAGGGAACCCCTTTGTCTTACTCATCCTGTTCCCTAATCGTCAGCATCCTCTTGTCCTGGTACAGTCCATCTAGTTGGGGTCTACATGTTCATGTCCCAGAGCAAACTAAGCTTCAACCTTCTACCGCCCTTCATTCCTTTCTCTCCTAGATTCAGACCTTATTTTCTCCCTTGAACTTGGAAATTGGTAGTTTCTTGCCCGAGTTAAGACTGAGTGAAAAATTAACCAGAGACTTCAGGATTTAGCTCACAGACCTAATTTCCATTTTTAGTTTGTTGAAAGTAATTAATCCTACATTTTGGGGACTGATGTTCATGTAGTAACAGTTTCTTTAAATTCTGAAAATTTCATTTCAGTAATGATATCATAATTAACCAAAATGAATTTGCTAGCGAAACATTCAAGTGTACAGTCATAATCAGCATGTTAATACTTGCACTGACTTCTGTTTTGCAAAGCAGTCACTGGCTTTGGGAGTAAAACATGCTGGATGGTTCAAAGCAAACAACCTCAGTATCAGAAAATTCTAGTCATGACAGAATTTTCTGGATTAATCTAAAAATGTTCACTAGAGGTAGAGAAAATTTAACAGAAACAGGCTGTGAAAACCTTAACAAAAACCACAATAGAACCCAAGCTGATAGTTACTGATCTGAAAACGGTAAAATTTTTCGGTGATGCACACATGGTTTTCTTTTTAATGACAATTCCTGAAAGATTGGCTAAATCAAAGGTTATATTGACTGGCAGGATCATCTAATCTGTTTTGGAGCTTCCAGATGTCACTCTGCCAGAAAAAAAGGGTAAGCAGAAGTAAAGAAACTGTCAAATAAGGGAAAGTTATTGCCACCATATACTTAACAGGTGTCTCTAGTAGGAATTAGCCCCAAATTAATCACAAGTTTTACATGTGTATTTGAGGAAGACTTTTGCTTTATTTTCACCTGTACAAATACTTTGGTCATATTCTAAACACGATTTCTATATTCACTGCAATTTCCACTATTGCATGCTTCCTGCTACAGACAAAACCGTTAGAGGACAGAGGACAGAAGAAATCTCATCTTAGCCCCAGCAAACAGATATTCAGTGTGACTGCTGTGGAGTTCATGACCTGAATGGGGTCAGGCAGACTGGGGCAGGGGCAAAGAAAGCAATAGTGGCTGGAAAGACAAAGGGCTCAGCTCTGGTTTGTTCCTCCCATCGGGGCTTATGCTAGCATGATACACTACTGGTTTCCACAACGTAGTTTCCTACTGCAGTTTCCTGCACAAAGTCTGTTGAAATCTTTCTGGGCCTCTATGCCACCATAAGTTACCACTGCTTACAGGGGTGGAGTTTCTCATTCTGTTGTCACCACTGTGTCTACAAGATGAGCTGGAGCAAGAGCCAGGATAGCATTAATCTCTGGAAAAACCTAACTCACAGACTTCCACCCAGAAGCCTACAATCTGGGTGTGAGTCCAGCATGGGTTGAACAAGAAGTTTTTGGCTCCTGACTTCAATCCTGTTCACCTAGGATGCCTTGTGGAGCCACATTTTGCACAAATCCTCAAAATTTTCTCTCTCATCAGCCTCATACAATAACCTGATAACCAGATTTATCTACAGTGGAAGCTCTTAGCTACATTTAGATGGTATCGTTATCTCTGAAAACTCTACCAGTGTACTCAATGCTAACTACGGCAGCTGTCATTACAGGCACACAATATGGGAAAGATAACTACAATATGGATGGTAATAACTTTCCTAAAGATTTTAGGGAAAAATTAGGAAAAAATTGAAATAGTGTTTAACATAGATATGATTGATAAAATAATATATTATTTTTCTATCAGCTCCAGAGAAAAAAATACCTCAATCTTGATTGCCAAGTGGTAAATTCAGGAAGACTGCATAGGCTCATTAAAATCATTGTGAGGATGATAAAATTATAATCAAAGATGTACCAGCAAGAATGTTGCTGAACTCATCCTAGTTCAAAAGGCAACAGCAAAAACCACATCAAAATAGTGTAAACTTATGTCAGTTAAAGACCTGCCTCTGAATTCACCTCGTAATATTTATATATTACACTACCTATAAAAATATGATTGCTATTGAAATAGAGTAAAAAGTTACCTTCAAAAAGTCTTCAAACAAAATACATGTAAAAAAAAGAAAAAAAAAAAGAAGATAAAGACTTGAAGATACCTTGAAGGATTCCCTAATAAAATACCAGAAGTGTACCTATGTTAAGTTGTCTTCAGGCTAATAAAATCTGACAGACCTAAGATATTCTTTTATAAACAACTGCTTAACTATTTCCTTGACAGCCTAATTCTAGAAAAAAGTTCCATGACCAAAATATTGTTTTCCCAGTATATGATAAAACAGAACTATTTTTTTATTTGCTGTTCCCTTGCTGCTTCCAAATATCTATAGTTAAATGTGAAAATCAAATATGTTTTATGTTTCTAAGCAGTTTAGTTCTATTACATGTTCTTGATTTGCAGGTTATATACAATAATATTCAGTTATTCCATGGAAAGAACAGAGACTGAAACTACTTTAAGATCTCTGACCATTCAAACCATCAGGAGAAATTCCAAAAGAGAAAATTACAAACTTTACTAATCCCAGGCAACAAATATAAGGTTTAATGAAAATCCATAATAATCTAGGTTAGCTACCACCCTCCTCTGCAATGCTGCTACAGGCATAGCAATACCATACAGAAAAGTAACGTCAATGAGAGATGCCATACAAGGAAAAAAATACCTTATACTAGATTTACGGTATCTGATACAAGGCTACACTAGAAAACATAGACTAATGAACAGCAAAATAAACCACAGAGAATAAACAAGAGGGACTTACTACCATGAGCATGGAAAATTAATACAACCAAGTATGAAGCATTGCTGCATGTTGAGTAGGATGTGGGGCCACAGCGCTTCAAGGACTCCTGTGAGAAGGGCTGTGTCACTGCCTGGACAGCTGTAGCACGGAAAGGGTTTTCCGACTTCCACAGCCACTTAGCTATGTCAGGGATATCAGTGACAGGCAGCAAAACACACTTCATGAGCTTAGCTCCCTGACATTCACAACATGACTCACTAACTCACGAGTGGTTTATTACAGAAATAACTGCACTTGTGGCCTGTAGAGCACAAACTTTAGAAAGTTTCACAAAAACCAAACCTCAGCTTCTTCCTGTGTTATCTACTATTAATAAAGCTTTGAGAGCTCTCCAGAGGTTGCTTAAAAAACGCTCTCTAAAGGAATGTGGGGAGATAGATGCCCATATCCCAAAGAACCACAAATTATTAATTATGTTAATAATACTGTAAGCTGTCTTACCTCCTAGTTATGAATTAAATAGCCTTGCCATATACCAGCTAAGGACAACAGAGAATAAGGCCCTCAAACTAGTTATTTTCACTCCCTGTTCTTCCTTTCCTTAGTCAAACATGATCAGCTCAGCAAAACCATTTGGAAGAGGAAATAAATATTAGTTAAACTGAAGAAAAAGTTGACTTTTACACCTCAGCAACTTCAAAGTCATCTTAAGTAACTTGGAAACCCTACTATGCCACGATACAACCTCCATGAAGAATGGCAGAAACTATTTGGGTAGACATTTTTATTGTGACGGGGATCTAATGTGCCATTGTCCTCAACTTTCCTTTTAACAAGGTTATTTAATTTATGATTTGGAGGTAAAAACAGTTTGTAGTGTTGTCATTAGCATAATTAATCATATCCTGCTCTCCAGGAAGTGGACATCTGTCATGTGGGACTCCTGCACACATTAACTCTGTCATTCTTTTGATCTCAGAATAACCTCTGGAGGTGTTCCAGACCTCTAATAATAGTAATGCCATTGTAAAATCTTGGTTACTAAGAAATAGTAGACCATACAGTATAAAAAACACTTGGAACCTGTCTTTATCCTTTGTTGCTAGGCTGTAAGCCACACTGCATCACCAATGACTTATAGTAACAAAATTTGCAAATATAGCCAAAGCAAAACATGTATCAGAGAGTTAGGACAGAAATAGATGTTTCTTTTCCCACTAAATGGGTTTAGGAGTCTTAAAGTTGTATAAAAGGTTGCATCCTGTCCTGGATTGACAGGATGACTTACAGTTACTGGACTTTATCAAGATAATATTTTTAAAGTGATTATTGACTAGATCTTACTTTTTCATGCTTAATTTTGAGGTTGAATATCATGGAAGTGTCACATGAAAGACAGAAGTATCTCTGTGATAATGTCAGTGGCCTATAGTAAAAGGACTGATGTTAAAGTCCTATTTAACTTGACAATAATCGATAGATCTATTTGTAGCAATATTACTTTATTTAGTAGAAGTGGAGGAAAAATAAAGGCAGAATTATCATTCACTGTTCCATTAACAGCAAGGGAAAAGAGTGCTGCAGAGCTGCAGTGATTCTTATATGCTTACATGCTTTTTAAAAAAACAAAACAAAACCCAAATTCCCCAAATGCTCTACACCAAAAGAAAAAATGTTTCCCTCACAAATTACTGCTACACAGCTCTCCTTGGGAGCTTAACTTTACTCCCAAGTCTTTGGGGACAGATCGAGGAGACTGATGACAGCAGCATATTAGTGACAGCAGTGGTAAAAATTCAGGGCTTCCATTAAAAGTGAAGGTCCAGCAGAGTAACCACACAAGAAGAATTACTTGGAGAAAGAGTGAACTTTGTGAAGTTTTAAGGAACCAAGTACAGCAGTAAGAATGAGGGGGCATTTACAGAATGAACACTGTCCCCACTGCTGCTGTTTTAGCTGTGCAGGATCCATCCCACCCCATTCTTTCATGCTACACAGATCATGCACTTGATTTTGGCACCGCATCAAATGCGGCTCCTCTAATAAAAGAATACAGAACTAGGCATTGGTGATCAAGTACCAAAATGAAACTAAAAGCAAAGCAGAATGGAAATCAGACAACTCTCAAAATCCCAATCAGTAGTTCATGGCTCATCTGATCCAAATCAACATCAAAATGTCATTGCTGATCAAGAAGAGAATACCCTGGTACTGAAGTCACCCCATAATTCTGCATCCTTTTTTATCATTCAGACTGCAAATCAACCATTTAATATGAGCCTTCACTCACCTCTGTCCATCTCTTGTATTCTTCTGCTTTGGTAGCAAAATGGAGATCCTGACACAGAGCATGAATTAAACCTCTGTTCCAGCTCCTACTCTTGTTGAGACACTGGCTGCAATTCTTCCCTAATCTTTTAGTCATACCCTCCCCATTCAGAGCTCCAGTGGGACATGGCATCCCCTGATCCTGGCCAGCTGGCCACCCATAGCATGAGAAGGAGAAACCTTGACCAGGGGCAAGGTAGGATTGGTCCTGGTGATGGTGACCCCTATTTCTGTTTGCTAGTCCTGTCACACCTCTAGGCAGAGCACCACCAGCCAGAGTCCATGAATTTGCTGGACATGTTCAAGGACCAGAGGATGCTGTGGATGTGCTTTCTGGGATGCTGCCCTCTGCCTCCCTATTTTCATTTTTTGACCATTATTCCTTGTCGTCTTTTTCTCATTTGTTGTCTTCCATGTCATTTAATTTTCCTCTAGTCCCTCTTTGTCTTTCAAGGAGGTGGAGCGGGAGGGGAGCAGAAGGGGTCAATGGCTGTTCCTAGTGAAGGAGATCGGTTCAAGCAGCAGCCAGCAGCGGTGGGAGGGAGAGCCCCAACCACAAGCCATCAGTGGTGCCCAGAGCTACAAGACCAGGAGCTCAAGCTGTGCCATACCTCCCATCTTATCCCACAGAAGGAGGAGAGGAACAGCATGGTACTGTTGCAGACACCATACCACACCAAGGCAACACACTACAATGGGTTTGCCTTACAGGTGACAAGTTATGTGCTTCTAGCAGCACTTCTTACCTTTGGATAGTAAATCCTCTGCCCTCATGCAGGCAAAACCTAAGTTTCCCTCCTTGTTTTGGCTCCAGCCCTAGCTCCACAAGTGCAAATTCTCCAGACACACACACACACCAGATTTCTGTGGGAAATACCTAAACAGAAAATGATTAATGCTATAAAGTCTTACACTGAGAGGGTTTTGTAACAGTTCAACTTGAGCAGCTGGAGGTTTTTCATCATATTGATATTTTGTAATTTTCTTTTTGTGGAAAGCAAAATTTCCTAAATAAATGCTGCACTTTATCTCTTGACATATATGGGGGGAAAAAAGGTATTTTAAATAGCTGCAAGAAACGCTTCTCAAATTACTCAAAGTAAATGGTTAGAAAGCCACTTACCCCCAGTTGCCACAGTAATTTCACGTAGAAAATGGCCATAAAATGGAAAATCAAAGGACAGATTCACTCTCTGAAAGGAACAACACCAGAAAATAAAATCGATATTGAGCAGAAAGGTAAGAGAAAACAAAATTAACAGTCCTCCATTTCAAACATCTGTTTCATTGCTTTTTATTTTTCACTGGAGCCTTGCTATTCTTAATTTGGAATTGCCAATAGCTAAGTGGAAACAATTCTGTGTAACAATTAAACACCTGAAAGCAGTGGATATTCATAACTGGAAACTTTAGAAAATAAAATACATAACAGACATTATAACTCTCTCATAAGAATTAAATTAATAAATATTTGTGGAGTTTTTCCTAAAAAAACGTTGCTTTAGCCTCTTTCTTAAGAGGAACCATCAATATTTAAGGCCTTAGCAATACCCAAGTTTTACATGATGCCCACTCCCTTGGTTGTGGGTGGTTTGCTCCTCTGCCAAATGCTCCTTCAGATTTGAGTGCTCTCCCTGCCATCCTACTGCTACCTGGATGCTTATCTGATGAAGGCTGGTCACTGGAAGGCAATTCCTCCATCAAACCCCCGTGACACCAGTTCCCAAACCTCTCTGTTAACTAGGAGCTGAAATGATTTATAAAGAAATATTCAACAGAAGTATTAACAAATTCTGCTTAAGGTACTTACTGCAAAATAAAAACAGAAGAAAAATCCTTTTTTCCCCCCTGTCACCCTACAGGTGACTGTCCTCTATCAGCTGAATCCACAGCAGAGAACTGTAATTTGGAGAACAGACTGTTCTCCTCAGCTAAGCTCTCCATAAAACACCATTCAAATCCAAACTCATTTTCCTTCTCTGCCTATGGCTCTCTCCTTTCCCATCTATTCTACTCCTTTCCCAAAGCTTACTGATTATTGTGGCCACCCATAATCATCACCCAGTATGCTACCTTGTTAAACTCTGAACAAATTGGTAGTCATGACGGAAAGGAGTGCTGAAATCCCAGTAAGGTCTTTTCACTGTTTAAATATAATATCCCATTAAAAAAAAATCACTTCCATAATGGCCCAAAGTCCAAATAGGAACTGGGTATGCAGCCCATTATTATTTGTTATTTAGGAGGAGTTATTACAGTAAAAATTGGTGTAAAGATGGGTTGTTGGTGGCTGTCCCTCAACCCTAACCTTTGATGTCTCCACTTAAGAAAGGGCAACAGTCCATACATTTAAAAAAAGAAAAAGAGGGGAAAAAAAGGCGTTTTGACTTTATTTTCCCTACCATTATTTCTATCCTGGGTTTATTATTTTCAGAATATATCCGAGTATTTCTTCTCTCAGGAAGAATTATATTTACATCCACCAGAAATGTTTAAAGAATTATTTAGCATGAAATTAACAGCTGAAGATTTACAGTAACTTTAAATTAGATTTTCTTTCCACTTAAGTGGAAGACAGAATTTTGACAGGATTTATTAGCACTTTTTTTGTTTGTTTTTAATTAGAATGCAAAATGCATTTGCATTGTGTTAATTGGACTGAGTAGGTTCTAATGACCTTTTCTGTATATACATAAATATGGATATATAACTGAACATTTCTAATCAAAATGGCATATGCAAAAGACAGCTCATGAATTAACTTAAACAAATGATTTTTTTCCATGTTTTAAAGTTTTCACTGCTGAGGTGTATGATATGTTTATGCATGCACTCCATTTAAATTATGTCCTTGCTCTACCAAACACTGTTAAAAACATAAATTTTCTAACCAAACCTTCCCTCTTTCCTTTATAGAGTATTGTTCATTTTACCTATTAGCATTAACTTTCTGAATAACACAATAAGCATTAAACTGCTTCCAAAGACAACTGTGCCCCCTTAACAGTCTTCTAAATTGATATAATATAAATATTAGTATAAAGATATTATGCAATATATACAATTATACAATATAGATGTATTATTATACAATACAAATACAATTATACAATAAAGATGTTTGTTCTTATGCCTACTCAAGCCAGATATAGATCTCCCATTGACTTCAACCAAAAAGTGATGCCTTAAATTCTGACAATGTAAAAATGTTTAATATAGACAATTGTTTAATGTAATACTGTAATAAAGACCCAACAAGATTTAAGGAATGTTTTAAAGTGTGATATTGTAACAGCCACTAGAAATAAATGTGTTTTTACTTTTGCTGCTAGAAGCACACCTAATTTTTCAGAAAGAATATCAGAATTTTCAACCCACTGGAATAAAAATGTTTTCTCCATGCATAAATGACATAATGGACTGACAGGAAAGGGAACTGAGCTTCAAAAGTATAAGGTGATCCTGCATCTAGTTCGGTGTTTGAGTAATCAACTATTAGATATCTAATCCAATGAGCATCCAAGCCACACCTAAAATTTTATTACACAGTTAAGAAGATGGTGAAGAAAGTGGCAATTTATTGAAAAAAAAAAATCACTATTAGTGATATAAATCCTGTAGTACTAGACATTTTAATTGTTCAATTAATATTTGTGTTACTTTCCTCAAACAATGACTATGCTGTTTATAGAGCCAAACCATCTCATGGATCCTGTCTTTATTATTTTTTCCTGTAGAAACAAAACCAACTGTCAGCCTCTGGGAAGTCTTAGGATTACATACTTCCAAATGAAGGAAAACACACAAATTCAGTGTAAAATTTTTAGTGTTCAAAGAATCCCTGACATTATTAGAAAAATTTATTAATACTTAGCATATAGTAACTTAAGTCCTTGTTCTACTGTCAAATTGGAGAATAATCTTTAGAAACTATCAGTGTGTAGATCACCAAGTCACAGAAAGATGTGCAAAATACCCTTTTAAAAAGAGTAATAGCAAAGTTTATCTCTATGGAAGAGAAGGGAGGAGATTGCTGCTTAGTTATGTATGATCTGCTCAGAATATATGACTCTACAGTTGTTATACAATTATAGAGAACACATCTCTTTTTCAAATAACTTCGTTTTGTAGTATACATGGGTGTTGTTTGCTCAGACACATACAAGAAATCAATTATAGACCCATAAATAAAATATAAAGCCTTACAGGATGACTCACCGGTACTTTTTCACCCTTCAGGAGGGACATAAAACAAATCTCTGAAAAAGAGGTCTTTAAAACAGCATGTAGACATGGCTGCAGCCACCCGAGTTCACAGTCCAAAATATTTGGGTAAGTATGAAAAGAGATGGATATCAGTGTGCTAAACTGGCACCACAGCCTTCTCTGCTTGAGCTGGCAGAAAGACAGAGTGGGCACCTGACATTCATCAGAAAAGTCTTAAACCACTTGCTTTGGGGAGAAACAGTTGAAGCCCTCATGCTGCCAAGCTCCCCTCTGCCATGCTGAATTGTCCTCCACACTGATCCCACACCCAGACCAAAAGCATTGTTTCATTTTAAACCTCTGGTTCAATAATTTCAACAAAATATCCCCCCTGGAACTGACATTTTTAGGTGTATAATATCAAAGATCCAAATGGAAACAAAAGTGCTTAGAACAAAGGCATGGAATGGTGTCATCTTCACTAATCATTAAACAACAGGTTAAAATTTCTCAAAGGAATTTCACTAATGTTTAGGTCCCAAGCCTCATAAATTACTTTTATTAGGGAAAGATGTTTTACCTTATATAGGTATTTTTAATTCTTTTATTACATTTTTTTGCATGTTTCCATTCTCTCCCTCAACACAGAGCACCAGGATCCCAGATGAAGAAGGCAAGGCAGACAATACAGGTTCTCACTTTTAGGTGCCCTTGAGGTTTTTTTCTCATTAGAAACAAATTGTGTTAAGAAAGTAGCTGATACAGTGTTTTATTACATCTACCCCAAAGATATATAACTGCCTGAACCCTCTGCATTTGCATTATCCCTGGCTCCTTATGTAGTCTAACAGTCGTTTTGGCTATGAGGAATATATTTTATGTGCTGGACTCCCTGTTAGTCACATGTAGTGGATTTATCACCCCACTCTGCTTTTTGTATTCTGAGCTAACTACCACAGTATTTCTTCTTGCTGCCTCTTACATTCCTCTGAGCCAGTCACCTGGCTGGTGCCAGGGAGATAACAGATAAACTGAGAGAAAAGATGAATTAAACTTGGCTTTTCTCTCAGCTTTAAAACCATTAAACACACCTGCATCTTTAAAAACTGTACAACTTTTAAATAAGGCATTAACTAGATTTTAAACTGGCAAAACCCAAGGACTTTTTGTTGGAGCTAGGTTGGCAAATGGATGAAACAAGAATCTCATGAACCACAATTCTGAGTTGTAATTTTATGTATTTAATTTGTTCTAGTGTTGGCTCTTCTATGTATGCAGTTTCCAGCCACAGGTGAGATCTGAGAAAACAATCTATAAATCATGCAGCATTCAATTTCACTTCTAAGCGTGTAAGCCCATTATTTTCATACCCATTTTACCAGGCAGCATGATTACAATAAGTTAAACAAGATTCGTATTTATACTCTGTGATATTTATTTGTTGACACCTTGAAATTGTGATCCCGCCTATCACTTCGGTTGCTAATGACATTCTCATGAGTTTTATCAGTTCTCCCAAAAGAAAAAATGTGTGACACCTCGTACAAAATGGAAGTGCAAACACAGATATACTCCATGGGAGACTTAAACTTCAGCAACTTAATCCTGAACCCAGTTCTGTTGCTATTGAAGTCAATGGTAAAATTCCCTCCGACTTCAGCAACACAAGTAGTTTATTGTTTGATAGTTTGTGATCCTTAAAAACAGAGGTGAATTTTAAATATATCTGTAAAGGCATCTCTGAAGGACTGTTATACCAGGTGCAGGAAGGCAGCTTGGAATCATTTGATAGCAACACTGTGCAGACTTTCATAGCTTAACTAAAATTCAAAGACAAAGCTCTGTGAACAGTAATCACAATACTTAGTAATACTACTGTGTTGGTCACTAGTGAAAAATATCCGTGTCAGTCAAAGAAGAAAAACGTCTAACAACTTACTGCTGCTTGCCGATGCGTATTGGAAAGGATCCCATGAATCTTCACTTTGTCTTTCTCCATTTGGTCTATATTGACCCACAAATCCCGGCTGGTAGAATCATATGGGCCATACGTCCTTGAAGTATAATAATTATGATCTGTATCCTCCTGAAAGGGGAAAAAAACCCACAGCAAATACAGATTAGAATGGAAGATGCACCTTAGTTTTATATAAAACTCACCCTTGAAATACCGAGTCCGGTTGCTCCTGGGAGCAGCAGAAAAGACTATACTGCAAGTCAACAATGAAGAAAAAAGTATAAATTGCAAGTGTGTTGCAGAAGACAGCTCTGCTCTTAACCACAAGCAGTCGGCAAGGCAAACAGTTACCTCATGCAATCATCTTATATTATGATTATAATGTTCACTATCCCCAAATCCCAATTATACAGTTCTTGTAACCACATCAGTGAAATCTATGGCAAAATGTTTGTTGGCTTTCAAGGCAAGATGGTCAGTAAGTTCCTGTAACAACGGCTATGCTCTAACAAAGCGGTGAAGAGTACTCACAGCTAACACCTTAAAAAAATTCTATTTTTTAACATTTCTAAACATAATTTACTAGAATACTCTTTATAAGAACATCCAAAAAATTCTTAATAGCTATAGGCTGACAATACTATTTCATTTTAAATCTCCAAAAGATTGTTTTACTCTACATTTGCCACGCAGGCAGAGACAAATACATATATATTTGTGGAAGAAAGCTTCCTAGTTCTCGCGGTCTTTAAAATAACAGTAGTTGCTGTCACGCTCACGTCACAGCAAATTCAGAGGTAAAATACATGAAGCCTACATGTGCCATGGGAGATTGTGCTAGTGGTCCATCAAATCCTGCAGCTTGCAGATATCCAGTTCCACAATCAAGTGCATGGTTCAGAAGACAGTCAAAGTCTTGGCAATGTCTGCTTATTTCAATGACAAAGCTGAGACTACAACACTCAAAATACTTTGTATGTCACTCAACCTCACTGCAATCAGTTTACACTTAAAATCATATACATGTAACACAGTAAAAAAAGTAAAATTTTGAACTCTTGTTATGCAAAATTTAGTAAATGTTTAGTAAATGGGCTTATATTCTAGATGAAACTGTTTGTGTTCTAGGTTAAATATATTGACCATAAATCCTGTTTCAGCTGGATTTCATCCTACATTAACACCATTACTGATGCATTTGACTTAAGCTGTTGCAGATATAATCAGGTTATTTTCTCCTTGACGTTTTCTATATCTTCTGCTCTACTTTGTATGCCAGGATGTACTTGCCCAGTAAATCTCAGTGACACTTTTGAGGCAACTTCTAGCAACTTCAGCAGCTCTAGGTTAGTCACATGAGTAAACATAATTAAAACTATACTGTCAGGAAGATGACAAAAGCCAGCCACCTTACCAAATTCTTTTCTTCTTTAATGGTCAACAGAAACAGTTATTACTGTCATGTATACAAAGGAGGTACAGTAAATTAAAAGGTTTTGACAACAAAGATATATTTTCACAGTCTAATTTATCACTCTGACAGAATTTCCATAGAAATGAAAAGTTACATTTAAGGCATCACAAAGTCGCAAGCAAAGAGCTCTGAGAGACAAAGAAGAAGAAATAATTACCAAAAAAGCTTGTTTCAGATAAACATGCAATGCTTCAACTATAGTCAAAACTATGCAGAGTTTTTGCATTTCCAGTTTTTCATAACTAATAAAGCTATTCCAGTTAATTACCAGTAGCTAAGCCATAGTGGGGAGGTAGTGGGGAGGTAGTCTCCCCAACTAGAAGGCTCTAACACTGAGCCTAGTTGGTTGCTCTGCAAGAATGCTTTAAATGGTATTTTGATCCATGCTTAAAGCAGACTCATCATACATCTTGTAAATCAAACACTTAAATTATAGCCTTCAGCTCAACAATTTCGTCAGTGTGTGAGGAATTACTCATGTATAAACAACTGCCAAATTTTGTGTAAAAAGTCTCATTTGCTGTTTTAATTCAAGTTAAATAACCTTAGATACTTCCGGAAGGAAACAAATTCATTCCTATCTCGATGATAGAAAGAAAACAGAATTCCTCTTGCTCTTGGAAAAGCTTCATAACCTTCATGGAGATGTATTTTATGAAAGTACCATTAAATAGTTCCCTCTCACATCCTTATTTGTTTTAATCCTATCTTTAAATTTACAATATGACTACAAAAAGGAACACACAAGCTAACTATTAAAGTTGCTCTGAGCAGCTCGCAAGCTCTTAGTAAGGTTAGGATCCATGCTTGTATTGGAAGTCTCTGCCTTCATAGTTTTTAACATGCATTACCATGGAAATGAAATTGTTGGAGTCTTCCATAAATTTTCCAGCTGTAGAGAAACATTTATTGGTAGCAATAGATACCGACGAGTTTTCACTCTGACAGACCTCTTTACGCACTTTGGTTTATTGCACCTGCTTCATAATACATTCCATCCCCTACAGGTACTGTATGCATAAGATGATGGAGAAATCATTCAGAAATTATGCTGAATTTGCATGTAAACTAGTGAATTAAAAAAATAATTTTAATAGTTATATGACACACATATGTAGAGTTCTGCAGATAGGTAGAATTATATATAAGTACAAGTATGAAGAGAAACAAACTTTACAGTATATTTTAATGATGTAGAAGCATGGTACCAAATGAAAGAACATGCAGAGAAAGCAGAGAACATAGCCATTACTACTTCAAGAAAATTTTTTTTGTTTTTTGTTTTCCAGGTATTTTGGGGATATGAGAGTTATTTCCCATTGTTTCTCTAAATGTACAGTCCTGTCCAAATACTGCATATATAGGAAGCAGGAAGCACCTCTCTTCTATTGACAAGTACAGCTTTTAAGCAAAGGATTTTTCCAGAGGTTTTTTGCACCAGCTCTGAGGATTACTGTTGGCAATGTTTGTGAGTATAAAGGCAATATTTATTAGAACCTTTCTCATAACTCTTCCCTTTTGGGGAAAGTTATCTTTTGCCATCTTATCATAGATTGTAAAGAAAATTAATTCCTTACAGTTTTCATGAGGGATATTGTCTGATGACACCTTGAATATATTCCCATACTTCTCCAACTACAACTGAATTTTCTCAGGAGTGCTGAACGCATACACTATTCATGAAAGTTCAGCACAACTGAAGATTAAGCCTTCTTTAAATTCTTGGTGTTCAGTGTTTGTCAAATTCAGTGACTGAACATCCATTCCATATGTTGCATATACAGATACTCCCAAATACAGTCCAAACATCACATACCCATTTCCTCAATAACTGCTGTCCCTTAACAGATTAAGGCTTCAAATGTGTGAGGCGAGCTGTCGCAATCAAGGTAGTATGATGTAACTACGTGTGATATTTAAAAGTAAAAACCATATTATGCCTCTGAAATGCTTTCAAATTACTAACTGGGATTCTGGCCAAAGATGTACATGAAAATAGTACCAAAACAGACATAAAACAATAAAGTTCCCTCTCAATGAAAAAAGATGTCACGATTCAACGATGATGTAATCACATATGTAAGCATGGGACTTTACAGGTTTAATTCTTTTCCTGTCACATTTTTTCTTTAACAGAAATTGAAAGTTACCATAAATCTCTAGGAGACAGAGAATATTATCAAACAAGATTTAGGTTAAGAATAAGAGCCTCTGTTGAATTCAACTACATGAATATTTTGCTTTTAAATACTGGATCTAACTGGATCCAAACCACAGATGTTACTAAACAAAAAGTTTTGCCATATATACATATATGTATCTATAAGGCTATAACTGAAACAAACTAGTAACTTCAACCAGAGATAAAGCAGCTGGCATCCAGGAATGAGCTCTGCTGTTACACAATAGTATGCTGTAGAGAAACTCTTAGTTTCTCTGTAGTTGAAAGAAGAGAGAAAGACATTCACAAAGCAAATCATTATAGATCAGCCAGCTAGACAGCAGTTACATTTTGGTAGCTTAAGTTTTGATTGCCTTCTCCCAGTCCTGGGAGACTGTTTGTGACATAACCAATTAAAACTAACTAGCTAACTAAATCATCCAAGGCTCCTTATCTTCAAATATCTGTGATTAAGTATCATGAATTATTGCCAGCTACAACAGAAGACAATCAGAATACATGCAATTTGATAACTGTTGTCCCTTTAAATATTTTATTTATTGAAATTGCATTTTCAGACTTCCACTGAGACAACACCACAACGAACAAACTCTGAAGCCATCAAGGATATGAAGTTAGACTTTACAGATGCCTAATTTTATCACTGTAAAAGGAAGATCTGGTATCCAATTTTTAATAAAACACATTAACAAATTGCCTAAATATTGCTAAAATCACAGACTAGACATATTTTTAAATTACCTAAAAGTGCTGCTGGTATTTGCCCCAAAAATTAGTGCTGAGGAAAGAGATCACTGAATACTAAGTTCAGAAAGTCCTCTTTAACTCTGAATATAATATAAGCATTTATAGATGAATAGCCTATGAAATTAATCAGACAATTATGCTTTCTAAAAGCTGCATTTGTAGAATAAAATGGAAACACTGGAAGGAGAAAATAGGCAATTATATATTTAATAATAGACTACTTTTCAGGAGAAAGCAAAGCTAATAATAAAATACTTCTTAGGAAATTTAGAGGAAGGAAATGAGCCAGCAATTAGAAGTATTTCCCTAATGAAGAAAAGCAGTTCGGGGAATTCATTATGCAGAAGAAGAAAGAATTCCCTTTCTATTAAAATAAGCGAGCAACAAGATGGCCCTGCACACATACAACAAAACCAGCTTCCTCGAAACTATTTGCACTCTTACCAAATCTCACTTAATGCTTGTTACTGTCTTACTGTATCTCTGCTTACCCTGTCAGTAAAATACAGCTAAAATTGACTTCCAAATTGTTTCAGATTTTTGTAGAAAACCGTTCTTAGATTTCTGAACATTATTAGTACCCACCAGCTAAAAACAGCACAGCAGAGGAGAACAGAAACAACAACTTGTGTAGGACTTGAGCTGGGCTCTGCATTGCAGCTGACAGAAAGCCTCTTCCAGCCAGCATGTGTTTGGACACTGAGAAGGGGTGAGAGAGATGCATGGTCACACTCTGCGTTGCCAGGGCAGAGGAAGCATGTGTGTATGGTGTTGCAATTGAACTTCCTAATGTATTTACTTTTTCTTTAAGCAGGCGCTGAATGAGGCAGGGCCGGGTGGCAGGGGTACATGGAGAATATCCCCAGTCTAACAGCCATTAGCAGAGGAGATAAGAGAGTATGAGAAAAGATCATCTATCCTGAGATGGGGTCCTAATGGGCAGGCTAAGGCCAGAGAAACTGGGGAAAGAGGCACTTTGCATGCTGCTACTGTGTAACTGCATTTTAATATAGACTACTGTAATTATAATCATAACATAGCAATGTTATGATGCAATTTTTACAGTTTTATAGGATCTGCAGAACCCTGAGGAATGCTTAATTTGAACTGGCCTCTCAAAATGTGAAAGCTCTAATTTCAGCAGATAAGCTACATGCGAACTACCACAGGAAGGTCTTGCAGAGGGTATATATAGTGGTTGCTACTTAGGAAGCTCGATTGTTACGAGTGGTTCTCCGATGCTCAGAAGTACCGATTTCATTTCATAAGCGCTTTGTATCAAGGATGAACTCTCTGCTGTTCAATTTCTTAACAAAAGCATTTGTTCTGTATGAAACTCTACTGAGAAAACACAATTTACAAAACTGCTTCGCTGCTTTTACAACGACAAAGCTACAATCTGTTCTTCTAGGGTTTTTTTGGTTTGATTTTTTTTTTTTTTAATATCTGATGTGGGAAAAACTTAGGAAATATATATGTATATGGACATAGCATACATATAAGGAAGATAACTTCCTGACACAGCTGGTGAGTGAGCCAACTAAGGAAGGCACTGCGCTGAACCTGTTGTTTGCAAACAGAGAAGGACTTGTGGGTGATGTGATGGTTGGAGTCTGTCTTGGGCATAGTGATCACAAAATGATAGTTTTCGATTTTTGGAGAAGTAAGGAGGGGAGTTAGCAGAACTCCCACCTTCGACTTCCAGAGGGCAGACTTTGGCCTGTTTAGGAGACTGATTGACAGAGTCCCTTGGGAGGCAGTCCTGAAGCGCAAGGGAGTCCAGGAAGGCTAGACATTCTCCAAGAAGGAAATCTTAAAGGTGCAGGAGCAGGCCATCCCCGTGTGCTGAAAGACGAGCTGGTGGGGAAGAAGACCAGCCTGGCTGAACAGAGAGCTTTGGCTGGGACTCAGGAAAAAAAAAAGAAGTTTATGACCTTTGGAAGAAGGGGCAGGCAAGTCAAGAGGACTACAAGGACGTCATGAGGTTATGCAGGGAGAAAATTAGAAGGGCCAAAGCCCAACTAGAACTTAATCTGGCTACTGCTGTAAAAGACAATAAAAAATGTTTTATAAATACATTAGCAACAAAAGGAGGGCTAAGGAGAATCTCCATCCTTTATTGGACACGGGGGGAAACATAGTGACAAAGGATGAGGAAAAGGCTGAGGTACTTAATGCCTTCTTTGCCTCAGTCTTTAATAGTAAGACCAGTTGTTCTCAGGGTACCCAGCCCCCTCAGCTGGAAGACAGGGACAGGGAGCAGAATGAAGCCCCATAATCCAAGGGGAAATGGTTAGTGACCTGCTGCACCACTTAGACATTCACAGGTCTATGGGGCTGGATGGGACCCACCCAAGAGTACTGAAGGAACTGGCAGAAGGGCTCACCAAGCCACTTTCAATCATTTATCAGCAGTCCTGGCTAACCAGGGAGGTCCCAGGTGACTGTAGGTTAGCAAATGTGACGCCCATCTACAAGAAGGGCTGGAAGGAGGATCCAGGGAACTACAGGCCTGTCAATCTGACCTCCCTGCTGGGGAAGGTTATGGAGCAGATCATCTTGAGTGCCATCACATGGCACATACAGGAAAATAAGGTGATCAGGCCCAGTCAGCATGGTTTTATGAAAGGCAGGTCCTGCTTGACTAACCTGATCTTCTGTGACAAGGTGACCTGCTTAGTGGATGAGAGAAAGGCTGTGGATGTTGTCTACCTAGACTTTAGTAAAGCCTTTAACACCATTTCCCATAGCATTCTCCTGGAAAAACTGGCTGCTTAAGGCTTGGATGGGCGTACTCTTCATTGGGTAAAAAACTGGCTGGATGGCCGGGCCCAGAGAGTGGTGGTGAATGGAGTAAAATCCAGTTGGCGGCCAGTCACAAGTGGTGTTCCCCAGGGCCCAGTATTGAGGCCAGTTCTGTTTAATATCTTTATCAACGATCTGGACGAGGGGATCAAGTGCACCCTCAGTAAGTTTGCACACGACACCAAGTTGTGTGGGAGTGTTGATCTGCTTGAGGGTAGAAAGGCTCTATGTAGAGAGGGATCTGGACAGGCTGGATCCATGGGCCGAGGCCAATTGTGTGAGGTTCAACAAGGCTAAGTGCAAGGTCCTGCACTTGGATCACAACAACCCCATGCAGCGCTACAGGCTTGGGGAAGAGTGGCTGGAAAGCTGCCTGGCAGAAAAGGACCTGGGGGTGTTGATCGACAGCCAGCTGAATATGAGCCAGCAGTGTGCCCAGGTGGCCAAGAAGGCCAGTAGCATCCTGGCTTGTATCAAAAATAGCGTAGCCAGCAGGACTCGGGAAGTGATCGTGCCCCTGTACTCAGCACTGGTGAGGCTGCACCTCGAATACTGCGTTCAGTTTTGGGCCCCTCACTACAAGAAAGACATTGAGGTACTGGAGCGTGTCCAGAGAAGGGCAACGAAGCTGGTGAAGGGTCTAGAGCACAAGTCTGATGAGAAGCATCTGAGGGAACTGGGGTAGTTTAGCCTGGAGAAAAGGAGGCTCAGGAGAGACCTTATTGCTCTCTATAACCACCTGAAAGGAGGTTGTAGCAAGGTGGGGGTCAATCTCTTCTCCCAAGTAGCAAGTGATAGGACGAGAGAAAATGGCCTCAAGTTGCATCAGGGGAGGTTTAGATTGGATATTAGGCTAAATGTCTTCTCTGAAAGGGTTGTCAGGCATTGGAAGAGGCTGCCCAGGGAAGTGGTTGAGTCACCATCCCTGGAGGTATTTAAAAGACATGTAGATGTGGTGCTTAGGGACATGGTTTAGTGGTGGACTTGGCAGTGCTAGGTTAATGGTTGGACCTGATGATCTTAAAGGTCTTTTCCAACCTAAACGATTCTACATTCCACATCAACAAGTCAGCAGAAACCTGCAAACATCACTGTTGATTACAGAAGCCTTAGCAAAATCCATTTTGAACAGCTAATACCATGTCTAACGAATGAGAGGAACCAGATCTAACAAAAGACAAAATCCTTCATCTGCATGCACTGGGATTAAGAACTTCATCTCACGCTATATTCTCCAAGAAGAGGCTACACAATTGCTTTGCAGAATCCAGAAAGTCTGTTGTGTGTGTGTAGGAGTCCTCAAACTCAGGTTTTCACTAGGGCCAGTATGGAAGTCACTTTGCCCAGAATCTCACAGATTTACATCTGGAGGTTGTTATTGTAAACACTAAATGATATCATCAGCTGGGATGAAACAAAAGCATTTAACTCACAGCTCTCGCCCCGATGTACAGGCAAGGCTTTATACAGCTCTACAACATCTTAAACGCCCAGGTTTTTAAACCGCATTTTTCTGAGTGCCTGACAGCACCTATAATGGAGAGTCACACATGCTGACAGACAGTCCAGCAGAGAAGGATGCCATAAACCAGTTATTAATCCAAAAAGCCGTTTAGTCTTTCCGGCTTTGTGAAAAGTCAATGTGGAGCCACTGCCTTTTTCATGATATTCAGTTGCTTTTGAAATGAAGCTTCTCTCTTGGGGACTGCTATAAAACTGTCAGCCTATTTAGAGGTCATTACAGCAGTCTTATAAAGCCCCTTGGACTGTCTTGTCATAAGAGACAAGCTTCAAAAGAGCAAAAGTCTCTGCAATGCCTTACTTACGAGAGGAAAAAAGCCAAATCACCAAGTCACTCAAAAACTAATTACAGTAGGGAAATATTTATTATGCAGTTTTGTTCCTGATTTGCTGAAGCAGGAGTTTGAGAAATGACATTCTCAAAATAAGCCTTTATTAACTGCTCTGTAGCATCCTCTCCACTGAAGAAAACAATAGGAACCATTGCAATAAAATGACTGTGAAAACACCTAGCAGCAATTTGATTTTGGTGTAATTATGAAACATGTTATAGAGTATATTTTCTCATTTTTAGATATGTATAAATGACTAAAGTGTTCATAAGACTGAAACTCTAAAAATTACTGTAAACATAAAAAAGGGCCAGGCCTAGACTATAGGGCATCAGTGGTTATGACCCCATGTCTGTTACCAACCCCAATCCTGGGGGCTCATGACTGCAGGTAATGCCATAAATAATTACATTTTTGTCAAGTTAGCTTTTAAAGATTTAGTATTTTAGCCCTTTAAAGATTCACTTCTTGTGTGGAATATAACCAACAATGTATTCCTGAGTGTATATACTTTTACATACTTAAAGCTACACTTGTGTAATTTTTTTGCCCCCACCCCCAAGATACCTAATAAGTTCAGTTTAATATTATTCCCTTTTTTTTTTTTTTTAAATCTGGGTATTAGAGCAACTTTAAACTCTCTGTAGCCTCTGGTGCATATTCAGAAGCTGGGATGGGTAATTCATCCTTGTTCCCCATTCTTCCCAGCCTGGAGGCCCCACATGAGGAGGGAAGATGGCTAATCTAAACTGGGATGAAAAGAGTTACAGATCTGGAGGATTAAATTAATATTAGCAGGTGTAGTTTCTGGCTGATCAGGGCTTTATGTGGGACAGCGCAGGAAGCTGCCTCCACGCTCACTGGTGTGTGCCGTAATTGCTGAATAGTTAATACTGTGTCTTAGGGATCCATCAGGGCTCACAGCTGAAATTGTAGGGCAATCAGTTGTAAGAACACATACGACTGATATTAAGTTGATACAGGCAGGAACACGAGTTTATTAATGCAGTAGCTTTTTATCTGTAGGGATAAAGCCTAATTTGAAGCTTTTAAAGGTGTCCTACGTTCACCTCATTCAGCACCAGTCTTTGCCAAAGCCGGGCTGTTCAGCATATAGCCAGACAGCAGCATGCTCACCACAGAGGCTGGGTATTAAAGGACAAACTGCATCAGCGTGGCTTCCCTGGAGAACGCTCGGTTAAAAGAGATTGCTCTGGTTACATAGACTGCCAGTTTTAGTTGCACTTTCTAGTTTAACTTTCACTTGAATCTTTAGTTACTAAAACTGGCTGGCTGAAATCCACAATCAATACGCAAAATTTCAAAATTCATGTCTTAGAGGGATAAGATAGTGATGATTAAAGTGATTAAGCTGTAGCCCCAATTTCTACTGCTCTTTGGAAAGCTTGCTATTTGCTTTGGAGAAAGTATGCATTTTGCTTTGTTCACATGTGTTTTTCTATGTAGATATGTAATAGCAGTTCAGTCAGGGTATTCTATACAAGAATATTGAAAAGAACACTATGTACAATTTTAACAAACTGTTCTCACCAGCCACATTTCTTAAGGACTTGTCACAGAAATGCTTCTTTACCTGATCTTGCAGTCACACTCAAAAAAAAAAAAAAAAATCCCTTGAGAGGTCTCTAATGTAAGTGCTACAACTGTAAGAGATGATATTTAATCGAGATGCTTGATGAGGTACAAGTTGGCTAGACATGTGCTTCCAAGTCACTCCCTTTGCATAACATCAGGCTCCAAACAAGCTTTCTGCAGGATCTGCACTCTTGCTCTTTCCAAGGGGGATACTCTGAACACTTTGCAATTACTCAGACAAGATCGAGATGCTAAATATCCTTCCTGTGCTGTCTCTGAAAAGCACTATTGCTTTCAAGTTAACCCAGTGCCCAGTTGATCCAATATTCTCATATATTTCAAAATTGTACTAATGCATTATTTTCTTTTTGATAGACATTATTTTTTCTTGTGTATCATTTCCAACTCTATGCTGCTCTTCAAGAGTAGCATGATTCAAAGTGGAGAAGTTTTATAAACTTGTATTTCTGTTTTTGGCTTTCAGCTAGATACAGGACACTAGAAGATAAAACACAAGGTGCTACAGAATTACTTTTTACTTGAAGGGTGTCTTTTCACAATTTCAAGCAAAAAAAGTGATGGCAAACATGTATATCCCCTCCTAACCACTGAAAAACAGAGAAAGATGAAGACATGAGATTTTACTTTGCATTTCAAAGCAATCTTTTTTTTGGTGGGGCTGGGGGGAGTGAGGAAGAATCTGACCATTTTTATTTTTCTTGGTATAATTCGTTGTTGGTGTATCTGTAAAAAAAAATAATCTTGGCCTTTTCACTTCAGATTTAGATAAACAAAGAGGTAGCTGAGCAGGGTGGTATTCGGTTTGCAGGTTAGACACTTCAGTGCAGCTGTCTACATAAGAGCTAGGTTTCTAAGCTCTCTTTATAAGAGCCACAGACCTAGTAAATGCTGTCAATGAAGGTTTGTCAGCTCAGCAAGCTTTCAGGTCCACTTTAGAGCAAACAGAATACCCACCTTGACTGCACTGCCTGTACTGACCATGGATGAGATGCAGTTGCCTAAACACAGGAGGAATCCAGGGCCATTTGAGATTTGCAGATATGATCCAGGACCTACAGCAGATCCCTATCCTACAGGAAGCATAACAGACCATTCAGTATAACCACAGGGCCTAAAATGATACCAGACACCCATAGCTAGGCAACTGATTTTCACCTTAAATTTCCACCACCTATGATAGGATAGTTTACCTCGCATACAAGAACTTGCACATACTTCATCTACTTAGATATCCAAACTGAGGAGCTGAATTTCACCTTCAATTTCAATATTAACTACAACTAAAAAAGAAAACCACTTCTACAGACTCCAGCCTTTCATAAATATCACAGTAGCCTAGTATTTTATATGAATTCATATACATTATTAGAGCAGTATACAGTTGCATACCACCCTTAATTGAATGTTTAGGTAAGAAACGAACTTCTGTACTGTATTTAAGAAATTACTTTGATTTTCAAGGTGAGGAAGTAATATGCCCGATATGTACCATGAAGATAATACTAATATAGGGAAGTCAACTTTTATACACTGTTAATGACTAAATGATGGCATCAAATGCTCTATTTCCATTTTTACTGAAAAAAAAATCCCCAAACTTAAACCCTTTTCCCACTTACATTAATATAAACGTAGTCCAGCTGTATAGCACATGAATTACATTTTCAACAGAATGAAAATTTTCAGAAATAAGTTGCTATTTCATTCAACTACATAGTCATCAATCGTGGAACTGTAAGAACTGGGATTTTGCTTTCTAAACAAATAGGGACATTTAGGGCACTTACTTATAACTATGGAAGAAAGATATCGCAAACATCCTCACCAAACTTGCTATAAACCACTGTGCCAGCCAGTCAGTTATACTCCCCAAATGAGCACCCACCAGGCTGCTGACGTGTGGAAGCCACATTGTTGGACCACTTCTGGATATGGCTAAGCTCAGCGGTAGCACCTTGGAGCCAGATTATGCCCATTCTAGAACTGGAAGGCACTTTTCCTCTCATACACCGGGGAAGAGGCATCCACACTTTGCCTAGGGCAGGAAGAACCTGAGAAAGCTGCTTGTTTTGCTGTCAGTACTGGAGCAAAAGGGGAATACCTCTGAGAGATCATAGCATTTTATCCCTCATGGTATTTTACTGTTCCACCTGTATGAGATCAGACAGATAGGACTTCCATCTGCAGTTTCTCCCCCTTCCTCCTTCTTTTGTTGCTAAGGCTACAGAAAGAATATTCTAAAGAGAGTGATGTTTTCATTTATTTAAAAATTAATAGGAACTCCTGAAAAGGAGCTCTTGCAGCTTGATACAAATGCATGAAGCAAACCCCTGTCACATCTCTTTACTTCTGTTAAATCTTGTGCCTCTAAGAAGTCTGGTGAATATGTGAAAGTTTGCTGTTCTTTTTGTTTTTTTTCCCCCGTTATTCACACTGCAATTTGTTGCAGACTCTATAAAATCTCCATCGCCAATTTTGTGTTCTAGAAATAAACATACTGTTTTCTTACTGATGGTCAGTGAAAAGCTAGACATGCTGTGTTAATGCATACCAGTGTTACAGAAGAAAGAAAACAAAAATCTGTTATTTTCATTACTTATTAATTTCTGTTCTGTGTATGAAATATTACAGCTATTAAAAGTGTTTCATCAGCATTTTCTTCAGCAGTTGATAGGATTTAGCTGGCATTTTTGGAAGGACAAATACACATTTTACAAATTGAACTTTCTTAACTCTGATCCCCCTCTTGATATGAATTTTGAGCTTTGGCCCCATTTGTTATTCTCTTTGAAAAGTCTGTATAACTCATGCAATCACAGTGAAGACAGGCCACTGACTTCCTGATACATGCTGAAAGCTCTCAAGTTATAATTACTAAATTTACACACAAAGGAAGTGTCTGACCAAATCTGAAACTATGTACCTATCTGCTTACATGCAAAGTTGTTACTGTTTTGGGATAACAGATAATTGACTCTCCTATACTACAAAAACATGAAAGATTTTCAGAGTGGCACGGAGTAATCCATCAATGTCAGCAGGATTCCTTCAGCTTTGAAAATCTATCCCTAAGGATTGGTGTTATGCAAACTGGAATTATGTGGCTTAGTGCAACAACTTTTTACTTACCTACCCAAATTCCCCCGCACTAACAACTCAGTAATGCATTCACCCGCACTCCCTGCTTCAAATCAGCTATGTACAATTTGCTGTGTGCTGTTAGATTAGCTAGGGCTGTTTGTTTTGCATGGGTCAAAATGAGCATCATCCTCTGCTTTTTGTATGACTGGATCAATACAAGTCTCCCTCATGAGGGCACTCCAGGGTGAACCTGGAGAAGAGGGTCAGAAAGAAAGCAGCTGGAAAGAAGAGACCTTCCCAGTCTTCACGGTCACACTAATATTCAGCTTTCACCAGCTGAATCTATTTTCAGCCAACTTCTGTAAGCAAGGGCTCAGGCATGTATGACTGAAATAATTAATTCAGAAAGAAAGTACAAGGTCTGTTGTTGATACCCATCGTAGCTCTTTTCAGTCATGAGTTCAGTGATTCTGGAATAATTGTAATGTGCTTTAGGAACTTGGAGATGAAGAGGGATATAGAAATGTAAAATATTATCATCAAGAAAATTCAAACACAGATTCCATTAAACTCTGAATCCCCTGTCTCCTTCCTTGCTATAAAAATTCATTATCATCAGCATGTTAAATTAAATGCCTTGTGTGCCAACATAGCTAAGCATGTGGAAATGAACTCAGGATTACCACACAGAACTGTGAATTCCCTTACTTAGGAATGGGAAAACTTGTTTTTAATTCCCCCCCCCCCCCCCAGTTTAAAAGTTGTAGAGAATGAATCTCACCTCCAGTCTTCGCCTTTTTCTTTTTCAGCTATATCCGAGTTATTAGTAGAACCATCACCCCTTGAGTTTAGACTGAGAATAATGGAAATGTTGACAAGCTCATTGCTACAACACTTTTTACAGAGCTGGTAATGAATTCAGTCCAGCTGAAGACTGTAGCAAGACCCAGTGCAAGTGTCAAGATTACCTTGATTTAAGTAAGAAATTACTAAATTCGATACAAAAAGATATATGAGGCTTTTGTCTAGTTTACCATTTTGCAACTAAAAACCTGAAAGAAAACAAGACAGTGATACATCAGTCTGCTGGCCAGCTAGAAAGTGTGACATCACTGGTGGGAAACTCAGCTGGACAAGCGGAAAAAACTGAATAAATTAATGATTGTCCCAGGTTCTAATTCTAGTTGCAGGTGACATACTCTTTGGTGTGACTTCCTAAGAGCAGAGGACTAGGATGTTTCATGTGTGACTGGTGCTGCTTCCAGATCAATTACTTTCTGGCTCTTCTTTATAGCTATTAAAAATAATTGGTTAAATACTGCATTTAGCAATAATTTTTGGAAATTTTAATTTTGACATAGGATGTCATCTGAAGCTGCTTGTTTTTTGAAATTTTTCAAATGCTTCTTCATATGATGTTAGGGAAAGTAAGGAACATTTTTCCCCTTGACTCAGTTTAAAAAAGGAGACTTCATTTTTCTGAAAATAAATTACATTCTCCATCATCTCCAAAGTAACAAGGTAATTTTCTGAAATAAACTCTTGAAAAGTGAGAATAAAAACATTTTAAAATAGCAATAACAACCTTTTCAAAAAAGAGTGTAATAAAAGTTGTTTAGAAACTGTTGTTTAGAACACCGCAAGAAAATCCTATACATCTTAGCCTTCAATTACTATGTCATTTAACAGCAAATTTTAGCTCTCTTACAACAAAAATATCAGATCTAAATATTCTGCTACATAGAAAAGCAAAAGATATATCCATGATGGTTTCAGTGCAACTCCAGCATATCCCAAGACCGTTCCTCTAGTACATCCTAAATCTCTGTTGTAACTTTCAAGCTTCTAACTATGAAAACAATAATATGACATTTAACTTAATTTAGTGAGTGGATACCAGTAAGAGCACAAGAACAGCTGTACTCTCTTAGGCCAAACATCATCTTAGTCTGGACCCCAGAACTGACTGGGAACGATGCCTAGGAAGAGTAAAGGACCCGGGGCAAACAGTGGCAATTCCCTGTTTTTCCTAGGTTCCAGTGATCTGCTCTTCAGGAACTCCCTTTGTATTTGATAATCCTTGACAAATTTCTGTTCCACGAATTTCTCTAATTTTGTAAATTTTGGCATCCGCAACATTCAGTGTCAATGAGCTCCAGAGCTTTCACAGTTTAATGATGTGCAGTAGAGACAAATCATATGGGACACTTGTTTAATCCTCTAGTACATTACTGAACCAACAGAGCCATGAACAGCACACATCCAAACAGAGACTTCTGGGCTTAAGTTATACTGGCTTAAAAATCAGCAAGACATCTTTGTTTGAAATACAACTGAACGTGAAATGGTCTAAGGTAACATAAAATAGGGTCTGAAATGGCAGACAACCTGATGTAATACCACCCTCAACTGTAAAAACACATTTTTCTGTCACGGTAGTTTTAGCCCTGGAAACATCAGTAAGCTTCATCTATACCAAATGACCAAAGGTTAATCAAAGATTGAGAAAAATATTTGCAAGCCTACAGGAGGACCCCAAATTCCCCCCCCCCCGCCCCCAAATGAATCTTTTACACACACCAAAAATCACGATGTAGTAATTATTAACTGTGAACAAGAAAAAACTATACTTCCCAAAAATTAAGAACGAATGCAAAATCTTTATCATAACAAAAGTTGCAAGTAGACTGGGTAAGCTGCAGCCATGTAATTAAATCAGTTAAAGTTGATTTAGTCACTTAGAACTTAAAATTATTTTAAAACAAAATTTGCAATTTCCCTTATTTTAGGCAAGGGCTCAATATTATTTGACCTCAATAATATAGTCTACGATCTGTCCCCACAATGAAGCAATGTTAGAAAGTCAATATCAAAGATAAAACTGATTGTCTCTTCATTTTTTTAGGGTTTTTTTCACATGGCTTTTTGCAAATACAGATTTCAGAACAGAAGTACTGCTTTTTTGCTCTCTAAAGAATCAGCCAACTCCAGTAACAAACCTATGTTCTGCAAAGCTTCATTCCTCCTCAGTTATGTCAAATGCTTTAATTCAAATAAAAATTAAAAACCTAAAATGTGGTTAAATCTTTGTACCAAATATGCATTACTTTGATACTTTAAAATCTACATTAAAATGTCACTATGCATTAAAAAAGAATTGTCATGATGCAGAGACCAACAGCATCCCCGATTTTACTACACTGAATGAGTATATTAAAATGTTGTCCATGGAATTCATTCTTGCATTGCTGAGTATCACCGAAAGGGAAAGGAAGATACAAACACTATTTAAGCAAAATATTTGAACTACAAATTCAAAAGCTAAACAAGCCGGCAACTCTACACAGATAATTAAAGGCTCTAAGAGATGGCAAGTCAGAAAACAGACTTTAGAAAGTGTGTCTCTCTCATAGCTTGAGATGAGGAAAGAGAACAGAAATACTCATTAAACTTATATGATAATAAGGATTTTTTCTTAAATACAGAACATTCTTCTCAGTAACTTGAAGGGCCTGTGGTTTCAGAACACAGTGTTAGTAACACTGCTCTTTATTTCTAAGTCCTTCAGATGCAACTGGCATTAAAGCATTGGGATGAAAAAAAAAAAGAAAAAAGAAAAAAGGAACAAAACAAAGGCATGCTTGGCTAAACTGGCAGCTCACTATGTGACTATGATATTGTTTAGTTTTGAGGCTTCAATTATGCATGGACAAGTTTTTCTACTTTTAATATGGTGCATTAGAGCAGTAGTCACAGGACTGCCTTTGTGTCCAGCTCAGTGAAATTTAATCTTAACCATTTTTTTTTTTCCTTGCTCAGACTTGCAGTAAGAACACAGCAGTGGGCACACTGACACTGCTGTCAATAGCTGAGAGTAATTTCTCTCAAATCCCAAGGGCTGTAAAACTTGATCCCTTCTGTTGTTTTTGCCCGTCATAATCAGACATCTTCCCTTCCATGAGTGACTGGGACTGATAAGGGAGAAGCCTTCTTCTGGGCAGAAACTCTGGGAGAAAATGCAAAATTCAAGAAAAGATTGTTGCCAGGAGGACATCCACCGGTGGCGTTCTGATAGGGGCAAGACGCTTTCCAGGTCTAAACTACAGGAACTGCTAAAATTTACATTTCAAACAACATCTAGAGAAACTAAAGAAAGAAGAGAAAAAGAAAGAAGTGTGCCTTCAGTTAGCAACAACTCTATTTTAGTTAAAAGCCAAAACAGCAGGAGGTATCAGCAAGATCCACAGGAATAAATGAATCACTTCACTACCTAAATAATAAATTTGTTCTGCACTGAAATAGCCACAATTTTCTATGCTCACAAGTACTATGTTGGGAGGAGTGGAGAAAGTAAGATACAGTCAAGTTTGATTTGACTTAGCATGCTCAGCATGCTGTGTGTTACCTGGAACTGAATCTTTTCCTGTCGTACAGTTGCAATCATTCATTCTGTTCTAAGACTTTATATGAAAAATTATGTTTTTCTCACTCTTTTCATGGTGCAAAGAAATAAAACCTTACTGTTAGCATGGCTGCACTCAGCTCAAGCCTGACTATGATTTAATCTATTATTTTATTGCTGGATTTCTTTTTGATATTGGAAGTTTGTGAAAGACTCTTGTTTTGATGTAGTATCTCTGTGCAGCGGCAACAAATTCAACAGTAATTCACGTATCCCAAAGTTATTTTGCAAAGTTTGTCATCTTCTGCTAATGGCAATGCAAGCTATATATTAAAGACTGCTCCATTTCAATTTCTCCATATTTTACTTTTCAGTGTTCTACTGTTCACTGGGTGTTAAGCAGTCACAAGGATTAGGGACAGAGAACGGTGAAGCAAAGGACCAAGCAAGTTGCCTAGAAATCTTCTATAAAGCCTGCAGCTGGAACTGCTTTACAGAAGATCTGGGATAAAGAGACAAAAATTATAACTACAAAAGGAGAATCACCTCTGTACAGAGCTCTACATAGCCATAATCACAGGATATAACTTGAAAAATTATGCCTATTTCAAACTGTGGAAAAATTATTATGCAACATCTGTGTAATGCACAATTATACATTAATGCATTATTAAGCCTTTTCCAGTGCTCAGTGGCCATGTCTATGTTAGCAAGCACTGTGGCAAAACAGGAATGCATTTGTGGATACCTTAGTGGTAGATACTGGGGACTCAACATCCATACTAGATGCGTTTCGGGGATCAGTTCCTTTTCCAGTGAATGCAAAAGAGCAACAGACAAGAATCTCTGCTACCTGCCTTCATTACCTTTATGGCTACAGTGATTTGGGGATCAACAGAAGGGTCGGTCATACCATGACCATAAATCTGAGTTTATTTTAACAATATTAATACATGTAACATCATTTACTTAATAAAAGTGAGTTGTTATAGAGCACACATTTCTTTTATGAGAGTATGTGAAGAAAAGTAGTATATTTATCTTATTTTTCTCCTTGCTTGAAAGAAGACATGCCAAACTAGACGTATTTTCACACTCATTGCTTTTTCAAGGACTTACAGTGTTTGCAGCCACAGATTTCTCCCTACACATTGCATTTCCTAGCCTCTATTTATTTTAAATAAAAGGCATTCCTGAATGTCCTGAGCACAATAAACAAAAGCAGTAGACTACTCAAACAAAAAACCAAAAGCCAACCCCAACCCCCAAGACTGGAATGAAGACTCCCAAGAAAGGGAGGAGGGAGGAAAAGAGAAAAAAAAAGGAAAGCTAGACTTGAAATTATAAGATTGTGAAATCCCATAAATTTAAGAAACAAACACTCTAGAAAGAAGAATTGCTGATATAAATGTCTCTTCATTTTTTGAATGCCCCATCTGCTTTCTCGAATAGGCCCCACAATAATCCCTGTCTTTGAGGTCTCTGTAACTATAGTGCGGTATGCATTTTCCCTCTCAGACTGGCACCCACTGGACCATGGAGGCTGCCTTTGCACTGGCCAGTCCTGATCACTGGTTAGTTAGCACATATGGGATGCTAACTCTGATGCTAATTCTGATGCTCCCAAACTCCCCAAACATTCCTCTAGCTCAGTGGGAAACATTTCAGCTTCTGACAGCCCTGAAGTTATTCCAGGTAGAAGACTTTAATGTTTGGCTTTGTGACCCTTGGGAAGAAAAACTTCAAATTTGAGTTCTCCTTAAGCACTATGAACTAACCATCTTTAAGAACAGGACACGCCCTGCCCCCCCAAATCTCCCATGTAGGAAGGCAAAAGGTTAAATCCTTAATTACCAAATGGAAAGCCAAACTACAGAAAAAAAAACATAAAAAGAACATTAAAAGTTAGACTATACTAATAATATGTCCAAAAAGAAAAAAAAAATTCTCACTTGAAGTTTCTCCAAGATATGCCTTAGCCATGGATGCTTCTCTCTTCAAAGGGAGACTCTTTGATGCTTTCATTTGCCATGAAGCCAAGCAGACAAGATTGCATTGCATCACTAATGACTTTTTGGGGTTGACCTTGCAGTTAATTTGAACTGCTGACAACCTATTTCTCCACCTGTCCCAGGGTTATCTGCTTTGGGGATTTCTCTAGGACTGTAACATTTGTGCCCATCTGTACAAGATGGAATTTCACCTTTTTTATACTTGTCCCCCTTCAGAGCTTGCTCAGTCTCTCTGGCTATGTTATGTAGTGGGAATGAAACTTTAATAAACCACTTACGGAGTATGGCCCCAGAGACATATTCTCCCTCCTCTGTATTTGGGCTCTAAAGTACCAATTGCAAATAAAGCAAATGGGACCAACCTCCACCCTTGGGAACCTTTTTGCATTTACAACATTCTAGTTCCTAACTGGCACATTATAATAACCCTACTAAACTAGGAGAAGAGATGAATATTTTCAAGATTGTCATACCGTTTTATAAAGTGTTTATGATAACCATTTTTTATACATTGATTTTACCCTGTAATCTCCAGCTTGCTATCAGCTCTTCAGAAAGACCTCAAATGCTACACGCATAGGAAAATCTGGCTTGCAGCAGAAACCTGTCCCTCCTGTCCTTGCCCTTTTGCTTGGCATCTCCAATTTTGCGAGTTTGTGCTGCCACAACACTGCACCTGTGGACCACAATTCCTATTCTCCAGCAACACAATGGGACTTGGAGGTCTTGCCTTCTACTTCCCAAGGCCCTGCTCATTTCTGAAGGTCCTGCACATCAAATGGCTACAGCCACGGCTTTTGCTAGTCTCTGCAATGCAGTTCAACTCCCAGAGAGTCCAGTTCAGGAGAATATCCTTATTCAAAAAAGCACCTGAATATGTCCATCATTTTGCATGAGTTCGCATGAATCACAGTGCCAAAAAAATGGAGGAGACAAAACAGAGCTGTGAAGAGAGACAGCAAATGTCCTAGAGTCCCTAATGGCTGCACTGCTCCAGCTGTTGGACCAGAGAGACAGTATCTCTGAAGAGAATCTGGCCATTATAATCTTTCCTACATACAGGAGTGGGTCCACCCTGGCTACTGGGAAGATGTGATAAACTGATTTACAATGCACTTTCTGTAGCTGTTCATGAAGGCCTGAACTTCATGTTCCACTCAAGTTGATCTTAAAACAGCCTATGGATTAGGGCCAATGGGAGACTGAGGATGGTGCTGCTGTGAAGTTACAGAACAACTCCCAATAACTCCAATGGAAAAACATGAATGAAAAGTCTTATTACCTTAAAATATCAAGAAAAGCAAGTGGAACTAAGCTGTGCTCCACACAGGTTGATTTTATTATTTTCCACATTATGACTGTATAGATTTGATAACACAGGAAACAGAGTTATTTTTGAACAGCGTGCAGAAATTTCTGCATATTGCCTTCCCTTTTGTCCTTGGTTGTTTTTTTGTTTTTTTTCTTTTTTGGGGGGCAGAGGGGCAGGTGTTTGTTTTGGCTTGTTTTTTTAAAGCTGGATAGAAAGTAAACTCATCATTATAAAGAAGAACAGAAAACAATATCAAGTGAAAATTAAAGTTACATTCAGTTACATTCCAGTAAAAGGAGTCTTCTGCATTTGCATGGTGAACCCAAGCAAATACTTTAGAGAGAAACAGTATCTGTGATGGAGGGATGTTGTAATTCTGTCCTGTCATTAAATATGAGCGGCAGGTAGTACTCATTTGCTGGATTTTCTTCAGCAAGAACTGCGACACACACAGAAGAAGGGTTTAAAAAAATCGATATCCTCTCCAGCACTACTGATAAACTCCCAAGCTGCAGAAGACTTTGCGACATATGGATTCTTCCGCTGTGAAGATCTGCTGTACCCTTTACCTCCTCTACAAAGCTGGGCATCAAGGGTTTTTTTGTAAAATGCCTGTGTGTTGTAGTAGGCATTTACAACAGAATCCAATAATGTGTAAAACCACAACTCAGTTATCTTATTGTGCTGGAAAGACTAGAAAAAGAGAGGGCTATGACAGAACACAAAACCAGAATTCAATAAACTCAGTAAGGGTGATGTACTTTTGAGGTTAAGATACTCTAATGGCATGAATCTGTCAGGAAATATGGCCCTGGAAAAAATACCATTTTACATATGTCCATTTGCATGCATTCTTTTTTTTTTCCTGAGTGTTGCCACATATGAGTGTTAGAGGGGGAGCTCTAACCCATTTTGCTTCATAAGAGCTTAGAACTCAACTGAATGGAGACAATGCATGGGGATCTACTGGTAAGCCATGGAAAGATCAGCTACACGAACCTTGCTGTATTTGAAACATCTTCCACTTCACCTGCTAAAATAATTAGAAGAAGGATTGATCTGTGTCATGCCCAAGTGAATTACTACAAGTATGGCTAGATGAGGATTACAGGGGGCAAAAAACAAATCATAAAATCAACATGCAATTCAAAAATATAATTTACCAACTAGCAACTTCCACGTTTATGCAAGAGGGAACACAATTAGTACCATGCAAATGGGGAAGCTTAAAAAGCAACAAACACAAAACACACCTCTCAGAAAGCATTAATTTTTGACTCATGCTGTACAGACACCTTTGTCTCTAAAGACAAGTTTTATATTGCTTTGCTTTTGTTATTGTGTGAGATAACAACCCAAAATCTGAAAGCTGTTTTGTTTGAGTATGAGCTCCTCAGAACTGAAAGATAATAGCACTGTTACTTTGGAAGCAGAATATAGAGACTGAAAGTGTTAAGGGTAGCTTACTCCAAGCTCTATTTTTTTTGAAAAATAGGATGTAGGTTTTACTAATAAGAAAACCCCAAGCCTAATACTTAAATAATTAAAAAACCCAACAAACAGTAAAAGTGCAATAATTATAATATTAACACTTGCTATCTGTGTATAAAGACAAAATCAGTTCAGCCAGTGTGTTTATGTAGAACCACTAAGATAAAATACCAGAACAGCAGAATTCCCACAAATCATCATAGGCGGCAACATTTTGCACCAATCAATCACAACATAACATTATGGTCAGCTTCTGCTCTCTCTATGCTTCTTGAAACTGAGCACAGCTTTAAAGACAGAACTGGTGCTCACTTGGATTTACATTATGTCCATATGAGGGCAATCTGACAGTTAAAGATTTTTAAACAAGCAATCAGAGGTTGAATGAAACCATAAAACAGAGGGAGAATGTCCCAAGATTTCATTTAGATGGATTTGATCCATGTTATTTTTCTTTGGAAGATCAACAATCAAATAGTATGGGCAAACTCATTTAATGACCAACCTAGAATTTTTTCCAATTCTTATTTCTCTAGGGCCTTTTCCCCTTCATGTCTGGATATCACTCTCCATAAAGACCAGGTGAAATCTCACAAACGGAAGTGTTTACCCAAACTTCTAAGAAATAAGGAAATGTTGTTTTTTTTTTTAATGCTACTTCATTTTCCAGGTCTCCAGCAAGAACTGCTACAACATGGGACTTCCCATAACTGTTTTCCAGCAGAGAGACAGACATCCTCAAGAGACTATCTTCAAAAGTCAGACAGGACAGGCTCCAGCCCCAGGACAGGAGAAAAGGCTGGCTTCCATGTGCTGACAGGGTCACAGCTACAAAGACCATGAGGTTCTCTTCCCCTATCAGTGTTTGAGTACACTGAAGTAAATGTCTTCATTTTTTACTTACTCCCAATCAAAGATAACAAATTAAATAAAAAAAAAACAGATAGAATTAATTTTTACCTCAATCTGGGTGGTGTTGTCATGTCCCTCTTCAAGCATCAGGTCTGAGAAACCCCCCGGCTCAGAGGAATCCTGCCCCATGCTAGCTCTGTTGGTGTCGACTGATTTGAGAGACTCTGAGTGCCTTCTCCACCTGTGGCTGTTTACATGTGAATCCACTCGCACATTTTCCTCCACTCGAGGGAAGCTCTGAACAACTTCATAAAACACACCTGTTTGACAAAAAAAGAGAGAACAAGATAATAAGTGAGTGGAACTTTGGTTTGCTAATGATAACTGAAAACCTAAGAATAGTAATCATTTAATCAATGTTTTGAACCACTCTATAGCATAGCCAATTACATCTCTGATAAAGCTTCTACAACAGCATAAGAGTTTAAAAGAAGAGATAGCATATTATACTTCTACAAAATTCAAGAATTTGGACTAAGTTTTGTAGACTCCTCTAAATATCCCAAATGTTTTATTTTCCTGCTTATTTCATATCTGGGAAAAATTTTCCCTGTAACTTTTGTAACTTGGATACTTGCCTACCCATAGGTGTCACTTTTCAAAATAAAATAAATCTAAGAAAAAAAATCAGTTAATCATCTAACAAAACAAAAGTAGAAGAGGCAGAGAAACACTGGTACCGACCTAGCTTTTGCTACTGATTTTATGTAGAAAGAGCTTGGAAGCCATAGGGAAAGGCAGACAAATAAACATTATGAGAGGCATGAAATTCCCATAAACATCTGTTCCAGTGTAAAAATAAAGCTGCCCCATTGTATAACTGATAAATGCAAATAATGTGTGAAGTCTGCAGACACTCATTATGTCCCCTGCGAAGGGTGAGCAGTTGGGTGGTGTGTTTTACATATTCCTTTTGGACTTTATTCGTGCTTATTCACAACTTTTTCATGCTAGTAAAACTATCACCAAGAAAAAAACATAAATTCTTCAGTAGTTTCCAGTTTGCCCAATCCAAAAGCCAATCGAAGTATTTTTTATTAATTTATTTCAGTTAACACCATCAATAGGGGGTAGAGTAATTTTGCATACTTTGCACTAAAAATCAGATATGCTTTTCTTACTGTCTATGGGTCTAAAAGGAGAAGTAGAGGGGTGCTCTGTGCTTTCCATGTGCCAGGAAGAAGGGGATCTTGTTCAAAAACCAGAACTGTGATGTTCCAAATGAACTCTCAAGAGAAGAGGCAAAGTAAAAGAAAAACACTGAGAGAAAGGATAGACTGGTAAATAAATTATTTGTAGAAATATTTCCATCGCTTCTGTTTGGCAGAAGCTTCTGAGCAAAGGAAGGCACCACTTCCAGGGTCCTTACTAAGCATCGCATATGTTGTCTAGGTACAGAAGAGATAGAAAAATAGAAAATTACCTGTCAAAGGTTTAAATAAGAAGTAAGATTTTACTGCATCATACCAGGAACAGGTATAGGAGTCATGGATATAGCAGAATCTGCCAGACATTGTTCTTGACAGACCAGAAAGAGTTACAGTACAGAAACAGTTTCTAATCCTATTTAGGATCTGCATGATTCCATTTTTCTACCAAATTCCCCAAAATCTACTACTTATTTCCTGAGCTATTTGATCACTCTCAACCACACTGAAATTAATGTGAGCTGAAGGTGCTTTGTCACCTAGAGAAATCAGAATTTAATAGAGATGCAAAATAAGCAATCTCAGGCCATAACTTTCCTCAGACCTCAAGTAATCAGGCTTCTTTTCTTTTAATTGGTGGCTTTTTGAAACCTGTTTCCTTGCATTTCTTAAAAGCCTTAGAACACTTGTCTTCAACAAATTGCCACTGTGCTCCCTGTTTTATCAGGCAATCAGCTGCCAGATGCAGAGGGACAGCTCAGCAGATGAACTGACTTAATCCTCCACGGTCCTTATCAAAATCTATTCAAAGCTGCCCTCTCTGCTTCAGCTTGGAGGCACTCACCATGGTGTTACGGGGATAAGGGCATCAGAAAGCTGACAGATACGGCAAACTTCTCAGATACAATCGCAGATAGGCACTTTCTGCCTGTGATACGCAATGCCTGAGGCTGGATCCATGGAGGCAACGTTTGCCCTCCTTCCCCAGCCGGGTCTGTGGCACTTTGGCACCTCGGCACTCGCTGCGAGGCACGGGGAGCATTAGACATCTACAAACGGGGGCCACAGTGCAACAGCTACGTGTCTGCAGGACACTGCTCCCTTCTTCTCAAGCATCTTCTCTGGCTGCCCGTAGTGGCTCAAAACCTACATTCAGAGAGGCAAAAAGCATATTTACCCTCATTTTGCACTCCCACTGCAGCCTACTCTTTTTATGGTCAACAGTCAACACGTTGAGGCAATGACCAAAATTAGCAAATAGGAAATGTGAAAGTTAGGGGAGGGTCTTAAATCTTATTCACTTAAGGCTAAGCATCGTCTGTAAAGGAAAGCAATTATACTTTACTCTCCTACCTCCTGAATAGAAATGACTGTGGTTTCTAAGCTTTAAGGTGTTGTAACATAAACTGCTTTTAAAAATAATAATAATATAGTGCTGGAGAGAAGAAGGAGATAAGCACTTTCAGGTATTTCCACTGGCTTGGAAATTCTACACATTTTTCTCCATAATTTTCTTTTACAGCATAATTGCATCATGGCATCTGCAAGATTTGGCATGAGCCATTCCTCATTAGAGAAATCTTTGATGTTGTCAGTGCACAACTTTTATCCTGTTTCAACTGTTTTAGTTATGTGATTTTTCTCTTGAAACAGAAAATGTTCTAAACCATATTGCTACTGCCATTACACTGATAAATATTATTTTACAGGTACAAGCTACACTGACATAAGGAAGCTTTATAATGATCTAACTGTATTCAGAATGCATTATATCCTTCTAAATTTAATAGTAGCAAGAATTAAAAGCATGAACTGATAATGTTTTCAGTTTAAAACTAGTCTTTGGGGTTTTTATTCACTGTTAGCTGTGAAAGCTTCTACCAGTGTTACCACTAGACTAGTTAACTGTCCTGGACTGGGAGAGGTGGGATACTGAAGCTACAATGTGAGATAAAATCTGGATGTGTTTTCAGGGAACAAATAGAGAAATTTACTGTAGACTTCCTCCTTCCTTAAATCTTTTTTCTTAAGCTACTGGGGATGGAGGCAGATGGACGATGGGCTTGGCCAGACCAGCTCTGATCCAGTGTGGTGTCTCTGGTTTATCCAGACAGATCTCTAATGCTGATAAAGTGACAAACAAGATTCTTCTTTTAAATGAACTGAACAGGGTGTTTTCCTTTTATGTAAATATAATTGAAATATATAAATTCTCAGATAATGGATGGATAAATTAATTTTCAAGTTCTAAACGCAGGCAGCTCATGAAGGAAAAGCATTCAGAGACCTAAAATTCCAACACTTTACAAGTTAGGACTATTTCATGTTTCTGGTTGAAGTCTCTGTAGCTAATAAATCACATAAAAGGCATTTTAGAGGAAATGTACCAAAGTATTATACTCTTATCTTTTAGATCTTGGAGCTTGCACTTAATTAACACTGAAGGAGAACATGTCATTCAAATCAATTGGAAAGCAGCCAAATGCTGTAATATCTGATTAATAATAAAATCATAATATTGGCAAACATAGATGAGTAGTAACTTGTTCAACCTGTATGAACAGAGACTCAGAACTACAACAAGCCTTCAAATCAGTTAAAATTGAAACTGCAGTTTTCAACTGATATTTTTATGTGCAAACCACAAGAGTGTTGTATATGGTTCTGTCACTGGCATGCAAATACCTTGGTGTGAAGGTCTGTAGAGTGGTATTGTACTGTAGTATTTTGGAAGCAGTGAAAATAGACTACAGGACTTTCCAATGAATATGTAATTAAGCTGGTGTTTTGGTCTGACCTTTCAGCTCTTGTCCTTGAAGTTTTCATAAAATTAGCAATGAAAATCATGTCTACAGCTCCTTTCCCCCTTGGGTTAAGTTAAAATTTAAGATTTCAGCTCTGTATTGAATAAAGCTAGAAAGGCAGTGGGTGGGGGAAACAAATCTATAAAAAGCTTTCACTGCTCTGAGATGCTTTGGAGCTAATGACTGACTGCTGGCAAGTTCAGAAACTCTTGTCGCAGTTGGCCAGTTCAGTCCTTTGTGGTCGATGTGATTGATCAGAATTACCACCAAAGGCTTTCAGGGAATAGGGGCATCATCCACACAAACTGGAAGGACCTATGCAGTTATTTAGAGAGGAAACTGGGGAAGGGGAATGGGTGAAAATTACAGACAGACTCGCTTTTGCTCACATCTAAGACAGGTGCTTCAAATTTCCTTCTGTACGGGTTTACATGCTCACAGGAAAAAGACTTTTAAAAGATTTTGGCATCTATTACCTAAACCACCATGTACCCAGGTAATAGCTTTTTGACTACCTTAGCTTGCATTTTAACAATTACTAAACAAGCTTTTAAACTGTATTAAGCTAACCTGATGGAGGACACGTGACTGAAACCTGTATCTTCTTGTACATCAGGACCTCACTTTTGAGGTGGCTCTGCTAGTCTGAGCTTTTGGCAGGAAGATGTGTGTCCTGTACTACAAAATACACAGAACTACTTAACACTTATATCATTAACATAAATCAATGCTGAAATTGAACGACTGAATACGCAGAGAAGTTTGTCTACTTCAATATTGTGAATTATGCAAGCAGCTTTTGCAGACTGGAAGTGAAAATTGGGCTATACAAGAAAGATTTGCAGAAAGGGAAGAGGCTGCCTCACTACGGCGAGGGCACAGGTTCCCTGCTTTGCCAAGTCTGCCCTCAAACAAAAAAGGAAAAATTCTAAGTAAATAAAACCAAAATGAAACAGCAGCACTTGACAAGTAAGACAGCTCTGATTTAGCAGGGATGTCTGGTCTGCATAAATCTTTACTTAGAATGAAGATCTAGCTCCCACTTTACAAGAAAAAGAAACATTCAAAATTTTATGGGCAGCAATGTAATTAAAGAGGAAAGAAACCCTATTTTGAAACAAAAAAGCCAAATAGGTAAATCATCTACCACTCATTCAACTGGTTTTGGTTTTTTTTCCCCTTTTCCATGAGGTCAAACAGTGGTTTGTGGAATGTTTCAGCACATCAGAATTTCAGAATTGCATTTCTGAAAAACATGTGCTAATTACATTTCATGATTGCACATATTTAGGCCAACTCTGCAATCTGACTAATTTCATAAATGCACCATAATCAACAAGACTTTTTTTTGAAAGCCCAGAAATACTCACATATTGAAACCTCTATTCAACAGATTGCTTGTGAGATATAGTATCATCTTTCTAAATCTGCCATAGCCCAAATGCCAGCGATATCAAATTTATTCATCAAGGAACTGAAAATGCCATCATACTCCTTTAACTTAAGTAACTTCCTATGGCCCATCTCATGAATCTTTATTTCTACTATGACCATTTTATTAGTAAAGATGAGAAACCAACAAATGTTGGTGGAAGATATGAATACTGAACCCATGAAGTGATAGACTCTTTGAAACATAAACGTTTCTTTAAAGGATTCTCCAAGTAGAGTGCTCATATACTGAATGCCCAATGTCACAACAAAATCAATCATACTTCTCATAAGAAGAATTTCCAGTTTAAATTATCTCTGCCTACGAACAGCTCAACACTATAAAGACTTCTTTTTCTGCTGTACCTGATTCATGGGACTAGGACCAATTACATCTTTCTGACCTTAATTTAGGAAAGAAATAACAGATCTGCTTGACTTTCAATATGTCCGTGATAATGATAGGATAAATGTCTTAAACTCATAAATAACATGATTTGTAAAAACTATTCCACAGTGACAATTAGCACACAAACAGCTCTGTCAGTTTGGATGATGATTTTAAAAACAAGAAAATGGTACTATGGCAGGGAAATAACATAGCTGGTAATTTCCTTACACATGCATTTTATCAACAATATGAATTTAACTTTTCCCTTCAAAACCTCTTTCTGTCAAATAATTATTTTTCACCACTACGAGTGGTAGCACACTTCTAGAACTTTATCTTCATCACAACTATAACTGCTGCAGGTTTATTTATTTTTTTAAAAAATAATATTTTAAAAAAATAAATAAAAGTCTGATTTACTTTCATTTTGCAATTATTTATGTAATCATACTGGTAAATTAAAAAGGTATTGGTAAAGTCAGGAGTCCGAGTCCACTGGTAACAATACTGTAACTTTGATTAGCATACATCAACACTGAGGAAATATTGTCTAATTCCAGCTTCACTCGTACTGTCCAGCTACATAAACACAATAATTTAACATGCATATTGAATTTATAAGCAATCTGATTATAGCTTTATAATGTATTATGGATTTGTTTTGCTACGCTTCCTGTCAGTTCCACTCGGGGACCAGGACCTAAGTTTATTGGATAGAAGCAGAACAACAAAAAAAGACAACTCATGCCTCAAAGAAGGCTTGGGGTTTTGAAGATGCTGGGTAATAAGAGAAGGGGGAGAGAGTTTTGGTCAGTAAACAGTGATATCTGTCATCATCAAAAACCTAACTAATATCAAGATTTTGGAGCCATTATAGTAAGAAGAAGATTTTAAAAGGAAAAAAAGATGTGTTATCATTTGATGTGCTTAAATTTTTTTATACACACCGTCTATATGGATTTTAAGTTGCTTTCACAACTGAGGTTTAAACAGTGACAAGAGTCTAGAGAACGCTGATGGTAACAAGTGGAAGGCATATAACATTTCACACCTACTAGGCTCTTATATGTCTCATGCACATCTGCATCCCACAGGCGCAGACCTTTTGTATTACTTTTGGAACAGTAAAAACACAATTATGTTTACGCTAACAATGCAGAGTATAATCCTTTATCACAACCTTCCACTTTCTGAGACAGGGAGACAAAATCACTTTGAAAGGAAACCACAGAAAATGAAGATGGAATTCATTCTGGTTTAGCCTTTCCTTAAGAAGAAGCTCTAATAGGCTTAGATACCCAGCCATGGCAAATTCAATTTGAGTACTACTCAGCATCCCTATTAACAAAAAAACAGAAAAGCCAGAATTGTGTAGTTCTGATTTAATTTAAAACTCCACAGATGTACTGTTACTGATGTGATATTTTCCAGAGCTTTCAGGTGGATTAGGTCAGAGAGCTGGACCTCATGGAACGTGTGGAAAAAATTAAAAACCGTGCTATTAGTGCCTATCTAAACACAGTACAGAATGCACAACTGAAATAGTTTCTCCAACTGAAAAATGAGAAAGCAAAGAGTTTTCTTTCTCCTTAAGTGTTGCTTGTCTCAGCTGCTGTAACTTCAGTATAGCTTCTCTCCACATAGATTTGGTCTTTGCTATACATACAACCATTTATTAACACTGGCCTTCAACCTTTTTTTCAGCTGGAGATCCCTAAAAATTTCCTAGTAGGGTTTTAAATTTAAGCCCAATCAATGGAAAACTTCCCAGTTCTTGTTTTCCTCTCCTTCTTTCCAGCACACAATTTTGCATCTTAGAAGGGAAGCCTGACTCTCTTAATCATACCTGACTAGCAGAAGAGGTGCTTCCTGATACATTGAACAGTGCCTTTTACTTTCAGCTACCCATATTCAGCATGATTAACACCACTTAATGTTTGCACACTATACAAATAGGTTTCGTAACCACATTCCCAGTAGCACTTCCAATAATTATTAGCAATGCAGATACCCAAGTGTACCTAGGTGAGTATTTATCACATACTAAGTTTCCACATAAAGCAAAAGGAAAAGTATCTGTAATGTTCTTATGTTCGTGGCACACAACTCAAAATATTCATAATTGTATTTTCTTGTGGATTATCAAACTACAGCACAGAAAAGCAGGAAGTTAACATGTTTTAAATCATCTGAGGTTTTCTGATTAACCTATAGCAATAGTGTCAAAATGTTCATTCATGTGTCATTTATGCATCTTCTGTCCAAACTTCACTATATCATGAACCTTCGCTAAGTCACGAAATTATTTGTGTAAAAAGCAGCAAAAAATAAAGAATTCAACAAAAAATTGTCCTACTAAGACAAACTGAGATCTCTCTATAATAGTATATTTATATGCAAATTCTTGCTTTTCCAACCTAAATTCAAAGGTTTTCCAGAGAATACTAATACCAACTGTACCTTATTTAAATGCATTGGACAAAAGTTTATAAAGGCTTTTTTCTAGTTGATAACTAGATTACAGTACAATTGCCAACATTGGACATTAGATCTCCAATGTTTCTCACAGTTTCAATTTGAAAGCATCTTTATTTTTCCTGAAGGATCCAGCAAACCTGCGCACTAGAATAACCCAAGGATGCCAGCCCCATGGTGGGTCAGCTTCTCCTCTACATTCATGCTTAACCAGCATGAGCAAGCAATACATTCAGCTCGAAGACATGCACCCATGTGCACAGATACGTAGATGATAAAAATGGAGTTAAAAAGTTAGATGGACAATTTTGCAGTCACATTGTTAGGACTAACTTCTGTTTCTGGGCATGGGAGAAAAGCATACAGAAATGAAATAGTCATTCATAATTTGAACTGCAGTATATGTTTGGAACTCCTTTTGCATGGCTTGTTGAGGGAGAAGAGAGCAAATATCTGGGATGTGCCAAACTCTGTTAACTTGACTAATTTATGTCCTTCCCAGCAGTCAATGGCAAATGCAACTTTGGTAGAAGGGTTATCTTCATTTTCAGCCCGAGGAAAAGCAAGGGGCTAAGAGAGATGCAAGACCATTGCTTCAAAAACAGATTAGCAGAGACAGCGCTAAACTTTTTGTAGTCTGCAGAGGCAAAGAGCAGCAATTCCAGGGACACTGCTCTGGCCAAGACAACATCGGTTAGCTCTCCACAGGCCTGTCACTCACTGGTGCTGGAGCAGCATCAGAGGGTAATTGGCTTCCTGGGTAGCCCTGTCAGGCTGACTTCGAGTCAGGCACAGGGATCAATGTCAGCATTCACACCAAAGGCAACCACGCTGCATTGGGTGGCTCAGGCAAAGAGATACAGACAGGAAAACAAATCTCATGTATCAACACAATGGAGCTACCCATACATACATGTTTACACAACATCACCTTGCAGGCACAGATTAAAATCTGAGCAACCCAGCACAGTGGAAATAAGAGAAGAAAGGAGGCAGAATAACACCTTATTGGGTACAACAAACACTGATGGATGCACAGGCCAAGGTTTTCCTCTCCTCCCTTGTCAGGAGTGCCCAACAGACTGTAATCACCTTGTTAACAAGTTTGTCTGCAAATGGGGACAAACTCCTAAGCCCCTTACTCACTCCTAACTCATTTCTTACTGAGTCTGTGGCAGCGGGCCAGAATACAGCCTACATAAAGAGTGCCACGGCTCAGAACTCAAACCAGCCTGAGCACCTTCAAACAAGGCAGATCATGCAATGTAGCCCTGGTGCGACTGAAACATGACACGTTTTTCCTTCTGTGTCCTCAGTTCCCTCTGTCCCCCTCATAGGAGCAGAAAGGAAGTGGTTTGGGGTATTAGATGTTTCACAGAGCTTAGGAGTTGGAAAACTGGAAAATGAACAAGCAGTTGCCGTTGCCCAGAAATGTGTAGCGGGGAATGCAATAGTATCTGACATTATAAAAGCTGAAGAAAAAAGCCGCATGACTTTTTTTCCACTGTGCTGGTAAAGGAAAGTTTTCGAAGATGGGAAGGTTAAAATTTACAATTGTTTGTGGAGACATAACTTGGGCTTTCCTTCAGCTCAATGCTAAAATGCACAAAGTGATTTCAGACAGAACTTAAAATTTAAACCCCTTCGTTTTCATTATGGATTAAATAAGGAAATTTTATATCTTCTTTCATTTTCTGCACATGAGGGTTTCCTAGACCAACAGTGATTCAGGATTTAGAAAGATTATGCCAGCTCCAAGTAAATAGATTGATCATTTGTGGAATTAATGAATCCATTTAATAAAAAGTGAAGGCTTAGTGCCAGAACTCACTACACTGTGGTGTCAAGACAGGGTTTTCATAAAATGTCCTGCAAAAAGTAAGAGTAGTAAATTGGCACATTCAAACATGGAGTTGCTCCAAGGGTCAGGAAAAATAAAGGTGGTCTCCCTGGGCTTATGTGGTAGGGTTACATGTTTAGGTCATCAATGACTGAGGAATACATTAAATGTTAGTACTTTAAAATTCTCAAAATGATTTTGACCTAATTTTCTTGGCTTTACAGATACACTGAATTATGCTTCCTGTGTGATACTCTTGAGGCTTTTTCTGTAGATATGGGATGGTCAAGAAATGACAATGATAAATTTTTTAAAAGAAGAGCTTGAAGCTTCTTTCAATGTCTCTTCACCCTCAACCCGCAATTGCTGTTCAACTTAAATTTCTCTCTACATTTACCCAGTTCCCTCATTTCTGTGTCTTTTGTTTCAAAAGAATAGTACAAAACATTAAAAAAGAAGATCTATTGCCTTCCATTTTCATCCATATGCATTAAGTAGGTATTTTCAGGACTTTTGAAAACATAACAGTGATTTTAAAAAATAAGGGCTCCAATCTGGCCCAATGCAGTAAGTCAGTACTGTAGATATGGTCCGCTGTAAGACCAGCCACTAGAGAAGTCAGAACCTTTCAACTTTCCAGGAAGCACCAGAGAAAACTAAGTAACTATAGTAAATATATATGGTGTAGAGACAGATTGATAAAAGGAACCAAAAGTATACTGTGAAAGCCTGGGTTACTTAATTTTTATAGTAATTTTGCATAATAGCTCAATGGATGCTTCACTTTTGCTATCTGTAAGATGCAGATAACGATACTGGCTTTGTCTGTTAAACATATTTTGTGTTACTGATGACAAGCGCTAGATAATAGCTATGTACTATTTTATTACTGAAATGCCATTGTTTATTTCTTCCAGACTCTCTGTTACTGTGCAGGGGCAAACTATTTTCTGTCTTATGAAATTATGATTAAATTTGTCACTGAAATTAAAATGGGTCTAAATGCCTTCAGCTTCTTTTCAGGAAAAATTCTCATTTTAGCTTCATCAGGAGATCTGCTGGAGAAAAACATCATTTTTCTAGCACACTAATGGGAGGAAATTAGAGCAGAGACTGTTCTTAAGCGCTGGCACAGAATCTGCATTGCTAGACTTGATGTGGGAATAAAAAAATAAATAAATTGTACATTAAGGAGGAATTGTTGTAGATATGTATTTAGACTCAAGAACAGCTGTATTAAACCTATCAAGAAGCAGAGACATAAAAATAAGAATTAAGCCAGTTAGAGAGATGAATGATAGAAAGACTTTTTTGGCAGAAATGAAATAATCCATCTGAAAACTGGCAGAGATACTGGGGAAACAGAAGAGAAAATATTGCATCAATCTTGAAACTTGTCAAAGCAATGAAGTTATCTAGCAAATGTTTAATTGGACTGCCCGATATATGGAGTATTGAATTTCTCTTCTCCCAAAAGACAGACAAACTAGTACTGTGGACTGTGCAGATACGGGGACTAAAGTGTGGGAAGGGCGTGTTTTCACAGTTTTTAACTAACCAACAGGACTGGAAGGACTCAACTCCTATAAAGAGGTTTTAGAATTTACAAAAAAAGTATAGTTTTTTATATATGTTACCCTGTTTACATGAACTTCCATCATGCCTAAATAAAATGAGGGAATTGCATTGCTGGCGTCCACTTTTAATCCATGGAACTTACATGGAAGCTAGTTCTTTGGACAAACATGGTCTGGGAAAAGATTGAATAAATGTGAGTTTTTTCTTTATTATACACCTTCCAATTCTACCACAACATTCCCAAGAAAAAAACATTAACAGCTTTGCAGCACTCCTGCTGGAGTGGCTTTGGTAGCATGCCGTATACATATGTTTCATCTGTGCATTTTCTTAATGAGGAGGCAGGGATGGATACTGCTGTGCTGCAAAGCACACGGTGCTTTGGAAGCTGTGCAGGGACAAGCCAGCTTAAATGACATCACCCTACACTTAACGAAAGGACAGATTTACAACTCTCTGCTGTGCCTTGTGCTTTTCCAAGTGGAAGATAGGACATTATGTGTATGTGTGAAGATCATTACACATTGACCATCACATGAAGAGTATGTTATTTTACTTTTCAGAGAGTAAAAAAGAATAGAGGCAACACACTGAACGAGACAGTTCAGTACATTTCTTAAAAAAACACAAGTGTGCTTAAATGCTTTGGAGGGGCTTATTTTGTAAATGAAGCTGAGCTTATAGGGGCTCAGACTTGGTAGACTCAGTGACTTAGATGCATGCAAACACTGCCCAGTGCATTAAGAGAGCTGAAGGGATGGCTCTATGAGGAAGAGACCTTCTTCACAAGAAGGTTTGTTTTCTTCTTGGGTAATCACAATGGTGCAGAGCATTTACACTTCTTTCCAGCGACTTACTCAAGCTGTTGCTCAGGTTCATTATTATCACTGGTTAGAAGGCAAAGTCAAAGAAGAAAGAGGGAAAAATGTCTGGAAATAAGAGTGAATATAGTGGGTTTTAAAAGGTTTTGGACAAAAAGACATTTGAATGTTTACCTCCTCCTAGCTTATTAATCAAAGACAGGATTACTCCATGTACAGAATGATTTGGGAAAAGAAGTCAGTTGAAATGTGGCCTATTTTGTTAGACAGAGACTGACATACTGATATCAAGTAAAATATACTTGAATAATCATCCCTGTTTCTTCTCACTCTACCCACTATAGATTTTATTCCTAACAAGCACATATTAACACTGTCTCAACATGCTATTTTTTTTTTCCTTTCCAAACAAAGCACAGTGCCAGCAGTCAGTTATGATTCCCCATACCCTGTCCTTGAGACTCAATGACAGTAAAGCACTAGCTAGTTGCACGAAAAGACATCTTTTACAGCCATCTTATATTTCTATGTTAATGCATCTTGCTGCCAAGGTTTTAACCCACAGACTGGCTGACAGCCCATCCAGAGCCACAGCAGCCACAGTAAGGTTTGGAAACCAACTCTTTACATCTTGCAATAGGGAACTGATTCAACAACAGCTAGACTTCATTCAGTGTTGTAAGAGTACAATGCAAAGAGGTACCTGATTCCCAGACAGAATATGACCCTAGAAATCATATTTAAATTTCTCAAGAACATATTCATAGTAATTTTGGTTTTGTTCCTAATTAGCTCAACGCAGAGAAGTAACAGGGCACAAACTCTGCCTCCATACCACATATATTCACACTGTCAAACCACTTACACCTCATGCAAGACTCAACCTGGTGAACTTAAATGGGATTTTAACAGTCCCTAGTACTGTTCATCTTCCACAGGGCTGTCAGTTCTACTCCACTGAGGAGTTAATCTTAAATTAATCTGTCTTCTTGCTGAATGCTGCCTACCTTCCTCAACATGTACACCTCATTTACTCATGCAGAGAAACAGCTCGGTCACTACAGATATATCATTCCATATCTGAATTAGAGGGATAAATTACCAATTCCTGGGTGTCTAGGTGTCTTGAACAAGTGACTGTTAAGCTTGCAGAGGTTGGCCCTCCTTGTGGAGTATGTCCCACAGACCCACAGCTTCCAAACCCACTACAGTTAACAGGCTTGATGTATGGTATTTTCTCTTCAGATAAATGTAAGGACTGGGCTGTCTAGCAGTAAAGGATGCAGTCGGGCTCAGTCAGTAAAAGGTTCTGGCAGACTACCTGTCCCCACCTTACTAAGAGCTGGCTTGGCCACCTTTCTTCCCTGCCTGAGCAGCTCACTTGCTCCTGCTTTCCAGTTTCGGAAAGCACGTGCTCACTGTGACAGAACTGTCTCTCAAAATGCAGGATTAAACTCTTTTCTTCTTGAATCAGGGCTAGTGACAGTTCCCACAGATTTTCTAAATTGTCCATCCTGCCCCCTCTCTTTTGTTCCAATTAGTCTTCAATATTTTCTGGAACAACTTCAAAAGCAGGACACCTTGCCGGGAGATGGAAGACCTCCTCCTGGGTCAGAGCCTTGAACTTTGTCCTACTTCCCTGGAGAGTGCGTAACCACTAGAATACTATGCAAATATAAAACACCAGTACTTGGACTTAGAAGACAAACTGAGAGCTCTTCTCATTTCTTGCAAAGACCAAATGCAGGTGCCACTCTCAGAAGTGCATTGCCTCAGGATCCAGCGTGTGCAATTAGGTCTCCTCTTGCAGCTCTTAACTGAGCAGCTAATTCCCTGAAAGAAGCAGGATTTCAGACATATGATGGGCATTGCTTGTTTTTGTTTCTCATTTTCAGGTAACTCCCAGATCCACAAATGGGTGTTTGGGATTGCAATTTAAGTATTAACAGTAAGCAACTAACACAAGGCTTTAATTCCACTTGGGAATTAGAAAGCTACACATTTGTCATGAAAACACTGAGTTGGTAGGTGCTCAAGTCCTTTATCACATTTGTAACCTTAAACAAATTTGGGAGGAAGAGTTTGTTAAACACTAATCAGTGTTGACAGCAAATGCTCACTTGCTTCAAAGACTAAATCTGCTTGTGCAGCCCATGTATCACATCTGAGTTTTCTCATTTCATGTCAATCATGTGGAAGTTTCTCATAGTTTGGTACATTTTGGCACATTGTTTGGCTCTAAATGAGCCCCCAAAACCACTGACACTTCCATGAACCAGGGCCTTTCAAAGGCCTGTTATTTAACTGAACTCTATTGCATAACTCCTAGTAGCCATTTTCCCTCTTTTCCATTAACTGTAAACCAAAACCTCACAACTTCTTGTGTCCCAAATTAATCTCCACTTCTGCCTGGTTATGCCAAAAGCTGCAGATTTTCCACACAGTGTATGCTTCCCTTCACGTGATTTAGCTAAGCTTTTTCTAAGCATCTGTCTAGTATCATCTGTTTGTAAAAAAGAATTAAGCATATATCACTTTTTACTTACTCCTAGCGGAGAAAAGTAATAAAAGACGGCACATTCAGCCTCTTCCTCTCACATAAATGCAGTAAGAAGAGAAAAAGTAACAACTTACTTTATTACTCCCATCAGTTTTGCTGAAGTAAGGAGACTGAAAACTGTGGGAGAAAACTTTCAGTGTCATTAGTACAGCTTCTCCATAGGAAACATGGGCTCATCAATAGATTGTTTTTCAGCTTAAGCTTTAAATACAAGTGATTTCACAAGCACCAGCTGAAACAATTTCTTTTAGGTCTGTAATGTACCGGTACTCAAATATTTGCAAAGTGAATCTCCCTTTGCCTTTTCTTCTGCTTTTTTTCCCCTCCGCCCACCTGTGCAGGTGCCCCCACTCCTCACTGTGTGCCCTGCACCGGCCACCCCCTCTCTCCCTCCTGCAGAGTGCAATAACCCAGACTGACTATTCCCTCCAACATCCTTGGACTCCAAAGCAAGTCTCTCCCCATCCAACCTAAGTTATTCTTCCCAGATCCTGAACACCAACTTTTGTTAGAAGCTCCACCACCCCAAACCCTGACAGCTCCATCCCACCAGCTACAGACCTATACAGCAAAATCCTACTTTTAGGTGTTTCCTCAGGTTTCCTTCTGCCTCCAATTCACTAAATGAGCACTTTGCAACCCCACACTGGTTGGAGGGGTAGGGAGCACTTTGCAAAGTGCAACCCCTCCCTTTTCCTCAGCTGCCTGGTCTCTCCAGATCAGCCTGTGTTCTCCCAGGAAGAGGCACAGTGTCAGACCCCATGTCGCATCCCTTTTGTTTAGCCTAGCTGCCAGGGAGGAGGAGAGGCAGAGCAGAGAGGAAAAGGTGATGTTGCATGCATATGGTCTCGTAGCCTCTGCCACAGGCTTTGGCCCCACTTGCCTGCTACCTCTTCCCAACCCTATTGTCTGAAATTAGATGTTATCCTCTTCAGTGACCGGTCAGAGGAAGATAAAACAGCAGAGGGGAGAGTAAGACTGTGTGGAGCTCTGCACAGAGTCAGAAAATCACTGCTCTGATAAGCAACATAACAAGCCTGAACTCTATTTTGCTATCATATATTTTCTCAGTATCACAAAAGGAATCTTATTTCTGGTTTTAAAATTTTAAAATTAGGACCTTTCATATCTGAACTTAATATCAGAAACACGTTACATTATGAGTGCATAGCAACAGCACTGGGCTTACTTCACACTCTTCAAACCTGGGGACAATGAACTTACATGTTTTAATTTACAGAACAGTTTATATGCATATTATAATTTGTTACTTACCGTTCTATGAATAAATGTGACAGAAATCATTAAGAAAATCCCTTAGTCAAGGCAATGGCAAAACAGCAAAGTGGTTTGCATGCACATAGGGACTGGAATAAAATGACTGTGCACTTTGAGTCCAGTGGGATGTCTAGATTCCAGGAAAAAGAAGAAGGTAATTTACTGATGATATCTAACATACAGCAACACCATAAAACTGCTAGTCATTGTGTGAGCTCGTCTTGCCTCTCTTAGAAAACTCAGGTGCTAGGAAACTCAGAAAAAGACAGAATTCTAGTATTCTTATACTGCGAGATGCACCACATATCCAAGAAATAGACGTCTTTAAATCTTACAAAGTGATCTGGAAGCCATACATTGTGCATTACAGTGATTAGGAGTACTTGTTGGTGGTCTGCAGAGAGCTGATTAGTCACAGCATGCTGCTTTCTCTGTATTCAGCTATTAAACAACATTTAAAAAGTTAAACTCATATTAAATATTTATCTGATATTTATTGTTCCATGTAAGCAATTGCTGCAGTTGCCACAGGAATATTTTTCTGTTGCCAGAAAGAGGATAATGATCTATGCAATGGCAGACAGGCTGGGAACTAGGCCCATGAGGCAACATCTCTGTTGAAACATGAATTTGTGAACGATTTGTATTACCAAACCCTTTGGCCAGCATTGTTTGACATGACTGAGCATTTCAGATTTTTCAGGTGCCTGATGGAAGCATCTTAAAGAGGCATAATTTTTGCAGGGTGTCCTGTGAGCACTTTCTGAACATCATGCCATCCAGAAATATGTCCCCACAGACATCCACCAACTCTTGATCTTTTGGTTCTTCTCATTAGTAAGCTCAGTTTCTTCTTTATATTGGCACTATCCACACACAGTTCAAGACTTAGAATTATAATCACTTCTTTTGGGACAGGTAAATGCAAATATGCAACCTCCTGAAGATCTAATTATTTCAGTGGAGTTGTGGATGCTCAGAGTCCCTTTGATGTCAAGCCAGTTCCAGTATGGCATGGTGTCTGACTGGAGGTGGGAGCCTCTCTGAAACATCCAGCTGTGGAAAACGGAGTTGAATTCAGCTGTAACAGACTCCCACATTTCTGGAAACAGGTACTGCTACCTTCTTACAAATCTATATGCCTCATACAACATCAAGTGGACGAGATCATCCCCCATACTTTTAAATCCTCCTGAATACTGCAGTTGTGAAGGTTGCTCTGGCTCTAATGTTACTGGATTAGTTTTCCCCCATGGATCAAACCTTTTTGTCCTAACTAACTTGAAATCCTTTAAACCTGGAATATACTAGGTGATCAACACCAAAGGTTTTTCCCCTTGTGTATGGAAAACATTTCAGGTAGGCTGGCTGCCTATACAATAATAACTTCTGGTTAGATGTTTTAGAAGCATTCTAAACTTCAGTTTGGCGTACAAGTAGCCTCATTTTTCTCAAACTAGCACCCACTAACACATTGCCTGCTCTGAAATTCCCTGTCATTGCTAGGGAAATCACCATTATGCCACTGTCAGGCATCGTCATTTTCAGTTAGGTAACTACTATTTGTGGGGACGAGGACTTGCCAGAAAGAACAAAGTTCAAGAACACAACATCCCCCATTAGCATAGTTCAGTTCTAGTCAAAATAGCTTTTTTATTTCCTTATTTGAAATTAAAAACCCCCAAATCAAATCCAGATGTCCTGTGTTTATTTATTTATTTACATTTTTTTAGAAGCAGGAAGTGAGTAGTAGTTTGAAAGCTCTGGGAAAGTCTTGATCCCAGAAGCACTGCTAAAACTGTTGTAAAACATGTTTTTTTCTCAACCACAATACTAGGGTGAAGAAAAAAAAAAAAAGGTAATAAACAGTTTATACTCAAACCAACTAAAAAAAAATTAAGTGCTAATACTGTCTATGTATTTCTACCCTGTATTGTGATTCTAACCAAATGCAGCTGCTTTCTCCTTTACTTATTGAAATGCAATCAGCAATGAAGTTAATTTGTGTCTGACCAAGGCTCTTACAGTAACTGATTATTTACAGATGCCAAGTCTCCAAGTGAAATTTTTGCCACCTGTTTTCAATTTCAGGATTGGCAGTTTTGTATTTCCACAGCTTACTGACCTCGTGTGGGGCTATACCATCTGTTGCTGTATTCTCCATGCTCAATCACCAGTTTCCACATGACACCACCAACATCAGAATAGCTTTATCAGGAGTTTTTCTCCTTTACACAAGGAGGCATACTACATAAATACTACATCCTGGAAATATCAAAACTGTCTTCCCCATCAAAAAGAAGCTTCAGATGAAACGCTGATTACTTTTCTCTAGTAAGTGGTTTCATTCAGGGTGTGAATATGGTTTATTTATATGTCAAATTAACCATATCAAGATGTTTCCATGTATTGTGCAGGCCAACTTTCACTGCATTTTGATTTGGATATCCATTATCTAGGATAAACATTTTGTATGGCCTGAAGTTCTTTAGGAGAGTCCATTTGATTCACAGAAACAGTGCTAGCAACGTTAAATCTATGTCCTAGAAAATATAACAGTTTAATCCATTTAAAAAGGATAATAAAAACACCTGGGAAATAAACAGAGTTTGTTGGTGATAAAGCAATGAACAGAAATACAGAATAGCTCAATTTTTCCACCAATCTGCAAAGGCTATGTTGCTAAATAGTTTTGCAAAACATTTTTCTATTTCAGAGTAAGACTCATTTTCCAAAATATATCACCATTATTGTTTAAGCCATGACTCATCTTACAAACTAATTCCAACATGTATTGTTATTACAATGATTACTAGATGGTATCCGTAAGAGGAGCCAGTTATGGAAAAGGACCGTTCAATTATCCAGTCTGTAAGCTGCAGCACAAACCTCTAGGGGATGCTGTGTATATTAAATTCATACCACATTTTCACTTTTGGACTCTTTCCACTATGGAAGTCCCAGCTGATACCAACCCACATGGCCTATGGTTGGTTGACATTATTTTTTGCTTGTACGATCATAATGGCTAAGTTCCCTCACTCTTGACAAGACCCAGGATGGTAGATGCCCTGTAAACACAGAAGAAAAAGACTGTCCCATCCTCCCTGTTGCTGCATAAACAGTTAAGCATGTGCTAAAAGCTGTGCTCTGAGATAAGCTATAGAGGATGACTGATTCCTTGTAATGTTTTAATCAGATTTAACCACAACCAGTACAAGACTGAAGACATCTTGCCTGCAAACACAGTGTTTTCTGAACTGCGGAGCATCTTCCTTCTCCTCAGGTGGCCCAGCGGCAGAGGAGGCAGCAGGGCTCTGGGAGAGGGGGAGGTCTGAGATGGGCACTCTTTCCACAGCTTTGGAGTGGGATATCAGGGTGGAAGGGGTGGCCGCAAGCATGAAGGGCAGAGTGGGCATGGATCGCAGACCATGGAAAATTCACTTGGGATGGGAAAAAGGGAGACTGGGCTGAGAAACATTGACCTAAGGCTGGGAATAAGAGGAAGGAGGAAAATGATGACTTTTTGCTAAGACACCAAAGCCCTTAAAATGGTTGTTTCCCCATTTCAACACCAGCTGCAGAGATTTCAATACAGTTTTCTCCCCGCTGCAGGAAATGACGGGTGTCCCCATCCCATCCCCCAGTTCATGAAGCAATTGAAGCTCTTTCCACCTCTCCAAAAGAAGCTTCTCAGCTGTTCCTCTCAGGTCTAGGGATAGGCAAGAGACAGCACAAGACCGAAAAGCACGCTCCGGCCAGCCACTGCTCTTCCAAGCGCATCAGACTGCGGTCATGGCTTTCGTGCTGATGCTGATAGATACATAACCCTTTATTCCTCATAACAATTTGATTAACCTTCTGCCATATCATTTGCTCTCGCTCCATCTCTAGATGAGTGAGGGCAACTTTGGCATCAGTCTGAAGCCACTAGAGTTTTTCTGTTTTTTGCTTAAAGAACTCTGCCAGGCAAAAATTAGACAGGAGTGTGGCCTGCTCACTGCCATGTCCTCTGACCTCAGTTAACACTGACATAAAACTAAAAGCATGCTGTTGACTGGAGTGCAGCTATTCCCATTGTACAGGAGTGCATCTGAGGTCAGAATCTGACTCAAACTGCTTGCCAAAGACTGCAAAATATTATGAAAGAATGGCTAACAGAAGCTACCCACACCCACTGAGCTGTGGATGTTCAGCTGAGAAGCAGATGTTTTAAGGGTCAGTACTTCTGTAATAAGTAAACACATTTATTGTAATGTAGAACACTGAGCTAATAATATAAATACCAAGTAGGACGCTTGAAATACCATGCAAACAACAACATACATCTGAAAAATAACTACAACAAATGCTTGTTTTTTCACCAGAAAGATCACAGGATCAGCAGCTGTTTACTGCTTCAGCACAGCAATTACAATGTAAGCTTAGCCAATGTTTCCAGTAAAGCCTGCTCCCATCCATCCCATTTCTAATAATCTGTGACATTTTTTCCTGGGTCTGATATTCAGAGAGCTTGCTGTCCAAAACGCTAGCTGAGTTACTCTCAGAACAAGGCCAAAGGATCACGTGCTCTGCTTTTCAGATGCAGTTAGCTAAAACTAATTCACTTCGTTCTTTGCAAAGACCCCCTGTTTCTTACTCAGCAGTACAATTGTAGGACACAAGTAAGGAAGTTTCTGAAGACTAAACATTTTAATTAGAAACAAAAAAAGGCCCTGCCAGAAAAAGAAATCTTTGCATTTACTTTTGTTTCTGTGATTTGGCTAAATAAAATACACTGATAGCAGCTAAGCTTTCATCCAAGAAGATAACACCCACACAGATTCAAGAACAGACCCAATAGTTGGAGTTCTGCTGACTTTGGTGGGCTCTGGGCCAGCCCTCAATAAGGCAAATAAAGTCTCACTTTTGCCAGGGCTCCTGCTTATCTGGATCCCTGTGAAAGTTCTCCGTAAGCTCCCACCCTTTCAGAGGGAAGCCACAGAGCCTCGCTTGGCCCATTAGCAGAAGCTTGAGCTGTGAGTCCAGAGCACCAAACTGGGGCAAGGAGAAGCTGTCGGTCACAGGGCGGCTGCCCGTGCCCATGTCCGCCCATGCCCATGTCCACCCCTGCCGTGGGGGTGCCTTGCTCCAGCTGCCCCCCACCTTCCCACTTCAGACCTGTCCACCGGCCCCATTTGGTGTACTGGGCACGCTGGAGGGTTAGAAATGGGTACAGATCCCTGCATCACAGTCAAGGAGAGAGACTCTTGCAGTCGCTGCACTATCTTTTCAGAGACCTTCAAAATTGCAAAAATACATAAACTTGCTCAAATGTGGGAGCAACATTCTCACCAGATCCTATTGCATCCACACAGACATTTTGTATTGTTCTATATGCCAACTATTTTGTTTTCATTTTCCATTTTAGTCAGCACGTTAAAGCAAAAGCATCATCCACTCTTTTTCTTTTTTCCAGGAGAGAAAAAGGCTAAAAATAATAGTGAAAATGCAGATACACATGCATATTTTTGCTAGCATACCTGAAATTTTGCAGACAGGTCTGCTCCCTCCTATTTCATTTTCTAGAAGAAAATTTGACATGTCCTTTATTGTTCAAAATTTTAAAACAAAAGCCCTACCTACTGTTCCACAGAATTCCCTTTCACAAGTTAGGGCTTCCACACCAAGCAGTGAAGCTACTGCAGGATAAGCAAGCAAACTAAGCAGCCCACTCACAATCCAGCAAACAACTCCTTATAATTCATTCCAACATGCTTAAATCCCTCTTTTGACCTACGGTTTTGCGTGTACCAGCCTGGGGTGAAGAAAACTAGTTTGCTGGCTCCATTAACCAGGCAAAACTTTGGACCAACTAAGGAAGAACTTGCATATAGAGCATAATCTAGAATTGTACAGGTTTATTTTCTTCTTTGAACATGGTTTCTGTCTATTTATTTATTTATTTTTAAATCAAGAACATACTCTTCTGCTTGGATGAAAATAATTTCTGTCTTAAGCTTCTTTAGTCTACAAAGGTACACACATGTTTCTGATAAATTGGGGGTTCTTCCTCTGTCCTTGAAGTAAGAAATGTGAATACAAAAGTTAATACAAATAAACATGGGTCAAGATTAGAAAACTCAAGAGCTGGACTGAGCCACCAAATTTAGAAAGTGAATTGGGTAATGCCAGACGCCAGGATGAAGGAAGAAGTTTTTCATCAGGGCATCAGCTAGCACCCTCTGATAAATGGCATACAGGGGAGAAGAGCTCAGGTAAATATCTCATCACCAGCTCTGTATCTGGATTTTAAACCAGTTCTAAGTTATAAAACTGCTTGCAGAGTTTCACATTACTGACCTTCTCCAAAGATTTACTCCAGATGTATTCTAGCTCCTTAATGTGGTTTTATCTAGAGTGCACCCTTTTGTCTCCTGGTTGGATAAGTTTTCTCAAATAGAGTTCAGAAAGCCATACTATTAATGTATATTTCAAAAATGTTGGGTTTTTTGAGTTCAAGCTGTTAGGATTTATACAGTTTTGCACCTCCACGTTGCAGCTCTGGGTTAGAAAAACACAGATAATGAAAAAGGCTATAACAGATACATGGATGACTTGCTTATTTTCGTTGGCCAAGTAGCGTCAAATGGAAAAAACAATAGAGTTTTAAAAAACAAGTTAAGATTTAAAACACAGCTGGACAGAGATATACACACAGTTTAAAAGCATAAATTATCTAACTGTGAGCTCCAATGCTCTCTATCAGAATGTGGAACAGAAAAGTGACCACACTGAAAACAGTACAGTCTGGTCTAACATGAAAGACTTAATTCATGAATATAGTCACTAATTTCAGTTGAATTTCCCTAATTCAGAGTGAGATTTATGCTGTTTGCACAGCAGAGGTCTGCAGGACAAGACCAACAACTGTGACAGAGGGCTTTCACAAAACAGCTTTGTTCGTGCTCTGCGTCAAAAAAAGCGAAGGTACAAGCAGAGCTGGAGGGCTAATTTCTTTCATATACAAACCATCCGTGCAAAAATTATACAGTGTAATAACCTCATAATATTCCTTTAAACTTAAGATTTCAGTGAATAAATAACTTAAAATAATACACATAAACTAAGCAGCTAACTTCAGCTTCTTAAGGAGACCTGGATATAAGGATAAAGTGATGTAGAGATCATCTCTAAAGGGAAAGCTTGTGACTGGACAGAACAACAAATAAAGAACTTAAGCCTTTTAGATTTTGGTTCAATATAAGGAAATTACAAACATATTACAGTTATATAATAGGGCAACGTAAACCCATCTTTTTAAAATCTCCTCTTCATTATATTTAACTGCTTTTTATGTACATTTTCTTCCTTGTGAAAAGTAGAGGTTTGGTTGCCTTTTTAAAATGTATTGAGACTATGGAATCTAATAATCATTCATGTCTGTTAGTTGAATTTTTATCAAGTAATATTTTGCCTATTTTAAAATATTTTCTCCCTACTTTGGTAAAGCAATTAATCTAGATTAGTGTAAATTGACTGCCTGTTAAATTAGCTCAAGAATGCATGGGAAAATCTTTCAGGTTAATATCTAGTTGTCCAGCTGAAACATTACAAAATGTTTCAAACAGTATTCTCCAGGATGCAAAACCTCTTCAGCAAGCTAAGCGAGTTTTACCAGTAATTATGCTATTGATCTTCAGTGTGACTTCAGTGATTTTGTGAATTCTACAAGTGTCAAAAAGTATATTTATACATTAGCCTCTTTAATGTTGTAAAATACCGAAGTAGAAACAAAGGTCTGTCACAGCAGAGGGAAAACTCAGTGCATGCAGAGTATCAGTGTAAGATTTACTCTCTAGATTTCCAGAAGCCAAGAAGGAGATTTAACATGACAACTACCATTGCAGTCTTAAAACTCAAATGTATTCAAAATGCAGTCAGGCCATTAGGAGTAATATACCGAAAAGAGTGACAAATTAGTACAGAGATTTTGATACTTTAAAAGCACAGACAGTGAAACTCCATGATCTCCACCAAGCACTGTGTTACCATTCCCAATTTTCAAGGAAATTGTTGTTCTAATACACAGCTGTATATAATCCTAAAATTACTCTAAACCCATTTTCTATCTGTTCTCAATCATTTATTCTGCAGAGACAGACAAGTTACTATGTGTTTTCCTTGTCTAATTTTGGGGTGGAAAACAGTCCCCTGATACGGATTAGTGCCTCTTGGCCTGGTGGAAGTATGAAGCTGTTAGGAGGCATTTTATGCCCTGAAGAATAAGGGTAAAGGATACCGAAAGTATCTGAACTCAAGATATTTCCATTTTCTTCCACACAGCATGAATTTTAACCAGTAGTAGCACATGTACAAGTGTACTGTAATGAAGGTGAGGCTTCTTGGACATGCATTGAGACAAATAGCATCTGCCATAAACATTAATTAATTCTCACATTAGTGGGGAAAAAAAAAAGACTAAAATTATTTTAGATAACATAAGGGAAGCATTTTATCTACACCTTGTCATATTCCGGCTTTCAAAATAGGCTTGTGCTTCAGCATATGAAAAACAGATAGGCAAAGCATCAAGTTCATAACCTTCACCCTCCCATGACACATCCACAAGTCTGAATAATGAAAACACACAGCAAATCTCTGGAAATTTATCAGTTTTGCATGTGCTCACATGCACTGTATTCTACACAGCTACAACAAGAATGCAAACGGTGTCAAGATACAGGGCCAAACTTGCCCAAGGGCAGAATCTCGACTGATTGGACACTTCCCCCCAAAAAAATGGACAACACTCTGCAAAAGGAAATGCAACCTGAAGACAAAGTTCTCATGAGCGTGTGGCAACTTCCTTAACACTCCAGGGAATAAGTGGATAAGCTCTTCCTTCCCAATAAAATATTTGTATAAACCATAGGTGTAAAAATAAATAAACACCAAAAAAATCCAGTGGTCATATAAAGTATTTTCCAGGTTTTATCACCCAGGTTTTATTATTTTTTCAGGATATAAGTACTGCATTTTTCTTCCCAATTTTACCTGGAGATAGTATTTTTTAAGATGTGTCAGATTGTGAAGCTCAGTCCTACAGGTAAACCGGCAGCGCTGTCAAGAGCTATACAAAATGCTCTGCAAAGCGCTGTAGATCTTAATTTCTAAATGCAACTGACTGAAGAGTGAATATACATTGTGAGATCCAAACAGTGAATTGTCAACAAACTACTTATCAGTGATGGTTTAATAGAACCAGTATTTTCTAAAGCATCTTAGTTCCTCTGATTGCTGAAATGGTGTCTTTATGCGCTAGATTCTGAGTCAAGTAAATCCCTGGTGTGACTCAAATGTGAGGCTACAGATTACAGACATTTCCCTATATCTTCAAAATATCTCCACAAGGGAAAATCAAGTAAATTTCTCACTCTAAAAGAAACTGTGCTATGCTCACAAAACAAGAATGCAGCCTTGCAAGTAGATTACTCCCTCCTTCATTCATGCCCAAAGGATATGTTAAGATCATGGGAAGACCTCTGCTGAGTCGTGCTGCCAGCATTAATTGCTGTTTCATGAAGAAATATCAAAGAAGAAACTAGGGACCAATGGAGACTGTGATTCACTGACAATTTCTCGCCAGGAACAATACTTCAAAGAAAGCCAGTGGAGTATTGTCAGCTGGGATAGAAACAGGAAAAACATATACCACCTCAATGAATGTAGTGCATTCACCATGGGCACACTGACCACTGATGAAAAGCAATTCTAGTCTCAAATATCTGGAGATCTTTACATTAATAATGCCCAGATTTACCTGTAAAAAGTTTGCTCAGGATGGTAATCATTCTAAAATGTAAAAAGGAAATGATACAAATGTCTCTTAGTATTTATAAAATCAGGAAAGTTTCCTGTCATCCAATTTGATTTATGATTAATTTAAATGCATTTCTAAGATAAGCAGTATTTTTCTGAGTTCCCCTAGAAAATATCATCAAAATAACACAAGCTTACAGCCCTATTGTTAATATTTTATTTTTCACCTGGTTGTCTGACTTGCATTCCTTTATCTTAGGAAGCAATTTTTTCCTGTCATTTCCTACCTGCGAAAGAGTCTAACTTGACCATAACCATTTTCTGCTCTTGGAACAGACCATATTGTTGCTCAAACTTAAGGCATCTTTTAATAAATAAACTTTGAACTAATCTATTTTAGCTTTTTACATTAAAAAGCAGTGCATGGAATATAATAATATCAGTCATTCAAGAAATTAAAAGAAAATAATTATCCTAATTCAAAAGTAATGGAGCCCTTTGAAAACAAATGTAGTCTATTACTAACTGAGAGAGCCTATAATATTGGCTCATTAAATAGCAACTTGGCTCACAGCAACTTCTGGATTAGGCAGAAATAATCATCTACTGTAGCCACAGAAATTTTACACATTTACTAAAACCACCTCTAAGCGTGTTTGCAATACTGCAACCCAGAAATTTTGCAGGCTGTGAGACGACGTTTTTACTGTACCACTTCAGTTGAGATGAGAAGATCTGCTGCTGCCTTTAGCCCTGCCTTTCTCCTGCTCCCCTTCCTGCACGTGTCTGTCATCCAAACAGGGGCAGAGGTACAACTGCAACCAGGGCTTTAGTTTGGTGCTCACTTCTGCATGCAGGCAGAGAAGGGATTAGTACTATCCAGGACTATTCAGACACATACAAGAGACAACATATTTTCCTTTCCCTCTGGTATCAGCCCTAGAACATTACCAGAAGCAATACAGATATTAGGCACTAAGACCATTGAGGCAGTCTTACATCCAGAATACTCTTGGCCTTAAAGATCCTGTGTCCAGCTGCTGGGAGAGAAGAGGGATGTGGGTTGCACAGACATCTGTAATGCTGGTATGCTTCAGCATTCGATTTTAACATCCTGTTTATCCTGGCCTTAATTTTAGCTCATTGCTGGGTAATGATGCAAGAGATCGTCTGATGAAGCAGGAACTCTGAACATGCAACCAAATTTCCAGGCAAAGCAGGTTTTCCATTTTCTCCTTGCAGCTCAAGAGCCCCTTCTGCTTTAACCTGGTAATCATATACCACAAGATGAAGAACATTATGGCATAGACAGATGACCTTCTACTGCAGTCTTTACTCCAGGATCTCCCAGTAAGTTCCTATTTTCTATTGCCAACACAATCACAAATAATAGAGGACCTTGACTTCTTCAGGCTATATATCAAAGTACCTAATATCGCATCTTTATTATATTGTTTTTTCTTTAGTATAAATCATATAGTACATTTTTACTGACTGAAAAATTGAGCAGAAAGAGGAGCAGAGCTGGAGAAAGTCATGGAATTCATGACTACAGGGGTAAAACTCACAGTTTCCTTTCAAGCAAGTCAGAGAGAAGACATTTCTCTCTTGCTTCCTCTCTTCTTTTATCATACAGAAAAATAATGTATTTGCAGGATGCAAGTATCTCTTTTCTTTGCATAAAAATAAAGGTGGTTTGAGGAGTTGAAGGACTTTGCAAGTAAAAAGCACCAGAGGCTGCAACACAAACCACGCTTAACACAGGAAAGGTAATAGACTACCCTAGGCTGGGCAGGGTGATAAAGGAGCAGAACTGCCAGTGGCATTGTAAAGTCTGCAGACAGCGGTTTGCATGCAACAGCCAGGAGGCAGTGGGACGCAGCACTGAAGATGCTTGTCCTGGTCAAGACCCAGCCTGTTAGGATTGCTTCCCTTGCTGCTAGAATTCCTCGCAGCCCTGGGACAACTGTGGTTCAGGGAGAGGCGGCTGAGGCAATCCCCCGAGCCCTGTTCTGCCGCAGTCTGTGCGTAACTGCAGCGCCAGTGCAAGGTCATGTACGAGGGCATTGCACTACAGGCTTTATGTTCTCTGAGCTGTCTGTCATTTTGACTTTTAATAAAGTATTTTCCTGTTCAGTCTCTCAGAGGAGAAGTGTTTGAGAGAGAATAAAGAAATTTCAAACCAAAGGGTTTAATAAAGTCTCAAAAGAAGAACATATAAAACTGCTTGTCTCAAATGCAAACTCATACAGCACGCCAGGGCTGTGCTTCATATCCATGGGCACAACCACATTCTCAATACAGGTTTCTTCACACTAAAGATGTAGGTTTGCAACCCATTTTCAGATCTTCTGGACCATGCCAGAGTGACTAAAGGTACACTTTCTGGTTATTTAGGTGTTTTATTTTCCTGCTTTTGCCCTTTATCATCACAGCATGTGACAATCCCAGAAATGGCAAGGTAGTTGCTGGTGTCTAAAGGGCTTTTTGGCTTCCAGACACGAAGTTTATGATTCTGCCATCATACTGTAACTTGTACACATATGATTATGACTTTTCAGAGAGCAACTCATAGTATTACTAAGAAGCAGAAAATAATAGGCACTGTTTCCCCAAATAGCAGCCAACACTGGTATTCACTTTACCGGTGGGAAGACACGCTGCAGACAGAAATCTAGAGCATTACAGACTGAAGGAAATGGCTTGACTGCACTGATGGGTTAAGCTCACATCTGCTAGGGTATGGAAAGAGTAGAATACCTCTTCCACTCTACATTAGGAAGTAATTAAATCGAAGGCATGCAGTTGAATGCAGCTCTGAGAACCATGGGATATATTCCCTTATACACCTCACTGTTTCACAGGAGAGAATGCAATGCCCATTTGAACAAAACAGCTCTAATACAGCTTTTGATACAGGAATTTCATACCCAGAGTAGTCTAACCCAGGCACTAATTTGCCAGATTAACTCTGCTGTGAACAGCTTCTACTCTGTAAGTGTATTCTAAGTGCATCTGACTGAAACCAAAGGGACGCAGTATGATTTCTTCTTTCATCTCCATAGAAGCAGACCATTCTCCAGGAGAAACTCTTCTTCTAAAACAAGCTCTGATGAAAGGCCAATGCCAAAAGCAGGCTCTAGTATTGGTCATATAACTTTCTCTCTAAGTACTGTTATTTCTGCCAAGTCTAATGAAACAGAAGGCAAATGCTGCAGCGTGTACTTCCCAGGACTGTGCACTACATTGCACATGAAGGAAAAGAACTTGGAAGTATATGTGTAACTGCACCGTGCAGTGACATCTGCCTTAATACTCATCTGTTGTCAATTATATAACATAATAAAACAGAGATAAAATAACATCGGTGACTGCTACAACAGGAATCCAGCATTTGGAAAATCTTAAGGACTTCGTTTTACTTTCTATGAGGTCAGCAGTAATTTCGTTATTGATGTTAGCGGACATACAACTGAGGACAAAAGCTTATTTCAAGCCTCAAAATAGCTGGTGACTGAGGTGGAAGAAAGATGAATTGTCTGAAGAGGCCTTTATTGTAATGGTGGGGCATTTTCTTGGGGTGATTAACCAGAGTATAATAGGCATAAAGGGAATAAGATAACACAGCTTATAAAATGATTACATACACAGATGATTTAGTTTTGTGTGAAGTATTTTAGCCACATGATGTTGCTTTTCAAGATCAGAGTGTAAGGGGCTCTGCTGCTTCTTCAGTTAACCAGAACATTACCTGACTAGTATAGTGGGCTACCCAGTACCAATGTCCTTGCAGAGTTTGAATGCTATAGTAGATATATCTATCCCTTTGGATTTTACAGGAATTCTTTAAATTAAAAATTAAATTCAAATCTGTGTGCAATCTACAGACACAAATTTGGATCTGCAACTACTGCTCCATTGACAATTGACTCTGAAGTGCCATACACTGGTTTCGTTGAAGTTAATGAGAATTTTCAATTAATTTAATAAGACCTGAATGTGTCTTCCATGTGTTGTTCTAACCTAATGAAGCAAATATATTAACTACATGACTGTCGCAAGATATCACCTACTAAATGTGTTGGGAAAGATGAGGATGGACAGACATTTTGGGGGCTAATTTGTGACTGCTTTGTACCACTTTGTAATTCCTCTTGCTTCAAAGATGTTCTACTGAGCTGAATGGAAGATAAGTTTTTTGATTTTTTTTTTTAAGAAAAAAAGAATACTTTCACTTATTTCATGTTTTGGATCAGGCTTGTAATACTGCTTAAACACCATCTGCAGAGCAACCAAGGTTTCAATTATCACTCTTTTTGCTGAACTGACTTACATTTGCACACAATTGCTAAGCCTTGCCCAAACACCACTTTATCAAGCAGATTCACAGAATTTCACATTAAAGGAAATGTGATAACCTGTCTGATTTTATTTTATTCTACTTTTTAAAACCAGGAACCAGAAACTACAGACTGAGAGGGAACCTCATCTGACATCTAGCAGATTTTTGCCTCTTGACACTTTTGACTTTTTTTACCACTTTGAATTATTTTCTTCAAATTCCAGTGGAGGGGGCATTTCTAGTTTGACAGCATTAAAAATTAAAGTGCCCTTTATTTAAGGGAGGAGCAGCAGAAAAACAAGTTTACTTACCAAAATATCTTGACTTAGAGATGACAGATTTAGAAGTAGAAGATAATTCAATTTACATCCATTTAATTTTTGGCAACTTAACAGAGTGAGCTAAAAAAGGGTGACAATTAGTATCAGTTACGGTATAAGTTTTGCCAAGCCCAATCGAAACAATCGCAGTTATATCCACCATACACCGAATATAAAAGCAATTAATGGACAGTTATGAAGCACTATCACTTCAGCTTATGCTGTCACTGGTCAGATTTGGACAGAATGATTCATATTTTAGGAAGAGCATTAGCATTTTTTTCCACTCTGCCCCTCAGATAATTTCATTCAATGAGTATTATATCTCCCTAGTACTATCCAAATTACTGTTTTAAGTACCAGCACTTACTGTCTCTCTAAGTCTAACCCTGCGTACTCCCAGAAGATATGCAGATGCCATTGCAGTTAGACATGCAGATGTCTTTGAGCTCGGGATGAAGCTGCTGCCAGCTGTACTAGTGAGGAGTTAGCATCTTCCATGAAGCCTTGTACATTATTAAATCTTTATCATAATGGTGATTATTGCAGTTGACTAGTACCTGGATTTTTCCTACCACTACATCAATTCGTTTCAACCTGCCTTTTAGAAAATTAATTCTAAGGCTGCTGTCCTAAACTACACATGACTGTGGAATAAATGCCCAAAATGTATAGAAACCAGGAATGACAGTTGCAGTTGTGATAGTCTGAAACAGTGTGCTCACAATCAGTTTGCTCATCTGACATTTGTTTTTAAGTGCTGTCACTATCCTTTAAAAAAACTGGTTGAGTCAGTGTGGAATTTAAGCATACACCTGACTCTTAATGGGCCACATTTTTCTGTACTGCCTTCTGGAAGCCACACGTCTTACCACTAATGCTGCTAAGGAGACTGTTCTCCGTCTTGACAAATAATCTTTTGGACTTAGCAATACATGCATTTAGTATTTCTGCTTTACACAGCACTGCAGCCCACAGAAACATGAAACTAAGCACTCTCAAGAGATTACAGCTGTTATGAATGCAAACATTGCATATTCTCCACAATATGGGTTGCTGCAAATACCTTCCTTTGGACTACAGTTACACCAACAGGCAATATTGAGCTGAGCTATATGTAAACATATAATTAAAAAAACCCCAACCATTCAGAAGTTTACAAGCATTAATCCTCTCATGATGCTAATTCCTTATAAAACATCGTGTCAGACTGGCTTTATTCTTTGTCTTTAAGGATTGCAGTGAGAAATTTGCCAAGTTAGGTACATATTGAATGAGGCAGATCACTGGCTTGATTTTCAGTGCTCAATTCCAGCTGATTGAAATGAAAGGCTTACAAAAATGCTTCTGAAAGTCCCAGTATGCCTGCTTGCATCCTCTGACACTTCTGTCTTTGCAAACATGACCTTTAATGATTGCTGGAGTGTCTAAAACCTTTCCTCAGGTGCTGGTTTGAGGAACGCAGTCAGGATGCCCCACATTCCTCTCTCCCATAACTTGACCAGAACACGGATCTCAATACAAGAATATGGTATGAAAGTCTGCTTAATCTCAGCACCTCACCCACACATGCTATGAGAAAGTCCATTTCTTGAGCATGCCTTCTCACATATTTTTGTGTGCCTGCATGTGTGTGCGTCACAGCTCTTTTTCCTGAAGACTATGAGAAAGGGACAAAGAATAATTTGTATGACACATAATAATCATATTAGTCAACATGTTTCTGAAAGGCATTTAGACACCATAAGAGAAGGCATAGAATAAGAACAGAAGGATGGCTTTAAACTGTACAACAGACTCATGGTATGAATAAAAGAGAGTTCAGTCCTCAAGTAAAGTAAACCTGTGGTAATTTAGATAGAACAGCAAACTTACGGAAAACATCTCAAGGCTAATATATCCAGTTGAGTGCATAATAAAAATAAAGATGGCCCAAAGGTATAATTCTGTCTCTTTATCTTGTTCACTGATGTAGAAAACTTAATACCTCCATGATTCACAAACTTGTTCATAAATTGATCATATTGATAGTTGATTGGTAGCTTGGTCTTACTAACCTAGCAGAAAGCTATCCAAAAAGTCTTATATATTTCTCCTAAACTCTGACTTAAATCTATTCATAAGTAGTGTATATGTATTTATTCTTGTGCGAATACTATTCTTTAGCTTAAATAGGTCTTCTCCTCTATGTTATTTACCCTGCTAATCATGCATGAAGATCAACCAGCTCAGCCTTCATTTTAGAAGGCTAAACAAGGCAAGGCCTCTTGGTCTTCTCTCTTTCAACAGCTCTCTATTTAATTTTGCTTTTCCTTCAGTGCCTATTCCAGTTTTAGTTAATCCCTCCAGAATATGGAAGACCAAAGCATTGTGCAGCACCGCAGAAAAAAGTCTTACCAGTTCTCTGCACAATGTAATTAGTTTCCATTTACCAGAAGTGCCTCCGATGCCACACTTTATGATCACATCACCATTGGAGCATATTTATTTCTGTGACCCTTCTGAAAATTCCTTCATGAAACTTGGCAGATTAACTGAAGCCCAAACCTAACATATCACACTGGGATTCTGTTCTGAGCTGCCTGCTTTACTCACAAACCAAACTGGGCTTTGTATCCCAGTGAGATGGCATTGCCATATTTTCAAGTCAAGTCAAGTCAAGTCAAGTCAAAAAAAAAAGTCGTCAAACAAGCAGGGTAAAAGACAAAATAGATTTTTCCAAGGAACCCATATGCCGGGCTCTGAAAGCTCTGATAATCAGGCACTTACTAACTTTTTGCTCAGAATAGATAGGGAAAACCACATCTTTGTTTAAATACCATAACACACTGTATGAACATTTGTCTTATAATGGCTCTGAACACAAGCTCCCATCATTTCTCAAACTGTTCATTACATTTGCTTAAGACTTTCTTAATTTTTCAGATATTCAAATAACCAATCAATATAACCTCAACTTCAGATCACAAGAAACTAAAAGCTTGAACACTACCTAGCAGACCTAGTCCTTTGAGAAATCTATCTTGCTAATTAGAAATAAATTTGCTTTTAATTTACTGTACTAGAACGAGTCAGGACATATAAGAGTGTATTACAACCCTCAGTACTATCAGCCAGCATTGTTCAGTGTTCAGTCCCAAAAGAACTGAAGGCTTTAAGATGGGAGGATTATTGAAAGAGATTATACATTATATTCCTACATGTTTAATAATTCATCGGAATTAATTCTACATATATTAACAGCTTTCTTCTCCTTTGCAGAGAAGAGTCCCAGAGATCAGTTTATAAGAATATGAAGTGAATCAGATGTCATTACCATATTTTTTAGGTGTGGTTTTTTTTTTTTTTTTAAACACCACCTTCAGAATAGCTGTAAAAAACTGAAAATGCATGGCAAAACAAACAAACAAACAAAAAACAGTGGTAGAGGTTAATAACAGTCTACTTGAGCAAATGAAAAGGCCTTATGTTGGATAAATACTGATTCCTTGGATGTCCGAAGTCCATCTTTAAAAAAAAAAGTCACAAATCATTTTTATTGCTGCCTTCTCCTCCAAGAAAACAAGCTATCAACATAATTCACTCCACAAGAATAGTTTAATACACTTAAAAGATCAAAGCACTACGTTTCTCAGATGGCTGGAACTAAGCCAAAGCAAAGAAAACACAAACTGTGCTTTCGATGTTCAAAAGCACTATTAGATTAGCAGGGCCGATACAGGAAACTAGCCGTGCCGACAGGTTTGCCTTATCTAATATTTCCCAAACTAAGTGCAGTGCTCTTATTCTCTGGTGATTCCTGAACACTGTGCTTAAGCTATTAAAGTAACCTAAAAACTGTTTGGGACAAAGAAGATCTTTAATATTTATGAACAGGCCTGTTCAACACGTTACACGTTGAACAGCTGAAATCAAGAGAGCTCAAGTCATGGGTTCTTCTAGTAATTGCTGCCTTAGTTTGTTCTGTCTCTCTCAAGGCATGACCTCTCTCCAGAGATACTGTCCATCTCTTTCTAGAGATGATCAGCATAGTCCTTCTGCAGTTTACTCACATGTAAGTCACAACACACTTTGTTCACTATGTCACAACTTTAATTTAGATCCCTTCACTCTCTCCCTATCACGTACCTCAGCTGGTAGACCTGGACTCTTCCACCTTGCTCTGAGGTAAGATCCCTTATGATCTGATTCTTCTTGGCCTGGATCAGGAAAAAATCCTATTCACTACTCCTGAAAATAAGACAGGCCTTGCAGATACTGTACTTGAAAAAAACCTTCTCTCTGGAACACAAAGATTTTTAAAGATGCTGAAAGTGTTTCATCAAAATAATGTATTAGTTATTTGCTCAATGAGGATTAAGACAGTAAGTGGCCTATGCAGCTTGGTCTAGAACCTCAGAAATATTTAGAAGATTCAGTGTTTAGCATCCCTAACTGCCACTGAAACAAGGAATGTGTTTAATGATTCAGGCTGTAAGTTCCTATTTAAATATTGTCCTTTCATTGCAAGTGTAGCCGAGATAAAGTTGAAGAATCATAACCCTGCTGCAACAGTTTTTCAGCAATTTGTCAGAAAAACATTTCCAGAAGTTTTGGCTGGCTCTCTTTTCTCCTGGGTTAAGAGGCACTTTTAAGCTTTCTCTCTCTTTCAGTCCTAAGCCTTATGATCTTGTTAGCTCACCTGGATCGAGGTTGACATTTCCCTGTTGTTAGCACTCCCACTACTCTCACGGGGCCTCCCATTTCTCTTGGTGACATCTCACCTTTGAAACTCTTCTGTGTCTTTCCTTTTTTCTTCCTAACAGCTTTTTCCGCAACTCTGACTGATCCTGCTGAATAATATCAAGCAGGTAAAGTAATACTAAATAGCAGTGATACAACAACAGCAACAAAAAGATATTTTAAGGTTTTTTATTTAATGTGCATTGCTTAAAGCAGAGGTGAACACTGTCTTCCTCTAAGTTCTGAGAGTGCAGCTGAGAAAGATGGCAGTGTATCAAATGTAAGAACAGAAAAATGTGTTAAAAGTAGGGTTCCCAATTTTGATATAAACTTAGGATAGAAACACTTATTTCAAACTCCTGGCAGGATTGATCTCACTGTCCTTCTGTCACTTCATTCACTGAGAGTCCACATGTCTATGCCAATTATTCCATTGCTGACTTGCTACATAACCTATTTCTGAATTTGTCTTATTGGTAAATTGAATTAATTTTAATAAAAAGCATCATTAAAAGTAATCATTCTTTGTTGCTAACATAAAAATGTAGATACAGGACATACATACATGGAAACATAGATGTGCATAAAAGTGGTCACCCTTTCCTCTTTCAGAGAAGGACTGGGTTTAGCTGTGGTTTGAATTCAGTCATCCTGACATGCAAACAGCCTGGCCGCTCTCATCCTCCAGTGAAGCCTCTGACCATGGCAGATTGATAGATGGCTGCCTCTGCCTGCCATTTATATAACACTACTCCTGCTGTGTTTTCTTTTCATCCATCTTCCTCCCTCTTTCACAGCCTATTCTTTTTCTGTTTTTTTTTTTCTTCTGTTTTTTTTTTCTCTTTCCCTCCTTCTCAACTATTTCCCCTTCTCACTATTTTTTTCTAGTGTTTGTATGCCTCTGGTTCATTTTCCCCACTAAGGAACAAAAATGCTTTTTGGCATGGGGTCCTCCTGATGACTTCAACAAGCCACACTGGAAACTTTTTTGGAACTTAAAACTGAGTGTTCCTGGTGGAAAAAGCAGCTCAAAAAAAGAAGTACTGGTGTTGCTTCTTCTCTTACTTCTTCACAAAAAGAAGCAGCTCTTATTGTGTCCAGCTGGAATAAAAAGCCACTGCTAAAGGACAATACAGGTGTAAGTTGTGACAATTATTGAGGCAACTAAGACAAAATAAGGCAATGGATTAATGTGAAGAAAGACTGCATAGGATTAAGAAACTTAATGTTCAATATCCACTCTGAAGCAGTTTATACCTTAACAGAGGCAAGTAATTTGCTTAAAAGAAAAGATCTATCATAATTTCAAACACTTGTTCTTATTTTAGGAAGGGTCATTATGACTCTTATTTCTCAGATACTAGATATATTGCAAACATGCTCACATGCACACACAGACACACACACACTGAGGAGCTGTGGAAAGGTGATAAACACTCCCACTCTCAACAACACTCTCTCTTTACCTGAGAAAGTATGAAGTACTCTCCATACACCTTAGGTGAAACTTTAATTTAGCTTGTTAAACACCATTTAACAAGCTTTTATTAGCTGTAAAGTATGTAAAATCAAATAAAGAATATGCAGAAAAATATTGGAAAAAAAATAAAATTAATTATTGGAGCAGGTTATGGAAACATGCCTTGAGCATTTTTCCTGGACACCCAACAGTGAAAGAAATGTGAAAAAAATAGTGAAACCATTTGCTGCCAGCAACGACCACTCCATGACCAAAGATTACAGCTGCGCTTATCATTATGCCCTTAAAACCAATTCTTTTTTCTCCTGATGAGACGTAAAAATGTATGACAGTGCATGAATGTGGAATATTCACAACAATTTCAAGCATGTATTCTTTGTGCTGAAAAATGCAGACCAGTGATGTTAAAAGCTTTGCAATATATGGTTGATAAAGTATTTATACAGTGCATACTTAGAACAGAAATTTTAAGTGTCCCAATCTCATTTTACAAGGAATATAAACCATGGCACAGATCTGATTATCTCATTAAATGCTATATAAGTTCTCTGATCAAATACAGATAAGCAACACATTCTGATTTTGCAATATGTGTTGTTGAGCCACATCATGTAATAATTCTAAAAATATTTGGTTTGAGGAGTAAGCAACAAGTCAGCAAGCCTTTCTGAACTGAGAAAGAGAGGCTAACTTTATCAAAATTTGTTGCTGACAGCTACTCACCATTGCTAAATTAGCTACTAAGGACCCCAACATGTAAAAGGTCCTACTCCATACACCTCAATGGATCTGCCACCAAGAATTCAGGCTTCTTCTCGACTGTAAATGTGGCTCTAGGATTTTCTGAACTTGTTAAATGACTTTGTTCATGGAGCGTAACCTTGGTGTAAACCTTTGGAGCATGATAATTATAGAGATAATATTAAGCTTGACTTGTGACAGAGAGTTATAAAAAAACCTCAGTGAATCTTGCTGTCAGCCACAGCTTCAGCAGTATAATGCTGAATAATACTGCTGGTATGAATGGTATACTGAATGGTATAATGATATACTGAATGAATGGTATACTGAATGGTATGAATGGTAATACTGAATAGTATAATACATAAACATCATAACATTCCCATTGCAATCCTCAGGTCATTTAAGTAGGGGCAGGTAACAAGGCTTTTTTTAAGGGAAAATGCTGTTTTTTTCTGCCATCATGAACTAAATACCTGGTGAAAATGAATATCTGTAAAATAATCAACAAAATATAACAAGAAAAGTAAACAGTTAAAAATACTTCTGTATTTTCTGAAGTGTTCAGAAAAATGTGTGTTTCTTTTTAGACATGTCAGATGTAAAAAATATTTTATATAACAAAATTTTTCAGATTTCAGCCACATATAAGGGGAGAAGGGGAGAAAGGGAGGAGGGGAGAGAGGGCGGGAGGGGAAGGAAGAGGGAGAGGTGGAGAGACAGGGGAGAGAATCTTTGCATCTAGATCAGCTCCGGAAGTAAAATGTTTTAATTCTGATTTTTGAAATAGGAGGAGTTTGACAGGGAACGGAAGCATCCTTTCCTCGAAATTTGCAGGATAAACTAATTAGCTAGAGGTAGGAAATCAGGAAACATAAGTATATGTCCCACTGGCACAAAGGTTTCTTGTTACTACATTAGAGAATGTGAAAACAGGATCTCTGTAACGCTACTATGTTTAACAAGACTCATGGATCATCTGTGATGAAATGCAGGTCACATAAAATAACACCTGTAATGCTGCCAACTGCAGTGAGGCTCAAGCATGATAGCGTTTAAATGCTGGTCACATAAAATAACCTCTGGATTCTAAAAAAACCACAGAATACATTTGCATTTCAAGTGCACACAAACAAATACATACACATATTCAGATTATAACTGCTGGAGATTAACGAGTAGGAAACTTATGTTTTCTAACAAGGCTTAGAAGGTTGCGAAGTAGGCATAAATGTGAACAGAAATGTCTCACAAAATCAGGGCCTTTACTAACACATAGGAACGGTGACGTTGCTCTTCACGTGCAGGAGTGCTGCTGGAGAAAGCTCTGTAGTTCATCCCTCAGCACTAGTAATTAAAGATATTCCCACACTTCAACAGCACATGTTCTCTAAACATCACACTATCTTTACTGAACATTTGGGGGATTTATAAGAAAATAAATGAGGACTATTTCCCTCCCCTCTTTCTTTCAATCACTTGCAGTGCTGTCAGTAAGTAAAAATAAGCTGGGCGGAGCACTGCTGCATGACCTGAAGTTGCCGAGGGAGGGCGAGGCAGGGGAATAACTGCTTCCTGTGGCACACACAAAGCAGAGTTGGGTGTCAAAAATATAGATCCTCACATCAGCTGCTGCTGTCTTTGGAACCAAAAGCTGAGAAAGACCCATTCATTCACATGGATGGGCTGAGAATGAAACATTATCAACTTCTGTTAGTGCTGTTTTCAGAATAGTCACTCGTGGTGTATCATAAAAAAATGACAGTTTCAGAAATAGAATACAATAAAATAAATAAAATGAAATCTCCATTACATTTCTTGCATTTTAAAAAATATTCTGCTTCAAAGTCCTGACAGCTTAAGCTACTTTTTCTAACATTTAGAACACCAGGTGCCACACCAAGATGTCAGCAAGTTTGTAAAATCCTGTTTGTCTATAATGAAAACATCCCTTTTGTGTCCGTTTAAGAGCTAAAGGTGCTTTTTCTTTTTCCTGATAAAGTCATGCTCCCATACTGAATACACAAATCCTGCAGTCTTTCTCAGTCCAATAGTGGAAGCCTGTCTAGCTGAACCTTACCTGATGCTTCTCATTTACTTTTTACATGTACACTAAACCACTGATGTCTTTTCTTCTCTATTCTTACTTCTCCTTTCCTGACCTACTTTTTAAACATGAGGCTTTGGGAATACTGTTACACTTACATTTGCTTAGCGGATGTCTGGACTTCTGCTAAAGTGATCCGTTCATTCCTACTATGGCATATGTGCCTGTTTTCAGAGGAATAATAAACTAGCATGTTAGATTATTCACTGCCAGCACGAAAAAGCTAACCTTAAATATTTCAGGACAATGCCACAAATGAATGCAGTTGTTGAAGGTTTCTTAAAAGAGCTGACTTTTTCAGAAGATGAATTTTGTCTTAGAAGTTGAGCAGGTTTGCTAGGAGTACTAGCAAGCATATTGACAAAATATACAATTTTGTCAGCTGTCATCAATTTAGTCCTTTGACCTTTGAAATCCAGTGAGAAACCTAGTGAAATGCACTACATTACTGAATTTATTTGAATCAGAAATACAATACAAATAACCTGTCAACTAATTTGGCTTCCAGTCCTAGCTTGAACTTGAATTTCCACAGCCATTTGGTACTGGCACTTTGGGTACTACAATGATAGATGTTAAAAAAAATCTCTCTCTCTTTACCTGTTAACAGGCTTAGAAGTTGAAGACGTGGTTTTGTAAAAGCACAAATATTCTACTTCTTTACTCTCATCTTTTCTTAAGGTCTGTCTAGTTCTCAGCCCAGCTGTTGAAGGAACTGAGCAAAATCTTCTTGGGACTCACTTCAGTCACTTAGAGAAGAAAGCCTTCAACAATCCCACTGCTGAGGTATAACTTGTAGATGAAGTGGTTAACATATGTATCATCTCTTTAAAGAAAGTATGAAACTGTAAATTAACACTAAAAACAAGACTAACTAATAATTAAAACTGAAATTTTATGCTCCAAGGACTACTCCCTGCAAAGACTTGTGCAGGTGCTTTGCTTTGCACATGAAATAGACTCATTAAAATTAATGGGACAATTCACTGGATGTCAGTGTGTACAGATTTAAATCAAAATGATTGGAATCACCAAATTTAATCAGGAGTTAAATCAGTAAGCAGAAGAGCTTGACTTAAATCTTTGAGTTTAATCTTGATTTTCATTTGTAGGGTTTTTTCTTTAAAGGAAAGTTGAGTCTTTTTGGCTGGTATAATTTTTCATCTCTTTTTGCAAACAAGGAGCATTAGACACAATATAACCATAAGCAGTGAGCAATATAATTGTGTAATTTAGTACAAATTTATTCAAATTCTTAGTGTTTACTTATTATTAAGTATGAAAATAGTGAATAGAGTATTTCTTACTAACTGGATAATGGTTAAATCTTATTCTTTTACTTGGGTCTATGCATATGGATAGCAAATTCTATCTCAGTTTAAGTAAACAAAAAAAAAAGTTAAACTACTTTAGACAGGGACTAATCTCACTTAACTTCATCCTTGTAAAAGTTAAGCACCTAGTCTCAGCCAGTAACTGAGGCTCTGTTTGTATTCAGTAGAGATAAGAGGCAACTTCGGTGAGTGATTTCTCTTTCTAATGAAGAGATGATTTGCCATCTGTAATGGCTATCTTCTCCCACTGACTAAAAAGGGAAGGGAAACTTTTTGCTTGGAATTCAACAGCTAATGTTAGGTGTAATGATTCTCACTCATATTATTTAATCTAAACACTTAAGCACACTAGAGATTTAAAAGAAAAAAACCCAAAACCTACCAAAACGTATACTATTAAATAAATAAAATATTTTCAAATGCAAAGGTCATACTGTCTATATCTTGAAATTTAAATAGATTAATTTTGGTTAGCCCAGTCTTTAAAATTTTAGAACTAGTAAGCAGTACCCTCTCTCATATTGTATTTTAACCATAGACTGTAAACTAAACATAAGACCAACTTTCAGGCTTTTCTAATTTCAAATTGTTTCTTAACTTTTAGGGAACAAATAACTGAATAGAACTCACTGAATAAACTGAAATGAAATACTTCCCATGAAGGTTTTTAGGATATTTCTATCAGAAGCTGATTTTGCACTTCAGCAAACTTATGTTTCAGGTGATTGGCCAGTGATTTCCAGTGGTTCACTCAGATGCCTTTCTAAAAAGTGTCTACCTCAAACACAGTATGCTTAAATATGTTTTTGTTGTTGTTTTTCTTATTTCTTTTTTTTGTGTATGTGCTGGGAATTAGCTCTAGGCAAAACAAATGTTCAGAAAGTACTCATGCATAGGACCATATCAGCTCATTATAATTTTATGGTTTGTCATTATAAGAATGTAAGCCAGAGTTAAAATAAGCATTTTTGCAACCTTCACTCTACAATGTTTCATCTAGAGAACACATATTTCTTCAAATTCTTACATGTTTCTCGGGGACAAAAGTATTAAGAGACAAACAAAACCAACAACAAATAATTAGTAGATTTCTTGTAGAATAGCCAAAGAAAGAAAAAACCTAAACTATGTCTTTCACCTCTATTTCAGAACTTTAAAATGAACAATTAAAGCAGTGTTTGTTAGTAATTGCTTATTACATTTCCTATTCCTATGCCTGATGAAAACACTATAGGAAAAAAAAAAAAAAGAGATTGAGAATTCTGCCTGCTGGTACTTCTATTAAGTAGAAAATCACATCTCCCCTGCCCCTGAGGTGTTCTGCTAACAATGTGCTGCTATAGACAATAAAGTGCTGTTTGGATGCTTGTTCTTTTCACAGCAAATTTACAGCTAAAAGCAAAACCAGACTTATTAAAAGCACACACCACCACCACCACTCACCCGAGACCTCTCTGTCTATAACTGAGTTGTGCAAACACAGATATTTAAAAGCTTACAATCTCAGAGGAAACCATTTTTGTAAACCAAATTAATAAAATGAAGCTTTATGGCTGAAATATTCAAGGTTCTTAGAGACCCTCTACTCATAGATAAAAATAAAAAAAGAAGAATGTATCTTTCTTTATGAAAAAGATGAAAAGAAACATCCTACTTGAGCAGGATAGGGCTATGATAACACGTTTAGGGTAAAGCAAAATTGATGCACAGTACCTGAAATTGCGAATAATTCAGTTGAGAAGCTACTGGAGAAGTTATTTATTGTCAGCTCTATCTAGACAACACATGAAGAAGGATTCCTATCATAAAATTAATGTGTCACAACACCAGTTAGAAAATAACCTCTTTCTTGGCTTTGAGGTAGTCCATTTTGATCTATTATCCTGTTGTAGACACTGTGATAACACTAGAAAATGAAAATATAACAACAAGCATAACAACCTTGGATTATCCTTGGTGCCGTTCTCTGAACTTTTTCTAGTTCTACTACACCCTTTTGGAGACAGGAAGACCAGGACAGCACACAATATTCAATGTACAAGTATCTTATGTAACATTACAATCGCACAGTGATGCTGTCATGTTTAGTTTTTTGTTACTTTCCTAATAAGCCCTACATTTTTATTTGGTTTTGGACCACTCCTGTACATTTATCTGAAGCTTTCATAGAACTATCCACCATAACCCTTAGATCTTGCTCTTCAGCAGTAATGGTCAACAGTTCAAAGTCTATAATTATATTTGTGAATTTAGCATTGTTTTTTTCACGCATAAGCATCACTTTACATTTATTTGTACTGAATTTAATCTACATCTATGGTCTCTGCATGATCAGAGATATCAAGCCTATAGTTCCCTACACGTACCCAAGAGCCTGTTATAAAAAACAGCACTACATTTGCTTCCCTCCAGTCCTCAGAGTCCAAGGCAGTTTTAAGCAAGAGGTTAGGTACTCTCCTTGTACTCACCCATGAGTTCTGTGAGAACTCTTTGCTGAACACTCTCTCATGCTTGAGACTTGCTACTTTTTGTCAATTTGTTCCATAACATCTTCTACAGTCTTTTTATTTTCAACAGATTCTCTACCATGCCCTCCACAAAGAAATACACAAGATTTCATTCTTCTTCAGTCACAAGATTTTCATCATGAAAATCTCTACAGACCCTTTTTTTACAGTGAACATCAACACAAAGACGTCATTTAGCATTTCTGTTATGGTCTTATCTTCATCTCTTCCTCTATTGTAATTCTACTGGATCTGCAGGCACTCTTGCAGACTTGTTGCTTTTAGTGTGCTTGAGGAAAGCTTCACTATAATTTAGATTTCCTTTACTAATTGCTCCCCCAAAATTATGGGAAACAATGTCTACCAGAAACTAATGAACCAATGTTTTCAGGAAGACCAATAGAAAAAGCTTGTGAATGATTCACTACAGCATAAACAGGAGTAATTTGACCTGACCAGAAATATGTCAGAGTTAAAATTCTAAGCATAAGTTAGTCACCTAGACTTCTGCTAGAATCAGTGTGCGTGGCAAGGGAAACTCCAAAAAGTTTATCCCAGCTTTCGAATCTTTGCCAGCACACTGGCAAGTCATTTTCCCTAGCAAACAAAAGACTCAGGACTCCCTAAGATTACCAGGAACTTCTTTCCCATGCAAATCTAAAGCCCTCTCTGCTGCTGTTACAGAGCCATGCCTATTCCTTTCCTTTTCTTTTTTTTTTCCCCTAAATAATTTATTCTTTGGAGGGAGCAAATAGCAAACTGTTTGTCCTTCACAGGGACTGTCATCTTTGACAATTCAACCAAATTAGAGGATGTGAACAATTAGTACCAGGTACGTGCAAAGGCGTGGATGTGGTTTCAGGTGCTGAAGGTGACACCTCCATTAGGAAAGCATGCCTGGAAGCTGCAGGCTGGGTTCACCAAGTACCAGGTCTGCCTGTCTGTCACTAGCTGGTGACTCATCCCATCCTAATGCAAGTATCTGAAGTCAGGGAGGGCTCACTCTCTCCCCATTAGCTTAAGACAGAGCCTCCCTCATTAGTATAAACTTAAGCTGTGGTCAAATAAACACAGTAACCACTTTGCATTTTACTGTGATTATTTCAAGAAACAGTCTCCACCAAGAGAAGCAACACAAATTTAAAAAAAATGTCATCCAAAAGGTGAATGTTTGAAATGTTGAAAGTTAATAAGAACATCCTAAATGCAACTTAAAAAAAAAAATAGCAGAAGGAGAAATAGATCTATACCAGAATTATAAACATGAAAATACTTGGGCATAGAAAGAGTAAAACAAAACCAAACCACATGGAGGGAAATAATGCATCTTTTAGGTTTTCTAATCAACTCTAATTATCAACAATAATTAATCCCTATTCAGAGGCAGAAAACTAAGACCAGCCTTGGTGACGGGAACTGGAAATGCTATTACCTGGCATCTGCAGTAATGCCAATCCTGAATCAAATACGCTAACTCCAGGGCTGACACGAGAGCCTGCTTGGTCTTGAGTTCTCCAGTTTAAGACTTCACCACAACTCTGAGCAAAGGATCCAGCCAAAGTGCCCAAGAGACATTTGTTCTCTTTTCAGGAAAAAAACGATGTTTAAAATGTGCAACTTGGAGTTCCCTTGGCAACAGCTCTGAGACCTTCACAACGTTCCCTGGCACCTGTCCACTGCACACTGCTTTTAGCAACAGCAAGGCAGAGAAATCATCTCGTTCTATTTTGTCTATTTTCTTTACAGTGGAATTGCATCTTCCAATGACAGTAAGAGAACTAAATACCAATATACATTTTATTAAAATGCACATATTTTAAAAAATAAAAGTAAAGGGAAATAGTTTATAAGCCATTAATATTGCAGATTCCTGGGCACCAAAGTGAAAGAAACATGTTGGGTAACTAAATTTAATTACCTAAGATGACGAACATTGCCAGGCCTTTTCCTAAATTACTATTTGCAGCCACCCTGACTCAGCACTATGGACATCTAAAGGTCTGATCTTCATGGCATATGCGGGACTCAAGCATCAAAAACTAGGGTACCCATTTCCCTGTCTTGGAGCCACACACTCTACTCTTCAGTTTGAAACGCAAGTGCAACAATAAGACCACCGTGCTTGATACGAAAATAAATAAACTGCATAACACAAGACAAAGTTTCTGAGTTGTTACTCCTACGTGCTGCCAAGGTTAACATCTGAATGGATTGTGTGCCATGTACATCTCAGCATGGGTACAGTATTTTTATAATACAAAAGTGATGTTTACATAAATGTGCCATCCTCATTCCTTTTCTCCCAGGCTCTGCTTTTTTCAGTTTGGGTACTGCAATCCAACCTATTAAAAAATCTGCTTTCAGGAATATTACTTTGAGATTTATCAAGTAAAAGCATGGCCCAGGGTATTTTTAAAAATGTGAAAAAATATAATTGCCTTTAGAACAAGGTTCTAAAACCAGTCACATTTTTAAGGTCCAAATTTTATTAAACTTGAATTTAAGATCTAGAATCACCATTTTGATGCCTTGTGGTAAGCTCTGATTTCACTTACACATCAGTTTTAAAGTATTTTGTTCAAGATTCTATGCTGTCTTCTTCATTTGTAGGTGTATCCTCCAAAAGGCTAGAAATTCTGTTTCTGGCACTAATTTGAATACTTTCACACTACTATATAAACTGTATTAAGGATGGAAACCTATTTGATGTCCAAAAATGCTTGTGAGCCAGGTGTATTAAATTAATGATAGAGATTATTTTGTAAAAAAATTGTATAATAATAATAATAATAATAGATAGATAGATAGATAGATAGGAAAACATTAGCATCTGAATGACTTTTCCCATGTATGGGTTAATGGTGCAAGTGAGCTGAATGTCTACCCAGAAAATAAATTCTGAGCATGAAGATTTTTGTCTTCGGTCGTGGAACGTGATAGCTTTAATCTAGCCAGCCTGGTTGCCAAAGTCAAGGTAACTACAGACGTGTGCTTGGGATCGATGTGTTCTTGGGTCAGAAAGCATTTGCTACACTTGCATTTCTGCTGGCATGGGAGCTAGTGAGATTAAATTAAAGTTGTGCATGCCCATGCATAGGGCAGTCATCTTACTCTTCTTCATGGACATATCCAAAGCCTAATGCACAGGGTTTAGGTGATGTGTAACGTTAGGTGATTCATTTTAGCCACAAGTAAAAAACATTGCAGGAAGGATTCAAATGCAAAAGATAAGTAGAAGATACTTAACAAAGTATGTTAGAAAAATGTTGTGGAACTTACTATTTGCAAAGCAATGCAAAATACTCAGAGGAAATATTTATAGATGTTTGAGGTTATTAATCATAGCATACTTCACTTCCTTAGGGGACAGAGTACATATTAACAAAATTCTTTTTTTATTAAATCAGAAGACAGATTTTGAACAGAACGTGCACATCATGAGGGAGTCTATGTTGACAATGTGCTAAGAACAATGGCCAGCAGGTCAGGCGCTTAGCCTCTTCTGCCACGATGCAAAGCATCAACTATCAAAATATTTAACAAGGTTGCAGTTTTATGAAGAATAGGTTCTTGCTTACAATGCAAAGTAAGTGGTAGCAAAAACTATAGCATATTGCAAACAACAAACACCACATAAAAGACTTAAAAATACAGCTACCTCATGGTCTCCAACACTGCACACAAAACCACAAATTATATAAAAATCACATGTATTTTAAAAATAAAGGAATAAAAAGAAAGAGGACCAATCAACAAATTATTTTTCTGATAACAGAATACAAAGCTCACATTCAGACTTCATCATCTGAAGCATTAAGCTTTAATCAGGAAAGTAAATAATGTTCATATGACATCTCCACCTCAGGATGAGACTGCAGATATCCAAGGGTGGCAATGAGACAAGAAATTATTTTTTTTCCCTAAGATTGGAAAGTGTCAGGAAGTTGTTCTGAGCAGACTGTTCAATTCTGTAACTCTGACATTGCCCCTTTTGCAACAGGCTCCTCATCAGGCTGAGCAATCACGACAGCTTAAATCAGGAGTTCACATTCCTTTTAACAAGCATCTACATGCAAGATAATGTGGTTTTAACCATCTTGTGCTAGCAAATGGAACTGACATGGGGATGACTAGCATTCAGAAAACAGTGTCCATCACTAGGTACCCCTGCCTCCAGCACTGAACTTGGGGAAAAGGAAAGCAACAGCTTTGGTTTCACAACCAACCGTTCTAGAAAAGCCAAAGGGTAAGATCTCTACCTGAGTAAAGATGCTTTAAATCAGGTAAAATTTTGGAAATTTTGTATTTTATTTGGTGTTGTGAAGGAAACACAGAGAAGCTTCTCTATAACCCTAACATTCACATACAAGAACCCAATAAACATTTAAGCAGTCTTTAAAAAGTACAGAAAAATATTTTTGTACTTTCACTAATTTCCTCTTCCAAACCCTTCTCCTCTACTTTGCTTTTCTTCCCTAGATTAATTTTGCCAAGTGTCTTTGCTGTCTTAATAAATTTTTTAAATGCTGCCTTGATCTTCCCCATTATTCACCTGTTATGACACAGAGCAGATCTGATGCTGAAGAAGGACTATACCTTACTAATTTATTTTTAGTGGCTTGCATTATTCCTTCCTACAGAGGATTAAGTATAATAGAGTACTTTCTAAATCATGTATCTTGCCTTGGAGGTAAAGAGCCAAAGAAATGTATAGCAATAAATCAGTAAATCAATATAGGGTAATTTCAGTGTCCAAAAATGCTTCTCTAAGTAGCAATTTGCCGATAGGAATATCTGTTCTTTAACTCTTCAATCTCGTTCCACTGAAATTAACGACAAAACTCTTGGGTAATTCTGGAGTGCCAAATTTATCTAAAAAGCTGCTCCATAAAACAGGTTAATATGGCAGTATTTTAATTCCCTGATACAGAAAATATTGCTTATACTGATAGGAGTAATAATTTTCCTTAAAATTAAAAGGCAAAACCAATGAGAGATTAAACCACATTTCCTCCACATTGCCTTTAATAAAGTTGCTTGGGAATAATCATGACCAAATTTTGCATCATCAGAAGAAATTCATGTATCAATTCACCTTGTCCTTGAATCACAGGCTTTTGAGAGAGGAATCCCAACATCAGGTGGGAAACCAGAAGAGCATGAAACAACAGCGATCTCATCATCCCCAACAGCTCCACATGGGGAACATTTTCCTTGTGAGGAAAAAGAAAGTTTTGAAGTGTAAAATTGCTAAAAAAGTAATAAATAAATTAATTAAAACCGTTTTGATGAGCCTCATGTTAAGTCACACCTTAGTACCACAGGCCAGTGAAATGGAGCTGCAGGCAAGCTGCAGGCTCAGAGCTACATTTAGCTCCAAGGTTGCAGGTTCTTTACTCTTGATCAGGACTGAACAGGAGATGAACATGATAGAACCAACCAAGGATGTGAAAGACCTATGCTGCTCTCCCCGTAGCAGGTTATCTGGTATTAAACCTCTTGTTTCTGATCTTTCCAACTTGAAAAAACAAAGGTGTAACACCAGGGCTCCTGACAATTAAAAAACCCTATACTTGGAAACATTCATTGTCATTCCACTTTAAAATAAATCAAAATAAAATAAACCAAGACAAAACAGTTTTTGAAATAGCCACCTTCTCTGACGGATTCATTGTCTAGCTTGCAAGCTCTTCAAGGTAAATACTACATCTCACATGTAGTATTTGGCTGAAGTAGCAAGATTGTCAGCTCATTTGAAGCCTCTGTATGTATTAATTTACATATTAAAATAACAGAAATGCATAAGATCTCCTGTGATTGTAAGAGTTTGGAGAATAAGATTGTCAATTTTAATGTTTTATAACTGTTCTCTTTCAAATATTTATCTGCTCTTCTATAACATGGCCCATTTTTTGTTCTTATTTCTTTCTTTTTCCATTTCTTATTTCTCTCTGGTATCATTCCTTATCTGTTCTTGCAGTTGCTTTTAGAAATGGAACCTAGAGAAAACTCCTGCTGAAAGATAACAGCTCTGTTTGCAGATTAAATAGTCCATGAGGAGATTTAGTACATGCAGGGGAGCCGATTCTGCTCGGTGCTAAGCACCATCAGTCACACTCTGAGCATCAACAATCACAGCCAGCTTCAGCTGGCTTAAAAGTGGCAGTGTTTTACTGGATTCGACCCTCTCAAAGAATAGAGAAATAAAAGCAAAAAGAAAAATAAAGCCCCAGCTTAAACATGAGTGAAGGAAAATGTTGCAATCTAGATGTAATGTAATGTAATTGTGATGAGAATTTTTTGTACATCCTAAAGCCAGAATTATCAATACCCTTTTAAATCAAGCATCAGATATTAAATACTATAGATACTGAAAACCTCACTCTTGTACAGCTGACCTATTCTGCCAGCCTCTAGAACAGCACAAAAATCTGAAGACAGCTTAAGAGAGTTCCTGAAACTTAAGATAAATATATGTCATAATACAGTGACAGGCAATCATTAAGGAAATATTTTGTATGCTATAATACTCTTCTCAAAGCCAAAGAAATTAATCACAGCCTCTGTTTAAAAAAATGCTGAAATTTTGAAGAAAAAAAAAAAATTACTGGATTTTCTGTGATTCAGCCTCCCAAAATGTTCCCTAGTCTCTGAGAATTACATACAGCCTGAGGCACTAATCTAACATTTCCCTATGGGGTATCCTACTTAGAATTACCTAAGACAAAAAAACCAAATGAGAATGGTTTTCTAACTAAGTTTTGGAAAATCAGGAATATTGAATTACATGCATTAAGTTTGGTTAATGCATGTAAGGTTAATGCATAAAGGTGAACCAGCCCCAAGAAATCATCTTTTCTCCACCTTCTTAACACTCTGTGAGTATTTGCGCATGTCTAAAGCTAAGACATACAGGTGCTCAGACGTTACAGTGGTGGGAGAGCCGAAAATAGTAATAAGTCTGAGTCACTGATATAAGCACTTCACAGTTTCTAGTGTTTTTATCTTCACAGTATTCATCTAGTCTCCTGACCACAGAGGAGAACAAAAAGAGCTGGAGATTCATTTCACTTAACTTCAGCAACTCAAAGTTACTAGTTACATCTGAATTAGATGCCTCAGCTCCTACAACGTTGAAAGACAACACACCAGCGCATCCAGAAGTTCACTTGTCCCAGCTTTTCACACACCTATCTTAGACTGGGCTGAATCAAACCTGGCAGTACTTACCTCTCCCCACTGGTTACAAGGGGATCCTAGATAATTCGCCGATTAGACTCAGGCTAACCCAGCTCCATAGGCAGCTACAGTTCATGAAACGATTTCCAAAAAGTAAGTCAGACTCATACCTAGCAATAAATTTATGCACCCCAGTTATACAGACTTTCTGATCTTGACCACAGTAATCTGGTAAACATCATACAGGAAAAAAGCAACAGAGCAAATCTCACAGTTATGCCAAGTCCCTTAATTAAGGGAGCATCATGCTGAATACATCCTCCACTGAAAACGCTGTTATAAATGTCATATGTGCAAGTGAATGCAGTCTGTCTGTCAGCCGTGTTTTTTACTGTGTTTCAGGGCAAAGCACAGGCAATCAAACAATACCAAGGGGAGAAGTGCAAGTTCTGGTTTTCAGTCTGCAGTGCCTTCCAAGAGGGACTGAGCGCCTCACCATTCCTGCTGAACACATGCTGCAAGAAGGAGGCAGAATTCCTTTCATCAAATTTTCAGGGAAATAAGAAAAGGGGGTGGGGTGGGGAGGGTAGAAGGAAGGAAAAAAGACAGAGATGACTAAAGAAGTAATTTCATTGTGCACAGTGTGTCTGACTGTTGATGAATAAAACAAAGACAATTTGATTCATTAAATGGAGACTGCCAGTTTGTAAATATAGCCTGCAGGCTATTGATTTAACTAAGTAAATTCCATCTATACTGGGATATTGTAGGGATGCACTAAGCTTTTTATATCACTCCAAGCAATTTGGCATATTTCTCTGTGTTGTACTTTTAGCTCTCATTAACAAATGTTTATTTAATTTAATAGCACTTGTAGTGGGAGCATTGAATGTGTTCAAATTCTTGTAACCTCTATTAATAGGCTTCCAGCTCAGGGATACAAGACTCAGTTCCGATAAGCAAAAAAGGTGGTCAGATGCCTTTAGCAAGGAGCAAGCCTGACAATGCTGGTCTTCATGTTTTGCCGTGGCAAGACTATAATTGGAAACAATTTCTCGAAGCTAAGCTTAGATAGATCCCAAATCTATCAAAACATTCAATGGACTTGAGAACTGCAAGGTATTGGTTACCAGAGCCTAAAATTAAAATGTCATGGTGTCCCAGCTTGGAACTAGCAGAAATTCAGTGCCTGAAACTGCATTTTAGATACTCATTTCCCCACAGAAGAGAGAAAGCCTGTAAGCAGAACAACGCCAACACTTTTTTGGTTCCATCTAAATTAAGTATGAAATTTGGAAGAGCTGCTCTATTGCAGTCTTACAAATAGAGAAAAAGGGAACAAGCCAGGAGGAAAGAGAGGTTTCTTTTAGTCCAGCTATTATCATTTTGGAGACCAATTCATACCAAGTCATGCTCCATTGAGTGCCTCACTTTCTCTATTTGGAAAAGCGTGTATTTCCATGGAGCTGTTTTCCTGCTTTTCATTCTATTCCCAGAGATTGCTCAGCATTATAGTATGCCCTAGGAAAGTACACCTTACTTCTTGTTCCACAGAAATTCTCATTCATCATCTCTTATTAAGTCTCAAGGTAAAAAATTTCATCTGTTTACTTCAATTGCTGAAACAAAGCAATCCATCACAGTCCATTCATTCTGCATGAATTACTGGCATCAGGCGTAACAGATTTACTGTGGTCCCTGCCCTACAGATCAAAAGGTAAAATCTCGAACAAATGTAAAAATTACTGAAAAATTCCAATGTAGAAATGATTTAATGTAAATTTTCTTCTGCTTGCTAAATGTAAACTGACTTTCCCTGGTATTAGACTTTTCTTTTTTGTTGTTTTTCTTTTTTTGTTTTCTTTTCCTTTTTCTTTCTTTTTTTCCCCAGGGGCTTGAATGCATTCATAATGAACCACTATGGAAAAAAAAAGATTCAATGATGGTTAAAATCAGTACGCCTTATAGCACAGAAAAAAAATATCTCACTGTAGTGTACCAGGAGAATGAGAAAAACAACAGGAATTTTGATACTGTAGAACTGGAATTTTGCAGCTTCCCTAAAGATTTTGCTTATGTGCCATGAAGAAAGAATAGAAAACTACAAATCATACAGACATGAAACAAATATTCTCAATTTTAGGAAAATGGAAGCGATACTTATGCGAATAACAATCTCCTAAACCCATATGACACTTTGAAAGCAATGGACAATGGAATGGAATGAACCATGTTTAGGCATATGCTATGATTAGGGATAAATGACAAAATCACATATATTGGTGCTTTGTTTTCTTCCCAAATGATGAGCCAACTTCGTTTCTTGCCAGCTGGTCTACGACAGGGCAATCTGAGCAATCAGCTGGCAGGAAACTCTAAGCCAAACATGATAGTGATCTTTGCTTCTACAGTGACAAACTTTAAAATGCCATCTCAACTTCCATGTGCTATTTCTTACAGCCAAGAAATCTAATGATCTCCTTCCATAACAAGACTGCTATAGCTACAGACAGAAAAAGAGTTTATCACAACTGAATAAAGCTCAGCTGTGCAGAAGACAATTTTCAGACCAGAACAAGCTCCTGTGGGAGCTAAAAACCTCACCATCTTGTTTTTTTCCAAGTGCGATAGGCACTCCTTTGATTTTGATAACACAGTATTTTATAGCATATATATGGTCTACACATAAGTCACAAAACCTTAAAAGTACAACAATGTTGTATAAACAATCTCCCACCCGGAGAAAGGAGAAAAAGAATGAGCTGCATATGACAAACATTAGTCAAGCTGCTTTGCATGTTTCTGCAAGGCAGTGAGAAACTCCCTGATAATGGGAGTAGTAAGAATATAAACAGAACAGATGTGGAGCAAGCAGACAAGGGAAGAGGATAAATTATTTAAAAGAAAATGTGGCAAACAATCCTATCTTTATAAAGGATTAATAGTGCTCATTACATAGGTACCTGCAAATAGTTTGCATAGAAAGTGATATATATATATTACAGAACTGATAAACAGAGTTCACAGTCATTTCTGAAAGGAAATAAGGTAATGCAAGCTATTCAAATTCAAATGAAAGATTTGTAAAAAGCCAAAACATCAGCTTTTGGTGTCGGGTAAATGAAAGTAGCCCCAGCAGTCACAGGAAGGTGACCCCCATTTAAACAAGATGAAAACTGCACTGTTGTAGTCAGTTGATTTGGACTTATTAAGAGAGCACTTGCCAGCTCATCAAAGTGTGGTCTTATTCCTGTTAAGCTCCTTCTCATCCAGAATCTTTCCTCTTGATTATTAACATCTTTATTCAGGTACAAATGCACTGCTGCTAAACCTACCGCAAGTCACCTGCTATAAATCTGTTTGGAAGTTTGATCGCACGGTCAGGGGACTTTGACAGCGTGTTTATGCATTAAACATACACATCACACTGACATATAAATTTCTTTTGCCTCCGGGTCTCCCCATGCATTTTATCCTTCTATGTCTCTCTGGACTATGGCGCTCTGAAACCAGAACTGGTTTGGTATTTGTGTCTGACACAGTGCCAGAGTTTAACAAATAAGAATTAGTAACAATATTCCAGAGGGTGTTGTGCAGCACCAGAGGAAGGTGAGGTCACACGTCAGTGGTGTCTGCCCACTGCCAGCGGGCTTTAAAGGGTTGCGAGGAGAACCCCTGCAGAATACTGAGCAGGGGAACCCCTGCAGAGTCATTCATCCGAACCCTGCATCCCACTACCAGAAATAACATCTGGGGGAGTCAGGTCGGGGAAAGCAAAAAAGGCAAGGAAAAATAAAATAAGCAATAAACTAGACACATATCTACAGCTAAACTGCTTGAAAGTGAAAACTCAGCAGGGAGGTAAATGTTGCTACACAACTCTGAGACCACATAGGACACAGACAGTCTTGAAGACCCTTCAATTTCCATGCAGTTTAATTGTGACTTCTTTCCTCCTTCAGGTATTAAATCAGTGAGAACCATATAAGTTAAAGTGGCTTGTTGTGGGTTCTATCTCCCACAATCAGCACCTAGTTTCATTTTTTCATGAATGCTGCCTCTGTTATTGCAAGTGTTAGTTCTCCACTCCTGTATAACTGGATTGCAGAAGATGATGTGTGGGAATTTTTAGACGGAAAAGTCTGTTGAATTTGAATGAGACAGCTCCACTCTCGCATTTCAAATCATGCCAAAGGGTAGATGCAGAGGCTGTAAATGACATGCAACTAGGGGCTCAACAAGGCATCCATAAAACAGATTGAAATGCAAACTGAGTGGTCCAAATAAAAATGGCTGAATCTTGCCTTTTATTTTATAATTAAAAATCCACTGCATGAATGCCTTATAATAAGTTAAAAGGGGTAAATGAATGATCTTGACAATATTTGCAGAACAAAGAGGAACATTACATTTTTCTGCTACTGAAAGGGATGTGGTGAAAGTCAATCAGAACCAAGATGCAGCCTTTTTTCCTCTTATACTTTTATTAATTCAATTACTGAATTCTTTGAGACTTTCCTTCCCCACTGTTTTAACCCTACCCCCAGAATGAAAAGTTTCACCTTGACACTACCTTTTAAACCAAAAACATTTCTGCATTCATGACTGGTGTGGAATTAGCAGCCACAGAGAACGGCATTCACTCCCAGGTCATTGCACGGGAAGAAGATGGACAGCAGAAAATTGCTTTGCAGAGGTCCTCCCGGCCCAGGTGTGAAGATGATAATTTTAATGCCTATTTGGGTGCATGGTGCTGTGACAGCCAGTGAGTATGCTGGTTGCTATTTACACATTCAAATAATAGTTACAGTACTTTGTTTTATGTTGGCAACTATCCAGGACCATCACACTTGCTACCAACTTAAGTGAAGCATAAGATCAAACTGTATTGGGTTAACTTCACATTTCATTTGTACTCAGCACTTCTTGGTATTTTCAGTGTTTGGTAATATCTATGTGCAGTTATCCCACCAGACCTTTTATTGTCACAGGAAAAAATTATACAACTCAAAATGACCTGCCATTACTTGAAAAAGTTTTAGACCAGAGTAGTTTTTCACATCACTTCTGGTGATTCTAGAAGGGTGAATATTTCCTGCGCTAAGTCCTAGAAAGGTACAAGGGAACACTGTGCTGAAGGAAAAAAAGTAGCTCCTTATTAAGGCAGCTATTCACCTTAAGAGTTGCATCCACAGTATGCGTCCAAGCCATGTGCACACATTTCCAAGCTTTCTTCCCTCCACAGCCAGCCCTCCCCTCTACATTTCATGAAGGTTTCTACAGCATTACTTACAATCGAGTGCCATGCACACACGCAACAGCAAAATATCCTTTATGAATGAATGAGGATGAAAACGGCATTTGATGCTGCCTTGAACAGAATGCAATTAAAATGAAAACAGCACTGTGCTTCATTCATTCATTCACTGATGTTCCCTGACAATTAGTAGACATAATCCTTTACAGTGTTTGCCAATAGTGAAGGGAATAAAAAGTGCTAGAAATCATCTTCTCAGGGCAAGATGCAGCTGCGATGTGGTTGGGCAAAACAACAAAAAGGAAAGGAGGGGGTTGCACAAGCAAATACCTGCTCATGTGTTGTGTGACCGGGGAGCTCCTGCCCTGTTCAGCAGGTTACTAGAGCCGTGGGGCAGAGCATCCTCACCCACCGCTCACCTGCGACGGCAGCTCCTGTCTGGCCCTGGTGCAGGCAGCTGCACAGCCCTGTCAATGCATCACATGGAAGGGGACCATGCATCATGCCATCTGGTTTAACAGGGAGCTAATGCACTCTTAGTGCTCCCCCCAGCCAGGCTGGGCATGAGGTCACTTGTTCTGGAAGGCTGCAATGAACAGGTGAGAACCACTGTCTCTGTAAATCACCTCTCAGATATCACTCGCTGCACAGGTATGTTCTCTCCATTTTTGCTGGCTGAAGATAACCTGCTTAGATTCACACTTAAATAGATCCAGAAGTGCTCACTCAATTTAAAAAGCCGCTCTTGACCACTTCCCAGTGGGTAGTTTGTGCCTGTCACCAAGTTTCAGCATGGTTTGCCATCACCCTGTCCTTGAGTCAAAGAGAACTTTATCTGGAAGGCCTTGATTTTCCCTAACCCTAAATTATCCATAAGATTTCAAGCTACAAAAGGTGCCCAGATTCAGGGATGGATGTTCTGGATGCTGGAAGAGACTGAGAAGAGGCCCAGGTTCATCTCAAGGTGCAGACACCCATCTCTATCTCTGGGTCAAGTCCATAACCTCCTGTTAGCTACAACGTAGCTTTGAGAAAGACATGCAAAAAACTCTGTTTAAAGATTTTGTGAAGGAGAATCTGCTGAATACCTGTGCAAGCTGTTCTTGGGGTTAATTATTCTAACCATTTTAATATCATATCTCATTTCAAGTCTTAATATATTAGATTGAAGCCTTCAGTCATTAGAACACTTTATGCCTTTCTGCTAAATTAGGTGGCTCTCTACTGAAATAAATGTTTTCTCCAGGATTTCTCTAGAACATGAAATGTCACCCTTTTGCTCTCTCGTTGATAAGCTAAACAGATAAAGCTTCTCACTGGGAGAAAGATCACCTTTGTCAATCTTTTCAAGTTTATCAGTATTATTTCTGAAGGGACAGGGTGATGGCCTCACTAACGATGCATATTATTTCTAGTCCCTTTTAGCTGGTTCATGCTTCTGCAGATGGTGTTTGGTCTCCCAGTCCCCTCACCACACTGGAAATCATGTTCCACTGGTCACCATCAAAACTCTTAAACCAACCTACAGTGACTGCTTTTGAAAATACCTCCTTTTCTAGAAAGGTTAGTTTTGTGTAACCTTGGTTTTAGTGGCATTGGGTGGGGTTTTTTTTTAACGTTTATGTATTTCAGATTGAAATCCATCATAACATCATATTTTTCCTGTATGTGTTCAGTGCTGAAGTTGAGGAAATTGAGGAGAAAAAAAAAGACTGTGTATGGGCGAAAAAAAAAAGAAATAAAGCTCTATTTGCAAATGGGCAAAAATACCTTTCTGAATTGCTAGGAAATACCATTGTAGTTTGCCCGTATGTACCAGTATGTGCTAGAACATTATCCCTCATTTGAAATAATATAATGCCTTCTGTCACTTTGGTCATGTAAAAATTTTTTAAAAAACGCTACAAATATTCCCATTTGCTTTCAGCATAAGCATGATGTGAAATTTCTGACAACTATCTCTGTAAAAACTTCAGAAGAATGAAGATTAAGCTGAAGCTCACTTTCATTATATATCGCCAGTCATGGCAGGGCATTGATCCTTTGAACAAGCGTTTCCTACTTCAGACAGAAAAAAAATGAATAAAATGTTAAAAATAGTCAGAAAAGGGCTGACTATTGATGTTACAATGCACAATCCTGGTGCGATGGAAGAGTACAATTTAAAATGTAATAACTTGCAGCGTTACATTCATTTCTGCAGTACTGCAACCACTTTATAAATAACAGGGACACCATCTGTTCTCTAAAGAACCACAGGAAAAAATGCCTGCTGGCAATTAAGAGGTTGTACACGAGACACGGGTTTTGCAGATTTCACTTTTTTCTGTTTTGTTTTGTTTTGTTTGCTTCATCTGGAAACCATGTCATCACAAATACCAGTGGATGGTCTTACCAGTGGGTTTTTTTCTGTTCTAGCCTACTTAGCTTACAGACGTACTTTTTTAATCAGTGTATTTGGTATTCATGACTAACGTGAATTTGTAGAGAGGAGATCTGAGAGAATTATGTGGATTTAGGTTTAGAGCTTTTCCCATCCTGGCAGACTGACATTAGTTGAACATTTATTCTGCTCTGGCTAATGTATTCTCTCTCTCTGGCCTCTCAATTATTCTTAGTTTTCCCTTTCTCTTTTTAATAGTTATGGTACATTACTGTAAGTACTGCTTCCTTTGGGTTATGTTATTACTGAGACTTTGCTAACATGGACAGCAATGCTGTCACAACTGATTTCACTGTTACAGATTTCCACAGTCCTAGGGGGTTTAAATTTAAAAAAGACTATAGATTTGTTAATGCATTTTGCAATTTGATTGTGTTAATGTGTTCAGTAATGTGCTCAGATCTTCGGAACAAGTCTGTGGCCTTTGAATTGTATTTGAGAGTGATTCCTATGTACACAATAACATTCTGGCACATTATATAATTGCTATCCAAATAAGTCAATACAGACATAGTGAAATGCAAAACAAAGTCATATAGGAGAAGTAAATGACACAGGCTGCAATCTTACTTGCTGTCATATATGTTCTCTTTGGCCAAAAAAAGCTTTCCCTAAAAACAGTGGTTCCAGTTCACTACGACCATAATGCCTTGAATAGTTAGCTGAGCTTTGGCAGCAGACCTGCAACAATTATTTCGGTTTCCATTTACCAACTAGCTGCAGTAGGTCTAAACAACACCAGATACTTTCTTTTATTGTGTCCCCACCCTTGAAAGAGCACATAATCCTCCTGTAGATAGAATAGTGTAAGGATTAGGACAAGTAGGAATTCATCTGTAATTTTAAGCTACATGAACACCTGGGCTCCTGCAAAAATCTATCCTTGTTGCAAAAAAATCTTCCACAGACACTGTGCTAAATCAATCCTCTGTGCCAACCCCCCCGAAAGCCTATATAAGTGTGACTAGTAAGATATGATTGCATTTGTCAGTCACACCAAAACCAGGAGTATTACTTTTCATAGTGAAGGAGGTCAGGACCAGTCCCTTAGGACAGAAGATAAACCAGACCAGCATCTTCAAAACGTCTACACAGAACAATCCTGACTCACGAGACACAGAGGAAGCCAAGGGGCCCTTTGGCCACACTGGCATTAAGAAATAGAAACTTGCAATATCATTAGTTCCTCTTAGCTGCTAGGAGATGTGTTTCAAGACTGACAAAAACTGAGCATGTGTAAATTCAAAACTACATGGAGAACCGATAAAGAGACTTCACATTCATTTACTGAATGATTTTAACAGCAGAGCATATAATGCCAGGATTTAAAACCAGAGCGTTTTACAGGTGCCAATAAAACTGCCCCAACACAGGCTTGGATTTCCTGGAACTGAACCTTAATTTTGAAGGAATCCTGCTCTTGCTGATGTCTGGTAACAGCCAGCATTACATTGCAGTAGGCAGAACTGGACTTTGATCAATAAGAAAATTCAATGGTAAGCAGCAATTAAGTGGATCCGAGATGAATGCAATAGATGTATTTTCAGCATGGAGAAAACCAGCCACACTGGTTGCACTAATGGGAGTTATGCTTTTAAATTTGATTTGTACTGTATGCTGGAAATCCTATTCTGTTCCACTGAGCTACACGATCACTATAGCTAAAAATGAAAATTAAGAATGATCATCCTGTTTCACTTTTTGCTAATGTGAGTACCTGACAATTTAAATACAAATGACAAGTCCTGACTTACCACAAAAAGTAATACTTTATATAAAGAGGAATCTCTGCTCATAGAAAATGGAGGGGAGTGGGCAGGCACACCTCTAGACTGGACCTCAGAGCACATTAGGGGCAAAGGAAAACACGAGCCTGGGCTCCTCCGGCACAGCCAGTGCCACAGGGGACGTGAGGCAGTGGCAGGGACCAGCAGTGCCCATCTCCCTCGGCAACGGGCAGGGAGTGTGCGTGAAGCAGGGGGACAGGCTCGGACTCTCTCTGATCGGATGTCTTCTGCTACGGGTACAGGCAGAGACGTACACAGGCAGCACCTGCTGCTCCCTCTCGGCTTCAGAAGCGCGTTTCGAATTTTGGTAGCTAACAGAGCTTTCAGAGGCACCCACAGGCCAGAAATCATAGTATTTTTATTTACATTTGAGAAACAATTTGTAGCCTGTTTGTGAAAATGTGTGTGTAGACATAAGGCATAAGAAAGCTCAGACACGTCTGGCTATTTTATTGCTTCACTTGTTCAGAAAAGGCTCAACGGGTAAAACTACTCCTTGTTTGTGTTTGTGGAATCGAGCCTTAGTGATTACATCAGAGCAGAAATCAACTAAGAGAAAAAACATAACTACTCACTAATACTTTGCTTTAGGGTGCTTTATGGCAACAGGCTATTCACACTGCTGTAGATAGAGGGAGATTATATAGGCTAGGAAATCTAAGGCTAGCCACACTGGCTGTATTTGGGTGGATGGTGCATATGTGTCTGTACATGATCAAATATTTCTCTGTTTCACCTGTCTGTCTGGTTTGTCTCAAAAGACATGGTGCTGAAATGCACAAAAATCTTATTTTTCAAACCAATATGTATGGCAGGACTACTGTGTATTTCTGCCTGCCCACAGGATTAGAAGGGCAGAATACCTCTTTTCACATAGCTACAAATGACGAATACCCTCGAAACACCACTCTGCTGCTGTTTGGTCTTCCATTCAGCAGAAGAGGCTATTTAATGAAGTTCACTGAGTTTTGTCTTACCCCTCCTTCACTGTTCCCACCATAATTTCACTCTGAAGAAAGGAGAAGGGTGTATTTTTTATATGAAATAGATTACGTTTTGAAACTGCCATCCATGAGTAATCCCTGTAAGGTGGCATTGTTCTCACTTCCATTCAAGTCTCCAGTTTTAGAAGTTTGTATATTTTTCAAAGTGAAAAAATTGTTCATTCTGGCACTCAACAATTTGGCCTGGGAGAAAAATAGCGACAGCACTGAAAAATCATTCTTGCAGTGATCAAGCTGCAAAAATAAAGAGATGCCTGGGTAAGGCAGAAAATATCTTTCCACAAATTGGTCTTTCTAACAGCAACTCATTTCTACCATCAGTTTCAGTTTGGTAATACAGGCAAAGATTCTCATTTGCACCTGTGGCACCAACTTAAACCTCTATTTTCTGTATCTCCACTTAATAACCCATGCCCTGCTCCTAAGAGAAAAAAATAAACATGCAAACACCAGGCTCAGTATTACAAGTCTGCAGGTCAGACACTGACACAGCAAAGATAAAGCATCTCTACTGTAGGGGTAAATGGGGTTTCTAGGTGAGAAACCTTCTCAGAGCCTGGTGCAAAGCAGCATGAATGACCATCACAACCCCCATCGCTACCTGCTGCATGCACAGGGCACATTTTTGTGGCTTCGTCCTTTTTCCACATAGGGCTATACAATCTGTTTAGAGAGGCAAAATGCTATCACAACAAAATCTTCATGACAAAAGCCTTATGAAAACAAGGTAGCTCACTGCAGACACATGGGTGCTTTCCCCTTGGAAGCTGATGAGGGGGTAAACATGTACAAAATCATATTCTGTTTCATATGACCTGGTAGCAATGGGATAAGTGCTTATGGAGTATAGAAAAGCTGTACTCCCAAGTCCAAATACTGATGTAAACAGGAACCATTCTAACACTTACTCACTACCTGAAGCACTGCGGCAGCAGGCTCCTCCTATGACTAGACCCAGGTTCAGCCTCCAACCCTGCCCCGCTTCCTGCTCCATTCTTCAGGCTCCAACCCTCTACTTTTATTTGGAACTTGAGCAGAGTCCCAGGCCTCAGGCTAGTGCTCTGGAGGACTAAGTAGCCAATGCAGACAGCACAGTCTAATGTTGCGTACAATCATTAGGCGGTTCCCAGTGAACAGCAAGGAACATGGTCTGCTCTGGAGTCAGCTCAATTCCAATAAACAATCTATCACCTCTGCAAAAAACTCAGGGAAGGAATTTGGCATTTGCTACAGGTTCCAGACTGGTCCCATAGAAATCAAATATGGGTTTACTATTGATTTGCTTGAAACACTTTACCTTCCGTGCCTGGTTTCAATGAGGTTGTTGTCCTTTATGCTCCCTTCCTCCCTTGGTGAGGGCACTCCTGATGGACTAATGAGGAAGAAAAAAGCAGCTACTTATTCCACAGCTAACAAGTCTTGTTCCTTTCTGAAGTGTATCATCCAAAGCAGCTGGTGACACTTTTAATGAATGTCTATCAAATATTTATCACTCTGACTACAGCCAAGCTTTAATTTGAACTCTACCGATTATGATCTCAAGCAAAGCACTTAAAAATCACTAGAACCCAGAAAAAGAGAAATCTGATTGTAACTCTCATTTGTCATATGCCATGCAGACATCAAGATTTATCAAAGCGTAGCAAAAACTGGTGAGTTTATTAACATACTACAAAAGTACTTCCCTACCATTCATGTAGCTGGTTGGTGGTAGTAGTAAATAATCTGTATTTAAATCATGGATTCACTACAAACCAAAGCATGCAAATTTCAAAACAAGTTATATAGCTTTTGTGTTCTGTTTCATGAAAAAGAAAGAGGGGGAAAAGGAAAGGGAGGAAAGGAAAGAGGAAAAAAAAGGAAAAAGGAAAAGGAAAAAAAAAGGAAAAGGAAACAAAGGAAAAGGTGGTAGGAACTGACTTAATGATTTACAGTTTAATTAATGGTCAAATAATTTGTTGAACGACAACAAGGTTTTAACACTGCCCTGAAGGACTATCTGGAAATTCAATATTGTGTTAAGACTATAGCATGCTTCAGTGACCAGGATAAGTCAATAGTCAACAAATCAGGGATCTGTATTTGAAAAAAGGAAATCTGCTGTTTTCTGCTAAATGCTGGATTAATCAGTATTGTCAACCAATATTTTTGCCATTTTCAATACCACAAAAAAGTAGCCATTACTCACTTGTTATTCCTTCCCTTTTTTACTTGCAAAGCTGTAAATCCCCCAAAGATGCTAGTCAGTGGAGAAAACCAGGAAGGCACAAGAGCAAATGGCACAAAAGATCATTTCATTAGCTCGACTAGGCACATTAATGAATTCCACTTAGACTGGAAAAATGCAGTGAGTACCACAGCACCATACATTGCTTTAGCTTGAGTGATTCAGAGTCTGTGCCATTAAAATGCACAGTAAACTGTAATTAAGCAATTAAACATGAAAGAGCATAGGCTGGGCTGAAATAATGTTAGACCCCAAATGCCTTGTTTGTCTTAAGCCTTTAGCAGCTTCAGCTTTAACTCTATTTCAAAATGACATATGTCCTGGCAGAGCAGTCTAACTGTGGTTATAAAAAACTACCTCTTTTTCTTCCCTACCACAAAACAATTCTTCAATTATTTTGTTCTTACACTTTTGTGTAAGCCCTTTCAATTCCCGTTAACCCTTTTCCTGCTCATAGCAGTTGCCTTCCAGACAGTGTGATGATGGCTAAGAGGCAGGAAATGAAGAGCAAAGATAGGCAGGCTTTCCTTAACATTAATAGAAATAATCATTTAGTCTACAGGATAGTTTTAGCATAACCTAAAAAGAGTGCCAACATGAAAAATTGTTTTAATTAAGATTATAGGTAATTGTAAAACCTTATTGGAAGAGGCAGATTCTCTGCACCTCTCAGATCAGAATGAAAAATATATAAATAGGAAACTCAGATGAAGAACATAAACACAGACAAGATAAGGTGATCTACACTGTAAGGGACAGTTATGACTATATCTCATTTGTACAGTTTTCCAATGATTTCGGTATGTAAAAAAAATCCAGGTCTCACAAAGACTTGGTGATGAAGTCTATCCTATATGCAGCAGCAAAGTGAATAAGGGAATCCATTTTAGTAAAAGAAAGCAGAGATCAATATAGAAATATTACAACATAAGACTTAATAGATGATAGCGGTGTTTGAAATCGTCTAGGACATGATGCTATGCCATATCCGTCTTTTAAACATATGTATTTGTGATCACAGATGAAGTCTTAAAAATGAACTTGTTCCATGCCAGCATGTCAATGTTTTTGTATCAGAACTTGTAAATATTCATTCTGACCACTGGATGACCTCATTCTGATTCTCATAAAGCAGAGATGACAGTTGCTGAAAGTGTTAGGAAAAGATTAGGAAAAATAACTATAATTATATAGCAAGTGTTTTGCTAAGGAGAGTTTAGAAACAAACCCAAAGAATCTTGCAGAGTTTAGGAAAAAGCATAGCTATACTTAACCTATCACAGTGGGATCTTTAAGCACCAGGTTTCACATTTTCACATGTGTATTAACTTATTTTTATGATGTTATGTTGTATCCCAAAGCATACTACTTTTGGTACAAACAGGGAGGTAAAAATTGTAAGAAATATTATTGTGCAACAGCTACTAGGCAGCTAGGTATGACTCCATTTTTCTTTCCAAGAGAACAAAGACATATACTAGATCTATAGGGTTTATTTTTTCCCTCTTCCTTTTTTCAAACAGATAATATGCATTTGTGCTGCAAATACAAGAACCATGGAAATCCAATATTAAAAGTAAGCATAAAAGACTTATAAGTAACTTGTGAGATGTGTTTTAAGGGAAAAACAAACAAACAAGCCTCATCAGCTTTTAAGATTAGAAAACCAGGTATGTAAGGTGCATTATAATGGTTTTCACATCTTAGTCTGAAGCAGCTGTTACTGAACATCAAAGGGATCAGTCTAGTGAGATTGAACACCGGCCTGATTCAGTGCCACAAATTTTGTCTTACGAGGCCTTCTCCCTGTTTTCAGTGCTGACTCCTGAGCCCAGGCAGCGTAAGACTTTCCTCCACCCTCAGACAACACAGAGAGCTTGTGTTCAGCAACAGCAAGCAGCGTTTGTGAGGTATCAAACCCCTCCATCCTCTCTGCATAGCAGGAAAAACATCTGTGCAGGGTCCAAGGCAGAACTTGGCTCCCAACAAAGGAACTGTCATGAAAAACACATGAATTTCAAAAAGACCTTTCTAACGTTTTTCTAACACACACACATACTTATTTTTTCAAATAGCTTATTCATTAGTCTATGGGGAGCCTTCCACAGCACTCCTAACCTCTGTGCAGAGTCATCTTCAAAAGAACGACAGTGCAGAAATTAGAGACATTTGTAAGATCACGCCATATTTTGGAGGCAGTGAACTCTCTTTTTTTTCTACCCCAGCGACTGTCTAGTCATGTTCCTGCCAAAAATTTGTTTTTCTCTTTCCATGTTTTCTGTTCTTCCTTTTTAAATTAAGATCACATTTGAGTCAAAGATGTAAAACAGCTGAGTTTTCAGGTCTGAATTGAGAATAGTCATTTACCCATTTGAACTCTCAAAATCAATTTAATTTATTTCCTCCAAAACTTTTGTCATATTTTTTCCAAATAATTTTGTGAACTGAGCCATACTGCAACTATATAATTAATCAGGCTGTGAATATTTAACAAAAAAATAAAATGGCAGTATTAAATACTTTATATTCTGATTTTGGCATATATAAGTCTGTCAGCAACAACACAAACTTCATTTTGCTGACGTCTTTCCAAAATAAATACATGAAAATAAATTAATTTAAAGGTTATGAAAGGGCTTGGCTCGGCAGACTTGCAGACTCATGTCCTCTGTTTTTCAGAACAGGAGGAATATGGATAGTGGCCAGGACATCTGTCAGACAAACTCCATCAACAGCCATAACTCAGTGAGCCGGACGTGTGCAAGCTAATAATCCTGGCAAATCAATATTATGTAACATTGAAGTTGGTGGACTTGCAGCAGAGAAGAATTTAGCTGTGACTAATTATTATGATCAATTTACAGTGTGAGAAAACAGAATTACCGGATTGGTACTGCAGGCCAAACCAAGCTTTCTTTTTTCTTTTTTTTTTTTTAAAGACAAATTCTGATCACCAGAAACAGCAGAAGGGATAAGAGACTAAAAAGAATTATGGGTCAAAAGCAAATAAAAAGGAGCTAGCATGATTTATCAGAGAGATATACCGGGTCATCAGTACATGACATAACATATCAAACCCCCCCTAGAATCATTATTCAGAGATTAATTACCTCTGGGGGTCATGTGGTCCAACCCCTTACTCAAACCACGATCGATATTGTGATTTTTTTTCCCTAAAATCTAACTACATTTCTTTTGTTGCAACTTGTGTCCATTGCTACGTGTCCTACCACCTCCCATTTTTAGCTACAGACAGCAGTGAGGTCCCCCCTCACCCTTTTTTCTTAGGGCTGAAAAATTCCAGGCCCCTCAGCCTCTCCTCACCTTTTCCTTGTTCTCCTTTTTCTTCCAAAATATGCTCTGTGCCAATAAACCTTCACAAAGAACAGTTCTTGAAAGGTACGTAAAGCCAATGCAAATTTACTTAATCCCTGTGTATGCTTTATGGTAGCATTTCTGAATACACAGTAACACTATTTTCTTCACAAAACTTCCAAGTCATTCACAACACAACTCATCTTCAGTGAGTGCATAGAGCTGGTACATTATTCAATGTAGGACATCTCCTCCATTGCTTCCGGAGCTAGATGACAGGTTGAGACTGAGGTAGCAGATAATTCTGTGGCCCAGAGCCTGACGTGACCAGACCTGGAGCAGAGCTGTCAAGCCACCATCACCAGAGTGACCCTTCTCTCTCTCCTCCTCCTCCTCCTGATCGCACGGTCCTGCCCCATCGTCCTTGTCTTGACTCTAACTTTAGCCTGACCAGTCAGCCAAATCACCTCACCAAGCTGCAAAGGATTTTTGCTGGATTTTTTTCGGATTTAAAGAGTCAAATCAGCTGACACCAGCCAATGCACAAGAGGGACTGTGGCCAGGCAGCCAGACTTTGGGGGCAAGCACTGGGGAGAAGGAAAGCACTATCCTTTCGGTTTGCCACCACATCAGCTCCCCTGGCTCACCTAACCCGGTGCTAAAACAGATAACAGGTACTCAGGAGAGTACCTTGTCCTTCCCTCAGGGAGAATCTGGGCGGTACTGGTCTGTGCTTTACACTGGAACAAAACACATGGAAGCTTGCTCAGGATGGGCAGCAAGCCGAGGGTTTCTACCTGCTACCAAACTCAGCTGAGCACAACACTCACCACAGGCAGGAAATTTTAACACCATGTAATGTAGCTAAATCCACACGGAGCTGAGGAAAGGGGCAGGGAATTTCTGTAATACAGAACCTATCACTCCAACATTTTAAAATCAGACAGAAATCTAGAGGCATCAGAAATTCTCAAAACCACAATCTGATATACTGCACATTTATAGGTAAACCTGGAAAGTAATTAATTACTTTAATAGTAAGCCATTACTGCTCTCTGCATGTTAAAAAAAAAAAAAAAAAGTCCCCAAATCCTGTTTTGACTGGAGAGATTGTCTTGCATGTAAAATTAACAGACTATATGCAAGCCTGTCTCCCATGGATCTCTAGTAATAGCGTGTATAATAAGATCCCATATGATAGAGTCAAGTACAGCTTATGTTTTTGGTAGAGAATGAAGGACGAGAATGTGCGAGAGCCATAGAACTACACTACCATGACTTTGGCTAAAGAAGGAGAAACATCTCCCTTTCACTGGCGTCATGAGCACTCTCTATAACAGGTCAGGACCAGTGTCAGGAACCCAGTTTTACCCTGCGCAGGGGAAGCGGTCAGTGTTGAGATCTGTGTACAAGGTAAGAAGATAAAACAATGGAAGTAAACAATGTTCAGCTACACGTATGACTAAATACATCTCCAGAGTCATTCTGACTCCTAGGGTATGTTCAAAGCTAACTATTCTTCCTCTTCTTAAAGCCCAGTATGTATTTCCTAGGAACAAGGGAAAGGAAAAAAGATTAAGTTACCATTTTTTTTAAGAGGTGTTACAGTAACCTGAGCTCCATACTAATTGCAGATTTGGTGCCATCCCCTCATGACAGTGTTCCCACAATAGGGTCAGGGACAGCCCAAGGCTTCCTGGCAACAAAAGCAAAACTCAGCTTTGCCACACCAGTAATACAGAGCCTGTTGGTGCAGTCAAAGGGCTTGGCTTGGATGCCTGGGAGAAAGGGCAACAACCCCAGGGAGCCGGCTTTCTGCTCGCACTGCCCATCACGTGGCGCAGCAGACCTCCAGATCCTCCTCACCTGTGGGATGGGCAAAGCCAAAAGCACAGCCACACTGTTTGGATGCCCCTGGCACTTAGCTGCCCTGGCTTTGTCCATGCCCAGAGCAAGCCCTGGTATAACAAACTGCTTGGGTTTTCTCTCACTAGCATGAAACAAGCAATGATATTCACCATTTTATCCCTTGAAACTACTACTTTCTCAGTATTAAATGATAAGATATTTTACCACATATTATACATTTTAGTTAAAGTGATAAGATCCATTTGTGCTGCCCTATGGCAGTCCCTGAACTGTACTGTCACTCTGAGAAGCCTATGAACAGCATAAAATGGAGAAGCAACCCGCTCCAAACTTTAAATGCATTGCTATATCCTGCTTGCTCATCTTAGGTAGAAAGAGAAAAAGCCTTTTCCAGTAAGCAAGCAGCGATTTAAATCAATTTGCACTTATATATGCAAAGAGCATGGGAATTTTACCGTTTGGTCTATTACAGAAGTGCCCATCCTTACCTAGGTTTATTTCTTTAGCAATTTTTTCGCAATTACTTCCTAATGGCACTTATTAAACCTTTTTTTATTTTCAAGAAAGGACTGGACAAACATTTAGGTGAGATTTTAATCTTTAAGTCGCATATAATGCTTGACAATTGCAGATTGTCACATGAGCATAGAGCATATAGCTGTTAAAAATTACATACAAGTTTCTGAGTTTAAAATTACATTGTTCTGTAATAGGAACATTAGGCTTTTAAGCTATTTTGCATCCAGCAGCACCTATTTGACAATCCTAGATGAAAAGCACAGCTGGACTCCCCATGCCACACTGTGTGTTGGGAGCAAAAGCAGCTTATTCCCTTACTGTGAGACAAAGGCAGCTCAGACTGAAAATATAAACGTCTTCTTTTTAAAAAAACAAGAGATTACCAGTGTGTTAAGAGCAAAATTCCAGCCAATCCTGTTGAAAACTTTATGCCAGATTTTAATGTCTTAGCAGGTCAACAAACCACATTCCCTTTAGCCCAAAATCAATGTAATAAAATATTTGAGATTTCTATCATCCCACCTTGCAAACTAATAAACAATATCTCTGCGAGAACATGAGAATGCTGATTAGTCTTCTAAGATAACTACACAAACAGAGGTAGACTGGATATGAAAATACAGCCCTAAGCAAGCTTAAATTATTCCAGAGAAAATCTAGTAAGATTTACTATTATGATATGAATATTATACCATGTTGTCTGCTATCTCCCATTAAAAAGTACTAAGGACCAAGCTCCATGTAAATAATTTATGTTAGTTCTGGCTCAGCTAATTAACTGAATTCACTGTTTTTAACTTGTGGTTTGTGCGTCTGAAGCTCTATGAACTCCATCCAAGTGGTTCTCAATAGGTAATTAACAAAAGCAAACCCATTTTCAGTAATATAAGATTAGCTGCACAAGCAGCCAGTAGTCATTAGAAAAACATAGCAAGCCTGTAAATATAGTATTAAAATCTCTATCTTATTGCTTTTTAATTGTCTTGTGCATCAGGTAGATGAGTAGGATTATTAAAATAATAAAGGAGAAAAAGCTTTCAATATGGCAGAGAAAAGCAAGCTACCTGTATTTACTGAATTGTTTTTGAACTCAAACTGATCTCCTCCTCACTGCCTCATAGTGCAATATGACAAGCCATCAAAGTTTTGGCATTTGCTACAATGCACAGTGGCATCTTGTGCAAGGCACTTGAAGACATCCAAAGGGCAGCATTTTTACTCACCTTTTCTCTCAGCACCTTTGAGAATTTGACTCCTCTTCAAATAAAAAATGTAAAAATAAAATAATCAATGCTATTACAAATAAAGGGAAGGTAAAATCAAAACAAGGTCCCTAATTTTGAGCAATTTCTTTTGTGAATAAATCAGAGCCATGTCAGACTACTGATAATATAAGAACACAAACAACCCTGGAGTTAGAATGGAAGAAACAAGAGACTCCTTTCTTCCAGTGTAGACAAAAAAGCAATCTTCATTTATTAATGGGCCAGATTTCCCTACACTTATCACAACTAGAGCCATAAAATTCATACTGTGACCAATCACACACTGTACTCTCTTAATTATACTCTGAAAGATCTGGAGTTAACTAGATTCTTTAATTAAATGTTCTCCTACTGGCTTTAACATATCACTGAAAAAATAGTATTCTGATAGCCCGAATACATCTGCTTGAGAGATCTGAACTATCCCTACTCCTAAATAAGTTGTCATACAGTTATAAAAGCCACAACTAAGACTATTGATCATCCCATTTATTTACTGATGAACTGTGAGTGACACAATTCCACAGAGAGCAATATTGAAAGAAGCAGCTGAGCAGCCAGCAGGCCAGACATGAGTGCAGACCAGAAGCTTTCAATTTGCCTCTGGACTAGTTGTCCACAGATTATACTCATTCAAAACTTCTGTCCAGCCAAAGCGATCAGAGAATCGACAGGAAACAGAAAGGATGCAGTAACATGACTCCTACATGATGCTGGAGAAAGCCAAAGGACAGTTTTGCTTTTCCTCATTAATTAGTATTTCGAAGCAATCCCTTAAATTTAGGGAAGGCTACAACTAATGTTTGTTAAGATTAAGCATCACTTTAGAAATCTCTAAAAAGTTAAAAAGGGTAAATCAAGTCATGGAAGCCAGGATGTTGTCTCGCCCACTTGCAGTGGAGGAGTTTCACAGCGATGCTGAGGGTAAATGTTCAGCATAACTTCATGCAGAACATGCTGTGCATTATTAACACTTGGCAATTGCCATGCTGATTAAGAGCTCAACACTACAAATGCTTATTCACAGAAATAATTGCTATTCAGATAAGAAAGCCTACAGAAAACAATGGGTCTACTAAGATGCTCAACAAGGACTGAAGTCAAAGTAAGACTGTTCTACAAATGAGAAGCCAGAAACAATCTAAAGCAGCCTGGCCTATTCTCTGTCTTCAAGAAGAACCACACACATTCTTGAAGCAAGTAAGTAGGGCCTTACAGAATCACAGAATCGTATAGGTTGGAAAAGACCTTTAAGATCATCAAGTCCAGCCGTAAACCTAACACTACCAAGTCCACCACTACACCATGTCCCTAAGCACCTCATCCAAATGCCTTTTAAATACTTCCAGGGATGGCGACTCAACCACTTCCCTGGGCAGCCTCTTCCAATGCTGGACAACCCTTTCAGGGAAGTAAAATTTCCTAATATCCAGTCTAAACCTCCCCTGGTGCAACTTGAGGCCGTTTCCTCTTGTCCTATCACTTGTTACCTGGGAGAAGAGACCAACACCCACCTCACTACATCCTCCTTTCAGGTGGTTGTAGAGAGCAATAAGGTCTCCCCTGAGCCTCCTTTTCTCCAGGCTAAACAGCCCCAGTTCCCTCAGCTGCTCCTCATCAGACTTGTTTTCCAGACCCTTCACCAGCTTCGTTGCCCTTCTCTGGACACGCTCCAGCCCCTCAATGTCTCTCTTGTAGTGAGGGGCCCAAAACTGAACACAGTATTTGAGGTGCAGCCTCACCAGTGCCGAGTACAGGGGCACCATCACTTCCCTAGTCCTGCTGGCCACACTATTTCTGATACAAGCCAAGATACAAGCCTTAGGTTTTTTGATACAAGTTATTTTTGATACAAGTGTTACAAGTTATTTTTGATACAAGCCTTAGTTTTAGGTCAGGTGTTTCCTTGGTTAATCTTATTCTATGCTATGTTGTGCAAGAAATACCCATGATTTAGCTAAGCTGTGGGTGCACAACAGTCCCCAACAGATTTAGCAATCTCTACCAAACACTCTGGCTAATTACACAATAATAAAATGCATTATTTTTATCTCCTTTTCACATCGAAATTACTGTGATTGCAAAATGTGATAGTATCCTTTAAAAAACACATTGTCCCATTTTATGCAACACAATAACAAGAAATGAAATACAAAAGTAAGGTATGCCATGGGATTATATTGCTACTGTCCTTTTGCATTTTGCAATACTGGAAATGAGAATTCATATTGCAATGCTTCAATCCTATTACTCACTGTTGTTTCAAGTGCTTTAACAGAGCACACAGCAAAGACGGTTAACTTGTGGCTTCCAGACCAAATATTTCTCTTGTGCTGATCAAGAAGCTGGTACCTCCCTGGTATATGGTTTGCATTAGAAGCAATCTGGCACAAAAGCAACTGAGAATATCAAGAGGGAGCTGCTGAAACCAGGCTTGCTGGGTTACACAAAGCACAGCTGCACGCCCAAACCAGCCTAGTCCCCAGCACACAGTGATGCAGTATTAGCCTTGCCACGTAACTGCTTCTTGCCTTTGAGATACATACATACTTTCTCCTCCTCTTGCCTTTCTGAATTATGTGCTGTGTGACTTGCAGCCACATAGAGGTTCCCTTGTGTATCGTAGGACCAGAAGCAATCTGAAGTGTAACTAATATTGAGACAGAGAAATTATATTTTTGTAAAACTCTTTTACCATTAAAATCCCATTCACGGGCACATATGTCTTGGTCTACAACTCAAAATGGGTGATGAGTGTTAACTTTAAAACAAGAAAGTTTCAAAAAGATAATTGGTTGCATAATTTAGCCAGTAAAGTTCTGGCATAGCCTTCCCCAGATCCACAGGCATAACTTCTATTAACATCAATGGGAACAAAGTATACACAGAAAGGTAAATGAAAAAACCAACCATTTATTATATTCTTCTGAATATGTTAATGTAGATTTCACACAGCAGACATGGATTTTCATTTTCACAGTCTATGCCATGTTAATATCCATATTTTTCTGCCTCTAGGTTTAGCACTTGGCAATAAGCCGTTAGATAAACCATGAAGTACAAAGGAAAAAGCAAAAGAAAAGCATGCTCAAACATAGTCTCTATAATCAGCAGTGCAGACCTTGCCAGATGGAGCAGATGATGTGGTCAATGAAGGCACAGAAGGTGAAAGAATTAATCTAAGGGAATTAATAGGATGCCTGACACCAGACTACTCCCCAAAATCTCTTGTGTCAGCTTCAGCTGTCTGTGCAGAGTCAAGTGCACATGGTGGACATGCACTAATTGTGCAAGCCTCTCTCTGCTGTTACTGAATTTATTGATTGTTTTTACTGTGCTCATCTAATTTCTTTTCCATTATTTAGTTTGGCCAAGAAGTCTCCACTCCAAACACTTTGAACTGTAAATTATAGCTGCTTAAAAACTAATCTCCAACACTGTTTCATGTGCATTTTCCACAATGTTGCCAAAGGTATCAAAAAAATGCCCTATCTTGACAACTCCTACCACCTTCTTCCCATCTGCAGCATAGTATGCTTGCCTCGTGCATCTACAGTTATTTCTGGGTTTTCCATGCTTATGGCCTTCTATTATTCCCCATACACTGTATTGTGGCTGCATCTTTTCATATTCTTTTCAATTCTGTGATATTCTTTCAAGATCTGTATTTTTTCAGTTCAGCCTACTTAGCACACTGAAACGCAAAGGAAGAAATACATAGTCCAGGATGTCAACAGGTTTTATCAATATAGACTTCAATGGCTCCCCAAATGTTTTATCTTTGAGATGCAGCATAACAATATTCAGTTACAAACATTGGAAGACTTGGATATATCCAAGGTCTGCTTCCTATAGCAAGGGCTGATTTTTGGGTGCCTTGTACTACAGTCTTGGATTTTTTTTCTGCACAAAAAATAAAACTAAGAAAGTATGTATCTTTGTGTAAAAAATTTAGAGGTAATAACTTCAAAATGATGGAAGTTAACTTCCATTCCCACAAGGTATATATGTGTTTGTGAACAAGTGTATGCAGAGAAAAGGAAAGGCTTGTAACCATTTTGCTATTTAGAAGGTTCACCCTTGCTCCCTGAAGTTTCCTTTACTAGTTTTCAACTCTACTCCAAGTCTTTTCTCTGAAAACTGCTGCAAGCCCCTCGGAGAGCCTGTGACCATTGTGCAGCAGGGCACCGGTCAGAGAGACTGAGAAGCTCCCTGCCTGGGCATGCATGCAACTGCAAGCAGTATTATTCCATCAGTGTGATGTCACAGCTGACCTAACAAGGGCCATCTCTGAACTACCAGCTCAGGTTGCAACCGCTTACTAACCGGTTTAATGATGCACTGCTGTGACACCCAAAGTACCTCTGCATACTGCTGTAGTGTGTAACCTAAAATGCCTGAGGGAACCAGCACGGCTTTCCACGGAATGGGGCAGCCTGTTCGGACAGCATATCCTTTGGGACTCTCCCACACTCGCAAATTGTTCGCCCTGTTGCTCCCAGAAGCACATTTCCAGGAACTTACTCCTCTTCTCCATTTCTGTCCAAACTGGCCATGATCTCACCTAAACTGAAAAAACCTAGGAATCAGATTCTAGTCAGAATTACCCTTCAAGGGACAAGCACAACATAATACCTCTCCTTTCTCAAATCTTCTGCAATAGAAAATCATTAATCTTTTCTTCCAAACATCCCAATAGTCCCATGAATATGGCAGGATATATAGTTTGAAGACTTCTCAGAGGAATTGATTTTTTTTCAGCTTTTTTTCTAACTGTTGGTGAGATGAGTTCAGTGAAAATGAAACTTTTAAAAAATGAAGATAATGGGAATCTACCTGATTCAACAGTTGACACTTTTATCCCTTTCCACAGCATCTAGATATTATTTGTACTTTTAATTTTGTGCTAAGACCTCTGCCCCACTGCCAGGAAGAAACCTATGAGCAAAATATATCCTTTAAATTTTACTCTTTCCTTGCTGTCACATGCTGGCAACAGTTGATCAAGAAATCAATGACAGCAACAAATTCTGCCTTTTGTAACATTTCCCATACTGTATATGGAAGTGGCACATGAATACGCAAAAAGATCTAAAGAAATTATCTTTTGCCTCATCTTCCCCTTTGTAGGTTTGTTGGCCTACTGAATAGCCAAACTTTGCAGAAATGCTAATACATCTTGTGTTTACAATTCCTGCTTTCTTAACTAGCTTTAAGTCCAAAAGTAGCAATAACAATTATTTGTTGCCTTGGAAACACATGAACTACACATTCATGCCTTTCTCAATGTATATGTTTTTTTTCTATAATGCTGTAACAGAGATCTACCAAGCTTGCAATTTATCAGCTGGAATAAACATCACCTTCTACAATTCAATTATTTATCAACAGCTGATGGCCAAATTTGACTTTAAAGAAGATGCAGATTACTTTTGCCAAGTTCATCTCTGACCAGTGTCACTAAAATGTTTACCAAATAGTCTTTTTTTTTTCCAGCAAAAATAAAAAAGATAAAATTTGCCCTTTATTATAAAATAAAAAGTTTCCTAGCAGTTATTATTTATCCTTTTCATATCCAGAGTTTCTTTGACTCAGCAGACTAAGCCAACTGCTGGCTTTTAAAGATAGCATGTTACAGGACATTCCTAAACCACCTCTTTATACTTATTTCCATATACATTAAAAGTCTTTGCGTGCCCTACAGTATATTTTGGAGTCTATTAGCAAAAAGAAGTAAAACTTCTTTTACATTACTTCCACATTAATCATACCAGAGTAACTACATAAATATCAATCCAAATCATTGGCGTCAGAACAGCCAAACCTCACAAGCATCTCATGTTATCAAAATACTCTACCATCCAGTCTAAACACACTCCTACCCATCAAATAAGCACAGAGATGTATTTGCCTTATTAGCCAATTAATAATAAACAACTGTCTGTTTTCTGAGTTAAAGGCAAATTATTAAACGTGACAGCCAAGTCTCACTTCTATTACACTAACCAACAATGCCCCCGATAAGTAAGGCCCCTGAGCAGCCTCCATTTGTTTTTGCTTTTCGCTTGCTCTACTACAATAGCTAGAAACGGAAACTTAGCCAACACCATTTTCAAATGCCATTTTCAAAGGTGTGCTTACATCCCGTTTTGTAAAAGGCAGACACCTAAATTGCAGACAGGCAAGCCCTGCTCCACCGAGAGCTCAGGGAGAGATGCCAGGGGGAGCCGGGCAGCCTTGGGGCACCCGCTGCTGCTGGAACCTGCGCAAAGAGAATCGCACAAAAGGGAGTAGAAAGTTCCCTGCAAAGCACTTTGTGGAAATTGGCCCAAGATTTCAATAATACCTGGATCTCCCAGCAGGTGTTATATTGCTTAAAAATATGAAGAACCAAAGTCCTAATTAGATTTGTAACGCTGTGTTCAGGTTTCCCAGGTACAAGCAATTAGCCAGGAACTTTATAACTAAGCTTGAAAAGCAATAGACTGCCATTTTACCACTGCTCCATGGCTGATTTCTCAGAACACAGTATTATACTAACAATAGCAATACCCAAAGTTTGAGAAAATATTTTCTTTGTAATCACAATGTTTTTTATTAATGTTATTTATTGCTGTAAGTGGAACATATGATCACATAAAGACCTTGAAGAGTATGAAGGCTATGACCGAGATGTACGAATAGACCTAGCAGTCAGGCCTCAAGTTCACATGCTAAGGAAAAGACCCAATATACTTATAATTTTATTAAGATGGAAAAAGCCTTGATATATGCACAATGTAAAATCCTCGCTTTTCTTCCCTGCCCATTATTAATCTAGATTTCCAAAGGTACTTTATGGGAAATTGTTCTGAACAGCAGGTGATTCTGTACCCTATACTGGGAAAGAAGAACAAAGCAATTTCCCAACAGTCCCCAGCCATCAATCCTCTTAAAAAATCAACTTGACCGTAAGCTTAAGGCACCACCAGCCCAAACTGGAAAGTCCTCAAAGGGCATTCCAAGCTATGCTGGCGCAACTGACATTTCTTATGTGAAATGTGACTTCTAAAAACTTTCCAGCTGAAAAAGTTTTTTAGTAAGGTAAGATTTACCAAATGTGTACACAGTGAAAGGCAAAAAAAAAAAAAAAAAAAAGATACTTGCATTTTCATTAGCTAATGCTTCACAGGCTTTAATTAGAATGAACTTTCTCATTAGTTTCCTTATTTTCAGGAAAAATTCTCAGTCCTCTAAATGAGATCAATCAATTTTTTTCTCTGCACTAGGATTTTTTTGATGATTAGTTATGATGATCATTTATGTTGATGTGTGAAGAACTTGACAACATGGCAAAAAGATAAAACATTGACCTTTCAGAGATTGCTATTGTACTGTGCTGCATACTTTCTGATGTATATTGATGACCTCCTTCCCTACTTTGATAGGAAAAGATAATTAAATTTAAGTTGAGCAATGTACTAGACATTCTTCACAGCTTAGGATTCTCTGTGGCAAACAGTGCCCACATCTGACATCAACATTATTAATATAAAAAGAAATAATCAGCAACAGAAGCCAAGCACAGAAGGCCATCCTCCAGTTTGATTCTGCCTTTCTTTCTGGACAAAACCTGCTGCTAACTTCAGATAATTCAAGAAAAAGTTAATGTTTAAGAATGCAAAAGAGATTGGCATTTTGAATGCCTAACCTTTTAGCCAGATAAATCTGTCCATGAGCTGGATCTACAGAGGTACCATATTCCAGATAAAACAGTCTTATGATTTTTGCACAGATGTGCAACTCATTATTATACACACCCCAGATAACTCAGAAACCTCTGCTTTTGTCCAGACCACATTACAGATCAAACAAACCTTGCCAGGGCATTTTAGGAGAACCCCAAAGACCTACCACTAAGAAATAAGACAACAAAAAATTCTGCCTGTCTCTTTGTGGTGGATTACTCAAACTGAGGAAGACTGATGGGTTATTCATAAAGAAAAAAGAATCCTGGCTATGATTTGCTAAATTAAAGAAAAATGTCCAAGTCTTTAAGAGTCTTTAATAATACCCATAATTTGTCTTTTGGAGTTTTTGCTTAACCACTAAGACTTGCTGAATTTATATTCCCCAGCTTTCACCAAGGCAGTATTCACTAAATAAGGTATTCTAGTCAGTAAAACCTCTCAAAAAAATCCTTACCTGCTTGTAATTATCTAGCTAGCTTGCTTCCTCCTATAATTTCTACTACCCTCATTGCTAATTATATTCTTCTAATGAAAATCAAGGGACACTTCAAGAAGAATCATTTCCTTTACCTGTCAGTTCCTTTTCCCCTTCCCTTCCATTAGTCCTCGCTAATGCCTGCTGCTCCAACACTCCTTCCAGCACAAGTATCTGAGAGCTCCTAGCTGACATTTCTGAAAAATGACGTTTACCATCCTAAACATTTTTCTGACCTGTTTAAAACTTTTACATAAAACTTACTATATTTTATTTATTTTATAAATATATATACTTATAGTTTGTTTGTATAGCACCAAAATCTGAATTACAACTTGTTTGCTAAAACCTGCTTTTTAATAACTTTGTAGGAACATATTTGCATATATACAAATAAATGGAACCCCCTCTGCATTCCTTTGTGATTAGACAGCACCTATAGCAGCACAGTTTAATAATACACAAATCTGTTACTGCAAGAAGACAGATGAACAAATGTTTGATGACTAACATACTACAGATCAAGTCCTTAATATGTTAAACTAGACATTCCTGTAACATCTCACCCCTCTGGCTTGTCAATGGACTGCAGTGCACTGTCTTGGGAGAATGCAGCTCTACCTTTACCTGTTTCTGTAGCAGAGCCTGAAAATGCCATAGGAGATAGAAAACAGCACTGTTGTTCAAAGCAATACAAAATATCATTATCTACCATGATCATTGCAGAGCATGTTCTGGATATGGAGAGGTAAAGATATGAATAGTGTACTGTGGGAACTGAGGTCTTCCTTGCAAAGCTAGGCTGATGTTTTTGTGTGTGTGGATGTGCATACACATGTGAGTGTGTGTGAAGGAGAGGCAAGTGTACTGACAAGCTTCATCCAGAAGCTTTACCTCAAACTCCAAAATACAATACAACATCTTAAATTTGCCTATTTATGGGAATGAATGTCACAATTCTAGTCCTGTACAGGAAGAATAATACATCTTAGGATATTGGTGTTCAATAGTATTACACTAGCATTTTCCCCAAGGAAGTCAAGATGATCAAGTCATGAGCAACCTGATCTAGTTGAAGATGTCCCTGCTCATTGCAGGGGGTGTTGAACTAGATGACCTTTAAAGGTCCCTTCCAACCCAAACTATTCTATGATTCTATGATGATTCTATGATTTAAACAGGTAGACTTTCCATTGGTCCACTTAAAGCATATATCATAAACAGTATGTCTTGCTTCCATTTTTAATGTATCAGGTTGTGCAGGAAGAAAGAGAATCCTTGAAGTTATTCAATGTTTCACCTTATACAGGCATCAGTTTCTAGGACATTGCCTTAGTTTAGCCTTGTTAGATAAGACTTACTTAAATTAGCTGGATTAGATTTGAAGATTAGTGCTTATTAGCAAGTCAGTAGATCAGCATGTAGGTTTGACAATATTTTCACCAACTTTTGAATTCACCACTATTAATTGCACATTTCTAGCATTTGTAACTAGCAATGTGCAGACTCCAAGGTTAAGGACATGATCCAGAACCAAATATTGCTAAGGGATGCAGAGTCAGAACTGCTTTAATGTGTTGCTTTCAGATATCTGACAGCATTGGCAGGTAAAGGATACAAAGTCATACCATTAAACAACCATAATTGCTACTTTCTGAGCATTTAAACGCCAAGTTTCTTATTACCCCAAAGTTCTTTCATAAGCATCAAAAATGACTGAGAACAAAGTTTTTAGAAGTCCATAAAAAAACATAATAAAACCTTTAGGAAATTCTCCTCAAAGTGGTGAAGCAGAACACAAAACTTGTAGAGACTACTTTTGTTTTGTTTTATTTTGTGACAGTTGCATTTCAGATCTAAGTGCAATGCATGATTCCATTTTACTCTATTCACAAAAGTTGGTGTTATAATCCTAATGGCCAATGGCATACTTAAAGGGGGCTTATAAGAAAGATGAGGAGACTTTTTAGTAGGGTCTGTAGTGATAGCACAAAGGGTAATTGTTTTAAACTAAAAGAGGGTAGATTTAGATTAGATATAAAGAAGAAATTTTTTACAATGAAGGTGGTGAAACACTGGAACCCAGAGAGGCTGTAGATGCACCATCCCTGGAAACATTCAAGGTCAGGTTGGATGGGGCTCTGAGCAACCTGATCTAGTTGAAGATGTCCCTGCTCAGTGCAGGGGGGTTGGACTAGATGACCTGTAAAGGTCCCTTCCAACCCAAACCATTCTACGATTCTATGATTCTATACTGTTAAGGCTCTATAGCTTTTCCTCAGCTGTATTAGAACAATAGCTGTCCGGCAGTATAGGCACAGACTGTATATACTTGCAACATATTGTTACTTCACTAGCCCATTTTCTAAGGAAAATGACAGCATGATTTAATTTTGCTTCAGTTGTTAAATACCTTCTCATAATTGAGAAAAGAGAATACTTTGCTGAAAACTAGTCAACACTAGAATGTTGCTTGTTTTAGACGACTGGCATAAAGATTTCATTTGCTTTTAAATGAAACTAGATATTAGAACATTTCTTTACCAAGAGGGTGGTCAAACACTCAAACAGGCTTCCTAGAGAGGTGGTTGATGCCCCAAGCCTGTCAGTGTTTAAGAGGCATTTCAACAATACCCTTAATAATATGCTTTAACTTTTGGTTAGCCCTGAATTGGTCAGGCAGCTGGACTAGATGATCATTGTAGGTCCCTTCCAACTGGAACTATTCTGTTCTAAATAAATTGTAAAGTAAATAAATAAATAAGTAAGAGACAGAAAGAGTCATAAACTGCCACTCTCAGGAAAGTGTAAGGTGCCTAGCAATGCACATCAGGGCTGCTACATTTGTTGTGGGTAGAAGGAAGGTGAGCATCAAAGCATCGGCTCATGTCTATTATCAGCCGAAGGAATTTCAAGCATAGCAAGTCTCTGTTGAGTTTGCATTTGGAGTAAGACCGTTTGATTGATAGTAATTTATGCCACAGTATTTTTTCTCTAGGTAATGAGTAACTCTTTCTCTCCCCTCTGAAGCACTGCTGTCACTTTACTGCCAAGGAGCCTTCCAAACTCTGCCTTACATCACTCATGCAGCAGTACAGCCGTTAGAGCACTGACACCTAAAAGAGGGAGGAGACAGCTCTGCGAAAGGTCTGGAGTGGCTAAAATGTAATCTCGAATGGATCTGGAATGATTTTGTCAGCAAATGCTCTCACTGTGTCAAAAGATGGCAATGCTCAGCATTTTGTTGGTCATTACCTTGCTTTAAAATAACCAACAAACAAACTTAATTCCATGAAGTAAGATCAGTGTGAATGCTTTGATTTAGAGATCTATACAACATTTCATTATCAAACATTATCAGATAAAGCCCTGTTTTGATTAGTATATATTTTTGAAAGATAATTGCCTAGTTTTCAAGCCCATCACCTGTAAAACAGATATATCCTACAGCTATCTCTCACGCTGTCTTTACATTGTCAAATTCAGACATGCAATATGACTTGTAAAAGCCAAAAAACCAAACCCAAAACGTGGCATGCATTTAGATGCTTAACCATGCATTTAAGAGCCAGATCTTTTAACCTACCTTGAATGAATGGACAAGTAAAAATAATCTTGACAGAATGATACATGCTTTATCATTGTTTCATCAAAAGTGCATCTGAAGACCTAATTTTTAAATTTTTTTTTACGATGTTATTCATGACAAAGACATACATAACCCATAAATACATTACTATCTAACAGTTGTGTATCTCCTTTCATCATCCTGAGCTTTGAAAACTGAACACAAACATATTGGCTTGTTATCCTTTAAAAGGCATTGACAGGCACTCTCTCTCTCTCTCTTCCTCTGTTTCATCTGTCAAGCATTAATCACTGCCTTAGTTGCAAATGAAACTTTTATTGGGCAATTATCATCTAGGTCTATACAAAATCCATGCCCTTCACTCCATGTGTTAGGTAAAAATGCCATTGCCTGAGGAATACAGCAATAATACATTATAAAATATGAAATCTAATAAAACTGGTGCTGTGTTTTTTGTACCATCAAATTCCTGGATTTAACTAGTGTATAAAGCAGAAATGCCTGATGTCTCTCCCTGACAACTCCCACCATTACATCAGTGAAAACAGAATGTTCTGCTGGCATTGCAATACATGCACAAAACCCAAGCATAGTGTTTCTTAATCTTGTTCAGTTGAGAGGGGAAAAAAAAAAAAAAAGAGATGTCCTCCCCTCTTTCTCTCCCCCCAAAACCTATGGCCCCTCTGGTATCCCCTTACATACTTTTGGAATTTGAGAGTAAGGGGTAATGAAGCAGTTATGAAAATAAAATTTTATTGCTTTAAAACCCTGTAATTTTACCCTCATAATTGAAAGTGAAAAAAATATCAGTGATTAGTATGCCTCTGACTATGCCTGGTGATAGACTTTGACAAGACAGAACCTACACTAATATTGTACAATTATTGTATTACCTTTATTTTCCCCCATTGTTTGCTCATATGCACAGGGATGTTATGGTGCTTCTATGCTTCTTTAAAATTTGTACAGATTCCTGATTTTTTTGGATGAAGATTGATCACAGTAAGTGAGCAAAACCATGCTAAATAATTAATGAGGAGTCAGTAACACTCAGGCTGTCTAGAATATCTGGCCCAATCTTTCACTCTTTACTACATGAAATACAATTTCGGGGCAACTCAGCTGTCTATACACAACGGGCAGAAAGGGAAAAATGTTAGGTGTATGCCAGCCTCTCCAGCCTCACAGTAACAGCATGTCAGCTGGCAGCTGTTTCTGTAACAATTCCCTCAACTAAGTATTCTTTTGAACTGGGATTTATGCGGAAGTTTATGTCAATACAACTTTAGCACAAATATCTAACAAGGGATGAAGCAAGAACCTTCACAATAAATAATTTAAGGTAGTCCTTGGGACAACAAATGGAAAGCCAAGGGAGAAAAAAAAAACCAACCAACACTTCCTTTAACAATGAAACATCTGTATTTTTTTCCCCAGAGGCTATTCAAAAACTAAATGTAATGTGGATATGGAGCTACTCATCAGCTTAAGCAATTTTAGCCACAGCTTTTCCTGCTAGCCTTTACAAAAGGAAGAATCCCCTGCACCCAAAATGTTCTCTCTATGCCTGAAACAGGTAGCAGATTAGAAGCTTTTCACAGGTTCAAATAAACAAAAAGCAAGTAGCAATGCAGGTTAGGTAGGAAGCCTTAGCAGTTAGTACAGGCATCAGTTATTGGACCTGGTTCTAAACTTCTTAAAATCCAAAGCCCAAGTGTGAAAAAAAGCACTGATTAAATAAAATCCAAAAGAAATGGTGGGAAGATTTTCAATGAAAACATAAAATGTTTTGACTACATTCTTTTATTTTATTCTCTACAATCTCACAGCCATAAGCTTTATTTTTTTTCTGTCCCCATAAAGATTGCTTTCAAACAATGAAATTGAAAGAGCATCAAGTTTGTTATATAATGAGGTTGGGATTAATACTAGCAAAATCCTTCAGTTGTCTAATGTTGAGATGCATAATTTTCTTCAATAGCATATTCATATTGAAAAAGCTAAATTGGTTCTCTTTTTGTTCTTTTGTTTTCTGTCATGATGGGTTTGCCACTTGCAAATTCAAGTGTTACAGTAATAACCTAGATGAGTGGAGGCTTATGCAATTCTCCTATCTCTTTTTTAAAACCTGCTATTTGAGTTTTAATACACTGATTGACCATTGGATCTTTCCTAGAAGCAGACGTTCACTGCAGAAGACACACAAAACTTATCCACAAATAGCAGCTTTGAACTGAGCACCTAAAGGACACAGCAGGGTGCCAATATGTGAAAGTTTAACCTTATGTGATCCTCACTCTTGTCTTCACTCAGACAAATCCAAAAAACCAAGAATTCTATGCCAGACCAAATGTAAGACAGATTACAATTTTAGTATAAGAAAAGTCTTTACTAAGTAGTAAATCAATACTGAGGGAAGGCAAAATTACAGGTAAGAAAATGAATTTTTCTTTTTTCTTGTGTTATATCCACTGTTGTGGACAGAAGCAATAATTCATGGGAAGTAGTAAAGAATGACCATCATCCATCAACTGCACAGAAATGGTAATGAAAGAGCAAAATACCCTCCCCCCACAGAACTCCAAAACTCAAAATCTGTGGGAATAGAGAGAAAACTGCAACAAAACCTCCGATCGAGTCAGTAAATCTTTTAGAAGGTAAAATCAGCTGGAGATCTCTTTTTTTTTAATGAGTTAAAGACCATTCAATTATTTTAGAACACAAGATTTCTGCTTCTACCCAGAAAAGAGAAAAGAGAGCACAGGCAGCAACTCCTGCTGCGAAGCAGCAATGGTCTCCAAATCCTAAGCACAAGCTACAGTCTTTTTTTTGGCCTGTTTTCAAGATCTTTCACTAAGTCAAATTTGTGAAAGACATATTCTTTTCTGTATGCATTAAAAAGTGTATCTTCTCCAATTTATAGCATTTTATTTCTGAGTAAATATTAAATATTCTAGGAAGAGGGAGATACACAGAGATGTGAATTTTAGACATCAGTTTTTCACACAGACAGGCTTTCCTTTTCATGCACAAAGCAGACAAAATGTGTATGTAGCTTAGTTTCTATCAGTAGTACAAATCTTCCTTCCAAAGGTGTTTCTGAGCAGACTGGATGATCTGCTATCTAAATAATATATTTAAACACAGTTCTGGAAGAAACCTGATATTTCTCCTTCTAGAAGCATCATACCTCCCCATATCTCTGGAAAAACTGAAATCTGAAAGGATGTTCCCAGATTGCCAGCTTTCCTGCCTGAAAAGAATGGAGTAATTTGACCTAGCAAATTAGGGCACAGAATTATATATAGCTTTTTCATTAAACTGCCATATACCACAGGAGATGCAAACAGGCTTCTTCCACAGGTCAGAATAGTTCAGATACACGTTACTGTCAAGATTATTCCCCAAAAGACAGAATGCATTTCAAAGTTTTTGAAAAAAATGCCATTCCACCAGAATGGTAGAAAAAAGGGTAAAAGAATTGGATGCTTTAGGTTGAAATCAGCGAGCTGCTGGAAAGGTCTAAGCATCTACATGCAGGGTTTTTAATATATCAAACCAATAATACTGGTTAGTAAGTAAGAAGAAGACCTCTGCTAGTGCAATACACCTCAACACATGCCCTCTGCCTGGTCCGAAGAAATTATTGTAAGGAACAGCGTAATGAGAAGATATTGCGGCATGAGGATGAAGCACAGCTAGACATGCTGGAGGTGGGTTCATTAACTCAGGGTTTCAGAAGCCACGTCCTATTCAAGCATTCTCATGCTCTCCTTCGAAAAAGAGTTTACTCCAAGTTCTCTCGCAAGGGCAATTCATATCCTAGTATCTTCATTATGTGTCCCACTAAGTTCTAGGCAAGACACTCATTGAATGCTACAGATGCTGTGCATTAAGTTTCCAGACATATCACAGTGCAGAGATTTTGCTATATTCTTTACTCCTGCTGGCTTAAATAGCAATAGAGAAAAAGTCTGCCTAGATTTTAGTTTTGCTTGAAAAGCACTCAGATTCTGATTCATTTTCAAAAGATGAACATACTGACATAATTAGTCACCAGTCTCTGAGGGAGGAAAAATGGTTGTTATTTTGTATTTGGTTTGGTTTCTTTTGTCTTGAGAAGGCCTCAATAAACTATAGAAAACAAAAAGAGTTCAAAGGAGGATTAAAGATGAAAAATGAAATAATACATTTAGAAAAGACTTGGAAAAGGTTTAATTGAAGACTGTTTGGTACCATCAAAGTGCAAACAAGAAAACCTGTACTATAACTATTTGTTTGTGGAATGAATAGTAATTAAGCAAATAAGCTAAATGCATCTGTAAAGAAAGATGTTTGCTTCATCTCTCAGCTTTGGGTCAGATCTACAAAATGCTGAATCAGTCAGCCCCTCAAAAATAAACAAATTTTAAACCTACTAATGCATGGGAGATTAAGGTTTTCTTAAATTCTCAAGTAATCAAATATTACTGGATCTAGAAGATATACATGTTGTGATCTGCAGCTGTTCCATCCTGTTCCTTAGTCCCTGCAAACACTGGCTTTCTGAAGGAGGATGTTTGCCAGGTAAACGTTGGGAGCCAGGGCAGCTGCCTGGATTCAGAGCCAGAGGTGGTGCTGAATAATACAGCACAGAATGTGAATCCAACCAAAACCATTTTGGATTATACAAGGCACCACACTCACTAAATAAAATATGAATTCAATTATTTTATTTGTTATTTAAAGAGCTTAATACTTCGGGATTGGCTGAGCAACAAAAGCAACAAAATTCTTGTTCAACAAGACAACAATCATCCCAGAGGAGTAATTGCAATATGTGTTTTAATTCTCAAGCTTGAAACTCAGGGTGATTACACAACCTGGAATTCAGAGCATCTGAAGGACACTCACAAACATATCCATTATTTACTATTCTGAGGAAAAGGCATGAACATGTCTGGCAGCTTTCAACATTTGAGTTCCAGTGTCAGATCATATCACAAGGCATTTGCCACTAGTCTAGCCAGCTCTCAGAAGCCCATTCATATAACACTGCTCCACTTCTGATTTATTTCTTTTTCCTTTAAGGAAAATTCCCATGAGTCTCAGGCTTCATAAAGTCCCTGGACTTCCATCTACCATTCTGAAGGCAAGAATACAAATGAAGAAAGTTCCCACTATGACATGAGGAGAAAAAGAAAAGACTGGAGACAAAGTGTCGACCTCATGCAAGGCACTGGCAAAGTTCATTGACTCAGGGGAACCCAAACTTTACCCTACAGCCCTTCTGTCAGCATATATGGACACAGACAGTCATAGCTGACATTTTAAAATTGAATGAGAGGCAAACACAGTGATAACCAAAGGGTAATAGCAATGAATCTCCACAGGCTTTTCCTAAACTGTTGCTGTGCTAATTTCTTCTGGAAGGAAACACTGTTATGCTTTCCTCCAGTTGTGTTAATTGTATTTCTGTCATTCAGTATTGATGGAATGACTGACATCTTGTCAACATTTTAGTATGTTAATCTTTTAAAGCCTGTCCATAATAAACCAGTAATAAAACTTCCCAAAGATTTTTTTCTAAAACAGATAAAAACTGTTGCTCCATTTTGTCTCAAAAGATTCTACCACTGAAAGCCCATACTTCACTCCTAGCTGTCAGGATATCAACTCAAATGCAACTTTTCCAACTAATCTTTGGTCTGGGTCTGTTGAGATGATTTCCAGGGTGAATACATGGATTCCTCTGCCTCAGTCACAAGGTCCATCTAAGCAACAACAGTCAAGATTTGGCCAGCAGTAGTTATTCAGCACTAGAATCAACCAAAATGCCTCAAACTAAAATGATCTGGGAAACATAAATGACTCTCTGGAGAAAGACAAAGTGAGTATCTTTTTATGTATTTCACAGAAAGCATAGAAAATTGAGCAAGAAGAAATCTATTGCATCCCTCTGAGTGGAAGCAGGCTCAATTATACCTCAGATATTCCTGCCAGACATTTGTCTAATACATTCTCAAGTATCTCTACCAGTGGAGATTTTCCGTGTCATTAGGCAATTTACTGTAGAGCTTAACTGCTCATACAGTCACAAGGGTTTTCGTAACCCCCTACTCTCATTTACTTTGCTGAAATCTAAGCCCAGCACTGCTTATCCTATCCACAATGGGTGGGGAGAGCAAACTATTGCCTTTCCCTCTGCAATTACTTTTTAAGCACCTGAAAAATATTTTGGTGTTCCACTTCACTCTGCTGCCTGTTTTACTAACCAAGCCCCTTTGACATTTCTCTACACTTTCCAGACATGTAGGTCACATTTGCTACATCTTCTTTGTCCTCTCCTTTGGCCTAGTTAGGTGGCTTGCATCCTTCCCGAACCGCAACATGCAAGCCTGGATGCAGCATTTCTGTTGAGGCTGTAATGAGCTCAGAAGAGAATAGACAGCCTTATGTTCTTCTTCGGATCCATTTTAGCCTTTAAAACTTCTAATATGAATCCTCTGTCTCGCCCATCTTTTTTCATTCCTGTAATGGTACAGACACTATTCTGAAGAACACACTCTTGCACATTTTCACATAGAATTGGCTTCTATTTCTTTCAGAATGCTGCTCTCATTTGTCATGTTCATCCTGAATCCAACCCTCCAACGTACTTTTAATCCTCTCACCTTTGCTTCATCTGCAAATTTAGTAAGTATTTCTCAGCTGATTTTTCAAAACTGACAACCTATTAAACCTGTCTAGCATGTGCAATAGCTTCCGAGTTCTCAGATGGGAGTACAGAATTGCTCATTTCTTTAGTTTCTTTTCAATGTTATGGAATCCATAGCTACAGAACAAAATATACTTATTTCCCTTCCATTATATCCTGAACTCTTTTTTTCCCCCGGGTACACTGCCACCCAAATAATTTTCCTGTTCTTTGTAATTGTGTTATACAATCTGTACTAAGCCTCTCATTGCTGAAGGAACGTTAGGACAGTCAATGTAGATAGTGTTTGTCACTACTACCTTTGCTATTGTGCAACTTAAGGCCATTTTTACTTTTAAAAGCCTAAAATGTTTCTTATGTTGTATAAGCACGGCATTGTAGCTGTTACTCTTTGCAGATAATCTGCTTGATATCAATGCAGCTGTTCATATGAGTTACACAACGGATTCCAAAAAAGCCTATCATTTGTTTGGTTTAGTATAGTTGGTATAGTATAAAACTATTCATGACATACTTTTTGGGCAAAGCTATGCATATTTATTGGATAAAGTCCCTAATCTATGAGGCTGCACTGCCTAGTATCACAATATACGTAGTACCCAACTCTCCATTTTTCATGTGCCTGTGGTGAAGTCATGTCCCATTAAAGCCCACTGAATTTCAGTCTTATCCTTCATGCAAACAAAACTCATTGCTTCAACTGATCTTTCTTGTAGCGAAGGGCTGGAGGATGGGCTCTGGTCAGTAGTCACTAATTTCATGAACATATCCTACTCTGGTGTGAGCATTCTTAACTGAAGTGTGGAGCGAGCCTAAAGACATTTCAGATGGGAGGTGCTGTGAAATAAGGCATGTAATTAGAGAATGTTTCAGGATGATGGAAAGGGTGTTTTCCATCAACACCATCTCTATCATTTGAGGACATCCACTGATCTTTGCAGAAAGGAGTTTCTGAAAAACAGGAATGTGGGACACAGTGGTTATTACTGTCACTGAGGTATGACACATAGGTGAGAAACAAAAACTATCCCTCCATCAGTTAGAAAATCACAGCTCTGGCTAATAAAAGCTCTACATTGCATCTCTGGTCTTTACTACAGAATTCTTCAAAACTGTTAGCAGCATCTTCGGTTTTCTCAGAATGAAAGATAATAAATTAGCAACAGAGAGAAGAGCTCCTAAGCTAGACAATTCACTTGGAGTCGTTATATAAATGGCCTCTCTGAAATGGGTCCAAGACTTAAATTATTCTGATTAGTTGGCGTCTGTGGAACTGGCAACAAGCCTTTTCACTGTTGCTCTCATGGCAATTATTATTCTTGTTTCACTGCATATTTTACTAGCATTTCTCAAGTGTCTAGTTATAAATCTCTTAAAAGTCTGAGGATGGCTGAATCAGTAGAGGTAAAATAAGAACAGACCCAAACTGGTATGATCCTTGCCTTTTCTGCACAACTATTTTTGAAGTTGAAAACAAGTGTGTCCCTACATCCAACCTGGAATTGATCAGAATGTACTTCAAAAAGGAACGGGGGTGCTCTTAAGCCTATCCATTATATTTATATATCACAAAAGGATATATAATTCAGAACAACAAAGTTATGAGTTACTGCACACAGTTTGCTTCTTTTTGTTCAACTAACTTCTTCTTAAAACAGGAAGCTAACTGTAAAAATAGGATTTCTAATATTCTTCTCCACAACACATTTTGACTTGTAGATAACAGCTCTCTTCAGATTCAAGAAAGCTCTAAAAGATCTCATTGATCTAATCTATCAGAACCAATTAATTTTACCAGAAAAATATTCCTCTCATATCCTCAAACATCAGACCTTTCGTGTTCCCATAATTCATCTCCCCAAACTACTATCAACTCTGTAATTGGAGTTTGTGTCTCTTTGTTCCCACAGTTCTTTCAAACATCACTTCAAGTCCCATCACTTCTCATTAACTAGTAACTTCTGGAACTCTCTTTGATAGAAGAGTCAAATCCCCCAAGTCAAAACTTTGTAAATTAGCATTCATTATTCCATGTTTCACCCTGCTCTGTATCATCTGCCGGCTGAATCAGGAATAGAAACTACTGTCTTGGTTCCTAACATGTTAAATAACTTTAGGAAACTGCTCTTTCATTGCCCTCTGTACAGATCATTCCTTTGACCTCTGTGGTCCCTAAGAGTGATACAATCCACAAGAGATGCCTCTAACAATACGGTGTGACATGCCATTGAAAATCAGCTGTGAAGTATTCTCTGACAGATGCTATAAGAAATTTTCCATGCTGTATGATGAAAGCAGATGCAAGCAACCTTTTAAATACTTGCATCACATTTCAGCTCTCTTCTCACTTTCCTTCTTGCTCTCCGACACCCAAATGGGTAAAGGGCTTAATCCTGGTATTTTTGAAAGATCCTGCCCGAGTAATCTTAAATGAAATATATCTTTATACTGAAGTAAAAAAAGACTAAACGTGCATCAGTACAGAAACTGAGTTTCCATTTCAGTGGGTTCAGTATAGAAATACAAGGCTGTCAATTGCCAAAGATGCCCACCATCATTTTTTGCAAAGAGGGCTCCAAAAAACTTTCTTATTCTAACAACACTCTTTTTCTGTTCAATAGTACAGAAAAAAATGGCCAGACAATAACTATTTCCATACATATGAATACCATGAACACCACCAAAAAGGCAAGGAGATAAGAAGGAAATTCTTCATTACCAAGAAGCTGGATTACTAACTGAAAAATTCTCTACATGAAATACAAGATGATAGCAAAGGAAAAAACAGTGAGTGGGCTTAGGCACTCAGGAAGCAAAGCCGAGAGCTATCAGTACAGACAGACTTTCCCTGGACAGAAGATGATAAATGTGCAGAGGAACTGTTTGTAAACTGAAAATTCATCCAGCTGATTAGGCAGAAACAATTTTTCTTTAGGATCTTAGCAGGGTTTTGTTTTGTTTTCTCATCTGACAGTACTTTCAATTATTGAAACAGAATGACAAAAGAGCATATGCGCTCAATGATCAGAGGACCTGCACCATCAAACTGGGCATCTGCTACTCATTTCTGAAGGATGCTGCAAGTGAGACCCAAGTGAAAACCAGAATACTGAACAGTGGTGAGCCAGGCCAGCTGGAGCAGGACCAAGAAATGGTGCTATTTGCAGAGGAATTTAACACAAGTGGTCTGTAGAAAGTAATTTGTACCTGGGAATGCACCCTGTAATTGTTTAATTGTATTCGATCAGCTACTTTACAGAGACATGACTTAGGCATACATTCGGCCACCAACAGACCAGAGAGAGGTGAAAAGGTGATTCCATTTCAGTAAAATATCCTTGGTTTTGCTCCCAAACAGAGTCAAAGTGCACCGCCATGACCCAGCCATTAATCCATGAAAATATAACTGGATCTGGAGGTACTGTATCCTTGAACAGGATGCATCGCAGAAGTAATCACCTAATTTATGAAGCTGAAGAGTATCCTCTGACTTGATTTCATTCTAACCTGGCTTGCACCTGCCCCATGCTGTCCTGAATTGCTTACTCATTTTTGAAAATTTTATGGCTACCTACCGCATTCACCAGCTGTAACAGCAGCTGTTATTTCTGTTGCCCTTTTTTCCACAAAAAAAAGGTCTTTTTCCTTCCATCTTTCCCTGTAAACTGACAGCCTGCTAAAACACATTTTGCAAACAAAACTCTGAAGCATTTCAGAAATGGGGAGTCCAATCCATGCATTGAATAATAGTTGCTAAGTGGCAGAATCAATGGGGGTACAATGTTACTTACAACTTTTTTCTATTGACGGCACAGCATTTATGGGAAAGATGCTCTTACTTCAATTAATTTTTATTTCAATAAGTCTTACAAATATTTTTTCTTCTTGCATTGCTTCAGACAAATCCTTGAATAACCTGCTTAATAATTCATTAAGAGCATAGTTTCTCAGTTTTTATGGAGACAGTAACTGTTTATAAATGTGTGTTATATGACAGCTTCTACTAGAAACCTTTGTAATCTCACTACATTGTGGGAAAGAGGAGAGGGCAAGAACTCCTTTTCATTGAAAGCAGGGTTAGCAGTGAGTTTCTTCAAAATGGTAAATGGAATCACAGAATAATTGAGGTTGGAAGGGACTTCCAGGGTCATCAAGTGCAATCTCGGCTCAAGGCAGGTCTGTTTAGATCAGGCTGCTCAAGACCAATGTCCAAATGAGTCTTGAGCACTTCCAAGGACAGAGACACCACAACCCCTCTGTGCACCCTGTTCCAGTATTTGACCATGCTCATGGTAAACATAAAAATCTTAATATCTAATCAGAATATCCCCCCACATTAATATAATTTTGTTACCCAAACTTTTAAAAAGTATGACTAATTTAAGGTCACACTAATTACAAAAACAGCTCTGTATTCATAGCTTTTTGACCCCCACCCCCACTAATGCAAAGTTTGATTTGAATTTCTTTTGTCTCTCCATTCAATATCTGAATGCTAAATGAAAATATGTAAATAAAATCTGTACAGGAATTCTGTACAGATGTAGGGGGAAAAAACAAGGATCCAGAATAGAGAACGGACATGGCAGTACATCATCTCACAGCCAGAGCAAGCCTGACAGTTGTCCGGTAAACCATTATTACAAAAAAATCTCTTTACCCTGTCCCCTGCTACTCCAATACGTAGAACTAAAAATGTAAACAATGAGTGGTTTGCATTTCCTTAGGTAGACACCACAACTTCCATTTGTTTTATTATAACAGAAATCCCTTTTCAAACCGATAGCAAATGGAAAACAGATCAAACTCTTTAAAACTTCGAAGTTGTTTAACAGTGCTCCCCTGCAGAATATCCAGAAAGAAGGGATATTCGTAGCCTCCGAGGAAAATTAAGTTCCTGTGAAATAACAGCATTTAAGAATTTTATATAACATAGCCCTAAGAATGGTACATACCCCTGAAGCACATTTTTACTGCCTGTGTTGGGGGATGTTCACATTATCCTTGTAAGTGACTTACTCTCTTTGAAATTCAGCAGAACTCTCAGACTCCATAACTTTTGGCAGTTGAGTTTTACAGGTCACGTGACATGAATCACATGAAAACCAAAACAAGACCAAAAAATCACACCTTCTTGTTTTCTTCAGCTTTTTAATTTGTTCCTTTCAGTTTTACTGGATATGCCTTTCCAACAGTATGAGAAGATGAAAGCAGAGCGTTTGGTTTGCATGCTCCATCTTTGTTAGTTTTTCCATCTTTCCTCAGTTCATGCCTTTCAGAACTAAGGAGTCCAAGACAAAGAGATAAGGTGCACCTGGGCAGGTCTTTTAACCCCCAATTATTTTCTAGCTCATTTCTGAACACACTGTCTTTTGATTTCACATAGGATGGCCTTAAATGAATTCAGCATTCAAGCGAAGGACAGTCACTGATATATCCTTAGAGAACAGCAGGACAAAAAAAGCACAGGGAATGTTATACCCAGAACAGATACAATGAGGCAAGCCAGGTGGCTACCTGGGTTAAACAAAGACTAGAATGAGTTTTTCTAAAAATGGATAATATGCAATCTCAAAACCACTGAAAATGCAACAACATCAAAAGGCACCTTTATAGAAAGCCTTAGAATGGCACACAATTAAATCCCATGTTATCCCATTCTCATCATCAGGATGACTGGGAATAACATAGAAGGAGAAAATCAGATATTCGATCTGCTTGCACCTCGAGGTAGTAATTTGTTTTCCATAACTGCTGAAGCTAGGGCTCTAGGAGGCCTGGTAAATATTTCCAGTCTTGGGTACTGCTAATTCAGTAGTGCCCAAAGAATTACAATGGCTGAAATTAGTATCCATAGCCATAAATAAAGACTGCTGAAGAGTTTACTGGGTCTTTTCCCTAAAAAAGCTCTCATATAGATGGGACTAAATGGAGCTATGATGGTAAGAACAAATGGCAAAATAATTTCTTAAGTCATGTTAAATCACAGTTTTGCTCATTCTGTTTTCCATACTTTAAACTGAATGACCAATCGTGGTAAAATTTGCCTTTTGCAGCAATAGCAACAGATTTTTCTGCTGTCCCTGGCTAGTGCCAGGAGCCTTGAATTTTACTTGGGAAATTATAGAGGCAAAAGGCTATACCATCCCCTTAATCATTTTGGTTTATGTCTCAGCTCTTGTAAGGTGCTTCAGCTGTAGAGTCTCAGACTAAAGTGATTTAGTAGTTTATATTTTCAGAGGATACAGTCACTCTGAATGGAGCTACTTTACTTACAAGGTAAATATGAGAACATGCTTCCACATTACCCCTGGGAGACTTCTCCTGAAACACAGAAGGCAAGTTCTGTCCTCAGCTGGAGGAGGCCTGAACATAGGTGAGTTTGTAAAATGTTAGCTGGGTTATCTGGATCTATTTCAACATCCACCTGCACTGTGAAAGATGGAAAAGTCAGGTGGCTGATTTGTGAGGGTATAAATCATCCTTTAACAAAAACTCTTAGGAATTCCTTAACATCTCTCTTGGAGGCAGCACAACAACTTCAGTCTCCAGTGCTGGTTTCACTGCCTTATGTTAGCTGCTAATTTAAAACTAATTGTAGAGCAGGTCACATTCAAGTCACTGGAAAAAAGCCCAGTTACTTTTATGGTGCATGACCAAACCATAAAAGAAAGTAATAAAACCATTAATTAAACCCATTTAAAAGGAAAAACAACAACAAGCAAACACAACCCAGCTGTGGTTATTTAGAATTATGTGTAGTTTTTCTAACCAGTTACTTTCCCAGGTAAGCACAGGGGCCATTGCTTTGTTAAGCTTTATAAAAATCAAACCACAGAGCACCTCCTGTTGTCACACACTGCCACACCTGGCTTGGTCTTTGTAATCACAGTATCTGGGCTGCAATTTGCAGACATCTACTGGCACTTTCAGCTAACATCTTCTCTTATTCATCCCTTCTTTTCCCCAACATGGAGGACATCTATGAAACATCAGACCTGAGAACTGAAGCAATGCTTCCTCTGGGTGCCATGCAAAAAGTGCATTATTATCAGAAGGCAAACATGTTGCTTTTTTTCCATAAAAGGGTGAATTTAAAACATGAAGTAATCATCACATGTCAGAGAATTTGAGTGCACTCAAGCCAAAAATACTGGCTGCAGAATATAGCATCTTCATTTTACATCTGTGATAATGTGGAGACACAAAACATTCCCTCCTTTACTTATTTATGTGCAACACCAATCAAGACCCTTTTCCAGGCAGCAGCAGGCACACCGAAAAGCAGAGTTCACTGTCCACTGCTATTCTGTGACTCAAAATTGAGAAGAGAGAAATCCCAGCAGCATGGCACAAGATAATTAAAACATAATAAACTATAGCTCAGCTTTATAAGTAAAGTAATCTGTACAAGAGTGACAGGATGCCAAAGCTTTGGTACCAACGATACATAAACAGACAACATACCATGTCCAGACTGGGCAGAGCACGATGTCTGCTGTTCACTAGGCTATGTGAAATGCTTACTGAGACCTTGGATTAAGTTTACCTAGTGCATTCCTTCTGTTCATCCACCCTCAGGCTCAGTAAAGTGAACGGGCTGTGAAATCAATAGCTTCTCATTTGTTCATTTTTAGGAAAGGCACAACGCTGTTTTATATAAAAGAGCCTGAACTGCCAACATTTTAATGAATCTGAAAGGACTTACCAGCCACTGACCCCAAAAGATAATCAGCACACACCAGTGAGCACTTCCCCACTAAAGACAGTTTAGTAATGGTGACATAACCTTTAACTTCTGGGTCATCAGATATAAAATATCATTACTGTCCAGTAACTATTCAGTGACCCAAAAGACACAAGAAGAGTTGGCAATCACAGTCCTTTTTTTGGACTTGTGATGAGCAATTTCTGGCTAGACGAGTAGCTCTCTACAGTGCCAGGCTAAAGGATGCCAAATCTATTCTGTTCCAGCCAAGGACTCACACAGGTATTTCAATGGGATTACCCAAGAGCTTGACAATTGAGTACAAGTTTGAAGGTTATGTTGGACTGGGACCAAAGTGCTCAGCACTAAGCCTCTCTTGATGAACTTCTCTGTATGCACATGCATTGCAAAAAAATGAGAAAGACCTAGATCCTGAAAGGTATTCAGATACCAAAATCCCATTCTTGTAACATGCTAAAATATCTCTGAAGATATAAGCCAAAACCACCCTCTATACTCCCAATTACTCTGTTAGGAGCCTTAGTGAAGAGGCCAGTGACAAAACAAGCACGCAGAGAGGCAAATCCCATGTGGCAACCTGATATGCTAGAGAGAGCCATCATGGTTCACTCTACTGTAGCTCAGAATCTTTTGTAATCATACAAGTTTCTGCTTCTCTCATATCACTGTCATCTATTAGCACTAAAGACTCTTCAAAACAAAACAAAAAATGCTTCCAATTCTACAACAGTGCTACAAAAGTAACCATAGTTTAATCACAGTTACAAAACAACCAATACATTACACTGAGTCATACAGACCCATTTTCCTAATATATATCAGGGGAATATCTATTTTATTGATAGATACTCATTTCAACAGGTTAACTAAAACTCTGTTATAGCTGGATGCTAAAGGAAATAAGACGTACTGGTCCTTCAATGGATAGTCATGTTGCACATTCAGTTGTGGTGCATGTTTTCTCTGTGATTTCGCTTCTCTGAGTGTGCAGTCTTTGACATGCAGAAGAATGGACAGCACTTGTCAAACTGTGATTACTCCAGAAACTGAAATACTTAAAATAATAACTGATGCAATCAAATGCATATCCAACTATCATTTGCTTGGAACATAGACAAGCAGATAGCAAATGATTCAATTTGTAATTAATTCACAGAAAGAATAAGGAGTTGAAAAAAACCCTATATAAATACATTCTTCAGGACTTGGCAGAAACTAATGACTGAACAAGCATCTCAGAAGGAAAATTAATGAATGACAACAGGAGCAGCACGTGTAATGTGGAGATAGACTGCAAGAAAATTAAACAGGTTGCTTATGGGAAAATAGCCACCTTCTCCATATTTTGCTCAGAAAAAACCACATGGTTCCTAATTGAATTCAAGGCTATTACTCAATCAGAAGCTTCTCATGAAGTCAGAAACTGTGAAAGTATGCTTCCAAAAGCAGAGCCCCAGGAGATAATTGAAGCCTTAGAATCACAGTGGTGATTTTCTTGAACACTCATCCCCAGGTTACCTAAAATAAAATCCGTCAGACAAGAAGATATAATGCAGCGATGTAAAGGTTACAGTGAGATGTAAATAAACAAGGTGGAAGAAAATAAAATGTATAAACAACCTTTTGGGAAGACTATGCTTGAGTACGTGCACATGTATGCATGCAAATTCAACTTTACTATATAAAACATATACCTGAAAAAAGCTCATATTCAAAGAAATCCTAATTCCCCTTTGAAAGGGCTGTCCAGAATCTTCACATACCTTAGCAGAGTTTTAAGAGCCTTGCAATTTCTGCAGTTTTCAGAACTTAACCACAGTTTTCAAGATCACACTCAAGCAGGTTTTCTAAAGGAAACACTGGATAAAAGGGACATGACATGTATAAACGCCCCAGATGTCGTAGCAGTGCCATGTGAATAGCCACAATCCCTGGCTTTAAACTGATAGAGATTTAAATGGAAGCCAGACTCACAAAGCAGATCACAGCCTGACAATTCACACATTACAACTGCCTCACTAACAGCAAGAAATATTTTTATGGAAGTTGTAGGGGAAAAAAAAAGGTATTATTGAATTAAAAATTCAGTTCATAAATCCTGTGATGCCATAGGATTGGAGAGAGAAGAAAACAGAACAACTCTTTTTTTCCAGGATCAGTGAAATTAAATCTGTGGTCTTAGCCATGCAGCCATCTCTCAAGGACATTCAGTGCTAAAATAACAACAATAAAAGAGACTCATATTCCTCATACGTGTTCCTATTCCAGATGTTAGCAGATAATGGCTTGCTAAACTTATTGTTTGCCTTCAAAGTTCCCTCACAACCAAATGAACTTTGTCACTGCTGCTCTGAAGTTAGGGTCAAAGGACAGCAGGGACAGCGATCTGTTTGCACCATTTGCCATTTAGTGCTACATAAAACCAGTGCACTCATTGAAGGTAAATGCCAACCATGTGAAAAATCCATTGGCCAAGTCCTGCAAGCCATGGAGGGTGATGCAATTTTTGCCTAAATGAGAGAATTTAGTCATTCTTCTGTCCTGGGCTAGACAGAAAGCACACCATACATCACACAGGGATGTAAAACCACCTCTCTCTGCAGCAAGCTGCAGCACCAGCAAGGAAGGCTTAGAGAAGGGATTATTGGCCTAAAGCATGGCAATGCAAGCTGGCACAGTCTAATTTATGGGCTAGCAAGTGTGTGGAGAGACCTTCAAATAGAGAAGTAATACAAACTATTCAGAATATCTAAGACCCAGTGGGCAAAGGTGGCCAAAAAATGGCAAGAGTTTAAATAGGCTTAGTATACTACTGAGCTCTCATAGATAAGTGCCATTAGCTTACACATACTTCATTTTCTAAAAGAGCAATTACAAAAGTTCTGCCACTGAATAAAGTTTGCAGCTTTTACTCTTTGGTTTCTAGAGGGAAAAATATAATTAGTCTGGACAACGCAGAAATAATACAAGAAACAAAAAATGCCAATAGATTATTTCTTAAATCCCATGATTTCCTGAGACTCATGGCATTTAATTTTGGAGTCAGAAAAGCTGAAGACATCACCACAATATACAGGTGCATCGTAAAGCTTGATTCATGAAGGCAGGGGTACAAGCCTGTCATCATCAGTATTAAAAAAGCCTGAATGCTGCACCAAGCGTGAATCTCTTGCTTGTTCATTCTATATACTGGAGTAGGAAATAGATATTCCAACATCACCAAAGAAAATCTAAAATTTCACATTCCTATTTTACCCAATTAGACTGATAGAAATCACTTTGAAGAGTGTATTAAATTAGTGTCAGGCAAAACACTACAGCACTCGCTCCTTATAAGGAGGAGATTTCCAGACAGAGCAAAATTTGGCTGCTACATTCATGTCCTTACTACTATAATGTTTTTCTGACATCTGCTGCCCTATAATCAGTCCTTGGATGCTAATAATGACATGGGATATGATACTGTACATCTAATCAGTGCTTCAGCAAACCAAAGAAAAAGACGGAGTCAGAAGCAAAAGAAAGAATTCAATATCAAGCTAACATGGAATAGAAGCTTGGGTTCTCAAGTGTTCCCGTTACCTGATATATTTTACTGCATATCAAAAATGTGTTATTTATATTAAACGAGGTACTAACAAAATTCAATTCCTAAATCACATCTCTCTTTCAAACAATTGCTGCAACACATGCCTTTCCTGGAAGCTTTGAGGGTAGAGGTGGCTTAACCTCCTAGAGCTTCCTTTCACATGATGGTGAAATATGTGTAACTGGTTCTGATGGGGCAGGGTATAAAGCTCCCTTAGCCATCCCTTCCCTTCTTACTAAAGTCTTTGGACATAAGTCTTTGTGTGTGGAGTGGCACAGGCAACATAAATACCAGCTTGCTTGAGTCCTGGAGTCCAAACAACACAGTTGTGATTTCAATCCCCCTGTGTTTAGAACCAGGGTGGGGGCTTCCTTGCTATAGAAATCATCCAGATGTATTAAAAATTGTCACCACCCTCAAAGACAAAAGTCAGAAAGAAGAAAACACTGTTCTCAAAACTGCTGGAGACCAGGCACAGAAAATGATTTTCAGTTAGGTCCTTTCCCACAGACAATACTTGAAAGAACTGAGATTGGAACTGGATCTCCTGAAAACTGGTTTGCTGACTATTCTATAACTGTAGGATTAAACTATATGTTGGAGTCTTCATTACTTGAAGTCTTTGAGTCAGATTTCTTTTAAAATACAGTATACTTGGGCCTTAACAATACGATATCAAAGCTGCAAACTCCTGGAGAACCCTAAGAACTGCCACTGATACTTTGTTGCCCACCACAGAGTTTTTTTAGGTTAGTTTGATGATGGACAGATGCTTCTTACACACAGATATTCCTAAATCTCTCTTCCAATTTTTAAACCAGCCTGTACAGCCCTGCTATCCCTTGGATACTCTGAAGAAAGACACTGAGACACTGCGCAATGGAAGAGTGGTTTAGTGTTCTTTGTCGCCTGTAAACAGATTTGCAAGACTGAAACAAGCTCCAAGAAGACAAAAACAAGAGAACATACTATCAGCACCTCCAACAGTTCAATTACTTTGTTAGACTGACCAGCTAGCTTCTCAAGCTTACCACACCAGCAAGCTTTTGGAGCTACATTTGCTTGATCTCTCTGAGACAGCTCTTCTGGCCACCAGTTCCATCACTTTTTCAAGATTTTCTTTGCTACTGAACCTTATATTGAGCCTTTCTGGTTTCTTTTGCCTAAATAACATTTCAGAAAAGGGAGGAATGGCACAGCGGAAGGAGCTGGGATCCTCTCACTATGTTTCCCAACTTCAAATGCCAGGGTCCTGCTCATTTGTCCTTTCAAAGGTTGCTTCCTCTTCTCCTGCCAGTGGGTGTTGGGACATACAGATTTCCCCCCTTCTCTTTTTTTTTTTTTTTTTTAATATCTCTAGGTTTTTCTTAATTACATTAAATTTCTGGCTTAGCTTTAAACTGCTTTTGGTAGTTAAAAGCCTAATACATAATGATAAAATTTTACTAACCATTGTCACAGCAACTTTGTAATGACACATGCATTAGTCACATAACTGAAATTACTTCACCTTCAGGAGCCAACATGATCTAAACACAGGACCTGAGCATAACTTAATTACAGGATTAGAGAATGGGTTGTCTGATGTGCGTGACATGCCTGTATCCCTTCAGGGGGATGCTTGAAGGGCTCAAACACAGTGGTATGATGCTTCATTTTCAATCTTCCACTACACAGGGCTCATAGTGGTTTTAAAAAGCAATGACTAGCCATCATCTCAGTATTTAAAACCATGCTGCAAGGTTTGGACAGACTGCAAAGGAGTACAGCAGGGCCACGTAAGTACCTAACACAGCATCATTATAGAAAAACCTAGAGTGAAATCCGTAGTTAAACAGCCATGCCATAAAGGCTGTGCAGAAGCCAGCAGGTTAGAGACACAGCTGTGATGCTAAGAAACTGCTCTTGTTGGGACAGCTGGAGCAGAAATAGCAAAGTTATGATATAACCCATGCCTGCAGACAGCACTGCTGGTGACACTGCAATCCAAGACTTCTGGACAAAGCCCTGTGGGGATGCTCTCCAGGCAGCAGAAGCTGTGAAGTTCATTTTAGAGTCTAGCATGCACGATTTAAGTGTCTTTTCGGATCATGGCAGAAAGGGAATTGCAAGGCTAGAACATGCCAAAAAAAGTGGATTGCCTGTGAACATGGCTACTTCTCTTACATCTCCAACCACAGACTTTGGGCAACACCCTTCCCCTGCACTGCTCCTGCAGGTGTTTATCTGTGGAAGAGTCACTGAGCAGTGTTGGAAGGCTCATTCATCACCTCCCGAGATGGACAAAATACTTTTCTCCACAGTATTGCACAACAGGACCTGAAAGGACCAGTTTAAGTTATGCAGTGTTTATACTGGAGTTAGGACTCCAGCACCCTACAGCCATGCGCATCCACTATATAATGTTTCATAAATTTTAGGTATGCACTCTTAAGAGAGTTCTTTCACTTTGAAAGAGAAACACATTCAGAACCTCACTGCTTTATTGGTTACTGATCTTTGTATTTACAGCATAAATTTATTCATGGCCAATGTATAACTGTTTGTTCTTTACCTCAAATATCTCCTCTTCTCTGTTTTTTCTCCCTAAATATATTTATAGAAAGCTATTACATGTTCTTCTAGACTTTATTTTGTGAGACTAAAGAATTTATCCTACCTCACAGAGGATTAATTGTCCCTTTTCATCCCAAATAGGCTTCATCTGCACCTGTTGCAATTTGAATGATTTTTTTATTGCAAATGATCAGAACTTTATGCAATATGTTATGCTCAGTTATACCAGTGCAATTCCTTCTTGCTGCTGAAAAAGCTGGTTCTCATATCTTTTAGCAGCACATTCACTTTTTCCACATCTGTTGCACATTTTTAAGGTCCAGTCTTTCTGCAGTAAGGAGGCAGATGATGTTTTTTTCAGCTTAGAAACAGGAATTTTGGCTATCAGTCACCAAATGTGTGAATTTTAACTTTGTATTATTTCATGCCTTTTTCATACTCTACCACCTCCTAATTATTTTTTACGTGATTTCCTAGTCCTCCTCTGACACAAATTAAAAGGAATCATCAGTACAACAGCAGAATTTACTGTCATACTCTCACTTTTTATGACAAATTTATTATGGAAATACTAAAAAAGACCAGTCCCAAAGCCAATTTACAAGAATTTCTATTTGCTGGGAGGGAAGCTACTCCTACTTTCTCTTTCACAGAGTCTTGCCATGTCCATTACAATTCTTCTGTTAGTAATGATTTTCCCTAGCTGAACTAACAACTTCCATGTGATACCATACCAAATGCCCTTGGGAAGGAAAATAAAATAAGACCTACCACAAACTCTTTTCACTAAAGAGTAAAATAATAATCTTCCCTTTCTCAAAAATTCTATCACCTAGATCTTAAAAAAAATTAATGGTAAATCATTATGACAGTATATAATTGAAATTCTAAAATTATTGTTTCAAAATGTGTTCTAAAGCCTAAGAATATAATTGCCTGCATCACTGTTTTTCTCATTCTGAAAAATGAGATACATGACAAAATATCATGTATTACCAAATAAAAAAACAGGTTCCTTTTTCCTAGAGAAACACTGAAAATCAAAGGATGAAAAGGTGAAAGCTTCTTTTTTTTTCTTGAATGAATAAATTTTCCTGATTTAGTCAAGTCTTAAAAAAAAAAAAATCAAGAAAAAACATGTTTCTTACAAAACTATCTGCAAAACAAACAATCCCCCCCCATTAAAATACAGATTAAGCCTGGACTGATATTCAGTTGACAATGTTTTTTATTTGTATTATCATTATGGGGTGAAGAGGGTAGGGGATTTCTTTGCTAAAACTGTTGGATAAACTTATGAGAGATCTTTTTGAGTATCTATGTTTAAAAAGGCCCCTCTTTCCGCAAAGGGCTTTGTATAATTTGCTATAACATCTGTAGGCCTGGTGAGTTCCTTCTTTATTCACATTTCACTAGACCTATAATTAAACCCTCTTCAAAAATGCATCACTTCAGGTGTCCTAATGAAGAATCCTGAGGAAGCTAGTAATAGTTCACTGAGGGAGAGCAACAAAGCTGCTTTGCTACTTACAACTATTTGTTGCAAGATTCATTCTCTTCAGCAGATGGAGGGCTGCAGTAAAAGACAGACACTCAGGGCTGGAGAGGTCATAAAACTCTCAAGAGCAGGAAATTACATAGGCATATTTGCCAATGCGGTCTATTTATGAAAAGTCATTAGACATTCCTAGTCTCTTCAGTTCCTGCTTCCTCAAATAGGAGAACAGTATTTTAAGAGCAGTAAACTCAGATCATCTTGTTTTAATTTAAGCTTATTCTTGCTATTTGCTTTTATATGCTAAGCATATAACTCATGCCAAACACCTGCTACACAGAAACCAATTAGATGTATAAGTAAGTAGGGGATTTTCTCCCTTGAAACTTGATCCTGCAGCCTATGGAGAGTTTTGAAGCGGTAAATACCTACTACAGTATTGATACCACATGATTCAGCTTTTGTTTCAACACGAGTTTTAGCACCTGATGCCAACAACCTTTGAAGGCCCTGCATTATTATGCCACAACTGTAAGACTCAGGGAAAAGTCGTCTCATATGTAAGTCCATGGGACCCGACGAGATGCCTCCCAGAGTCCTGAGGGAATTGGCTGATGTAGTTGCCAAGCCACTCTTCATGATATTTGAAAAGTCGTGGCAGTCAGGTGAAGTCCCTGGTGACTGGAAGAAGGGAAACATTGCACCCATTTTTAAAAAGGGTAGAAAGGAGGACCCTGGGAACTACCAACCTGTCGGCCTCACCTCTGTGCCTGGGAAGATCACGCAACAGATCCTCCTAGAAGCTACGCTAAGGCACATGGAGGACAGGGGGATGATTCGAGACAGCCAGCATGGCTTCACCAAGGGCAAGTCCTGCCTGACCAACCTAGCGGCCTTCTATGATGGAGTGACTACATCAGTGGACAAGGAAAGAGCTATGGATGTTGTGTACCTGGACTTCTGCAAGGCCTTTGACATGGTCCCCCACAACATCCTTCTCTCTAAATTGGAGAGATATGGATTTCATGGGTGGACTGTTCAGTGGATGAGGAATTGGTTGGATGGTCACATCCAGAAGGTAGTGATCAACCGCTCAATGTCCAGATGGAGATCAGTGACAAGTGGTGTCAGTGGCCAATTAGACCCCTCAGGGGTCCATACTGGGACCAGTACTGTTTAATATCTTCATCAATGACATAGTGGGATTGAGCACACCCTCAGCAAGTCCGCAGATGACACCAAGCTGAATGGTGTGGTTGACATGCCTGAGGAACAGGATGCCATCCAGAGGGACAGGGACAAGCTTGAAAAGTGGGCCTGTGTGGACCTCATGAGGTTCAACAAGGCCAAGTGCAGGGTCTTGCACCTGGGTTGGGGCAATCCCCAGTATCAATACAGGCTGGAGGATGAAGGGTTTGAGAGCAGCCTTGCTGAGAAGGACTTGGGGGTACTGGTGGATGAAAAGCTGCACATGAGCCAACAATGTGTGCTCGCAGCCCAGAAGGCCGACTGTATCCTGGGCTGCATCAAAAGAATCGTGGCCAGCAGGTAGAGGGAGCTGATTCTGCCCCTCTGCTCTGCTCTGGTGAGACCCCACCTGGAGTACTGCATCCAGCTCTTGAGCCCTCAGCACAGGAAAGACGTGGACCTGTTGGAGCGGGTCCAGAGGAGGGCCACAATAATGATCAGAAGGATGGAACACCTCTCCTGTGAAGAAAGGCTGAGAGAGTTGGGGTTATGCAGCCTGGAGAAGAGAAGGCTCTGGGGAGATCTTATTGCAGCCTTTCAGTGCTTAAAGGGGGCTTATAAGAAAGACGGGGACAAACTTTTTAGCTAGGCCTGTGGCAATAGGACAAGAGCTAATGATTTTAAACTAAAAGAGGGTAGATTTAGACTAGATATAAGGAAGAAATTTTTTACAATGAGGGTGGTGAAACACTGGAACAGGTTGCCCAGAGAGGTGGTAGATGCCCCATCTCTGGAAACATTCAAGGTCAGGTTGGATGGGGCTCTGAGCAACCTGATCTAGTTGAAGATGTCCCTGCTCATTGCCGGGGGGTTGGACTAGATGATTTTTAAATGTCCCTTCCAACCCAAACTATTCTATGATTCTGTGAAGTTACCTGCCTCCCAAGGGCTGTGTCACACGTCAGTTGACTGGACCGCACTGTGTACCCTTCTTCCTCCTTGGCTGAAGAGCTCTGTGAGCTTCACGCGTCTTCTTCCTCTTGGGCCCCAGACAGCCACTGTGAGCAGCTGGACCCAGGCTGCTCCATCAGGGACAGCTATAAACCTTAACAGGCAAATTCCTACTGGAGCCACTGGGATTTTTCCCAGAGTAAGGAAAGCAAATTCAGACAAACATCTCTAAGTATAGCAGTGTGTAATGATCATCAATATGCAAAGTTGCTTGTATAAGGACTAGCAAAAAAAAAAAGTGATCAGAAGAACACTGATATCCTCATGTAGTCACTTTATTTGAATGCACTATGAGGCGCTATTAGAAACAGTATAAGGTACTAATATAAGTGAAAAGTTGAAAAGTAAAAGTAAGCTTCAAGAGAAGAGAATTACTAGATGCTGTTTGCAGTTTTCTATTGATTTATCACTTTGATTCGTACTGAGCATAAAAAAAATGATAAAATACTGAAAACAGTAATTAAGCTAGGATAAACAGGGTTGTGCTTTCCTGAATACACCACATTGTATCAATAAAAAAAAGCAAAACTTGGAGTGGAATACACTCTTAGAACAGTAAAAGGAATGGTACCTCTGGGAAGTAAATACACCAAATGTTCAAAGTAACATCCTTATTATAGAGACTGTGAAAACTAATTATAAATAGGCAAATAAAATATGAAGACAAAGAAGATTTACTGTATAACTGATATGGGGCCTTGTCTTTAAATATGCCTATATGTACACGCAGGCAACATACATGTACCTACACAAACCCCTTCTGTCTGCACATTTATGTAAGAGGTTGCACACTGGTGACAAAATGACTTGCAATTGGACACCAGTCAAAATATGTTCATAAATATTATCAACATATAAATCCACAATGTCCCACACTCCTTCTAAATATTTCTAGTTTATTTTACATTCTTCTGACACAGTTCTGACATTTTACATTTCCTTAAATAATATTTAGCAGCAGGAAACAAGGACAACCAGGATCATAAGACCTGGCAGCCCCTTGTACACACTGCTCAGTGCTCCCCAGACCAGCAGCTTCCCCCAGGCCAGTGAGAACTGCAGAGCTGAGCTCTTCAGGAATCAATGGGCAATGTTCTTCAAAAAACACATATTCAAATGCCCTGTGAGTACATGGGACTACTGATCAGAAGTCATCATGTCCCAAAAGTGACTATTATCTTTTCTATCTATTTTGATTTCAAGGACTAAATGGCTGGAATTCAATTTGCTCCCAAGTGAAAGGCTTACTAAGCAGTAAAACCTCCACATTACCTGGTATTATTAAAAGTGAATAGAAAATAAACTCGCTCAAACTAAATGCAAAATATAACCTTGTATATCGCACATCTAGAAGTGCTTAAGGAGATTTTGGGTATTTAGCTCTCACTGATGTCAGTGCTAAATGCCCAAGATGGAGTACTTAGGGAACTGTACGGTTACAGTCACAGAACTGCGTGGTATAACTGTAAATCAATTTAATCTTATTAACTAAATTCTCATGTTTTCAGTTTTGCTGAGAGGGCTCCAAATGTATTGTGGTCATTGTAAAGCCAGACATTCCAAGCTAAATGGAGCACATGTTTCATGGAAGTTATTAAGCAAAGGATTAGAAAACTTTTAATATATTTTTTCCTATAAATCTGCTCTAAATATTCAGACAATTGTATATCTTTCAGAATTGAGACAATAATTTTACTTGATAACTTGATTAAATTTCCAAACCAGATAATTGTTCTTTAGAGAAAAGAAAAACATCCAGCTGATGCATTTAATTTATAGCAGACCTTAAAATAAATCATACAGGTCGTTAATTTTATATTGCAAAAGGCCTATAAATTAGATTAAACGCTCAGTTGCATATATTGCACAAGAAAATTAACAGTTCATGTTTGGCTGCCTTTTCTTGGTCATCATTTCTTTGGGAACAGCTCTTCAGCAACTTGGCATATATTTTTCAAGGTAAACTGAGCTGATTAATGATTTATATATTTATTTATAGGCTACACACTATACAATCTTCAGATCAAGTAAAGAATCAAAAAAATTGTTGCGCTGGGCTCCACATCCTATAGAATATGGAGTTCTTCTAGCACCAGAGCTTAAATTTTTGAGTACCTCTGCTGCTGATAGGTCTCAAAGCCAAGCTCAGTCACAATATCAAGTCACTACCTGTGAATATGTAGTGTAATCCAGTGACAGACCATGTGCATGTTATGTGTAGGCCAGAAGAAATGTTAGGGAGTCACATACTTTTTCTTTTGCCCTTGCACACTGAGGCAGAGAAACTCTTGCTCTTAGTGAAATGCATCTGAAGGGAGCATTTGGGAAAATGGCTTAGCAATCTAACTACCCTTGGGCTATGGCATTTCTCCAGATTTGTCCTCTTCTAAGGAGATTTCTAGGGCCTTCATTATCTCTTTCACATAGACACAAAAGATGCTGAACATAAGCCTAGGCCCTTCTAGGCCTTCACTTCTCTGACAAGTCTTTGCTCCAGGACAGTGCGGATCTCTGCCTGTTCCTTTGGCCTCACATAACTTCCACTCATTGCTCATAGCATTGAAGGAAAAATTAAAAAGTAAAAAGATGACAAATCCATAACTAAATAACTTCACATGGAGGTGGAGGGTTTTGGGGTTTTGGTTTGTTTGGGTTTGGTTTGGTTTTTTTTGTAACACTTATATTAGTATTCCCATGGAAGCAAAGCAGATTCCCTAATTACTCTAGGAGACTGCAGCTCTACTCAGCAGTAAGCTTGAATGGCATCTTGCAGCAACAGAGAGAGGAAAAAACCAGTCTTGGATTGCCAAATATTTAAATGGAAGTAAAAGAGCTGTTGGCAGGATGGTGGAGTTCTGACAGAAACTGTAAAGAGGCTATCGGCTTGTGTTTTAGTGAGTAGTTCTTGTATATTCAATTTTAAGTCTGTAGTTCCATCACTATGAAGTATACACAGTGTCTGCTCCGAAGGTTAAACATGAAAACACAAATTAGAACTGTGAGATTTTTTTCTTGTGCCTACACCAAATATGCTGTGTGTGATCTTGGCAAGTCATTCAATACTTCAGTGCTCCACTGGTAAAATGAAAATAAATAATAGTGGTTATTAGACATGGCAGTTTTGTGGCTAAATCCATCAGTCTTTACAAAGTACTTTAATATACGATGATGATGAAACCTATAGAAAAGCTTATAAATAGTTATTTCGAAATTCAAAGCCATCCATTCTAAACCCACAAATGCTGAGTAAAATATATTACAGCATAAATATCAAGAGGGATGGGAGGGAGAAAAAGCACATGACATGACTTTAAATCATGAAATGCACATGGGATTTCTCAGTATGTTTGTAGAATGATGGCTATTATTCTTCAAATGCCATTTGGCTGGATAAATATGAACAGCAGGAATAGCTATAGTTCAATGAACTTTCTACTAATACGTTGGCAAGTGGGTATCAAAATCCCTAAGTAAGAGCAGAGATGCCTTGTTACTGATAAAAAGAGCAAGTTGGGGAGAATGGGCATCTCTGAACCAGAAACACGTTTTAGGATTCCTGGGAAAGATGAAGACTGGAGCAATTTGCCTTGGCAAACGAAGATAAATGATCTACCATCTCAGTTAACAAGTTAAGGAAATACAGCCCACAATTGCAGAGGGATGCACAGTGAGAGCCGAACACACTTACGTTCAGCATCCCATTTATAATGAAGCCATTATTTTGGGTTATATCTTAGTGCTTTCTGCTGTGATTTGCAGTGCCACAATGATGGTCAGAGGATACTCTGTCAAGCTACAAGTTAAACCACTATTGCCACAGTACAGCTGTAAATATACAGAAAATTACCATCGAGCCAAAAAAACTCAGCCTGTACTTATCTTTATCATCATTATTCATTTTTTTCCTCTTTACCCCTCAGAAAAGCATGCTTATAGGAGTATACAAACAACTGAATCTTTGAAGAACTGCTATGGACCAGAAACGCCCCACTCTGCCTTCCTGGCCTGTCCTCCTCCCATCCTGCAATGCCTTGCTAAAACAGGTGTTCAGGAATGAAAAAGGAAGCATCGCTCCTGAATGCCTAGAAGCATAGCCCAGCACAAACCCAGACAAAAAGTCTTTTCATTCCTCAGATATCTTTACAAGGCAGCCATTGATAAGAGGAGTCACCTGGCAAGGAGATACAGATTGGGAACCTTCCTTTTCCGGTTTACCTGTCCTATATAATTAAGAAGTTTCTGACATTCCTTAAACCGTGCAACAGACAGTTCCTCCTTTCTGTGATTTTCAGGAGTACAGAATCAGAAAAAGTCTCTCTTGGTTTTTTTTACTTCTTTTTAAAGACTGAAAAAGAAACTTAATTAGAATAGAAAATGCAGTATTTTCCCCTAAAAGGACACTGCTTCCCTACAGAGCTTCTGCATATATCCTTTCCTATCTCTGCTTTCTGGCTCCCTACAGATTTAAATTAAAGGAGCAGAATATTTGTCCTCAAAGTAACCTATTTTTTTTAATCAACATGGATGTTTTGATCTTTTTCCTCTAGACTTCCAGGCTTAATAGCCCCACACAATTAATATGGTTGCTGAAATATATAGAGTGAACTGAATCAGGCCTTTCATTCCTGCCCAGCAAACGTTCTGACAGCTCTCACAGTCAACCCATGGACTCTGCTACTTGCTCTTCTTTTTCCCATTTCAAGAACCCCAAGCACTCTGAAAGCCAATACCCTTCCTTTACCCTTCCAATTAAGCAAATTACATCATCATAAATTATAAGCAGATAATAAAAATATAAACTTCAGCAACAGGCAACCAGAAGCTTCCAACCTCCAAATCCCAAATACCTTCAAAGAGTATAATGAACAACTTTGGGAAATGCAGTACATTTTCAGTACCAAGGTAAAAATCACTCCCTTTCATTCTTTTCCTAGGAGCGTGCAAGCCACGCTTACTGCCCATGGGAAAGTGGTATCTAGCTGCACTGTGACCAAAGATCCCACACTGCAATATTTCACATACACTAAGGGTTGTTGAGCACAATACAGAATTAGAGGGAAGGCTTTGTGGGCTAAAGACTCTTTTCAAATTGGCCCAAACTGCTCTTATAGGAGTAAACTGTGGCTGTGTTGAAGTATATGAGGGCAGAATTTAACCTCTTTTTTCCCAAATTAAATTCTAGCTATAAAAGACGCTATAAACATTTTAGCAACACCTACCAGCATGTTCTAGCACAAGTCAGTTTAGTGAAGACTTTACATATGCGCTTCTCTTCCAGCACACACTTCAGTCGCATTTTTAAGTGCTGTACCAAATTGAGACTTGCAAGGGCAGCAACTATTTTTCTTTTTATAACTAATTTACATCTTTCTTCTCTTTGCCTACTCCTACTTTATGGAAAACATCAAAATGGATTTGAATTCTACTTAAAAGTTGAAAAAATTTTCCCTAGATCTCCAACTAATAGATTGTTGGAAAAAGAGGGACAGCTGGCTGGCTCTACAACTGTACCAGCATCAGTCTCAAAGAGTCTCAGATAATTAGAGGGATGAAGTTAAAACTGCAGTGGATTTATGATGATCATTAAAACATGATTGTGTCGGTACAAGACATAACCAAACACTGGACAATCTCCCTGGCCACAGAGTTTTTAAATTTCAGTAGGAATGCTGGCTTGGTATGCACCCCCACTAAGCTGTGCCATAAAACAGCAGAATAGGGATAAAATAATGAAATTCAAATATAGGCACAGGAAGGTCAAGGCTCAAGCTAGAAGAATTGTTTTTATTTTACAGCCTACACTAGCTACAGAAAACTTCTGCAGATAAAGCTGGACATAACTTCCTACCCTGAAGACCTCACCTTCAGATTATTATCTATGCCTGCCTGGGGAAAAAAATGTGATTCATTAACATCTCTGGGTCATCCCTTGATGCTAACAGCAATTTTGTTTGTGTAAAGAGTAAAACAATAAACCATAAATTTGCATTTAAGAAGCAGCACGTAATAAGTGTTTACGCTTAAATTTGATGTGAGCTGTGTATGCTTATTGCTTCTCAAGCTCAGGCCACATTTCAGTGCCTTGGAGACAGATAATAAAATCTAAGCGAATATTTAGTTTGAGCATCTCCTAAATGTGTCTTGCACATCATCAAAAGAAAAAAAAAAAAAAAAAAAGAAATCCCAATGCCCAGGTCTTAAAAGGGAATGCAATATGCATGCATTAGAGGAGAGATTAGCCTTTGTACTCCTCTGTTATCCGCTACAACAATATGGGGAGGTGGCAGCCAGTCTTTTCTGCAGGCTGAAAGATCCTTCTCTCCAGAAACATTTCAGGATCTGCAACAATTATTGCCACTGTTGCAAATGGCCTGGGACTTTTGGGTCAACTAAATTCCAAGCTCCAAGGTCAGAGAGAAATCTTAAACATCTACATCTTTTTCAGTCCACCCACCTGTAGGACACCACTTGCATAAATGTTTACTTATGTAAACAGTAGCAATGTAAGTGCAGTACTAAATACGGAAAGTTTTCTGTAACTGGAGCCTAGGGATGCAAGCCCAAATATTCCAAAGCATAAAGTCTGGTTTTGGTTTTTGTTATTGGTGGTGGTTTGTTGTGTTGTTTTGGGTTGGCGTTTTTTTCCCCCCACTGATAGCTTTATTAATTTGGAAAAGATAATTTAAATTCCTTTTCAAATTAAGGGGAGGGGGGGTACGACTCATATGCTTTGCAAGCTAAGAATAACTGCTTTTTTAAATCCAATTTTTTTTTTAAACTGATCACTATTTCTGCAAAACGAAAAAAAACACCATCAGTGATAAAACAGCAGACACTGAAAAGCACTGATTGTATTAGATCTGTTTAGATCTGTATTAGATCTGTTTAGATCTGATTGTATTAGATTGTATTAGATTAGTTCTGTTTTCAGCCAGATACTTACTCTACAGGAAACTTCAGCATGATTTATAGCATCAGGGGCACAGCATTGTACGTGGACTCTGTATAAATACATGTGTTATACAGCATTTGTCAATAATCTTTCTGCTTAAAAGTTCTTGAAGATACACTCACAGTAAAAGCTGCTATCATAGTTGTGCAGTGAAATAATAGTATTCTACCTCTTAAAATGCTCATTTTCTGAAGAGGATAAACTTTTTAAACAGTCAAAGAATTCAAGTCAGCAGTGCTGCAAACTGATTGCTTTGGAAATTTTTCTTCTGACTAGTAATTACTGAATCTGGATTATTATTCTCAAAGTTTAATTACAGGAAAAATAATTTTACAGTTTGTGAATCACCATCATTCTCTTCTCTCCAAGAACTCAATGGCAAAACCAAAAAGATTGGGATGTAGTCCTTCCAAATTGTCAAAGTGCCAACCAGCAGAAATCTGACCCAGTATTTGTCTATCCTTCAGACACACTTGTGTTTAGGAAAGAAACTTATTACATTAGACTATAAAATGTGGCAGTTTAGGATATGCTGTATAAACAGCTGAGAGACACATCCTTCTCCTGTTGCAAGCCTGAGTGAGGAGAAGAATATCAGAAATGGCAAAATCTACTGCAGTCCCAAACTAAGCCTTGTTGTCTCTGCACTGATCAGAGCCCTTAGTCAACTCTAATCTGGATCTTTTTCCAGATAGACAGGTTATTTGATCAAAGATCTGACTGGGATTTAAAAGCTTAGATTAGGGAATTCAAGGATGAGAATGGAGAGAGAAATTACAGGCCTGAATTTAGTGAAGCAAGTGGAAACTGGAAAGATAACTGGGCTCCTGCAGAAAAAAACAACTCATATACTGTGAGACACTAATGACGCATTTTTAACTTTGGCAAGGTAACCACTTTTTCAAAACCACCTTCCTATTTGTAAAATTAGGATATTACCTTACTTCTACAAGGTCTTCCAAGAATAAGAATACTAATGAATATAAAGTGCATAGCTATGATGATTATGGGAATAATGGAGAAAGCTGTAAGACAAGTGTCGCCTGCAAACAGCAGTGGAGAACTAGAACGCACAAACTGCATGCTGACAAGTGATGGGAATCAAAGTCTGGGGTTGAACCTCAAAGAGTGCCTAAACTAAGTTAGGAACACAAGCTAGATTCAAGCTTGCATTAGGACACAACGTTAAGGGATTAAAATTAGTCCAAGGAGCTGAAATAACACAAATTCATATCCAGGAAAAAAGAAAAAAAAACCAAAAACCAAACACCAAAAAACCCCCCAAAACCACAATTAAGTACAAAGTTTGACCTTGGTATGGCAGAACTGCCAATCCTCAGGCATCTCAGCTGAGGTAGAGCATAAACCTGCCTCCTTTTAAACACTTGACCCCTTTTCAGGATGTATACCTGGCTAGCTCAAGAGGCTGACAAAAGATAATGGTAGTTCCTTTTCTCCATTCAAAATGACAAGTTTACTATAGGAAGAGCCATTTTGCAGGTCATTTACGCTCTTCTAAAAAATGGCTGTGAATTGAAACAAAATCAGTATTACCATCTCTGCAATAAATGTCCATATAATCATGCACGAAAAAAAACAGGCTGAAAAAGCCAAGTATATTAGGTCAAAAAACAAAGAGAAAAATAGGCTAAGCAAAAACAGATAAAGACTAGCTTTCAAACAAAGCATGATAAAATTAAAAATGCTTTGCTATTGTAGAAACTTAGACTGTTGTCAATGCCCTCGTTATCTACTGTGGCACATTATACTTGCGGCTGCTGCTATTTTACCACATGCTTGAAGACTGTTATGGGGAAGAGCATTACTGATGGCCTGCGGTGCATGGGGGCATGTGGAACAGACGTCCATGACACAATGGCTTCTCATCCCAGGGAAAGACTTGATGACCTAGGTGGTCCCTTCTAGCTATGCTATCCTGGGAAAGAAATTGTTAGGACAACTTACTACTATTATTATTATTATTTTATTTGTGCATTGGAAAGATGGAGTATTTCAGCTTGCAGTATTCGAAGTGAAATGAGAAGGTTTGGAAAGGGTAAATACATTAACATTAACAAAACTGGAAGCAATTATGTTTTTGCTTAGCTTGATGTTTAATAGGGGAAAGACCCCTTCGGTTTTCTGTGGTTGAATACAAACATGAAAAGCTGTGTACTTCTACAGTGTACAACTATACATTTCAATTATTAAGTCTTGCATAATTTGAATAATAAACTAAAAAGCATTGCATTACATATACTTTATTCATAAAAACCATTTTTAAAGAAAATGAATGACAGATGTAATAAAAAGTAAATGGAAACCAGAACTGATGATAATCTATAATGGTGATTCACCTTATCCATTTTCTTTGTTTTGAGACTACAACTTAGATCAGTATATGTATGTTTAAATAGTAACCAGCCATAAATTGTGTTGATATTGAGGTCAGGTTTCTGCAAAACACCAAATGCTAAGCTTCTAGTCCATAAATGCCTTCACTGCAAATAAACCATAAATCTATTATCTTTACAGCAGCTGCAATCTGGAAAATGTGCTCTCTTTTAATTTAGTTGCCTCATGAATATCATATTAACCAAGAAGCAACCTGAATGAGAAATATACTATAAAGTAAAAAAAAACCCTAACTGGATGATCAAGATGACTGTTTTTTTCAGCCATTCCCCCCTTTCCTGTCATGAAATAAAAGTAAGGTTTCTACAAGATAAAATGGTCTGTTCTTATAGGGCTTACAGTATGTAGCCAATTCTCAACAAGGGTAAGTTTCAATTAGAGATGACTAGAAAGTTAATTTCCCACCCTAAGTCAAAATTTTGATCTTGTTCTGATTAAAAGTAAATAGTCAATGTTTGCTGTAGGATATTAAATGAAAAAAATATATATAGACCCACATAAACTCCAAAACAAAGTACTTTTCAATTATGCTTATACATCCTAATATAACAATTTGAATCTAAAAGTCAAAATGAAAAATTTGAAATGAGACATTTTATCATCATCAAAATAAGAAACTCAAAATTACTTGTTTTGACAGTTCCTAGTTGAAATATTTGAGAAGAGCATGTTGACTTTTACATAATTTTCCAATTTCAACTAGTTGTTTCTTTGAACATGTGTTGACTAGGCCTATATACACCTGGTAGTATTAAAGAGAAGTCAGGTATTCTACTTTTCCAGAGTTTTTATGTTGTTCTAAGAGGGTTGATAATGCTCAGAGGTTTAAAAATACTACATTCATTCTCCTCATAAGTTTATTTTCTGTCTCTCTCTCTTTTCAAATCTCACTTGACTAACAAGAGCAGATCTGATCCATCTGACCTAGAGCATGGCCACATGAACTACTGAAACAGTGCAAGTGAGAAGGAAGCAATCTCCGAAGAAGGCAGAAGGGCAACGAGGAGATGAAGGACAGGAGGGAAGAGCCTAGGAGCTCTGAAACCAGTCCTGCCATGAAAGGATTCCTAACAGAGGGCCTTGGGTTTATATCTCAGAGTGACTGAGGCTGAATTGCAAATACATACTGTCTGGCTTGCAAATTCAAAAGGAGAGTCACATACACCCACACAGGAAAGCAGTAAAGCAGCTGGATAATACCATGGAGTAACTATATTAATAAAGACTCATGCTGCCTCCCAATTCTCTGTGGAGGCCAAGATAGCATTTTCCAATGGATTTTTAGTTCAACCGCTGACTCGTCAAAAGAAGAACCTGCATAGTGATGAACTCCCCCCTCTGACACTTCATGCTTCAGAAAACACTAAGGTTACAATGGATGATACTTGCCTTTTACAATCAGCCTACTAGCAACTCTTGTGAAGAGGAGAGCTATAATTATTCAGCCCAGATGCAGTATTGCCCATTTAATATTTGCAGGATTCACATTATGACCAAAGGGGGAAAAAAAAAAAAAAGATAATGCTTGAATAAAAGAAAAAAAAAAATACAACTCAAAGTGCTTATTACTGGATAACCACTGCATCCTATTCTGCTACTATATGCAGATAAAACTTCCAACAGAATCTGCCCTACTAACTACAGCAGTTAAGGAAAGCTGCAGTAAAAACTATAAATGGCATTGCATCCCCGTAACGTAAGAAGCCCTTTGACACGGTTCAATTACATCTGTAAAGAAAAGGACCAGAGCCCCTAGCATCAACTGTGAAACAACATATACTTGAAACGTTACCAGAGACAGGTTAAATGGAAAGGTTTATATATTCCATTTGTGGGACTCTCCCTATTCAAGTCAAGGATTTTTCACTCAATAAAACAACATGAGTTAAGTGATGCCTGCCTAAAGTCCAAAAAAGTCACTATGAGACTATCTTAAAAGAAAAAAAACTTATCTGCTTATAATGGAACCTAGATAGTGTTCATATTAAAAGATAAAAGTTCTAAACTAAGTAAGAACAAAATCTGATTTTAAAAGCCTTATTTCATTACATAAGAACTCTAACTAAAGCATTTTAAATGTCTTTACCTTGTCTGCAGCCACAGAAAGTGTACGTTAAAATCACATTAAAGCCACATATATAATTGACAAATGAGAGACAGAGGCTTCGAGCTAAGAGAGGGACTTGAATTAATGCTTGTATTTTATCTAGCTGCAGAGTTCAAGGTCAACCCTTGTGTACTTAAAGCTACCCACACAGAATGATTCAAGATAGCTGCACGAGACCTTGAAAGGTCACATTGTCCAGCCATTTGCTCCAAGGCAGGAACAGCTGCCTTTCTGGACAGAATGACATTTCGGACATATGTTTATCTAACCTGTTTCAGTGATGAAGACTACTCAGAGATAATCTACTCCCCTAGCCTTAATATTTAGAAGTCTGCCCTGCTGCAATTTAAGTCATTACTTCTTGCTGAGGACAAGTTATTCCCTTCTTCTCTGTGGAAGCCTTTTACACACTTGAAGGTTGTTACCATGTCACCTCTTGGTTTCATTCTCTCTAGCAATGTTCTTCCCTTCTTTTATTCATATGACACTCCTCCATTAGTCCACATGTTTCTTAAACTGCAGTGCTTGAAACTGAAGGGAATATTCCTGCTGGGATCTTACCATTGTCAAGTAGAGCAGACGCCTCACTCTTGTGATGTCTTGTCTCCTATCTATCTTCATATTAAACCTTACATTTCTCTTGATGTATCATCCCACCAAGATGTTTGCTGTTTTTGAAACTCTGCATCCAACTCAAGCATCAAGCCTGACCCTGGATCTGGCCTAAGAACCTGCTCGATTTGCCCATTTCAGAAGAGAAAAAGGTTGGGCCAAATCCAACTTGAAAACACACTCCTACACGCTGCCTTTTGGTCGAGGGAGATGAAAACGTTACACAAGCTCTTTCAAACCCAGAATTTACAAGGACACTTAGCACAACTGATTGCTCAATGTTGACAGCAAGGAGTGCTAACTGAAGCTATGTTTATTAGTTGGATGAGGAAAAAGAAAGGAGGAGGAAGCAGAGGAAGTGTTCCATGATGAGACACAGCACCCAGCACTCACAAACATTACCTCAGGGCAATGTTTTATGCTCTTTTGTCAGAAGCCACAAACAAAAACAAACCCCACGTGCACTTAGCATGACTTCTCTGCACACTTCTCCATGGAAAGTAATCTCCTGGGTTCTTCCAGTTCCTGCTGTGATTATGCAATTCTCCAGTTTAGTAAATATGACATCTGCCAATTGCACTGCATTAACAGTCCCAGCTCAGCCCTCATCAAACCTAATAGTTGGATATAATTTCACACTTCTGGCAAGTGTGCAACATTTCCTTGTATTAGATGAGAAATGCTCCTGTCAAATTACCTTTTGTTCACTCTGTAGAGAGCCCCCAGCACACGCTTACCTTAACTACTGCCTTCTCAAATTGCTTTGGTATTCATTTTCCTTAGGAAGCATGAACCACACTGGGAATTCAACATACACCAGTTACGCCAGCTGTGTTGTCAGTCTACAAGAGTGTGGCCTCAATAAGTTTTGAAACTGGGGCTGCTATAGAGCTTTCTTTTTGCCAGTACTTTCAAGGTTACCAGCAGAAGAACTGCTCAGTACTTTGCCAGCCCAATGAAACCACAGTGACTTTTATCAGAAACAGAGTCAAATGATGATTTTATTTTTATTTCTTTTAATACGAAATTTTTATTTCCTTTGTGGAGAAAAGCAGTAGGATTCAACTGAGCATGTCCTTGTGTGATAGCTGTCTTTAGCATAATTCAAAGCAAAGCAACTTTCCGGGCATCGCTGCACAGTAGTCCTGTGGGAAACACAAGCTTCAGGTCCAAACTTCCATCTCCTGAGGTCTGTGTAGGTGCAGGGACCTGCAGCACCGCTTCACCAAAAATGTGCCAAAAAGTACCTAATGAAAATGCTAACTCACCGTAGGTCTGTGACTATTTTCCTCAGTGGGTCTCTCTCATCACCTGACATTATGAATTCCCTCGTCTACCTCCTTCACAGTCTCAGGAGTCTCTTCCCCTTAAGGAAACAGCCCTCCTGAACTGCAAATTGTTTTAGAGGAATCTGGTATTCAGCAAGGCAGTCGATGTTGACCCAGCATTTTGCTTTAAATGGCCTGTATGCATTGCTAATAAATTGTTGCCCAAAACAAAAGAACTTTTCAAACTACAAAGACCTTTTCTTCATTTTCTACATTTGTTTACAGTGTAGAGACCTGGTTTCCCTGTTATTTCTCATCAACTCCAAGATAAGTGTCAGACAAAACCTAGCGTCTGAGTCAAGTATTTGCTGAGTTTTAAGTGCCTGTGTGAGGATGTAAACTCTGAAGAGGAATATTTACAGCCAAACAAAAACATTGCTTTCCCCAAGGGATTTTTAAACCGTCGATGAACTATGAATATTGATCTTACTCTAAATTGGTGGAAATGAGTTTCTGTGAACCTGAATTTAATACCTAAGTCAATCTTATCATAGTATTAATTTACCCACTATTTACTAACAATATTTCAAACCACTCTTTCAGAGGAAATGACAATGACAAAAAGCACAAAAAGTAAAAGTAAGAACCAGGATGAAAGTTAAAAAAGATTACTTCTTTAGAGGGAATTCTTAGTAAAATACATATGATCAGATTTACTCTTAAATGTCACTGGGATCCTCTAACCCAATTGTCCCCATTTACATATCATGTACAGAAAAAAAAAGTAATTTTGAATGCAGAGAGAAAAAAATATCTGACACACGTGTTGTCTAATATTGCATTTCTTTTGATACTTCTAAGATAAAAGCTGAAGGTTCGAATGTGTAATGATGAAAGTTTGGTTTCAGTTGGTGTTTTTTTTTTTTAACAGTAAAGCTCGGGCAATACAGAAAATGTGACTATTTCAGCAGTAGATAAATGCTAGATAAACACTGCTTAATAATAGTTTGTCCCATAAAAATAATTCTAACCCTCTCTGAATGCTGATGTCTGGAGACAGCTGCAGTCCAGTGAATATAAATTATACCAGGATCCTGGAATATGCTTTGACAGAAGAAAAACTACAATAACAGCCTCCTAATTCTGACTGGTGGTGTTTGCAAAAGAATGTAACATTTTCAAGGCTTCTTGTGGGCAACACTTCAACAAGCAGCGAGCCCCCACTTAAACAACTGGGAGCCTTAATTGTTGTGCGGGCTTTCAAAAGACCATTTGCTTCAGTTCACTAAATTCATGTCATATTCAGTTTGGTTACTGCAAAACACACACGCACACAAACCTTATGTTTAAGAAGCTTCAGCCTAGATTTATAGCGTTTTTGTCAGCAAAAATGAAGCTCCGACCAAGCGGGGGAGGATGGAGGGAGCGCTGCGGGGGAAGAGCCGCCTCCTGCGCGGCCGCCGCTGTGCCCTCTAGCGGGGCCAGCCCCGCTCCTGCCAGCCCAGCCTCGCAGGCTCACACCTTGGTCACAAAAATCCGGATTTTAAAAACACACAGAGGCAGCCAGACAAGTTCCGGCATGCCTAGAAAATGATTTGACTTGAACTGATCTGACGCGGTTTTACCCAGCACGGTAATTCTGAGGAGCTGGCAAAAAAATGCCTGTGCATTTTTTTCCCATCTCTGTTGGAATCATGGCATATCCCTTTGGTAGCGTCCTCAGAAACCCTCTCCTGGCTCCGCTCTGCCAGGGCATACTAAACCTTTGCATTTCTTGCTACTGTTATTTCATTCACTTACAGCAAGGTGTTTTGCTACTGAGTATTCAAAGAATATGTCAAAACAGCCTCCCTTTAAGAATCTGCAGCTACTTCAAAGATTTATTTTTTGCTTTAATTCTTCAGAGGTTTTATCTGAGCTATCTGAGGCATGCAGTAGATACTAAATAGAGTAAAACTTTGAAACAGCACTTTTTATTTTGACTCACAGAGACTGAAGTTGAGTTTCCCTGGCTTTACATAATAATTATCCTTTTCTTCCTGATTAGACACAGACCCTCACTGCATTTTTTCCAAAGAGCAGTATTAAAAACAAACAAAAAAAAGGAATGATGAAAACATGTTAAATACAACTCTGATTATGTTAAAGACATTTAATTATTGCTGTCATAATACAGTCTTTTTAACCAAGAGGGGAGGAAAAGATGCCAAGGTTATAAACACCTAGCTGTCAAAACTGACATCAGATTGTCCATCTTACTAGTTGAACACAATCACTTGGTATATTTTCTTCAGAATGTGTTAAATATCAAAATAATATCTGCCTGATTATAAACTCCTTGATACTTCATATCACATTCAGGAAGACACAAGACATGAATAAATGATTTATGGATAAGCAAGCTGGTGTTATATCTTCTATTTAGCACCTCCTGGTGCAGACATTGATGACTATTACAACTTAACAGCCTAAATCAGTGATGTACAGTGATTATTTGCCCACTGATAAATTATATTTCATTTAGTCAGCACTGACATTTCCTTTTCCGGATACAATGGCTGGAAGATTAATAGACTTTGTGAGCTCAGTCCACTGCCACACAATATAGTCATTTTCTTTTTCTAATCTCACCAGCACACATTATTTTTCCTTATAACCAACATTAACAAATACCAACATTTGTCGCCTAAAGCCCTGAGAGCAGCAGCATGAATTTTGCAGCAGTACCTGAAAAGTCTCCTCCTGGTTTTTCCCTTTGGCCCCAAGTGACATGTGAGCCCCAGCAACCTGCTGAGCTACCTTGTCATTTAGCAATTCCCAAACCCAGTGGTAGGCCCCTGCCTGGGAAAATCCCCGCTCTGTCTGGCACATTATCTCACCGGACATTTCAAATAACTCCCCAGTCTCACTTGTTCGGGTCAGTTACTCTGCGACCACAAAACTCTTCACATTTGTATCAAACCTTTTAGAAAAGGCAGAAGGGGCAATTCTGTTGCACCAGGGAGGCCGGTGGACATGTTTCATCTGATAATAATCCGGCTGGTATTTCGAATATAAAGGCACAGCTTTTGAAAATGTCTATAAGCTAGAAGCTGCTGCAGCAAGGTCCCCTGACACACAAAACCCACGACTTTCCTCACTTGTTCCTTAAATATCTATCCGCAAACACACCACACCAAGCTTTCCTTTAGCAGCTTTCCCCTCCACAGCACAGGAATGTGGGATGCAGAAGGCTTTAGTGATCAAAAGGGAACCCCACGCTGTGGGAAACAGTGGCCCGAGAGAAAGCACTACAGGTGCTGTGTGTCAGGCATTAACAGGTGTCTCCGAGAAGGACTGACAAGAGGACCCTCATACTACCACAAGCAAACTTAGTCAGCAGAGCGAGCCTCTCGCTCCTAACGGACAGGTCCCACAGCCCTGTGGGGCTTCTTCCATTATCTTGCTCCTTCTCTCAACGCCTGGTTTCCAGGGAAGGCTGCAAGCTACTGACTTCCGCGGGGGAGGAGAGTGCCCGCTAGCTCTCCCAGGCAGGATCTGCAGGGAAACTTTGCCTCCCCTTCCACGGCTCGCTGCCGGGAGAGCAGCGGGGCCCCACCGCGGGCGGGCCGGGGGAGGTTGCCGGGGCGCCCCGGCCCGCCGCTCCCCACTGCCTGGGGCTCCCGGGGGAGCTGGTGTCTCCGTCTCTCCCTTCCCGGCCCTTGAGTGGGAGCCCTTTGCCTTCGGGAGCGTCTCGTACATGGCTGGGAAAGGCTCCGGGGACTCCGCGGAGGGGTGGGGTGGGGAGGGGAACAGCACCGGCTCCCGGTGATCGTGAGGCAGCTTTATTAGAGGAGGAAAGTCCCGAATTCTCATTAAATAAATGAAGTAGTGGAGAGCTCTTTCCGGAGAAGCCGGGGGAGGGAGAAGTGGAAAGCCGGGACCGCGGCCACCCCGGGCCTCCCTCGGGAGCAGGGGAGCCAACCCCCAAACGGCGTTTGCCCTCTCCGGGTGCGCGGCCCGCGGAGCTGCCGGCGGAGCCCACGCCGCGCTGGTGCTGCGGGAAGGCGGCGCGGCCCCCTGACCCCGATCCTCCCCGGCCCGGCCGCGCTGCCCCGGGCTCCGCGGCGCTGCTCGGGCCGGCCCCGCCCGGCAGGTACCGGCCTCGCTTACCGCGGCTCTGCCTCGGCGTCTCCCCGCCGGCGAGCTGGCAGCGCCCGCTCAGGCACTGGAAAAGTAATAGAAATCCAGCGGCTAGTTTGCTTCTCCGCAGCCTCGCCATAGCACGGAGCCTGCCGAGACAACTCTCCGGGGTGCGGGGTGCGCGCCGCTCCTCGTCGGGGGTGGGAAAGTCCGGCGGGGGCGGCGGAGAGCAGCCCTAGCAGGCGCCGAGTCGCCCTGTCCTCGGACCAGCTCTCATTTAGCGGGGCGGCAGGGACGAGCCACCGGGGCTGAAGACGCTGGACCGGTTCTGGGGGGCGGCGAAGGGGGGGGGTCCGTCCCCCCAACTTGCACGGCCGCGCCGCTCTCAGTCCAGCGGCATCACCGCTGGGGGAAACAAGCCCAGCCTCGCCTGCGAAGTGCCAAACTCTTCCCTCTTCGCCGCCTGCTGATAGATTTTAGGAGAGCCACTGAGATCCTCCCTTCCTGGCTTGCCCCCACCCAGCTCCCTTCCCCCGCAGGGTGAGGCAGGGTGCCTTAGGGACGGAGCCTCCCCTCGGCACACCGCTGCTGACAAAACTCCTCCAAGGGAAACGAGCGGGGAAATCTTCCAGCCGGAGCCGGCGGGCCAGCCCCGAGCTCCGGGGGCAGCAGGACCCGGAGGGCGGGCGGATGCGCCGCGGGAGAGGGTGTGCGAGCGATGGGGAGGCAGGCGGAGACGAGCAAGTTCTCCTTCTCTTTCGGGGCGGTTTCCGCGGCCGGCGGTGCTAGTGCGGGGCCGAGGGCAGCCGCGGGCAGCCGCGGGAGGCGGGTGCTCTCCCGGCCCACAGCGCGCACCCCGCCGCCGTGCGCGCCCGCGCTGTCGCCGCCGCCCGCTGCGCAAGGGCGGGCGGGGGACTCGCCTGGGGCCGGGTCCCGGCCGCCCCTCTCGCTCTGCCCCCCGCCTCCTCCGCAGGAGCGCGGTGGGACGCAGGCGCCGGGGCTGCGCCGTCTCTCCCGCCACTGACGGCGGTGGAGCGCTCCCGCAGCCGCGCTCCGCTCCGCTCCGCGGGCTGCCGCTCGGCCGCGGCGCCGAGCCGTATGGAGGTCCCGGGAGGCGCAGCCTCCCCGGGCTCCCGGCTACAGCTCGGAGCGGCTCGCCGCGCCGGAACGCCGGGAAGCTACAGTGCACGGCGGGAGACTGGGGCCGATGCTCGCCCCCTGCGCGGCCGCGGAGCGGCACGGTGTGTGTGTGGAGGGGGAGGGGGGGATGGCGGGCGGCACGGATAGCTCCGGGGGACGGAGAGAGCCCAGCCCGCGGTCGCCCGGTTATTCAAAAGTTGCTTTGTAAAGATGCGTCCGTTTCGCGGAGTGACAAGCTAAAGCAACCCTCAAATCCCTCTTCCCTGCCCTCGCCTCAAATTTTCCCTGTGCTCTGGGGAAACCAGTCTCCCTTCTTTTTTTTTTTTTTTTTTCCTCTTCGCAAGTCCAAGAGTTGCTTATGTACACTCATCATTTCAAAAGTGCAAGGACTGGAGGCTCTCTCCTGCAAAAATTTATCTACATGCTTAATTTAACACACCGTGAATGATCCCATCCCCTGCATTAATCTGTGAACAGCGGCGCGGAGACAGAAACTAGCCGAGGGCACATCAGTCAAGCCCAGACAAGCGAAAGGGGCACCGGGGACCGGGCAGCGGCTCTTTACCAGTCCAGCAAACTGTGGCGCTGGTAGTCAGTTGAGCTCCATGTAGAGAACCATGAATGCACCAGCCTCTCAACCTTTGCTACAAAATAATTAAATTAATTAGGACGACAATTAAATTAATCAAATAAATAGGGCTACAGAATGTCAAACATAGCAGATGATAACTAATACTTAATCACAAAAGAACAACCAGTAGCGAGACCATGTTTTCCCTTAATTTACCACTGTTTCTGAGATTAAGAATTCATCAGCTCCATTGTAATTCTCTTGCTCTTTAATCTTTGATGTGCTTATGTGCAAATCAAAGCAGAACACTTGTGGTTTTAAGAAGTATATTTGAAATATAAGCAGAAATTTGCAAAATCTTTTCAGCATATATTCAAATAGGATGCTGGAGGGTAATACCAGTAAGGTTTATCCATTTGAGTTTACAGTGAGCCCTTCTAGTTCAACCTTTTTTCACATCCCCTTGGAAAAATATAAAGATCCTTTTCAAGCAGTCCAAGTATTGCTAAAAAAGAACTGCAGAAATTCTTTCCTAAGAGAAGATAACACTGAAGATCTTATGCTAAGTAACAGCAGGAGTGGAATCCTGGCCTCACTGAAATCTGTGGGAATCACCTGTATACCAGGTGATCTGGATTATGCCACAGACTTTTGTGCAGATTTGGTCAAGTTATTATTAAAGCTTTCACTGTTTCTTAAACAAAATGGAAGAGAGAGGTTTCTTCATGCTGTTTGAATACCAGTTTTTTCCTTGACACTTGGTCAGATCGCCCAATTTTCCCCAAGTTTTGCTGGAGTTGCTGAGGGGGCTATTGAGCTTTTGGCCTTTACTGGAAGGCGTAAGGAGGTACTCTTAAAGAAGGACTGCCTCTCTTGCAGCTCTTTGTCAGCAGTATTAGACGACGATAAGAACAGTAAGGTCTGGAGAATTTTCAAAATCTGTTTTCATCTGCTTTTGTACTTTTAAAATTATAAATTAGCATATTACAAAGTTATAGTAAATCTTAAAATATGAAAGACTTGAATGATTTGAGAAAAAAGTTTACATGTTGCTAAAATAAATAATAATAAATCCTCCAAGCCCCCTATGTATAGTATAGAAAAGCCTAAATGAGGCAACTCAAATTTTCTTTCATTTGCTGTCTGCTTCTCAGTCTTACAGAGGTTTATAGTTTCGGATTTATATTCTTCACAGATGGACTACAAAAACTTTGTATGCTGAAGAAAGGAAAGGATTAGCAATAGTCAGCTGAAGCATGCAGTTGCAGATAAAAGTACTCGCAACATACTAGGTCCCACAGTCCTAATTTGCAATGCTCTATGCAGTCGTGTGACAGTTTTGCAGTGTGCACGGTGGGAGGTTAGCATACAGTCACTGCATTCAGTACTTCTTATGCTCCACGGTAAAAATCAAACCGTGCTCTCCAAGGAAGGCTGAATGCATTGTCCCTCTTGTATTAAAAAAGATAATCATGGCATAGCTATATCTTGGTACAATTGTTCGTAAAAGTACAGGCAAAACATTTTATTGCACTGAAAAAAAACCTCAGTTGAAAGCTAATAATGAGTCCTATAATGATTAATGACAACATGTAATTGCTAGGGAGGCATTCATAACACAGAAGTATATGCGTTCATTGTTATTTATAAAGCACAAGTAAAACTGAAAGAACAACTTCTTGAAGGCTTCCTGAGGTTATGAGCTGTGTTAACTTGGAACACAGTGCCTGTGATAAGTTTTTATTTTTCTTATGTGCTTTTATCTTTGCCATTCTTGCACATTATCTCACCTCTCTTAGGGATATATCTTGCAGTGGCATAAACGGCAGTGGTTCCATAGAAATCAATGTGAATGCTTTAATTTTCACAAGTCAAGAATATGGCCCTGTATTTTTCTCTTCTTGTGTAGCTCCGGCATTGCTGATTATAACATCAATCATTCAGGAAAGAAGGGTAAGAAGATTCTCCCTGTTCATTGTATTCCACTGTAATACTGCTTGCAAGTGCTCACTCTCATTCACACACTCATTTAAGAATCGACTTTTTTTTTTTCTTTTTCCTTTTTGTATCAACACATTCTTTTCAACCTACATGTCTTCTGGGCTTATTGCATCTGATTATGAAAAGCAGAGTTTTTAACATTCCTTTTCTCTGTCTTTTTTAAGATGCTGTTAACTATTCTGCTCTGATAGGTACAGGTGAGGCGCCCCTCAACTGCACTCCTGTAAGCATTCGGTGCTAGCCTGGAAGGATACCTGCTTTTGAATTTGAGAAGTCAGGGGAGGATCTCTGCGTCATTTGGGAAAAGAAACTGATAGGTAATTGCAGCATCCGTGAGAGTGGAGACAATACCTCTGTATTCTCTTCCAAGAACAAACCAAAGTCAGTTTTCCTGTTTAGTGAACTTGCACTTGCTGTTGTTCTGCAGAGGATTATGCCTGCATATTAATAAATAGACTACAACCAGCAATATTTTCTTCTATAACTGAGCAATGTCTAAAAATTACCTACTTTCCTAGCTGCAGAGAGAAAAAATCTAGATAATTTTAGAGCCATAAATAATACTTGATCTGCCGGGATTAGCTCCCACAGGGACAAAATTGAGTTTTTGATCCTTATGGGGCAAGTAGTCCGCAGTTTGATGTTATGAGTATCAGTCACAGACGGAAGCTGCACATAGGCTTTAATACCCTGGAGTGAGATGCCACTGAGATTCACCTCCCTCCCTTTGGAGCTCTGCTGATAGCTGATTAGGGCTCAAGAAAGTGAATAGTATTGCTATTGGGAATTCGGCTGAGGCATTAGGTTTAGTATTGTCAAAGCGAGGTGTTAGAGCTGTGAATTTAGAGTACTGCCCAGCTGGCAGCTGCCTTTGACTCTGCCAGTTCAAAGAAGGAGCACAGCATTTTAGTTGAATGACTAAAGGGCCGTGCAAAACTCAGATGTGAAGTATGAAGCAGAGAGGTAGCTTCCTTGTTAAATAGGGAAATACAGTAACTTTCCAGAGAAGTGTCACTGCACTCTTAAATGAGCCTTTGTTTCTTCCCCTGTTCCCCCATCTGGGAGAGCCTCGAGTCTCACCACTCAGCTTGATTTCCTGGGGCAAGTGCCGAGGTTCCCTTCCTGGCTGAGTCACATCCAGTAGGCATCTGCCAAATTCCCTGTGCAGTGCTATATGCAAATGCATGAGTTTGTGTAACTGTGATTAATTAGAATATGCCCATACTCTGGCTCTAAGAGCTGTGTGGTTAATGCTAGTGCAGCTTTGTTCAGTGAAGCTTTCTGCTTATCTCTAGGACAGCAGTATGACAAAACTCCCATAAGTACTGCCTTACGCCTGTGCCCCAATCTATGGTTAGGGAGAGGTTCTGAGGGGGTAAAGAGATAGTTCAGATTCATGGTGTGGTAGACACTTTGTGATGTGGAAACTGGAACTCAGTCTCATTATCTCATGTAGTGATAAAGTGGTTCACTGGCAATTTGAGGGGAAAAATTAAAGAGAAACATTTCAGCAAGCAAGGCAGCATGAAAAAATAATAAAGTTTGAGGTTAAACAAAAAGTTTAATCCAAACCAGTTTTGATTCCTATTATTTGAGTTCTGTGATGATTTTAAAAGAATGGAATAGTTTTTGAAATGGAACATCCTTTCAAAATGAGAAACCAAAAAGTTCCAGCTAAAGTTCAATTATTTGAACTAGAGATGCTTCAAACATTCTTTCAGTGAATCTGCCTTTGCAACAACATTGACACAAGCACCAGCAACAGTGCACCAAACAATGCCTTTGCCTGCTTGTGATCGGGAGCTCCGAGGATGTTGCTCAACTTTGAAAACCACAAGGCAGCGAAGCCCAAAACAGGGCCTGGGAGTTCCAAGTCCCACATCCCATCCTTGCAACTCCAGCAAAGGCTGTGGTTGTGACCCTTATTCGACATATGTCCAGTACAGTGATAGCTGTGGGACCCAGGAATGGAAGAAGAACCAGAAGGCTCCCTGAATGCTTGTGACAGGGCCAAGTTTAACAGAGAAGTTCATATTTCAATATAGCACTAGACAGCAGGCTAAGTTAAAGCCATAAGAGAACTGCAAGAGGCTAAAGGATGACACAGAAGAGAAAGCAAGCATGGAAATAAAAGTGAGAGAAGAAAAAAGCAATTTTGCCAGTGCCATTTCTCTGTTGTTGTGATGGAAACCTAAATATATGTGGACGCAAACTTTTGTGTGATGAACCATATGTGCACAGCACCCAGGCCTTTTGTCATGGATGGCCACAGGGAAGGTGGGATGGGCTAAGGAGAGTTAATGGGGGCCAAAGCAATCCACTAGGTCTCATTCAGCCATGGCAGTGGAGCTCAGCATAGGACGATATTCAGAATGGACACATTTCTTGGTGGGTATCTTGGTACCAGTAGTCACTGAAGTAGTCAATTTAAAGAAAGCTGAGGGAAGTTTTTTAACAGAACAAAAATTTTCAGCTAAAATTAAAACCAAATGAGTTTCAAACAGCTTTTCAGTGGCCATGTTTTCCAAGAAAGCAACCATTATTAGGATCTGCAGAAGAATACCAAGCAATTCCACACTAAGGCTTTTCTTACTCATGATCTGGAGCTGTAGGAGGGACTGAGTAATCATTATGGCCCATACAGTTGTGAATAGAGTTAACTTTTTTTAATCAGTCAAGACCAAAGAACAAAATCTGCTGCTGGGCACAGCAGGGGAAGCCAGACAAGGGTTAGGACTGGTGTTACAAAAAGTAATTGGGTTGGGATTAGGTTTTAGGTCAGCAAGCCTGGGCAAACTTTAATGCTAGAATGATCTTAACAAGTGCTTAGCTGAGACAACTGACACGGGAGTAGCTGTGGCACAGACCTTCTGTAGAGTGTCAGTGCCTGGTGTTAATGATGCTTGTGGGGGCAGGGAGGGGGAGGAGGCAGCTGCAACCACTAGCAAAAATTTGGGAGTTAAGTCTTGAAAACAACTAGCACATTTTTGTGCAGTGGCCACAGCAGCACAACAATCCACTGAACATCCGTCAGATCATTGCCCATTTGCCTTTTCCCAACTTGCCTGCAGCTGAAACCACACCACTGTCTGCTCTAGCAGTTTGTGGCCAGGAAGACCTCTGCTGCTTGGATTGCCACAGCTTGGTCCATTATGGGCATCAAGACTGTGCAACATGGTTAGGGTCCAGCTCATGGTTTGCGTTAACTAAGCTAAGTATGTACATACTATATGGTGTTATTTCTTCAATTTAACACCTGGAAGAAATAATACTGTTGAACAACTGGCTCCGTTACAATACGGGGACTATGCAGTACAGAACTTTGGCTTCTGCCCTACCATATTGACAGATGTCTCTAGGCGCAGCTGTCATATCTGATGAGCCACAAATCAGTGATTATGCTGCATTGGGTCATGTAACAGGGAAGAGACATCTTCAACTCAGGTTGTCCCCTCCTTGCATGTGTTCAACCCTTTTTCCCTTCAGCTCAGTTCTCCATCCTCCTGATGCTCTCTGGAGTTGAGCAACATATCTGAAATCCAAGATCCTGTGTCGAACTCCCTATTCTCATCCCTGTACAAACTTTGGTTTATGTTGACCTTTCCTCTTTCTGCAGCCTTTTCCTCTGCCCCCCCCCTTATTAAACATGTAAGTCCTGCTTTTGTCCTGGACCTATATCTATCTATCTATCTATCTATCTATCTATCTATCTATCTATCTCAATGTGGTATTTACATAGGTTAGACAAGCACAACAGTCCCATTAAACAATACGTGCTCCTTTCTGAAAAAGAGTACAGCATTTTGCTGTATTAGCATTTTGCTGTATAGAGGTCTGTGGTTTTCCCTGTATCACTCTTACGTATCCACTGATATCTCTTCTGCAAAGCTGTTGAGAGGAATTTCCTCATTTTCAAGAGGCAGCTTTGAAGAGTCTTTATCAACCAACAAAATAATTGGCAAACCTCACTAGCTGGCACAATCTAGCTAAAGACTGTAAGTTTATGCTTGGGTCCATATCCTCTTCCTCTGCACAATTTTAACAAACAGGAGAATTTAAAGGCCCAAATTAACATGGAACACTTTGGAAGAGACTTTCTCAACTCCAAAAGAAGAGGATGAATTTTCAGCTGTGAGGCAGTCCTGTTCCTGGGTCCTCTCTGACCTCCAGTTACTCTGCTCATACAACCTCTGCATGCGCTTCCTAACTGGTTGCTGCATCAGAACCTCACATAGGAGTAGCATGGGAAAACCTTGAAACCTGCTTCAGAAGCATGCCGGCAGCCTGCGTCCCCAGCATGGGCATTCCAGCACCATGCCACGGTGGGCAAGCAGGGACCTGGCTAGTTACACTGGTCACAGAGGCTGCAGCCTGTGCAGGCAGAGAATAGAGTTTACCCAAGACATTTTTTTTAACACTGGTTCCATTGAACTGAACTAAGTCACCTTCACTACAGAGCCGATCTGGCTACAAAGAAATGAGAAATACAGTTACTTAGAAGCTATGTAGTCTTAGATTTCACTTTAGCATATTTCCCCTGTGCTGTGATGGAACATCTTAAGATGCACAATAAACATTCAGTCAGTAGCAATGCACAGCAGATTTGCAAAATACCACTGTGACTTGTGCTGATAGCAGGCTTAAGGAGGGGATATGCCTTCAAAGAAGAGTATAACCTAGCAAGCTTTCTTCCTTCCAGTTGTTGTGGCAATACTCCCTTTGCCAGGGAAGTCTTCAAGAAGGGGAGAACTCTCCAGGAGCAGTTGGAGGCTAAAGCAGATGAATGTCTCCTTTTATCTTGTTTTGAAGTGGTCCCTGCTTGGATATTGCAGACTGAAAAGGTTTCTGTAGTGGTTCCTATCTCTCAGAAACACAAGAACTATTTCTCCAAGGGTAGGTATTCCCATCTGCCAGGCAATGGGCTTGCCCCAAGCAGTAACTCCTGCTCTCCGACAGCTTCCACTCCTCTCTGCAATAAGGTTTCCCTGTGATTTGCCCCTGCACATTGGTCCAATCTACCCTTGAACACCTTAGCCCCTATATAAACATCCAGATGTAATTCTTTGTGTCTTCCATGTACACCATGGAGCCTGGCTGTGTGCCTAATGAGAGAAATGGTAAGCAAGAGTCCAGTGAAGGGTAGCACTTACTTGATGATTTTTCATGTCAGAAATCCACCCCAGCTAAGTGTTTATCATGAGACTTTGATCTCAAAGATTTAGCTCTCCCTTTGGAGCAAAAGCAGATGCTTGGGAAGCTGTAGCTGTAGTCCTGACAACCCTTCAAATGTCTAGACAGTGGGAAGAGATGATTACATCCTCTTTTAAACTCAACTGAAACAATTCAACGCACTTAACACTTACTTTATGCAATTATTGAACAAGGGAAGAGAAAACTAACAGATGAAGAGCTATCTTAGTGTGGTCTTACAAGATAATAGACTTAGGAAAAGAGATCTAAAAAGACAAGGGAAGGAGATTCCGGCTTAAGCAGCATCCTCAAAATAGATATAAATTCTAAAGGTCCTCCAAGACAAACCAGCCATGAAAACAGGAGATGCTAACATGCGAGGTCTGTCTCATGTCAACCAAGTCACTGGAGGAGGTATGGAAGAAGTTTACAGGTAACGTGATTCAGGACTACATTAACTGTTTTCCAGTTTTGTAATTAAGAACCTAAAGCTTTTTCTTTTGGTAGAATAAGACTTCTGATTTTCTTGTTAATCAGTTGTGGTGTTTAAAATGAGCTCAGTCACTTCTGATAAATCAGAAGTTCTTCTCCCTCTGGGAACCCAAACAAACTGGTATTGCTGACAAACCCTTTGGGTGCCTGAGAACTCAGAAAAGTTTGGGAATCTCAGAAAATGTATCTAGTTCCATGCCAAATCGTGTCTGGATATTACCTCCAAGAGCCATATTTTAAAACAAAGGTCTGAGTAAACATAAACTATTCTTACCTCTGGCAAAGGTGAGCAGCTGGTATCTTCAGGACAACTCATATTATGGTATGCTTCTTTATTGTTATGTAGTCAATTGTTCAGGTCAAAGTACCAGCTCATGCAAAAATTTCAGGTTACTGTTGTCAAAGTGTGGTCTTCAGCTTGATTCAGAAATCTTTTGTGGACTTCTTTGTCAACAACTTTTTCTCCTAAAATTAATTTTGAACAAGCTTATTTCATGTGATCATTAAAAACAACTTCACAGTAGCGTTTGTAGCATTTGTATGATGCCACTAAATGAAGTCTCATCAAATCAATATGAGTTCTCGTTTCCCAGGGACAAAGTACAAAACTTCTGCATGTATTTTAATGTTTGGATACAATTTCAGTTTGTTGCATCTATTTCATTCACATAATGCTGAAGAAATAAGTCTTCAAAGAGGTTGCCAGTATGGTCATGTCACCAATTCAAATTGGATTTCCAAAATAAGTGGGCAGTAAAAACATACACGTGATATATACACACTCAGTAAATATAAGAATTTTCTTAGATTATGACCTCTCACTTTTATGCTTCACAGTGAAGTCTGATCTGAGTTGCCCAGCTGCAACTGTCAAAGTTGCTCCACTAACATCAAGAAGAATTAGGTCCTTTTATTCCTAGTGCACAACGAATATTGCATACAGAAGACAGACTGTGCATATGCAGATTGTAAAACAAAAGGTTTTAAAAATGAAAATAGGATCTTAAACTGGCAGTGTTTGAATCCCAGCAAACGAAAGGAAAAAGAGGCTAAATTTTATTAAGTTTGGAAGCACTTAGTGAATTTTTAGGCACAGATGACACATGAAAATGTTAAGTCTGTTTAACTCATGAAGTCATAGCTCACAGTTTTTCCTCAACCCACCCTGTTACATTGGCAACAAGTAGCTATTTAATAATATCAAGGAAGGAAATGATGCAAAAGAAACAATTCTCTTATGTTCCTTTCAGTAATAAAATAAGAAGTCTATACAGCTAATATCTTTGCACACAGTCTGAGGATTTTATCTTAAATTAATCTTATTAGGTATTTTGGCAGCTATACATTTCCACATGGTATGGAATGTACCTCAAAGATGCAGGTCAATCAGTGTCACAAATCAAGTTGTTCTGAAAAAGAAACCTCTCTGCTTTATAATCCATCATCTGTTTCTTTCCACATTTATTTTTTTCATTGCATCTTCACTTACCTATTTCTTTTTTTGCTCATGAAGAATGGTGCTTCGAAGCAAGAAAGTTATAAACTGTAGACTGTGCAAATAAGTCTACGTCAAACATACTTTAAAGATTTACAATCTCTTCATCATTCAAGTGAATTGTTTTTTAGAGGTTTGACAGTGGATTAGTTCTCCCCAAATGTTTTTCAAAGCACACTAACTACTTTTTGTTTTTAATTATAATTTTTGAGTTTTGGATACATCTATAATATTTTTGCTTAGGAAAAGGAACAGCAGAACAGCACATTTTTCTAAATTCAGTATATTGTTCAACACTAACTGTTACTCATACCAGTTCATATAGCTAATACTGTTTCTTTCAGCCTTTGAAACACAAAGAGGAAGAAGTCTTACATTCCCCATTTATCTATGTTCCTTGTACAGTCAATTACATTGGTCTGAATAAGAATTACATGTGCAGGACCACAGGGAGAGGTTCTTGGCTAGCATCAGTCACATAGCACTGCGGTTTCAATGCTGCTAAGGTAATTTAGCCAAGTTAGACAACTGAGCCAGTGTGTATAAAATAATAGCCAGTTGCGGTCTAGGGAGGAAAAAACCAAGCATATACAACTGACTTGGGCCTCCTGATTTTTTTTTGTCTGTGGTAGTTCACTACAACTATTGTAGAATATTTTCACTTTCTTCTACGGCTGAACAAAAACTCGTCCTGGAAATCAATGTTAGAGGTCCAGCCTGATACCAGGCAAAAAGTCTTACACGGTTAAGGTAACAGAGCAAGGTCTTCAGCTGCTGTGAACTGAAATACTTGGACATCCAAGAGAGTTATGTCAATTCAGACCATTTGAGGATCTGGAATATTGCGGAAGTATATGGCTGGGCTTCACAGCCCTTCTCCAGAACACCCCCCTGAAATGAGCTACAGACTTGCCTGCAGTCGTTCAGCAGGTGAAACGATTATGCAGCTAATGTTCAGAAAAAGGCTGTTTCCTTAATGCTATCCAGACTTTAAAAACATGTCATTTATCTCTTCATGAAAATAAATGAACTAAGTCTAACATGTTGCACTACCTTTACTTTTGTTGGATAACAATCAGATGAAATGTAATTATCAGCTAGCATGACTACAACTTGGAGAGTTTTACAAAACTGATCTGGGAGGGAAAAGGCAGGGTGGGGGTTTGTAAGGGGTGTGTGTACGTACATACACCTCTGCCTGCTGCAAAATGTGAGACCAGGCTTCTCTGGTAGCAAGAGAGTTGCGAGTTAATTCCTTCTGATTTGAACTTAGGGCAAGTTTTATTTAGGATATGAGTATGTGATATTCCAAAAGGACATACATTATCTCAGGGCTTGGTGGTTTTTTTGGTTTTGTTTTGTTTTTTTAAAGTTATTAGGTAGCCACTGTGAAATACTATCAGCTCTTGGCAAGAGCTTAACGACAGGTTCTCTTGGTTATGTGGAAATACAGTGCTGCATGCTTATAACCTTCTGTCTTACTTTTTTTTTTTCATGTTTTCTTTGGTGGATTTTCTCCACGTCAGTAACTGTAGTCCAAGTTTGCCAAATGATTATTCCTGTTTGGTTTGCTTCTTCAGTTATTGACCCTCTTGGGTGGAGTTCGCTGTCTGTCTGGGCAGACACATTTAAATCCTACTCTTATTTCAGGAGTCACATGATAAACAGTAAGAAAATTAAAAGCAGGCTGTAGAAAAGACACATGAAAGCATGGATGTGATGTTTTTAAGTCCCTTTCTTGCTTTTTGACAATTGTGGTTTGTGGACAGATACAGATTTTCAGAGAGGAAGCTGTTCTAACATGCTGCCTTTCTTTCTTTTCTTATCTGCTAAACTGCATTTTCAAGGTATTAAATCTACTTGAATCTTTCAAATTACAAAAAAATAAGAAAAAATTGTTGAAATTTTATTTTTCTTTCTAACATGGCAGCTATTTTCCGAGCTTCAGAGTTGGATTTTAAAAAGTTTTAGTGTATAAATATTGTCTTACTTTCCACTTCCCTATATAAATTTCCTTTGTTTTGCTTTCTACCTGCAACTCTAGAAAACATGTTTTCCCAATGCAAACATTCACAGTTTTTCTAGTGCCTGCAAAATGTGATGCAATTGTAATCGAAAGACATCATAGCTCGTACATGGGAAGGTAAGGGTAAATATGTTCCCTAAGATTAGTGGAAAGAGATATAGTTACAAGTGCCCTTGTTAGCCTGATTTATCAAGGTTCTCAAGCAGATGAGACTTCTTAGCAGGAGATGAAACAGAGCCAGAAGTTACAGCATGAGCTTGTCATTCAGAAGAACTGGGGTCAGTTCCTGTTTTATCACTGGCTTTTTGCGAGCCACCAGGAAAGCAGATCCCCCTTCCCAAATTACGAAAACACCCTGTCCTTACCTTAAAAGCTGTTGTGAGGGCCAGGCAGGGGAGGCTATGAGGTCTGACACTGCATTGATAAGGGTGGCCGTGCAATAGATGGTGCTATTCCCACACTGCAGAACCTGGGTGACCTGGTGTCTGTCAAGCTGCAGGTCATGCACTGAGGATGTCTTGATTTTTTTTTTTCCTCCTGTGATGTTCACACAAAGAGCAGGATTATTAAAACATTTCCCCCACCTTCCTCAAGTATTATTCAGCTTCCCTGCTTTGGGTTTTTTTATTTGTTCCTATAATATTATCTCTCCCTACAGCAGTTTTCCTCTACTAAATCAGGTCATTATTCATCTCACTCTCCACACATTGCCCTCTCTCCCTAGAGCAAGTAGAAGAGGCTCATTCATTCCATTCAAGTATGGGAAAAACATTTTCAAAATGCTAGTCCTAACTGCTATGTCTTGGAATCAGCTTAATAATTTGAGTCAAATCCTTTATTCAGAAGACAAAAGAACCAGCAAAGAGGATAATGGATTATCCACTGTCATGTCTCATCTGGAAGTTATCTAAAGGCTGCTTTGATAGGTAGAGTGAGAATTGGTGGCGTGACTAATGTAGCATCATTATATTGCTATAACCTGTAAAACACGGAGATATGAGGATCATAAGAAATACTGTTACAGAGCATCCAAACTGGATAAAAACAGTGAAGGAAACTCTGGCATCTCATCCATTATATATAGTGCATTTATATAAAAAATGATTTTTCTAGTAGGAGTGAGGTATTAAAAGTCTTTACACAAAACAGCTTCTTGTTGATGAGGAGAGAGTTAGATGTTTTTAGCATGGCATAAAAGATTAATTAGGTAAATATAGACATACACATGTTCAGACAGAAATCTCATTACTTAGTTGTCTTGTGGTAACTATAATAATACGTACACCTGTCAAAAAATCTAGATACTGCCCTTTAACAACAGAGATAAGCAGGGTAACGGGCTGTCTTGAGCTCTGCTGATGGCTGCCTGTAAGGAAGCAACTCCCACTGGCCAACCATTTCCTGGACAGTTACAACAGGAATCTTGGTTTGCCTTTAATGCTACTGTCCAATCCACTTGCAATACTTTAAGTAGCTCTTAAAGACCTCCCTGTACTAAAAATAAGTTTAATATTTACAGTAATTTGTCAGACAAAGTGTTTGCCAAAAACTTAACAAGGATTTTGGCCCGTCCTTGTCTTCCTCCTCCTGGTTGAAGAAGCTGTGATGAACAATAGCAGATATTTAACTCAGAATTGCCCCAAAAGTCAGAATAATGTCACATGTTAATGTGTCTTATTTGCTCTATGCACTGCGTGTTTTCTTTCCCCATTGTACATTGCTCCATCTGAAACATCCACATCTCTCGCCCCTCTCAAAATGTTTGCAATACAAAGAGGAGATCGTGGGTATTCATGAGAAGTGTCTCATGGATTTTGTGTTCCTGCATGTGGTAAATTGTTTTTGCCCTAAAATCAATCATTGTTCTTAAAGACTCTGATAGTGGTTACTTAAGAGCAAGAAATGTAAGTTGATGCATAAAAATCCAGGAAATAGATTGCAGTAATAAACTCCAGGAAATATTCATGGGTGAGAGGGTCAACAGAAGTTAAGCAGTGACCCTGAAATAATAGTACATTACTGTTTTCAACTCCAATATACTGAGTACAAAGAAACAAATTGATTTTTTTAAAGCTTTGAAAATTAAACCAGCCACAGTAACAGTGTTTTACTACACATCAGCAAAAAAAAGTAAACCCTGCCATAAAAGCTATTCAAGTAAAAACAAATGTCACCACAGACACAGAAGGCAAGATTCTGCTCTTCTTAATTCAGGTGATGCCTCCCTAGGGCCATCATTCCCTAACGGCTTCATTGCTACAACTGACAGCAGAATTTGGCCTAGCCCTGGGGACCGGTGCAGTGTGACAGTACAGAATTGGCTTTCTTTTGGAAAAGAGAGAGTTGAAGAAAGGGTTCTGAAATTAAATAGAGCAAAAACTGAATTGAACTTTTTTTTATTAAAAAAAAAAAATGAAGCCCCATTTCAATCTAATCATACTTTTAAATCTCAGGATAGGGTGCCAAAAGCCACATCCCCATCCAAGGCATGCCCCATAGTGTCTGCTCAGCAGCCACTCACTACCCCTACAAACAGCACACATCACCCATCTCTGAGTAACGTAAAACTGAGGATGGATTAGTCCTGCATCATCAGTCCTTTAATCTCAAAGCCACCATTTCCCCTTTTGCAGGGAAATCCAGACTCAAGTTCAGCCTCTCTTGCAGGCTGCAACCTGTGTTAGCCTGCCGCTGCCTGCTGCCATGGGCAAGGCCCCTCTCCCCACCAGGCTGCTCCAGCCACTCCAGAGGCACCCGTGGTATCTTCGTCCATCACCTTTGCACAAGCTGATTTGCAGTCTTTCATAGCAGCTGCCCCTCATTAGCTGCTTGGTGGGGGAGTAAGGGGGAAGAAGGAGGAGGAGAGTGGATTGGGGTGTTATTAACCCTTCCCTGGTGACTGCTGCGGTGTGAAGTGTGTATTCTTCATCATGGTCTTTGGTAGTTCCAGCTGGTGTGACCGAGGGGAGAAGTTTCTAATTGTCAGGTAAGAGCAGGCTGAAAAGTTATACCATTTCAATTATAAACTGCATAAAGCCCTACCTGTGGCTGAAAATATTAAAGTAGGAGGAACAGAGATCTTAAAGAGACATCATGTGATTGACCTGCATTGTTACTGGTCTCAGTAGTCGTTTCTTGAAATCAGATGTAACCATCTTCCTACATTTGCAGCTCACAAAGAAATGTGTGACTTTCAGAGAGAATGGTGTGGTAAAGATATTTGTTGAAGAAAATCTCTACTATCAATTTTTTCTTCTTGACCATTGCTCAGAAATATCAATGATAAAAGATCTCATTCTACTTTTTGATTGATTGCTATGGTTATGAAAACAAAGCAATTTCCCCAGATCTTGGCTCTGAATTGATCATGTATTAAAAAAGCTGTCAGGAAAGTAATTGCATTTTAAAATGGATAAAGCACGTGCAAATTTGTGTTTATCTGTGTGAGTTCTTATGTGTATGTATTCTAAGTTTAGAAACAGAACAAGAAGAAAATACCTGTCAATGAGAAAAATCATCTTTATTCTGGGTACATGAGGACATATTTTGGTTTTAATAAGGACCCAAATGTACCATTTGGGGGGAACTATATAATGGAAAACCTATGCCAAACATTGTTCCTTATGCAGTAACATGTAATTAGGTTCCAATCCCTTCCCTCCCCTTTATTAAATAGTATACAGCACAAGAATTAAAAAAAAAAAAAAAAGCCTGGATGCTCAGGACTGAAGGTGAATAAAGATATCTTTTAGATACTGTAATAAAATCTTCTATTAGAAATATCACTAGCACAGGATCTCAAATTGCATTTTTAAAATACATATCCAGATGCCAAATATACTCTTGTCTGCTCTCAGGATAGACAGATCTTTAATCTCTGCAGACACAAATAAGCACTCCAGAATTTGGTGCATTTTATACAACAGGTTGAATTAACCCTGCATAGTAAGGCACTCTGCACATCCAGTCTTTGCTAACAGGAAAGGTATAGGCAAGTATACATTGTGTTGTCTGGATTTGCGTTTCCAGATGGCAACATCCATCCAGATGGTAGCACAGGCTACTTGTCATTTATTCTAGCAACAGAGACACCTGCACCTTTAAGTTTCAAAGCTTTGGGGGGGAAAAACCCCCAAACCTTTGTCATTTATTACTACTAAGCTAAATCTTTGTTCAATTGTATCTGTTAATGATGTTAGCTGAGGACAGCAGTTTTATAAACTGTGAGAACCAAGGGGAAGTGGTCTTTTACTGGTTTGTGGTCTTCAGCAGGCGCTGGGCTCAAAGGAGCCAGAGCAAAGCACTGTGGTCACAGTTTCACCATGTAGCACGTACAGCCCCTAGTGCACGGTCAACTCCATCAGGACCCAAGACCACTTGAAAAGACTGTTTTTTCCAAGAGAGAAAAAGCTTGTCAGTCACTAGCCTGGAAGATGGGGTGCCCTCATTCAACTCCTTGCTCCCAGCGTGCTTCTTCTGTGGGCTTGGGCAAACCCTTGTGGTGCAGACTCACGAGCAGTGTCCCAGTGCAGCAGGGTATGCAATGAGTGAGGCACCGCTCTGGGGAAGGTGTGGGGGAAGTCACCAACCAAATTTCCCTATAAAGCAAACTAAGCTAGGTGCAGTGGAAGATGCTTCCCACCAGGCAGCAATCAAGCCAGCTGCTGAGAAATCCTGAGGAGAAAGGGGCTTGGCCACATACTTACCTGCAAACCCAAATCGTAAAAGTGGGGTTCATAGCATGGAAGCCCCTTCCTAGAGCTGATTTTGGATAACAAGCTCATTCCCTTCAAATCTGTGATGAGGACGGGGTCTTGGAGTCCGGTCCCAGCTCCTGAGAAGACATACATTTTCTTTCAAGGAATCAGCAATGAAAATATATGAAGCATAAGAACCAGAAATCAGGGCCTCTATGCAAGGAACTGGTTCTCTGGCAATGAATCTTGTATTCACCCTGAAAATGCGTGTTTGCCAGAGAATTTGTGGAGAGCGTCTATAGCTTGTCCTTGCCTATGTACTTTTCTGAAAAAGTGTACGTATGGGTTTGACAGCTTTCCCTCTCCCTCCTTCTAACCACGTAATAACATAGTCTAGGAATCCATCTCTCACTATTCTGAGATAAGTGCACTAACCACCAGGTAATTGTCCTGCCCATATTTGTGAACATATGTAATACCACGTGTTTGACTCTCATACGAGGGGATGTTCAGCGTACTCTGGTCACCAGACTGGTGCAGGGACACTTTGTGAATTAAGCAGGAGACTAAAGTTGCCACAAGTTTCAGGCAGGATATTTGGCTTTACTTGCTTGAATAAAGTAATCTGAATCCTTACGTTGCACTGCATACACCTAAATCCTTGCAGCTAGAGGGGGGAGGGAGAGTGTCGTGGTTTAGCCCCAGCTGGCAACTAAGCACCACACAGCTGCTCGCTCACTCCCCCCTGGTGGGATGGGGGAGAGAATCGGAAGAGCAAAAGTAAGAAAACTCGAGGGCTGAGATAAAGACAGTTTAATAGGTAAAGCAAAAGCCACACACGCAAGCAAAGCAAAGCAAGGAATTCATTCACTACTTCCCATGGGCAGGCAGGTGTTCAGCCATCTCCAGGAAAGCAGGGCTCCATCACGCGTAGTGGTTACTTGGGAAGACAAACGCCATCACTCTGAATGTCCACCCTTCCTTATTCTACCCCAGCTTTATATACTGAGCATGACGTCATGTGGTATGGAATAGCCCCTCGGTCAGTTTGGATCAACTGTCCTGGCTGTGTCCCCTCCCAGCTTCTTGTGCACCTGGCAGAGCATGGGAAGCTGAAAAGTCCTTGACTAGTGCAGCAACAACTGAAACATCTCTGTATTATCAACACTGTTTTCAGCACAAATCCAAAACATAGCCCCATACCAGCCACTATAAAGAAAATTAACTCTATCTCAGCTGAAACCAGGACAGAGAGCCAGGCCTTGGACTCTGCCTCAGATCACACATTTAAACTGAAACTCAGCTACTGACTGCCTACCAGAGAGTTTAATTAGAGATGGACCGTTTAATAAGGAAGAAGAACTTTTGGATATTCTGGTGATAGCGGCCATGAAAATTATTTAAATGGTTATGACATGTTTAAAAGCTAACACAGAATATCTAATTTTTTTCACCAAACTCCCTGACCAAGAGCCTGTATCAAAGTGCAGGGACTAAAGTACATTATTTAGGGAAAATATCTGTATGGTCAGGTTCAGTAATTATTAATTCTTATTTCCATCTCTAAAACTAAAAAGGCTTAGCACAAATGTACTATTGTTTTCAAAACTGAAGAAGATTTACCTTCTTTGGTAGCTGGATATTTCTCTTCTTTGCTAGTTAAACCATATTGCATTTGCTTTTAGTGAGTGGGATGGGAGACAACCATGGATCGTCTAGTGGTTGTAGCTGTCTGGGACCTGCTCTCATTTCCCTCTCCATGCTGGGCTTGGGCTGAGCAGCAGCCCCACATAAGCACCCTGCTTCTTCCTCCTGCAGGCGCAGAGGCTCAAGGGTTTGATGGATGCAGCTCTGGGGCTGTGTTGAGGGAAGAGATCTCTGTGCATGAGGGCCAGGGATGGTTATGGGGAAGGAAAAGAGGTGGAAGAAGGCTTCTGAGGCCAGTGAAGGTGCAAGAGGAGTCCTTTAGAGAAGCTGGAGAGCAGCATTTGTGTTGTTAGTTTTCATGAGGCATGCTAGGACACAACAACTCAGGTAGTCCATGCTGACTCCCACAGGCAAGGTGCACACAGAGTATGCTCCAAGTGATAGGGGGCTGCTGGCTGAAGTGGGGAGGTTTAGGTGTGTGAGATGTATGAAGGTGAGGGTAACTATTATGAAAAAGGAAAAAACTACTCAGCCTTGAAACATTTAAGAACCACTGCTTTACCTGCTCAGACCTTTAGTGCTTAAGGCAGTTAAGAAGTAAATCACAGCAATGAAATTTAAGGATGTATTCCAGTAAAGCTTAAGCAAGTACTTTCAGCAGATGCCTAAAAGTTAAATGTGTGCTTAAAAACTTCACTCATTTTTCCCCTTGAACAGAACTAGTCTGAATTGTGTCATTTACTGTAGTTACATCTCTTGCTTCATAACTAAAACTTAACTTGTGCTTCCCTCCATTTTATGGATATTAAAGAGAAGCTGATAGGCGCTCCAACTTTTAGGGGATTTAGTGAGACTAGCCAGTATTTATCTATTACTGCTTAGAAAAAGCTAATTTCTTATAAGTACAGTTCAGAACTTTGTGTTTCTGAGAATGTATATTAATATTTTGGCACTCTCATTACACACCACCTTTTGATACAAAATTAGTCCCACCTAAGAGTATCCATGATCATCCATGTCGTGCAATCATCAAGTAGGATATGATGTATTTTCTAAACAGAGTTTTTGACAGCTTATGATGACCCTAATTACACAAAAAATTATGGCCACACTTGTCTTAAACCATTTGCATAACCTTGATTTTGATGGGACTGCTCTGGAATTACTGACGTGTTTAAAATGAAGCATGAGCTATATACTTTGTTGGAATGTGATTGAGGGAAGGCCTGATAAGACAATTCATTGGCGTCTTCGTGTTAGTTTCAGAACTAGTATACCTATTCTTTTTTGATCAATCACAAATATGTTGTGCAGAAGTACATTCCAAACTGGGTGATTGAACATGTAATTACATGTTGCACCTAACTTCTGGATCTATTTCTATTGTTTTTTAAGGGCTGCCATTAGTGTTTAACAACAGTGTGCAGTGTTACTTTCCATTGAAAAATGATATGGAAAATGTTATGTCATAACAAAAAGATTAACAGAAAATAACTTTAAATAAATATTAGTCAAGCTGAATATTTCTTTTCATTAGGCTACCCCTTAGAATTACATTTAACACACATCCCTAAATATAATGGAAAATACATATTTTGTAAAATGTTTGTGTGTAATACAATTGTGTATAAATGTATAAATATAAGCAAGAACAGAAGATAGTTATATATTATGCATGTATGAAAATTAAAATCAGCTTCTTTACAATTTAGATTCTGAGGACATTGCTAAAGGAAAGAATTTCACAGGGAGCTGTTAAACATATACAGATAGAATATATCCTATAAAGCATTACTGCCTAAATTTTGCTACTGGACAAAGTGTCTTTAGGATTAGTGGGGTTTTTTCCCACCTTTTTAAATTTAATCATGATCGTTAAGGTTAAAAGTTCCCAGCGTGCAATACACTGTTCTTCAGCATAGCTCAGATCAAATATTTTGGGCATTTCCTTTGGGCAGTTTGCCATTGTTCTATTGGATTGGAAGTTACAGCAATTTGACTGGTATGTCTATTAATCTGTTTTTTCCCTTAGCTATTGAAAGCAAGTATTGTTGTGTCTGTACTGCAGCTGAAGTGGTTTTGCAATTGAAAACTTGCACGTTTGCTTTCTGCTTACACAATGATCTGTTTTGATACAGAGTTCTGTTGACTGCTGCATAAAGTAGCAAGTGCTATCACCAAAAAAAGTACAGCTTTACTAGAATAGCAATACTTCGTTAAATAGAAAAGGCTGTCTGTGTGATTTACAGTGCTGGCAGTGTATTAAATGTGTCACGTGGGTGTCAGAGAAGGACAAAATAGCTTCTGCTGATATACAGGCTCCTCCTGAAAGTCTGTTCTTGGTCCTACATAACGTATTTACTATTTTAACATAATGTAAATGGAAAAGTGGTGTGATGTACTTTTGTGTAGTTAATAATTTCATAACATAAAATAGACATACCAATATGCACTCAGTACTCACATATTGTTAGGGTCAGAATGTGTCAGGAAACTTGAAGCCAAGTAGAGAAAAAAGGTTAAATGAAAAAGAATTTCTCTTAAGTAAGTGGACTGTTTCTTTTCTTTTCTCAAATATTTCTCCAAGAATTTTAATTTACTAGTTAAATCACTCATTAAACAAATTTTTATGTAGTATAGTATTGTGGATCCCTGGAACACTGCTGGCCCTTTGGGCATACTTTCACATAGATTAGGCCATTTTAAAAGATTAAAGCCAAAACAATCTGTCCCCATTCCTGTCTCCACAAACCATGTCTCTCCCAACAGCAACCAAGCAACCAACCAGTCTTTTATTTTGCTGGCTACGTTTCTCCACAATGTCACCTGAGGCTCTCCAATGGCAACCCCACTTGAGGTATACGGAGATATATACATATATATATATACACACCACCCCCAAAAGGGAGTGAATTGGGCCATTTGTGATATTCAGAATGAGTAAACTACACACTGCAGAGATCCTTGTCATTTTCATCCATGTGAACTAAGACCTTTTTATTCAGGAAAGAAGAATCTGCTAAATATACCATTTCAGACAGGGTACATCTTTTCTTCCTAAATTAAAACTTACGGAGGGCTCGAGTGTACCCAGTTAAAAAACAATCAAACAAACAAAAAATAATGCCCTACATCTTTTGTGATTCTAAAGAAGATACTACTTTCATATGCCATATTGATAAGTTATTAACATGCTTGTAAAAAATACTCAGAATTGCAAATTCTTCACTCCATTATGTTCTCACCATTGGACAAACAAAAGGCCTATAGTCAGTAATTATGGTACCTGAACACCAAGCGTGCATCCAGCATTGTGGAATGACTATGTAAAAATGTCACCATTGGCAGTGCTTCTTAGCCTGTCACTTTGCCAGAACTTCCAGAACTGCTTGTTTTGCACCATTCTCCAGGTTCATTCCTTTTCCCCCATGTTTTATCAGATACCATGCTGCTGGTGGTACCAACGGTCTTTCAATGGGACTCAAAGTCTTCGAACATCATGGAGATGACATTGAAACCTAAGATTTTCTTTGACTAGAAGAGAAAAAAGTTATACCTAATCCTGTTAACTAGGCATGGCTGGTTTATAGGCAGCTTTTCCTAGTCTGTGAGGCAGAGCAAAATGCTAAGGTAACCGGTAGAAATCAAAGTGATAGATGAGCTCCAGCACCATGTCACTCGAAAGGGAAAATTAGTGTATTGCTCATATAGCGAATTCAAATTGAAACAACAAAAACTCCACAACAAACTTGTCTTTCTTATTGTTATACTGTTACTTTACTTTGTGGTGTGTCAGATGGAAAAACATTATTTGCCTGAAGTGAATTCTCCCCCTCTGCCACATGCTTTGCATTCCTTCCCAGTGCTGTCCCCTCTCAAACATCAGGCAGCGCACAGTAGTCATTGCACTCATGGTGTCACAAGATAGCATAGGGTAATGGACAAGAACAATAATGCTTCAAATGTCTGTGATGGTATGTTTTAGGTACAGTGCCTACAACATGGTTTTGAACCATCAGAAAATTATTTGATCTAATGATGCAAGTCTCTTCTATGAGAAATGACAATGAGAGAAGGATAAAGCAAAATATAAGTGATTACTTAAAACACTGAAACCAAGGTGCCTGAAGTTAGGACTTTCAATCCAAATTTTGGCTGTTCAATAAGTTTCCTAGTGTGTCTTGAATTTCTTGAGATCCCAGGACTGCAGTTCCCATTGGCTTCAGTAAGATTTATAGGCAATTGAAACTCTTGAAAATCCGGTGACATTATTCATGATAATCAATATGGTAGTGCCTGAGGACCAAGAAAGCCTTGAGGAATTTGCAATCCAATATATAAGTTAGAGACACTATAGAGGATAAATATAACTTAACCAGCATGATTGAAACAAATGGCATATTTGTTCAAAAATCCATTTCCCTTTCATGTAGGAGAGAGAATAAGTGAAGGGTTGAACGATCAGTGAAAGAGGATAGGAAAGAAGAGGATAAAAAGGCAGATATGAACATTGAAAGGCTGAAAAAGATGGAAAGATTGAAAGTTGAAATAAACAGCCCATTGGCACAGGAAAAGAAAAGTACGGCCAAAAGCATAGACAGTTCTCTGAAGGTGCAGAGGTCCAGAGATATATGTGTGTTGCTTGCCTTTCCTCATGCCAGCTAGCATATGTATATGTGTACAGATATATGATTAATTTGTGTCAGGTTAAAGAATATAATGCAAGTTTAACTTAATTTAAAATAATACGTATGTGCAACTTGATTAATCAGTACCATGGTGAAAGAAATCAAAGCTATCCCTGTGACCCCTTCAGTGAAAGATTTTATATTTTGTCTTGTAAGACTCTATGTAAATAATCATATTTGCAAATTATCTTTTCAGTTTGAGATAAAAAGTTGTACATCAGTCTGAGATCTCTGTATGGTATGCGCTGGGTACTACTTATGTTTTAGTTTCATTTCCAGAGAACTTTGAAGGAATGTATGAGGTGGTGAGTGAGTTTAATTGCTGTTTATAGGAGGATGACAAGCTAAAGATAAGGAGTGAGCCCACATGTCCCTACTTATAGGCAACATTTTATGCAGCAACTTTCTGCTGGAGATTCTTTCAAGAGTTCCCACCACTATTGCAAAACACCATTTTTAGTCTGAATTGTTTTGGTTTTTTTTTTTCCTCTTCCACTTAAATGCCTTAAGAATTTTCTTAGGATAATTTGCAGTGAACTTAAAGAAGGAGCATGTTAGTTTATTCTTTGATTTTTATCTGTAAGCAGGAAATGGGCCACAAACAGGATACAAATGTGAAAATAAAAAACTTGATCCCTAGATGCCTTAGTATGTTGAATATTTACTGAGACTAATTCTCTCCCTTGCCTCTCACCGTTCTACCCCATACATATTCCAAGACAGTTTTGTTGAAATTGAACTGAATAGGGTTTCCCATGTATCTACTTTTTGGTAGAAAAGTTAAAGTGAAATACAAAGCCATACAAACAGGAAAATAAAATGAGAGTAAATCAAAATGTGTCAATGCTGCCTTTCAAAACTGTCCACCTGTGAGGAACAGATCTTCAAGAGAAGGTTCACAAAGCTAGTAAAATAGGCAGATTTTAGAGTGGTTTAAAGTAGCAGTTGAAGTGTTGCTAAAATGCAGCAACAACACTCCTTTAAAAGTCACCTTTATTGGTTAACATATGCAAAGGAAGTTATTAAGAGTTATCAGAACTTTTCAACTTGAGCATCCTTTGGCCACTGGATTTTCTCAAGGGTGTCCAGAGAAACCACCTGCAGACTAAGACAGCTAAACAGAAACGGCAGAGTAATTTAATCCTTTTTATCTTCTGGATATTCTAGATTGGTGTAGGAGTAGATATCTAGGCGTATATTCCTAGGAGTATGTTCTTTTATCCTTTTGATTTGGTTTTTGTCAGCAGCAATTTTGCATCTAAGCTCAGGGCAGAGTATAACCCTGAGTCCTACTTATCTCTAGTTAATTTATTACATGATTAATCATGTTGTTACAATGAATACAGCCCCCTTTTACAAAAAGAAGCAAATCATTATTAATTCCCTGACAACACTTTACGTGAATCATGTTGAATACTTTAACTACTAAGGTAGCTGTAATACACAGTTTCGTTGGAGACCAATTATAATGTAGTGCTAATTAATGTCCACTTCTGGCTAACATGTCCATGTGAATACCAAATAGATTACTAATGTTAATGCTTTTGACATAGCATATTTCTAAAATATCTGCATGTTAGTGCTCAGTCAATTGTATTCTAACCCATAATAACATTGACTAAAGTTTTACAAATTCACATACCATATATATCGTAAAATACTTGTCATAGAATGATACTGGTTTGTGACCTGCATTAAGTGGTTGAAAAAAAGAAAAATGAGTGACTTGAAAAAGTAGGACTCCAAGACTAAAATGAAGAACAAAATGAAAACAGCTTTCTTTTGAGAAAAAGAGGATTACTTATAATTACCTTTAAATTATTTAGACTTAGCATCCCAAGCTTTCAAAATATGCAGAAAATATTAAAGTACTAGATTATAACTGTTTTTTTTTTTCTTCTCCATAGCTGTATGCTAATCATTGTGCTGAGTACAAACTGACTTTTTCCTCCTGTTATGATCAATCAAAGTCTTTGTTCTGGGAATGATCACATAATTACACAGAAGATTAAAGAATTCCCATGAATAATTTGTGCTCATTTCTCCCTGTTAAACCCATTTAACCCAGTTGAGCGTGCCTTGCTGACTTGTCTCAGAGACTCACATTTTCATCGGAAAAGCAGGATACCTACCCTCCCCTGTAGTTGATAACTTTTTCTGGCTTCATCCTGTTGCCAAAACATTTCCCTGAACTTGACTATCTCTTCTCCAAAGTATAATAATTTGACATTGTTCTTAAATAAAAGGACAAATTAACTCCTTTTATGAGGAAATGGTCAAAAGGAGGGATATACACTTAATTCATTGAACTATCAGAATGGAAATTTCTTTCTAGTAGTTGGAACAAATGTTGGGATACATATTTTAGCTTGTGATCCATGGAGGGCCAGAGGACTACAAGAAATTCCTTAAGTCACCTCACAAGCTACTCTAGTTTACCTCCTACACCCCATTCTCACCACTTGAACCCTCAGGTCAAGGTTTATGTTCTTGGATCCTCTCCTAGGCTGAACACTATGTTGCTCTTTGGCCATATTAAGATGAGGACAAAAAAATGTGGTTTTGTAATAGAACAGTAAATATGCTGTAAATTCCTGGTGTGATTAAGGTTATGTTTTGATCTATTCCCTTCCTCCCACCTTTAAGATTCACCTTGAGTAACCTCATAAAATTAAAATGCAAACCCACCAAGACTAATATGCTCTACAGTTTACCATATCTTAGTTGTCACATATTAAATATCCTGTAGGAAAGCACCCCTGTTTTTTTGAGCATGGAATATGTCCCTAAAAAAGATTATAGCTGCAGATGGTGAATTAAAATCCAAATATGAATATTAACTTGCTTGGCATTTTTGAAGATCTGTGGTTGGCTGCTGCAGGACCATGCACATTATGGCCGCCCTTCTGGTCAGCTGCATACCTGCTTTCAAATAAAAAGGGGCTGCAATAAGACCTGCAGTCAATGAAGTGGTAACAGTGTAGGAACAATTTGGAATTATGTTCCTACACATATTCTTAGTACTGTCTTTCCTTCCTTTGCTGCATTTTTTACTTCTTCATCCCCACACAGTGGAGAACAATTTCCTATTCGCAAGTCTTAGTAACTGACTGGTACCTTGGAAAATAAATGACTGTTTTTAAGCACTTAGCAGAGAAGAATCCTGTTGCGTGTCAGGTGCCTGACTTCTCACATGCTGTAATCTACACGGAGCAATACAGCCTTCAATAGATATTTCTACTTAGGTGTTTATCAACTTCCATTTTTGTTAATTTATATATGAATTCTCCCTACCTACTCCTCCCTCTCTTCCCCCACACAAACTGAAAATGAAAGACAGAAGATGTCAGGTTTTGACAGACGCATTACTGCATGTTATATGTACACATTAAGCTCTTTTTGTCTGATTTGTACAAACAGAGAGAGGTCTGGAAAACGTCTGTGTATAAGAGAGCATTTGTATGTATATTTGTATGGAGGATTATCCAGTGAGAATCTCCGTATCACATACATACATTAATGAAATGTGGAGTTAATTAAGTAAGACAGTATGAATGGGATTCATATTATTAAATCTGGACATCTCCATCATGTCTAGACTGTCTTTACAGTCAACAGAAAGAATTAGGAGCTGCTAGAATTCCATTTACTGCACTCTAGTGTAGGCGTCTACTTGAGGACAAGATTAATTGAACCCTTGCCAACTTGATGGTTACTAAGAGTTGGCATTTTTTAGGTGGCTCTGGTATTCATATATGGCAGCAAGTCCAATTAAGATGTAGCAGATCAGATCAAAGCTTTAAAGAATCCAAGAGCCTATCACCAGCTGTGTCAGATACAGAAACAGGTCATGAAAAAAGTCAAAAGCTGTGCCTGAGGCCTCAGCCACAGCTGAGCAAATAATGAAGAAACTATAAGGGGGAGCTGAGGATACCCTTGGCTTCAGAATGTCCTCAGCAAACATATGCCTGCATGGCACAAGCTGGAAACAGAACTGAATGAGGACAATGTTGTCAAGGAGAAACTGGGTGCCACCAGCACCATGGAATCATAGAATTACAAGAACATTTAGGTCAGAAAGGACTTCTGTATGTCATCTAATCCATCCTCCAGCTCACAGCCAGAATAACTTCAAAATTAGATTGTGTGGTTGATCAATTTATTGTCTCGATGCTGATCAGGCTGTTGCTGGTAAAACAAGGCAAGGATGAGAGAAAGTCACCATCAGCAAGCACCTGGACTACATTCACAGGGATCTCAATTGTAACTGCCAGCAGACGTAGGAACATATGGAGAAATGGGGCAGCAGCGCAAAGCACCATTACAGCTGTGAAAGTGCAACCAATGAGCCCAAAGAGAAGCTCTGAGCAAGGCCTGAGCCCTCCAGGATTGGCAAGAGGAGGGTGCGCAGCCTTGTATTGTACATAAAGATTTTTAAATGGAAGATAAGATCCTTTTCCCCTTCTACACCTCTTCCAAAATCTCAGAGTAGTGGCCAACGGCAGATGTCGAGGCAAGTATTGGAACAAGCTGCAAATACAATGACACTTTCTAAGATAAGGATCTGGCTACCTGTGTGTGAAACATGGTTGTTGATACGTATTGTGACTATGTTTTGTTTTGAAAAACAGATTAGCCAAAAGCAAGAGACTTGCTTGCTTGCACTCTTTATGATTGTGAGATTTTGGGAGCTGAACAACTATGAAAAGAGGATATTGACCATAATGCAGGTGGTATTAGGTTTTGTTAAAAGTTTTGTCTTGTAATTTATTTCTGCTGTTACCTTGGATCATCAATGTACAAACGTGTTTAAACTACACTAAGTACAGTATTCATCATCTGTATAGAGTATCCATCTTCTAATTTATTCCCAGCAAACAGGCCACTTGGCAACAATTCATTTTTACTACTTAGAATTTATGACAATAACAGCATGAGCTTACAGAAGGTATTTAGTCAAGGGCTATTATTAACTGTGAGAAGTAAGAAACCTATGTAGAAAGATTTAACAATATTTTTTTTCCTGGCATAATCTTTAGATTTTGAAAATTAAATCGTGGCAAGGATGACCAAAAATATGAATTCTACTGCTCTGGTTCAAAGTACTGAAAAGTTTCAAAAAAATGAAATAAACAATATAATTTTTATTTTAAACCTTTCAGTCTGGGGCTGTTGTTAGTCAGCTGTTAGGCAAGAGAAAATAACCATACAGTGAATATAAGTGAATCTTTAGTTCTTGGTGAAATAAGAATAGTAAAAAAAGATTGGAGTTCAGGAAGATGAAAAATCTGAATTTTAACACTTTCTTTAAAAATATTATATCAATGATAAAAATAGAAAATTATTTTGGTGAAAGGCCTACCTTGCGTCAGAGATAATCCAGAAGAGACCAGTTATCTCAGGAAATAGCTACTGATGACAAATATGATATTATTTGAGTTCTTTTACAATGATTCTTTATAATCATATGCTTCTGTTTAGGAAGTTAAAATACGAGTACCATTAATAGTGAAATAAATATGTTTTGTTTCATAAGGGAGAATGTGATAAAATGTGATAAAATTCTACCATTACTAATTTTATCCTTTCCGTTATTGCAATTTTTTGTAGAGATACATAGTGTGACACAATTCTTGGAGATTTAAGGACTATAGCATAACCAGCCTTTTAGTGTTTAATTAAATTCTGAAAGCAGTGCCAGTCTATTGCAGAATAAATGAGAATTTGACTACATGGGCTCGACCTTGTAGGAATGTTCAATGCCTGTTTATAATGTAGAGATCAGTCAGCTCACACAGATTTATCAAAATACCAGAGTTCAGGAGCTGGAGGCACTTGGCACTTCGACGGATCAAGTGTATTCTCTGTGTCTCAACTTAACAAGTACAAGTGTAGTAAGCAAATTCTATGTTTCTGTCTTACTAATCTTGTTTCAGAAAGAAAACAGCATTTGTGATCCTCTTGTCAAAGTTCCTTATTTAAAACCTCCATGAATAACATTTGGTAACTTCCAGCTAGACTCGGCATTAAGGCAGGTGTGTGTACAAAAGATGTGAAGCTCTGAGTGGCTTCATTAAAGTAGCAGTGAGGCAGGAGACAGTCGTACAAATTCAGGACGCAGAGGAGGAGAAGTTGCAAAGTGAGTTTGTTACCTGTGCTGCCAACCGGCCAACCAGCCAAACGTACAGTAGCTGATCAGCACATGTGTAGCTCTGGGCCAGACAGTGATTGATGCTTTTTTTGGTTTGTAGTTAGGACACGTGAGGGGAAACAAGCTCAAGAGACAAAGTTTTTGGGTGGGCTACGGAGCTTGGGAAAGAACTGAGGATACTACAGGGGATTACAGAAGAGAGGGGAAAGAGAAATAGGAGGTTTTACCATGCAGCAGAGGCACTTATGAGCGTATTGTTGGAAAGGTACAGAGAGAATGATGGACAAACATCTGTGGGAATCATGCCTTGTTACTTCTGCTACCCATGAAACAACATGCCAGTCAGATAAGAAAACCTAAGTCAAAAAGTAGTTCTGTGGCCCTAGGTAGAGAGCTATGGACTACTGTTATGCTACTAAGAAAAAGTGAAAGAAAAACAAAACAAAACCCCAAAGAAGCAGTCCCATACATGATGGAATGAAGCCAGGCTTCAATGTACTTTTCTGTCTAGAGTCTCAAAAGTCTAATAAATGTCAAGCATTTCAGTTTTCTCTGAATGCAGGTATTAACAGAGATACTGTCTACTATCCTGATGTCTGTTTTTATGAAATTTGAAGGAGCTTAGTATCTTTGAAACTTGCCGATGGGTTTAAAATTAAGTAGGCTGTAGAAATACAGTGAGGGAGGAAAGCACAAGTACAGCAGGAACACTTAAGCCTTCAAGCTAAAAGTGACCACCATATAATTCAAGTGGGCATTATGGAAGATGACATATTGTCAGGTTATTTAAAGTGTAAAAACTATTACAAGCTATGCCTGGTATCACAGAGGATGACACTCAAAATCAGGAGGCAATCCAGAATTCCCCCCCAATATCTTTCTCATGTAGGCATGGGACAACGTAAGTTTCAGCTGTGTGGGAGGCCAACCTATTCAGCAAAAATACAGTTTCCTGAACATGCTAGTTTCCACCCTCTATCAACCACTAAGCTAAATATATCAGTAGCACTGTGGTCAGCACTGTAGAGCTGACCAGAAGGGAATTTGGTCAGATATAGCTATCAAGGTTAATAATAAACATATTTTTTAAAAATAAGTGTACATACCAGTGTGTCACATTGATGAATCACACGCTGAGCTGATATGCAAATCCATGATTCATGACCATCTTTGATTTAGCTCGATATGTTTCTAATTATACAAAGACTTTTCTTTTGCTTCTGCTCCTTGGAACACTAAAATAGCCATTTAAAATCCCTTTCTAATGCAAAATTACAGAAATATTAAAGTAATCATTTCTCAAATAATGGACATAAAATTATGATTCCCAAACCTCAAGAATCTGGATTTGATTAAACATTTTATTAACATACTCAAATTTGAACTCTACGTATGTAAAATGAATTCATAGTTACAGTTACCAATCTCTTTCTGCACCAACAGAAATGACAGAAGACTCTATATATGTTTTACTTATGTATGGATTCCATTTTTAATATAAAGTTACTTCCTGAACATAATTATTTTAATAAAAGAGTTATTCTGTGAAGAGTTATTCCTTCATATTGCAAGTGCTACAGTATCATGACATACTTTCAGATTTTAGAACAAATCTTCAGGCAAAGAATTACAAGCAATATTGATCCTGTTTTATGTCTATTTTTAAGGAACTGCATAATTTGTCCATGTCTTCTGATGCTTGACCATAGAGAGGATTTGGAAAAGAAGTAGCATTCACATCTTCATTAAATGGATACTAAAAGAAAAAAAATAGAATTACGTTTTAAAAACAAGTCATTCAATTCGTTTGTTAGAACGTACATATGAATGGCTGTACATTCATTGCAGAGGTAACATATGATGTTAAGTTCAAAGAAAACTATAAAATCTCTAAACTTTTTAGACCAGATTTTCAGCTGATAAAAATTAGCATAGCTCCACCAAAAACATTATCTGCTGCATACACCTGATCAAGTCATTTAACCTTCTGCATCTGTTCCCACCTTTGTTTTACTTGTCTCCAGAGCTCTTGCTCTAACACACATATAATATTATTTTGGGAAAATCAGTGTACAATAGTGTAATTGCCGTGGGTCACTAATTTTGGTACATGGTATTGTAATTTAAATGACCAGTTCTAATTCTCTTGAATGAGGAGTGTATCAGAAAAGAGATAATATGAACCCTTCAGGTAAGGACTTCTGTAGTTCTAAACATTTTCTTTAGCGTCTTCCTTACTGGAAAGTGTTGAACTACTGTATGGTGTAACAAGTAGCTACAGTAAGCAACATTAAAGAAATTGCTATTACGAGGTCCTTGTCAGCCAATCCAACCCTGGTCATCTTTCTCAGATTTCCAGAGGTGTTAACATTATGAGTAGCAATATACCATTGACTCTAAGTGACTTTTTCCCTTTCCTCTGCAAATGAATTTTATTTAATAGCCCAACACATATCCTACTTTAGAAGAGAAATGTGTTATTACATACCTCATTCCACGGAGAAACACTGATTTGAACAGCGGGTGAGGTGGCATACCCAGGAGACTATAAAAAGAAAAAAAATGCTTCAGAATATTTTTAGCGAGCTGCAAATAATATTCCAAATATATCCTTCCACGTGGCTGTCAGAGTCACTCTATGGATCCAAAACTATGAGGCAATATTATAGGCAAGTGTGTGCAATGCTAGGCCCGCATGGTTTTGGTGTTCAGAAAGGTCTGGGGAGAATTGTTCTTTCTTTACGAAACTTACAGACACCACAGTGTGTAACTTGTGGGTATTCAGCTGGAGATAAGAGCTGTTGCTTGTGTTTTACCATATCTTTTGATTAGTGATACACCATTCAGATTTAAGACTCATCAGACTCAGAAAAAACTCATAAGTCTTGTTTTCCCTTTTAAAGGAAGAATTAGTGAAAACATATATTTCCCCAATCTTAAAGAAAATAGAGCAAAATCTAGTACAGCACTGGACTTCAATCACAGTGCCTGGGGCTGTCTTCTATGAAAAAGTCTGTACTGACACTGTGCTTCTGTTTTTCAACTTGCTATTAAATGAAGCCTGTCAGGAATCTATTTTAACTAAAATAAAAATGTCCTGATAAATTGGACATGATTGTGATGGGAATGTTTCCAACTTGGAGCTCTCACAAACCGCAACCTGTAAGTGAATTAATTTGATCTAATGTCTCTAAAATCAGGTGTAAGGAACCTTTTATAGAAAGTAAATGGCATGTCATAGTTAATCCTATTCAAAGCTGCAGTGGAAGGACAAGCAAGTTTTATTTTCTATTTCAAACCAAGCCTAGTTCTTTCAATGCTAATAAGGGTAGTATCAAAATGAGGGCAGGAAGGATGTTTTAAAGATTTTTTTTTTTGCTCCTTTTACCTCCAAGGTGCTTTGTCTGTATTATTTTCAATGACAAATCAAATAGCAGAGATAGCTGCATTTTAAATCAATCGTATTTCTCTTGTTAAATGTAAAACATAAATTTTAGCTACCACTGTAATTTGATAATTAAATCTTACCTTGAAATCTTTTGTTGCAATATGTTCCTTTTAGATATATATTTTATTCACAAACTTCTTTGTTACTCTAGCAGACTCTCAATTATGATCAACAAATGGTGTTAGGGAAATGTGTGACAAAGTGTTTAGTGTCAAGGTGAATTTTACAGTGATGGGAACAGTAATGCACATTTAAGGTATTGCAAAGTGTTATAAACTATTTTATTAAAGTTAAGTGAGTGTGCAAAGGCAACTGGGGTGCTGAATCATGCATTTTGTGGTTTTGCTGTTGGTGGTGTTTTTTTGTTGTTGGATGTTTACTTTGTATTTTTTTTCCAGAAGCAAAAGGAGGCAAGTCCCAGTGAGCTTTTCCTTCTATACGTCTGGCTAAATATTTCATCCAAAACTCTTTTTTCTCAGATTCAGCAGCCCACAGTCAGTATTCATTATAAACATCAAGATGTTCTCAAAACTGAGTTGATTTCAAATCTGCCTATGTTTTGAAAATGCACTGGAACTTATCTGAGTGATGCACCAATTTTTAATTCTTACTTCTTTTATTAAATAGCATTCAGTGAGGGATTACACTGTTTGTTTTAATGGAAAACTTATTTGAGGACTACAAGCTCATGTTTTTCTGAATGTATAGAAGCAGCTATTGCTACTTACCTTTACTTTCCTAGATGAACTAAGGTCTTCGTACAATGGGTTGGCAAATGAAGCATTAGTGGTTTTCTCCAGTTTCCTTGAAAGGTCAAGCAAACAACAAGAAAACCACCCACAATATCACACAGGTTGTCAAAGAACCAAACAGTTTCAGGTTGAAAAGATTTGAGTCAAAAAATACAGATGGCTAAATATATTTCCAACTGAGCTCTACTGAAAAGAATGAAATTAAACCAATGTTCTGTGTAAGTTGTGTGTAGGTTAAAATAATAATTTTTCATTTGTTGCTGATAAAAGTATATATACTTTTGGGTATGCATAGAGTGATTCGGTATTCATAAAATGCAGGTACAGTGCTATACATTAACTAAACCATGATATTAGCTAAAAAGTTGCATTGCTATGTGTTTGCATGTGATGGGATCATGATCTTTCTGTGTTTTGTTACTAATCACATTAGCAATTTAGGAATTAACATGGTCTTAGGCTCCGAGTTCAAGAACTCTTTAGTTATTTAGTTGTTATAATAAGTCTTTTTTCCAATGAATTAAGAAAGAACTTGCATTTTAGGTCAAAATCATCAGAATTAATTTTGAAGCTATAGAAGCTCCCCATACCTTTTGCTACGAAGTCAGAAATATTTAAAGAATCACTGAAGTTATTGGAATGCAAAGGTTTCATGAAAGAATACAACACCTTAAGCAATTTATAATAGATTAATAGAACAAATTGTACTAATTATGGGTCTCATGTCCATTACCTCAGCTAGAAGTTTAAAGATATGCTTTCCTGACAGAGGCCTTCACATATTCCTTTTTTTGGAAGCACTTGTGACCTGTGCAGTTAATCCCATTAATTCTGCAAAAGCAAAGGATATTTGGGGATGGAACTTTCTGCCTACATCTAAAGTTTTTTTCCATATAGATGACTGGTTGCTAATATTCCAGAATGCTTGAAATCATCCAAACTGTTCCAATGCCATATAAAAAGCAACAGCTGCATTAGTTAAAATTACTGAAGAATAAAGCAGAAGCCCACTTTCTTTTTTTCAATCCTTGCTTTTGAAGAGATGCATTTAGTTGTGGTTTTTTTTCACTAATGCTTTTATGAATAAGAGCATATACATGCCTTTGTGTATATAGAAAGCTGTGATTGTACAGTATTCTAAAATAAAAAGTTCCCTAAAGCTAATACTCAATCTCAATGATTGAGAGGTGGGGTTTCTTGTATTAAAAAATGTTTGTATTCCAAAGCTACTCCTACAGATGGTTTAAGCAGTGTCTAGCTAGGAACTGATAGACAGGCTCTGTGTTACTGTGGCAGGCAGGACTGAGGGGACAAGAGCAATCATGGAGACACAGCCAATGGAGATGTTGGGAAGGGAAGCTGTTTTTCCTCAGTGAGAGCCACAGGGGAGACACACCGCATGATTTCTTTTGCAATGAACTAAAACCAGAATGCATGCTTAGGAGAAAGCACAGGTAGGCTACAGAAATATATCACCTTATGAGTTAAATCAGTGCAAGAACCTAAATTTGGGTTTTAGACTAAACCAGACATGTGTCCTTAAAATCTTTCACAACAAGACTGCCAGAAAGTAATTCCTTCTAATGCCAGTCTCATAATTCAGTTTGATTACCTGACACAGCAATGTGGAGAGCTGAATATTTGAACCCATTGATTTGTTCATTTGATCTTAATCTTAACCACAATAAATCATGATATTCTGATGCTTTTAGTTAGTTTAGTGAAGCTATAATGTATTAGGTTATTTATATGCCTCCTAAGTGTATATTTGCATACTAATCCTCCTGAATAAACTCCACAAAATGTACACAGAACTGATTTTTTACTCTAAAATCACACCATGGCTCAGAAAACCTGAGGCCAGAAGCAAACTCAGATAAGAAGTTTTCAAGGAACTTGGCTCTGCTTCTAAACTAGTGCCCAAAGGGCCAGATTTGCATGCCTTAATTTTGGTGTCTCATTTAGACATTACAAACCAACCGTATGGCCTAACAGCATGATACAGAATTAAGCACATCGATTCTGCTTACAGTCATTGGAGACACTTCCAAGGGCAATGCAAGTCACACAATTCACAGTGGGAACCACCTTTAATGTGCCAATAGGAAATTATAAGGATAGAGACAGGTCTGATTATCTTTCATCCCCCATTCCCTCATTGAACTTAAGCAATTTGTGCAAGACATATATATAGCTTATTTGGGCAAGAACACACTGAGTACTTAGGTCTGTCCTGAGGGCAAGAAGGACGCTGAACACAGATCTCCAGCTTCCTGTGCAAGGAGAATAACTAACCAGCAGGACACTGTGCCAAACTGTGGGCACCAAAGAGAGTGCTGGCTGAGTTCTTCAACAGCGTGTCTGTGGTTGCTGTATTTAGTGCTGAAATTGGTCCTGTCTATGTGTGTGAGGTTTTCTCAAGCATGAAAATTGAGTCTTGCTCAGGTTGTCCGGCAGATTTCAGATGTCCCTCCACTTTAGGTCTGAATCATGAAAGAGCATAGGTAGTTGGGCATCTAATCTTAGGGACTATGGGAATTTTATGGCCCAAAATATGGGCTCTGGTTGAATTTATGCACTGCAGATTTAGGTGAAGTGGAGAATAAGCTTTCTTAATTTCTCTCCTGTTCTTAGGAACCTTTTTGCCAAAGCAGGTCTTTGGAAGTCGCCTTGAATATACTACCTTACATGTAACATATATGTTACACGTATATGCACACATATACATATATATGAATGTATTTATATAAACATATGTATGATTACACTTTGTTTGTGATTGTAGCAAACAACTCTTTCTAAGGCATTCCAATAATTATCCTTAAAAATTTCTGAAATATTTTCGAATTACTTAAAAGACCTCAAAGAATATACAAGTGAAAATTTAATCACGTTTACACAAGCGCTATAATCCATCAGTTGGATGAGGTGGTAACTGCCTGAAGAACTCTGTGCTTGGGAGCTGAGGTGGCATATTCACATTGTTTTACATGTTGTGCATACATCCCTAGGAGTAAACACAACACATTAGATCTTTAGTTAATTAGAAATATGAAGCTTTCCTTAGAGCAAAGCAATGGTATGCCCACTCCAGTATGCCCACTCTGTCACCAATATAGATACTGCTGAGGAAAGCATAAAAGTGCAGTACTAGTCAGTGGGGTAAGTGTTGCCATCTGGTCATCAGTTTACACCCTAATTTTAAACTGCTTGATCGGGCACTTTAACTAAATGTATTGCAGTGGCTCGAGTTAAGCTCACTCTTGCAGTGCTTGCTGTTACTTGACATAAGACTGCTGTGATAGAAAATGATAGTTTATTGCTACAGTAAAGAGCAATATGCCCATCACAAGGTCTCATGTTGGGAAGAAAGTTACGTATGTGCTACCACTGTACAGTAAGGGCAAGAGTAACTCATCACTCACAAAAATTACAGTCCAGAATAATTAATCAATGTGTAATGTTTATAAATCCCATTTATAAAGAAAGCCCATAAATACCAAGTTCAGAAGACTGTACGAAGCAGGGAATAATTAGGGTTAAAAATGCCAAGCATAGGATGGTTTAGAAAAAAAAATAAAGACTCAAACATGTGGGTAAGGCAGCTCAGAGAGAACTGGGTTTTCTAACATAACCAGAAATACCACAGTAGGAAAGAAGAGGATTAATCATCTTGGAATGAGGTCACATGGGTTGTAGATTTGCTAAGCTCATCTGCATTCTTTAGTAACAGAAACTACTGCCTTGTCATAGGTTTCTCCACTACAGCTTCACAGAGATGGGAGAAAGTTGTATACTCCACAAAATATCTGCCAGTGTATAAAAGGACTGCTGAGTAACATCGTGCTTTTTAAGGGAAAATTGAAGTATCTGGATTTCATTTTTTTGGATGCAATAGCACAAAAGTTTGTTCTTTTCAATGTGCCTTTCAATGAAAAATCAAATATTTCTTTCAGACAGTACACAAATTGGTAGGAAATATGGTACTAGAAGAATGTTTATCATCAGGTCCATAACAACAATGACAAAATCCTAGTGGGTCAAAGATTCAATTACAATTAAGCTACTAATTAAAATAATCCCTTAAAAGAATTCTTTATAGATATTCTAAAGCTTCTGTTCTAAACAGAAACTATAACTCAAGACCTCAATTTCCGAAGCATTTATAAAACCTTTTAAACTAAATTTAAGTTTGCAGGAGTAGGCTATATTTTGCACATCCCACAGAAGAAATGGGAGGCGTGATGCAAGGAGGGCAGACTTTCCAAGAGCTGCATTTAAAATCACCTACAAGTCACTTGGATGCTTGATAAGGCTGTTAATATGCTGTCTGGGCTTCCTAGGTCTGCACTTTGTACCTTTTGAGTAACTTTAAGAAACTTAATTATTTATTTTTTAAAAAAATCAGTCCTTTGCATCTTTCATCTTGGTGATCTTGAAGGCTATAGACCGAGAGGTTTGCTCTGTTCTTTCAGCATGCCATCTCTTGTTTCTTTGCAACCTTTCATATGTGTGGTGGTTGTGAGATGTACATTTCAGAAAAACTGAAGACTTCTGACTATAGCACTGGGTTTCATCCCTCAGAAAAAAAATATTCTACAGAAGAAGGAAGGGATTTAGATAGCAGCACTAGACTAATAAAACAACTCCCAAACAACAGTTATGGCTGCTGCTTCCTAGTTTTGTTTTTCTTTTTCTCATAAAACTGCACTTTTTTCTTTCATTCCACAAGAACAGCATCTGTCTCCATTCCAGTTCACAAGCTGAAAATGGTTCAATAAATGTCATTCTATTGTCATTCTGTTTATCACTTTGGGATATAGGAACAGAGGCATAGCCAGCAACGACCTCTGGCAGTCCTTCAGATCCACTTGGAAAGCCTCCCCTGGAATATGCTATCCATTCCTCCGCACCAGACCTCCAGAAGGGGATGGTCTAATCGGAGAAAGTCCTGGTGACAGCAACTGGGAATCATCACAATTGTAAGAAAACCTTAATCATGAAGAAAGGCTGAAAGCACTGAGGTTGTTTAGCCTAAAGAAAGGAGCCTGTAAGGAGGTATGACAACTGCCTTCAAGTACATAAAAAGCTTTCTGCAAGGAGGAAGGGAATGATCTGTTCTTGTCCATGGTGAATAGAAATGAACTTAAATTGTAAACAGACATAGCAGTTAGAAAAAAACCTTTTTAACAGTAAACTTTCTTTCTAGTTAGGATACCAAGATTGCCTGAGGATGCCATCAAATTCATGTTGCTAGAGGTCTTTAAGTGCAAACCCAGAAGCGATACAATTGAGTCTGTCCTGTGGCAGGATGAAAAATGGCCTCTGCGGGTCCTGTTTTCCCATGATTTTCTATCATTTTAAAATATTTTCTCAGAACACCTCAGTTTTTCACTCTTGCCTGTGCGGCAAGATACATTATTGATATGCTTTGGAAAATTTAATGTTCTGTGTTCATTATGACTGACAGGACTAATAAGGGCTGTGGTACGTTAGCATTGCAGCTGATGGCACAGATCAAGAATAGAAAAGAAACAAGCTGAAAGGATCCAGGGACATTGACTACTTCGGAGGCAGTAGCAAAGAAACATAGCTTAGCTGGGTGGAAAGTGTTTGATTCTCACTTTTTAAAGTAAAATGAAGCATGAGAAAGCAACTGCAATAAAATGGAAGCTAAACCAAAGCTTTGCTTCTATTTGGTCAATAAGGACAGATGCCACTGAAGGAGTGGAGTAACTGGCAGCCTTCCTTTCTGGACTAGAAAACGTCATCTCTGGAGCACGAACAGGAATGTGAGAAACTTATAAGCTTCCTCTGATTTGGGGTTTCTATACAAAAGTTTCACATATACCCAACTGGGAGCTGGGAAGTAGCTTGCATATCTGAATGCCATTGTGGTAATGAAGTAAACTGCTGCCAAGCCATGTGGCGGGCTGCTTTTGTCCATCAGGAAATAAACTTATATGACTACTTCCAGTAACTCCTACTCAGGCACTGAAGACTTTAAAGCCTGCAGATCAGAGATGAAGTTCTTGCTAAGGAAGGAGAAGAAGGAGAGAGCCAAGTGGAAGCAGGGCATTCTTTCTGGGTTGAAAGGAGGGATTAAGGCATGATCAATCTTTCCAGTGAAGAAAAAAAGGGACACATATAACTCTCAAATTCTCACCGCTGTTAGTGACAACTTTTTAGCCAGCATTGTCTAAGGGGTCACCAGCCTACCCTTACTATCTGCTACCTGGTTTTCTGGTGAAAAAATTAATTCTGTTGGACTCTGAAACTTCTCCTCCAGCTCTTGTGCACATTCCTGTGCTATTTACATTGAGGCATAGATGGACCTGCACTCCATTTTAAAATGTCCTGGGAGCTAACACCTACAACTGTTAATGTGCCTCTGGAGGACCATCTGCCAATGCCTGCATGTGTGGTTCTATACCAGTAAGGAAAAAGGAGACACTAATAGAAATTATTAAAAAATAGCTAGCAAAAGAATTTCTCAAAAGGGAGTAAATATGGGCTCAAGTGTGTGAAAGCTTCCCTGTGAAAGAATGGCCAAGCAGGCACTCCTACAGTGTCTCTGTTGCCTAATGACTTTAAGAAAACAACACAACTCAGGAAGGCTAAAAGCAGACACAAGCCTTTGAAGTGAAAATGAACTGTAGGAAAGTATTCATGTGCACAGTTAAATTCCTCTAGTTCATCAAAACCCCTTAAAAAAAAATCAGGAGTAAAATCGCATGCCTCTGTGTGGTGCTGTCACATTGTACATTCTACAGACTTATGCAAACACAAGTCACTTCTTATTCTAAAGCCTTATCTTAAAGATCCAAACTTCAGTATGATAACATTGGCTGCATTTTGACTAGTCACTTCTGATTACTGATTAAGCAGTTAAGGAATAACTTGCCTTAATTTACTACTATCTTTCCAGCTGTGATTTTTGTATACCAAATCATGCTAGGCACTAGGTAGTTGAAGAGGGAGAGACAAACTGCCTGGATGAGCTTGTCTTCTCAAATTCAAAGTTTCAGATTTCATTGTTTTCACAATTTCAAAATTTTAATCAAATTGCCATTTATTAGCTAGATTATTTCTTGATAAGTTGCCTGTAAAATACATTTTAACTTACATGTTAAGTCAACTGTGATTAAAAACAGTGAAAATAAAAATTTTTATTCTGTACCACAGGCAAAATGATTTGACAATCTTAGTTCGTAATAGACAAAACTTGGAACCACAAAAATTTCCATCATAATAACTTACCTTTTTGGCAGCTCCAGTGAAAACAATCAAGACCAGAATGAGCTTTGCTGTGTAAACTATCTAACCCTCTGTTTCACGGCTCTGATTCTCTTCATGTCAGGGCTGTAATATTTTCTTAGTGCCATAGTAAGAAGATCCTCATTCATCCCTGTTTTATTACATACCTAATAGGACACTTAAGTATGAGGCATCATACTGGAACAGGGTACTTTTTCATGTACAAAAAAGACTCTCTATTTTTTTCAGCATGTATAATTACAAAAAAGGAAAAAATATTCCTTGAATACAGATTGTGGGTAGAAGAGAAGTAGATGGCAGTGCAGTAACCCTTAATCAGACATTTATGAAAGAAAAAGGTAAAAGGGAGTGTTTAGAGCACAGAAGAAATAGCGTAAGAAAAAAAATAATTTGTTGATTAAAACACCATCAAACAGGTTTTGGGAAAAATATTAGACTTTTTTTTGCAAAAATATTAATTGAAATTTCAAAAAAAAAAAATCAAGCAGCTCTTAAAATACAACTTATCTTGCACTTTTGAGGTGCCTTTCCATATATGTACCTTAGCAGGTTGTATAAATGTGAATGAATTAAGTCTTAAAGCCCCTGTGAAGTAAGATAAGGAAATGCTATTATTCCCACTTTACAGAAGAGGAAGCAGACATAAAGAAAGTACGTGAAGCTATGCACTCAATTAACAGTAGCACAACCACTAAATGTTCCTGCTTCAACATTTTGCTTCTGTGTCCATAGACAACTCTACCTGTCAGGGGTAGCATGCAGTGTTAGGAGACATGTCAGCAGCAATAACGTCAGGACAGGAGTCTGCACAGTTTAGTAGATAGTTTGGGAGATAACAACATCCCCAAAGAGAGAAAGGTCTATAGCAGAGCAGAAGTTTAAAGGGAAACAGACAGCTCTGAAGATGAATTCTGGAGAAGAAAATGAGGGGTGAGGGAAATCTAACAACATGAAAAAGGACAAGGCAATGCACAACAGGACTTGCTGAAGGGAGGGAGGGACAGTGGTAGGTAATTCCTGACAGAGAAGGGTCTAGCAGAATAAGTCAAGAGATGGGCAGAGAAGAAATACAAGTGTTAGAGGAAAATAAGAAACACCTTTTTAAAAAAAAAAAAATCTTAAATTTGAGAGGAGAGAGAAAGCAGAGATTATCAGAGGGATGACAGGAAGGGCTACAAGTATATCTGTGAAATAATGAACTGTCAGTCTAAACCTTTGAAATAAAATAATTGGATGAAGAGATATCTCTAGTACTACTAGGACTGTTATTCAAAGCTCTTGAAATAAACTTTGAAATAAACCACCACTAATTTTGCTGATTTTTTTTCCTTTACTGAGGATACACTTTATGCTGTAGGATGTCAGAAGATAATTTAGTTGCTATTTGCACAGTACTAATAGCAAGCATAGTATTGGATGGAAGAAATAGAGATTTTGAAAAAAAAAAATAAAAATCACCATCTAGAGCACTCATTCACCATGAGTAAGACAGGTCCTTGTACCACAAGCCAAGAGGTCTGTACTGGGCTGATCCTAGTGCAAGATGGCAGTATTGGATAATGGGTGTGAGACCAAGTGTTAGGGAAAATGGGTGGAAGGAACAGATAAGGTGACATTGGTGAGACACATCTAAAGAACCACTGATTAAGATGACTAATAAAACATTAAAACAGCAAATCAGATTGTGAGTGTGTCTGTAGTAATTAAAGGAGAGGGGGCAAACACTAAGATTTGTAAAAAAGGTTGTGTGATTCTCCAGTCTCACAGTTTGCGTTTTTTCGAATCTATTAAAGCTTTTTCTGAAAAACCCTAATATTTATTCCATCCAGTTATCACAGGGAAAATTCTCAGATGTGTGTAAATATTGAAATATTTAGGGCAAAAATATCCCTCCAGGTTCATGTGGTACTCAGTAGCTTCAGGAATAGCTGTGAATCTGCCAGTAAGAAACTAATTTGGCCTCGGAGGTTTTAAGAAACCCTAAATACCTTCTATTTTTCACGTTTAACTACCATGTACAAAAATCAGGGCTATTGCTGTTAAGGTGGATAAATGGTGAATTTTATAATTTAGGAATAATCATACAATGTTGCAATCAAAACATTCTGAGCAGTCAAGCCGTAACTCATTGTTTCCAGACTGGGATCCACTAAGGTCAGCTTTTGTTGCAAAGCTAGGTTTTATGCTTAGTGTTGTATATGAAGGCAAACAGACTGTGGGGAGATTTAAAAGTTGAAATCAAAGAGACCGGGCAGTTAGCCATTGCTTTGTACCACATTTGTGTCTGCTTTACAAAAATTAAAAGTTTCACTTACGTTTCTGGCACTTTCTTCTTCGAAAGGAAATACAAGGCAGCAGCTGTAATTTTAATCAGCAAGAAACCGATACCCAACCCAATCCAAATATCTGCAAAATCAGAGCAATCAAAGACAGAAATAAGCAAAAGGAAACACTCAAAGAATGAATTGAAAGAGACTTCTTTCTTTTTCCAGACCCACCATTTCGAAGGAGACTTGAAGTTGGAGGCTGAAGAGGCTTAGCACTTATGTGGCAACGGTTTCCTTTCCATTCTTTTCCACATCTGTGAATAGAACAAACATTTCTGAAAAAGGGAGAAGTAAGGTTCATAAACAGTGACAAGCACACAAGAAATGCAAATCCTTTTGAGCACTTTTGCCAGTGACTAAAGCTCACCCAGGAATCACAAACAGCATCAAAGTTAATAGAATGCAATGTAAGCGAGAAATATACAAAACAAACCCAAGAGAGAAAAATAAAACAAAACATAGTTCAAAGATTAAAATTGGCTGCCTTGCCCATGTTGCCATCGTATTGTTATCCCACAGCAAAAGAAATTTGACTAATTTCCCTGTATTCCCCATGTGAGGGTTAAATAAATTCCTGAGCTGAGGATCCGGGACCCTAATGTAGAGAGAGAGACATGATCAGAGATGAAAAAAAAGGTTTTCTCCCCACACCTAATCTGTCTCTCTTTTGTTTTTCCATTTTCTTGTAAAAATGATACCCCTTCAACAAACACCTCTTCAAAACCAAAGCAATACATTTGAGCTAACAGCTGCAGCCATGTCAAATTATTCTAAATTTGCTGTGTGATTCAAATCCAGTGTTGATTTGAAGTAACCAGAATACAAACAATCTGACACAAGCTTTGATGTTTTACTTTACACTTGTTGCTTAACGGTTAATCACAGTCCCCAAAAAAGTGTGTATAATTTCTCACTTTAATTTGTCTGGGTTTAGCTTTTAGCAACATGCTTTCATTGTGGCCTTCTCCATCAGAATGAGGGGACCTTGGAAACCCAGGTGAGCATCGGCTGCCTCTGCTGAGACAGGTGGCAGTTGGGAGCACCCTACGCAGCCCTTCTGGGTACCCCAGCGAGTCTCAAAATGGCTGTAGGCACCTACATTTACAAAACCTAAATGATGACTAGTGTAAAAGGTTATTAGAGGGATAGCTACATATTGACACCTAAATTTCAGGCACCCCAATTGATGAGCTGAACCTCACCCTGAGTGTCACACTGGAATGACTTCTACCAACTTTTCAATTATCTGCATGGCTGGTAGTTTATGAGCTTCATAAATTTTCAACTTTTTTTTTTTAAAGGAGCATCAGAAAGAAATTATGGTAGTAATCCAGTTTTAGACCTACTAATGTCGCATGAATAGGAAATTAGTTTCACTTCTCATGATTTCTCTCTTTACAGTTTCACAAACTGTACTAGTGTGGGGGGGGATTGTATATTGAGTTGCTTTCTCACATTCATAGTCACCATTTTTTATAAAGTATTTCTATTTTATAATTGTGGTTTCGTCTCCTGCCCTTAAATGTATAATACGAAATCTCACATCTACACAATTAAATCTTTATATGAAGGCTATTTTATTTGAACATGTGAGAGAGAACTTTGTGGGTTTTGTCATGGTTTAGCACATGGTATTGCCTATGTGCCTTATCCTAGCAGACGCACACTGAGCTAACTGAGGCACTCCAGAGGGAGAGGAGTATTTCATTTTCCCAGAAAATGACTGAGTGTGGCAGATGTAGGGAGAGGAAGGGTAGGATGGTAGGAGCAGCAAGTATCTGTCCGCAGCCTCAGTGAAATTTAGGAGAATCCTGAAAGGATCAATGCATGTTGGAGATCATATCTATATCCCAGTCTCAGACATGGCAGGAGGAAGGTAACTTCACTAAAGACCAAAAGAGGCTGATGTGGGATTTGTTGCAACTCAGGGGACCACGGCAAAATAGTGGGCAGAGAACATGCCAGGAGGAAAGTACCAGCCCTACTCGAACAGTGGGCAGAGAGAGATTTATTTAACCCATTTTACCCCACAGACGTGAGTTTTCTCTGGTTAAAGGATTACCTTGTTCAAGATTAGTAAGTATACCAATGAATCTTAGCTTTAGAGTCTGGAGCCAGTAGCATATTCTGACATGCTCATTTTAAATAAAAAGTGGCACAATTTCAGCTGACAGCTCTGGCTCAGCTGGAGAACCATTGTATTCAGTGACTGAAAACACCTGGTCCCTTCAGTCCTCCTTCTTCTTCAGCATACTACAAAAAATCATGTCATTCATAAGCTGTTGTTTTATGCAGACTGATTTTATACAAAAGTCAAATTGCAGTTGGGCTCATACCAAGCCCTGTGGATCCATGTAGAAATATTGCAATCTGATGGTAATCACCCATCAAAATAATTTTCTGATTGCTCTTGATTGTATAATTTCCTTTCTCCTCATTTGCCAGATTTTCTGTTGAGCTAGATATGCTTTTAACCAAAATTGCCCTCTTTCTTGTCACTGCAGAACTCACCTGACTGTAAAAGAAAGAATGAGAAAACAGATTTGCAGCTGTGCACAAGCACTAGTCAGACATGGCAAGAGAGGTGCCATCTGCTGCTCTGGAGCCACCGGGGCATAGCTCACCTCAGAGCTGCAAGGAGGTAGTTCTCATAAAGCAAGTGTGTGTACTGGTAAGAGTATGGGAAAATCCTACTACCCGGTAATAACTAAATATATCTTCATATGCTATGTTTCCATTTATTGATGAAATATTTCCACATACTCATGCTGTGTTTGAATTATGGATAAAAAAGTTAAGCACCTTTTAGTCGTATAGATAACTAGTTTATCTTCTTATACATACATACAGGTTTTATAATCAACTACTAAGTACCTTAGGTTGGCCATTTATTCCCCTCCAAATCTCTGAATCCCAACAGTATTGTTTTATGTTATATGACACATACCAGTTAGGAATCTGAAGTCAGACTATCAACATGTGTAATTTTTGCCAGTGAAATGATTTTCCGCTGTGTGGAACTAGGTTGTTACCAAAAGCGTCACCTTATAATACTGCCATTGCTTATAAAAAGAATTGGGTAAAAAATGGATTAAGGTGGAGCAGAGATAGTACCTCTGAAACTTGGTAAGTGATTAGGACAAATTAAAAAACAAATAAGTGTGAAAAATATTGTAAAGCATGAAGCATGGGGACTATTTATAGGGAGAGGGAGGAGGAAGGCAAAAAAGATGAAGAAAGTAAAGACAACACAGCTAATCCTCAAAGACCAGGATGGAAAAGGAGTGCTAAACAACAAAAAACTTGAAGAGCGAGTATATCAGTTGGTTAAGAATTCCCACTTATATCTTCACACATTAATTTATTTGTTCATTTTTATCTTTGGCAGGGGAACTTAGCAATCATTCCTGCCACTGACATAAAATATAAGACTACCAGAAAAATCCAGGTTATAATTTGGAGATTTATTCAACTCTTCCTAAGGTTTGGCTGTTCATTACTTACAAAATGCCATCTTCTCAAGTTAAAAAAAAAAAGAGACAATAAGGGTTACAGCAAGATGAGAAGCCTGAAGCTTTCAGTGAGGCTGCAAGAAAAAAATGGGAAAAGTGTTCATTAACATCTTTGGTTCTCAGCTGATACAAGTACTGCCTCTGGCTTTTACTGAAGCCAAGCATTTCTGTGCCCAGAATAGAGGGGAACTTATCTTAAACATCCAAAAAAATCTTGTTTTATAGATGTCTTACAAGATTTTGATCCTTTTACATCTATCCTCTGTAGAAACTCCAGCTGATTACAGTGATAGCTGTGGTGGAGAAATCGCTCTCTAACTTGAGAGGAGAGAATAGAATGAGATTTTTAATGGCACCAGTATCTGCTGATAACACAGGTTAGAGAAGATAACAGTTATAGACCATGAATTTAAAATAAAATATAAATAATTCTAAACAAGCTACTCCAGTTATTTCACTCCATTGGAAAGCTGAGGGGTATTTTCAAAATGAATAAATATTATGGGCATGGTCTTATATAGGATAATAGGAGGTTTTGATAAGAAATGCAGAAGACTGAGATTGGTTTACAGATCTGAAAATGATATACCTCTAGGTATAATTTTCTGTTAAACAAAATCCAGAAACCTTTTCAAGCTGTAACCAACCAATCAAACTATTTTGGAAGCTAATCAAAACCCATAAAACAAAACACAAAACCTTTTGTCCTTAAGGAATGAGATACATGTACCCGCTTCTCTGAGTCTGACTCTTTGCAGCCTTCTGCCTGTGCAGTCCTTTGCAACTGTGTGAAGTGGGTGTTGAAATGGTGTTATTCTCATCTGGTGACATTTCCTATAGACTTTACACTCTGTCCAATGCATGTAGGACTGGGTGGTTGATAAAAGAACAGAAATCTCCCTTTTCTCGTCAAGGTATAAAATAAAAATATCAGGAAAAAAGGTGGGAAAGGCAAGTTCCAAACCAAATGTGGTATTAGTTCATAGTGTTTTTGAGGACATGGAAAAGGTTTCCTTAGCTGTTTGTACTGAGGGCTCAGAATACATATTCCTGTGCTTTTGCAATCACAAAAATACAGTCTCAACCCCCAGACTTGGTCCTTTGGCTGTTACTGCAAACTGTATCAGTGAATAACAGTAATAAAATCAGGCAGCTTTATAGGAAATGAAGTCAAACTTCAACTTTCTACTCTGCAGTCCTTGACACATGCAATCCTGAAGTGAACTTTAGTGATTCTAACAGCTTCAGGTAGGTCACAGCAGCCTGCATTACACACCCAAGAGATAGCTCACTTGAAGTCCAGTTAATGAAGGAGAACACTCTTAATTACCTACAACTGCTGTGCATGGACTGTACTTACAGTGCTTTACTTTCGGTTGGGAGGCAGATAAGTTGCTTCTTCAAAGTCACTATTAGCTTCCTCTGATGAGAGCAGTTGGGGATGCACAAATGCTGATGCGGTGGAAGGACCTTACAACGTGCAAATCAACCATATCTTCTGGGCAATGTGTTAAATCTTCATTAGTAGGGTAATGGGAATTTTGAAGAGCTTCCTTAATAATCCTTTTCTGCTATTTTATTTTTAAGACAGACAACTCTGAAAAGGCTCTGAATTTATCTCTTGAGCCATGAAGCTGAAATTCCATATTATTTATGTACAATTAATTTCCTTGGACTAATTACATCTTGACTAATTAGCAGCAGCACATTTTACATGAGTCTTAAGCTTATCTGAAACATAGAGATAGCCATTGCAATGCATTCAGACAGGAAGCTCCTCATGGTTGAAACAGGAGGAGCAAGAGAGAAAGACAGATGAAATAGCACTTGAATACTTCCATCCCAGTGCACATCCTAATCTATCCTGCCTGACAAAATGCCTTCTGCTATTAGCAAGTTCTTAAAGGAAAGTCACCCTGGAGGGGAGAATGTTAACCCTCCAAATTTGCTTCTAGGATTTCCAACTCATTATTTCCTAATATAGATATTGGTAATGCAGAGGAATGAACTTAGCATTGCCTGTGTTGCTGCATCCTGTCCCTGCGGTTATGGCTCATCTCACTCAGAATGAAAAATAAAAACCAGGCAAGATTTTTGTTGTTTTCGATGTTCATTCAGGGCAGGTTTAATTTACAAGAACATATCTGGCTGGTACACTGCTGCATTTCAGAATATCAAACTTTGTGCTGTATTAAAGGTAGCACATGCAAAACTCAAAATAAGTACAGATGTGTACTTGATTGCTCATTTTCCTCCTGGCATCTGATTCCTTACTTGTACAATTATTTTCTCCAGTCTGAGAAAGATAAATGCTATCACTCTAATGCATCAGTGTTACACATGGCTGTTAGGTAGGGGCAAATGATGGAAGAGCTTTGCAGTAGGGAATCAAGTCCATGACCTCCAAGAACAAGCATGAACATAGCTCCTCAATAACTTGGAAATAAAAAGTTCCAACAAGCTGTGTTTTCAAGGAAGACTTTGATACATGTGGAAAATTGAATGCTGAAATCTGTGGGGTTTGGGTTTTTTTTCTTTCCTTTTTTCCTTTTTTTATTCCCAACAATAGTAATTACTAATGTTTCATAATGACTAAGGTTGTTCAGTATAAAGCAGTGTTCTGCATTTACATTTTTGAAAGTTGTTAGCTTTTGGCAGTATACTGTATTGGTTTCACTTTTTTTCAAGAGCCCTCATGTTTTATGTTGAACCTGATAAAAGGTTAAAAAAATATTAAATCATAAGTGATGTTAATCTAGAAGCATTCAGAGCATTAAATACTAAGTAACCATTTGGCATCTCCTCTGCACTTCTTCAGATTTAATAATTTAAGTGCCAATCTTGTTTATGTTAAAAAGATTTGCATTAAAAGGCAGATTGAACATTAAGAAAATGTCCTGAAATGTTAATCATCTTTTGTGATCATGGAAATGCCTACAGAGTTTTTATTTTTACTTATTTATTTAAATCTACCCACCTGTGTAAAAGGAATTGCTCAACAAGTAGAAAACAGAAAAATTAGCCACTAGGCAAACAACAGTGACCATAGCTGCTTCTGCCCACAGAAATTTCATAAGTAGATGTGATTGAGGTACACTCAGTGTGTGATAAATGTAAAAACAGCACTAATTTATATTTTTGTCTGCAAGTGTCCGCAACATAGTTCACTCAGTTACTAACAGAAAACAATTAACAAATGGGAAGTACAGAACTAACCATTCTTACTTGCAAGAGCTCTCTCTGCCATTCTCAACACCTCTTGGCCAAAGTACACCTCTTTCTTTGCTGTGAGACACACCTGCTTTTCTTATTTTTATCTGAAACATTTGTCTAATCTGCTAAACCAACCCACAACTTAGTTCTTTGCAAAAAACCAGACTTTACATCCCTCTGCTATATCAGTGAAGAAGTTTCTCTGCTCACTAGCCTTTGCAATCAGTGTTATGCAAAATAAGCTTCACTAGATGCTTATGACTATGATGAAAACAGCAACTCTTCATTCCATTATGAGAAAAAAGTAACCTCTACTTCAGCAATGTAGTTATCTGTTTGCATTCTAGCTGTTATTAACAGTATACTCAAAGAAAAAATGTCATACTCTCTGATTAGTCTTTATTGTCGAATCAAAGTATACAAAATTCCAATAGTGAATGTTGCGTGAATGGCCTCAGAACATATCAACCTTATGATGAATGTAACCTGTTGCCTGCTGTCTGTAGCTGGAATCACATTATTCTGTTTGTGACTAAGCTCAGAGGAGATGTGGGACAAGGAGAAAACTCTCTTGGAAAAGACAGGTGAAGCGGCTGCTAACCTTGAATGTCAAGAGCTTCAGATCAAGCATTCAAACATCACAGCTAGGAAGGAATCCAGAGAATAACAAACTCAGGAATGAAAAGACGTACAGCCTTTGGTATACTGCTTCTTAAAATCATGGAACCATGGGATGGAGATGGCAGAGAAGGTAAAATGTCTGGATACATCACCAGGTGACTATGAGTTAGCAATACTATGAAATCTTAGGGGGGAAAAAAGAAAAAGGAAACCTAAGTAGTACAAGAAGCTGTAGCAAGTAGATAAGGGCACATTAACCCAGTGGGAAAGAGTGGAATGTTCTCTGAAACACTGCGCAGTTCTGGCCATTCCTGTTCAGAAAGATGAAGTCAGAGTGGGACAAGGAGGAGGTAGACTACTAGTGTGAGCAGAAAAATAGACAGTCTATCTCACAAGAGGATTCCAAAATATTTCAGCTTGTTTACTTTACCGAAAGAAGAGCCAAAGACTGTTCTCTAGAAACACTTTGGAGGATGAACAACAGAGGTATTGAGGGGCTTTTAAGGTTAAAGGAGGATACCGGCACAATTGCAAATGGGTATAAACTAGCTATGAATACACTTATGAGGAAATTATTAGAAAGTATCCAAACAGAAGAGTAAGGCTCTTGTCATTCCTGCATTTCTCATGGTATGTTGCTTCAGAAGAGTCAGCTGTTATCCTCTGTACCTGGTACCACATACTCCAAAGAACCTCAGATGCTGGAAACTCCCAGTAACACAGCAAAGTAGAGAGGAATATGCAAGCCAAGAATTACCCATAACTGGTCATAAAAGAAAGGTAACTAAACTTCTGAATAGAATTATATGATGTGACTGTGTGTGATAACAAGGGCCTGGATTTGAGGGCATAGGTATATGCTTCTATTCTGGAAACTGATAAAAATCATACATGGCAAATACAAAAGAGTCAATACGAGGCAGAGTAATATAGAGCTATAAACAGATTCTAAATGAAATGTAAGTACTCTGAGAAAAGAGCTGGGCATCCTCATAGATTATTCAATGAAAGTAACTGCTCACTTTGTATCATAAAAGCATATACTATGCATAAAGAGTAAGATAGAAGACATTAGAAATTACAGTGATTAAAATCATATGGCAGAGACTGAAGAGATCAGATTTAATTTATACAGAAGACGAGTGGGAGCAGATATGATGAAGGTAAACAAAATGATATATCGTAAATGGAAGAAAAATTGTGGTTGCTGTCTATCATCTACAACGTTCAATCAAACTGAAAGGAAATACATCTTTAACAATAAGGAAGCTATTTGTCACATAGTGCTTAACTGACCTGGGGGAGTCCTTGCCATAGTAAGTCTTAGAAGCCAAGCACTTAATGATATGTACTGGAGACAACTCCTTAAAACAGTGAATGAAAGTCTTTAGAGATTGCAGAACTTAAAGTGCTAACTAATGGCAATTTGGAAGAAAATTCGTATATTGTCATCATCATTTTCTACATGTATTTTCTGGTTTCTTTTCTCCCAGGGTGTGCTATCAGCTACTTCCAGGTCCCCAGCATGACGCACTGTGATTACTCATTGTTCTTACAGCCACAATGAGAGGTTCTAATTACAGCCTGTGTTGAATAAGAAAAGGTAATTGTTAGAAGGAAGGACTCAGTCAGTGTATCTAATTGCTTTTCTATACAGATACAAAATGAAACTATGGTGACCAACTGTAAAGTTTAGAGTGGGACTTAATTTTTCTAACATTAACCAGCTGAAAAGGGAGGTACCTAGAGACAGTCTAGACAAGCTTAGACTATGTGAAATAAGGAGAGGAATCCTCATCTGGATCCTTTACCATTGGTTATAACAGTGTCACAATGACTAGTTCAGATTAGATAGCTGCATTTAGCTGTTACTCAGCTAAGCAAGCGGAACAACACCTTAATGCTTGCTGTTAAATGTTTAAACAGAAAACAAGCAGCATCTGATGTTAAAGTAGGAGCACAAGGGTGAGCTTTTTGTCACAGACAGCTTGTGAATGACGTCCTGTTAGGTCCAGGCAAACCATTTATTAAAGGGGGAAGGCTAAATGCTATCTCCAGCTTCAGTCGTTTTAAATAGAGATGGATGGAAAATTTCAGAGCAAATATTTCTTCACTGAAATTAGTTGACGCACGAAAAACCTCATGTTTCACAGAAAATTTGAATTTAAATTTTAAAGAAATTCTGTCAGTGTCTGAAACCTGCCTGATCTCCTGTCTGATTTTTTTGTCTGGCTCCTACCCTAAAAACCTCAGAACAAATGCAAACTTTGAAGTTACTCTGCTGAGAATTACACTGATTTGGGAAACAAATCACTTTATGGCTTCACTAAACTTCTTCCTGATTCAAACCGGTGTGATAGTCTTGTACATGACATTTTTTTTCAGTGTGTGTTATCCTATCACAAGGAAATGCAGACCTATATGGAAATTATTTGCTGTGTCATTTGCTTTTGTGCCTTTACTCTTCAATGAAATAGGCCCCAGCGGAATTCACCAAGGGTTGGTATGTGGCACACACTTTATTTTATGGCACAGATTCATTCAGCTACAGCAATGAAGCACAAGTATGTGATCACAGCAGACGATCAGACCTGAAATTCACCATTTCAAACAATTATGCTCTTTTTAATGCTACCTTTTCCCACCTTCTTAAACAATAGTTTTCTGGTAACAGATTTTCCACTATCATAAAATAACACTGATCGTTAAAAGCCCCAGTGGGACAAATCATGAAGCTACTCCTGGCACTGAAGAAAGGATTTGGTGCTAGATTCAACAAGGAAATGACTATCTGCTTAGCTAACCATTAAACAAAATAAAAGGCTTAAGATTTCTTCCATTTAAAAAAAAAAAAAAAAGTGATTTTTAAAATGGAATTTTCTTTGGGACAAAACCAGTATTTCAACCCAAATTTATTTGAAGATCAAACCACCAGAAAGCATATTGTTTAATTCTAACTGATGCTGACATGAGACATTCACACAACAGAAAAGAAAGAGCTTGAAACAATGTACTAGGTACGTTGATCACTGACTACTGGAGATCAGAGTTCAAATTACAACAGAGTCCTGAGTTTAAGCCCACTGGTTTTGAGTCTGGAGCTGTGCTTTGTAAAAGGTGACCATCAGAATAAATAACCTTGTCCACAAAAAACTCTTGCCATTTTAAGCTTGGGTAAAACAATGAAAATATTAGTAATTTTGTGAACTAGAATTAAAAGATGGGAAACTGGGAATGCAGGGCTGGCACCTTGGGGGAAGTTTGGTGCAGATACTCCAAGTGATACGCCTAGCACAGAGAACATTTCACTAGTGAAAAAAGGGACTTATCTCCATTTTCTCTTACTCTAAGAAACCTAGGAGATTGAACTAGTACAAATTACCATTTACAGTATGAAGTGAACCTATTCAAGAAGCCTGTATCAGTACAGCAGTGTCTGAACTGTTGAAGCAAAGCAAAAAAGCTCACTGAAGAGATGTGCCTTGGCTTAAATCAGCTTACAGTAAAGAACCAGTCCTTTATGCCAGTCGGCCTGTCCATCTTGTTTTCAATTCTTGTTTCCCAGTTATTTTTTCTTTTTTTATTTGGTCCAAACTTATATGCCTTTCTTTCTTTGCCCCTCTTGTGTTTCTCTTTCTTCTATTCTTTCCCTCCCTGCCTTTTGTTAGTTGTGGAACATGCACTTGGAGCTGATGCTTGATTTGCTCTTGAAGAACACTCCAAGAAGGGGAAGAGCATAGAGAGAAAGAGAGCAAGGAAAGAAAGAGACAGAGAAACATAAATCTCTAAAAAACACTTTTTAGATGTTTGTGTCTCAGATATAGCCCCTAGCTGCAAGTTCTAGAGGACTGAATAAAGATTAAGGAATGACCTGACAGAAAGCCTGACCATGCAGCTATATTGAGAGCTGGTAGCAAAATTCTTTTGCTCTCAGAAATGGCACTGTTTTCATATTTAGGTAACATTAGGAAATTATGCAATAAAGTATAGAAGTGACATCTAGTTTTAAGATAGACCTGTTAATTTCACAGAAAAAAGCTTTTTGCTTAAATGACAGTTCTGTTGATAGAGCAGATGGGGTTATGTATCAGAGACCTTCCTTTTTTTTCTTTGTTTTTGCTAGATTGTGGGTTTCTTTTTTTTTGGGGGGGGGAGGTTGTTTGTTTGGGGTTTTTTAATGTTTGCTCTTATTGCCTTTAATCAGACTTTAACAATACTACATAGTCACTAGTTTATTGTCTGCACTATAACCAGTTAGGTAAGAAATAATAGGTACTTATTGCAATGTCAGTTCACATATCTGCTTTTCACTGCTGTTTACCCTCTGAATAGCTTTCATATGGATGAATCTGCAATGTCCAGGTGAAATTAAATAGTTATTTAAAATGCTTGAGCAATGGAAGTGTTTTGTCTGTATTAAACCACACATTTGGCAGAAATAAAAAAAAAAGTGATAAAATTATTTTCTTTCTTTTCCCCTTGCCCCTTTCCAACATTGGTCTAGTCTTTTTATCAGCTGAAATGGTCTGCTTTAACCAGAGCCTGCCAACGCATGGCATTGCTCCTGGCAGGTGGATTGTAGTATATACTGGAGATTATAAATCATATTGTCATTCTCAGACAGTTGTAAATTTACCTGTTTACATGGGAGACAAGACTGTACAATAACATCTAATGCCTCTTCTTCTCAACATTGCACAAGCTAGGTGCACAAGTACAGGCTAAGATTACATCAATACAAATATATTCTTTAAAGCTTTTCATTTGTATTTTAAATGTATGTCTATACGAAACAAACAAACAAAAAAGCCACAAAACTTCTCTTTTTCTTATCCTCCGTGCCATACAGAGACAGTGGTTTACACTCCATTTGAATCACTCATTCCACAGAAAAGCCTAAGTTCTGCAATAAGTTCTGCATGTGCCAATGTGGTCCAAGGAAAAGAATAATGCTGGGATGTTGTCTCTGCATAAATTGCATAGTCGTCTTCTGATATTAGAGATGAATTTCACAGAAACTTGGGGAATTCACTCTCTAGTTTCTTGCTAACAAGTTAAATTTATGAAATCTTCAGAGAAATGACCTTTAAACAATTTATGAGAACCTAAGACACTTTAGATGCAATAAAAATAATTTCATCACAACCTTTCTCCCTGCTCCACATTCTGTTAGTGTTGTTATGGTTACAGAGTCAAGATTTGAGAATTTAAGAGAGGCTGGAATTAAGGATTCCCACACAATTTCAGTTCAAATCCTCATGCATACGTGGTCAGGCACAGTATTTAATTGGAAGATTACAAACTCCCCCTGCACCTCCCTCACAAATAAAACACTTTAATTCTGGTATTCAGTGTTTGGATTTGCAAAAATATTATTGTCATGGCATACAGCAGAGGTAATTGACTATACCTAATATAAAACAGAAAAACCCCATTGTTATTATGAGCAGCTAAATCATCTCTTCTGTCATCGGTGTTCAAATCTTCAAACTTCAGGACTTAATGCTACTCTATTAGTTGACATGAAGGGAAATTTGAACTTCAAGTACATTCTTGAAACTTTTATTGAGGAGAGTAGGTAGCTCTAAATCTGGCTTATTTGCCTAAGTTCAACAGAAGATGGAATGGCTTATTTCAACTGTTATACTTGGCACTTTGATAAAGCAAAATCTTTCCCATGGTCTGTAGTGCACCACATATTGTTAATAATATATGGTGAACTATGGCTAATGATAGAAGAATTTCTAACAGCATTCCAGCATCCATTCAATAAACTCTCCTTGGCTGCAGCCAAGGAATATGCAGTACAGATGAAGAATGGAGAACTATTTTCCTGATGTTAATGCTGCCTTGGGATGAGTCGCTGTACTTGTACAATTCAGAGCAGCCTTTATGCTCCTTTAATGTGTATGACCAGGCAGAACAAAAACCTAGTTAACCTGCATTGCTGGTCAACAGCCCTTACAGACAGAGGTAGCATCCAAAAATCTCTGAGGTCAAAGAATCCTTGCTATGTTCTGTTTTTCTTCTGATGATCTTATGTCAACAGTTGGGATAAGGTGGCAGGGAGCTATGACAAACATTCTGTATTAATAAGGGACAGATTTACATTTTGTAAAGGCACGATGTCAGTGGAGTAAGGTACAGGACAAAGACTTTTATATAAGCTGAAGTCAGCTTTTATATAGCTGAAAAACTGACTTCATCAACCCACTTCTCTGAATGCAAGGACATTGCAATTTCTCATCTATTTGGAATAAAAAGTGTAAATTATTTCTGCATGGTTCCTAGCAGATGATTTTTTTTTACTACTCTAGAAACAGTCTGTTACAAAGCTGGTACAATGCTCTGCCTTTATTTTTCCACATCAAATAACTGAAAATCAAGAAAACATATCTTAATTTCACAAATCTTTTCAAAGAATTAGAGTAAGAAATGTATCACATTAGTGCACATTAATTACTTTTTTACATTTATCATAAATAAATTCATAATATATCATATCAAAGCATGACATATTCTGAAATGTGTTCTCAAATATGGCCTGAGTTAGCCAACTCTGTAATGTGTAAAAGGAGACTGAACTTATTTGCACATGACAGTTTTCCATCTTTTGAAAGCGATTAAACATTGATAAGACGTTTTCTATTTTATTTTCTGCTTATTTTTTACTAGAAGGATTTTCTCATAGAAGTTCTTTTGAATCTGTTAATGTAAAAACAAGAATAACCCAAAGTTTTATACTTCTTTTCATGATGTACTTGATGACGTGCTTTACAGAGCTGCCCATTTTGTAATCTAAAAATTTCCTGCAAATTTTTTCAGTCCTTTTTCTTGTTTTGGGAATTACTCTTAATTTTAGAGCTCAGTAGTCTATCATAACTTTTTTCTTTCTCCAAAACTTGTACAGTATAACTTTTTTAGTTATATTGTGATATTAACCCAAACTCACCATTAGAACTGATGTTATGTCTGGACCTGGACTACTAAACCCCAGAAGATATGGTGTGGGCACCAAGTATACCCACAAAGCCATGAAAATAGTGAGAGGCTAATGCAAGGCTAGCATGTTGGCCATTCTTGCCATTTTATCACAGGATGTGCGATGGTTGTTCTTCATATTGAGTATTTGAGAATCCCAGCCTGTTTCTTTCCAAATGTAAATACGTAGATAGATTGCATGTTTCCTTTCAGCTTTGTGTTAAGTTTCTTTAATCAGCATGATTAGCTTTCATTGAACCCTCTGACGGAGGAAGGAGGTTGCTCTTTTCCTGGGAAACTACTGAGCAGCTGGAGAAGAGGTGGGGAGGAGAGAGGAGACCGCAGAGCAAATCAGGCTCATCAGGACAGGGAGACACAGCACAGAGCTGCCAGCCTGCGTCTCACTTAAAAAAGACTGAGAAATAACAGAAAGGAGAGAGAGCGACAGGCCCTCAGAGCCAAGGGGATGCTTCCTATGGGCCAGAGGAGAAGGAGCAGAGCTTGTGGCCACTCAGAAAGTGTCTGAGTTAACTGCAACAAGCTGGGAAGCGAGGACACCTCTGTGAGGACAAGTAGGCAAGGGGACAGCTGTGAGTAAGTCCTTTTAGTAAAATCCTTTGAGGGTAGTGTATCTACTCTATTGTCCTTAGTCACACTGAGTTTTCTCAATTTAAATAGTATTCTAATTCAGATTCCAGTAAAAGCTGGCTTTCAGTTTAAAAGCCTTTTTGTGTTCAGTCTGGGCACATTGACTTTTAAGGTAGAGCATGTTGCAAGTACATCTTAAGGGATCAAAAAATAACGCAACAATATTATTAGAAAAAAAAAGCCAAATGTTTTTTTCTTGGCCTGGGTTTGACATTAGTGTAGGTCATAAAATATTGTAACCTTGGCAGCCACAGAACAAGAGCCTCCCTTTGGGGTCCCCATCTTGTGGGTGTGATGATATGGTAAAACTTCCAGTAAAAACCACTGGCCCAGGTAGCAGCTGCATCTGTAGGTGTTTTCTTACGCACAAGCACAAGAGGAGTCATTCAGCTGCTGGGAAGTGGTAGGAGCCTGAGCCTGCCTCTGCTCAGCTGAAAAGGAGGCAAGCCAGAGGAAAACATCCTGCATGACGGGCTTTGTCTGTGAGCCACTGGTTGGGACTTACTTTTGTAAATATTTTTTTAAAATATATAGACACTCTTCAGCTACAAAATATAGTACAAGTGATAAAAATTTGCATTTTCTTTATTATCTCAATTATCTCTTTATTGAAGTTTTTAATATCTTGAACTATTAGATGGTATATAGTGCTGATTATCAGCAATTTTAATAAAAAGACATTTTGCTAACAGTGGATTTAATAATGCCTAGTTTCCTATGTGTTCACGTCCATTCGTACTCTCAATAATATCACTTTTCTCATGTCCTCATGATTTCTTCCATCTTCAGCCTATTTCTTTCAGATCTTCTCTACAGTATTCTCAACTCTTTCACATGGGCACATACTGCTGGACAAGAGTTAGCATGGGGCCATGAGGCAAATGTGTGCTGACTTGTTGGTTAATACATGCAGGGCAAAGAGGGTAGATAACTATTGAGTTCCTACTGCCATTTTGCCTTATTTTGGAGACAGCAGAGGACTACAAACAAATTAGGTGTTCATGTCTTTCTATAGTAAACATTTTTTCCAAAAAGCTCTATGGATATCACATCTTGGACATCTCTATCTCCCTTGTCAAGATTGCTCAAAATTGACTGACCGGCTAAATACAGATTTAGGTCGAAAGAATCATGGACTGACAAATAGAAGAGCAGTATGTCACACTAACTTTGTTTCCTTAGTGTATCAGGATAAAAAAAGTTTAAAAATACAGAATTTCTCTGTTCTGTTTGTAACCGGGTCCAATGTCTATTTAGACTTGTATATCCCAATAATGATCTCAGACATACCTTTTCTCATAAGTCATTGTGTCTGAGTAGGGAAGGCTGAGGGAAGGCTCACCAGTTATTTACTATAAACCCCAGAGAGCAGCCCCGCGCCACAGCTGTATCTTGATGAATGGCACAAGAGGAAATCTTGATGAATGGACACACTTCTAGTGTAGGCAGCTGCCAACATACACTGTGGCATGGACAACCAGTGTGCAGAATTTTTGGTGATTTCCTTGCTTGCTTGCTTGCTTCCTTCCTTCCCTCCTTCCTTCCCACTCTCTCTCCCTTCCCTGTAAATTAGTTGTGAAAAGTCTTGTAGTCAGGCTCACCCCAGAGGAAATGGAAAGGAAAAACAATGTCTATTTTCTTAGCTCTTACACAGTAAGGAACAATACTAACCAGCCTGGGAGAAAACAATATTTTGCCAGTATTTACACCTCTGTCATCTTATTGTCCTTAATGTGCTACCTTCAACTATATATTTAGCTCTTCAGGCAATCTACCTGCACCTCTAACACTGACATTGCCCTATTTCAGTTATTAACCAAACACAGCCCTGTCTTAGATAAAGGTCTTACAAAGGTTTTCAGATCACTTAGAGCTCCACCAGTTTAGAAACACATCTACATATCCTCACAAGAGACATTTCACTCCTACACTGCCTGATCCTTGCATCTCCTTCCAGATTCCTCATCCTACCTGAACTTAACTGAACAAGATGAGTACAGAGGACTCAGGTCTCTGCTCAGGCTGACCTGATGAGAGGTTAAATTAAATGACTTGTAGGACAGTGAATAACTTCCATTTGAGAGTAAAAGTTATTTGGAATGGATCAGAGAACAAATTTTGGCTCAGGCCTCAAGCATACACATGACTGAGGCCCCCACTGCCCTCCCCTCCAGCTTTTTAATAAACTCTGAAATGACTTGACAGAACAGAAAGCCAAAAAGCGAACTCTAATCTCAACTACATTAAAATAAAAAATATCTAATTATTTGTTTCTCACCTGCTTATAATAAGAATTTTAAGTGGTGGTACTTAAGGGACAAAGTACTTAAGGGATGCTGTACAGCAATTCTCAAAGTGTGATTCATAAATATATTTGTAATACTTTATGGACATACAGATTTTCTCCTTTAAGCAGTTAAAGTTATGGCAGACTTCTATTACAAGGAATTCAATTCAGGAGCTTTCTCCAGGAGAGAAAGGAATGTTTATAATCCTCTTTTATGTTCAAAGACTTACTTTAAAGGTCAGCAGTTAGATAGGGATATAATCACAAACATTGGAACAGTTAGGATTTCTGAAGGTGGAAGAGTGATAGTGCTGTCCACCCATAACAGGCTGCAGATTATAATCTTTTCTGAGCGTCTTTGATTGATTTGGTTTGGAATTCCAATGAAAAAGTATCTTTCCTGTTATTTTATATTTTGGACAGATGGCAAATACCACACAACTAGTTTGTAGGATATTTCTACAGAGGACCTTGCTCAGAAAAAGAAGTGAGGAAGCAAAGCAAACTTACCAACCAAAACCAAAATAATGAGTTGTTCTAAATACAAATGAAAAATAATACCCATGTGTCATGGTTTAACCCCATGCTGGCAACAAAGCACCACACAGCCGCTTGCTCACTCACCCTGGCGGGATGGGGGAGAGAATCGGCAGAGTAAAAGTGAGAAAAATTGTGGGTTGAGATAAAGACAGTTTATAGGTAAAGCAAAAGCTGTGCATGCAAGCAAAGCGAAACAAGGAATTCATTCACTCCTTCCCATAGGCAGGCAGCTTTTCAGCCATCTCCAGGAAAGCAGGGCTCCATCACGTGTCACGGTTACTTGGGAAGAGTAACTTGAGAAGACAAACACCATCGCTCCGAAAGTCCCCCCCTTCTTCCTTCTTCCCCCAGTTTTCTCTACTGAGCATGACGCCATATGGTATGGAATAGCCCTTTGGTCAGTTGGGGTCAGCTGTCCCAGCTGTGTCCCCTCCCAACTTCTTGTGCACCCCCAGCCTACTCGCTGGTGGGGTGGGGTGAGGAGCAGAAGAGACCTTGACTCTGTGTAAGCACTGCTCAGCAATAATGAAAACATCCCTGTATTATCAACACTGTTTTCAGCATAAATCCAAAACATAGCCCCATACTAGCTACTATGAAGAAAATTAACTCTATCCCAGCCAAAACCAGCACACCATGTCACTGGTTTCTCATAATAGACTCTTGGTTATATTACTTTAGAAAGAAGAAATTTCATGCTGGATCTGAAGAAACCTCAATATCAAGAAATTAAGACTACAACAAAGTAAGACTATAACAAAGAATAAAAGCAAATCAGCTATGTTATGAGTCATGAGAAAAACCCTGTAATTTTAAATTTGGGAAAGCCTTTCATAAGTATTATAAAAAATATTCTTTGAATATTCAAAAATGACAACTGCCAATCAAACACAAAATGTGTACTCGAAGAACTGGGCTTTGTCACAACCTTCAGATTGCAGGATGAAAAAAATCAAGGTCACATCCTGTCTTTAAGTAGTTTATACAGTTCAATATAAGTATTAAATTTTTTCATTGCTCAGCACACCAGCACCTTTTTTTTGTCACTTAAAAGTTTAACTCTGTGAAGGACTGTTTAGCAACAAATTCAAAATTAAAAGGAAAAATGAAGCCCAGGGTTTCATTAAAAATAATATCTTCAAGTCTAACACAAAACCAGTTAAAACAAAGTTCTATTTCAAAGTAATTCCTTTTGGTAAGATATGAACAAAATCCTGCCCAATTTATGGAGTGAATGTTGGTGTAAGGTTGGCTGGCTTTTTCACTTTACACTTCCAGATGGAGATAAGAACATTTACATCAGCTGAAGAATTGGTTCAGTTATTACTGTGGTGTTACTTACCACTATGAACTTCTTTTAGTGCTCAAGAATGAAGCTAGAAATACAAAACCTGTCAGGCCAAAGTATTGACAAGAGTGGAAACAGGATTTGTTGCAGGCACGTACAAACTGTAGACCTTGTATAAACATCAGTGCAAACTGAAGGGTCTACTCAGTTTTGTAAACTGAGTATGGAATTTTGTTTTTCATTTCACCATTGAAATGTTGCTAGTATATCAGACTATCCTCAGTCTTTTCTTGAAGGGTTAAGGGTTAACATGAGATCAACACTTGGTGTTTATGCACTTGGTGTTCTTGTGAATAACCCTTTATATAAATTTATTTACCTTTGAGGTTAATTATTTTTTCCTGAGCATTTATTGCTACTTTGATGCTTGTCCCTGAGCAGTTCCGTTCCAGCTCTTCTTTTATTTCTTCCTCAAGAAAGAAACATTGAGAACTTACTTACTTTCCATGAGGATTCAATAAAAGCAGCCTTCCTGTTGCTCTGGTCACCCACACAGCAAAAAGGAAGTTAAACTGTTTGCTGACATATCTCTTATGGTTTGGGTCTGAGTCTCTGCTCTTCAGCCTGCTGCCAGAATTTTGACTTGCACAGACAATACTTTGTGGGTGGTGACTTCACTGGGAATCAAGAGCCAAGAATTGGAGAAATGTCCTGTGTGCCATATCTGTGGTGATTAGGAAAGCATTACTGGATCCACACTTTTAAAGTTACAGCAGATGTGCTTATTTTGTGGTAACCATGCAGTGGAAGAAAGCCGTTCTCTGGCCCCTAAACCCTAGCTTAGCTAATCATAAGGAAGGTTAGCAAATGCAGTATTTTTCTCATGACATTTCATAAACACAGGGTTTCAAGATGAATGTGGATGGAAAGGCCAATAATCCTTCCATCCCTTGTGATCTGCATAGAATTGTGGTTTGCCTGAACTGGCTGAAAGCTCAGGGTAATTATTTGGAAAGATCGGCACTGTTTAGAGAGCTAACATATCTGTATCAATTCCTATCTTACCCTTGAATTCTTTGGAAAATACAGATGAATCTTGATACATTCTTTGCTAGCAGATATGTAAAGTCTACCCTAGATCCAGATGTGGAATTTCTATTATCATAATTGATATTTCCCTACAAGGAATTTAGCTCACAGTCAGCCCTAAGGAAGCAGAAATGGACACATAAACCAACATTTACATAGAAGAAGTGGGTAGAAATTGAAGATGTAGAGATATTGATTGCTGTTTAGCCTAAGGATATCTGATTTACTCCTGCATATATACCAGTTTTGCTTTAGTACATTACTGAAACTAATCTTTGCTGAATATTTTTAACTAGTCTGGTACTTCATTACTAAAGTCCAGCAGAGTTTATTAATCAAACTGTTATGTACATCTATAATTGTCTTACTCTGACACTAGTCTTCCAGAAGCCTCAGTAACATTAGAAAATAAATAGCAAAAGCGTACTGTTTATTAATTTTGTTTTCAACTTTTTGAAATACGCACATAAGAAAATCCAAGTGTTCTGCAAGAAATCATATTATGCTTCCACATTTTTACAACAAGATTTTTTTCAGAAACCGTTTTACTGGCTTCTCAGGGTACTTGAAAGTCTCAAAGAGCATGTAGAACCTTAACATTTGTTTATGTACTTAAAATTTACAATTGCAGTTCCTGTGTTTGTTATTATATCTGGGTCCCATTTCATCAAGGACAAAACTCATGAAGAGCTTGAAACAAATACACCAAAAGGGCTGGAGGAGCAGGAGCACTGTTATAAGCTCACTACTGATGAAGAAGTAAGTCACAGAGAGGAAAAAGGTGAACTTTTTTACTACTTAAGTGATATTGTATCAAAAAGCCTCTTTAAAGTACGTAGGATATGGGCTTTTAAATTGCTTGTGTGCTTTGGAAGACCTTGTATTAGGGGAAATACACATGCTGAGTTCAGAAATCCTCAGTTCCAGACTTGTACTTTATTCTCAGGACTAGTTTTATACCCTCACAGAAGCAGAATGAATGGATATGCACGGTAAGTGCTCAGTTGCTCAAGCACTTTTGTCTGTGGCCTTAGAATTTTTACTTCAAAAATTTACTATTTTAAGGACCAGCCATCTTTCCTGCCAGGCTTCATAAATCTGTGCCTGAAGCTACTGCTTGAACTACCCTAAAAATAACAACAGCAAAAATTTTCCTTGTGGGTACTTTGTTGCAAAAGAGTGAAATTAGTCATGAGGAATGCACACACTGGCACTGCTCTGAATACTTAGCTTCAATAATTTTTTAAACCACTAAAAAATTGTGTTCTACAATTTTTCTGTGCTTCCTGTTTCACTGATGATACACCAGAATATGAACCACAGATAAAAGAGTCTTCTGACAACTTCCATATTTTGGTAACATTAGAAAGGAGACTGTTTTGGGATACTGGGTGGAAGTACTTTCTAATGAGGACACACTTTATTCACAAGAAGGAAAATTATTTTTCACATGTTGAAAAAGTACTCCAACCCCTGAGAACCAATTCCCTTCATCATGTAACGTATACGTGTTCCTGATGTGTTTGTACAGTGATAGCCCAGGCTTGTACTGAGAACAGTGAATCTTGACTGGATACTTCCTTAAAATTTATAACCAAAAAAACCCCAGAAAGGTACAATCTAAGACTGAAGACAAGTTTTCTTCATTTCTAAATATTCCAGAGATTTTGGCTAGGTCAGATGGGATATTTTCTCTCAAAAATAACTTTGTAGAGACTTTTCTGACTAGATAGCTTTTTGCAGAATATTTTGTTGAAATTTCTGCTTTTCACCAGAAAACTTTAAAATGTTTGTTATTCTAGTGAAAAAATGATTCCTTGTCTTGAGAATTTGAGCAAGAATAACATTATTCTCTTTTTCATTAGCATGTCCTTGGGGACATACTAGTAGGATATAGGCTTTTAAATTGCTTGTGTGCTTTGGAAGACCTTGTATTAGGGGAACTAAGGGCGGGGGGGGGGGGATGAAAGGAGAAACAGGGATCAATCTTCTAACTAATTCTTAATTCCATTGTGTAAAATTTAGCAAAGTCTAAGCAAATTAGAATTTACAGAATTAGGGTAAAATTTGCCTGTCTATTTAAGAAAAAATATTATAACCATAATATCCTATAAATTGCATGTAAATTGTTCTTCTTGCAGTTCCAAGTATAAAGAAAAAGACAGAAATGAATATGTTTAGCCCATTACATTAACAAAGGTTTTGGTTAGGTTTTTTTTTCTTTTTTTTTTCCAAAGACCTTATGAACTATAAATTGCTTTCTTGAGCCAGCCTGAAAAAGGGGAAAGCTTTCATTTTGATTACTATTGCAGCACATGTGTGCTTCTGAAATGTCATCAGCAGAGCTTTGAATGTTGCAGTCTAGCCTGCCTTTATAAAAGAATTTTACAGTTCACTGCTGTGCATTTTTTGGGAATATTTGTACATTCTTCACAGTCATAAGAAAAAATATTCAAATAAAGATGGCCTTGGAAATTTACCGAAGTATTTGCTCCAGCTTTTGCATGCCAATACCAGCTGTGAGGACTTCATACTACCAGAACAAAATAGGTTACTAAAAAAGAAGGCTAGAGACTGAAGATGAAAAAGTTGTAAAAAAAGCTCAAATGTCATAGGCAGGATTATTGTACTATGCTTTGATTCTCTGGATTTACAGTGAAAGCATATGCCTAATTCCTTTCTGTGCTCAGTCCTTGTTTCATGCACATTTAGAGTGAAGTTATTTTGAAAGAGATACCTGCTTTCTGTTCAGTAAGTATAAAGGGTTTTGTCAAATTGTGCTCTAAACTTTGACAAGGGTGCAGAAACCTGTTAAAATATAGAAAATCTGTTGCTATTGTTCTGTGCTGGGTAGGGGACAGGTCATGCTGTCCATATTACACCCTGGATTAGCATCCAGTATTTGAAACATATTCAAATGAGGAATGATAGATAGAGTGGGAATAAATTATGAAGGCTTTGAAAGCAGGGTCAATAATTAACATTTGATGCAATAAGAAAGAGGGAGCAGAGATGCAAAAGGAAGAACAATATGGTAAAAGCAATGGTCAGAAGAATCCTGTCTGCAGCTGCTTTCTGAGGAAGCCTAAAATCCTTGCAGTCATCCAAGCAAGGAGGGACAATGCTGCAGTAACTGCGATGCATGATGATGACAGCTTGGGTAAGAACTTTTGTTAGATGTGACAGTTAAGAATGCATCTTAAAATGAAAAAATGGAGAAAAAAAGTGCAAGGTACAGATGCAACCTGCCTGTAGCTATTAGGGGAAGTTCAGAGTGTAGAATTGTAGAGTAGCTCAGGATGATTAAGGAAAAGGTTTTCTGGAGGACTTTTTCACAAGACTAAAACTCAAGTGACATTGACCTTGTAGTAGGTCTAGACTGCGTAGAGAAAGCTGATTAGATCTTCACCATCTTTTTCATATATACAATGGTTCTGCCATATAAAACATATATATAGAAAGAAATAAAATACCATAAGGTCCATTGTTGGGGTCACATTATGACACCTATTAAAGTCTTACTTTGGCCTTACTGTATGGTATATTTTAATGACAATATAAAAATTATAGTTTTAGAAAGCTAAGAAAGAGTAATTTGATAATTTATCAACTTCTGTATTATATTTAAGTACACAGTTGTGTTGTATATTCGCATCTAGAAACGTGATGCTCATAGTTCTATACCAGTTTGATTTTTGTAGGTCAGAATAAAACATCAGGTATATCAACTTCTGTTTTTACAGTGACTTATATCTTGCTGTTTGTAGTAACAGCATGCTGAAAAGTATTCTAAAGGCACAAAGTATTAGAAAGATAGCTGTAGAAGCATTTTATATATCTGTATATCTATATAGATATAAAAGCTAAATGAAGTATACTTACTATACTGGAATAATCTAGTTTATGTTATTAGCTTTCCTCCACTATCTTATGATCCATCAGAAAAAAATTCTCAGCTACTTACATTAAGTAAAACATTTTCAGTCTGTGGTTTTTTGCTGATCTTATTACAAAAACCATACAGATAGACTTTATTGATAGCATAAGGGAAACCCTGACAAATGGAGAAAAATTTGATAAGATACCTATTAAAATACTAGAACTATAATAATGAATAGCTGCTGTGTAGTCTCAAAATGTATTCTGCCAAATCACCTCACCTTCACCTCTAGAAGCAAAAGTGATGGGAAGATAATCTCTGTGTATTTCTGTGACTATGTAAACACAATATTTTCCATACACTAAGATATTAAACAAGTTTTGGGAGACCTTTCTTCCATTTTCCTAAGTCCCAAACAAATTTCACATTAATAAAGTATTAATTTACAGCAGGGATAAAGAAAAGCAATGCAAATAAAAGCTTTTTTCCACCTATTGAAGGCTGTTAATAATGGATGGTTAAAAAACTCCTGCTGGCCTATTTTTTATTTTTTTTAAATAGACTACAAGGCAAATCAACCATGCACTTTAATTCACCTGATAAAAATCAGTGGTTTGCAAAAGAGTACCTGAAATCTGAAAATAAAGTTGCCAGAGGAGAAATAACTATTTGTAAACTAGAATTCTGCTCTGTGAAAAAAAAGCATTAGGATATTCAGCTATATGTAGCACTGCTTAAAAAATGTTTTGTTCAGCTCCTAATCATGCAAAGCTACACTATCAGTAGCTTGGGTAGGAAACTCAAGCATGCAAGGACTGCATAATACAGCCTCCATGTAACTGTAGGTAGTCATCTTGTTGTTAGCTTCATTTTACAACCCTAAGCAAATCTTTTTTATTTGCATGACTCTTGCCACCAAACTCAGTTGAGCAGGCATTTCATCAGTGCCAAATACAATAGTTAATAAGGATGAATGGCAAAAGGATTAAAGTACAACATTGAAAAGTTCTACGTGGAAACAAAGAAACTCATGAAGCAATAAAAATAATTTTCTCATATACTAAGTTAATGACCCAGAGCTTAAACACATTTAATGTTAGAATTTAGACAATCCTTACTGTATAATCTCACCTAGCACTTACATTAAAGAAGCCATTGTCACATATCATTGGCTCCAATACTGTTTTCTTTTCTGACAAAGACACTTGTTGAGGATTAGCCTAGGTACAATGCATGTGTTTATACACAGTTGATACCTGAAATCCATCCAAGGAATTTATACAGCTTCCAAGGTGCTCTAAGTAAGTACAGAACTAGAGATAAAAATGGAGAAGCCAGTTTGGGCTCATTGAAAATCCTTTCTCACTGACCACAGAGTGAATCACCACAGTTTTGGCTTCCATGTGGCTGCACAGAGGGTGAGTTAAGGCACGGTTTAGTTCAGCATGCCCAGGAAGCCACATGATAATTTGTTATCTAGTCTGCTGATACAAAAGCACACATACTGCAAATAAACAAAGACTAAGATAAAATATCATGCATCCTGGCCAATTAGTTTTCTCATCCACAGGGAAATAATTCACTTATATCCAAACCTTTCTCACCTCCACCATTTAAAAACAAACAAACAAAATCTCAGCCTCCTGCAGTTTACTGAATTCTGAAGCTTGATGACTAGCTTGATGACTGATGTTTATTCCTGCAGTAACTGGTGTTGAGATCCATACTGCAACTATCGCATGAACCACGTAAACTTGACAGACACTAAAGGATATTTCAAAGTTCACATATATCTTACAAACCAATATATCTTGTTAAAAGAAAAATATTTCTGTACATTGAAAATATGACTTGCAGTCCAGATGCAGTCAAAATTATTTTATCTTAAATATGCACTTTTTCCCTAAAGGACATACAAAAGTCTGTGTGGGAATAGCACATAGCTACTGCTTTCCACTTAGAGATGTAGCCTAGCAGCTGATTAGAGCAATAGCAAACATGAAAAGATCCTTCCAAGTGTTGAGAAAAATCCTTTATGTTTGTATGTGTGTTTAAAATTAAAATGCATGGAGCTTTCCAGATCAGTCAACACTGCAAAAGCTGGCAAGAAAAGTTCAAAAGTTCCTAATTTGGTAGAATTTGCTGCTTTTAGGCAATCCTTTAGCCACCTAGCAACAGCACAAAGGGTATAATTCTTGGAGACTTAAACTCACACTGGCTGAACAAGAGGGAAAATTGCAAACGTGCAAGATACCTTGAGGACATTGTGACACCAGGGTGTCTAGTGGGTCAGTCTGAGTAGGCTACATATTAGGATGTAGTTAGTACAGAAGAAAAGATGTATGTCTTTCCTAGACAACTTACACACTAACACAGATCCTCAAACACAGATCTCCACCATCCCCAACTTTCCTGCCATCCTCAACACAGGCCTATCTGCATCACAATCTTCCTCACTGTAGTGAAAGTTCAAAACTCTTATCAACATGTTTGATAGTATATATGTTTTCCAAAAGTGTCCCTTACAACTTTTATGATACATTTTGTATTGTATTAGATATGCCCAACCAATAGCCTCCTACAGAGAGGGCTCTAGTGGTGACCTGATTCTAGGCAACGAAGTTTTGATATGCAGACATGCAGATGCAATCTTAGATCTATGAGAATACTGGTTTTCACACCAAGTACTGTCTCTTACTTTCATTTAAATCCAGGAAGACTAAGTGTGACAAAAGATTTTTACGCAAGCTAAGTAAGACAATCGGAACCTGGACTGTGTAAATTATTGTTTCATTTCATATAATCCAAAAGATGTAGAGTAATTTATGTGCCTATAAATAGATATACCCAAAGAAGTTTTTAAATTTCTGTGGAGAAAAGACAGCCACATGAACGTGAAGGAGAGGGGACTGTAGCACATGAATCTTTACAACCCTTGTGTTTATACTTCCTTCATTGGTATGTAATTCTTCAATTGTTCCCTATTTTTCTCTCTTTTGAAAAGTATTTATTATTTTACAGCTATTCTTTCCTGTTTTGAACAAAACAGAACAAAAAATGTTATGATTTAAAGCTTTTCATCTATGTTTCCTACTCTTCAGCATCTGGAGTTCGTAGGAGTAATCCTTCAGGGAACCCTCCATGCTTTGGCAAACATCCAATATCCAACATTAATTAACATTTTCCCATACAAAAATCTCTCTTATTATCACTCAACAAACATCCTCTCCTACAGATGCACTTCCCAGATCCTAAGCTTGTCTCTATTGTAGACTAACCTATCTCCTGAATTTTAAATGTAATAGTGCTTATAGTTCTGGAGTATAAGTCGAGGTAAAGGTGCACTGCACTAAGTAATAATAAAAATCTCACTTTGGTTTCCTACACCTTGTAGTTACTTCATTTCGCTTTGACTCTTTTTAAAGAGTGAAGTGAAAATCAAAGTAGAAATACAGGATATTTATCAGAAATGTTGAATGTTTTTAGCATCTTAAGCACTACTGATACTAAAATTTGTAGGGAGAGGAAATCCAACTGAGAAGAAAATTTTTCCCATAAGCATTCTTATATGTCAAATTAACTTTCACTGTAATTGAAAAATCTGCTAAATTATACTTATTTGCCTATATACTTCTCAATAAGATAATAGTATCTTCATATTAAAACATCAATTATTTTGGTCAGACTCTAAATATAATTCTCACTCTGATCTTGAGAGTTGCAGTGAAGTTGATAATGTACTAAATTCACCTTTTAAAAGGAAACATGCAGTTACTTTTATTCCCAAAGCTAAGTGTTAGCTCCTCTCAGCTCCAAAATCTTGCAAGAAAAAGTTGTACATAATGTTCATCAGGCTCTTTGATTTAGAAATTGTCCCAGAATTTCCTTGCTGATTTTCTATATAGCTAAAAACCTCCCCATTAAGCAAACATATCATAAAGAGACAATTTTAAAATATCTAGGTCACAGTTTGCTTTCCAGCATGACCAATGGGCTAAATCTAAACTATATCTTTCCATTATGAGTGCTATTCAGATTCTAGCAAGAGGTCATTCAAGAGAGACATTTTCCATTTGTCAGAGTAATATATCACCTCAGGAAGACAGAAAGGCTATAAGCTACTTTGCTCCAGTTTTACAGATATATTGAGCTTTATTTTTCCATACAAAAACAGACCAAAACCCAAGAGTTAAGTGAGAAATTCTGATTTACATTTGAATCAGGTGCTAGAGATTTCTCAAAAACATGATCAGAAACATTTGTTGTGAAACCAAGCTTTGGGTCTGTTCAGTTGTATTTGTTTAATTGAGTAAAACATCTGGCTTTCAATTATGTGCAGTCAAACTTTAGGTTACATAGAGACAACCTTGTTTTAGTTTTAGCATAAAGAAACTGAAAAAGACAGATTCCTTCTGAAATCATTGGATTCAGCAATCAACTGATTCAGACCACTCACAAGTGAAGTTCACAGGATGTTGCTGCCTCACTGGAGATGGTGGCAAACTGCCCTATATATTTGATAAGGTTTGACTGAGATAAATGTTGTTTGGCTTTTTTTCATCATTTCTAGGAGTTGCAAACTGCATGAAGCAGCTGGCTCCAGTGTGATAAGGAGCTGACCTCAGGTTTATACTATTATCTGCAAAGAGGAGGAAAAAGAGCAAAGGTCAAAGTAACTGCTACTAAATAGAAAAAGATAGCTAGCATATCCATTTGTAAAGAAATAATTGATAATTTGCTCAATGGAAAGGTTCTCACTAGCTAAAACTGATTTGGCCCAAAGTATTTACCTTGAAGTCACTTGGTGCAAGTGGGGAAAATATATTAAAAAAAATAGTTAGACAAATTTGGCATATTTCTTTCCTTATGGAGGATCAGTATTTCCTGAATTCTCATATATAAAGAATTTAATGGATTTTACAATTTTTTCAGTTTATTTATGTTGTGAAACGATTGCTGAAAGCCCTTTGAGTAGGTGATCAGCATCAAAATCAAAAGCTGTTTCATTCCAACTATTACAAAATAGACCAAATGCATAAGATCCACTAATCTATGTTTCTGTCACATTGCATTTTGCACCATAATACCTAGTGTTTGGGGGTGGGGGGAAAAACAAACAAAAATGCATGCAGGTCATATAAAATATACCATGACCTGAAGGGAAATCAGTACTCTGGTTCTCCACAACAGCAGTCTTCTAGCATTATCATTTGGATATCCTGAAGATAGATAAGGAGTTACCATCCGAGTGGACTACATGCCACAGCCAGATTCAGCCGAAAACAAAATACCTCAATATACAGATCCAGACTGTTGAACGAAATATGCAGTTTGGACAGAGAAGTAATAACATAGGTCCAGGGCTGGTACAGGGCACACTAAAAGACAATATACAAATTTCAGAAATACTTTAGGCTCTAAAGGAGGGGTATTATATGTATATACATAGATTATGTATATAATGATTCTTGTATGCTATTCTCTTCCTAATGCAGGGAAAAAGAATGAAAAACATTAATTAGTAATACTTGAATATATAAAATGCCACAAACCTCCAGGTGAGCTCAGCTGACCATTTCATATGACTGGCAAAAGCAAATACAAAAGGTGTGAACATGACAAATTTATTTCTAAATTAAAACACTTGAGGAAAAAAAAAAATCACTATTCAATTGTTTTGTCAAAAAAGACCCTAACATCAGCAAGCATACATGAAATTTTTTTGGGAGCCAGTTTTGTCTGGGTTGCATATACTTGTGCTTATGTAGCTCTGATTACTGCTTTTTTATGAAATGGAATCAAATGGCTATCAAATGGCTATCAATTTCCTCTGATGCTTAGTGTTCTCTTATCTCATACGTATTCTTAATGACATCATGTTTGCCTTTTTTGGAAAAGGCTATGATGTTAGAAACACAAACAGCCAAAAAGCAACAGTATTATTGTATCAGGAACAGGCACTTTGATTTCATGAAACTTTTCCAAATAAGAAAAGATAAAGAGTAAACAGAAAATAATATATGCACTGGCAACTTTAGGAAAGAGTTTTCTGTAAGCAAATCTTTAAAGGTGCATTTCCATCAATACACTGTATATTTTCTTTCACATGAACTGTGTCTCATTTATTCTGGAGAACAGAGATATTAACTTGTCTTCCCATTCTCAATTTTACCCAACTCAGGCAACCTGAATTTGTTATTTTATTTGCCTCAGCATCACTTTTCAGATGGCACTTGGGTAATGGAAAGATATGAAAAAACTTCCCCATGCTAGCTATGTATGTTTGTATATATGTCTCCATATAAGAATATGCCTTTGTGTTCATTTCCCAGAAGCCAAACCTTAGCATAACATTCCTTTTCAATGTCTTATCTTTTTGACTGCTTATCATGGCTTTTGTTTTTATTCATGGTTGCATCCTTGTTCCATTCCTCCTCTATCTACAATTGCTTTTGCATGACTACCACTTTCTTGGGTAGATATACAGGCTCTGTATAGCTTTATCAATTTACCTATGTCACACTTGTTCAGTAAATCTAAAAGAAGATTCTTAGGAAGGAAGTGAAATCAGTACCAATTTGCTTTGCTTCAACAGTTAATAATCTGCAGTGATTCAGTAGCTGTTACATCAGCAATCCTCCTTGTAAGTGAGGTGGGAATCTCAGAGCAGCAGGACAAACAGCTGAAATGGAAACTGCCATCTTCTCCCGTTGTAAACTCTCTTTACTCATGAATTGGATGTTTCTATCTTGTCAGTCTCTAGGCTTTGTATTTCCATCAAATCACAGGCTAGGTGCTTCCAAGCATTTTATTTTCTTAGGTGGGATTACTATTATCACTCCATTTTCACGACATACTGTGTGATATTAAAACAATCCCCCCACTTTTAGTTTTTAAAGATAACTACCACCATCATTCCTCAAAAATCCAGTAAAACAGTACATGTAAGAGTACATCCAAAGGCAAACATGTTTAGAAAAAATCCTCTACAGTCCTCACTGGAAGACATTGCCCAGAGAGGATGTGTAATTTCCATCCTTTGGCACATATGATACTTAACTGGAAAAGGTATTGAATTAGTCTACTGTGGCATTATTTAAAGTTGCATGCCACCTTTAGGTAGGGCTTCTCCTCAAAAACATATTGTGCTTACCAGAAGTTAGTATTTTGAAGACAAAATCAGACTGTGAGTAAGTGTCTCAACTACCAAAAAAAAGTAATTTTTTTTTTTTTTTCAGTTTTTGTGGAATACTATTTGTTATTGTACCACTGGGGATAAAATACTTTATTGGCACATTAAAACAGACTATTTGTGGTTATAATAATGAGCTCATTTTAAAAATGAGAAGGAGAGAAGTAAAAAATAGAGGACAAAATAGCCTGTAGCTTTTCTAAGGAGAATAAGCAAAAATCCTCTCCTCTGAATGAATTATTACTTTGTAAAACAGATTCTGTTCTAAAATACAAAAGGGAAAGTAATCTTTTTCACTTCTATCACATAAAGAAAATGAACAAAATAATTCCGTTTATACACTTTGGGTGAAATCAGCATTTATATAAACAACTACAAAGATAAACTTAATTAATTATATATGTATAATGACTCCTTGAAAGTCTAATCTCCACAGCTCGGTTAGCTAGATGGTACATATTCAATGTAATTTAAAAACTGTTTAATGAAGATGTATTTCTAATTTATAACATGGCTGTTTAATTACAGGCCAGTGAATGTAATTACATTTTCTGCTTAAGGATAGAGCCTTCCTACAACTCAGACATTAATAAAAGTACTCTCATTGTACTGTTTAGTATTAGTCAGTGTAACTGGTCTGAAATGTGGTATATTACATAGAATGTGTTTGTATAAAATAAAAGGAAAGGCAAGCACTGTATTAAGTTTAGTATATGTGAGTTTTAGTACATTTTAAATGTGACTATCATATTAACATTGTCTAGCTGGTATGAGAGTTAAAATTATGTATTATTAGTCTCGTAAGTTGTTTTTTTTTTCTGTTCTCAGGGTTTTTTTCAGCACTAGTACAATCTTTGAAGCCTCACCCTTCCACTTCAGTGTGCTACGAACACAATTTTCCCAGCTTACTTGTTCTCATCAATATTCCTTTCCTATGTTTCCAGAGCTCTGTGGTCTCACTTAAAAAAAAATAAAGAAAATACAAAAAAGACAGTGGACAAACAATTGGGGAAAGTACACATATAATCAAAGGAATAATTTTGAAATCAGACTATTGAAATTGCAAAAATTCTAGCCATTATTGCTCAAATTATCATGATTTGCATGTGCAGCCACAGTAGCTGATTGCCAGCACTAGCCACTTGGCTGCACATCCACTACAGAAGGGAACTCAGTCAGGACAAATAGGAGTAACATTTTGTGGAATGAGAGTGGCCGTAGCATTTCAGACTAAAGCTCCATCTAGTCTGGCAGTGACAGAGGATACCCAAGATGTAGTAAGAACAAGATAAACATATTTGATAAGTGCCCCAAGAACTCTCCTGACCAAATAGGAGAAGCAAATGCAAATGGCTTCCAAACCTAACTCAGAAGTCACGTACCAGAGAGGGTCAGGACAGCCATCAAGCTGTGTTTCACTCAAGTAGGAAGCTAACCATCACCTGCAAAGCACCGTTGCTCTGCATTTACTCAAACTCTTGCTGAGAACATCCACCACTATACAAAGTCAAATTCGCAAATACTGTGGCCTCTCACTGATGTTACTACAGTCATTATGCACCAGCTAAGAAAAGCTGTTTTCAGTAGGATGAACAGGAATGACAGCAACCTGATATACCAACCCTGTTACCCACTCCAATATATACTAAAACTTTACCTAGACTTGTATTCACTGTTATCTTTTCCACCTGGTCTACAGATATCTCTTTATAGAGGGATGTCAGAGCTCACCTTCCACCTTCTACTGATCCCTCTCAGTTACATACTACTGAAAGAAAGTCAGGTTCATGTCCTAAATATTAACTTTATATATCTAAGCAACAATAGTGCACACATACAAAAACATACAGTATCAAAGAAACTTGAGAAGTACTAAATGTATAAAATCAACTTTCAATCTCTTCAAACAGTTGATTTATTTTGCCTAAGCAGCTACTGCAAATTCACTCTGTTCCCATGCTGACATATTAAACCACTTGGAGGAGTCTATACAGTTAACTACTTCAACCACATTGCATCAAAAACATAGAAAAACTCACCCCTTATCACCAACAAGAATGTTTTCGAGAGGTTGGATTCTTTTCTATCAATATACCTCAAACTAAGGTTAGATGAGCAGCAATTCTGTTTTTTATAGGAACGTGATGGAACATTGAATCAAATGAAGCTTTGAGACTTGCCCAGACATTTTTTGTTAAACCAATGTTCTCAGAGAAGCCAAAGAGACTTTTAAACTCCAGACTCAGGTTTCATTTTATAGAAACTAGAACACAAGCATCTCAAGCAGAGGAAGATCGGAATCCATTGTGTAAGAAAAAATAGCAGTAAAAGGATGTGTTAACGAGTTTTCCCCTTGTCCACTGTGTCACTGAAGAGTATTAGTCAAACTCAGTGACTTTTAGGATCACTGTAATCTCCACACAATTACTTCTGGGTATTAGGAAGACTCTCCTTCTCTGCCACTTCTGTGACAGGGCAGTATCTGTACTCTGCTCTTTTCAGGGCTCTCCTTGCTGTGTCACAGGCTTCCTGCATTCTTATGCACTCTGCTTTTTCTCCTGACCTACCCTGCAGTCTAGAAGAGCAGTTGCTCTCAAGAGAAGAAGATATCTCCACCTAAATCTATCATCACTTTTTCAGGAAATTTAAGGTAAGAACTGAGAACAAACAGGTAAAAAAATAGTGTCTTCTCCACATTAATTTCTAGGGTTTTCATTTTTTTTCCCTAGGAAATGAAAATTGGAATACTTCTACATTTTTTATCATTGAAGGTACATTTTTATTCTTTTCTTTCTTTTCATGACGTTGACGTGGGATTTTCAAATGTCATGCAGAAGCTTATCTTAGAAATGGCTAACTCCCCTGTTATTATATGTATGAGTAATTCCTTCAAAATATTGTAAAGCCTTGAATGGTATTGATATCAGACTGTTGATCTGGCCATTCCTTTTCTTCGCCATTTGCTATTCTCCAGTTACATCCCTTAACAGCAGAGTTTTCAGAAAGCCTTCTGCTATTGCAACATGTACTTTTCTAGTATTGTTGAATAGAGATCACCTATTTCCCCAACACAAGCACATACAGCTCTTGGAGTTATGTTAGCCCATCAGTTAGGTCATTTTAATTTGTGTGCCTTTGCTCCAATTATGTATACATTGCATCAGAATTCAATACCGTGTTTCTTACTGAATGCTGAAGGAAAGTATCCTATTTACTATTTTACTATTCCAACTATTTTTTATTTCTGTGGATAAAGAACACTTGCTAATTTGGTTTCCTTTCATTTGCAAGTCCTAACATAAATTCAATTTTATAATTCTCTTGTATCCCTAAAATCTCAATTAATCCTGCTGTGCCTTGTCCCTACAAACAATTTTCTTGTTGTTCAAGGGTTTAATCTACCAATTGTAAACTCCCTGGCTATTCCCAGTCCCTTTATTTTCTGCTGGCTATGCATTCCATTTCATCTGCAACCTTCCCCCATGTTTTTAGTCCCCTTTCTCTATTTCTGTGTCCCAAGATGTTTTGAAACAGGCAGTGTAATGAAATTCCAAGCTTCTTGCAGAGACGATTCTCTGTTCTACAATAGAGGAGATTCTTTGGGAAATCTGAAGGTAATTAACAGTGTTTTCTGAAAGCTAAATCAAAGTACTCTATATGAGAGTGCCTGTATTTCCTGAGTATGTTATTTATCACATTTCTTCAACCAGTAAAGGATAAACTTGTCTTGAAAGATACGAATTCTGCAATAACTGAAATTTTATCAGCAGGCGTATTAAAGTGAGTTTCCCAGAGACTAGGAAACAAACCTTAATGTCTGGTCTCGACTAAGATAGATACCGTGATAAAACAGTCACTTCTTCAGTAATTTGGCAAACCCTTCAGCAAGATCCACTGAAACACATGAAGGACAAAAGTATGATAACATTGCTTTCTTTGCACTTTAAAAAGTCTCCTATAATTTCCCAGTGGGAAACAGAGTGATATCTTGTGTAAATGAATCCCTTCAGATAGTCTGAGATACTTTCTAATGACTCGTACATTCCACATCAAAATTGTATTCATTATTTGTTTTTCAGCATAGAGTATTTCCAGAAAAATACGAGCATAAGTTTAACCCTTTGTTTGGCATAAGTGGAAAAACATTACCCTCTTTCTCCAAATATGTGCCAAAAATATCATTATAACAGAAATACATAACAAGTTCAGGTAAAGATGAGAACATAGCTTGCTGTAAATCTCATCCGGAGTACACATCACCTGCTGCATATATGGCATAATTTTTCATAGAAGCCTGTGTTGTTAAATGTTGATATGAAACATGAGACACAGAAAACTGAAGGTGTCAGGCCAACAGGTTGTGTCATGTAATGATAGATGAAAGTTACAGAAAATTCTATCTGATAAATAATATTCTTCTCAAAATGTGGTTTAACTCAGCAACTAGAAATAAAAATAGTTTAGACATACAGAGACTTTTAAAAATACACTTCTATTGAATGTCACTTCGGTCCCTGGGGGACAAAACAGCTCTTTCAATAGCACCTTTTCCCAACTTCAAGCACAAATCAACCCCCAATGAAACTTACTGGCATAGCGGAATGTCATCTTTGATGTTGCATCTTCCTCCATTTTTGCAGTATTCTTCAGGACAAACTGAAAATATAAAAGTAAAAATTATAATATAAATTTCCCCCCTCGCTATTATATTTGTCATTGCCTGATTTAAAAAATGGCAGAATATACACATCTGTCATTCTGGGTGCTTAACACTTCCAAAAACTCTTCCTTTAGACCTTGACTTGGTGATACAAGTGTCAAGTCAATGGTCTCCTCTTGAGCTTATAGAAATCCTGGTGCTTCGTTTGAACAGGCTTCTAATTTTTCTCAAGTCAGAGTTTCACTTGACTCCAGAAATGGAGCTTTTGCCACTTACTTGATTTTCAAAGAAATAGGAATATATAAAATAAGAACCAAAAGAACTGAACTTATATTTAATTAGTACCTAAGTCTACTTTATTATTAATAGCTTTTATATAGGGGTGATGAACAGACACTTACTCCTGTGTCACCAACCTTCTTGTTAAAGATGTCCAGAATTTTAATACTTAGAATCACATCCTCATAAGAACTAGAGAAATCAGTCTTGAAAAGACTAAAGGTGTTAAAGAAGAGGGGGATGTCAGTGATATACTATTATCAACTTTTGACATCCCTTAACATGGGTTTCCACATCATCACATTTAGTTTTACTGAGGTTTAGTTTTACACCCCTACAGCAAGAAAAACTCAAAATCAAAAATGAATCCCCTCAATCTTCTTTAGTAAGAAGATAAATGGTAAAATGCAAATTAGACCTAAAGAATTTTGGATATAAGCCACATAAAATTGTTTGCTGAGGCATATAAACAGTGCTATTCAGTGTGGACACCTCCAGTTTTAAAAAGAAATTTTGAAAGTAAATTACTTACTTAAAAGATCTGCTTTCTGACAAAATAGTGAAAGATTTGTAATTTACTGTCATGCAAGTCTACTAGTTTATGTTCTATATTCTTCCACATTGACCTAGTTTCTGAATATATTCCTTTTCATGTAAAATCCTTCTTATAAATAAAATTTTCCAAGTATGTATTTTCTCTGCATTATAAAATTGGTAATTTTTGATGATAAGTATGGTTTATTCTCTCACATTAAAAAAAAAAAAAAGGTATAACAAACATATATAATGTACACGATACTTGTGGGCAAGTTACACTCCCAGAGAAACCAGTGGATGCCTCCTACCAAGAAGTGAATGTAAAACTTTTGGTTTGTGAATAAACATTTAACATACTATAATGAATTCTATTATTACAATACATACTATATATCGTGACCTTTATCACATAACTCATAATAAATTATAAAAACAGAGAGTTAAATTCTCAGCTAATGCAACTTCACCAAAGTCAGGGGAGCACTGTTAACACAGAACTGGCCCAGAGTTTGTAACTGGCTTGGGGAAGAACTGCAGTAACTTTGTGTCATTGAATGGGGCACTTTGAATCTAAATTTAATTATTTATATCATCATCTATGTTTTTGTTAGTTTTTGTTAATAAAAATCCAATTCAGTTTGGATGTGTATTATTTTCCTGTTCTTACCTTTCTCCACCATTTCCCTATTGCAAACCAAACCTGAATATTGTGGGAAATGCACTGTGCTAAAAGAAATGTTACATATTTTGTTTTATTTTCCAACATGGATTTGCATTACACTTAAAAAAAACCACAAACAAAAAATCCTATTAACTCAGAAATGTGGGTTGAGTTATTCAATTGGCTAAAATCAAGAGAATGTCTTAGTAGTATACTACAGAGGCTTTTTTTTTTTTTTTTAAACAATGTGTTTATACCTTAAGAAACACCCCTTGTGAAGACATTAACTAAGCATATTATTTTCCATCTTTTTCTCACTATCTTATCTGTCTCATACTTTCATCAGGAAAATTCATACCTGATGTAATTTGATTAGGTTTTAGCAGAGGGAATTCAGTTAAGTTTGAGGACTGCCTAGGAAATTTCAGTAGGAAATTACTATACTTTTTTGTTTCAAATGATATTTTTATGCAAAACTAAGTACCTGAACAGCTGGACTCATCAAGGCTGAAATCAATGCAGTCTGCAATGCCATCACAACGCTGGGAGATTGCTATACATTGATTAGTTGACGCACATAACAAAAAACCATTGAAACAATCTTTAATGGCTGAAACAGAAAGTAACATGACAGTTATTATCAGCTATGTTTCTTTTTCTCACTGTTAAAAACCTACCAGAAAACTTGATTTGTACTATATATAAACTTGCATCTGTGTGACCTCTACAAGCTTTCATCTTCAAAGACATACAACTTTACTACTGAGTAGATAAATAAGTAAACAAACATAGAGCACAGATGTTACAGAAGCTGGATTTTCCCATGTGGTATTTGAGAAGAAGAGGAGGGCATATTTACTTAAAACGTTGACAGAGTAAGCTGCAAAACCCCAATGAAAACCCATAAAAAGATATCACAAAACATAATCAACTCTCATAACCTAGTTTTAAAATGATGGAATTAATTTTTAAACCAAAAATTTGACATTGTATAGTTTCCTTCTTTTACAAGAAGCCAAATACTAAGAGATAGTTAACATATAAAAAGTAGAGAAATACTATACAGAAAAATCTAAACTTGCACACTGTTTTTATTCTTGGGCATTCAGTTATATTTTCTATGTTTATCGAGAAGAATTATTAGGGGAAAATCTTGCTGTAATCACATAAGCCTTCAGGTACTGAATTATTCCTGAGTCACTGATCTACAGGATGTACCTGATGGTCCTGCAGACTCCTGTAGAGTGTAACACCATTTTGTCATTTTATCTCACAAAATGTTCTCTTATGCTGCCTTAAGCTATTCTTTAGGTAATATAAGCTGAACTCTCTCACCATTAGACTAATGAAAATCAGAGGGAACTCTTCTGACTCCATCAGAGTTAGATATTTTCACATTAGCTAGAGAGTTTAGAGTGAGAGAAAGAACCTGGGAATATTAAAAATACCCCACTGCTGCATCTAAATTTCATAATACTTTCCTGCTCCTGGGTTCAAGATGCCAGTGTACACGGCAACAAGCCTCCCAGGCCGGACGACCAGGCTGCTGTAGGATTTATCTGTTCCACCCTTAGATATAATCTAAATCACCAGCCTATATGGACTGCAAGGGTGTGCTAAATTTTAAATACTGTAATTCAATTTAAACCACAACAATGGAGTCAAATCTTGCCAGTTTTGATCTTGCCAGTCAGTTCTTGCCAGTTTTGATATTCTTTCAGAATTATGAAATTACTCATGTGAGTAAGGGTTTGTGGGGTCAAACCTTGTAATTACATGCACTGACCATTTACCAAAGTCTGCAGAAAAATCTGTAGAAGAATACTAGCAACTATAAAGAGGAGCTTGGTTTTGTTTCCAATTTCAATTCACCTTTATGAGAACTTAAAAGTTCTGGCTCATTTTAAACTATCACTATCCTGTTTTGCATATGTGTTTATATCAAAGTATCTTCAATTGACTGGAGAAGTCTTGATATTGAAGAGGGAATTTGCTGATAATGACACCAGGATAAAAGCAACAACAAGAAGAACAAAAATTTCCTTTTCTGCTCTCCATTCCCTTGACCACTCAGTCTGGCGGAACAGGTTGTGGCAGACTGGAAAACCCCAGCAGATTACAGCATTGTTCCACATTTGTAGCATATCCTACCATCTATCTCATGATTGTCAGCTTTCCAGAAAGTAACTGACAGTCCCATGCCCTCTGCTGCACTTCCCTAACCAAATAATAATCTCAAACTTATTTTGTGTGCAATCAGATCAAAATCCTGGACACCCTTTGCCATTTGGGGGATGATGTCCCAATGGTATTTGAACTAGTTTTATAAGTGGTCATTTGCACACAAATACCCAGTCTGTAAACGTAATTACACGTTCAGACTAGGACTTCAACAGAAACAAAGTTGGAAATTTGACATAAAACATATTCTTCTTACATGCGTTAGACCTTTTTTGCCTGCATATCTATTTTGAGGATGCTGTAAACTATGAGGATATAGAGAACTGCTTATGGTTTGCCATATATGTTATGACTAATGCAGAGATTCAGTTCCTGAGCTCTAACTTGCACTGAGGGTTGCGGTAAGAAAAGAAAGTGTCATTTAGCCCTTTATTATTTCACCTAGTCCTGGACTGGCTGTTGGACTCATACCTGTGGATAAAACAGAAGAACTGCTAATTATTTTTGGTCTATTTATATCTGTTGATCATCGAGGTGGTTTTGCCATGTCCCTTTACCTTGAACAAGCTAAGCTTATTGCACTAAGATTTTTATACCACTTACAGAGGGAACAGTCATAGCAATGGATCTGACTGTTGAATATTTTGCACAGATCCAGCATTTAAGACAGAAAGGACAATGACACTAAGTTATTGGTGTTGAGGTAAAGAATGTTAAGAGCACATGTTAAAAATAATCTTACTTCTCTTATTGCATTGAAACTACAATTAATATTGCTTACTGTTAACATGGTTACAAGTAGCCTCAAATTTCTCCAGCTAGTTATTCTTTACTTTCATGAAACGCCTTCAAATGTTTTTGGGATAAAGATATTAAATGGAGGCATTAACAACAGTGAAGATATGAAAACGAAAATATCAGCTTTTTGCCTCTATTTCATTTTCCAGGTCCAAATTAAGTCTGTATACACGATAAAAATATCACAGCCCCTTTGAAAGTATACTATTTTTAATATTTACTAGCTATTTAAAGTTTACCAGGACTACAACAGATGCATTTTGGTGCACTACAGAGAACTGAGAAATAATTTTTTATTCATTGCTGTTAGCACTTCAGTCAGATAGTGTTGGGACCTGTGGAAAAGTCATGTATATACCCCATGAGTGCTAATATATTTATTTACACCCTTACCATTGTAATCAGGCAATTTTTTAAAAAATTAAAAATTAGATTAAATAGATGAGATAAAGTGCCCTTCACTAAAATTGACGGCGAGAAGAGGGCTGGCCAAGTAAAACATCTATAACTGGAAAACAGTTCCAAGATTTTCTTGTTAAAAACAGCAAGTAATAAAATCCAACACATTAGTAGGTATAAAACAGTATTAACATAATACTGTACAACCTAACTGCTGAGTGAACTCTAAGGGAAATTCTGTCTGCATAAATTTCTAAGCCATGCGGAAAAGCATTTCTGTGGTAGAAATTGTGGTTGTAGTAGAGATATGACTAATGCATTTTTTTGTTTGTTTTTCTTTTTCCTGGCCTTCTTTTGGGTTTTATACTTAATCTCTCCAAGACACAAGATGCATTTTGACAACTGGTCTTCATTCCAGAAGAAAACTTTCCCTGATGAATTCCTCAATTCAGAAACCAGAATATTTTTGACCATCTACTGTTACACTTAAATGAATGAAATTGCTAACGGACATGGCACACACAAAATGGAAGGTGCCAGTAATTCCTAAACTGAAATTTTCTAAAATCAGCAGGAAGATTTGATCTGCACCAAGAAAAATAAAAACCACAAAACTTTGCTACTTAAATCCTACTCTGTGTTCATAACTACTTAGAAAAAATACTCAATTTCAATCTAAAATCTGTAAAAAACCTCCACCCCCAATCTGTGTTATTATTACAGTACACATAGGCTGGAGTTACTAGCACAGCAGTTGATTTTATAGATTATGTAAATATTTCAATAAAATAAACAAAATTTGTGAGATATTTACTTTTTCCCTCTCTGAATTTTCTCTGTTGACAACCTTACATGGCATTTCATGTGCTAAAAGTAGACAGCTAGATACGAAACGCTGCACTCTCATAGCATGTACATTTCAATGGGAGAATGAACTGTGACAGTAATCAGCTTTTCACTGATTTCATTCCAAACTACCACTAACCACTTACTTTTTGCTTTGCCCTGCAACCAGTATCTTCTTCAGAGAAGAAACATGAGTTGCTGCTTCTGTATTCATATATCGTATCGTAAAAATTTACATGTTTATATAGTCAAAACTGAATTTTGGAGTAACAATGTGATTACAGATTTCACTAAGTTTCCACCAAACTCAGAATCCCAAAGTGTGCAATATCTATGGAGAATTTTTGTTCTTTGAATAGACCAGGACTTAATTTTGCCTCATTCCCTGGGCATTGCTTAGAAGTCAAAGGCACTGAAACAATATCTCAGTTCTTTGGGGAATAATGATACTCATGGAAATCTTATGGCCTTAGGATTTTGGGATTTTTGAAGAACACATTAACTGCTGTGGTCTGGGGTTGAGATATGCATGTACTAGGATACAGCAGAGAGGTCTCTAATAGAGGACAAGTTGAGGAGGAGACAGGACTAAATGAAGATTAGTGAAGAGAGGTTTATTTGAACTTAGGGGCATCTAGAATTTAAGGTAAGAGATACCCCCAAAATCATGACTTTTGCAACAAAACCACAGCGCCCGCTTCTAAATAAAAGTGCCTAGAAAGGCATGCACAGGTAGTCTGCAAAGTCCATGCCAGTTTTATAGAGTAATTTGTTAAAAGAAATGGTATGTGCAGTGGCCTGCATGTATATTCAGTAGTTTAGATTCAAATTATTAAAGAACTTGAATTTCTAGCCCACTGGAAACTGATATTTTACTAATTCTATTGGTTCTGATAAGGAAGAAAAAGAAAATGTTAAAAAACTTTTGCAGAATGAGAAGTTTAGGAAGAAATGTTTTTGTATGTAAAAACATTTTTCTATGTAGCTAATTATTTTGACCTTCCTGGAATGAAACATTTAGCCTCAGTTCATCTACCAATAATGAGATATTTTGAAATGGGCAGACATTCATTTTTGTGTCTATCTGAAACTTCATGGTATCTCATTGCAGTTACAGTTCAAAGCCTGTTGTCCTTGCATTTTGCTTGTGAGCCCTTTTCCTTGGTCAGGGCAGAGATTGCTGCTATTGTATGAACAGATTTGATTTCAAAATCCTTGAAAGGTCAGGACTGCCTTGAATGTTACTGAATTACAGAACTGCAAAAGTCTATCTATCTGTCATATTGTAATCAGAGATGAGGCAATGCAAATGCAGCTGACTGATCTATGGAAAAAAGTGGAAATGCTTCCAATTATTAACAGAAATACAATACAAATGATTTTAAGCATCTATCAAAGTTGGTAGCCAGGGAATAAGAATGCATAAGCAAAATTATTTGCAAATGTAGAGTATGCCTCCAGGTAACACATTATATGTGATACAAATAATATTTTTCTTGATGAGGGAATAGTGAATTTTACACTATACTTCATTGTGTTGCTCTTTTTCACATCACTGTTTTAGGAAAGTAAGTTAGTATGGCCTTAACTATAGCAATGAAAGTAACTTACGGCAGCCAACTTCATCTTCGTTAAGGGGGCAGTCAGGCACACCATCACATTTCAGGAGGGACGGGATACAGCCTTTGGAAGGACACAGGAACTCTGTTTGCTTGCAGGAACCTGGAGACATGGTGGTAGGCATCTCTGTGGGACAGTTCATTTCATCACTTCCATCCATGCAATCTTCAGCCCCATTGCATTTTGCAATGAAGGGCAAACATTGCTGCACATATGCACATGTGAACTGGTCACTACTGCAAGTTGGAGGGTGTGGATCACCTGATCCTACAAGAAAAAAAGGAATATTTATTGATTTTCTTCTTTCAGTAGTCGTCTATCCTGCCTTTGAGATGTACATAGGGACTGCCGGGAAGGCAGGTGATTTTGATTACTAAACTCTAAAAAAAATTTTAAAAAACTTGTATAAAACCACAGCTCCTAAGTACAGAACACACTATTAAAAACACTGTCTCATTTTCAGCATTTGTTTTGATCCTATTGTTGCTTGTGCCACGTATGTATAGAAGGGTTAATACCAAACTATTAAAACTTATCTTTCAGGAAAGGGTTAAAAAATATTCTTGACATGCCTCAAGTTACAATCTTCCTCTACTTGTATATTGAATGAGTGAACAAAAGTCAAAGAAAGACTATATAAGTCTGGATCTACAAGGAACTCATTTCATGGAAAGCTATTATCCATGGTAAGGTCTGTTCAGACTCCTCAGCGGAGTAAGAAAAATACTTTCCTAAAGTAAAAACAAGGAATTTTAGTGATACAGTTTATTATCACTCTGATTCTGTAGCTTAGTTTGATGTGATAGAGAATTAAATCAAAGAAAATACTAGATAAATTTTCCAGGGTACAAATGAAAAGAAAAAAACATTTTTAGATTTCAGACTTTAAGTAATTCTGACAGCTGACAAAAGGAGAAATATCCCATGCTTACTTGCATTGTTGAAAAAAATACTGGAGAAAATTTTCTGTAATCACTTAGGCAAATAAATTTGACTCAGACACTCAAGTCCCTCTTTCTTCCTATGAAAATCATTGCAACTGAATTTTACCAGCAGAAGCATCAGAACTATTTATGGAAACTGAATTCTAAGAAGTTGGCTATGCTAAAGCCATGTTCTTTACACCAACAGTGTCATCCATAGGAGCAATGAGATGGATTCCTGTAATTTCTGGTTTATGTGCAGGGAAAAGAGAAAAATCTCCAGAATTTGACTCTATGTATTTAATCATTTCTAGGTCAATATGCAGCAGGTGAGTAAAGAAAATAATATTGTGATTGTTAGAGACAAGAAAAGACAAATTAATGTCACCAACTCTGTAAAAGACAGGAGGAGTTTTGCTGTTGACTTGGGCTGAAGCAGAGCAGATCAAGTGCAAAAGTTCATGGGTGGGTTTTAGCTTGCCTTTTGAAATGGTGCAAGCATTGCTCTCTGACCTCAGAAGTCAAATGTTACTGCTTCATTAAGGCAGGACATGCTGTAAGGGAGTACATGGATTTGGGCATTATTTTACTACTTTTAGTCCTCTGGGCATAGCAGTACGTTTGTGTATTCTGTGATACCAGGCTGGGCTTTTACAGCAGAAGAACTTTGCTGAAACATGCGCAGTTTCTAAAATACCTGCATCATGAATAACAATAGCATTTTGTACAAAAAATGAACTGCTAATGCATTCAGATAAACAGAATACTAGTATTATTTTACTATCTAGTTGCTCGTGAAAGAGTAACAAGGAAAAAGAGCTCAAACTGCTGTCTAACACTGAACTTTCCTAGCTTAGCAATTTTTGATTTTCATGTTGACCTCATGTCTGAAAATCATAATTGAAAAGCTTCATACAATAGAATATTGCTGACATCATTTCATACTGCTAGTGTTAAACTCTATCATGCTACCAGAAAAATGCATTTCATACACTGGACATAATCTAAACATAGAACAACAATAATGGATTTTGACATAGTGAAAATAATAACCTACTGATCTTTTGGCTTGTTTATATTCAGAATTACATCATAAATACCTCAAAGACAAGTATTTTTAAATGGGATTGAAAATATTGCATTTTCATGATATGTGTTTTATAAATGTGTTAGACTCAGAAAATTATTTTCATTTATACTACTTCAAAAGACTTAAGAAAGTTGTCTTTATATGGTCGATTATAGACATTTAAATCACACAGTGAATTTATTTTTGGACAAATTAAAAGTATTTTAGATTTTACTTTTTTTTTCTACTTCATTCCATATTTTATCAGATAATTAATAATAGTAGCACATAAAGATGTTAAAATTGAGTTCATCATGAAAAATTTGTATATAAGGCCATGATTCTGACAAGATACCAATGAAATGTATGGAAAGTCATTAGGAGAATGTATTTCTTTGTTGATATAAAACTGGTACTATTAAAAATAGAGTAAATCTTATGCAATGAATTTTTTTTAAAATGAATTCTTTTATATTTTTAGTTTGCAGTTGCTCTGGGGGAAAAAAGGTATGATTATACTAGATAACGTTTTTTTTCCTTCTGTTACTTCTGACCCTTCTCCTCACAGTGCCTAGGGGGCACTTAGACAGAAGCTGCAGTCAGTTCCACTTAGGCATGCACTTTTTTTGTTGCATAGTGCAGTTTTAGGTTTTCTGTGTTTGTTCTGATACAGGGAAAATTAACCCCACACAGTTCCAATACATTTGACTTTATTATGGTCACTTGTTTATGTTGCAGGAAAGATTGCATTTATAGCACATTTGCCAGCATTTTTCATCCAGTTTAATTCCCTATACCTATCATATTCGTGATATGTTTGCTAATAGGTTTCTACCCAACTTTGTTTGGAAGAAAAAAAAAATTTGAAATCCCTGTTTAAATTCAATAATGCTTGAATGTGTTGCTTGTTATGAATCTGGTCTTGAGTGTTAAACTATCTTTGGGCTTTTGTAGCACTGATCAGTTTAGCTTTATGGTCCCAATCATGTAAAGCATCTAAATGATCCCATACTAAATTCAGTAGTTAGGCAAATGCTTGAATATTCTATTGAATGAAGGATTAACATTATAATATTATTATTATTATTATTATTATTATTATTATTATTATTATTATTATTATTTTCTATCACAATTCCCTATTTGTGTTAGAAAATAATGTGTAGAAACAAGTTCTTCCTGACTTGCATGACAATTATTTTAGAGTGTGCAATATTCACTGAGAGCAGTGAAGATGTCTCCAATTTATACTAGAGGTTAAGTTAGGGGTAAGGTTAACCAGGGGTCTTGTTGAGGTCTGTTTTACGTTTTCAATACATTAATAAAAATCCAAAGCCCAATCCAAAAATCCAATCCCTGAAATCAGCAAAATCATTTTAGATCAGAACATTAAATAAGATGAGAATATACCTCAAAGACTGTAAGAATATCACCTGGCTTATTAACTTACATTATGTATTAATGAGTTCACATCTGTTTAGTTTCAGATGCAATAGCAAAATTGTGCTCTGGATGACATCATATAAAACATTATGATTGCCATGATCTGCCAAAACTGTACTCCCAAATTCAATCTATTTACATAAAGTAGGTTATAGAAGCTTTTCTTAATTATAAATTAAATGTGCCTGATAAAATTTTTGAAAATTTATAAAACATTAATTTACATACGGCTAACATTTAAAACTGACTAATTAGGAATATGCAAATCTAGAAAATCATTAACTAATTCCAACTGAAAGGAAATTTCAAGCAACATTTTTATGCAAAACTAATTGCTTGCATACAAAGCATCTATGTAATTATTTATATTAAGTTTATCATTGCAGTATCTGCTACTGACATGTTTCATTCTAAAGACTGGCAATATTCATTCTGTTTCCTTGCCACTGGGAAGAACTGAACTAAAATGTTAACACAGCAAAGTGGTTTGCAGTGAAAAATGAGCTGGCACTAATGAGAAACTCATCATAAATATCCTCCATTGTGCTGAGTTCCACAGTGGTATACTCACCTGACTCAGCCATAGAAACTAACCTTAAACTTATGCTTATACATGAATCTTATATACACTCTTGCAGATATATATGAAAGTTATGTAAACAGCAGAATCTGAAGTGTGTTTTTTCAATGCAAATTGGACTACCCATTTGTGTCCCGCGGGCCATGTCAGTCACTTAAAATCATCAGATTCCACAATTGCCTAATACTGGCATGCTAAAAAATGTTTCCCTCTGCCAAATGCAGAAAAGATGTTCCCAACCCAGCACACATCTCCTGAGTGCTGTGTGGCTCTCATTTTCAGACCACATTCAGGAATGGAGGAGATATTATACGGGTTACTTTTTTAAAAAGCCGTATCTTTTTGAAGCTGTTTAAGGATTTGGAAATAAATCTACTGAAAATGATGTGTTCTAAGGAACACAGGATAAAAGCTCAGCTTTCTGTATACAGGCTGCATGATCACTGAAAAGCAGGACTGGAGATCCTCAGGAATACATTCAGTATTTGCACACAGATGAAAAGCAAACTAATCAAAAACAATTTCAGAGAAAATCAACTCTGCTCTGTGGAACACCGAGTCTGGATTTAGATGTGCATGAAAAACAGCAGCAAATTGTTGATGTTCCATTATAGCTAAAGGAATCATGATTTTTAAGTAGCAAGCTGAGGACATGTCCTTTTTTATTTTACATTGCACTCAGTGTTTCATTTTACACTTATTTTTACCTTGCATATGGCAAATAACCAAAATTAAAGAAAGGGTTTAAAACTGTGCATATAACATCTACTTGTACATGATAAAAAGACATTTTAATTAGGTCCTAAAAATGACATTTTAATTTGGTCCTAAAATCCTTTGTGAAACCTACTCATGCAGCTGTGCTGGGTGAGTTACCACCTGAGGACCAAGAAGTGCTCCCCTACAAGCATCCTCACACTTTGAAGAGAAATTGGGTAGTTGAGGTAGAGGCAAAAAAGCAAAAATCAGACCAGTGTGTAAAGCAAACCAAATTTTGTACGTGCTGCTTCATGAACTGCAATAATTACAGATGAATATACCTGAATTTCATTGTTGTCAGATAAAATGTATGCTTCTAGATACATTTTTATTTCAATATGCTAACCATCACAACATCTCTTACACTAAATAGAGCTCATGAGCTGATGATTTGGGAGTAAGGAGCCTTTACAGTGTGAAAAGTGTTAAGTAAGTCAGTAAGTGCTCATTGTCAAGGACATGATTACATATTTGTGGGATAGGGGTTTATTAAATGCTTACTGTTGTTTGATGAATATTTTCTCTACACATATGCTTTGTTGTACATGTACTTCATCCATGGAGCATACTGATCTTGTTTCCTGTCTGTATGCCAACTTCACAGGTCGGCACTGTGAACGTTTTGCCCTTGAATCACAGGGATTCAGTCACAGGCAACCACAGAACTGCTATTACCCAAATGCTAATATAAAATAAATATTTGTATTACACAGTCATTAGCACAGCCAGAAACACACAAACATGCTTAATTGGAATGAAACGACACCTCCATGCTATCCGTGTCTTTTCTGCCTTTCTTGTTCAGATACCAAGATCTCTGGTGCAGAGTAGGTCTCCATTTATATTTATATATCACCTGTAACAGTGAATTCTAATTAAGACTAGTAGACATTGGCACTAAAGTCAACACTGGGAAGCATGAAATAAAGTTACCACATGCTATTATGCAGCATTAACTCAGTTGTATCAATGCTTGCTCTAAAGCCCATTTAGGCAAATGGGAAGACGCATTGATTTTAATGGGCCTTGCATCAGACCCTTGAAAACTAACAACCTGTCTGATATATTTGCATAAGTAATTTGCCTACTAAATCTAATAAAAACACTAGACCTATTAACTGTAGCTAAAAGAGGCCAAAAATAACCCCCTCCAACAGTTTTCATTAGACAAGAGTATAAATTAATTACAGGTCCAGTCCAATGCATTCATTAAGTTGAAATAAGTGGCAGTCCTCACTTTCACTTCAGTAAACATTGGATCAGGGCATAAAATCAGCCCATTCAAGGTGGCTGCAAGGAAATAACCTTGTTAAAAAAAATTAACCAGACTAAAGATGTTCAAATACTTTAACAATTTGTCTGTGAGTCTTTATCAGTGTCACTAAAGCTTCTGTTAGAAAATAAAATGTTAATTTCAAAGCTTGTAAAAAGACAAGAAAAGGGGAAATTGAGTCTGGCCAGTTGAATCTTTAAATCTCTTCCCCTTGTGAGAATACAGAAGTAAGGGGCAGGGTGCTGAAAATGATCCCAAAGACCCTCTTACAAAGCCAGAATTAATGAAAACAGAACTTGGCGCGATGACTTCAGAGTTTTATATGTCTGTGTAGAATTGTGCAGAATTTATTTTAAATGATCACCGTTTGCTAAAATACAAACATAATGGAAAACAGACAGGTTTACTGCCAGTAAAATCAAGCTATGATTTATAGTTTCCACTCAGAGAACTACTGCTTCTGGCTGGAACACACTGACTACCTGTGACAGAAATATTTGCCATATTTCTGCTAAGAACAGTGTAGAAATAGCTAGTTATGCCTGCTGTTGTGATGGATTTACTAATTTGTTTATTTATTAGGAGCAATGAAGAACTGGAGAAGCTGTGAAGCTTTAGTTTCCAACAAAATGGGGTGGGCTGGACTACAGGACAGGTTTAGAGTGGAGAAAAAAGCAGCTTGGAAGCAGCACATTTTCACAGATGGGGTGGGAACACAACACTATGCTAAATCTTTTATTTCTCAACTTCTAAAAAAAGGTAGCTTCTATACAAATTTATCATCAGCTGAGAAAAGCCCTGAAGAAAACTATCATAAATTCCGTAAGAATTCTGAAATAAATCTGAGCTTGTGATTTAGTCTTATTGAGGAGACAGTTAAGTTTTACATACTGAAGAACATGAGAATTTTCTTGTGTCCAAGATAGTATCATGAAACTATTTCATTCCAAAAATGATTTCTCTCTATCCCTCCAAGGAAATATGTTGATTTTTATGAACAAACTTAGCAAGGCAAAATATCATCTCTGTGATTTGAGGCTTGCTTGGGGTTTTTTGATGTAAACAGATGGGTTTTGGAGGTTCAATATTACCGAAACTATTTTAATATACTATTAATAAATAAATAAAATAATTAATTTCCCAAAAGACATCTAGCTTGAATCAGAGGATCTCAGTATTCTGTACAGGTATAAGAAGGCAGAGAGAAACTGAAAGATTTGGACCAAGGTATTATACTTATTTATTTAAGCATACATTACATAATTGCATTCAGGACTTCCCACTAATTATGCTAGTTTATTTAGTGTAACTGTATTATCCTAAAATTATTCCCAATTTCCCTTCCTGTGAAATCCACAAAAAATTGTGGCTTCACCACCAACTAGGTCTGTGCACTGGAAGATACTGAAATAGGCTGAAGAAGCTCTCTAAGGTACTATGCCCTGGATCAGAATTTATATTCTTTAAAAATGCAAAAATGCTCTCTCTCTGCAAAGTAATGAGGATCTAAACCATATTCTGATTGGTTTCAGGGAGAAACTAATTAACTAAAGAAACTATTCACAAATATCCCCAATTTTCCCAGTCCTCTATCACTACTAACCTTGCTTTCCTCTTCCCCTCCTTCGTTTTTACAGGAGTCTCCCCCAGCAGCTCCCCCTGAATTATCTCTTGCCCTTGAGGAAAGAAATTCCCTGAGCTCTCAACCTGAGAGAGATTTCTGCTTCACTGCAAGCATGAGCAGACAAGCTAACAGTGATTCCCCTGGCTCTGCAACTTAAAGAAATCAGAAGTTAAGTCTTCTCTACAGAGTTTTTCCCCATGATCTAACACTGTAGTATCAGCAACTCAGGCAGTTAACCCTTCCAGTATCTCCTGCCTTTAGGCTCTGGGAGTTTCAGAGATGGATCATTGACTTTGTCTAAGCCTTTGTCAGATGCATTCTGTTCCACTGCAGAATTTTCTCACTATTGCTTCGCACGCACACACGCACACCCTTCAGCAAGACTCTCTCTGCACCACTGGGCTATTTTTTTCACAAACAACACACAAACACCCACTGTATTTTTGGAGTTGTTGTCTCTTAATTAGATACAGGTGTCAGTTATACTTTTCTTATAAGATCTAGTGAAAAGGGATCTACTAAAAGTGCCAGAGAGCATACAAAATTATCTGCAAAAGGATGGTTTCTAGGCTGTTTGGTTATTTGGCTAGTTTGCCCGTAGTGCTGTTGCTGGTCTGCTGGTTTACGGTCTGTACAGGAAAAATGTTTTGACTATTTCATATTTTGCTTTTTGTTTTGATTCAGGCTTCTTTATTTTTATGACTCTGAAAACAAAAAGGTTTTGGGCATTTCCATTCTGAAACCCAAAATTATAGAGGTTATTTTATTTCATCCTCTTTTTTGTTGGCAGGTAGATAACATTGTACTATAAGAAGTAATATGGAGGTAGTTATCAAATATTTTTGAAATATTTGGACACTGTAGCTGTATGCTGTATAGAAAACCTCTCCATAAAGATAAATAATTCTACATTCAGAGGTGTATCTGAATAATATGCAGAGAGAAAACAAAATTATCTCTCTATCAGGGATTTCTCTGTATTTGAAAAAGCAGACAGTGCTCTGAGTAAAAATATTATTCAATAATAGGATTAAAGATTATGTCATTGTATAAAAACACACAGATCCTATTGTGAAGCAAATGGAAGTCTGTGGCTGGAAGAGCAGGGAAGGTTTATAGACAATCAGGATTCAAAAAGTGTGTTCCATGAAGCAGAGGTAAAATAGGGAGAAAAAGTCCTCAATATATGTTATAAGAGAAACAAATAAATAATAACTGGCCAAGATTTTATGAAATTAGCATTTCCAGACATATTGCCTTTGCTTTGTGGTTTCTAATCTGAAATCACAAGGGGATTGACTTCTGAAGAATAGCTACTCACTGTTTTCTGAAAATTAGATACCTTTAAGCTACCTAAAGAGAGCACCTAAAATTATAGTAGCTCAGACTAATGGTTGATTTTGAAAACCTTGACCAGTGACCATTAGCTCATTATCCACACAGATATATTTTTTTTAACTCTTTCTTTATGCTATCTCTGCTATATGGAAATAGTCTTTATAGTCACTATTCTGTCACTAAATTACTTCAATGAAAAAGTCTTAGGAACAATCTTCATTCTGCTATGTTTTAATTATAAACACTTATCTGAGACAGTTTGTGTTAGAAGATGTCAGTGATAAAAGTCCATTTCCTTCCACCTTGAACAAAGAGAGAGTTCTGGCCCTTTGGGACACTCTCCCTCTTCTCAGCTTGGTGCCTGAACCTGCACCTTTCATACCTTTTTGGTATGGTATTGCATATCGATATTAGACAAAGCCTAATTCTGCTGTTGTTTGGAGATCAATGGAAATAACTTCAGGATTGGGTCTGTCAGGCACACAACTTTTGTGAGATCTGAAACTGCAATAGGGAGAAGTCTTGAAGAAATCCTACCCATCAGACAGAAGAGTGAATCGCCAAGTTTTAAATAAAATTTGTATACTTTTCAAGACCTAAATGAGAAAGCACTGAATGGCTTTTCTGTTCATGAAGAGAAGCCTATATTCATACAAGCATCAGCATATAATTTAATTCATGAATATTAAAAATATGCCTGATGTTAAAAGGGGAACTGACAAGTTCAAGGGAAAAAAAACCTGAGGATCACTATGCTGAGACTACGTATGGCTCGGGAAGACTCTGAATTACGAATGTCTGGCAATGGGGAAAGTAGCGGTGGAAAACAGTACGTGTAATTCTCCTTTTCTTATACTTTTTCCCAGGCATCCATAACTGTTGGAGACTGGTTGTATAGCTAGCTGGACCTTTTCCTTACTTACTATGGCTGACCTGAAGTTCTGAGTATAACTATCCTAAATTTTGTGATTGATATATAATTTCCTTTGTTTCAGCACTTCTTTGCAAGATCAGCTCTTCTAGAAAGTTAGGAAAGATGATCTATAGGAATGGATCTGACTATCTCTCATTGCTGTCTTATGATGGCTCAAAGAAATTGAAGATTCAATTTCTGGAGGATATTAGGTTTTAGGGTAGTGGGAAGCCTTTGTGTGCACTTTTAAAAAAACCTTTAAAGTACTAGGAGGCTTGGGCTTAAACATAGAGCCAAATCCATTCTTGTAATTCACAGTTTCTGATTTGCTTCTTTTATTTGTTTCTTCACAACAAGTGAAAGCTTGCTCAATGTAAGGATTATTTAAAACCTTTACAGCAGGTCTAGTTTGTATTTTGCTACAGAGCAATGGGAAGACTTAGATGAGTTATGGCATGTCAAAATAAACTTTTCACCTAAGTGAAAACCGTCAATGACCACTGAAAATTTTACTGTGCTTCAGTACCTAAATGGCAAATCTGACCCTTTTGTTGGTAACCTGTGCGATGAAGTCAAGAACTATGACAACACTAGAAAAACAACTCACATCAGCCTGGGAAATAGCATTGTTTTTTTGCACAATTGAACCATGATCAGATGACACAGTGTTAGAGACGTGTCCTGGCTGTGCTGAGTGTTTTTTGCATTATTTGATTTTCCCTTTTATCTCCATTGTATCCTTACATATGGTATTTTCTACTGCAGACAAGTCTTCCAGGTGAAAGTGAAGCTGCAGTAGGGTATGCGGGGAAATTTGTAACACTGGCAGTCTTTTCTCATGTGTTAAGTTGATAGGCTGAAAAGACTTTTTAAAAGATGTTTTGTAAAGAAAGAAGAAAGGAATGGATGAAAAAGAGAAGCACAGGAGTAGAAAAGGCTTTAAAATAAAATTATGAAAGATGATAAAAAGTAGTTCACAAAACAGAAGAAAAGAAGTACTTCAGATAGCACTGAGCAGCTGCAGGAAGTAAATTATGAAAGCAAACATAGACTAGAAAAAGAAATTAAAAACTACAGAATGATAAGGAAAGGTGGAGTAGAAGATTATTTTCTTCAAATTGTTAATTATTTTACTAAGCAATGTTAGTACTGAACCAGTGATAAACACTGAAAGCATGACCAATGATGGAAAAGCATATACTAGTTTCTCAAACACTCTAGAGCCTAGGGCTCTGAATGATGTTTGCACTCCTGTTTATATCCAAGAAGCAGCCCAAATATTCACCTTAAAGTGTCAACACTATTATTTTTGAATAAACGAAAACATAAAGTGATTACTTAAAGCAGTACTATTTAGAAGCATACGTTCACAAAGAGCTGTTGCTAAAGAGGGGCTAGCAGGTAACTTCACTGTGTGAAAGGGCTGGAGCAGCAGTCAGTGCTGACTTTGTACTGAGATTTACCTTCTTCCAGCAGAAGGTCTCCATAAGCACAAATATTTTGCTTGGGTGATCTCTAGAAGAGATCACAAAATATATTTACTATTTATTTGTTTCTTGAGAATACTTTCCCAATACATAAAAGCGCTATGTAACTAATACCTCACTATTTAACTATTTAACCTCACAAAGACTTTGTTCATCCAGTTTATTCCTCCAGTAATGAGACAATGAAGAAACATAGTACTCTGATGTTTTATTCTGAAGCAGAATAAAGTTTGGGTGTTAGGCATCTTTGGGTTAATGCTGGGATTTAAATTAAGTAGAAGCAGAAATTTTAAGAATTTCTGTGATGACTCCTATTTCAGCTGAACTAGAAAATACTATGAGACAGGTATTAGTGAATACAAAATCTAATTAAATACTTTGGTGTTATTGGTCTATCTGAAACTAGAAATTGAAAGGTTTTTTAACTTTTATTTTTAAAAAATAAGATATTAAATAAAAATAAAGTCATTTAAAAATCAAAGTATTACTTAAAAGTTTAAAGAAGATGGTTAGAACTGAGTAACAACTAAATTCTTTTGTCCCTAAGATGCACTAAATTCCTGTAATATAAGATCTTCACACACCTTTTTCAGCATAAAATAAATGACCTTGAAAAGTGGTAAGAGTGTTAGCAGTTGTTTTGGAACTAAGCTATATGCTGTGCCACTGACAGCTGACACTGCAGCTCTCTCCATGCATGGGCATCAGCTAGAAGTTACTTCTGCAGTAGGGCCAGGGAGCAGCTTGACCACACTTTGTTTAAATGTTCAGAAATGTTCTTGGATCTGTAGAAACTCTCATGGCTAATGAGGGCTGACTACTTAAAAACAAATAAAAACCTCAGCTGAATTAGAGCTGCTGGTAATGCTTTATTGCTTGGAGCTCCCAACCAGCTAAATTATGATTGCTTCTATTTAGAACATGTTGCCTCAGGAAACCCAAAGTAATTAAAGTCAAGCTGAAAAATAATAATACAGAAAAAGGAAAAAGATCTGCAGCAGCAAAGCTATCTTCTGAAAGGGAGAACATTACACAAAACCTGTACTGCAGGTAATACACTTTTCTTTGAGCTAAGTCTTTGAATAAACATGATAAGCAAAAATCAAAGCAGGACTGGCAGTGCAGTAGGTAAACTTTCCCACCGTTTTTGTTAAAGAAAAATGCTCTTGCTCAAATATCTATAGCGCAGTGATTTTATACTATTTGCAGGTAATAGCTTCAAATTTTACCATCTGAATTTTTAAGTGGTTACTAAGAAACAATTATTAGTAAAAAAATAGTACCTCCTCCTAAGTAGCTGCTCTTTGTCAGGAACAATATTAAAAAGTCGGAGATAGGTTCTTATCTCCTAAACTGCTGTGATTTATTTTATTATACAGATTTTGTGTAGTTCTCTTGGCTCTTCACAAGCACAGATTTGGCCTACCTGGCCAGCAAGAATTATTAGGATAGGAGTCTTCCCAGGACAGTACAAAACCATGAAAAACCAGAAAGTCGGTGCACACTTAAGAAACAGCATCTAGATATCATTTTTTTGTCTGGAGAGGAGATTATATATCAAGTCACAAACTCATTAGGAGATGACCTTCCATTAGACAATTTTTTTTTTGAGAACTACACACCTGGGACAACAGTAAGAGTGACTATAAAACTGGGGAGGGGGATGGATGATAGAAGAAACTGGCAGAAATTGTCAGGGTGCACATACAACTGTGGAGTTGTTGGTGGAAGCAAAAACTGTGTGGGGAATATAAAAATAGGATGCTTGAAACTGAATGCTTGATTAAGTGAGGAACAAGAACTAGATTAGTAGAATTTGGAACTGTGGAAGCATCAGGATTTAGGAGGATAGATCTAGGATGGCACATTTAATGCAAGCTAAAGGTTATGAATGGAGGTATAAAGAAAAAAAAGTGGTAAAGATAGAATGCTCTGTACATTAATTCCAAGTAATGGATTTAAATGAGTGGAAGATGATCTACAGCAGAGCCTGGGAGAGGGATGCAATGTGACAGGAATTAAAAAACATGAAAAAGACCTCCTGCAACCAAGGTTTGCCAACTGATGTTTTTCCAAAAACAACTAAATGAAAAATGATTTTCCAATAGTCACCAAAGGTTTGTGTATATTCAGAAAGAACTGGTTAATTCATAGAAGAAAAATCAGCTGAGAGCTATCAGAAAGCATGACTTTCAGAGCTTCAGAAAGGCTCTGAAGCAGATTAGCACAGGTTGGGAAAGATTGAGGGAGGGCGGAATTTATTATGTTCTTCTTTCATTCTAATACATTTCCTTGTGTATCCATTATTGGCCATACCAGAAGACTTGCCTAGGCTGCTTTTAGGATAATATAATTTATGCCACCCTTGCAAAAGCATAAAGAATAGACTTATAAAGAACAATGTTTTGTAAAGAATTCATGTACAGATCCTTCCTATACCTCTAGAAATCACCATAAAAATACATAAAAATTGTCTAGAGCGTACAAGTGAATACAAAGACAAGTATCCTACATTTAAGTTAAACATATCAACTGTCCAAGGAAAAGTCTGTTTCTTTTTCAGGTGAGACAGTAATGATATAATGCAGAATAGAGCAAGATAAACTACTATTTCTGTTGTGTAAGTATTTCAGCTTGTAAGAACTAATTCCAGGATGATTGCCAGCTTACCATATAAAGGAATATAAATTGACCCCTGAAGATGTCTGCTTCTTCTGCAGCTGGGCAAACAGCCTAAATGACAAACTAGGACTGTCTGATTTATTTTTAGGTGGTTGCATGTAGGTAAGGTATGAGTTTTTGACTTATCCAACAAAACGTAAGTAACCAATACAACTCTAAGAATTTTTCTTAAGGTTTTCCTTATGGTATACCATATTTGTAAGACAGACAGAGTGTGTTACAAGTTAGATACTTTGAAGTATTCTACAACTGGAAAATCTCTGGAGAAAAAGAAGGTGATTAGAAAACATTGTTCCATAAAAATTACCTTATTTCTAAGATTATGATTATTTCAGGATTCCTTAACATAGGCTTTCCATGGAAGATTTTTTCCTTTCTCTGAATTCATGCTTGTTCATAATAAATTACCAAAGTATAAGTTGAAAAGTAGAAAATTGATTTATATACATTGTTGGAATATAGACCTAGGTCTTAGAGTTAATTACTGATACTTAAAACATATAATTTGAAAATTTCCCTTTCTATTATGGTATATTATGCATGAAACTGCCTAAGTAATTCTTCAGGTATGGTTAACAAAGGTGATTAACATAATAAGGGTAGAACAAGCACTTGTTTACATACATGGTATGCAGCTCATTGAAGAACATTCCAAAATAGTATTTGTCTGAGCCTATTCATGGTATTATTCAGAGAAAATAAATAAAACTTTTGTTCAGCTTGAGATTGAGCAAATACCACCTGCATGAACATATATTTCATTTTAAGCCTTAATCAGCATGTGGTTAATTCTCCAAGGAGCTGCTTACTCATCACAATAAAAAAAAAGCAGTTTCTTGAACAGCATCACAACTAATTCATACACAGGCTATCCTATCTGAACAGTAAGAGCCATATAAATAGAAAGAAATGTTATTCAAGAACATTTTTATAATATCCATATTGGCATTTATTTAACTATAATGATTCCTAGTTGGTCCTTATGAATGCAGATCTACACAAAGTTTTCTGTTTCTTTGGTTTTCTTCCCCTCTTGACTCTTTAAAATATGAAAAGGCCAATATTCCTGTCAGAATCTGTATTTGCACACATACATAATTTTTTCTTCTGATACTGTATAATATGCTATATTTTTTTTCCAGAGTAAACCAGTGCCTTTCTCACAGAATAAATGTGGCATTATAAGGCATTAGAATTTAACTCTTTTTTGTTTTTTACACAGTTCAAGTCACTTAGCTTGTGTAGCAGAAGTGAGGTTGTAAATTCTCAAAGAGCCTGGCAGCTACGTACTTTTGCTATACTGCTGAGATATTTTATGAAGAGAGCAAAGATAAAAGAACTAACCATTTTCTTTTTTAAATAATTGTGAATCACTTTGATACTCATAAAACTCTTCCGTCCCAAACTAAGGCCTTCTCTGACTGTTTTCATACAGGAGAAAACCAATGCAGTTGAGTGATGGTAGATCCCTCTCAAGCATGGTTCATAAAAACACTAACAGGCTCTCAATGACAGCAATATTCTGAGTTTCTATAATTACTCATACGTTCAACTGCCAGTTATAACACAAAACTGTCTTCCACAATCCATGGGCAAATATCTTTATTCAGATACTACACTCAGCCAACAAACAGATAGGAATCCCTCTGATAGGTATAATGGCTCCTTTCCTTTAGGGAAAAGCGTGCTAGTTAAAAATTTGCCATGTGGGTCATATATGATAAATTTGATCTTTCTTTCCTTTCTACATTTTTCTTTCCCTTGAAAAACGTAGACTTCTTTGTATTGTGCTGTGCCCGCTTCTTTTCTAAATTTTTTGGAATGAAATAAAAGCATAGCAGTATTGCAATAATTTCAAAAGAAAAAATTCCAGATTTTGTAACTGTGATATACCTTGAAATATGAAATGCTACAATTTTCCTCTGCCCCCTGAAAAGAAAACATGTATTGTAAACATTTGTGTAATAGCATACCTCCATCAGTGCATTCTGGGGTGAATGAAATATCATCAAGAGCAAATTCTATGGGTTCATTCCACCCCACTTCAGCTTCAAAGACAACTCTGAAAGGGCTGTTACTGGAGAGGACCACATTTGCATACATCCATTTGTTTTCTTCATTTCTACTAGAAGACCACATAAGAATATCCATTCCATGTTCTTCAGCTGTGTATACCTGTTGACAATGAAACCCAAGAGATGCAACTGAATCAGCATTAAGCAATGGAGGAGCGCAGCTAGCTAGAGTAACATAGCCCAAGCCCAGTAGTGCAGCTACCTGCTTGGGTAGTACTGGCCCTCTTAGACATGGTTCAAACGTTCACCTTATTGGTGATGACCAAATGTTATTGAATACTTTTCCTAGTGCTAGTTCAGCTGCAAATAAAAAGCTACTATGAAAATAAAACAATATAGAAAGAACTGCTAATACAATCACTAAGTGGAAAACCATAGATAGTTTCAGCCTGACATATAGAAGCTAATGAGTAAAGACCTAACCCCAGATTCATCTAAACATTGAAGAAAAGACTGAGAAGGATCTTGAGCTATCCTTTCATCTCTAAAAGGTGACCTGCTTATAGTTGATAGACTGGGTGAAGATTTTAGAGATATAAATAAAAGACTTATTATCTAGGGATTTAAGTCTGTCTTCCGGTACAAGCAATTTATAATACGATGTTTCAGGCAGTCACGGTAAATTAGCTCAAACATATTTAGCAAAATCACAAATAAAAAAATAAATAAAATTGTCAAATAGTGAAAGCAATAAGAATGACAGTGAATGAATTCACAATTAACCAACAACTGATGAATTAATGCCAAGCACAAGAAAGTCTGGAGATTACGCAGGTAGTTGCTCTTCCCGCTCAGGTGTCCAAAATCCTTATACAATCTAAAACAGGATGGAAATAATGAAAAAGAACTTGAGTAATGAAAGTAGGCATATTCTAGCCATTCCAGATGATAACTAGTTCTTTAAGGGACTGAATATTTTAATCGTTATCCTCTCCTCATCACTTTCAACACCATCCTTCTCTTAAGAGTTTGGACTAATTTTCCAGTGACCCATGGGTTCATGTTCTCACTTGAATGCCCCAGTTTAATGATGAAACACAAAAGCTGAAACCCAAGAAAGTTGTAAACTTAAACCCATACTAATGATCTTTATAACTACATACCTTTTCCTCTCCCAGCCAACCTGGTGGGTCAACTAAGCTAAAACCCCAAATGGCACTGTGAACGACATACTTTATAGAAGATGGTGTGTTGATTAAAATATCTCTGATGCCTGAATGCTCTTGCAAGTTATTTCATTTTTGGAGGAGAGGACCATAAAGAAGACTGACATACAATAATCCAAATCAGGACCTAATTTAGTCAAGCCTGATGTTCGGTTACAGGACTATGTAACAGCACTGTCCAGTGTCATTGTCTTCTTAAAAGCATGCATCTTGCAGGGCTAAAAGGACAGGTGTTGAGAAGAAATAGCTGATTCAACCCATAAAAAAATGAAAAACTGTGTGTAATCACATTATCAGGCTCTAAGACCTTAATAAGGTGAAACCCTTAATTAGAATAACTCTACATGTGAGGTCAGGACTATGTCACAACACATGTATGTGTCACTGGAACCATTCAGTATTTTACCAATCATGAAATATAACAATCTCAGTGCTCTAGAATTTTACAGCACATAATAGTGTTAGTGTGGTTTTAGCCATTATGTATTTAGCTGTTATGTATCATGCAGTGGTATTTTCTACTTTCTGAAGGTTAATATTGAGGTAATGTCGCTTTCAATATATCTCACTGAAAAGTCTCACAGCTGCACAAATAACTGTTGGAAAAGGGGGGAGAATCAAAAACATTTGAAGACAATACTAGAGTCTCTTTTAACAGGACAGCTAAAGACTGGCCCATTGTTTAAAATCAGATGGTTTCTTTCCATTCCTTTTTGTCAGGTTGGTAGAATAAGTTTTTCATAGTAAAAATTTCAAAACATGCTGCCTACTTGAGCAGTTCTGTCTATGTACAAAGAAACTGCATCATGTCCATACTGAGCCTGGTCTTGGAGTGTGGAGTCATTCTGTGTACGTACAGATCAACCGTGCAGCTCAAGCTCAGTAAAAACAATAAATCCATCGTGAAACCTGCTGTATGTATACTGGCCAATGGGTCTGGGATGGCAGCAAGTCAAACTGGGTCTAAAATGCAACATTTTGATGACATCAGGTTCTGTTCTTATAGATGTAAGGTAATTTTATATGCCTTGTCTTTCTTTTCTTTGAGATTTAACTCATTTGCCGTAGAGCAAGGGCATGCAAATATGTAACTATTATGGATTAGTTAATATGTTGTGTTAATTTATGCAGCTGTGGCCTTAATTAGGTTTGACTAAAGTTTAAACCTGGTGTATGGTTTCTCACAACGAACGCATAGGTAACCTGTGGAAACTGATAGCATTTAGTGTAAATCTCTAAACTGGTACATAGGAAATCTCAGGTGAGCTCCCAGCACTGCTCCATTTCTCATGTACACTCCTGGGGAAATCCTTCAATCCCACTTTCTGCCAAAGTACTCCTGAATACTTTTATTTCACTTCTCCAAGTCTTTATCTATCCATAACGAAGTCAGGAAAGGGTCTGTGTTCTTATGCATCTTCAAAAAATTTTAGCTGAAATTTCTAAAAGAATAATACATAATTTAAAAAATATGCTAAATTAAATGAGATTACAATTGAGTTCAGAAAAATAGGAGTTATTTATATTAAATAAATAACATTAATAATAAATAGGAATTATTATAGAAAATTATTCTCTCAGAGATTGTGCCCACAGAAAGTGAAGAAACAATTATCAGACGTGATATTGTGTTCTTTGCTGAGGTTACCATGCAACTGGGAGTTTGAAGCATCTTCTGGGTCAGGAAATACGTTTAGAGTATACAAGATTTTTGCTGGCCTGTGTAAACATATACGACGCATGAAAGGTGGAGCAAATTCTCATGGATATGAGCTCTCTAGAGCCCTGGAGAGCTACAGCTGCGTGGTGCTTAGTGCCTCCAGAGACAGCATCCTATGAACTGTGTACAAGCTAGCCTGGTAGTGGAAACAATTCAACAATTCAACAACAATTCAAGAGGAAAAAGCTAGCAAGATGAATCCTGCTATATGGCATGTCATGAAAAAAACCCTGTAGCAAAGTCCCATTGAACAACTCTGTACCTATCAGTTTGGGGAGATTGTGCTCCAGCTAATACCGATCTAGTTGTGGGCTAAATCCCATCATTTCATTTTAAAGGTAATAAGCATGTATTGTACTAACTAGTCACTATATCTGTCTATTCCTCATTCTGTGTTGACACTGTTTCTAGATCGCACTCACAATCAAAATTACAAAGAATGGGAACCAAGAGAAATAGAGCTATCACTTCATTCACCGCAGAGTGAAAAGCTCAGGAGTGAAGATACCCAATACACACTTCACAGCAATTTTATGAAGAATTTAGCGTGATAATCTGCATGAGACGAATGCATGAGTGAAGCATTTATACTTGCTTCTTGGTCTTTCTCTAACGTGCCTTTGCCAGCTGGTTCATTTGTAGTCCATATGTGAACAGCATTCTTTAACAAATCCCATTTCCCTGCCTTAGAATCATGACTCTGTTCTAATTTTCCACAACATGTCCTGTGTGTTAGAAACTCCTGAATTCTTTTTTCAACTTCTATTTCATTTTGGGGATGGGGAAAGTGCATGTACTTTTGAAGGTCATGAAATATAAACTGCTATTTTCTACTTAGTCATCAGCAGTTACAACTCATGTGGTTACCCTGTACCCTCATGCTGACTTTTCAAGATAAAGTATTATCTTCCTGATCTTGCCTGACTTTAGCAGTTGGCATGCTTGAAGGTACTATGTTCCATCTGGAAGGTTAATTAACTGACTAATAACCAAGAAGCCAATGCAGATCTGAAGGGTGCATAATAAGAGATGTGTTCTCCCATCATTCCCAACATATAGTCTTTAATCACCAGCCAAGGGAGCAGGAAAATCTTGTGAAAGACAACCTGTATTTTCACTTCACTAGGCACGAGACACTTGTGTCAGCTGAGGAAACTTCCTACTGACTCCAGGGAATAATGATACTGTGTTTTCTGCTCTACATCCTTAAGATCATGCCGTTGAACTCCTCATGTTCCTTGGCAGTCATCACCGCACATTTTCCTTGAGCTGAAGGTACACCAGGGGCAGACCAAAATTTTTTCTCTAAAGCCCACAAATCAGATTAACAAAATTGTATCACGATTCACTGTCACAACAGAGAAGCACTTTAAAAAGTTTTCCAAAATTTACTATACCTCAGGTCTGTTAGTATCAACAAATACCAAGGCAGAAAACTGATATATTAGAATTATACTATCACATCAGGAATTAATAATGGTTTTAATTCTCAGTTGTATGACAGACCCCTGAAGTAAATGGACAGAGAGAGAATGCTGAAGCTTAATGAAAGCTGAATATTTTTTCTCTCTCTGACAGATGACCAATAGGATCCCCATTGGAATGAAACAGATGTGAAAATCACTTCCATTTCTTGCTGAAACTTCTCTCCTCCTTCATTAAATGCAACTAAATAGTCATAAAAATGTAAAGATCAATGCATTTTTTAAATTTACATTTGCAGCATAATGCAGTAAAAATTGTTTATATTAAGAGCTATACTTGTTCAGAGCATATTAATTGATATATTAGACCATTCATGTATTTAGCGCTGAATAACTCACCTCTCAAAGGCTGTTACTGTATACTCCTGAGGAAAGCTAGTGGTTTTGTACTTAATCATTATGAAGCAACATTTTCTCCTGTTGGCTAATAGTTGACTGATGTCCTGAAGCATCAGTATTCAGATCTCTTTTAAACAGCATCCATTCTATGTTAATGCAAGAGTGGCTGTAAACATTGTGTCCTTTTTAAAGATAATAATAGCCTATGCTTTTAGTTTCCTATGAACAAATTACAGAGTTTATGACAATAGAATTCTGCAATTGAAATGTGCATTGTGAATACAGAAGAGAAGCACTTTCAATTCCTTTTTCTTTATTCTCAGTGAATAGTTCCTTTCCTGGGTAAAAATAAGATTATTCCCATAACTTCACATTATTTTGTGTAGTTCTAGTACATCTACTTCCTATAGCAAGACATCCTTCATTTTTATCTTTCTTTTTTACAGACTCCCTGTATGTCGTTTTAATCACATATATCACTATGTTCTATCTCTGCAGTCCTTTTTTTTTTAATTCAGACTTGACCAGATAGCTGTATTTGAGATAATACCTATAACATCAGCTTTTGTACTGATGTTATTATATTCTAACACATTATTCAGACTTCCTATTACAGTTTGACTTTTTTCACCTCCAGTGCAACCTGAACAAAAATCTTCACTGAGCTGTTGCTTTTGAAGTTTTGGGCTGTTGGTTTTGTAGTTTTTCTTTTTTGTTCTTTTAGGCTTTTTTTTCACTTAAATGGTTACAGTTCATTTATATTCTTGATTTAATAACAGCAGCAGTTGAAGCTGAAATAGATTATTAGTTTGATAGAAAAAAGCAAAACATCCATAAAGGTAAATTGAGTCCGTGATGGGATGATAATTCCTTGCTGAGTACTTCAGCCTGTTATGAATATTGTATATATTTCTGCATAAAGAGTACATGTTGCAAAGCCATAAAAAAGGAATCTTATTTGTATATGGGAGTAAGACATTTCTTTATGGACTTCTTTATGCAATTGAAGGTAATGAGAGTTAATTAAACTCGTCTGTTTGAAGTGCAAAAAAACCCCCAAACTTAAAAAGCAGGCTCTGTTTGGCTGTCTGCCTACTAACTCACACATAGGCCACACACATCTACTTATTCTCTAATTCTGTGTTCTGTGATGCTTGAAAAACTTCAGAAGCTCCTTCAAAAACTCTTGTTTGCACTCTTTCATGCTGTAATGTCCAGGATACTTGAATTTAAACAAATAGATAATCTCACAGTATTTCAGTTACCAACAGATCCAAAAAAGCAATTGTTTGATTTTTACTTCAATTTAATCTGGAACTGCGCTTGACCTTTACTTACTTTTTTGTTTTCTTAATCTGAATGTGCAAAGTTTGTGTATGTGGAAGGATAAATAATGTAAACTGGAAAGAATAGACTTGAAGGCATGGCGGAGTATTTTAAAAGCTATATCGAGATAATCAAATTACAAGATTGCAATATGAACACTTCTCTAAAAATTAATCTTAAATAACTGAAGTATCTTTGGCAAGAATACATTTTGAGCATTTTTATTCACTGAATAGAAAGAAGTGTTAAAATAACATAATTTGAAACTCATTTAAAATCAGTTTGAAAAGCAGAAGTATCCGCTGCTTATAGTAACTTCACGTAATACAGCTTTTTTTCTTTGTTAATTAAGTTTATAGCAATACTCAGAGTATCCATGAACTAGATGCTAGAGATAAAATTGAGATGCAAACTCCATCCTGAAAAAAACCTGCTTTAAAAAAGATAGACAAAAGGTGGAATGAAAGCCAAAATTATTCTTTGGCTGGATATAAGGAGAAGCCTTTTCATGCTGGACAGTCAAGCAGTGGTAGAGGTTGCCCAGAGAGGTTGAGTAGTCTCCATTTATGGAAGTTTTCAAGACTGGACAAATTCCTGAGCCACCTAGTGTCGTCTTGTAGCTGACCCTTCTTGGAGCAGGAGGTTGGACTAGGGACCTCCTGAGGACCTTCCAGCCTGAATTGCACTATAATGCCATGGAATTGGGCTATGATTGTCCATTACAGTGGAGAACCAGACCAAAGACAAACAGAACAAGTACAAAAACAGTGGTCCAAACTTCCTGACTTAATTCCAGGTCCAAGACCACAAAAATATTCTTGCTCACTTTTAACATAGACTAATTTAGTTCAGGAGTTTGATAGTGTATGCAAATTTTTATATTCTCTCACACATAGTAAAACTGACATAACTCGTATTTTCAAAATTTAACAAAGTGCCACAGATAGGAGTCTTGCTCAGACGTCTAAAAAAGGCACTATGTAACATATTTATTCAGTGAGCCATATTAAATGACTTGTTTGCCAACAATTCACATCACTGCTTGCACTTTTACTAGGGTACTTAACAACTAAAAGTGTGCCCACTAAGGATGCTTGTGGAACAGCAAGAAGACATTTTCATGGAAGCTTGAGCTATAATTGTTAATATGGTTGAATGCTTTATTTCCAGTTATTTTAATCAAACAACCTCCATACATGATGACGTTAATAAGTTTAAAACTTTCCTTTTAAATCACGTCTCGCTTTTGTCCTAAACATTGGAAACTGCCTCTATTTTATGTTAAAGAGTGAATTGTGCAGAGAAGAAGAGTGCTGATGTTTGGTAGGTTTAAGTACGGTAGTCGAACATGCAATGTTAATTCTTACATATGTAGCAAAAGGACTTCAAGTGGAATTAAAACTAAAACAGAGTTGTCGCTTGATCTTGTTGGCAAAAATTTTGTATATAGGTGTAACTGCAGTGAAATTGTGATGAAGTGCTGCTAATATAAGCTCTGAGATTTTGCTCATTCTAAATACAGAAATGCAAATACTACTAAAGCAAATATTGCTGTGTCATGATGTAGTAGAAGTGTTTTTTCTCTTACCTTTAAGACTCCTGTTTGCCTAGAAGGAAACATCCAGAGCCAGAACCGAACCCTACAGACCCCGAAGCTAGCTGGGAAGAGTTTGGTGGTAATTATCCTCGCTCTGTTTCCTTCCTTCTGGGCAGATGAGTTTACATACAAAAAATGCTGTCCTTTACCTTAAAGAAAAGAAAAAAACATTTATAGTTTTTCAATATTACTTTATGCTTCAGAGCATAAGCATTTTTACACACACAGATACTGATATCTTTTACCACATACATGTATACTCTAGCTTGGTTGTACAGAGGTCTTCCATGTTAATACTTTGTGTATTTCTGATTTTTACATACAATATTAATATAACCTTCCTCAGAGCTCACTCTGCCTTTTTTATGCTTGTGTAAATACTTGATTCATATTTGAATAACAAATTTAAAACATGTTGCAAACACAAACACTCACTCACAGATTCTAAGGATCAGTTTGAAGGTTGACATTGCAGGAGTCAGGAGCATCTGTTATGCAGCATGGCAGTAGGGAACACATCGAAGCCCTGAGGCTTGTTAATGCACCAAGACATCCACATTTCCTATCATTCAGCTGCTGCTGAAGAACCACAAGGTAGCATAAAAGAGAATTCATTGTTCAGCAGAAAAAGATGCCACCCTCTTAAACCTCAAAAGGGGCCTATCACCTAAAATGAACACACCACCAAAAGCAAGTGGTTGAATAGGCAAATCATGTTGCTGGCTTGTTTTTTTATTAACTAGCAGTAGCTCCTTCTTTCCCACCCCTTTAATTCCATCTGCTATAGCTAAAGCAAGATTTGGTCCTGCATGGAGAGAAGAGTATGACAAAACCTTCTGTGGTTCTGTGAAGAGAAGAGATTTTTCACAAAGAGGAGGGCATCTGTTGGGGCTGTCCTGAGCAGCAATACACAGAAGACCTTAGCAGAAAACTTCCTCCTAAATCCAAAAGAAGCAACGACTGAAGATCAACTTTTTGTCTTTGTGTTCTAGTGCTTTCTTCAGTTTTCATTGGGAATAGGATTCTGACATCTTTCCAGATTTGGTCTCCCTGTAACTTCACTGACAGTGTGCTATGGTAGCAGGTAAAGCACAGTGCGTTCTTTCTAATCTAATATAGAAGTGATGCTTTAGCTGCAGCCAGAATAGCTGTAGAATGGTTAACTATCTTAAAGGGGCTTCTTCTGGGGAAAAAAAAACAAAAACCAAAACCAAACCAAACCAAACAAAATAAAATCTCATTCTTCTACCTCAAGACCATAATCAGGCTCAAAACCAAAACTTTAGCTTAACTTTGCTGTCCTTTACAAGCAGAAGGCTTCAGAGTGACTGAGACTTTCATCAAGTTAGACTGGGGTTGGGAGGGGCTAGGAAGGTGTGTCAAGATGCATGTAGCATATTTTATCTAATGTAAATTCATTCCTGTCTGAATCCCCTTCACTTTTGTAACTGTTGCTTGGGTTTTTTTACTCCTAGTAGGCTGAGGGTGATAAGACCTGCTTAAGAAGGATGCAGCTGGCTAGACACATGCTGCTATTTCGTGAGGGGCAAGTAGAGAGTAGCTGCATTAGTGTTATAGTAACAGTCAGACTAGTGTTACAGCTTTTAATTCGTAATGCTAAAAAGGAACGTCAACCCCTGGGGGTAGTCCTCATCTGTTTTGCGAAAGCCTTTAACACCTTGAGCCTCTCTCACATCGTTTCAGCTCTTAAACAGAAGGGCGTGGACATTCATATTATTGCCCTGATTACCAATTTGTATCACAACATCAGTACTCATATTGACCTGAAGAGTGAACAGTTGGATACCATTGGGATTCAGATTGGTGTAAAACAGGGCAATTCAATGTCTGCAGTTTTATTTAACTTACTGGTGGACCCCCTACTGTGCAAGTTGGAGGAGGAAAGAAGTGGGTTCCAACACAGTTCAAAAAATATAACAACTATGGCTTTCGCAGATGACTTGGCACTGTTGAGTGGATCATGGGAAGGAATGCAGAAAAATATTGAAGTTTTGGATGTCCTTTGCAAACTAACTGGCCTCAAGACGCAAGGGGAGAAGTTCCCCAGTTTCTACATCGAGCTGACGAAAGACTCATATACGATCAATGACTGCCCTTCATGGAAAATTAAGGGCACCCCTCTCAGTATGATTGAACCTGGTAGCTCTGAGAAGTACCTGGGCTTATGTGTCGACCCATGGACTGGAATATCAAAACCGGAACTACTGGAGAAAGTAAAGCGATGGTTACAACGAATTGGGAAGGCTGCATTAAAGCCATTTCAGAAAGCTGACATCTTGAAAGGATATACTATTCCGCGATTGATCTACTTGGCAGACCAGGCCGATGTGAAAACGATCTACCTAGAAACCCTTGACTTGGCAATTTGTGCAGCTGTCAAGGAATGGTTACATCTCCCAGCAAGTACTTGTGATGCCATCCTGTATTCCATCACTCAGGATGGAGGTTTAGGTATTACCAGACTTTCAGGTTTGATTCCCAGTGTACAGGTTCGAAGACTACACAGAATTGTGCAGTGTTCAGATGAGAGAATAAGAGCAGTTGTTCAGCAGGCAGGTATTGAGAAAAAATTTGAAAGATTGTGGATTGCAGCAGGAGGACGTAAGGATAAAATACCATTTATTTGTGACTCTAAAGCAGTTACGATGGTATCAGAGGAATAAGGTGGTGAGGAACCAGCCTCGGAATGGGAGATGCCCACTTGAAAAGTCATCTTTCCAAGACCCTGTAACTGGTGAAGATAGGAATTTGTGAATTGGACCAAGTTGGTATTCCAGGGCCGTGGAATTTCTAACTTTGAGAAGGGTAAAATCAGTAACAACTGGCTAGAATTTTATAGCGGCATTCCCCACAGAAAGCTCATCACGGTGTTACAGCTAAGAGCTAATGTTTACCCCATGAGAGAATTTTTAGCAAGGGGCAGAAAATAAACTTAAATTAAATTGTGCTGACATTGTCAGGCAGAGAATGAGACCTGTTTGCATATTATTGGATATTGTCCAGCGGTACAGGATGCTAGGATTAAGAGACATAACTAACTATGTGAATTCTTGCCAGATGAGGCCAAAAAAAAGAAATGGGTAGTGTTTCAGGAGCTGCTGCTGAAAGATGAACAAAATGAATTATACAAGCCAGACCTAATATTCATTAAAGAAGATCAGGCCCTAGTAGCAGACGTCATAGTTTGGTATTAGAGTAAATTAACATCTTTGGCAGATGCAGCAACAGAGGAAGATGAGAAATATCAACATCTAAAAGACCAAATTCAAGAACTGATGAATACCAATATTAAATTTATAGGATTTCCTTTAGGAGCAAGTGGAAAATTGTATCAAGGCAATTACAAATTATTAGCAGAATTAGGACTCTACAGTTCCTGACAGGAAAAGATTCCTCGTCATTTATCAAATTGGGCGCTATTTTCTTCAGTGGACTTTGTACATATATTTGCTAGTCAAGCACGGAATATTTTAGGATCTTAGCAAATTAATGAATTGTAATTGTATTACTTAATGAATTGTTAATAAACTGATTCTTTCTATCTATCTATCTAAGGTGGGAGCTGGACCCCCAGGAGTGCCAAGGGCTACAAAAGCTTGTGTCACAGTATGGATAGTATGTAGGGATGATAACGGGCTTGGAATCATGATGCGTCATCTATCCTACCAAAAGACATTAATTACCGGTCTTTACCTAGGTGGATGGGCCACCTTTACTTAACCCGGGAAAGGAACTTGTATAATCTTATATATGTTCGATAAATAACCATCAATGGATGAAATGCATAAGTCATCTTCACCCATGCCATGTGGCAACAGTCACTGCAAGTGGCTGCTGAAGCTCTGAGCTCAGAGAGAGCAGGTTTGGGCAGCCTGGTAAGGCTTTTTCATGTAGTTTTACTGACCAGACAGCTTTGTATTTTTTATCTGAGCTAAGGGGCATATAGGGCACTATGATCAAGTTATTCCCTTCAGACAGTTCTCCTATGGTGATATATGCTCGAGTCATGGCCATACAGTCTCTGCTCCAAAATGCAGAAGGACAGCCCTCCTGGTAAGCATCCTTGCATTACTCCTGTGGAAGGGGCATTTCAGCTCATGAGAGGCATGAGTGTTCCATCTGTATTGCAGAGTTAATGTAGAATTGTGGCTTGGTGTGCTTGTGTGCGGTCCTCTGCAGAGGGCACACATACCACACCTTTGGGTCATCTGGGAAGCTGAACTCAAGGACACTATGAAATACAAATATAAACTAGAAAGGCTGTGTATGTGCAAACATACCTTCAGTCCCTGTCTGTAAACTGGGCCAACCAGTATCTTCTAAATTGTGGTATCTCTCCACTATACCACACCTCCCACTCTTGCAGAAATCAACAAGTAGGAGCTTCTGCATATGAACTCCAAACATTATTATCCCAGATCACCCAGCTCTTCTTTAACAATATTCAGAAAGTCAGCCTACCAGTCCTATCTGTCCTTTACTTACATAAATGCATGAAATGATGGAACGCGTGGATAAGGTACTCATAAAAGAATTAGTAAGGCTGCTCACTAAGCTTTATTTCAGCAAGAACTTTTTAAGTAAGCTCTCTCAAAACTCTATTTTCAAACTTTTAGAATACCTCAGTGTGCTGGTTTTGGCTGGAGTAGAGTTACTTTTCTTCATAGTAGCTAGTGTGGGGCTGTGTTTTGGATTTGTGCCGAAAACAGTGTTGATAACACAGGGATGTTTTCGTTTCTGCTGAGCAGTGCTTACACAGAGTCAAGGCCTTTTCTGCTCCTCACCCCACCCCACCAGTGATTAGGCTGGGGCTGCACGAGAAGTTGGGAGGGGACACGGCTGGGACAGCTGACCCCAACTGACCAAAGGGCTATTCCACACCGTATGGCGTCATGCTCAGTATAGAAAGCTGGGGGAAGGAGAAGGAAGGGGGAGACATTCTGAGTGATGGCGATTGTCTTCCCAAGTAACCGTCATGCATGATGGAGCTCTGCTTTCCTGGAGATGGCTGAACACCTGCCTGCCCATGGGAAGGAGTGAATGAATTCCTTGGTTTGCTTTGCTTATGTGCATGGCTTTTGCTTTACCTATTAAACTGTCTTTATCTCAACCTACGAGTTTCCTCACTTTTAGTCTTCCGATTCTCTCCCACCAGAGCAGAGTGAGCAAGCGGCTGTGTGGTGCTTAGTTGCCGGCTGGGGTTAAACCACAAGAAGTTATTCAGACAAGAGAAACTGGTGGGGTTTTTTTCTGTTTTTTCTATTGACACTGTTGAAGGTCAGGTTTAGTCTTCTCAGGAGAAAAAAGTTCAGAATTTTTAATCTAAGGAATGTATCCTAACTTTTCTTTTAAGGGACACAGGACATATAAAACATGATCAGAATCATAATAGTAGTCCAGCCAGCCCCATGTGACCTCTTCTAAGCTTCTCTGTAAACAGCTGATTAACAAGTGATATATCTGAAAAGATTGCTTCCCTGCCAATTAGGACAATTTTTTGCTTTGTTTTATTAAGAAATATTAATGAACGTTTTATAAAGAAGACAGCTATTCCCATGGAAGGAGATTTTGAATTAGGTTGTGGATGAACTTGTGTAAATTGTGCATCTGCACTATACTATCTTCTCTTTCTTATGGCAATAAATTCTCAAATCCTTCATAGCCACTTGGTGCCTTCATAGCCATTCTGTATACCCATGCTTCATATATGAGCTCATGTATTCTGCAGCTGAACCTAGGAGTGTAGTTTCATACGCTTTGCAATTTAAAGTTTCTCAGATCTCATTCTGCATTAAAGTAAAATAATTTGAGAATTCAGATTTGTGAAGAATAAAGTACACGATCTATACATCCTTGTGGGATGTAACTTTTAAGAAGGTATGATTGTAAAGAGAGCAGCAATTGTGAAGGTCTTGAGGCAGATGCACAGCAGAAATGTTCAATGAACTAATTGCTACTCTGGAAAGGAAAGAAATATTTGTAAAACAAACTAGATAGTGATGCACCCAACTTAATTTCTAAAATTTAGCTTTTCTCTGTATTGACAAATTATTAAAGTAGTATAAGCATCATATGCTAAGGCACACTTGCTAAATTTTCTGGCAGACTGATGAAAGCCCCCCAGCTGGCAGCCTCATTGTAAGACCTAGAAGGCAAATTATTTCCTTCTCCTATGACTTTTCCATCACTACAAAAAATTTGTGTTATGACAAAAATACGAACTTTGTTTCAGCTGTAAGATCGATATGAGATACAATCTAGCACTTCTTATTAGGAAGGTGGCAAATATGGATTTTAAGAAACCAAAACCAGAAAGCTGCTCATTGCTGTGTTTCTTCAAGAGTCAGATCCACTTGGAGTGGGGTGAAAATATAAAAAATTATTTCCCATCTGAAGTGAGCTGCAGTTATTTCTACCTAAAATTGATTGCAATTTTAGGCCTTTCACTCATAAAGTGAAGCTATGTAATAGGCTTTCAAACTGCTATCCCACATGCCATTCTTACAGACCTGCAAATGATCATTTCTTCAGAGTGAGAATTATTCAGTATGGATCTCAGTCAAGGGAAACCCAGAATTTGGACTATTTGTAAATTGTAATGGCTGTCAAGGAAATGTTCTTAGTATCTCTTGCTGTCTTTGAAGCAATCTTATTTGAGATGATGTTTTCAGGTGAGGTTATCTGGGTATCATGTTATGCCTCAAGCTTTTTCAAGAAATCTGTAAATTTTCTCAGGAGAGAAAAAAATATTTGAAAGATTATAATGACACGGATGTACTAAACTATTTGTAAATAGAATGGTGCCATATAGTTGCATACTGACCAGCAAACTGGAAGACCAAGGTGCCTGGCTCCTTGGCACATGATATAAGATATATGGCAAAATGATATATGATACATAGCAAAAGTTGGACATGTTTGGTTTTGCATTTGGCTGAAGTTTTTGAGGTTGAAATGTTCTGCACTTGATCAGCTACATTCTCTGAATATTTAAATAGCTTATGGATGCAATGGCAAAAGGTTGAAAGTGTCCTGGTTTTGAGTAAGAAAGAACAATTTGAGAAGGGAGTGTATGGAAAGGAATATTTTTAAATTTGAGACCTGCATAAGCTACACACCAGTCAGATTGCAGAATGTTAAACAGGTGAAACATAGTTGCTATTTATCGCTAAATGTCTTTGTTTTCAAATCACAGGGCTCATCTTCTGCCAGAGACTGTATCAATGTAATAAGTTAATTTTGTTAAAGTGATGCAAAATATTTTCAAATGAACATTTCTATCCATCTGAAATCTGTAATGTCAATTTAAGTTGTGCTAGATGAAGTAATATAAGACACATTTAAACCAATAAGAGATTCCTCCACACAAAGTTGTGCCAATCTGCTTTATACAAAGTTAGTATAATATCACAGGCTTCGTTCTATTGCTATAATGGCATGCATGCTCTGTACAATGAATTTACATGTTTAGCAACTAGAGGAAATTAGTTTGGAACAAGAAGGAATTGGATTTGGGTCAGGAATGGGCTGATAGACACTTTTGGACATTACAGGTCGTCAGTATCTAGGCTGTTGGCAATTCTGACAAGTGATTTCTCTATAGCTAATGTGACTATTTCTTGCCCAGTTAATTTACAAGTAAATTACAAATCTGGGTAATTTTGCAAATGCATTTGCTCTAATTTTATTTTCCTTTTGCTTCGCTTTTTATTAACTTTGTTTTTCTTACAATTGCTGGGTAATTTCACAGAAGCAAAGAAGAACCAATTAAATGAGAGAAACTGAAAAAGAACACAAAATCTCCTTGAAGAGCCAAGGGCTACTGGTTGTTTTGTCATCACACTGCATCAAAGGAACAGCAAGAAAGCAAGTCAGACTGCTGATTTGCAAAGAACAGCTTGCCTGGGACAGCTGTAGTTTCTACCTCTACTTGTCTTTTCTGACCCTTTCCAAGAGGAATTAAATTCCACATTTACAGCCTGCAATAGCAACACAAACTAGTACGGATGTCTGCTTTCTCTAAAATGAAAAACTGTGATTTGTGGCAGATAAGCAGTTCCCTCATGATCAGGTAAGCAGTTCCTGCAGCAGGTGCAGATTCCTCTAAAGGTAAAGGGAAGATAAATGAGTAGGACAGAAATGGTTACAGCCACCCACTGATAAGATGACTCTGTCGATTTTGGAAACATAAAACACCAAAAAAGAGTCAAAACCTGGAGATCATGCTGCTTACAAATTCAAGAGAAAAACAGTAGAGATTGTGATACTCCTACGTTGATTACTAACTATTCTTTGCCGATTAGATGGAAATTAAAATAGGGTTTCTAACCATTAAAGCTTCTGGAAAGGAAAGTTAAACACTTCTCAAATTGAGATTGGTACATTTATGATGGAAATTAATATTCCATCCAGATTTATTATATTATATAATCTATATAATATATTATGTTATGTTTATACAATACAATATATAATTATAGCTTGCTGTCTACATAACACAGATAACTGTAATTGCCTATCAATACATTTCATTCGCTTAACAATCAATAGGCATTCTGGTAGTAGTCTATCAGTCAATCTTGTAGGGACATCTAGGGAAACACTTCTATATTAAGTTTTCTGGCAAGTCAATGTCAGGGACATAAGCTAAACCAAGATCTTAGGTAGGAACTTTAAGCATTTCACGTGCATCCACACCATTTTATAAGGACCAGTGTATGATTGCATGTTTTTCTAGAATTCATTAGGATAGTACCACACTCCAGGAAAAGTAGATTATTCAAGATGTTGACAAGGAGAAGAGTACTATTGTAGCCAGTTATACTTTCAGAGAATTCAACTTTTAAAGTCAGACTCTCTGTATAGCAGAAATTTGTTATTAGAATAGAATAAAATAAACTACTTCAGTTGGAAGGGACCTACAATGATCACCTAGTCCAACTGCCTGACCAACTCAGGGCTGATCAAGTTAAAGCATGTTATTAAGGGCATTGTCCAAATGCCTCTTAAACACTGACAGGTTTGCGACATTGACCACTTCTCTAGGAAGCCTGTTCCAGTATTTGACCACCCTCTCGGTAAAGAAATGCTTCCTAATGTCCAGTCTAAACCTCCCCTGGTGCAGCTTTGAACCATTCCCATGTGTCCTGTCACTGGATACCAGGGAGAAGAACTCAGCACCTCCCTCTCCACTTCCCCTCCTCAGGAAGCTGTAGAGAGCAATGAGGTTGCCCCTCAGCCTCCTTTTCTCCAAACTAGACAAGCCCAAAGTCCTTAGCCGCTCCTCGTAGGACATTCCTTCCAGCCCTTTCACCAGCTTTGTTGCCCTCCTCTGGCCACATTCAAGGACTTTCATATCCTTCTTAAATTGTGGGGCCCAGAACTGCACGGCAGTACTCCAGGTGAGGCCGCACTAACGCTGAATACAGCGGGATAATCACCTCTTTTGACCGGCTGGTTATACTGTGTTTGATGCACCCCAGGATGCGGTTTGCCCTCTTGGCTGCCAGGGCACGCTGCTGACTTGTATTGAACCTGCTGTCGACCAGCACCCCCAGATCCCTTTCTGCAGGGCTGATCTCCAGCCACTACCCTCCCAGTTTATACCTGTGCCTGGCATTACTCTGTCCTAGGTGCAGAATCCGGCATTTGGACTTGTTACATTTCATCCCATTAATCATAGCCCAATGCTCCAATCTATCTAGATCCCTCTGCAAGGCCTCCTGTCCCTCAAGAGTCAACAGCACCTCCCAGTTTGGTATCATCAGCAAACCTGCTAATGGTGCATTCAACTCCTGCATCCAGATTGTTGATAAATATATGGAACAGAACGGGCCCTAGAACTGAGCCCTGAGGAACACCGCTGGTGAATGGTCGCCAGCCAGATGTAGCCCCATTCACTACAACCCTTTGAGCTCTGCCCTTCAGCCAGTTCTTCACCCGGCACACCGTGAACCCGCTCATCCCACAGTTGGACAACTTGTCCAGAAGGATGCTGTGAGGGACAGTATCAAAAGCCTTACTAAAATCCAGAAAAACTACATCCAGCACCTTCCCTTCATCCCCTAGGCAGGTGACCTTATCATAGAAGGATATCAAATTAGTTAAACGGGACTTTCCCTTTGTGAACCCATGTTGACTGTGCCTGATTACTTCATATTCTTTAAATGCCTTTCAATAGCACACAGTATAATCTTCTACAAAATTTTTCCAGGAGATGAGGTTAGACTAACAGGTCTGTAGTTCCCTGGGTCTTCCCTCATGCCCTTTTTGTAGATGGGAAAAACATTGGCTATCTTCCAGTCAGCAGGGACCTCCCCAGACTCCCAAGACTTTTAGTAGATGATCGAGAGGGGTCCTGCCATAACATCCACTAGCTCCTTCAGTACTCTGGGATGAATCCCACCATGGACTTGTGAACATTCAGCTGATACAGCTGGTCCCTTACAATTTCACTGTCCACAAATGGAAAGTCAATGTTCCCACACTTGTGGTCCTCCAACTCAGGGGACCGGGCAGCTCAAGGTCTATCAGTATTATTAAAGACTGAAGCAAAAAACACATTGAATGCCTCCGCTTTTTCTTCATCCCTATTAGTCAGATCACCATCTTCTACAAGTATTGCTCCAGTGTTTTCTATTCATACTGCAGTTACATTTACAGAAACCACGAGTATTAGGGCCTGACACACAAGGTTTCATACAGAGATTTCATTTGAATCCAGTATCTTCTATAAGGAATGAACAAAATACTAGTGATTGGAGAGAAAAATGCAGAGCTCGTGATTGGGAGAGGGAAAGATAACAACAGATTAAGCTGGGTTCTCAGAAAAACAGGAGTTAGCTAGAGGTTAGCAAGGTGTCCTAGTGTTGTTTCGTCTGGGTGCAAGCTCATATTGGAAACACGAACCTGATACTTTCATGGAGCTGCCTATAAAAATGCCTACAATGCAACAAGGTTTTCCAGAGATTGACTACAGCACAGTCAGGGTCATCGGATGGTCACAGTCAAGGTGCTGCTTAATATAAGCTCTACACTTTGTGCTCAGGTGACCTGAGAGAAATGGATGGCTGGACTATTATTTACCCATTTGTTTATCCAAAGGTTTTCAGCCATTCAGTAGTGCATGGATTCACTGTCACAGCATTTCTGAGCAAGACCTGATGGAATATCTTGGTGATCCATGATTATTGCCAAATATATCCTCTTTTATTTTATTAAAATCCTCATATCTGTAGTTCTTTAAAAGTTTTCAAATAGACCCTTAATTAATAATATCATTGCAGACTTGAAGACTGTTACTGCATTTGTACAGGCATACTGTACTGTTTTAGAAAGAGGTCTGTGTGTCCCAGTTGTGATGATTAATTAGTATCTTCACATTATATTTAGGAGCTCATTGTCTAGGAAATTACTAAACAAATGCGTCAAGCTGAAATGGAGTATAAGGAATGATATAATCAGGACCACTCTGAAAAGAGCAATCTATAAAATTACAGTGCTGCTGAAGCAATGACTAAAAAGGTTGGTAATAGGCTACTACGCCAGGCTGTTTGGTTTTGTGTTCAGACAGAACTAGAGGTTACCAGACAGTATAAATAACAAGACTCAATATGTTAAAACATTTAATATATTTTTTGCATGGCTTTTTTGTGATACATACTCTCTATTGTAATTTCAATATAGAAGTGAACATTTTAAGTGCTTGTTGGAACTGCTTTGTGAACTCTGCTAATTGCTCACTGATTTGTCTGCATATACAATAAGCTCAGCTGATCACACTGAGATTTGCTGTTATCTTGGCACTATCTATGGGATTTTTTTTTCAATTTGGTGAATATTTCATTTTCCCAAAAGTGATGTAGGACACATGTCAATACCTGGTGTATGGTCAGTGTCAGGACCCGTTTGTCCCGTGACAGCACTGTTGCTAATATTCCAGTCAAAATCATCACTAGGGTCTTGTGTTAATCCACATACAGTGGTCCATTCTTGATCTTGTGTTTCAAAATTACAGCTTCCAGGAATACTTGTGTAGTAACCTGAAAATATAGCAACAAGTAAATTATCATCCCAGCTCTTATAGGTAAAAGGCTATAATGAACATACTGTGCATGGTAATGGAAAGGATTCTGTTTGGTTAATGCTATGATTCCCTGTGTTCCATGTACTGACATAAATAGTATGTGATAGTGAGGAAAGAAAAAATTCACCCTTTGCTTCCCAAGCAGGTATAAACAGCCTTAAACTTTATTACAGATATACGCCCGTGTAAGTCTTGAGGACAAACTGATGACTCCACCAATTTTAGTTATTATTCAAGGTGAATGGACAGAATGATTCCCAGCCAATTAGCTACCAAACCTGGACTCCACTTCCACAGCGGTGTTTTTCATGAACATATATATGTTGGCTCATCCTTGTGAGTATTATGCATGAAAGCAGTTTTATGATGAGAGAAAAGTTCTAGTGATTAGGACACCAACTGAATTCAGGAGATTTTTATTAAGCTTCCCACTTCTAGATCTGCCTCTGATGTTTCGGGTGACTGGAAAAGTAATTAATCAACAAAGTTATACAAATGCTGCGATAGAAACGAATCAAATAACATCACAAACTCTTCTTTGGCTTCTAAAGGTCTTTTCCTTAGCTATAAAGCAGAGGCAGCTACACAATTGCAGAGTGAGGACTCTGGGAAAAGGTTGCAAACTATTAAAAATCACAGTCAGTCGTGCATTTTAGAAACAGGTCTGACTGTGACTATTTCAGAACCTCAAATGGGTTTCAGGATTTAGAGTGTGTTTCTTTATCTAGAAGTATTCTGCAACATTAAAATACAACTGTTTATGTATCATTGTCTAGGTATAAGGGATACAGATAAAAAGAAAATATTTAATTACCTTTTAGTAATCTCTTTTGTTTTTTTCCTATTTTCTACTTTTGATGCTACAAGAATAACTGGTGCCATTCTCTGTAAAAATAACTTATCATTATCATAAACCTGTTTTGTATGACCAAGATCTGCACACACACTGTAACCCTGTCGACTTACTTTTCTGTAAAAATGTGTCACCTTAGCTAAATGTATAGGACAAATATCTTAAAAGAATAATAATTTTGATCCAGTGAATAAACTATATCCCACTGAATGCTAGGAGAAGGATCTGTACTCTTCTGTAATGTACTATACTCTTACCGCACTGCACGGGACTGAAGTGTCTCTCATGATGGGAGGCTGAGAGAGCTGGGACTGTTCAGCCTGGAGAAGAGAAGGCTCGGTGGGATTTTATCAATGTGTATAAATACTTGCTGGGAGGGTGTAAAGAAGACAAAGCCAGACTCTTCTCAGTGGTGCCCAGTGTCAGGACAAGAGGCAATGGGCACAAACCCAGGAAGCACTTTTTAAGGTTAAGAAAAAACCTTTTTTTTTACTGTCAGGCTGGTGAAACACTGGCACAGGTTGCCCAGAGAAGTTGTGTAGTCTCCATTCTTGGAGATATTAAAAACCTGACTGGCACAGCCCTGGGCAACCTGTTGCAGTGGACCCTGTTTTGATCAGGAGGTTGGACTACACGATCTCCAGAGGTGCCTTCCCACCTCAACCATTCTGTGCCTGTATTAGTGCTATTCACAGCATGGCCTTTGGGAATCATGAAAGGAATACACAAATGCACTGAGCATCCACATTGACACTGCATTACAAGCATCACATAAGCCTAATAAAGCCTAACTCCAACACCAAACACCATCACATGCAGGTAGAGCAAAGAAGGGAACCCATTAACTGAAACAAGAAGTACAATTTTCTTGTACAGTTCTAACAAGATCAAAGTCCAAATGCATTTTGAATTTATACTATTCATAATAGACTACCTGACTTCAGGAATTTTACCCTGGTATCTTAACAGTGCATTCAGAAGGCAATTATTAATACATATTTATGAACAGTATTTACAGGGTTGACGGAGTCATCCGACATATCTGCACCTGCTGGGTACTTTTTATTTCATGGGTAAACAGAGCTTATTTAGAAGCCATCAGAAGAGGATTGTTCCATTTATCTGAAAAATTGCTTTTATTTCAATAATTCAAGCACTCCTCTAGTTGGTTCATCAACACTGAGGTTTGCTATTAATCAAATCTGGCTATATAATTGGCTGCAATTCATGAAAATTGAAACTGCTTTCATATGTGCTTTTTTCACGTCAGTACTTCCAGCGGGTTACTGAAAGAGAATGAAAATTTTGCAAGATTGCCTAACTGGATTGAATGAAGCATAGAGTAAGTAATTTCCATGAGTTTATTTTTAAAAAAAAAAAAAGTCCACCAACCTACGTGGATACAATTCATTTCATCCAGATTGTGTTGTAAATCCTGCACAGAGGAATTGCTGCCGAGTAGCTTATGGTCCATTTACTTCTTTGGAGTTACACTGGTATAAAACTATAGTAGAATGTGAAATAAGCTCGGACCTTGAGCTCAGAGAAAAGGAGAAAATTGCAGACAAATGTGGCCATAACCGCTTGTGATGGGGTAGGTTAGACTGTGAAGGGCTTTCTCTGTGCCTGTTGTGCTCTCTTTTCTGATTAAGCAGCTCCTGCTGCCTTTTCATTAAAAAATGAGGTTTCCATATCTAGAAGGTATTATGTGCCCATTAATGTTGTTTATTCCCATCTATAAGATACATGCTCAGGGAAAAGGTGTGTTTATCCAAATGTAAGGCCTCATTTGTTGGAACTAAGATATAGCAGATAGGGAAATATTATACCTGAGGCTTATCTGGGTATTCTGTATGCCAGATTACAGTATCTCTCCTCTATTGTTAACTTGATATTTTGTCAGTTCTACAGCAACAGCAAGACTAAAGACTGATGAAAACATTTTGATGTAACTACAGCCTTTCCATCTACAATAAAAGGATATTTCACTCTATTTATTTAAAGTGAATATCAGTATGTATTTTTTTTCTTCCCTTGGAAAAGCTTTTCTGCAGTATAGCAAAGACTGTGTTGCTTTACTGTGATTCAAGATAATTTATGGCCTGAAATATTTCCATCTATTATCTGACTAAGAAAAGAGAGTTGATGCTATCACAGTCCTTCCAGACAACACAGGACATCCCCGCTCCAATGAAGCTACTATATCCTGTAACAATATTTACAGAATAAATCAAGTGCCTCGATAGTTTTCAGAATATCTTTACAGAGCAGTTTACGTTGCACAGCAATTCAGACTCAGTGTGTCTCTGTTAGGTCTGTAAAATGCTACAAGGGTGAGTTGATAGAGAATTTTGCTGCACTTACTTTGTGTAACTCCTGAAAAAATATGAATATTATATACAAGAAATACAGATTATCTGTTTAAAATCTATCTTTTCTTGGAATCTACTTGAAAAACAGCTAGTCTAAAAGTTATTGTTCAATGTAGATTCATTGCCATGAATATGACTCACAAAATTCACTGGAACACAAAGCACTGCAGGAGGTAGAAACCAGAAATAGAGACAGCAACTTCAATATATGTACTTCAGAACTGTTATTTACTTTTATGAAAACAATAAAGAGGGGGAAACTCCAAGTTAAATCTCCTATAGTGACATCTTCATATGTATTCCAGGTTATAAGTCTGCTGTCTGGCTAAAAAATATAATTTACATCACCCAATAAAGGGTCATTATTTTTGTAACCCTGTACAGTCAAAGCATTTAGCAACCCCATGCAAGAGACAATGCCTTTGATTTTCAAGGGATCACCAAGTATCGATTGATTTCAGTGAAGTACTTGGACTTCAACACAATGTGAGCATTGAATTGATGCATGTGTTGCATTTACTTTATCTACCAAGGTTCCTTTTGATCATATCTGCATGATGGCAGAATTTGGCCCTCCAGCTCGAAGATTAAGAATTAGACTGATTACTGAACTGTATCTATGGACTGCTTAAGCTTCCTACTCCAAAAACCTGGTCCGGACAGTGACTGTAAATAAACAAAGACATGGTGCAGGAATAAAAGCACAATGTTTTACTGCTTTTGAGTTTCAAGTCTGTATTGGAAAGCTTGTTAACTTGATCCAGATTTTCAAAATTGAGCTGTGTCCTTCCATCTCAAACAACATTAACGAAGAATACCTACAGACAAATTTTGTCTTAGTATTCACTAGGACTGCAAAAATATAAACAGACTGGATTTTGTCCAACTATTCTGTAACAGAGTGATAGCAAGAAAATATTTTCATAGCTCTGCAGTAGCAGCAAGGACAAAGAACAATGAACACATAGTAGCGACACAACTCAGATCACAAAGACAGGATTAATCTGAAAGGAAAGACAGGCCTGTTTTTAAATAATCACTTTTTATAGCAGAATCATATCTGAATGTTATTGTGCATTAATTTGCTTACTTAGCTTCTTTTTCATTCAACATTGACAGCTCAACATGCATTCAACTTAATAAATGAGTTTACATTTCTCCTCAGAGTTAATTTGTATTGTAACCCATGTATTTTATTCCTTAAATATGTTTTTAGTCCTTAAGTTGGTTTTGTTTTTTTTTTTTATATTTACTCTTTGGTTTGAGTAAGTTACACTTCTGCAACTAAATCACACTTAAATACTTTCTGCAGCAAATGTCTCTGAGGATCTGAAAATGTCAGACCTTCTGTGCTGGGGGAGCAGGCAACCTGCTTGTAATTATCTTCTGAGCAGCTGCATGGATTCACCTAAGCCATGCTACAGAATTTAAAGTTAAAATTATAACTGGATATTACATTAATACACAAAGAGATACTTACTGCAGTCAACTTCATCTGATAGGTCTTCACAGTCTGGTTTATAGTCGCAGACAAACCGGGACTCTATGCAATTCTCATTCCCACACACAAAATCAGTGAGGGCAGGACATTCCCTGGGATTCTCTCCAACTGAAACCAAGAGGACATTTAAATCAATATTGTAATTAAATCAAAGGATGCTCTTTTTTATTTGTTTAGCCATTATACACCATGACTTCAGTGATTTACTGCTTCCAACAGATGTTATTTGGTCTCACTCTTTTAATGGTGCATTATGCGTGTCTAGACTACTGTATTGGCCTTGCCGAAAACTTCCAGGGTAGGATGTTTTGCCTGGAAGAAAATTCAGTTCAGCATCAACACGACTGTTTCCCCAGTGTATTTGTTGTGCACGTTCCATAAAAAAGGGTTCTGTGAACTGTTGAAAAGTAGACAGGCTAAAGGCTTTATTCTGCTCATAATTACAGGACATTGTCTGGAAAATAAGAACATTTAAAACTGAGGAAAATCACTGTTATACAACTTTTGTGTAATGTATAAACTTTTAAAGACTTTATAAGAAGCTTAATGTTTTTTGAAGAGTTTAGAGAAACTTCTGCTCTGAGTGTGTGAACTGCCCAGAAATTCCTCTTATGGTATTTAATACGAGGATCTGTTTTACAACAGCAATTTTTTATCATCTCTGAAAATGAGTGAAAATTGTGTGATAGAATGAGAGTAACTTAGTAACTTGCACATAAAGCACTAGGGCCAAAGCCAGAGTGCTGAGATTCAGCTATCTCTGAACTGTTAGATTTTACAGATACTTACATAAATTATTTTTTTAGTTCAGTGCACTGAGTGCATAATTTCAATTAGCACTACTTGAAACAGTTCTGATAGCCTCAAATACAGCATTTAAAATGCACTCCTGTTAACCTAAGAATGATTTTCAGTCTAGAGCTCCAAGTTGTGCAATAGGACATTTAGGAGAATGTATTTTGGCTCTATTCATTGTAATTTGTTTTATTTTTTCCTTCAAACATAACTAAAATGTGACACATCATTAAACACAGTATCGACATAACACCTTGATATTTACCTTTGTGCATGCCCATATTTCCAGAAGGGGATGTTATTGTTGTCAGGGTATTAATCTCCTCAAATAGAGGTTCTTACTGAATTTTACAGACTGAAGAAATACATTCTCATAGAAGCAAAATAGGGAAGGAGAACTGAATTTTTGGTTTAGTTTAAACGCATACACAAGGTAATATTAAAGAGAGCAACAACACAGTGTTAAAATGTAATTCAAATATTTAGAATGGATAGTTAAAAAAAAAATCAGTGATAAGGTTGGTTACCTGCAGGACCTGACTTAAATTTTCAGTTTTGAAATGCGTATGTCCCTGAGCATTGGTGTAAATAAAATCTGGTTTCAAATTGATATCTGTGTTGGTGGTTTGGTTTTTAATTTTACACTGTCAATTCGATCTGATTAGGTGTCAGGGAATCCACGGACAACAGCATTGCCATGAATGCCTTAAACACAGAAAAAACTATGGCTGCTTTTTACAGAGGATCCATGTGGCAGAGAGCCCTTAACAGAGGAGTGGACTCAAAAAAAATTTGACTGAAGCATTTGTGATAGTTAAAGCAGTTTTCACACCTCTCCCAAATGATGTGATAAAACTTGTTTGAAAATACTACCAAAAATTCATTAATATGGCTCATCCTAAATTTTGGAAAACCACAGAATCACAGAATAGTTGAGGTTGGCAGGGACCTCTCAAGTTCCTCTAGTCCAATGCTCTGCTCAAGCAGCCTCTACTACAGCAGGTTGTGCAGAACCATGTCCAGTTGGGTTTTGAATATATCCACAGATGGAGACTCAACAACCTCTCCGGACAACCTGTGCTTGTGTTTGACCACCCTCACAGTAAAAAAAGTGTTTTCTTGTATTCAGATGAAATTTCCTGTTGTTTTGATTTGTGCCCCTTGCCTTCTGTCTTGTCCATGGACACTTATAAGAGTTTGACTCCTTCATCTCCATTCCCTCCCATGCACTGGAAATGATGCACTGGAAAATTAAGTGACTTCCTTCAGTCACTCAATGACTTAAATAATGACAGAAATTATTTAATGGCAGAGCCATTAGGGTACAATAATTTTCACATCTTATTTCACTGCATATGAAAGAGGTACATTATCACCATACAGGGGAATGACATTTGAAAATCCATGACCTTGTGATTGGTCATATTCCTCACCTTTACCTCCTTTCACCTTTAATCAAGACAATGTTATGTTAGCCTATCATTTATATTTAGTACTTAATATTAATTACAGTTGTTCTTTTTTTAATAAGCTACTTCATAGTACTTCAGCCATACCAGAAACAAGCATTTAAGAATATTATTCATTTCTTAGCTTATCCTGAAATAAAACATGTGATCCATACACACTCATAATGAAAACTTGTATCTCAACAGATGTGACTGCCATGAAGTCGAAACACAGTCACATATCTGTGAATTTTATCCTTTTGGAGTAAGACCTTGTTTATATGTCATTTTTAGGGATACCAGGTTACATTTATGATAATGATGGAGATTCTTCCACAGCCTGTGGCAGAGGTAAAAAGAAAATCCCTCTCAGAATTAACGTAACAGCACTAGCATAGCATAGTCAAACTAAATATTCTAAACTCCTATTCAGAATTGTGGCACTAAAAATCAACATTCCAGAGTACATACTCATTCTGACCAAAACTCCTACACCAGCTAAAAACTAAATCAAAACAAGAAATACAGTGGGCTTTAACCATAAAATACAACTTCAGCATCAACAACCCCAATAACCAAACAGAGGTTCACACAGAAGTTGCAACTTAGAAGTTTCTTTTTTACTGGACATTCTTTAAAGATAATATAAAAATTCTATTTAATCAGAGAAATGTATTTTTCTCAACTCTGAAAAATCTCAATTCTGAGAATTGAGCTCCAATTTAACAAAAAAACATGTTAGAAACCACTTTGAACAAAGAAAAAGAGAGGACATTCAAAATATTGTCTTGCTCATTTCTAATTTTGTCATCAAAATTACAGGGTTGCCAAAATCTGAGTTTGAGTCTATCAGTACTGAATTTGGAGAAGGATGTTTCCAAGAACAGTATTCAAATATCTCTCTAGGGAGCCGCAGCATAAAGCAAAATGATGTCTCCTAATAACAGCTTAAGATATGTTTAAAGCTGACATTTCAGATAAAATGAGTAATTTTCATTACGTCTTATTTCATTGCATATGTTGGTTGTGTGGGACGGCATGTAAAAATATATAGCTTTTTGACTGATCATATTCCTCAGTTGTACTTTGATCACCAGTAAGTAGAAAGATAACATGTATTAGATGATGGTTGATTACATATAGCATGTAATATTATGTATTTTTTTCCCTCACATAATTATATACATTCGTTCCTCACAACATTCCATGAAAATCCAAACATACAGAAAAACTATTCTAAGCAGAAAAAACATGAGAAAATATGGCAAATTTTCTTTCTCGCCTCTTTCTTCTAACAACAGCTCAAGAAACCTATAAGGAAAAAAATTAACATACAGTTGAATACAGTCCAAACAAATTAGGACAAAAATTATAATAATAAAAAAATTATCAGTTGTACTTTGCTCACTGTGTTACTCTGAAGTTATATTTGAGAAGCTACAACATTAAAATGGATCAGTGAGCCACGGCAAGCAAAAGGATGAGCTGATTCCATGTATGAAAATGTCAGAGGTGGAAAACAGTGAAATATCCAATACACAAATGTGGATTTGTCACACAATAGGAATGAGAGGAATTACAAGGAATTGAAATGTTTTTGATAAGTACTAAGCTTACTTCTGAATACGCTATAAAAAATTTGAAGAGAGCTAAGATATCCAAAAGCAAAAGAAAACATTTCATTTTAATTTAAGAAAACTGTTGACCAGAAAGAAACTTGCACTTAATGAAAAAGCCATGAATGTTCTTTTTTGACTTGACCTTCTTCCAAATGTTTGGTTTAGCCACTAAACTGAACAATCCATTGTTTGCTTCATTCTACACATAATTTCACATCATGGAAGATATCCATACAGATATGGAGTGTTGGTCTACAGCTGTAGCATGAGTGATAAAGGAATGGCATAGAGATATAAAAATTGGGGGTGGGGGTTTGGTGTGTTTGGTTTTTTTAATGAGAACAGAAGCTCCAACAATGTTTATTAATTTCCAGCACTCTTGCACATTTCTTGGGCAAGTTACTTTTGTTTTTCATTATGCTTTGCTCTCTCTTCTCCTACAATTATCCAGTCCATAAACTTGTGGGGTCTGAAGACTACACAGATATGCTGCAAGTCAAAAGACCATAATCCATTCCTTTCCCACAAAAAGAGAATATAAGCAACAAAAAACCCACCCCCAAACAAAACAAAATAATATAGAATATAAAATAAAAAACCACAAATAAGAATTTCATAGCTTATGATAACAACCGAGCCTTAGATCAGCATAGAAGTAACTAGATTAACAAGAATCAGTGGAGCAATTAAACTGTTGATTTTCTCCTAGATCAAAGCTGACAGGCCACAACACATATCCTTGTAAACCACCTTTTTTCCCCTTGCAGTAAATACTTGGGTATTAAATTCTCATAAATTAAAAAGAATTAAAACAATTATTATGACATAGCAAAATGCTAATGGTTTATCATACCCATTTATTTGGTTTTCCCTTGGAACTGCAACATTTCCTGAAAACCAGGACACCACAAGAAACTAGCACAGGACATATTTTAGATGAAGTAGCAACTACTGACTACGTTATGCAAATCCCTACGCCAAATGAAATGGCAATACTTGAAAAGGAAAAATTGTACACAGGATATCACTTTTCAATTAAGTACAATTTGGACTGATGCAGCAAAGAGCCATATAATCTTCTAAGTAGTTTTTAAGAGACCAATAGAACCGGCTTGGCTTTTGGATCATTAAACTCTACAAAAGAAGCATGTTAATCATGGTTGCCATAGAACTTGCATTTACATACACTCACTTTCATTTCTACATATTTTGTTCTGCACAATGTAATTCTCAGAATACCAGCAAAGATAAGACCTTCCCTAGTAAGAATACATGTGTGTGTTTGTATATACATAGGAAACAAGCAAGACACAGATGCACGTTGTGCATACCACAAGTAAATTCTGACTGTACTGTGGCTACATCACAAGCTATATATTGATATCCATCTGCAGTATATGTTATCTATGGAAGACTAGCCCATATGGTACTTACAGAATTTATAGACATGACAAGATTCATTTGGAGATAGCTGATAAATACAACACTGTCAACCCAGACAGTTTGTTTCAGTTATGAGGAAAAGATTGGCTGTGAAAGAGCTAATGAAAATGGTCTTCTTTCCTTTAAGTTTGCTACTAGAGGACAGCACCAGGCCAGTGACTGTTTCTCTGACTCTGTGAGTAAAAGAACTTTCTTCTACCAGTGCTTTGTAAGATGAAAATATTCCTGTGATATCCATTACATCTAAAATCATGGAAAGAACCAGACAGGCCAAATATCAGCTCTAAAATCTATAGAACTTGATTGTCTGAAACAAAATGGATAACTGTAAAAAATTTTTTAGTTTGATACTGTCCTGGTTGCAGCTGGGATAGAGTTCATTTTCTTCCTGGTAGCTGGTATAGTGCTGTGTTTTGGATTTAGTATGAGAATCGTGTTGATAACACACTGATGTTTTAGTTCTTGCTAAGTAGTGCTTACACTAGCCAAGCACTTTTCAGCTTCTCATGCCCTGACAGTGAGAAGCTGGGAGGCGGCACAGCAAGGAGAGTTGATCCAAACTGACCAAAGGGCTATTCCATACCATAGGATGTCAGGCTCAGTATAGAAACTGGGGGGCATTGGCTGGGGGGGGCAGCAATCTCTGCTCAGGGACTGGCTGGGCATTGGTCAGCACGTGGTGAGCAATTGCATTGTGCATCACTTGTTTTGTATAATCTTTTAAAATTATTATTATTGTTATTTTCTTCTCCTTTGCTGTCCTATAAATCTGTCTTTATCTCAACATACAGGTTTTGTTTTTTTTTTTTATTCTCTCCCCCATGCCACTGGGGGGGAGGGTGAGCAAGTGGCTGTGTGGTGCTTAGTTGCTGACTGGGGTTAAACCATGACAGTCCTTTTCTGGCACCCAATATGGGGCACGAAGGGTTGAGATAATGACAGATCTGACCAGAACATGTTAAAACAAATTTGTTATAAGCATTCATTATATTAGTTTAGTAGTTGCTGGTCACAATGTTGATTTATTTGCTCTCAAAGTTGTTGTGCTTGTTCTCAGAATTGTGTTATGTAACACCTTACTTGCCTTATGTACTGTTTATTAGTATTTATGTGCTGTTTATCACCTCTGGGAGGTGACTGTTTATCACCTCTGGGATTAAGGTTATCACTTTGCTGTACTGTCTAACATTGGCTTATGGTATGATAAAATCATTGGTTGTGAGATCAAGCCGGTATTTGTACTCAGCATTGCCATCACCCCTGTAATTCGGGAGCCATCTATGGGAAATTGTTAATAATTACATTTTTTACTTTTTGTCCTCAGAGAGCCAATCTATGGGGGAGACACCTTCCTCCATCTTCTCCTTCTCCTCCAGGCTAATTACAGTATCTGTTGAGAATTTTCAAGATCCTCGGGATGTTCAAACCAGCATGTTCCTATTGCTATGTCTCCTGAATGTGTGTCAGGTCTTGCTTAGGGTTAAACAACTGTTTAAGAATACTGTGGCTACTCCTACCCTGGCGACAGGGACTGTTGCTATTCAAACCCCAGTGACAGGCGCTGTGGGTGCTCAAACCCCAGCGACAGGCACTGCAGGTGAACCAGAGAACCAACCCATGCCCGTATCAGTCGCCCCCATACACAAGAATAAATTTTGGAAGTGAAAGTCAGCTTTTTTATTAAGGGATGAAGAAGCTTCTCCTAAGAGGGAGCAGGAGGAAGAAGCATACTTCCCTGGCAGTGAGGAGGCAGACTACTCTAAAGCAGGGCCATCACGAGAACATGAGGAGGAAGAGGAAGGATTCTCCACTTCCCCCTGAGGAAGAACTCAGCGGGAGGGTTCCTCCTCTTCCTCTGAGGGAGAGGAAGAACTCATAAACAAGATGGTAACCACCCGATCCCTATCCATGAGTGAGCTGCAAGATATGCAAAAGGATTTCAGCTGTCGTCCAGGCGAGCACATTGTCACCTGGCTGCTCCAGTGCTGGGTTAACAGGGTCAGTAGCCTGGAATTAGAGGGTAAGGAAGCCAAGCAGATAGGATCCTTTTCTAGGGAAGAGGGCATTGACAAAGTGATTGGAAAAGGGGCACAAGTCCTCAGCCTCTGGAGGTGACTCCTGTCAGGCATGAAGGAAAGGTATCCCTTCGAGAAAGATGTTATATGTCACCCAGGCAAGTGGACAACCATGGAGGGAGGTATCCAGTAACTGAGGGAATTAGCCATGCTGGAGGTGATTTATGATGACCTGGACAACAAGCAGTTATCCAAGGATCCAGATGAAATAAAGTCCATGCTGCCCACGTGGCGGAAGTTTTTACGGAGCACAGCATTGTCTCATGCAAACTCATTGGCAGTAATGACCTGGAAAGCTGGAGAGGAACAAATGGTGGATGAATTGGCTGGCCTACTCCAGCAATACAAAGAAAGTCTCTCTTTGTCCCTGCGGGCCTGCATCTCGGCTGTGGAGAAACTGACAGACATGCTAACTGAGAAACTATCCGGGAGTTCCAATGATTCAAAGAGGATATGTCCTGCTCCCCACCCGTACAAATCAGTATCTCAGCTATTAGGAGTAAGTGGTCCTCTGTTCAAGAGAGAGGATACAGTGAGTATACACCATGGACCACCCTGTGGTTTTATCTACGTGACCATGGAGAGGACATGAGGAAGTGGGATGGAAAAACTACCTCAACCCTAGAGGCACAAGTACATCAGCTGCAAGGAAAAACAATCACACAAGGGGGTTCTTCCAGGAAAATTGCTGCTCCAGTTTCCAGTGGGCAGTTCCCCAGACAGAACAGAAGGGCTGATCTTACTTCTGATCTTAATGAAGGGACTTCTGACTCATATCTACAAGAAGTGAGTAATGAATACTATGACCAGGACTAGAGGAGCCCTGCCTCCAGCCAGGTGGAGGAAAGGGACAACCGGGTTTACTGGACTGTGTGGATTCGATGGCTTGGCACATCAGACCCACAAGAGTATAAGGCTTTAGTGGACACTGGAGGACACTGTACCCTAATGCCATCAAGCTATACAGGGGCAGAACCCACTTGTATCTCTGGAGTGACAGGGGGATCCCAACAGCTAACTGTATTGGAGGCTGAAGTGAGTCTAACTGGGAATGAATGGCAAAAGCACCCCACTGTGACTGGCCCATAGGTTCCGTGTATCCTTGGCATAGACTACCTCAGGAGAGGATATTTCAAGGACCCAAAAGGGTACTGGTGGGCTTTTGGTATAGCTGCCTTGGAGATGGAGGACATTAAACAACTGTCTACCTTGCCCGGTCTCTCGGAAGACCCTTCTGCTGTGGGGTTGCTGAGGGTCAAAGAACAACAGGTGCTGATTGTTACCACAACAGTGCACTGGCAGCAATATCGTACCAACTGAGACTCCCTGATTCCCATCCATAAGCTGATTCATCGACTGGAGAGCCAAGGAGTGATCAGTAAGACTCACTCACCCTTTAACAGTCCTAGATGGCCAGTGCAAAAGTCTAATCGAGAGTGGAGACTAACAGTAGACTATAGTGGCCTGAATGAAGTCATGCCAATGCTGAGTGATGCCATGCTGGACATGCTAGAACTTCAGTACAAACTGGAATCAAAGGCAGACAAGTGGTATGCCACAACTGATACTGCTAATGCATTTTTCTCAATCCCTTTGGCAGTGGAGTGCAAGCCACGGTGCCAGTGAGAAGCTGGGAGGGGACACAGCAAGGACAGCTGACCCCAACTGGCCAAAGGGCTATTCCATACCATATGACGTCAGGCTCAGTATAGAAACTGGGGGGAGTTGGTTGGGGGGCAGCGATCGCTGCTCAGGGATGGGCTGGGCATCAGTCAGCGTGTGGTGAGCAATTGCATTGTGCATCACTTGTTTCGTATATTCTTTTATCATTATTATTATTATTATTATTTTATTCTCCTTTGCTGTCCTATTAAACTGTCTTTATCTCAACCTATGGGTTTTATTTTTTTCTTTTCCGATTCTCTCCCCCATCCCAGCGGGGCGGGGAGGGTGAGCGAGCGGCTGTGTGGTGCTCAGTTGCTGACTGGGGTTACACCATGACAGATAGATACCAGTAAATTGCATAGATTGGGTATTAGGTTGACACAATGAATGTTCTCCTATTTAAAATAATTATCATGAAAGAACTGATTGATCACATAGCCAAAAAGAAGAGATGCTCTTGCCATGTTGCATTACAACACTTAAGACTTACACAGGTTGGTTATGTTTGGCCAGTGCTATATGCTTGTGAAAGGCATAGGGTGAATCCCAGGTTATTATGGTTGCTAACTGCTGCAGCGAATAAGACCTTGAGCTGTTTTGAAAAGCAACAGTTAACTCAAGGTCAAGTACACTGAGCTGCTGTTTACCAAGTCTCATCTTCTCTGCTCTCCAAAAGGAATGCATGCACACACTCACCAGTACACCATCACCATGTCAACAGTATGAAATGAAACATGTAATCTACATTCAAGGGAAAGAAGATTTTTTCCCCCTGTTTGTCTTTTTAGAAATTAAAGTCCTTTCTGAGTAGAAATGTTTTCAAATTACAGTTGAAAATTCACCTCTTTCTATTATTTGTTGTTTAAATTGTGTTGTATAGTGAGAGTACTTATTTTACTTCTCTCCCCTCTTCTACAATACTTGAGATATAGGAATAATCAAAGATAAAAAAATTAAAAATATTTTGTTGAAAATATTATTCAGTGAAAGGTACTTTACGAGTTTCACCCTTTCTTTAAATTAAAATGTATGAAATACAAACTCCTAGAAGGTTTCATTAGGACTGGGGCTCAACTGTATTCAGCACTCTGAAGTTCAGAAATTATGAAACACAATTTACATCAAGCTTTTCATTTGCTTACCCCAATTGTTCAGTACCCTTTTCTACATGACCTTTTACAGAACATTAAAACTCTATTAGCAAACTCATCAATAATGTTTCTGTCCATGGATGACCTTGGCAATCTTTTGTAGGGAAAACTAGATGAAAAGTTTCTACTCATGCAAGCTAGATGATATAATTTCAAATAAGGTTCTTTTGTAATTCAAAAACCATAGGAAATTCTCCTCACAGAATATGTCATTTAAAAGGCCAGATTTAATTCAAAGATATGCATTGGCTCTGACATAAACAGCAGATCTAACAAATTATATTGACTCTTAGGAGACAATTTCACCTGTAGATACAAAAGTCTGCCAATGGAATTCCTAAAGATGCTCAAAGCAAGTAGTATTATGATGCCTAAGGCCACCAAATAAACTGGGAGAATAAAAAATTCATCCATAGTTCTGGAAATGTACAATTGGCTCTGGCTCAAGCAATACAAAAGATAAGAAAAAAATTCTCTTCAACTTCTAGTGCTGATATCATGGAGTATATAAACCCACACCAGACAAGGACAGAAGTTTTTACATTTGATTAACACTGAAAGACCAGCCTTGGCATAGAGCGTATGAGCAGGATAAGGAGCTCATGCTCACAGTACCCCCAGGTAGGGAGCTGCCATATTTTGCTTAATGCTAAAGAAGACACTAGGGAGAAGCACTAAGGACTGAGCAATGAGTGAAGGTCTGGTGTTCTAGGCTTTACCTCTTTGGAGCCTGCAAGTGGTAAAAGAAAGGGAGAAGAGGACATAAGGTAAAAAAGAAAAGTGATGCTTTTTCAGAAAATTCTATTTCCCAGTAATTATGAACACGTTCAACCAGAGAAAAATATCTCCTGAAGCAATTTGAGGTGTGGTCTTTACCTCTCGGTCCTTTTTCCCCTCTCTGTCTCCCCTCCGTCCTGATTCCAGTGTAGAGCTACATTACACCTCAGAAAGTTCAGTTGAATAGATTACTTTTAGAGCTTTTCAACGATATTTACACTACAAAATTACTGCCAAGCTGTTATTTCCACTGTGATGCAGAATCAATCCAAGCACTTTCTCCCCTTATCACAGATTTCTTAGAATCATCTCATATGAATATTTTACTTTTTTTAGACATGGACGTGTCCTAATGTGGTCTACAGGGGTTGTTGTGACAAACAATGGAGTACAGGTGCAAGTCACGATTATCTGCAACAAGGAGGCACTTCTTCAGCTGAATGCTCTCTCTGGCTCTGCAGAATCATCATTAGATGTGAAATTCATCTTGGGTGTCATATTGCATGGAGGTGTATGATGGGTTACAGAAGATCAACTGTTATATGTAGTTTATTTGTACTGGAAGGGTGTCTACCTTCTACAGCAATTTCATATGAAAATGAACTCAGTCTGGGGCAGTGTTCATTCTTCTAGTACTACCTTTATAGACAATGATTGTGAAGTTAAAAAAAAAATTAAATCCAGCCATTTCTACCCTGTATGTTTTAGTAGCCATGAAAAGTCTTCTCTTGTGGCCCATTCAAAATATGTGGAGTTAAGGAATCTACCATCAGATATGAAGAGTAAGCAATATGTGAAGTGAATGTCAAAATGATGAGGTTTTAATTTTATACTGAAAAGCTGCTTTTGCAGCCACCTAGTACCAAACCAAAGTATCTTTGAAGTCAACTTTTCTTTAAAAGTTTCACGAGAGAAACAGAAACTGAAAAAGCAACTGAAGTCTCTTCATGAAAAGTGAGGTAAAAGCTAAAACTTGTTTCTCGTATTCAAAATCTGTGGCAAATGACCTCAACTGTTTTCCTAATAACAATCTGAGAGTTGCAAAAAGAAGGAAAGATGGCAAAAAAATCTTTCAGTTAAGTTCTCATGCATTTTTTACATAATCTCAAACAGAAATAGCAATCCTGGAGTATTACAGGTGTGTAAATTACTTCTGTACAGTGCAATAAAAAGTAGAAAATACTGTGATTTTCAAGCTGGTGCCATATTTCTCTTCTTTCCATTCTTTTAATCTTTTCAGAGAAGATTGCCAAATGCAATATTATTCATTCCCTGAAGCCAGGCTATATAATATTTGCTTCTTCAGTAAAAATGAATTTGTATTTTTTCATACGTTTCTAGAAAGTCTTAATATGCAATGCCGTTTTAGCAATCACCTTGTGCATAACATGACTTGTGCAGGAATTCCAGTCTTCCCCCAGTTTAACTCTGGCAGCCCTGGCAAGGTGGGTTGAGGGAGACCGTATTTCCTCCGCATCTCTCCTGAGCACGCTGCCTTTCCCACTGAGTCCTTTGTAAAAGGGCATTTGGGATGTCCTGTGGAAGGCAGCTGTGGCTGACTTCCACATTTCCAGAAGGGAGATTATTTCTTGCCTAGAACCTAATTGTGCATCATCTGTACCCTCTGCTGAGTGTAATGAGATCTGAGTTCAGTAAGATTTCCACTCAAAAAGGATAAAGCGCATTCATGTTAATGTATGTTACAGTACCGCAAATTAAGTTAAAGCTACCAAAAATTACTAGACTTCTCAAAATGAGCTTTCTTTCTCTACAATGAAGCAGATTCAATAGATATCAGCAATTTGTAAATCGACAGCTTACCATGAAATGAAAGAATAATTTCCTTCTAAAGGCAAAATCCAAACATTAGACTAACAAATAAGAATTTTACCATTAATTTCAGCACATTTACTGAGAAGTTTTAGCCAGGTGATGCAATTCCAGTGTCCTATGTCAGAATACCCTGACATTGACCTATTTATAAAAACAGGTGAAAAACATCATAAAAGATTAAAATATTTTGAAGAGGAAAAAAAAGAAAAAGATAAAAAAACCCCAGGTAACTGGACATACATGAATACAAATGTATATCTTGAGTGACTAAATCAGCTCTGGCAGCTTTCTCTGCCTGAATTCCCTTCCCTTTCACTTCAGGGCCAGGTTTGTACTGAATATTTCTGTTATAAGAGTTTGAACTTTTCTCAAGTGTCTGAGAAGAAGGAACTAAATTCTTTACTAAATGTAAAGCTTTGCATGATACATAGCTGAGGATTCAAAGAAAACACTGGTTTATTTTAAAAATAAAAAAGTTGGCTTATGCACCCAAACACTGGGATGTTTTAGTTGTTTTCTCTCTGATCTGCAAAGCTAGGATGGAATTCTGATAAGAAAGGATTTCTCTGCTGAGACTTTCAAAGCTTCTTATTTATGGGAGCATGGAAGCAAAGTTGTTCAAAGGATTGCAGTACCTTCACCTATGGTCTTTGCTATAAACAGTAGGTGAGGAGGAATAAAAATATATGAGTAGAAAGGGAAAGAAAAAGTTTACCACCAGGCAAAGCAAGCTTTATTATATTTTAAAGAAAATTTCTGTTCAGCTCAATTTGGTAAATCAACTTCCTATTAATAGGAGTACTGTGGCATTTTGATTTTGCTTTCTTTTAAAAACTAAATATAATTTTAATACCACTTCAAGTATGACTGAATGTGTATCCTATTTACCTTAAACATGAGAAGAAAAACTTGTGAAGTCTGATCCCAAACAGGCAACACACAAAGATCACTGGAGCTGTAATTGTTCTTTCTTCTTCCTGGACTTTTATCACACTGAATTGCCAGACCGTGAAAAAATATATAAATTAACTATTCTAGAAATTTCTGCTTAATTTGAATTTAGAGTTATGATTCACTTATTCATTTCTCTTTCACTGTTGATTTTTCAGGTCGTGCCCTGGGATGCCAAAATCACTATGTATGATATGGCTGAGTAAGGTGTATGTCCATGCTTATACTCTGTGTTTTGTATCTGGAGTACAAGATTCCTTTTCTTTAAAATTACAGATGTACAAAATTCAGACTACTGGCAACAGCATGTCTGACGAGTTGCGCTCTTGATTCACTTTTATATGACAGTGAACCATCAGCTGGAAAAGCAAATCAATAATGCTTGAAGTGCTCTTTAAGGTTACCAGACCACAGCTGATTTCTGACAGGATTTTTAGAAGATGTTATAATGAAGATAAGTGTCAGAAGTCTCAAAAATAAAATTATCATTAGGGATTATTCTGTACACTACTCATACGTATTTTACCTTTTTATTAAGGCAAAATTGCAGGCATTTTTTTCTAGCCTGCAAATAACCTCATTCATGGTCAAAGTCAATTATTAAAAAGCACAAGAGATGACCACTCTAAACTCCATTCAGGTCACATAGGGTAGTCTGACATTAAAGCTGTATAAAGAATTATTGTAAAAGAAGGTGAAAAAAAATTTCAAAAGTAATTAATCAATAAATTAATTAATTTAAGAACAATCTTTCTCTAGCTGTGATGTAACTGCATTATTTTTCACATTTTTTAATTATACCTGCAAAATAAAAATATATCAGATTTGGAATTTAAATTATTTTGCTATCAAAACATAACTTACCCTCTCACAACCACCTGGTAAGACTCTTTTATACCTTCTTTTTTTCTGCCTCTGACAATATTTCCAGTACCTCTCACATTTCCAACAAATCCACAGTTGCTTCTTGACCTTCACTTCCCTAGAAATTAGTGGGAACTGAGGAAAACGAGCTTTGCAGGATAGGGTCCCAGCAGCTCGGATCATAATAAATAAAGTTATGTGTAGTATTCTACTGATATAGAAGCTTTTAACTAATTAATTTTTAAAAGAAAATAATGAAAAGATTCTCTTTTGTTGGTTGAAAATCCTCATATAACATGAGCTATGTAAATCACAGCTACGTGAGTGAAGAACAAAACCGTCTGCAGAGCTAATTCACCTCCATGCAGATTGCCTTATGATATGTACAGCTTCTTTGTATAACATGCTGTATGAAAGCAAGCTGAAGGAAAACACATGTACATTAAAATAAGTCTGTGGATTTATTAAACTCTGCTGTAACCATTGAATATTACCACACTGCATAAAAGCAGTTCTCATATTCACATGTCAAAAATCCTCACACAGACTGCCTCTTTCTTCCCACTTCACTCTCTCCAATTGAATACATTATTTCTGCAGAGGCAATTATTTTATTATGTTGACTGTAAACCATGATCCAGGAATACCATTCAGCAGCTTCCAAAAAGACAGTCTGTGAGGGGGAGGCTATCCCAAAATATCTGAAAGCTCCAGAATTGCTCTAACGTTCGTCTCCACCACTACGTGCCATCTGCTGGGAAGCAGCTAAACATTAAATTTTTTTCCCATGCATTTTAATGTTTTCTCATTTCCATTCCTTTCTGTTTATTTCAGATCTGTTATTCAAGTTTTAATTATTTTCAATTATCTTCTAGGTTTTTCTGTGCATTGTCTATTCCTCTGCTTATGTAATTACTGTGGCCAGAATATCCATAATATTATACATGATTTTAGTTTAACCTTATAAGTCCCAGTGGAAAATACAGACGTGGCCTTCAGTTCCCCTAGAGGACCCTGGCCACGTGTCTAGCTCAGCAATTTTATAGCTACAAACACAGTACATGAATAAGTGTTGTAAATCAAGTCATTTTGTTGAGAAGAAACCCCTGACCCCTTCTGGTTTGTATGCTACTCTTCTCCTTGAGTTTGGCCACAGTAAGATTGTGTTTGCTGTCTTTTAGCTTTGTTACAATAAAATTGTGAACCCTGTGCTGCAAAGAAACAATTTAGACTTCACATGCTTTCTCTATCCTGAATGCCCCAGGCTTGGGTCAGATGGGAAATGTTATTTTTGAGAATCTGACAAAATGTATTTTGTTTGTTTGTTCTACAAAGGTAAAGAATCAATAACAACAAGAATGTAAAAGGTCATACCAGGCTCCTTCGTGCCATCATGCCAACAGGAAGGTCAGCATACCAAAAGTCTTGAAAAAATTAAGCAAGCAGATCTCAACTTGTGGAGTAGAAGACAAAAAAATCATACATGGAGCTGATGTGAAAAGCACTAAAGACAATGCAATGATTCCCTCTTGACTTTAGTTTGAACCTAAATATCATTGTAGAGACAGGGAAATCACAGCGGGGCAGGTGGGTTGCTTTTTGGTTTTTTGGCTTTTTTGTGTTTTTACAGACATGTATTTGCACACATGCACATACATACAGTTAAAAAGCAAATGTGTGACAGGCCTCTGATCCTGCTGGAAAGCAAAGACATAAGCATAAACACATTCCCATAGGATACATACACCTAAACTTTAATGAAAACCCTGCTGTGCCTAGCATACGTTACCGGAGATGCCCTAAGTGAGTGTTTCCTGATTCTATAAAGACTGTACCTTATTACAGTGCAAAAACATCCACCATGCAAGTGACAGCTCTATAAAGGATTAGCATCTTGGGTTTCCAACTGTTCTAATTCAATCCGTAAAAAAATTGTGTTTATATTGTATATTGAGCTTCAACTGTGTATGTCAAACTTCTATGAGAAAAGCCTCTTCTGAATCATTCATCTTGATAAACAATAATTTTCTGCAAAATACACAGGAATATTACTATGCCGAAGCTGTAAGTATGTGAAAGTAGTCAGAGCACATGGTGCAACTGCTTTCCCAACAGAGCTTCTTGCTGAAGCAGTGCTGTAAAACAAATAGTTGCTATATAGTAATAAACCCAAGTTACTTTCTGAACCGTTTCACTGCAAAGGTATTTTAATGCAAGACTGGTTATAAAACACTATTAATATTCAGATTTGCAGGTCATAGACTAAAACCAATGTAAATTTCAGCAATCTTAACATTTTAAGAGATTTAAGATCCTTTATATGACAGCTTTCCAACTCCCTATTGAAACAATTTCATTCCTTGCAATGACAACTCTGTGGAATATTTCCAGTTATGTTTATATAATGTCTATTTTCAAGTTATTATAAAATATATGGACTTAAGAGTAAACAGAAATATTTTTACATTATATGAAGATATGTTGATACCATCTTTGTGAACTTAACAGGGAGCTTTCTTCTTCCTTAAAAAAATAAAACCTGCTATTTTTATTTGCTGAATATCTTCATGAATCTGACTGTGAAATGAAGTGTCTAAATTGTTGTAGCCCCCAAATGGGACAGAATCCCATAAATGTGGTTTAACTAGACCCCACTGTATGATTTAAATCATCTGAACACAACTTGGCAACAAATTGCAAGAGACATCAGCATCCCCTTTGTTATTCAAGATGATAGGGGAATGTTGACCTCCCATCTCCTACCAGGGCATCCTTATCCATCTACCCTTGTCCTTTGGAGAATAATCACATGCATAGCAATGGGGACAATGAAACACTTAGAAAAAGCACAAGGAAATCACTAGCATTCATGTGCCTGGAAGAGCTTTTAAGGGTACATCTGCCTTAGAGTTTTATTAAAGTGCAGTTGTGAAGTAGGTCCCAAGTTGTATCCAGTTTCCATTCTTTGATTTACAACACAGAACAATTTCTGAATGCAAAACATGCATTTTTGAGATGAAAGCAGATAAAAAGATGCTCTCCAGAAGTGCACTTTCCATGCTCCAACTGATAATAGGCATCCAGATCACAGCAGGCGATTAAAGCTTGCCCAAATAACTTCCCCAAAACTCATACAGTGTTGGTATGTAGTGTCAGTAATGATCACCTCACTCAACAAATCCACCTATATTGTGTCACATTGTTTCCTACCAGGGATAAAGACCACATCCTTTCTTGATGGAAGCCATGATCCATCTAGTTTTTATCTTCTTTTTTATCTTCTTTTTTTTTTTTTAAAGGCAAACTCTGTTCCTATTCTAGGCTCTGTCCACAAAAAGATGAATTAAATAGAGTGAGTACCCTGTGAAGGAGTCAAAGGTTGTCTTTACTTTGTTGGCCTTAACACTTGAACTGAACTTGGAAAAGGAATAGTGACAGTGGTTCATTTGTAGTCCCAACTCATTTTTATGGCAACAGCCTTTACTATAAAATAGGGAGACCACAGGCTTCACTTGGTGTAATCTGACATAATTTATAGAAAATTATTATATACAACATCAGAGACTTAATAACTTACCAATGAATTAAAGAAGGAAAGTTCTTACTCAAAACCAAATAAATTAAGGAAACAGAAACTCAAGCATTTCTTGGATTTATCCGCAATAATTTAGTGTGAGAATTATTGCTGCACTAATACAAGATTTTCTGTATGAGTAGAAAATGGTATTGAAGTTATAAGAGTGAAAACAATGTATTCATAACTGATTTTATGAACAGTGACATTATGATGAAAACAGTAAAACCTTGATGTGTTTAAAAACAAGCAAAAACATCCTACATTTCCTTTAGCATCCCACTAGAAAATTCCCTCTTGAACTTACTTGTGGTGCAGTTGTTGAACTCTATGTCATCTATTGCTGCTCCTCCTCCTAGGTCTCTGGTACGAATGCCTTCAAAGATAACTTCAAAATTCCTCAGTTTCCCCAGGTGTAACTCGACTTTGTTCCACTCATCACCATGATTTCCCGACTCACTCCATATTTTCACAATCCCATCATCAGTCTGAAGTTTGAATAAAAAATATATATAGTAAGATACATGTAAGTATGGATTCAAAAAATACCAGGTTTTGAAAAAAAAAAAACAAAGAGAAGACTGGAAGACACTCCTTCAGTTTTTTCAAGAAATGGTAAACATATGCTTTGCTATGATAATAGGAAAAGTACTGAAATGAGGCAATTACCATACAAATCACATAAACATCAATAGTAGACGGAGTCTCGGTACAGAAATTACTATGTGTATGATTGAACTCCAAAACAGTCCATTTTGGTAGAGTTATATTTAACTTTATATAATACTGAGATTCATTCTTTGTGTTTAGAATATATTACTGGATGCAAGGTTAGTCTACCATTTTAAAATTAGGGTATCAGAATCTTTAAAAAGTTGTGACAAGGGTAATATAAGGGAGGAAAAATTAACAAATATAAGATAATCATATGTTTAGTATAGTTTATTTGAAGGTAAATAAGAGTATTCTGACTTTCAAATATGCTAATATATTTTAAAGTATTTCTTTAAATGTCTAATCATATCACCTAACTGGCAAGTCAGCAGCAAACAACATGCTTCAGTTTTTAATAGTAGTATTAGAATGCAGATGCACCAGTTTCAACTGCTGTGAATGGATGATACATATATATGATGGCACCGAAAGTAAATATTTACAAAAGTTTTGTATATGTCCAAATTTATTTTTCTTTATGACTGTGTGACTAATCAACCAAATTGTAAATGAGAAATTTTTTGCTAGTCTTTTCTTATTAAAACCCATTAGTACTCCAGCTAGGGTTAATAAAAACATTGTGCGATGCATCAAACAGCTAAATGTAATGCATAACAAAGGTTCTAAGAAAGTAGTACATGAGCAAGCACAATCTAAGGAAAATAGAGACAACAGTAAAATAGGCAGGGAAGCAAATTAATTACTTTTCTTTATACATAGTGAACCTGTTAGATCAGATTTATTTTAATAATATTTTTATGCATATTTATGATGAGAAAATGAATCTTGGTGCTTTAGATATTGTATTCTGAATAGGAAAGTGTAGACAAGGACGCACAAAAATATTATATTACTTGTTTCTGAATCAGGGAACTCACAGAATTGTTGATATCTTTTTAGAAGGAGGTCCTCAGACCTACCAAAACATAGAGATACTGAAGTGTGGCTTGATGATGGTGTTCTGGAAAATCATCATTGACTGTAAAGGAGTTAGTTGAAAACAATGGCAATTTTACTTTACATTGCTAAATAGGAAAGAAAACACAGGGAAGGGTGTCCATAACTGCATGTAAAGTCATAGATATCCAGGAGAACAACTCTATTGCTGCACACTACTAATGGTGTTGGACCGGTGGTGATAGCAGCCCTTTATAAGTCATGATGACTGAGCACCCAAGCACCTGCAGAGGCAAGTCTAAGCATTGCTTCTTCAGTTATGTCTCATTGGTTTAAAGCCAATGACACAGTCCATTAAAGAGAAAATAATATAATAGGAGCTTGCTGGTGCTTTGCACCACTAATTCCACAGTCGATGACAACTGGTTATGATTTTCTCAATGTATTTCTCCCAGTGAGACTCCTGACTCTATGTGCCATCACATCGAAGATCCATTCATTCAACAGAATCATAGAATCATAGAATATGTCAAGTTGGAAGGGACCCATGAAGATCATCGAATCCAACTCTCTGCTCCTTGCAGGACTCCCTAAAACTAAACTATATGACTAAGAGCATTGTCCAGATGCTCCTTGAACTCTGATAGGCTTGGTGCTGTGACCACTTCCTTGGGGAGGCTGTTCCAGTGACCAACCACCCTCCCAGTGAAGAGGCCCCTTTCTGGCCTATAATCAATGCAATTAAGGGGGACTGGAATCAGAATGAGTGTGAGACCCTTTCTAAAACTTCCACTTACATTTCAACCTGGAAACACAGCGTAGAGGACTCTATTAACACTGAGCCCAAAAAGAGTAGATACGGTAGTCGAAGCTGATTTTAACAGTGGTAAAACAGTTTGGCAAATCTATCTTAACTTTAGTCATATTATTCCTGTTCATCAAATATGTAGTCAACAATTTAACTTAATTATTTCAGTAACTCAACAATATCTATTCCATTGATTCTGATATTTTTTAATAACCTCCATAAGAGTATTATATATTATTGAGGTAACTTGTTTAGTCTGTAAACATCTTCCATCTATCCATGACATGAATAAAATGGACGGTTATGATGGGTTACATTTGGCTTTAAGGTCTCCAACATGGAATACAGAAACAAAACTTAGAAGAGAAGCACTTTTTAACATTTAATCCATTTGTTGTATCTGGAACCTCTTCTGTCTGCCCTTGAGAACTCTTTGGAATGAGAACATTTTCAAACATTATTTAGAAGAAATTACTAATTAATTTTACAAAAGTAGCTCAGTGCTGTGTATTAGTGGTGAATTTAGGAGGCTTAAAATGAAGTGGATAATAATAATGCTAAATGATAAGGTAATTCCTCTACTTTCATGCATTTAAGCGAGATAAAAAATTCAAAACTTGTATCTATCCCAACATGAAGCCCCAAACCTGTAAAAAAATTGTCTGTATTTAATTTTGGAGGTATGGAAGTCAATGGAGCTTCTTAAAATATACAGACATAAATATTTATATAAAATCTGGAAATGTTAAATGTAGGACAGTTAACCGGAATATGAGCCTCATGTCTGCTGTTAGCCTGATTTTGATTGATTTCACATTATATTTTATTACATGACATACTATTCAGACTTATGTTATATCATGTTGATTTTTGAGTAAAGGATGCTGTGAGTAACCAGTAATACTGATCACATATTACTTTAGGAATATCCACATAAAAATGTTGTAGCAATCAATTTGTATATGGTATCATAGCCATAAAGTATCAAATCTTTATGCGGTTATAGGCACTGGGGCATTTTTTTTCCACAGTGAGACACTGAAATACTTATTGCTAGGAAGAAGTTTTTTAAGATAGAAACTTTACAACAGAAATGGCAGTCACCTTGCACTTCACAAATTCTTGAATATGAGTACATAAATAAAACGCAGAAGAGAGAGACTTTTGTCTTCCTGTCTGGGTTCAACAGTAGCAGTTCCTATACAACACCAGCACTTCATAAAGCATGAAAGTCTGATTTTTCACTTGCTCAGCTACAGCTCTACATAACAAAATGAAAAGCAACCTCATCCCCTACATAACTGCATAAAGGCTGCTCTAATCTGGAGTGAAAAGTCCCTTCAAAAACACAAGCCCTGCACACTGTCTGCATGAAATGGCCAAGGAAGAGGTGGGAAAGGCAGAGACAAGCTTGGCTCTCCTCCTCTCCCCAGGCCCAGAGAGTGGAGCTGGCTTGGCTAAGGGGTGTAAGCTATACATGTCTTCTGGATACATACTTGGCATGAGAGGATCATCGTTTGTAAGCTTTGCAGATTCCATTTCATGAATTATTGTTTTGCTTTCTGCATTCTCCAGTTATTTAATGTCTGGTGCTTTGGCATTTCCTTCATATCTTTGGAATGTGTTTGCTTCTAAAACAAACACAAATATGGCCTGAGGGGGGAAAAAATCAGTCTGTGCTTTGACCTGCCCATTGCATCCAGAAATCCTTTGATCTTTTTCACTCCCATATACATGTATTAATGTAAAAGAGAGATATTTAAAAGAGATATATGACAATCAGAAGTAATGTGTCTCAGCGTAGAGGAGGCTGGAGGCCACAGTGTCACCTTTCTTTCTCTTTTTATGAGGCTGTTCTTCTACTGACACATACTCATACTGAGTGTCTAGATTGCTCTTCAACCTGGGCTGGTGGCAAAGGGTCCAGTCTAACTCTATGCTCCAACAGCCTTATAAAAGATGGTTAAGATCTGTGGCTTTGGTGGATAGTATTAGTGCTGCCTGTGTGTGTGTGTGTTGGTTATGCTGGCTGTTGGTCAGGGCAGAAATCCCATTTTCCAGTTACCCTGCAGGAGTCTAGGTGCACGTGGTCCTTTACCAAAAAAAAAAAAAAAAAAAAAAAAGCAGCCCTCTTCTGCATTGTAAGCATCATACCCTAGGTATGATTATTATCTTCCTTATGTCTCATTACATTTGCTTTGACCTTCCTTCCCATTCAGATTTGTTCACCTCACACTCTACCTTACATTTCTGAAACCATGACACCATCCAGTTTCCCATTTGCATCCTCTTATTGCCTGCATTTCTACTCCAGCTAAACACAGTGCTAGACAAGATTCTTGCATCACTTAAACCATGAGCCTACCATCCTCAGCCAAAGAGGGTATTCCAAAGTAACATGAAAAAATAGCATCCAGAAATCAGTGTACGTAACAGGAAAAATCCTTATCTTTCCAAAAAAAAGGTTAAATTGCAGTTCTGAACTATGAAGCAATTATAATTTTTGTCTATCACATATATGCAAGTCTTTGAAAGAGGAGAGAAGAGAGAGTCTCAGGTGTCACTGATACAGAATGCAAAAGCAAAATATTTTTGCCCTAAAAGCTTGGTCAAAGTCTATTTTTTTAGCAAGATATCTCATTTGATAGCAAAATGCTAACAATGACACATCACTGCTAACACATGACAACCACCAGATTTTTTTTATGTTTAGACTAAAATCTCATACTATCTCTTCAATATCTTTCTGTGGATGTATCCCTCAGTTGAGGGGAAATGTGGCTAAAATAACTTAATCTTTCTTCCTTATGTTTCCTTTTGTGACTTGTGAACAGCCCCACTACCTGCATGCCACTCAAGCTTGTAATTTTATCAGTGCTAAAATTCTTCTAAATTATTATATGGTTTATATTAATATTTTGTAAACTTTTTCTGCATAACATCTCAAAGAACATCATAAGTTAAAATTCAGAAGTTCTCATCATCTCATAGGTTGAGGACTGCTAAAGCCTTCATCCAACTCTGGCTTTACGATCTACACAGCCCATTATTTAGACTATTTTGCCTCTTTGTGAACTGATTCCACCTTCTCTAGCTGAATTCTATGTATAATACCAAAATAAACAATTTTAAAGTGTCTGTACCATAATCTTAGCTTTATCTTTTATTCATCATCAAGAAGCTCCTTCCTATGCTGGTGTAACTTGTGATACAGGAATCCACTGCCTATTTATTACCTATTCAAATATACAAATCCATGTTTTCTCCTGAGCCCCACCCCTCTTCTGGGAAAATGACTCTGTAAGTATTTCTCCTTCCTTTGCAACTGAAGTCTAGAAAAAAAGTCTTGCCAACAGTTAAGATGTGAACTCACTTCTGTGACTCTCAGCCATGACCAATAGCCTTTCGTAGCTTCTTTGAAAAGCCAGTGAATCAGTGTGTCCTTTCAAAAGTCCATCTTTGTATGTGCATATACTTATCAATATTTCAATTACAATACCTACACTTAATTAGCATTTAAATAATGAGCATTTCTGGAGGCAACAGTACAGAACTGAGGTATCAATAAAACCAATAAAAAGTATTATAATAATTCTTGTTCTTGGAATCTCAGATGTTTTCCTTATGCAAATACATAGGGAACCACTAGAACTTTCTAGAAGGAAAAGGGGTGCAGAACAGCATCACAAGAGCAGGCACAAGTTGCATATCATCACAATCATAGCAGCCAGCATAGTCAAAATGTTTCCATGGATCAAAAATGAAACAGCTATGTTGCCCAGTTATACCTCCTGACAGACAAAAAGTTATTTTGGTATCAAACAAGCTAACCTGGTAACATATATCTCTACCTATAGCAGAAAAGAGAGAAATTTAGTCTGATTTATCAATAGTGTCCTCATCATAGGCCCAGACTACAATAAGCTTATTTGTTTCATCGCAGAACAGTGGGAAGGGTGGGACCCAGCAGTCTCAATAGCCTTAATGATCACCTAATCTTGTTGCAGACAAAAGAAGTTAAAGAGGATTATTTGTTGGTCACACTCATAAGCTTTACAGGACAAGTGGACCACAGGCTACAATAGAAGAACACCTGCTAGTTTATCATGTGTATTTCTACTATGGCCTTATTTCTTCATGGCATGTGGTCCACTATTTATTAGTGCAGACTACTGCTGGGCAACACCTGTGGAAAGTTCCTCAGAACATAATTTTTACAACCTATTTTATAATTCTGTACTTTATAATCCCCTAAATTTAACATGAGTAATTCTGAAAGTCCAATGTTATTGACAGATCAGCTAACAAAATTTTATTTCTTCCCAAAAACACACACCAAGACCACTAAAAACAGATGTGAAAGAAGGTGTTTTCATTTAAGGGTCTGAAAAGTTATTATTAATTGCGTGTCACTGCCCTCTATGGGTTGGACATAGTCGAAGGTCAAGCTGAGGTGATGAACCATCATTAAGGAAAACTTAACAGTAAAAGGCATGGTTTTGCATTGACTTGTAGCAATGGACTCTGGTCTTCCACTGTCCCATCATGCTGAGCGATAAAGACTCTTTGAAAATGGCAGAATTACTTCTAAGAAGACCATAACCTGTTTATATCTGTAGGTCTATATGCCTAGCCATATTGGAAAATTCCTATTCATATTCAGAGGATTTTTTATCTACTTTCTGATAGTCTGAGGGGAATTATTTCTTAATGATTCCATTACATTGCAATTCAGAATATTCTTCATGCTTGTCTTCATCTGAAGAACGATCTAAAGTGTTTATAACCTCCCTTCTGAGAACTTCAGGGGGAAAGTATATCTTACTGGGCTCAATATCCTCATTAATTCACCTGGGGATACTAAGAATAAAGGAGAGGGAAGGATTTCTTTCTGTCTTAGAATTCCTTTTATTTTGTGGCCGAGTTTAATATTTTTCCTACGCAGCAGAGACCACCATTATTCTCAAGGCTACATTTCTAACACAGTCAGAACAATATTAGGAACTGAATCCAAAGCATGCAAGAGGAGTATGTAATTTTCTGTTACAAGATATTGCAAAGAAACTTCTTATGAATACACTCTCTGTCAGAAGAATACACTAAGTATTCCAGATGCAATTATAAAGGTTCTGCTATGAGACAATCTGCCTTGTTACATCTGCAGTGAAATAGCAATGAAACCCAGATTTTGGTTTTGATCTGCACCTCTCCTTCTATTCATGTTCTGAGCTGGGTTCAAAATATTTCCCTGGTTTGTTTGCATCTGATATTTATTTCAGCAGAGCCACAGGAAATGAAGCTGAGCTTACCAAATGGATGGAGGCAATAAAAACATTTGTTAAATATTCCTGGACTCTTCAAACCAAATATACGTCAGGGCTTTTTAATCAGAGACAGAATATTTTCAAATGATTCATCAAAAAACATTAACCGTTTATTATTAATACCATAAAAAGACTTTGAAGATTCACTGTATCAAAAGGCTTCTGTTTCTGCAGCATCCTTCAGACTTTTGAGAGAAGTCAAACTCTTTTTACATACTTATTTAAACTGTTAGGAAAAAGCTTTTCTCCTCTGCTTTCAGGCTCCTTTGAAAACAATATCTTCCTGGCAAGCTGTTACCATCCAGAATTTTCAAAACAGGATATGTGTTATGTAAAGCACAGAAACACAGAAACAGAAGCACAAAACACAGAAACAGAATGAGCATAATGTGACTTTAACTGTCACTGCTCCTTTCTCTGGTTTTTGATGCATGGTAATCCCTCTGTTTTACAAGAGTATTTCAGGAGGGCAGTTTACTTTTCAGGCTATTTCTTCTTGGTTTAGAATCAAGCATATTTTCATGGTGTTAAAATTAAATTAGTTAATAAACCTGGTTTTAATGTTCTTTTACTTTCCTTGATGTAGTATCATCATTAAAGCCTTTTGATGGCTGACCAACTAGTTTAAAGATGCAGTATCCCATGATGAGGTATGTTCCTTCCCTGCTTCCTCCTTTTACTCAACAAGGAGTGGAGTGCAGCCCTGCACTTTTACATGTATATCAAAGAAACACGAAGTGGAAGGAAGAAAAATCACAGCTTTTCCTCATTTGCCTATATTTTAAAGACCTTTTCTATGAAACTCTATTTCTCCAAATCACATAATAGTGAATATCTTTACTGACATTTCTAATATCATCTATCTACTTATTTAGGTTTCATTGCTTGAGAGTGAGTCCTGTTTTCAGAAGGTCCTGAGCACCTTCCTTATAGATTTGGGCTGTTGCTACCTCAACACTGCAGTGCACAGAATACTTGCTTATTTTTAAAGATCTTGGTTCCCAAGATTAAGTCTTTCATATGTAGCTTAAAAAAAAAAGGCACATTAAAATGCAATAAAACTGAAGACTGATGCTGCATAGCAAAATCTCTTATCTTAGAAGAAAAATATGTGATTATTGTGTCTTCTTCACCTAAAGTTATTTTCAAAGCACATGACAGATTCTATCTCTTTTTTCATTTCTTACTGATTTTCTCTTAAAACTTAACTTCCTAAAAGAATATTGCTTAGATTATTTGAAAATAGTAACTTAACCCTACAGAGTTTGACCTTGTATTTCATTCAAGAAAAAAAAGCTCTACATCAGATAAATCCACATACAGTATCAAATTATTAAAATTATTGAAAAGAGTCAAAGAATGAACTGAAGTCAAGATTTGTTCACCTAAGATTTGAATTTTAAGTTCACTTTTTCTTTCCTTTCCTCTTTCCTCTTTTTCTTATTTTCCTTTTTTCTTCTTTTCTCTCTTCTCTCTTTTCTTCATAGTGACATGAAGAAAAATGAGAGCAGACAATAAGGTCATGAAGATGTGAGTTATGAATGAGCATGTGTGTCCTCTGGCACACTGTCAATCATCAGGCTGATAGCAATTCAATACAAACAGTTCAGTGGCACTTTTTAACAGCACTAGTTACAATAACTTATCTCAGCTTTGACAAGCTACTTTATTTTAGAGAAAGACACGTACTCTGTATGTTAAGTGTAGGGTTGGTAAGTGTATGCAAACAAACCAAGTAAAATATTTGTACATGTTGTTAATCATGTAGGAAAATCTGGGCACAGCAGTAGTTATTTACTACTCTTCCCTCAGCTACTGTTTTGAAAATTTGTCTTTCCTATTAAATAACCCACAGAGACTTGTGGTTAAGATTACCATTACATTTAGAAAATTACTGCTAATTATCTGAATGTTGAAGCTCTGCATTGAACATATAATTCCAAAATCATTAAGTCCACCTAGAATAGCTCTGAGAAAGACAAATAGAAACAATTTCAATGTGGGGAGAGATTTTAAATTTGAAATTTACACTTTCTGTCACTAAACTGAGGGATGCTAAAGGATACGTGCTACAGGATACTGAAATATTCAGCAAATAGGGGTAGCAAAAAAAGAAGAAGAAAAAACAACAATGATAAAAAAGCAGATAACAGAACTGCAACAATCCACAGAGTAATGCTCCCAAAAGACAGGAAAATGAAGGGTATGCAACAGGATGAGTTTTACTTTAGGGATATGCTGCTGAAAGTGATGAGCTTACTCAAGTTCCAGTGACTTCAATGAAGATTCATGATTCTCAGTACTGAAGAGAATACATTAAAAATAAGTTTCTCTCTAATTTTTCAGAGTTCTATTTTGACAGGAACAAGAAACATTATTTAGTATGTCTCTGCCTTCTATAAAAACACTTGAAAAAGAAACATCAAGCTAATCAAATGGTATCTTTAAGAAATTATTTGATCCAGGAAAAATGTATACTGCCTAAGTACATTAGTATGCATGAAAAATTGGCTTCACTTTTAAGGATAACTTACAAAATCACATAATTGCATTTTCATAGTGCATTATAGAAAGAAGGAAAACAGCAAGATGAAATACTGATATTTCAGCCTTCAAGCCTTTTATTAGACAGCCTGCATGTATTAGTCTCAGCAGGTTTTCATAATAAGAGTTAATGACAAAGCCCATCCATCCATCCCTTTCATTTCCTCTTTTGTGCAAAGCATTAAGATGATTTTCACTCTCTGAAATATCTTTTCCCTAATTTTCATTTCCAAAATTAACATCACTGTAATAAAGGAATATGCATTTCAGCAAGGAACATGCATTTTAATGAACAAATTTGATAAATAAACTTATACTACTGATGAATTTACTTTTTTAAAATGCACCGGTTTTGGAATTCTGGAATCTCATAGTGAATTCCTTCAGAGCATCAGAAGGCATTAACAGCTCACCCTGTCATGAGTGCCAGCACTTGCAATATTTCTAGGAGCTAAATGGTAAGACCCTTGGTTCTTAATTGCTGTTAAGTGCTGAGTTGAGAAAAGCCAGTTTCAAAAACACTTTGATAAAAAGAGACTGGTAATTAATCTGGAGAGAGGATTTTGTTTCAAGCAGGTAGGCATTTCAAGGAACAACAATTAAGTTGCTCATTAGCAAAGACGAAGTATAAAAACTCTTATTTTGGAAAATAAATCTATACTGGGAAGGCAAGAATAATGTATTGATTTTCTTTGAATTATTCTGTGAGTATCACCTTCTCAAAACTTTGACTTATCCCGTCACAACTATTAAATCTACTAGATTTCATTATAACCAGCTTTCATTTATAACCAGGCAAACTCTTCTGTTTCTTGCTTGCATCTTTCTACATTCCCATTATACTCTTTCCATCAAATATACTTTTATGTGCTTAGGCTCTTAAAATACATCTTCATTCTGTATGTTATCCTTACCAATTAGAACAGAGAAATAAAACAACTCATCTTTGTAGAAGAAGATTCATTAGGTTCCTTGTACTACTTCATCCTGCCTTCATTTCCTAGCCCTCCCAGCCCTCCTTTCTCCTCAAATGCAAAAATTTCTTCTTCATTTCCTAGCATAATCCACTTTCGTTTGATTTTGGATTTTAGGTAGCTTAAGGGATACAATTCTGATTGCTTGGATTTAATTTTTTTCTTTCGGTGCTACCACTAAGACTGAGTAACAATAAGCATCAAAGCCATTTGATAAGACCATTAGCATTTCAAGCAACTTAGTTCCATTTTGTCTCAAACCTTGTCACACCTTTGTTTTAATCACGTTTTACAGGTCTCCTCAGATTGTTCCCATCTTAGAGTTGAGGCAACTGTAATTCTCTGGAAAACCAATGCTTGAAACAGAAATAATCACAGTTACAAAAAGTCTAGGAAGACTCTGGACAACTGCTACAACCCTCCATAGTGCCAAACGTAAGGACAGTGAGCTAAACTTTGTAAAGTGCTAGATTCCTTGGATTATAAGAGAAAAGTAAAACCTTTACTTATACTGACTGCCTAAACAAATGCAGAACATGTACAGCAAGATGTAACAAAACAATTTATGAATCAAGATCATAAAAAAAACATTTGCAGAAATGAGATAACCTCAAATCTGTCATGTTTTTCCTCCTATAGAGAGTACTCTGCATACCATATTTGAAGATGTGAGGCAAAATCACATATCAAATTTCAGCTTTTTATTAAGCAGCTTTAACTCTTTAACTCATCTACACATCTTAAGTGTAAAAATCAAGGAATTTCAAAATACTGTTGATAAATCTTACTGATTCTTGTCCTTTAAGAACCATAATTTAGAGCACCTTTTTTAATTTTTTCTTTTCTTTTTTTTTCCAGTTAATGTTCTCCTTTATCAAATGGGTTATGGAATGAGAGAAGGAACACAAACTTCTTGTCCAAATAGGAGGTGCATGCCCCCAGTAACTCTAGAACCAGTGGTGACATCTATGTTGCATCCTGACCTCAGAGCACCCACTGGGGAGGGAGCTGGCTAGGCACAGCCCCCTGAGTACCTTGGAAAGTCTGCACATGCAACCAGCCACGGTGAAACTGGGACGGGCAAAACACAAATCACATCAGATACTGCCAATGTGTGTTTGTCCAGGATGTCTTTTAGGAGGTTGGTGAAGCACCTTTTTTTCATGTATGTCTGTGCCCATCTTTTTATGTACACTGTCTGAAATAAGTTAGATGGTATAGAGTTGTTTGGCACTTTCACTGCCTTTATTAAATGTTGACTAAAACTTTTAGCTAGGACACAAAGTATTGCTGAGCTGCATCAAAAAAGTGACTTTGTCAGTTTTCTATGTGGCCACTGAAACAGAAAGAAAATACATCTCTCTCTCCTAAAAATGAAAGAAATTAATCTGGTCTAGATGTTCTTACACTGAATCAGTGTTTGATACAAACTAAATGGAAAGATTGATAAATTGCTCGACTCAGATAAGTATCTATCAGTTTGGATACTTATTCAATATTTAATTGAATTTCAAACTTTTCAGGCAGTGGGACCAAACTTTGTTTACTCATTGACACGTCTTATCTTGGTACAATTTATCACTGCATGTGGCCAATCTTGGGCAAAGTTGTGCTTGGAAGTGGAGCACCTTACTCTAGTCAACCACATGGATCAAAGTACTGTTTGAGTGACACAGTGGGCAGGCAGAAGCTCTGCTGGTGGGACTAACTTTTCTTCTCTGAAACTTTGACAGTTATTGGCTAAGGTCAGAAGCATTTTTCTTTTTGCAGTGTCACAGTGTTTACAAAATCAGTTCCACGAGGTGGGAATCATGGAATCAGTCTGTGTGAAAGTCCTCTCAGCTCTTCAAAATGTGAAGATTTGTTCATGAAGAGCTAAAGCATTATCATTACAGCTGCCTTGAAAAATAAAAGCCCCAAGGCAAAGCCAATTCAGCTGAACAAAACATCTGGAACCTTTCAGAGACTTTGTTTATTTTAATCAATATTTCAATTTAGCAATTCACCTCTAATACCACCTTGATTCTGTATATAAAACTGAATGTAAGGAGTCAGAAAACGTATCTTTACAGGGATTCAGCTGAGACAAAAATAAAAAATCTGGGAAAAAAAAGGGAAAACAAGTACCTATATCTGCTGTAAACTAAACATACTTTTTTTTTAAAAAAGGTAAGATTCTTTTAGGGCAGTACAATAAAATCATAACAGTAGTAATAATTCTTAAGACTAGCAATAGTAATTCTTAACTCTTGTACAATGACATTAATTCTTGTACAATGACATAAACCTCTTGTACAATTACATTCTTCAAAATGACAAGTCTGCAGGACAAGGATTGACATGAATATTCCCTACTAATCATCAAAGAGTATCTTATGCTTATTCAGTTGTATAAGAGAGTGATTACTGTCAGTCAGGTGTCATCCCTACTTCAATGTAGTGGGAGGTTCACTGGGATATAACTGTACTTCTTTCTGTGTGCCATTTACTTTTACAGACTATTTGTATTGTATTAGAACATTCTTTTCAGTTGGATTGTAGCTTTTGGGCTTGTAGAAATATAGAACAGATCCTCTGGGATATTAGATGAACTGGACAGGCCTAGGGGAATCAAAACACTAAGACTGAAAAAATAGTAATCTCTTTATATAGTCAAAGCTCGATTAAGTATTTTTAAGCTTCACTGAACTGATCCTGAGCAAAAAGACATCTTTAAGAGGAATGCTCAAGTCCTGTCTCTGTAATATCTGATGGATACAACTATTTATTTCTTAGAGAATGCCAAGGAACCAGATATCTGATTTAAATTTTTAATCTGTAGTTATGAAATATATTCTGTATAAATTGAGGGCTCTCATAACTGACAGATCTTATTATATTAAAACACTTCAGTGAGATTCTCTCTCTTTCCCTACTTCTCTCTCTAGTGGTCACCACCTTACACATTCAAGGACATATAAAGTTATAAATATATAAATATATATAGTATGGTAGGGATGTAGAAGATAAAAGTTTGCAAACAGATTCATGAGATCTTGATGTTTGCATTGCCAGTATAGATATGGAATATCTATGTAAGTATCCAAAAATATTTACTGAAATATCCAAAATTCAAATATTTATCCAGTGACATTCCTGAATATACCCAGTATTGCTTATTGAATGTTACTATATACAGATACATGTCTACAGGAAGCTATATGGAAAGCAATAGCCACCTTTCCTCTCATAGATGCTTACTTTAGAATGAGATAAATCATACTCAAGACTTCCTTTGACATAGTGGATAAAACCCCACCATCAACAAAGAGAGGCTAGGGTGACTGCCACAGTGGCTGCACTGGAGGCATCTATGACTTTAAGTAACAGGAATCCCACTCACATTGGGTCAAATTATAATTTAACAACAGGTCCTGTGATCTTAACATATTTCTTAGAAAAGAATTCTGCATGCTGGAGAAAGTGCAGAGACCTCTTTCTAAGATGTCTTTCCTGTGGTAACATAGAAATAATTTGCCTACATAAAGGCAAAACAATAGGTCTGAAAACAAGCATGAGAACAAGCATCAACCACATTTCAAATACATAAAAGAGAATTTGTAATAACTTTCAACCTGTCAAAAAAAATACAAATAAAACTAAGGTAGAACAGGAAATTCAGAGGCATTTTTTCTCTTCCATTAATTTATTGGTTTTCAATTTAAATCCCTCAGATATCCTTCCATTTCTTCCCAGTGCAGCAACTGTTACATAATCCACTTCTGGTTTATAGTTTCAGTAGCTGTGATAACCTTGATTCCCCATTTCCACTTCAGTTTTTCTCTAGATGTTGCAGACAGCGCAGAAGTTGTGTCTGTGTTTTCTAAATGGATTTATTCCCTACAGCCAATAAGCATTGAGCTAATTATCAGAAGAATATAAATCTTTTTGTGTGAACTAAGGAAATATTGCAACATTAAAAAAGGCAAATCAAAAGAAAAATATAACCACTGAATGACAAAACAACTGAAAATAAGAGAACTCCAAGGGATTTGTGGAAGAATGTACCTTCTCCACCCCTCCTACAGCAGGAATTCAGTCTGATCATGTCTATATGGAAACAGCTATTTTAAGATGAAGTCTAAGAAGTTTCTATAGCAATGGCATCCTATATGCACCACTGTAAGATTTGTAGCTGTTAGATTGACATACTCAGAAAATATGAACTAGATGGTATGCTTTAAGGTATTTTAGTATCATTTACCACTATGTGTCTTCTTTTTTCTTGCTACATGATCTCCTGTACCTTTCTTCCTCATATGACCACACCTTCTCTGGATATTATTTGTAAAACCATTCGGGTTTGTCAGCTACACACTGCAAAATTTTCTTTTCAAGCTGAAAAGATTGACTCTTTAAGATTGGTCTTTTCAAGACAGCTGGTCTCTTTAGAACGGTCTTACTGCATCACTATTGTCAAGAGATTTCAAATCTTACCTGGAGAAACATTTCATTTCTCTGTACAACAAATCTTGGTACAACTTCAAAGGAGGAGACTGTAATTTGTATAGAGATTAAATTCCAGATGTACTGACTTAAACAGACTATACTATTGACTAAGGCACAGTCTAAGGTTAAAAATGTGGAGCTAGTGAGTCAGGGGAGGATTTTCATTATTTGTTAATTTCTTTCCATAGCCTACATGCTCCTAAAATAGCTAGACTGGAAAAAAAAGGAGGACTCTCATTCTTTTAGTAACACTTGAAGAACACAGCTGGTATATAAAGTGTTAAAGGGATGGAAATCCACCTAAATAATTTTGTGACTGCTAATAAACTTTTTGATAACATACTCCCTCTGAACTCCCATTGAACCCAATTCTGAACTGAATAACACTGTCAAAATGCTCAGAATAATGTTGTGAACAGCAGAATCCTTCAAATGTAATGAGTATTTCCATGTCATAAATAACAAGAGTCTTCTTCTGTTCGCTGATCAATGAAATGAATTAGATTGTTCCTGTATCAAAATTTAAATACTACCTCTTCTAGATCACATTGGAAACTCTTATTTAAAGAACCTTTTCTCCCATACAGATCAAACTAAATTAAACTAGAAAACAGTAAGATACTAAGTTGTGCTATTCAGTGGAAGGAGTGGAAGGCAACAGTGAGCAGCTGAGGGGAAGAACAAATAACATCTAAATATAGGCTGCAGATTTTCATTGGATAAATGGCAGAATAGCTTTATCATACCGACACTTAATAGAACAAGTAATAATTTTAGCCGCCTAAATGAGACAGTATAAATGTACAGAAAACAAGTCAAAGCAAATGATTTAAAAGCTGAAAGATGCTTCACGATTGTACCTTGATTTATTGATTCAGCCAAATACAGATTGAGTGCATGGTCCATTTCACTGCAATTTCAAACAACAAACCACAGTTTTCAATAAACTGAGAAGTTAGCTATATAAAATGAATGGTGTTGAACAATTGCATTAGCCTAAGTTTCCACTGTGGTTTCATACAACCTTTCCACAACAGCTGTCTCTTCTTATGTTTCAATGAGAAGAGCAATTGACATCTAAAAAATGTTCATAATTATTAATCATAAAATGGCACCTGTGGTATCAATCTTTCCCCTACCATTATAATAAGAAACGTGGTGACCTTTAATGGTTTATAGAAAAGAGATGGTTTTGCAAAGAAATAAAAATAAGCTTATCTGCACTCTTTTGTTCTCCATGCTTTTAATTGTTTTCCTGTTATTATGAGTGTTAGAATTAAAACTAGTTTAAAATATTTCACTGTATTTTTATTCAATGATGGTTATCCAACAAACAAAATTTTCACTAGAATGTTTTCCATTATAAGAATTTTATTTTTTTCACTTGTATGATTTTGAAAGTTAAGCAAAAAAATTGGTCTTATAGTTTTCATTAATTATGAAAATCTGAAAAGCATCCACATAATTTTTTTATATAGTCTCAAGCGAGGGTTTTTTGTTTGTTTGGTAAGTTGTGGGGTTTTTTGGTGTCGTCACTCTCTTTAGAAAACAAGACCCCAATTCTTCTAAGAAAATCCTCACATTTTGACCACACCCAGTTATTCCTGGTCCACATTAGAGCCCAGCATTACAGCTAAAGATTAAATAATTCTCCTTATTTGTTAATTCCATAAGATCCACACTTACAATAAAGGTAATTTTTATTTCATTTGCATTAGCCTTTGAAAACTTCCCATGTCATCTAAAACTCCTAAAGCTAAAGAAAAATTAGTATCACAGGTAGATTAAGAGCCTCAACCAATCTCATATGTGGGAGATAAGAAATGCAATTTTTAGTGTTCATTTCCTTCTTTTAGTGCTCCTGCTGAAGGCAAAATCAAGTATACTCTGCAGACCACACAGTTACACCCACATATTCCAGGGACTTAATGCAAATGGTCTTTTTAATTCCTGATTTTAGTAGTGCTACAGTATCATCTCTCATTACTTCATTAATTCAAACAGAAAATCACATTAGCATGGTTTCTTCAGTGTAAAGAGTAGTACTAAAATTCCTTATATGAGCTCCTTGTTTTTTTAACTTTTCAGATATGGCCTGGCAAAATTTGCAGGAACAAGTTACAGAAGAATGAGGCAAGGTGGGAAGTGCTGAGGGTAGCTGGACAACCTGAGGTGTACGACTGAACATAAAGGCCTGTCGAAAGAATTTTAGTCTAAAAACCTAGATAAGAAACTCCTATGAATGGACAATGGGGTTTCCATGAGTCTGCAGGCAATTCATCTCTGAGCTGCAATGAACCTCTCATAGGCAAGCAACACAAAGTTACCAGGTTATGGAAAGGTTTGTCTCCATGGTAAGTAAGATAGTAGGAAGAAACCAAAGTCTCTCAAAACTCCCGTTACATTGACACTATTAGTCTCTGCTGCAAATAACTGCTCTTTACCACCATATTGGATGTCAGTGCATGCAATGGTAAGACAACTGTACTTGAAGCAGCCTTTCATCTTTCATTTAATTCATCATTGCATAATGCAATGGGCTGAACCTACAAATGAATACACATACAGATTGTTACAGTCGTAAATATAGGTACTAAAAAATACCTGGTCTGACTCTTGCATGAAATGAATTGGAATCAGATATTTCCATCTTTGTGAAATAAATTACAGCAAATACAGAAACACAACTGCTTTTTTTTTTTTCTGAAGCTACTGCGGATTCAAAGCTGAAGGCTAGAAACCGAAAAAAAATTCTGGAAGCATAAAAGTTAGATTCTTCATGCTAAGACCCTTTATTGATTCATCAAAGTAATTTTAAGCACATTACAGCTTGATACCACAAGCCTGCCAAAGATCAAAGACTACCAGAAACTAGAAACCAGAATCTCCAAAACACTAAAAACAAACTGTGAATTAAAAATAAAAGTTGCATTAAAGGAGGATAAAACTGGAAACAAATTAATGTTCTACGATGAGCACTAGTGCTACATCAGTACTTGCTGAAGTTTTGCTAGTATAACATCAGCTCAATCTGTGTTTGACAAAAGGAAGATACTTTTCTCAGTGGAAGACCAAGGGGCCTTGGCCTGTAAAAAGAGATGAGGAAAGAAAAGGAAAAAAGAAAGCTCTTCCATCATTTCTGAGGTTAAATGCAACTCCTAGAAATGTTCAGTGTGTTTTTTTCAAGTGCAGTTGTTGATTGGGAAAATTAGACACTGTCTTGAGGTTTCAGGTCTGATCAATGCTATATGCTTTCTAAAAGATGTCAGCAGGCACCAGATTACATATTGCATTATTTATTTTTCTTTTAAAAAAAGATATGTTAATTAAATGTCCAAATTTACCTATTTAGAAGAAGATATATGAAAAACTAATATAAATGCTCAAAGCTCAAGGCTACACATCTATCATTTAGACAAAGTCCTTTTGTTTTCATACATGTCTCTGTTTCACAGCTGCTGTATAAAAAAGACCTGATTTTGATGTCTGTTGCTTCAGTAAACATCATTAAACAGCAGCTCTATGATCCTTAAAAGAACTCTGCCCTGAGACACACTTAAATCACAACTTTCATTGTTGAATGTCTGCCCTGAAAAGTGTTAGAAAAGAGCAAAAGAAGTCTGACCTGCAAAGATCCCAGAGGTGCTTCAAAGCTTCATATGCTAAAAAGCAGCAATGTAACCACCATCCCTCTGTAAGATTATGAGCTGACAAATCAATAAAGTAAATCACTTCCAGATATCTCTGATTTGGGGAATGAGTTCAGTGAAACAACGCTGGAGAACTGTGCAGTGTGGAGGAGACCAAAAGTGCATTTTTTATCTATGTCACATTGTGCAATATGGTGCCAGGCTGGGATAAAAAAATAGGATAGTGGTATTAGCCCTGAGAGGCAGGGCTTGTGATTCCAGGTGTAATGTTACAGGACATTCTTGTGTTGCTTTGATGATTCCATATGCATCGTGCTGTCTAAACCTGTCAGCCTGCTGAGTTTTCTAACCAGGCACTGCCCTGCCTTGACAGAGACATGCCCTTAGTCACACTAATCCTTTACTACTCGTCGTCCTCATCTCCTAAGGGAGAAAAAGGGCAAGTTCTCAATTTAAACAAAATTTAAACAAAAAAATGCTTAATAATTCACATCTGAACAATTTCTCTTATATGTGTTTCTAGAAACACAATGATTTTAAATTACAAATCCTCTGATGAACCTCTTGTCCTCACAAGCAAGATTCCAAACTACAAGGGTGATTCTTTAACGCTTCTTCAAAATATTTTTTTCCTTCAAAGCATGTCCAAATGTATTCTTCCATCTCACCAGCTCTTTGGAACGAATGCTTACATATGGTTGCAGTATAATACAATGAATTATATGCTTCCGATAATTTACAGTTAAGAAGATTGAAATAACTTCCTAAACTATTCATCTGAGAAAATAAAATGTACTGAATGGTGTCTGCCCTTATCTACAGTTGTGAATATTTGTTTGTCCCTTCTATGTAAACTGCTGTTGAGAAATGATGCTTCCACTGAAAACTGACTTATTTCTATTTAATCATTGTCTCAGTCTCAATTTACTTGGAGATATGCTTATGTCATGTGGTCAAAATCAGACCTACAACAACCCTGTTTGAAACAATGCCTAAAAATGTGGAAAGTGATGTTTCAGATTCTGCATTCAATTCAGGAAATATAAATACAAAATTATCTTGCTCTGGGAAGTAAAGCTGGCAGAAAAGTTAATCTTCCTTTCTTTCTTGACAAGTAATACTGTATTTCACAATATCCCCACTGATTTCCTCTAAAGCTCCTGAGACTAAGGTAGTACTACCTTACTCTCACTCATTAGTCAGATCAGACATTTCATTGACTCAAATACAACCTTTAATAACAGTTCACAGGTCAACAATGGGAGTAAAGAGTTTAAAACTGTGTCCCTTTTGAGAGATATAGATACTCATTAAATAAAGGCCATTACCCCTGTGCTGCTATGTGGAACCAAATTCTCCTGAATGTGTATTTTGCTGGATTTAATAAAGGAAAACTGTTTGAAATAAACAAAATACTAGGATTCAAAGGGAAAAAAGATAAATGTAAGCTACTGAACATATAGCTAGATATGTTCATATATCTATTTCACCCATATAAAAATCCTAGAAAACTTTACACTTCTGCATTAGATTTAAAGAATTTCTCTAGAAAGTTTATTATGTCTTAAGAGAGCAAGTGAAAAATCTACGCATTTCATACATTGTTTGGAGCATGCTTTGAAGTTCAGCAGACTCTTAAGTAAAACATTCAAGCAAATCTTTGAAAATTTAAATTTTCTTCCTCTAGCTGCATGGAGGTCAGATAATCTGCTTTGACGCTACCTGAACCCAGTGAAATCTATAACTTCTACATTAATGTTGATTGTTTTTCATGCAGCCAGTGAGAAGAAACACACACTCTATTTTAGAAATAGAAGAAATACACACTCTATTTTAAGCTGTGAGGAAGAATAAGTTGTTTCCTCAGACTTTATTCTTGAGTGACTTCCCATAGAAGTAGGGTCAATGATACAGATTTGTGAAAATTTCATTTTAAACTACTCACTCCTAGAAATATGAATGTCCAGAAGATATCGGCTGGCACCTGCAGCATCTCTGCTGCAGGTTTTCATGTTGACAGCTAGGGACAGTAGACTGCTCCACTAAAACTAACCAGGGAATTACAAAAACCAGCATGAGTCATCTATACCTGAGCTGTGGCACCTACTGAGCTATACATTTCTACAGTAGTAGCCCTCTCCTTTCCTCTCTACCTTGGGCTACCTAAAAACAATAACAATATCAAGGGAACAACTGTGACGGCTTCCAGCTTTTGCTGAGAAGCCACAGCAACCAGGTGACAGGATCTGTGCTGCATCAGCCCTGAGCAGCTGGAGGACGCTGGCTGCTGGCTCCAGCTCCCTGTTGCCCTGGCCAGGTTAGTCTGTTGCTGTGGTAGTGTCAATGGGGCCCTGCTTCACTTGCCATGAGCTGGCCAGGACTTCTTGTCTTCCTGAATATTATTATGTCTTTGCTCATTTGTAACTGGGTGGAATTAATTAAATGCCTGAGTAAGGTCTACTGGAACTTCCTAATGAGATCCTGTGTATATTGGCCTTGTCAGCAGAGGTAGTTACTAATGGCAGGTTTCACTTTCATTATACATCTGTATATTTCTTTTGAGAGGCTTGTTTCAAATCCTTGAAAGAGGCCCCCCCCAACTGTATTAGATCCTAAATTATCTTTTTTAATGACAATGTCTATATTCAGGGCAATTAACATTGATCCCACAAAAATTATCTTCAACAAATGGCTTTGTCTTTTGATTGTTGTTCCTTTCACACTGCGATACCTAAGAGGTGCTTCTTTTTTATGACAGAAAAAACTTGAGCAGCAGTAGGAAACTTATGTTCAGATCAGCAGAACAATAAAATGTATCATCCCTTTCTCCTAAGAATTCTTGTTTGCCTCCTTAGAAGCACATTTAAAAATAACACTGTTTCTTCTGACTCATAAAATAAACCAGAATTGAGTGCCGATGAGGAACCCCACCGCCACTGCTAAAACAGGCATAGTGAACATGCTGCACTTTAGCTTCAGAATATCTCCTACAATGGACTGTATTCTCTTACAACCGCCACAGAGAAGATTAGAAGTTTCTCAAAATCTCACTGCAGTAGCGAAGTTTTGACTAGTTATACCTAGATCTCTTCTGGTAATATATTATTTGCCTGGTGAGCTTTTGCACTGCTATTAAACACTGTAATTTCAATTTAGATGGATGGTGAGTTGGATATTGCAGTCTCCATAAATAGCTGTAATATCAACATCTTTCATTTGCATAAATGTTGAGGGAGTTGAGTTGAAGAATACTGTATTTTTGCAACTAGTTCAATGGCCCATCATTTTGATTGGATTATTACTCCATATACAGAGAGGTTTATATGAAGAATATGTAGTACAATTTGAGGAGGGAAAAAAAAACAGTAACTGCAGAGAAATTCCTTTAGAAAAAGAATTTGTTTGCTCTAACTGCAAACCTTAACATAAAATTTCATGCTTGGTTATAGTATACCTTTCATGATCCTGCAGTTTTATTGGTTATATCATACTCTGAGATACTACTTTAGTAGTATGATAGAGATAACATTCTTAAGCTTCCTCAATGTGGGCAAGCAATGCAAATATTAAGAGAAGATACCAATATATGAACTATGATTTTTAAAAAATGGCTTTTTACTCTTGATTACCATTTTTCTTCCACTGTGGTATCCAGGAGGAGGAAAAATGTCTTCCTCATTCTGCCTCCATAGAGTATTTCCTCATCATATTGTTCATGGCTGTGCCATTGGTGTGTTCAGTGTTCACTCTCAGTTCAGCTTTCAATGGATGTGATGACTTTAGCTAGAGACAGTTTGCTAAGTTGTCAAGCTTGAGATGGTAGATTCCTTCCCAGGTCATCTCCTCTTCCTTGCATGTTCAACTAACCGCAATCTACTGATCTGCTTTCACTGACATTAACTTTAAATCAAGAGATACTCAGACTGGAAGGAAATACAATGGTATTGCAGTTTGAACTAGCAGGAGAAGCTTCAGTATGACTTCCCATGACCATGTGTTGTTTAATTTTATTCACACAGACACTGCTAAATAGAAACTCTAATTATAATATTTACTTATGAGTCCTTATAAGCAACATAACAGGTAAACTAGGCTGATCTGCAAAGCAATCCTGGATACAATAATGAGAATAATTTTTCCTATCTCCGTGTAGAATTCTTGCCTTCATTAAAAAAAACTGAATAAGAATAGTAAGTCGTTACTCAAATGTCTTCTATTTACACTGCCTTTAAAAATCTCTTTAAGCTCACTGGAGACAAGTATTTAAAATAACATAAAAATAACATCTGAAAAGTTTATTAGGATAGAAAAATTAGGTGAAAATAAGAAGAGGACAATGTCTCACTGTAATAAGAATAAAAGAAAGAGAAAACATAAAGAATATTCCCAAAACCTAGAGAAAGGAAATATTACTGATCGTGATCTAGAAAATTCCATAAAGGTCATATATTTCAACATTATATTTCAAATAAATATTAAAAAGTACAGTAGAAAAGAATCTCTGCAGGGTCTTATCAATGGGAATAACTATCTACTAAAACTCTGCTCAGGTCAATTTTGCAAAAAATATTAAAAAATTAAATCCCTTTGTCCATCCTGAGGGTGGAAAAAATAATTAAGAATTTTAACTACTGGACTTGAACACTTCAGAGACAATATCCCAACAGAGAATAAATTTCTCCTTTTAACTCATTTTAGGTGGTGTGGTTTGTTTGATTTTCTTTTATTTCACTTTTGTCTCCAGTTTAACAGAAGTATTTGCATGTGTATTATTAATTTCACTGCATGTAACAAAATGAGTTCTAATTGTTTTTCTGTTTTTAAGGCAACTGTCCATGCTGCAACATACTTAATGTGATAATTACTGTATGCAATCAACAGTGATAATTTTAAGTACAAACTACTCACACATATCTAATGCAACTGCTATTTATTTTCCACCAAAGTTAGTTTGCAAGGTAGTTTGCAATTAAAATTAAGCAATCCCAAAATGCTCATAATTACAGTATTTGGGTGCTACAAGATACACCTTTGAGTAACATGATGAGAACATAATTTGAACTTTGAGTTAAAATAAATGTTTATTTTTGCAGCTTTTTCATTGTAAGTAACAGGATTTATTTTTGTTTTCATTTTTTAATACATTACCAAAGAAAAGGTATTTTGAAACTTTTGGTTTTTTCAATCTAGTTGCTTCCTTTATGGCTTTTCTAGGAAAAATAGCTGTACAAATATATCTTAGTAACTATACAGCCACTTGATGAGTGGCCTTTTGTCATTTGTAGGTGTTTGGACTAATCCATGACAAAAATCTCCTAATGGCTGTCAAAGGGTTTATTGTTTTTATGTTTCAGACAGACTTAGCCTAGGTTATGTCTTTAGATGTTAAAAACCACTGAAGTGTTTTATCTTCCAGGCTTTTGAATTATTCTTATAATATCCAGAACATTTGAGAAACAATTTTTAGCAATTTATTTTCAAGGACAAAATATGATTTATCATTAAAAGTTAAGGCAGTCAACACGTGCATTGGAAATAAAACAGAAATTTTAATGGAGTTCATCAAAATAATTTATATCCCAAGATTTTATTAGACATATTGAAGACAGAGAAGTTAACAGGCGCATGGCAAATAAATGGGACCATGATTTATACCTGAATAGCCAGAACTCCCTGCACAGATACAGGTAAGCACAAATACACAAACTCTCATTTGCAAAGGTTTCTACTACATCTAGAAGTGGTATATTTGGTCATTGTGCTGGAACACCATTAAAATGCCCAATGCATAACATGCACAGGGAGGTGAAATAGGTGCTTTTGCTACACTGATCATTAATTTCTACATTTTACTCAAAATCATATTACGATTTTAAACTTGCTTTTACAAGCATTTAATCCTTTCTTTTTTTAACAAACAACAAATGAAACAGCCAATTTTCAGGGAACATATCAGTTTTCACTTGTAACTGAATAACTAAATAGGTTTTTTTTTAATATATAATTTTTTGGTCATCCCACATTTGGTGAAGAAAATGTTATTTCTAAAGAAAATTGATTATATATTCTGTACCTGTCTACATAAAAAGATAAATAATTTAATACAGTCATATTTTTGTACTTTATTCTCACTTTTTGCAGGTTGCAAATTCATTTTTTTGGTGGATGTCATCCCATCAGAACGATAGGCTTGTATACTGATAGCTACCAATAGGGATGGCAGCAAAATATGAAAATAGCTTTCAAATGGAGAATATCAAAGGGAAAGGTACTGTTTATGAAAAGGGAAAATGGAAAGAGGTTTTAAAAAGATTTTCTGTGGCTTTTCAGAGAAACGTATTTTGGAAAAGAAATGGTAAAAGCATTTTTAAGAGACTAGAATAATAAAAACCAGCACTGAACTAAGAGGCACGTGCGAGCTCTTCCAGTCTACAAGCTGAACAACAGAATGTCAGAGTGCCAAAGCATTCTACTGGAGCACGTACAGCCCTACAGGTATCAGATATTCAAAAGAAAAAGGTTTTTTTATTACCTTAATCAGAACCTGGATATGTCCCATGGCTTTTGATGACTTGAAGTACCAGAAGCTCATCACACAAGTCCCACTTGATTCTTTCCATCTGGAACTCTTCACATGGGCTTTTTCATTTTTTAGGCCTATTGCAGTGGCCTCAAGATAAAGGAATTGTCCTGAAATTAAATGTTGTATTATTGAAAGATTGTTTTGGCCTTTCAAATTAGATTCCAAAACTCAGCAAAGTAATTGCAGAAACAGATGAAGTGTACTTCCCATATAGGTCCTACACTAGTGAACCTCAGCTTAGGGTAAAAAATGACCAGATCACATTCCTTGTGTACTCGTTATATCAGGAATAAACTGGAAGCAGCTTAGGATTTGAATGGGCCTGTATAGAAGAGCGAGAATACTTCCATGTTTCGCAGCTACTCTGATTACATGTCCTTGCCCAACAGCATTAGTTGCTATTTTCACAGTACATCATACAATAGCCACATGGTAATAAATTTTAGGATTAAGTTTTTTGAAAGATAATCTTCAAAATAGCAAGTCACACTACACAAAAACTTGTGAAACAGGCAAAAAACCTTCATACATTTATAAATCATTAGGTATCCCTTATGATTCATGTTACCTTTGGCCATCTGTACTCTTTAAGGTATGAATATTAACTCACATTTAAATTATTTAGTCAGAGGAAATTCCAAAAATAGATGCCTACAGTTAATATTTTCCAACACTGATATGGTCCTTGAGTTTTCCATTTTTATTTTTAATCAGAAGTGTATTAAATTCTGCAAGTTTTCAAATACTTTTTTTTCCTTTGTACAAAAACCAAATGTGTAGTTCACATAAACATAAATGTAGTATAAATAACACACTGTTAAATTATAATTGCATATCTACTAAAGTTTGTATATGAACTAGAGAAAAAAAAATTAGTTCATTAGAGATGGAGTAAAATGGCTTCATTCTAACTTTGACACTTCTCTGGCTAATTTACAAACATAGATGTTTGCCACAATATTATGGGATGAGATATTTGCTTTTTCCCTGAGGTCAATCATACATCTAACAAGTGTAGCGACATATTCATGATAATATTTTAAAAATATATTTAATTAGAAAATACAAATGAACCTATTTTTTCTACATATGCTATTTTGTGTGTTAAAAAAGACATGTACATAAACACTACAAGATATCAGAAGTATGCCATATCCATGGCATCAATGTCTGCTAGGAAGACATAGCTAGACTGGGTTGAGTTTTAGGCATGTTGATGATTGTTAACACCTGTTTAATATTAGGCAAATGACTTCTGTTTGGAGGAAACCAAACCAAACCAAATCAAAGCAACCCAACCCAAAAAAGTTTCACAGTCTTCTTTGGAAGGAAACTTGACTGACTGAGGTGGCAGGCCAGGGACACTCTGAAAGGCTCCTTTATCTGAATGACTGGCACCAGCACTGTGGGACAGTGGGCTGATCACAGCTAGTCAAGCTTGGCTAGGAGATAATAGGACAAATCACTTAATTTCAACCAGAATTATGTAATTCTAGTCATAAGCAAATTTTCAACAGATGTTGAAAACAGAGGTGCTAATAGGGGGGTTAGAATTAAGCAATTGCTAGATGTAAGCTCAAGAGCTGTGGTTTTGGAAGTAAGTGCTGAAATTCGCCTTTGTACAAGGACCAATCACTGAATACTGTTGTATTCTCTACCACTGCCGTGGTTTAACCCCAGTCAACAACTAAGCACCACAGATATGCCAAAATTTTAACAGCTGAGCTGAATTTTGTTTTGGTTCTCTCATGATGAACACAATTATTAAGTTTTATCAGCTGTAACAATATGGCCAGACACCAACTTCACCTTTAAAAATTTGGCCACATTAAAATTGTGAAAAGTGAAATTAATTCTAAACATATTTATTTGAGAACACAATTTCAAGACTATAGAGCAGCTCTTGAGTAAAAAATAGAGAATTTGACCTGTTTGATCACTCACCACAACAAAAATACTTAACTTTCAGATTATAGGGTACATTTCCAGCCTTGAGAATTAGATCAGCAGTATTTTATTCATATGTGGAGTGGATTGAACATATATACCATGGAGATACATAAATCTGTGTTCTAACAGCACTGGCTATTTTAAAAGCCCAATAAAAGACAGGGACACATTGGAGGGTAGTTCTCTTGTACTGCATCTTACTTTGAGATCAGTGAAATGCAGCCAGGCTGGACTGTCTCAAAATTTAAAAACATATGAACACATAATCTTTGTGATTATTTGTGCCTGTTTCACCCTCAGTCACCTTGGCAAGTTTTCACTAGCCCCAGAGTTTCTACATATCTTCAAGTAAACTTAGGTTTTATTGGGTTTTGTCTTTCAGCAGTTCATGTAAACATTCACCAACTACTAAATAAAAGTCCCATGCTTTTGTGCAACTCTGCTGTGGAATATTTCAATTTAAGATCTAAGCTCAGCTTCAGTAACATCTTTGCCTGAACTACAGGACCTTCAAAGGCAGAGGATGAAGGCACAGAGCTTGTAGCAAGAACAAGAAGAGATAACTGGGTGTTTCAGCCAAAACAAACCTGGAGCTGCACTGCCACTTACAAAGGAGGTTTATTTCTTTAAATTTACTTACTTAAAATTACCTACAATTAAACTATGAATAGTCACTATGGGTAACTTTAAGCTTCCTGGAAATGCGCTCAAGCTCTGGAGGAGTGGGACCCAGTGGATCTCAGAGCTGAGCTGACTCACGCTTGCAAGCTGCAACCAGAGCAAATGCCTCTCTCCTGACAAGTAACAAATTATCTTGCTTGACTTATACAGCAATACTTAAAGGAGAAACAACTGACAATCATTTTTTCTTAACTTAAGGTCATTTTACAACAGTAATTAATATTTTGATATTGTTACACATTTAACTCATTAAAAATGACACCCTGATTAGACATGTTAGAAACCCCCTGCTGCCTGTGAAGGGAGGTATAAGAAGCTCCATGAAGACAATTACATCTCATTTGTGAACTGACAACATACCAGTTCTATTTCCTAGTGTATGATCCCTGGGAGGTCTAAGACTTTGAGGCGAGCTGACCCCTAGCACCCAGTTAAAATTGTCTGCCAGGGAATTTTGCCAGCCACATCTGCCGTTCTCAAAGGTGCAGGAAGTTCCGCATTCACTCTCATCTGTATTATCCCCGCAGTTGTCTTCAAAATCACAGCTTTGTTCAGGTCTGTGACACTTGCCGTTCTGACATTGCCAATAGCCATGAGAGCAGGAGCCTGAAAAGAGAAGAATGGGGGTGTCCTGGTGAATCGCACTGCCATGCATCCCAGCAAGGTTACTGGAAGGTTACATCTCAGAGAGTTTGATATTTAGGAGGAGGAGGGTGGTCCAGAGCAGTTTTATTAAAAGCCTTTGGTTCCCCTGAAGTGCCAATCCATTATCAGTTTATTTCTTTTGTATTCTGTCAAGAGATTGCCTAAATAAATGACTGTTTCCCTTGTAAAGCCTTTGAGGGCAAGTTCCAGCCAGGCATTCCTTCACTAACAAAGCTTTCTAGTCTGACTTAATTGCTGACATTCTCCTTTCATGTGGTGTAGGATTAAACCATTTCATTTTAGCTGCAAAGTTGAGCTTAGTTTAGCAGCCTCAATTTGGAAAAAAAAGCTTTTCTATTTTAACTACAGAGGTTTTCCTTTTAATGGGTTGCTTTTTTTTGCCTTTTTTTTTTTTTTTTCAGACGAGTTCAGTGGGTTGATGCTGTCCTTTTTGTGCACTATTCCTGGCATTATTGAGGGATAATTCTGCTATTGTACAGCCTAAAAATTGCAGGACTCATTTCACAGGATCCATTTCCAAGCTTCAAGTTTTCATTCCAGATCAGTTTCTGCAGGGCTCTGGATAAAAAACAGCCCCTTCAGTACTTTCTGTAATCAGGAAGGGAGATACAAAATTCTGAAATGCACCCTCCCTTCTTCCATTCTGCTCTGCTGGAAATAAATGCACAAGCATAATTTTATTTAAAAATAGGAGTATCACTATATTAGCTCATCAGACATAAAATTAAAATATGCACATGTATGAAAGTTGTATGGGAAGAATTTGAGTTAATTGATACTGAAAATCACATGGTGCTAAAAACATGTTTCTATTACCACTATCTTAATTTAAAGGAGGACCTGATGGAGCTAAATTAAATTCACATAAGGCTGGATTTTATTAAGAGCTCAGAATTATTAACAAGATTAACAGATTTATTAACAAAAAGAAAATAAGAGATGGGGTATTCAGTTGGTGTGTTGGCAACCTCCATCCCTAGGACTTTGTTTATGCCAGACTCCAAATTATAAATGCCCCAAACTAAGTGAAAAAGCATTGCCACACCCCTTTGCTGTAGGCTTTGGGTAAAGTGAAAACAAGCCTTGAATCACTAGATGTTAGCTAAAGAAAACAAGCATTAACCCTTCTCTTTTAAGTAAAAAATCCTCCTAACACATACTTATAAAAATAAATAAATAAATACAAATAAATCTTGGAATACCATAGAAATATCTAGCAAGCTTTCCAGGGAAATTATTCATTTTTAATTCCTGAATTCTTAGTACCATAAAAGTATGTATCATGTTTGCTCTAGAAGACTGTGCATGATTTGGCTTTTAACAGTTGCTCAGAGAAAGGAGGAAAAAGTCCTGAACAGAAAGAAGTAAGCCAGAATAAAAGTCTGATAATGACTTAGAAAGTCAAGAACATCAGGCAGAGGTCTCCAGAGCTGGAGACAAGGAAAATGGGTAGGCTCTGACTAGAAGAAAAGGACCTGTTTGAAGTTCACAGTTACAAGTTTATGGAAGCATCAGTGTAATTTTTATTAGTACACAACCTCTGAAAATGGTTCTGGCCAAAAGAATGGAGTAATTGTATCAATGTATCAGTCAGTGTCTAATTATTGCAACCTGCAAGACAGTTGGAGTCCATCAGAAACTTCTCCTCTCTATCAATCTGCTTCAGAATTTCAATCATCTGTGTTGTTTCCCAAAGGATGACAGAGATTTGTTGTAAAATTGCTGCCAAATTTAAATGGAATCTATTTTTAGGAGCTAGTTATTATATCCCTACATTCCTTCTATGTGATTGCACTAAGAATTTAAGCAAAAAAATTATTTTGTCAGGAAACTAGGAATTTAAATTTCAGGATGCAGCCCATGCTTGGAAATATTTTTTCTTGCTGTTCATCATGATCAATAATTGCAATAACTATTGCATTTTGAGGTCCCTTTTGTAGCATTGCTTCCAATTTCAGGTAAAAAAAAAAGTGGAGCTGAAAAGTGGAAGTCTTTGTTTTCTGAGGAAAAACAAAAAAATCCATCTTGAATCCTGGCATGAATGAATCTTTTCAAGCATGTGTAATGAATGATATTACACTGTCTAACTAAGTCTGTAACGTGACTTGTTTCTGGATGTACTTCCATAGTATGTTTTCTCTTTAAATGACATATTTCTAAGGTTTTATAACTGTAAAAAAACCCCAAATCCCTATAAGAAGGGGTTTTTTGAGCTCTCTTCCTTTCCTCCTTTTTATAAATCCTAACAATCCAAACACTCTGTTATGTAGATGCTTGTGGGTATAGTAGGGATATTTAATTGAGAGGAACTTCTCTTTAGCAAGGTTCAGTAACTTTTTCCTCCAAGCAGTGTTTCTTAAAGATTATTAGCAGGTAGACTTTTTGCTCTATGTGGTAACTGCATCAACACACTAGGCTGTAGTGGACCCAAAGGAGCTTAGTGTCTTTCAGATCAATAACCTCTGAATTGAGGAAGATTTGCACAACAGAGGAAAACAGCTGCACCAGTCAATAATCCCCTTGTTTTATATACCCTGAGCAAAATCAACAGATGGAACATTTATATTTTAAACTATGTAATTAGCACAAGGGTTAACCACCTTTATTTTACAAAGGTATTTCTCTTACACGTACTTTGAAAAAAACACTCCTGCAAACATTAAGAGAGAAAATAATGTTACTAGCAGAACTGAAATATGATTTATCTTCTACATCAATGAACTTTGAATAGTAATAATGATACCATGGTATATAGGTTGCAGCACTGAGGCAGAACAGCAATGCCTTACAGAAAAGACATTCATATTAAGAAACAGGATCTACATGTGTTATTCATGTAAACTTCAAACTCTGTCATGAATGGCTCTGTTCTCAAAGAAGTAATTCCAGAGGGGAAAAAATTATTCTTTAATCTTTGAAACCATAGCCTATGTCACAACAAGACTTTTCTATGAGGTAGCTAATTTTTATATCACTCTATATCATTGTAATAACTTTACTGCTTGTTTAGCTCTTCTCTGTAAATAAATTAAAATAAAATTTTAAATCCTCTGAAATAAATTATATCCATTAATGTATGAGAAGTTGATGCACAAGCACCCTTTTATTTATTCTTTTCTTTTGCTTTAGCAAATGGAGATATTTGAGAACTTGTTTTCTTCCACTATCACTTAAAAAGCCTTAAGATCTTCAGATGATCTGCATCTCTTTGTTCAGAAACAACTTATACTTACAGCTAATTTTTTTGTCACCCAAATTCTTTATCAGTTGTTTGTTTCCTCCACAATACTTAGGTTGCCTTTTATTTCAGAATGTTTTTATCCCTCATCCTTCCCTTTATGCAGGTAGTAGCTATTCTTTTTTTTTTTTTTTTTAATACCACTCATTCCTTTACTATTAAAATCCATTACAACTTCTCACAAGGTGCTTGCACTTATATCTGAGTATGCAATCATTTCATTTTCACTCAATATTGATGGAAACAAATCGTGTCATATTTGCTTGGAACGGCCATGAAAGATTCCTAAAGGAATTGTCTGATTACACGCTTACACTGAGTGACCAAATGGAGCTCAATTAATGTAATTTATCAGAGACAAGCTTAAGAAATAGCTTTATAATGTTCTGTAATTACCTGTAAGAAGACAAACACTAGTAGCAGAAAGCTCTAATCTAGTAGAAAAAAACCACAACATTACAAGAACCAGTGCTGGAAAGCTGAAGTTAGTGAAGTTCAAATTAAAATAAAATGATTGAGTAATTAAGCATTGAACAGATAACCAAGGACTGTGATAAATTCTCCATCAGCTAAGGGCTTTAAATAAAGACTGAAATTTTTCCCAAGAGATATGCTTTAGTTTAACTAAAAAGTATTTGATAAATCAAGGAAAACTCTAGATGAAAACCTGGTTAGTATTATGCAGGCGGTTAAATTACATGTTAATAGCAGTGCCTTTTTGTTTTAAAAATCAAAGTGCAGTTGAGGACCTTAATTTGCTTATATAATCATGAGAATTTATAACAGATAAACTAAATGTTTATCCATGCCTATAGTAGCTACAAAATAGAGATGAAAATCTCAGATTTCTCCATGAGATTCCAATCTTATAGAAGCTGGTCCTTTAAATATCTTTGCTTATTGGAAATAAATTAAGTATGATAATTAAACTGATAAGGATAAAAAAGATCAGAACTCCTAAAAAATTGCAAAACTAAGATTGTATATGGGATTACACTAGTTATGACTCCACTCACAAGCATTTAACATCTAATTCTCATAATTTAAACTTGTTAGTCTTTTTACTTGTTAAACTCTTTTTCAGTTCTTATTTTATATCAGCATTGCTTTAAAATCACCAGCAAACTAATTCATGTTTTAGAACCATAGGGAATAGACTGGTGATAAGGATATTCCAAAAGCTGTTAAACTTGTCCTTCTTAAACTTCTTATATTTAATGGTATCATCTATGTTTTCCAAACCAAAATCCAAATCAAGTGAATGGGATAGTTTACAATTCTCAGAAGTACCAGAATAACACATCAGTAGGCTTGAAAAGCTAGATCTGCTTCAAAATATTTTCAAAAGATTTTATTTACATTCACATAGCTAGAAGTATACCTGTTCCTAAATCAAAGCTAGAGTTCCTGTAGAACCATAATCTGGTATAGAGGTTAGAGTAATTAATCAGCAGGCTAAGAGTTTGACATCCCAGGGACAGGGGCTCTCTAGATAATTTAGATCTCTGAGTCTTTCCCTGCAACAATTACTCCATTATCATTCTTGCTCTGAGTTGACATTACTGTATGACTGAATTGTTATGTCCTTAAAAAAAAAAGTAATTGTTAACAAGAACATCTTTCCTCTAATATCTCACCAGTATAACCCAAGGACACAGAGTAAAGTGTTTTCATCATAGTTGATGATGCACAGTAATAATGACTTGTCAGCACAGGAATGTGAAAAATGTATCTCATTTCAAAAGCAAAGCTTTGGAAATTACAAGAATTTTTAAAGACTTCTAGAAGTTGAAGTACTGGAAAAAAAGATGACTTTAAAACTACTACACATTATCAGCTCTTTCTTTGTAAATAGTCTGGTATTTCTAGGATTGAGTGCAAACATTTGAATTTTTGGTTTTGTAAGCCTCTCAAGCACCTTGACATATTGATTTGCATTCTGATCAACCCAAAGTTTAAAAAACAACAGCTTGAGTTCATTTGCAAAAGGGACTTTCAGAAAAAACTGTTAACCATCTAAGTTTCTGTCATGACAAAGAGCTGATGAAGGCTTCTCCAACAACCAAAACTTCCTCAGTTGATTTCTTATCTTGTCCATTTCCACCTACAGACACAGGAGAATCACTTTCCAGTAATCAGATCCAGTAATATTCATCCTCAGAACCATTAAGAATCAAAAACATAAACAGCAAGGTAGCCTATCACTGTTTAACATTATTGTCTCTATCCATGACAGAGCACTGAAATATCTCCTTTGTTCTGTTTGCTGGTACTTTATTATTTCTCATTAGAAAAGGATGGTCATTTATCAGTCATTCAATACACTTTAAGACATACCTAATCTGTGACACATTCAGTGTGCCCTAGCATTGTGCTTCACTGTATTTAATGTTAAAAGAAATTCTCAAGAATAAGAGGAGCTGAAGGCAAGATGGGCACTCAGTGCCCCTTCATACTGAGTTTATTGGATATACTATAGGCAGGACAGGGGAACTCTAAAAACAGTATTATAACAAATAAAAGCTTTTGTCTCAAGTGCTTAGGTGCACGTGAATGTGCATTCACTCAAAAGAAATAACAAAGCTATTTTTGACTAAAGAAGGTCTTACTACGTCTTTTCAACTCCTCCACTATTACAGTACTGGTATACTAATACCATCAGTAATAGGAATATTGGATGCTTTTCAATGTTGCTTGAGTAATTATACACCTATTTAGTCTATAAAACATGCTAGCAGGTCAGCTTAAAAGAAAATTTTCAGTTAATCTCTTCAGATGGGAAATCCCCATGATGAATAAGAAGAGATCTAGACCTGGATTCATTGACAGATACTCCTTCTATTGCAATAGCATTAAGACTGTTTTGTTCCCTGCCAGAAAACCAAAACAAGATACAATACATGTTATAATGATTATTCTGGTGCTAATCAGATAGTTTAAGTCTCCAACCTAAAGAAACGGACAGACAAGGAAAACAGCTGTAACAGGACTTATGGATAATGGGAACAGGGATATATCAATTCTTATATACAATCTTCCTTTTCCAAAGCCAAGTTGAAATTTAGAACCTGTCTTCTTGAGGGTGGACAAAGAAATACTAAGACAAAAATGAATCCACATCTAGTTTTTAAGCAAAGATTTTTCAGAAATAATAATACTCATCATATGCATCTATTACAGTGAGAAAGATTAAATAGTAACTAACCTGAAAAGCTTAACTCACTCACCTGAGTTTACTCTTAGTAAATAAAGTAAAATTAAATGAAACAAAATTTTGATTTACCTTGTTCTGGCTCAAACAATTTAACCTAAATATTCACTGCCTGAACTCCTTAGCAAAGACACAAAAAGGAGAAATGTTGCTTAGGTATGAAATCTACAATCCTAAAAATATGCCAAACATTAAAAAAAAAATTTTTTTTTCTTTCATTTGTGACTTTTAGTAGTAGTATGCATTTTTACGTCCAAAGGTTTAAAATCAGTCTTGCACCTCCAGCACCGTAGAAGGCAGTCATACAGACCCTGTGCCATGTGAGAATATCTTGGTGCAGCAGATCTGTAAGCAAGCCAGTCAAGCTGCCTTCTGAAGATCTCCAGGCTTGATTCCAAGTTGCAGCATGCCCTTTAGAAGTACAATTCAACAGCTCACCTAAAATGCATTGTATAACTGTACATTGAAACCTTGCCTGAGCAGCTAAATGTTATAGTGCTGTTATCAAAGCCTGGACTGATGCATAGCTGACGACATCTCTACCTTAGAGCCCAAAGTGGTTTAATCGTGACGTCCAGTTTAATGATCCAATTGCTATCTGATTGTTTGAAGGGTGGAAGAAGGTATGGCATTTGCATTTCCTGGTACTTAGTGCAGACTCTGGTCAGTGGTTTCACTGCCTGTCTTTCTGATGGGAGAAAAATCTGCAGATTGAATCTAAAAGATGGCTTGAAGTAAAGCAGAAACCCATAAATCAGAACAGTTCGAGCATGAGAAATGGGGTGCAGAAACTCTGAATAGCTGAGGTACATCAGAAGGGAATTTCTATGAGACCAAAGGAAAGCTGGGTAGACAGTGAACTAAAAGCATTTGATGATGCTATAACTCAGGCTGAAGGAGGAGAGATCTTCACTGGCTGCACTGGAATATGTGTTCCTTTCACATTCTCCACCACACTCCAAGTGTTGCCCAAAGCATATAGTGGAAGGGGGAGCTGCAGTGAAGTGATAAATCCCTTGCCAGGGCTGTCAGACTGTGCTCAGTAAATGTGACAGGTGGAAAATGCTTCCCTCAAATCCCACTCAAAACCTGACCAACCAGCTCTCATTTACAGTCATAGCCCTGACTCTGAGACAAGAGGGCAGGACACCTTCCTGGTCAGATCTAACCTAGGTGAGAGGAGGCAGTGGACATGGAGGCCCATAACTTGAGAAACGCTGTTTCCACAGCCAGAAGTATAAACCAAAATACTTTTAGAAGCCCTTTCTCTGGCAAATAAAGGCACGAAAAAGACATGGCTTAAGCAGTAAAAGTACAAAATAGTCACTGAGTGATTGTATTATATGTCCACAAGACCTCAGATGTCTCTTCCAGGAGCTGGCATTTTCTTTGACAAGAGTTAGGAACTATGACGTGGTCCAGGAATGGCTTTAAATTGGCATAAGACTGTTCACTATTCAAAGGGGAAGATAACAATGATATATATCTATTATCAGATGGGGATCTCTACTTTTTATGAATGTCAATCTATTCCCTTAAATCAGCATTAATATTCAACAATACAAATGTAAATTACAAAGGAAACTGCTCTGGAATATTCTCAGTTATGTACAGATAGGATGAAAGTGTGAAAGAACTGCAAGAAACATAATTTGCACAGAATTTCTGTAAACAATTACAGCATTAAACACAGCTATGTTTAAAATATTTAACAGTACTTGAGTAAGCGTCAGGTGTAGGAGAAACTAAAAAAGTCCAAAACTGATTAAATTGAATCTCATCACCCCTATGAATCCTTCATCTCTCATTGCTCAGAAGGAATAAGTTTCAGGATTACTGTATTTAACATATGATATTACGAAAGTTTCTATCTGTATTAGAATGCTAAAGTGAGCTGAAGAGGACATGATGATTAAAAGGTTTTATTGATGTCTTGAAAGCCTTCCACACATCTTTGAGCCTCCACTGGAAAGGTCAATAGGAAAATGAAAAATGTGTTGTGCTTGATGGAAGAGAAAGATACCAACAAACTCTATAATCACTCAGTATCTCAAAGAAACATAGCTTCTAATATGGGCAGCTGTTCCTTTTCCTTTGTGTTACAGTCATGTTTGTTCTCAGACAATGAAAGAAAAAGATGAAAAATATACCTATAAAGTTAGCATAAGTGGTTTGAGGTGAGATTCTGCAAATAACAATTGTATTTGGAACCTGTACACTCTAATGTCACTTATACTGTTAACATCTCCTAATGTGATCAAACAGTCCTGTTCTTTCTTTTTTTTCAAGCCAGTACGAATGATTAAGACAAAAGCATTTTTTGTTGATTATGCTCATTTAACATTAGTCCAATCCAGCACAATCATTTATTCCTCCAATCAATAATAGCTTTATTAACTGTACCTCAATTCAGCATGCATTCACATTTAGCAGCACTCTGAGGTAAGCAAATAGTAGCACATAAGCTTAGCAAGTGACTGAACAAGGAAGCAGCAGCAAAGTTTATGGTTGGAAAGAGAGCCCTGATAAAGTTGTTTTATCCCACTTCATAGGAACCTGGGTTTTAAAAGAAATTGTGCAAATCACTAGGTCTGGTTCACTTTTATGAAAGGCAACAACCTCAAGCAATTCCTCTGCCTTCAGTATAATCAGTAACTTTCTCCATTGCTGCTACTGAAAGACTATTTTTTGGTTTTCAGATAAGGGAGCCTTTTAGCATCTAGCCTAAATTTATTTATGACCAGGTCAGATACACTGATTTGTATGCAAGCTCTGCCATTCAGCTTTCCTCCGCTCAGAAAGGAAAGTAAGGGAAACACAGAAGAAAGTACAAACAGATCTGAAACCCAAAACCCAATACTACTGAAAAACCTCATATTTACCTGGCCCAAAACTTCATCTGAAAGCCCAACAGAAACTGCATACTTTCTTACACCAATCTTCTTTTGAATCCTAGCCACCCAGCACTAGACAACTGCAAAATACAGAAGAATAATTTTATGTCTATGGTTGTCACAAAATCATGAGAAAGACTTTTCCTGTAGCATTTCTGCTTTGTGACAAACTAGGTCCCACTAATTTGAAGCTGAGCATCCAAATTCAAGATTTTTTAAAAATCTAAAATATATCTCTGAGTCATTCCAAGTTCATAAATCAGTAGATCATGTTTTTTATGTACTAGAATACTGAATACCGACCTGGCTAACCAAGCTCTCAAATTAGCAATTTCAGCTCTTAGATTTGCCTCCACTAAGAGGCAAATCTCTCAGAACTCAGAGTCTCAATCCTGGGTTATTCTTCAGGGACAGAAGGAAAGAATTGTAGTAAGGCTGGGTTATAGCAGCCTTACTACTTTAGCTTCACGACTGGAATAGCTTTTTGGCCAATGTATAGCATCTACTTGGAAGTCATCCTCTTGGGCATTTACATTTGGATGCATCTGTACATCTCTTAAAAGTCACTACACAGAATCACATAAGCATCCTTCACAGAAATTGATTCCAAAGGGAGTAAGTTGTAGAATGTGTATGAATCCATCTCTGTCCCTGTCTGGCACAACAGAACAGCAATGGCTCTGCTACAGAAAGGATCTTTTCCTCCTTGTATGAACAGAGGCAAGATGTTTGCTTTAGATAGTATTTATTGAGGATTTGTTATCCTACTGCAAAAAAGTTAAGAATAGCAATAAAGTTTCTCTCTTGGATAGTGAATCTTCATTTGCTGTGTCAGCTACTGTTTATTCCTGATGAGTAGATAAAGTAACTTGTTATCTATCATCCTAATTACGTTTTATATATCCCACTAAAACATTTGTTTTAGGAATTATTAATAAGAGAGAAGTAGGCTTAAAAACTTATGATCAAAATCATGCCTGAGTTTATCATCATGGAATAATTATAATTTGCTAGTGATATTGTCACTTGAAAGAGGACCAGTGTAGCTGTTATGCATTTTCTCAGTAGGGAAATACTTCCTTTAGAACAGACATTCTGCTTGCACGGAACCTTTAGGTGTGTGTTGTTTTTTTACAGAAGCATGAAAAATGTCAAAATATCACAAGAAGAGATATTTAAGCCATGTTTCCCAAGTTTACAGTCTCAAACAGTTTGAGAATTAGAAGTCAGTATTTGCTCCAGGACTGTGCAAGTGATAGTATATATAGATATGAAGGGGAGAAGCAAAAGTATGTGCTCCATTGGGAGGGACAGAGTAGATATAACTCCTGGTCTGGTGGACAAGCTGTGTTCCTTTTAACCTCAAGAAACTGATAGTTAATTTTTACTTGATAATTGGCTATTAAATAGCCACAGTTCATTTCTGTTGATGAATGTCACATTTCTAGTTTTAAAAAATTAAAATAGAAATTCACTAAATGAAAAACTATTCAGTCAAATTTAGACACAAAGAGTTGTTCTAGATAAGTATTTGCCTTGCATAATCTTCTTTTATCTAAAACTGAAGAATATATCATTTTAAAGATTATCTTTTTTCACCCTGTCTCTCTCCCTCCTTCCCCCTAGGATAACATATCTTGTTATTTCCATTATGATCTTCAGTACATATGAAAAGAAAAACAACTAATGCTTACAATTAAGCTGTTTTAATTAACTAGTTAATTAGATGAAGTATGCATAGTAATAATAATTGTGAGTCTCAAAAAATTTTAGCTAAACAACCTGGATTAATTAATACTGAAATTCAGAAACTAATCTTTCAATCATTTTTGCAGGTCCTTATTCTATGATCATTTATCACAGTATAAAACTTATATTTCAGCTTCCAGTTTCACTCAGTTCTCTATCTAGTTTTCTACTACATACTTAGCATGGAAGTATATTAGAAATCTTCAGAAAACTAGGGTTACTCTTATTAAAAAAATTACATTGACATTCTGGGTCTCATTCACTGAAATTGGTATCAATTTTCTTCTGATGTAACACCTTGTCTTACGATATCATCCCCAAATTCATCACATTCAATAGGTTGTTTTCTGCAGAAAATAATTTCTCAAGTCAGTTTTCATTGTGCTAATAAAAAAAGTTTTGATATCACATCTTTAAATGCTTATGCATTCTCTATCTAGTTACACCAAGTGCTCCAGATGATGTTCAACAAAATATGTGCTCATAAACTATATTGTTCTACAAATGTAAGCACGCATTCAACTACTGAAAATATCTGGAACCAAAAAAACAGTGGAATTTGAGTAGCAGAATTATGGAAACTACTTCATCTATTTGGAAAACAATTCAGGTTTTTCTTGTAACCCCATATAATTGCAAATAGCTCTGTAAAAACCAGATGATAAACAGAAAACTGGTAAATATCATATCCTGCACAACTGCAAAGGCGTCTGTTAGAAGACAGACATTTGGCTATTGTTGTGGTAGCAGCAGACCTTGTAACTTAATTCAGCCTTATGGAATGACATTTAATACAAATATTAGTTCGCAAACCTTTCTGTCAAACAAGGCACATTCTAGTCTTGGGCAAAATATGTAAATGATGCTTTACATATCCTCAAGCTGAGCTGTAATAGCATCAAAGTAAAGATGTCATACATAAAGCTTTATGCAGCCAATCCTTAAACACTTTTATAAAGATAAAAATCTTCTGCTAGGTGTCTGTAAAAAATGGCAGTGCTGGATAAAACACACAGAATGTTAAAGTCTATCATTAGTTCAATTACACTAAAGTCCTTAAAAAAATCAAAGATCTTCAAATTAAACACAGACTAAACAAAAAAAACATATTTACAGGCCTTCTCCCATAACAGCTATGAATTATTTCTAGTCTCTTAATTTCTAGTATTTTGAAGGCAATATTCTGACCTTTTAAATTTTCCTCTGAAGCTGACTTGGTATCAGCCATCGTCTTCAACCTCTGCTGTGAAAACTTTGCACAGTAATACTGAAGGTGTTAGTTTCCATAGTATTACCTGTCAGAGACCATTCAGGGTGACCATTCAATCTAATGGTGTCTCCTTAATTAGTGCCTCCTTAATGCCTCAGTCCTGAATACCTGCAGTATCCAGGTGTGTGATAGTTTTACTGCAGTTCCATATGCAAAAATGGCAATGACCTGTTCTGAGCAGAGACAACAAAAGGAGAGGCTGAGGGCCTGAGGTGACGCCTTGTGAAAGCAGATGAAAGAAGCAAGAGGATTTCAAAGGGAGAAGATTTAGAATAGAACAGAAGGATCTAATGAAGACAAAATCTCTTCTCTATAAGGTGCATGCAAAAGGGAAATGCTAATAGAGCCACCCAGAGTGGCAGGTTGCAGCCACTGAACATGACCAGAAGCAGACATCATAGGGAGAGGACATCATGCACCACCATCTCACAACAAATGCTTAGCCTACAGTTAAAGGAGTGTGTGTCACATCCCATAGATGAGACACTGAACCAGTATTATGGGAAACACTCCATATCTTCCAGTACTCTGAGGCTGCTCATCACTTGACAGTCATTTCCGCTTAAGCTAGCAGCAAGGCAACTCAAAAAACATTTCTGATAAAGCAAATCTAAACCAAGCTAGGAAAAGAAAGAGACCTGTAAGACAAGATGAAAATAAAACTATGTCAAAAAGAGTTCTAAAATAACAACTTAGATGGTGTTCAGCTCACAGAGAGACCTTTAGGTTTACATGTAGGCAAGCCAAGTGTCTAAGTTGCCATTAAAACTGATGGGGATCTGGTTGGTGCCATCGTCGGACTTCAAAGAATGATCACATCATGCTAAAATAGAACCTAGAGTTTTATTTGGTGGCCTACATACAGAGCATCTCAAAATGGGTAAGACATCCTTCCTTGTCACCAGCTGCTACACCTGAAGGGCATATACTTTCCATACATCCTGTGTTACATACATGCGAACACTGGGGATTTCTTAGACACCCTACTGCATCACAAACAATAGATGCCTTTATGTGTGCAATTCAGTTGTGTCAAGTGGCTGGGCAGCAAAATAGCAATATAGTAGTACATTGACTGTCATTGGAATTTAGATACCTGACACATCCTGAGTACACCTACATGTACATGAGATCTGATTTGAGTCTTAACTTGAAGCTGAATCCCAATCTAAATATTTCAGGTCTTAGATAAGTCTGATAGAAATTGGATATACTTTACTTAAAGATTCATGATGCATATTAAGCTGGTTTTATTTATCTCTCCCCTACCCCCCAACTTTATTTTTCACTCAGATAGATACCTAAAAATGCAGCACAGAAATATTAAGGGCTTTCCTCAAACAAAGAAGCCTTTACTAAAATAGAAAGTTGGAGAAAAGAATCTTTGCTCTCTCCAGGTCACTGACATATTCCCTCTCAGGTCTAGCAAAAAAGGAAAATTGGCTAGGGTTTTTTTTTCCCCCTATGCTTGGTGAAGACCATGAGGCCTTATATCTCTCATCAATAACCTCCCATCATTTTTTCTTGAGGACGAATTATATGATAATTGATGACATGGTGACACAATTTTTGCTTGTATTCAGGATAGTTTGAAGTTTCCAGAGATCAAAAAAGCACTTTTTAAAATTTCCATTACCTCAATTTTTTCTCCCTGTGTGAGGCATGTAAGGTGATCTGACTTTTGAGCATAAACCAAGTGTGATCCTTCAACACTCAGGAACGCTTTATACTTTTTAGACAGTTAACAGTCTTTTAACCACTTATTTGTTTATTAACTTTGTTTATCCTACCACTAAACAGGAATTCAGGCACCTCTTGTGATAATTAGGTATCTTGTGAGAGCTACAATATCATTCTACTTGAGAGGCATATTCTGCTGAAAAGTTTGAGAACAAAATAAATCACAGAATGAAAATGAGGCTGTGCAATGAATTGCGTCAAATCTTCCTTGATAGAAGGCACAAAATATAAACTGAGCTTTCAAATAAAATTTACAAATATCTCATGCAAAATAAAGTTTTCCTTTGTCTAATGTATATCACATTGAAAATGTAAACACTGTAACTAGGAAAGTAAAATACAGTCCAAAGTGACTACTGATAAATATGTGCTAAAAAGCCACTCCAAGTTCAGCTTGTTTCCTACAGTTAGAGAGGGAGCAGAAAGAAGCACACACCTGCCTGCAGTCTTAACCACACATGGAAATTTTGTTCCAGGATGTCTAGACAATTCAAATGGCCAGCAAAGGTGTACTGCACTAAAGGTAAAACAGGACTAGATACTGTGAAATATAACTCTTTTTCAGATCACCTTTGCTGGTGCAAGACTCAACTTAGTAAAGCAAAAACACTTGATATTTCTAAGAATGCCCTGTACTGCAGCATTATTTCTCTACTTTTAGATGTGTGAGAGAAAAATAATAACTACACTCAAGTAAGAGTAATTTGTTAGCTAGTTCTTGGAATGCCAAGTAGGGTTAGATCTTTCAAGTTCTCAGTTCACCCAGGCAGAGGCAGGCTCTGCATTTGGAATATGTAACACATAGGGAAAGGTCTGAGCTAATAATGCCAGTGTCATTGATAGTCCTGGGAAAGCTTAGATTTGGTAAAAGTCTTCTTACTTAGTCTTCTTATTTAGAGAAAATAAAAGAGCAGGGCTCTTTAACAGGATTCTCCTTTATAAATCTAGTATCAGGAATTCCTCTTGTACTTTTAGGAACAGTTTGCCTTTGGTTAGAAAAGCTGTTCCCATACCCCAGCTACCCATTGACAAAAGGAATCACCAGTTCATATCGTGAATGTAGAGATAAAACCTGCCCTCACCTGCTGCTCAGAGACTCACTTCAAACTGCCAGCACTGAAAATTCATTTCTCCTGACCTGATAGTTATTTGGATGTCTGCTCTGTGACATGTTTCTCAGAAACCTGTCTGGGGAGGCCCAAGAGCTACGGAAAGTTTTGGAGATGTTAAACTGTTTTGCGAAACAGAAAAACAAGTGCTGACAGTGCCCTATCTCCAAGGACCTTAGATGACATTAATCATGTTCTGTTGTCCAGTTTCCAGAGTTGTAATCAGTTATGGGCCCAGTCCAGGCTCTGTTCTGACTGCTGATCCAAATAGACTTTGAGCTTTATTTCACATTCAAGGTATTATGTCTGGGAACAACTAGGGGAAACAATTTATTGCTTTGAGATAAAATTATAACAAAGTATGAGAAACTTCTGCAAATTATCTGTGCTTTATTGTATGTACAAATATTGTAATCAGTTATGGATGGAAATATATCCTAAATACCCAGAGAATGTTGAAAAAATTTTATTTTTAACTCCAATGTATCTTTAAAATGACAACTGATTCTAAATTTTTGAAATTGTTTTGCAGATTAGACTAGTATAAGTAAATGGAAAAATTCTTTAGTTTAGCAAATGGGCACATTGTTTTCATCTTTAAAACCATCATACAATCTGGTAAGGCTAGAGCTCAAAAATAAAGGAGGTAAACGAAGATAAAAGCCCCTGATCAAAGGGATTCAGTACCCTCCCCCCACCAGGATGTAGGCAAGGACTTAAGGGGAAGCGGCGAGTGGAAGCAAGTCCACAAACAGGGCAGCAAGCGGGCACCCTCCTTGCCCACCACGCCTCCCCAGATGCCTCTGCACAATAGATATAAGGCTCTAGAGGTGGAGGACCAGTCAGTGGACGATGAGGATGTCAATCCATCTACACCAAAGGAGCAGCCAAGACCAGAAAGACATATGCCTCGTATTACTACAGCCTCCACAAGGAAGAAAAGGCACATCATAGTTGTAGGAGACTCCCTGCTGAGGGGAACAGAGGGTCCAATACGTTGGGCAGACCCTTCACGTAGGGAAGTCTGCTGCTTCCCAGGAGCCCGGGTTAGAGATATCACTAGGAAACTTCTTAGCCTGGTACAGCCCTCTGACTACTACCCATTACTGCTCTTCCACGTGGGAGGCGACGAAGTTGCAGTATGTGGCCCAAGGGAGATTGAAAGAGACTTCAGGGCCTTGGGATTGTTAGTGAGGGAATCTGGGGCACAGGTGATTTTTTCCTCCCTCCTTCTGGTTGTGGGCAGTGACATTGGAAGGAATAGGTGGGCCCAGTCTATTAATACATGGCTCCACGGTTGGTGTCAACGACACAATTTTTGGGTTTTTGACAATGGGGTGACCTACATGGCACCAGGCTTGATGGCGTCAAATGGGAGCTACCTTTCTCAAAGGGGAAAGAGGGTCTTTGCCCAGGAGCTTGCGGGGTTCATTGACAGGGCTTTAAACTAGATGTGAAGGGGGTGGGGGAACATATCAGGCTTGCCTGCGACAAGCCGCGGGAGGACGCACAATGGTTAGAGGGACGGGGTGTTAGTATGGGCCCTCAACCTGTTGCCCAGGGGCTTGCTGGGGACACTGCACCACAGTCAAATTCTTGTGGAGATGAGCTGGGGGCTCCTGAGGTAGTAGGAGCCAACAAGGAAACTTCCGTGGAACACCTTAAGGGAAACAAAGGGTGTTCCACTAGGAAGGTGACATGGCCAACAGCCCAGATGAAGTGTCTCTACATGAATGCACGCATCATGGGCAACAAACAGGAGGAGTTGGAAGCTACTGTGCTGCTAGAAAGCTATGACCTGGTTGCCATTACTGAAACCTGGTGGCACAAATCCCATGACTGGAGTGTGGCTATCAATGGCTACAGGCTATTCAGAAGGGACAGGTGGGGAAGGAGGGGCAGAGGTGTTGCCCTCTGTCCTGGTTTCGGCTGGGATAGAGTTAATTTTCTTCCTAGTAGCTGGTATAGTGCTGTGCTTTGGATTTTAGTATGAGAATAATATTGATAACACGCTGATGTTTTGGCTGTCGCTAAGCAGTATTTACATTGGTCAAGGACTTTTTTTTTTTTTTCCTTCAGCTCCCCATGCTCTGCCAGGTGCCCAAGAAATGGGAGGGGGCACAGCCAGGATAGTTGATCCAAACTGACCAAAGGGCTATTCCATACCATATGATGTCATGCCCAATATATAAACTGGGGGAGTTGGCCGGGGGGTAGCGATCGCTGCTCGGGGACTGGCTGGGCCTCGGTTGGCGGGTGGTGAGCGGTTGTATAAATTTTTTTTTTTTTTTCCTTTTTTCCCTCCCTTGGGTTTTGTTCCTCTCTCTCTCTCTTGTTGTTTTCCTTCTCATTATAATTCATTATTATTATTATTATTATTATTATTATTATTATTATGTTCCAATTATTAAACTCTTCTTATCTCAACCCACGAGTTTTCTTACTTTTGCTCTTCCGATTCTCTCCCCCATCCCACCGGAGGGGAGTGAGCGAGTGGCTGCGTGGTGCTTAGCTGCCGGCTGGGGCTAAACCACGACACCCTCTATATCAAGAAATGGATAGAGTGTGAAGAACTGTCCCTGAAGAATAGCCACGAGCAGGTCGAAAGCTTATGGGTAAAAATTAGAGACCGAGGCAACAAAGGGAACCTTGTGGTTGGTGTCTACTACAGGCTGCCCAATCAAGGAGAGCCTACTGATAAAGCCTTCTTCCTCCAGCTACAGGACGCTTCACGCTCGCAAGCTCTTGTCCTACTGGGGGACTTCAGCCACCCCAACATCTGCTGAAAAAGTAGCATGGCGAGTTGTAGGCAATCCGGGAGACTCCTGGAGTGCACTGAGGATAACTTCTTAACTCAGGTAATAGACACGCCTACCTGAGGGGATGCGATACTGGACCTGCTGGTCACCAATGCAAGTGAGGTCATCAGCAATGTCAAGATTGGAGGCAGCCTAGGCTGCAGTGATCACGCATTGGTGGAGTTCACAGTCCTGAGGGATATGGGACAGGCGAGGAGTATAGTCAGGACCCTAAATTTTAGGAAAGCAAACTTCCAGCTCTTCAAGGAGTTAGTCAGTAGGACCCCCTGGGAAACGGTCCTCAGGGACAAGGGAGCAGAACAGAGCTGGCAGATCTTTAAGGATGCTTTCCATAAAGCACAAGAGCTCTCAGTCCCCAGATGTAGGAAATCAGGCAAGGAAGGGAAGAGACCGACATGGCTGAGTAGAGATATGCTGGTCAAACTAAAGAGCAAGAGGGAACTGCACAGGCAGTGGAAGCAGGGACGGGTAACCTGAGAAGAGTATAGGGATGCTGCTCACTTGTGTAGGGATGGGGTCAGGAAGGCCATGGCGCAGCTGGAGCTGAACTTGGCAAGGGATGCAAAGAATAACAAGAAGGGCTTTTACAGGTATATCAACCAGAAAAGGAAATTTAAAGAAAGCATACCTTCACTGATGAACAAGAATGGTGACCTAGTACCAACAGACAAGGATAAGGCTGAGGTACTGAACAATTTTTTTGCTTCAGTCTTCTCTAGCAACTGCTCTCCTCACCCCTCCTGAGTCAATGGACAACTTGTTGGGGACCAGGGGGGTAAAGCCCCTCCCACTGTAAGGGAAGATCAGGTTTGTGACCACCTGAGGAACCTGAACATACATAAGTCTATGGGACTTGATGAGGTGCCGCCCAGAGTCCTGAGGGAACTCGCTGATGTAGTTACCAAGCCACTTTCCATGATATTTGAAAAGTCGTGGCAGTCAGGTGAAGTCCCTGGTGACTGGAAGAAGGGAAACATTGCACCTATTTTTAAAAAGGATAGAAAGGATGACCCTGGGAACTACCGACCTGTCAGCCTCACCTCTGTGCCTGGGAAGATCATGGAACAGGTCATCCTAGAAGCTATGCTAGAGCACAGGGAGGACAGGGAGGTGACTGGTGACAGTCAACATGGCTTCACCAAGGGCAAGTCCTGCCTGACCAACCTAGTGGCTTTCTACGAGGGAGTTACCACGTCAATGGACAAGGGAAAAGCAATGGATGTCATCTATCTGGACTTCTGTAAAGCCTTTGACATGGTCCCCCACAACATCCTTCTCTCTAAATTGGAGAGATATGGATTTGATGGGTGGACTGTTCAGTGGATGAGGAATTAGTTGGATGGTCACATCCAGATGGTAGTGGTCAACAGCTCAATATCCAGATGGAGATCAGTGACAAGTGGTGTCCCTCAGGGGTCCGTACTGGGACCAGTACTGTTTAATATCTTCATCAATGACATTGACAGCAAGATTGAGTGCACCCTCAGCAAGTTTGCAGATGACACCAAGCTGAGTGGTGCAGTTGACACGCCAGAAGGACGGCATGCCATCCAGAGGGACCTGGACAGGCTGGAGAAGTGGGCCTGTGTGAACCTCATGAGGTTCAACAAAGCTAAGTGCAGGGTCCTATGTCTGGGTCGGGGCAATCCTCAGTATTAATACAGGCTGGGGGATGATGTGATCAAGAGCAGCCCTGTGGAAAAGGATTTGGGGGTACTGATGGACAAAAAGCTGGACATGAGCCAACAATGTGCGCTTGCAGCCCAGAAGGCCAACCGTATCCTGGGCTGCATCAAAAGAAGCATGGCCAGCAGGTTGATGGAGGTGATTCTGCCCCTCTACTCTGCTCTGGTGAGACCTCACCTGGAATACTGTGTCCAGCTCTGGAGCCCTCAGCGCAAGAAGGACATGGAGCTGTTGGAGCGGGTCCAGAAGAGGGCCACGAAAATTATCAGAGGGCTGGAGCACCTTTCCTATGAGGACAGGCTGAGAGAGTTGGGGTTGTTCAGCCTGGAGAAGAGAAGACTGCAGGGACACCGTATAGCAGCCTTCCAGTACTTAAAGGGAGCCTATAGGAAAGACGGGGACAGACATTTTAGCAAGGCCTGTTGTGACAGGACAAGGAGTAATGGTTTTAAACTAAGGGAGGGCTGATTTAGACTGGATTTAAGAAAGACATTTTTCACTTTGAGGGTGGTGAGGCACTGGAACAGATTGCCCAGAGAGGTAGTGGAGGCCCCATCCCTGGAAACATTCAAGGTCAGGCTGGATGGGGCTCTGACCAACCTGATCTAGTTAAAGATGTCCCTGCTCATTGCAGGGGGGTTGGACTAGATGACCTGTAAAGGTCCCTTCCAATCCAAAGCATTCTATGATTCTATGAAATCAGAGTCCTAGCTACCAACAAGCAAAAAGAAGCAACTGTAGAATGAAATAGGTGGACCAACGGCATATATTTCCAATTAAATTGATAAAGTACAGTGATTATAATTACACTGACTTGGAATTTAGCTGTGGAAAGCTTCATAGGATCAGAAAATACAACATGAAAATCCAGGTAATATATTTTGTCTCCTTCACTGTCAATAAAAATAAAATTTTCTTCATAACAGCTGGACAATATATGTAGAAGTTGAATTCAAGTCACCTGTATGCATGACCACTCTTAGCTTCGTGTCCAGCTACTAAATCAATCTGCTTATTCACAGTATTTCCACCATTTTTCTGAAAAGTATGGAGTATTTGTATCTTGTTCCAGAAAGGAGAGATAAAAAATTAAACATGTAAATTTATTATTTTAAAAAGTCTAGACTATAACCATGAACTTTTTTTTTCCATACTATTATGTAGGTGAAAATTAAAATTGCCACTTGCACGGATTTTCATTCTAGATACATCTGAGAGTCTGTTTCTCTTCAGGTACTAATTAAGAAAAAAAGAAAGTTTCACAGCCTGCTGTATGCAATTAAGGCAATTATATAGGTATATTCTATCTTCCAAAAGTTCAGGGGCATATCAGAAATTATGAGTACTCTTTATAGGCTTGGTTTCTTGTTGGTTTTGTTTTGTTTTGTTTTCTTTGGTTGCTTGTTTTTTTTTTCCCCAGAACTGGTTTTAAAGTGCTTTAGAAATTCTGCGTTATTTGTTTCATATCTTGTTCTCTCAGACAATGGTCATTGCTGGTTGCTTCAACAGAAGATGTAAATGCTTTGTTATTCAATTTGTTGTGCATAAGGAGATATTTTTTCCTCTTTTCAGTAGGAGACATTTTATGCACTGAAGCATAAAATGTGATTGTTCTTGTAATTACTTATTAGTTAGAATAACTGCCAAAGTTATTTCTATTTGTGTGTCTGTAAATTTTTATAAATCTAACTATATCTGCAAAAGAGTGATATAAGCAATATCCTTTGGCCCTTAGAGTAACCTCTAAAGTTTTGGGTAATATTTCAAATGAAAAGGTTTTGGCAAATCTGTTTTCCTGACTATTGTCTTCCTTTGCTTTTATTTATTTTAATTTTAACTACGTTGCTGAATTCTACTTTTTTTTTTTTTTTTAATTAGACATTTGTGCTAAAATGATTCAAAAACCAGTCTGGAAAAAACAAAACAAAAAAACCCAAAAAAACCAATCAACGAACCAAAAAAAAAAAGTAGCAAAGCTGTATTCTTTAATGCTTACTCATAAAAGACCAAGAAAGTGCATGAGTAATGAGTTAAGAAACTCTGCTACTGATATGAAGTTATTCAGGGTGATATGAACCAGGAATAACTATGAAAAATAGGAAAAGTATTTTGTGAAAATGAAGTTGCTTAAAGAGGCAGTATCCAGCGCTTGTTATGCGCTGGGCAGCCTTCCTGACATCAGGCACCATGGCACGGCAGCAGACTTTCCTATAATCCCTGTGACATAGCTGCCAGCCCCAAGCAGGTGTGTCAGGTATCTTGTACAACTACAGTGGGCCTTAACAGCCACAGTTAAGTAAATGAATTGCAACCTGATCAACTGGCAATGAAACGCAATCTTAATTGAGTTACACAGAACAATACAACCCGTCTTCGCATATGGGTGATGAGCTACAGTCACTACCACTAAGGACTGACACAACAGAGTACTGCAGATAGCTCCAGGAACACATCAGCCCAATGTTCAAAAAGGGCAAAGCACATAAAACTTTAAGATTTATAGTTTTTAGGAATATATAGGAAAGGATATATAGGAAAGAGAGCAAAGAGAAAAATAGTCCTTTTACTACATTATCATTCAACTGTTCACTCGTTTCCTAAATACTCTACATAGACCTGATTTTATAATCTCAAAAGGTTATAGCAGATTTTTTTAAAAAGTCAGAGAAAGGAAAACATACGGGATAGTTTCCATGTAAGAAATAAATTTGAACTCCTTTAGTGTGTAATGCTGCTCAAGGATGATTACATAGAGATCAATATGCAGCAGGTAGGTTTGTCTGTTGTTCACCACCATTTTCAGTAAAAGACATCATCAAATAGGAGACAGGGTGAAAATGGAGTCACTTTCTCAGCAAGTGGCAGACCTGTACAACTTGCTGCCAAAAATGAGGAGGGGGCTAAACTTTTGATTGTGTTCCCAGGGAAACTGGACTTTATACACAAGGCAAATACATTAAGGTTTACTACATATGCAAAACCACGTTCAGTTCAAAAGGTCTCCTAAAAATGAAATATTAGGAACATTAGGAGGAAGTATCATATATGCCTGTCCTTTTTTGGTTCTTGCTCAGCATCTCATTGACAGCATTGGAGACAGGATATCAAGTGAAATGGACCTTGATGTGATCTCCTGCAAATATTCCTATGTTCTTCAAGACACATGTAACAGTGAATCACTGAAGTGAATCTTCATTGAATCTCTTTTAATTTGTCAAAAAACCCAACTGTCTTCTCTACAAAACTGAAGTCAACAGCCACCAGTTCTCTTGTCTCTGGAATAACTTTTCTCTATTGTAGCCTGCTAATCTGATAAGTGGTATGGAGACATGAGCAGAAACTCTGATGGAGGGATCTGCCATTTTTATAGCCAGTAACAACACTTCAGAAGGGAAGGGAGGGAAAGGAGAGAGAGGACAAGCAAATTTGGAGATCACGGAAGTTGTCAAATCCGTCATGTCTCTTTTATAAAAAAATTTAAGTATAAAATATGAGTCATGCCAATGGTCTCACATTTTGTGGGCATAGTCAGACAGTATCTTAATCTGTGAACATTCTTGGGGCGATCATATAACTCCCTTTGAAATTATGGTTGCTGCATGAAGAAGAAGAGGGTGTGAATGCCTCCTGGAAAGGCCATGACTTTGAGAAATATTAACTCCCTTCTATTGGGAAAAGCATATAGAAAATAGCTGTCACTGCACCTTTGAAATGTAATGGAGAGACAGAGTGGTTAAGTGTGGTGAAATTATGCTCCCTGGCCTACGCAATCCTGCCAGCTTGCCAGGTCCGTAGGAAGTTCTAAGTTATTTCAGAGGAAAAAAGGCTGGAATTGCAACTTTTCAAGGTTCAGTGTGGCCAAGGACTGTTCCTGGGCTGATGTGGATACAGGCAGCCCCTTACGCGGAGCAGAGTTTAACTTGAGAATCTGGCCACGCTGCAGAGACACAACAACAGGCATAAATAGCACTGTTAGAACAAAACTGTCTTTGTATCCTCCTATACACAGTACCATTGTAGGACATGAGCAAAACCCGATGTTCCCCCATACATCAGTATTCATACAGTGAAGAGTTGATAAGCGCCAGCCTAAAATGATGTTTATTTTTTCTCAGGCACAGCATTTTAAGCAGCTCGCAGTGGCTTTCCGCTTCAGCATCGTGGTTGCTAAGCAGCATCATGAGGATGGTCTAGAGCATGCTGTCCGTCTACAGAAAATGACAATGCTAACTTTCAAAATTATTTTTTCTAGTTGTCCAGTGCTCTCTTTCAGCCTTTAAGTATTATTGTATGTTTGTCTGGAAGAAAAACACCCCCCCTAGAATGTATTATTTTTAATGTTTAGAACTTCAAAGAGTTTACACAGAGTCAGGGAACAATTCTTCTAAACAGTGAGAGTCTCTGTCACAGATAGGAGCATTTAATAACTCTATTCTATTTAGTCCTTACACTATATCCATTGCCACAGCACTCTATATGCAGAAATAACAAGCACAAACCACCTTAGTATACTTGTGTTACACAGTGATACTGCTCGTAAGACTCAGAAGGATCTCCCTTGATGTGTGCATTACAATGAATTCCAATTTCTAAAAAAGACATTAAAAAGGAATTGTATCAGATTTTTTTCTTAATGTGGTTTGTTCAGTTTGCAGAATACCAACTGTAGATTGGTATGTCATAAAAATTACAAAGGAAGCTCTTCAAACTGTGAGAAAGAACACTGAATAACCAAACTTCATTTGGGTGAAGAGAAGGGGAGGAAACCATTATGACAGCTACTATTCACCGTGCTATTTTGAGTACCTACAATGAAGGAAACATTCCTTGCAGGTCCTGAGAAAAGGAAACAGGTGCCCAAATAAAGTAGAGGAAGCATATTAACCAGCTAGAAAAATACACATCAGTATCAATTCTACATTGTCATTTTATGAGAATAGACCTCAAAAGCTATGAATCTCCCTCAGAGAGAGAAAATATTTCAACTTTCTTAGCAAATATTCTCTCTAGCTGGAGACAAGAAAGGAGCAGATCTCTGCTGCATTGTGTTCTTCATCCTCAGAAACTTTTAAAAAATTGAGCGACAGATATAAGTGTTTCGCTTTTGGTTAAACTCTCCTTTGTCTCTGCATATAAGCAGAGAAGTCTAGGACTCCAGATTTTTGCAGCTGATCATCATTGTCACTCTAGCTGGCTCTAGTTTATAAAGTTACCTCACAGAGCACTTTTCACAGCCTCCAGCATGCACTTTGCCACTGTTCAGAACATTTCTGTAGGCAGGAGTACATTTCATACTCCGGTTTCTAAGCCCACATTTCAAGCAATGATCCAAACAGATATCACTGCTAAATAGTAGCTGTAAGTTGGAACCCTCAGTGGCTAATGTAAACTCTTTACCAGGACAAGTGAAAATTGTTGAGATAGAAAAGATGGTTCACTATAAGGATTATTTTAGACCATTATCTCAAAGTGTTGTGAATCTACAAAGTTCACAAAGTACATCTTAGATGAGCTATACCAAGCAATCAGTCTCTGGTGGCTTTTTCCTGAGATTTTAGTAGCTTTTTTATTATATACATCATAAAAGTGTTTTGGAACATCCTTTACTATCAAAACCAAAGCTTTTAAAGTTTCTAACATTGCCACAGGGACTTGCATCTACCATTAAGAGGACAGAGTATGAAAACATCTAAAATAAAGAATCAGAAATCTCAGCTAGTGTTCCTCTTGGGGTAACACTCATATAAAGCTGAACTTTAAAATACCAATCTCATTTGCAATAAATTTCTGTGACTGTTTTGACAGAAGAAAGAAGCCAATGCTACGTACTGTAACTGGCAACTTATCAGAGATATATCTGGAAAACATTGCCCATATCTTTCCTGCTTATCTTGTGCACAAAGTACAGTGTAATTTCTTAGGTTTGATGTAGTCTCATCAGTGTTATTTCCCAGTGCCTGAGCAGTGCTTAATGATATCCTAAAGGGGAAGGCTACTCATTAGCAGCAGTAACAAAGCAAAGCAGCTCACATAAATTAATGATCCATTTTCCTGGTAGTCCGTGACATTGGGAAATATTAACTTTGTTTTATTGATCAGAAAGACAGAGAAGTGAGATAAAATGACTTGCCGCAGCCATGCAGGAAATTTGTAGTAGGCCCAGGAACAAAATGCATCTCCTAAATTCCACTTTGGGGGTTTACATTTCAGTAGCTCTGATGATAAATGTGGAAGGAGGAAAGACATTTGTCCTGTTCTGTCAGAAAGAGTTTCTCCTTTATCATTTGTGTCCAAGCAAATATTAGTAATGAACAACATCAGTGCTTTCAGGAGCAGCTCTTACCTTGGGGTTGTTGGGATCCATCCCCACCAGAACTTTATTATTTTTCGTAAAATTTTTCTGAGTCTTATTTCCCTTGAGCAGTAAGTGAGGACGGTGCATATAATTGCACCAACGCTGGCATCACACCACACAAGAAGAAGATGGATATGGTGCCTAAACAGTATCAGTAGGAATTCCCACTAGTCAAAAAGCATTAAAGCCTGCTGGCTTTATTGCAATCTATCCATATTGGCTCTGTCCCACTCTTAGTTCTTTATTTTACAGTAACTATATTTTACAACTATTGATAAATAAATCCCACTGAATTAAGCAGGATATTGTCTAAGTATACATGGCTGGACAATAAGTCTTGCAGATTCACAGGTGTTGACTCAGTACCCAAAAAATTATTTCATAAAAGAATTTTTTTAGAATTTCAAAGAGATACTTAAATGCGTGTTAGTTTCAACATGTCTTTAGCAAGTTATGTATTCTATTTCTCTTTGGAAGGAGAGACAAAGAAATGAAAGTAATGCTGCTATTCATTCTTTCCAGACCTGCATAGACTGTTTGTCCATAGCAGGAACATACCTGTTGGAGGCAGCGTTGTGGGTTCTGCTGGTAAAAATTCCTGGGATGGTAAGCACTCCCTGGAAAACGTGAGGTCATCAAGTGCTATGCCATCTTTGGGACCTTTTCCAGCTATCCCTTCAAAGACAACTTGGAAATCTTCATCTCCATCTCCAGCAAGGATCAGTGCCTTGCGCTGCCAGAAATTTCCCTGGTTTCCAGTAAGATTAAGGAGAATTTTTTCATGTTTTGCCATAGTCCTCTGGTAGACAATCAATGATCCAGTGTGAGCTCCGTACATATGATAATAGAAAATTATCTGTAAGCAAGAACAATAGCATCAAGTATACAATAGGCGACTTCAGACACATTCTGCTATTGTATTTACCTTTATTAAATTGAGCATCATTAGTAGCATTCAGAATAGTCCTTAATTTTACTGATTCAAAACCAATTTAATTAAAACACACACAAAAAGACTTATTAGTGAAAATTTTTGAACTATTCCATAAGCCAAACGTTGAAGCCAGCATTACAATACTGTGACAGCTTATCTTGCATCCCTTTGAATAACTCTTGCATGTAAATGTAAAAGAATGAACATACTTGTTAAGGAAACAGAGGAATGGAGCAGTGCCATTTACAATATGGGAAGTAACTTCAGTTTACTGAACACTTTTCTGGTTATAAATGTGTTTGTGCTAGATTATAGAGTGTGTAATTAGAAAATAATCTTCTCTAATCTAATATGGGAGCAAAGCTTCTACATGGACTGCAGAAATGTAAAACAATAGCTAAAATAAAACATAAGAGGTCCTTGCATTGAAAAACGGTGGGTTGTTTGGTTTTTTTTTAGTAAAAAAGGGGGAAACAAATTATGAAGTACAAAATAAGATCAAGTACATACAAAACATTAAAAAAAATCACTGTAAAAAGTCTTCACCATTAACTGCTCTCTCAGTTATTTTCAATTCAAGAGCAACAAAGGAATACTTATATTTGATCAAATTAATACTTAATCTGGTTCAATATCTTGTGTCTGCCAAAGATCAGACTATTTCTAAGAATTATGTAGGACCTTGAAGGAAGGCAATTCATGCTATAATATGCAAGAACATGTCTATAGCTCATATTTCTTCCTAGTCTAATGCATAACACAAGACCTAACGAATGAACACTCTATCTTATTTATTATAGCTATAAAAACATAATAGTGAATATTATGATACCGATGTAAATGTAAAGTCACATCCCTTTGTGTTACCTGGTGCTATGGGTTTTCATAAGCTTCTGCAGTCTATTGCATTGCATAATTATTTTTTTTTTAAACCCTACATTTCTAGTGAATTGATTTTCTCTAATTATTGATTAATAAAGCCACCAAGGGCTTTGTGTTATAATTATTTTGAAAGTTTTATTGTGTTCATTTTCAGAACGTCTCCTGTGCAATGAACTAGCCAAATATAATTCTTATAAATCAGTTTTCTTGTATGGAAATATTTTTATTCACCTGCCCATTTCCTGTCCTGCAACTACTCTGTTTCTCTTAAAATCCTTCTGTAAATGAGGTTTGTCTATTCAAAATATGTGTGTATCTTTAAACTATATAATAATTTTCACATTTTTATGATTAATCTCTATTACTTTTTACTACTGCTGAATTTGGTTTGATTTTCTGACTGTCTTTGAATTCTGAGCAGGTATTTTCATAGAGCTGCTCACCACACTGCTCCTGATTCGCTACACCTCTTTTCAAAACTACCGGACTCTATTTTGTATCTTTGCCTTTCTTCTATGATCATTGAATTCATATCCCCCCCCATCCCCAGCCCCCAACATTACTTTCGGGACTTCACATTTATTTGCCATACCCTTATCTCAATTACACTGAATAATTGTATATATTGGAGTCAACATACTGGTCTTCTGTTCTATTACATCATTTCTAGATATATCATATAATAGTAATGTCACCTTGACAACAGCTATGCACGAATTTAATTTTAAGCATATATCCAAGTCCTTTCATGGCTGGGGCCCCACATTACTCAGGCTTGAATTATAATACATGTGAAATAGTCATTCCCATGCTTAATTTGCTTTGTATCAGAACATAGGCTAACCCTCTAGTCTTAGTTCTCCAAGGTTCTCTGGATATTGTCATTCATCAGTTGGCTATTCAATCTTTCCAGGTCTGTCCTGAAGAATTTATCATAGATTTTTGAAAACTAAAAGAATTATAACTGTTCTGTTTGTAACTAATTTTCTGATACTGTAATAAAATTGGAAAGTTTACAATGCAAAAAAATACAGAAAATACAATACTTGCTAAAACAAACAAACAGTGGAATTGCTGATATTAATGATATCTTTCATATTTTTTATTAAAATTCTTTGACTTCATTCTTAAATTCCCTCAGAATCATAATGTATGCCATATGCTTTTGGTTACTTATTACAACTAAATTTAAGACTTTGTTCCAACACCATCTCTTTTGGCACCATAACCTGCAATAATTCAACATTGATTCTACGGGGCAGGTCTCAAGCTGGTATCTCTACACAATGTCCTGCAGTGAATACTAATCCAAAGAAGGTATTTACTTTTTTTTTTTAAGTATTTTCAACACAATTTCTTTATTATTCCACAATAGTATATATAGATTTCCTGGTTTTCTTATGGATTGACATTTCCAGAGAGTATAATTATTTATCACTGATGCCTTGATGCAGAATTCTCCCTTTTCTTTCCCAGATTTGTTTGGCATAGTCTCACTTTCTTTCTACTTAGACTGTTTCCTTTGCATTTCTATTCTTTTTGAAGGTGCAACTTGGTTTGTGAAAGTCTCGTATACAAACAAACCATTTTTTTCATGTATGTCCCTTTATACTTGCTGATGTATATTTGTTTTCTCTGCATAAAACTCTTGTCCCACTGATGTAAATGTACATTTTCCATTGATCTGAATGGGCCTAAGATCGCAAACTAAGTCTGTTGTAATATATGATGTAGCATTTGCTTCTCTAATAACTCATAGAAAGGAGTAAAATACTTTAAGGGACTGTCTGATCTGCTAAGATGAAGCTCTGGGTCTTGAAACAATTTTTTCATTCATACAATTTCCTTTACCAGAAATTTCACTTCCCTTGGTCAGTTGCCTGAATGAAAAAGTTTCAGAACTGGACAGAACCTTCAAAAAGCACTATAAAATGTCATAAATATGACTGTCTGTTTCAAGCCATATCATGGATGTAGAAGTTTTCTCTGTAGAAGGTACATAGACCTGTTGGTTTTTGTAAATGATTTTCTGTATGACAAAAATAATAGTTTCCAATAATTATGTTTCAAACATTTCATTGCATTTAATGTGTGATACATCATAAATATTCAGATGTGAACTTCTTATTCTCATTCTGCATTTCTTTGCATATATGTTTTACTCTTCATAGATAGAAGTTAAATAGCGGAAAAGCTATTTTTAAAGCATAAAACCAGATAAGGTTGAGAAAGAGATGTTTTCAAATATGATGCTGGAGAAAAAAGCAAACATCTCCAGGCTCACGTGAGCAGAATTTTTTTTAATATATATAATTTAGGCAATATAAGAAATTAACTCAGAAAATGAGATCATGGCTCAAATTTTGAAGATATTTTATAATGTCTAGAATAAGTTTTGCTACTGACATATTGAACTTAATCAAATTTTGTTTGGATCATAAAATCAAGCCATTCATGTTTAAGACTTCCGGACTTTCTTATCTATGAAGAGTTTCGGGAGTTTTCAAACAGCCAGAAGAATTTCAATCAAATGAATTGCTTAGAAATCTCAAGCATAAGCAGAACTCTTTCCAAGTTTTAGATGAACTCTTTACAGGTTTTGACTTTCCTCATGAGTAGTGAGTATGAGATGAATGGAACTAGAGGCAAATGACTGTACATTTTGAACAGAGATGTCACCTGCATATACAGTAAAACTGTTTAGGACTATTTCAGTCTAAGACAACCATTTGATGAGCATAGTGTGGTGATCACACAATCAGTTCAATTCAAAGGCTTTTTAAAAAATGACTCCTCTTCACCAAGATAATCTTCTTGAGAGAGCTAGTTTTTAGATAGATGTATAAAGGTGAACTTGCAAAATGAGACCACTGAGGACAAAAATCTAATGTAAAATGGTTACATACTATTTTACAGGCAGAAACGCAATAAAATTTTACATCTTCCATAAATACAAAGACACTGATATCATCTCTCAGGCAAGTTACTAGACCAGTATCTCCAACAAATGGATGGAGTAAGAATTCTGAGTGTGGCATCAGTAGTGGAGATGCTCCAAATGCTGGAGAGCAAAGTGGCTATTTTATGGTCAGATTATTAGAGAGCTCTTGAGCTTATTTAACTGGGTAAAGTTAGATAGCCAACAAACATTCCTGTTGCCAAGTTAGGCAGATCTTCATGTGTTAATAGCAAAATAATTAGCAAAATAATAGGCTGAATGTTGTTTTTACTCACAGTAGTTCCAAAATTCTTTACCCTAGATTCTAGGCTGGCATATGATTTAGACCACTCTGCATTTGTTCATACTTTCTTTCAACTCTAATAACTCACAGAATGGAGTAAAATAGTTTTAGGGACTGTCTGATCTGTTAGGATGAAGTTCTGGGTCTTAATTAACTATTTGAGAGATTAATTCCTTCATGTGCTGGTTTTGGCTGGGGTAGAGTTAATTTTCTTCGTAGTAGCTAGTGTGGGGCTGTGTTTTGGATTTGTGCTGAAAACAGTGTTAATAATACAAGGATGTTTTCGTTACTGCTGAGCAGTGATTACACAGAGTCAAGGCCTTTTCTGCTTCTCACCCCACCCCACCAGCAAGTAGGCTGGGGGTGCACAAGAAGTCAGGAGGGGACACAGCTGGGACAGCTGACCCCAACTGACCAAAGGGCTATTCCATACCATGTGACATCATGTTCAGCATATGAAGCTTGGGGAAAGAGGAAGGAAGGAGAGGATGTTTGGAGTTATGGCGTTTGTCTTCCAAGTAACCATTACTGATCATGGAGCCCACCTCTCCTGGAGATGGCTGAACACCTGCCTGCTGATGGGATGGAGTGAATGAATCCCTTGTTTTGCTTTGCTTGCGCATGCCGCTTTTGCTTTACCTATTAAACTGCCTTTATCTCAACCCATGGGTTTTCTCACTTTTAGTCTTCTGATTCTCTCCCCCATCCAACCGGGGAGGGTGGGGAGTGAGCGAGTGGCTGTGTGGTGCTTAGTTGCTGGCTGAGATTAAACCACGACACTTCATCTCAAATAAAATGTTGAAATAACTTTATAAATTAATACCTCCTTTTTATGTTCACTAGGTCTTTTTTTTTTTCCAGACCACTTCTTCAGTTCTAGAAATCCATTCCCAAATTTACCCTGAAAATGTTGTCATCCCTGAGTTGCTAATTGTCTAAAGTCTTTACAAATTTTCCTTTGTTAATTTTCCAAAGGCTAAAAGTACCACTTTCCCTCCCACATCAGCTCCATTTATGCACAATATTCCTCTCCATATAAATAATATATAGAGATATTTTGTTAGCTCTATTTCTATCTACTATTTTAAAATTATTACTAATTTTATTTCTAATTAGAATTATTGGCAACTATTAATGTTTAAACTTCCATTTTGTGTTGGACACTGATGTTAGAAACTGACATACCACTCATTTTTTGCCTTGACACTTAAAGACTATGGAAATTTGGAAAAAAAAAACATTTCAAAGTAATGCTTAATTTAACTTTCTAGAAAATTCACTTTTTCAACATGCTGTTCCTGTACCAGATTCTGATAGATGTGTTCTGAAAGATGTCTTATGAAACTACAAGTTACCATTTTAGCAAAGGCTATAGAAGATGTATCAAACTTTTAGATATAGAAAACTTTTAAATCCAGGTTTGCAGAGAAATGTTCAAGCTCAAATCACTACAATGTGCTGTAGTGTTTTGGAAAATAAAGGCTTACCTTTCTCTATTCTCTAGAGGAGAGTTGGTGACAAAGCCTTCCATCAAGCATCCTTCCATTTGCAGTTATACTCTTTGAAAGCCAATTGTTACTGTATTTATACACATTTTCGCCATAAAATCACAAATCATTATGTAGTTGTGTGCCATTTAGTGTGAGCGTTGCATAAGACGTATTCTGAATCAGACACTGCATTCACTGTCAACTTCATCTGAATCTCCCAGAGTACTTACTTACTTACAGAAATAATTCTTCTCCCACAACAAGATACATGTTTTCTTATGATTTCAAGGAAATAAGATCAGGCCCTGACTCTTCTACAACATGCTTGTTTTTTCTCAAGAAATATTTCAGTGATCATCTTTATTTATTTTAGGAGTATTATCTTCGTGCAATCTAGAAATCAAATTCTGCATTCCTGCTAGTACCACACCCCCACATACCTTGCAGTTTTTATTCCTTCTGCTTAGGGCAGGACTAGAAAGCCTAGCTTTCTGTCCTGGCAGCTGAAGAAATGAACTCTTTACAAAAATATAATGACCAGATGGCTCTTGCAATGTATGATCAGTAGCTGGTCCAGTGCCCATTTTTGTAGTACTGCTAGTTCTGATGTTCCAGTCAAAATCGTCATTTTCATCTTGCTTCCATCCACAAAGATCAAACTCAAAATTGCAGTGCCCAATAGATGTACCTGAAGGACATTTGCACACACATGAAAAGAGATTTTTTTCAATAAGTTAATTAGGTACATATACTACAACCTAGTACTCCAATCCATTAAAAAAAAATAATGCTTCAATATAAAAAATAATATCCATATATCTTATTAAACAGAGCATTTTTAATGTTCTAGGATATATTAATAGGATAGGATAAAACTGCATATATATGAGGTCAGTTTCTGTGCTCTTGTTATTATAGTCAAGAGAGTCCTTGGTATAAAAGTAACCAAATATAGCAATCTATTTTAGGTCAAGCTGAATAGCTCTTTAGGAATAGCTCTTTAGGGTCTCACAGGCAGAGGTCAATTGGTGCCCTCCATAGGGCATCCAAGACATCTGCAGAAAACTAACCTCTTTTTGGAGGAACGTGTTAAGGTCAGGTGAAAACAAATGCCTATATTTAGGGAACAGAAACCCATCCAAATGAATGTATTGAGCACCATAAAGACACAGCTTCCATACAGACACATATAGGTAAAACCTAAATGTAGGTGTGCTAACTTTGAGATGAATCACACCCATAGTTAGTTTACTTTTGCATGTTTTGTTTCCAGAAGAGTTTACACATGTATTTTCTTAGCCAATATGCAAACATAGATGATTATCTACATTTCTCCTTAAATTGTATTTAATGTCTAGAAAAAGAGAAAGCTGCTGTAATTTTGGTCGATTTTTATCTGAAACAACATGCATGCTCTTTACTGATTTTCCAATCTTGAATGTCAAAACAGACAGCATGGTGAGTCAACTGTCCACGTAAATTAAGGTTAAGTCAATTGCACCACTCCAGAAGTTTAAGCTGTGTATATTTTTCCCTCTGTGCATCTATAACTTCATCATAATGATTACCAAGTAAGACTAAACTTGCTGAAATAAGCTGGAATTTCAGCAGAGCCTTCAAGAGACTTTCAACCGTGCCCTGAATATTCTTATGATTACTGCTGAAAAAGAAAGTGCTTTGAAGATAAATGTGGAAACTGTATGGATCATTTGGTCTGACAACAGAAGAAATGACAAAAGCTCTCTCGTAAAATGTAAACAGAACCTGAGCCTCTTCTGGGGTCTAATAAAGTTCAGCCACTTAAAAGTGCTTTATTTAATTGGCAGCTGGTCAGAAGACTCAGTAATGAGGCCAAGGAGCTAAAATCCATGGAGTCTACACAGACAGCTACCTCTAAAATTTCAGGCTGAAATCAGATGAAAGATTTCTTCCTTATATTTTTCTTTGTGGAGGTCATAGGGGTGAAAAAGAATCTAGAAAGTTTTTCTTAAAAATATGGACTATTTAGCAAAAAGAGCTTCACTGTCTTTTACCTTTGTCTGCAAATATTATGCCATCTGAAATAACAATTAAAAAAATCTCAAACCTGATGTGCTAAATGATATGATTATCATTTATGAAAAACAGAGATTGTAGTTTACCTCAACTGAATGTAACTGGCCATAAAATTTGTCACTCCTCATCTTTTGCCATATGATCATTTAGTTACTTAGTATTTCAGGATCCAACTTAAAGAAATTCTTTCAATTGCTTACAAATTCCATCTGGAATCAATAACATTCATGCATGCAACTGACCATTTTATTTTAAAGGCATGTTTTCAAGAATCGAGACCTTAAGGCATGAGCATTGAACATCCTTGCTAATGCTGTATATATTGTGTGTTACCTAATCTAAATGTAGATGTTCTCATAGGATCTCTATAGTCAACAAAGAAAAATACTTGTATCTATAGGACAATTTATCTAATCTAACTCAAACAACCAATTTTAAATTAAATGAACTTCAGCCTGGAAGTGAGTCACTCCACTGATGAAAAAGAGAACTTAGGCAGCCTGCTTAGAAGTTCAAGTTACAGCAGATGACTGTGCACTTGCATATTAAATCTTCGGTGGCAGACACTTCTATGAAGAACTGTGAACTCTTAGTAATGCAGTACAAAAGCAAAGCTCATCCTTTTGTCTGTGGAGCAGTGACACAGGGCTGCTGAATTAGTCTACTGGGTGAGAGCTTAATAAGTTAAGAAAAACACTTAACAGTAGGTATATGAATTGTATTATGTTGATCAAAAAAGATCTAATGAATCTTTGTAATAAACTAAGTAATTAAATAGAGCAAAATTTAAACTATTTTAAGTCATATTACTCACAACAGTTATGCCTAGATGAAAAAGAAGTACAGAGCTATAGAAGCAGATCTGTAGTGCAAAACACATGATGCTGAGGACCTGATGACATTTAGAGGGGCAGCAGAGGAAAGAGGACTGAGGTGGTATAGGCTGATCCTGCAGGCTGAATGACCAGTAGTGGTTGGAATACATTTGATGCCCTCTTGGAGCTCATATTTCAATTTATTTTCTAATGAAAAGAGCCTAGTTCATATGCTTGAGTACACTCTACAATGCAAACCAAATCTCAATAAATAGGAATAACTGAGAGATTTGCTTCAGAAGCACACTGATGAGCTAAACCAAACATTAACAAGCTCAGACAAAACCAAACATCTACCAAGTAGAGCCACCTGCACTGGCACTAATCCAGATTTCAGACTGGAAAAACACTACTGCCCCACAGCCTTTTTTACAATATTTAATTTACTAGATCTCATAAAACACCATTTCTACCTCAAGGAGGCATGCCCAACTCAATCTAATCAGAGCTGCTGCAGGAGACCTTCCTCTGATACACTGATAACCTCAAGCACTATAAGGCAAACCCTGGCAGCTTCTGAACAAGGTTGAAGGAGTGCTACCACTCCTCTCCAGCACTGTTGTGGTGTATTTTGTTCTCATATACTTGTAGTAAGAAAATAGTACCAGTGACATTATACTTAAAGAAATCTCTGAGCTTGGATCACTCATTCGGTATCTAATGGAATAATTTCTAAATGTTGGATAAATCAGTATATCTGTTAAAACGTGTACTTGACTTATTTTATGGCACTGACGTCATGCAACTAGCTAAAAAGAGCACTCTACAAAGCAAACAAAACCAAGTCACAGATCTCTCAATAGTAATTTCACAACTTTATGAGGCATAGTTTATATCTCAGCAGCACTGGCTTTGTCTAGACATTGCTAATTAGACTTGGTGAGTATTGTCGTGTGATATAGTCCTATTAACATTCTGGAGTTTCAGGAATATAACAGAGATTAGGGACTAGTTGCTTTCAACACGGTGCAGAAATATTTCATTAACTAAGATATGATGACTTTTCGTGCACATAGAAAACCAAACCACATCTACAGTTAAAGCCAGCAATCCAGGAAGGCCTACTGCTAAAAGGTACTTTGGAGATGTCTGGAAACTGCACAGTTTTCGTGTTTTTTTAAACATAATTGCCATGCCTGGGCAAAACTGTCCATTTCTTGTTTCCTGTGCTTTGATCTGTCATGCTTTGCCCTACTAAAGCCTTTCCCAGGCCTCTGAGTTTGAGGTTTTCAAGCTACTGTTCTATGGTTCAGCAGTGAGGAAACAACTCTTCTCTGATGGCTGCAAGGAATGAAAAATAAACTTCACAAAGAGTGGAAATATGTGTTTCCTATCATTGTGTTATCTTTGGAGGCAGCGTGCCTCATGAAAAATCTCAAAAAACAGACCTAGCGTTTTTCTGTTAGGTATATTTTCAGCAAGTGCTATATTATCTATTTCTACTTTATTAAATACATATGGCAGAGGCAGCACCAATAAAAGAAACCCCAAATTCTCCAGCACATAGTGGAAATTTAAAGCAGCATACCTATTTCAAAACTAAAAAAATAAAAGGAAAAAAAGGAAAGCAAAAATTAGTCTAATTCCTGACACTGTTATTGAAAGTGCTATTGAATAAAGCACTCCCAGACCTAACAAAGAAAGTCATAACTGGCCACCAAGCATTTTACAGCACAATTAGACACTATGAAATGGGATTAATTTTTTATCTGAGGCAAAATCCATGTTGACATAGAAGTTCCAACCCAGTAATGACCCCTGTGCTCTTAAGGCTCTGTAATACTTCATTGTAAAGCTTCTTGTCAAAATGTAGTCAGGAGAGTTCTTTTCTTAATTTTTTTAAAAGAATTTTTTACTTTTCTTTAAACTTAAAAATAATAAGTAAAAAAAGCACTTTACAGGAAAGCATTTTCTTTGTGGGACTGTTTCAGTTAATCTCTTTTCCCATGGGGAATCAGAATGAAATACTTACTTTAGGGGGTTGCAAAACTAAATCCCATCAGCCTGTTGGAACCACCTTTCCCCTAATGCTTCAGTCTCTACTTGACTGATGGTGTTTCGTGGGAAATACAGACAATAAGGAAAACTCAAAAAAGTCATGGGTAAACAGCTTTTAAATATTTCAGAAAATAAAAGCCAAAATATGAGAATCTTTTTCAACAGAGTAATTCCAACTTGATATACTCCTCATTTTTAGTTGCAGAAGATCTGAACTGGTCCCCATATAGCTTAGTGACATGCTATTCCTGCTTTGGAAATCACTGAGAAGTTTAATAGAATGAAAATAATTTGTGAAACACAGTCCCTTTGCTGTGTACCTTAGCTTCATAGGATATCAGCATACGTTTTCTTCATAGAATTGTATTCACTGAGAATTTGATAAACTGTATTCATAGTCTCAATAAAAATGAGGCAACTGTTCATACGGTACCAAACAATGCAGATTTGATTATGTGAGCATTTTCCATGATTCTACTAGAAAAAAGAAAATATTAGTACTATATATTGTGATCCATTTCTCCAGAGGAGAACCCATTTGATATGAAACATCATTCTCTGAATCTGAAACTACAGGTGCTGTTTCCTGATACCTCTTGTAAAACCAAAATTGTACAGTATTCAGATTAAAATGATTTGCTAAGAGACCTGACAATCCTTGAAATATCAAAGGAGTTATGTCCCTCATATCTCAAACGTATTACGCTTGAGGTATTTTTTTCAGCTTTAATACATTCTTTTCATATGGAAAATAGGAGATTTTTATTCTGCTTTTAAAGACAGCTGCTTTCTGAGTTATTTTAAGAAATTCACTAACAGCTCTTTTTATTTTCTATCATATGATTTCAAATTAAATAATAGTAATTTAAAATCCTTGAAATCCAAGGAATAGAATTAAATTATTACCTTCTTGTTTGCTTTCTTAGCTGATGAGCTGCCAAAAGTATTCAAGTAATAACAATTCACAGCAGGCACTGTTATTTATGATAATTATATTAAAAAACTATCGTACTTACTGCAAATAGTAGGGCTCTCATCTGAGTTATCTGCACAGTCATTTACAAAATCACACAGGTTATCCTTTGGGATGCAGTACTTGTTGGCACATGTGAATTCCTCTGATGTGCAACGTCTGCCTGGGATGAGCAAAGGGGAACAATCTTCAAAGGTAATATCATCCACTGCCACGTCTCCCATGTAACTGACACCACGTTTTGCCCTGAAAACAACCTAATAAGAATTACATAACTATTACAGTAAGACACTGTTAAGATATATAAAAGCTTATACATGCAACATGAATACAACAGAGACTATGACGGTCCTTGCAAATCTTGGAATATGAAGTGGTCAGTTCTTACTATCAAAGCACAGTCCTATGAAAGCTTGTACTACTGCTTGTACAGATCTGTCATTATAGTTATTGAAGGACCATCCTTTAACATTAACCAAGTAGAAAAAAAAAAAGGGAAAGAAAATGAGCAACACAAACACATACTGGTCCCCACTTGTCCTGAATTAATAGCAAGGGTTCCACCTACTTCTGCAAAGTAAGCATGAAAAAGACTAGTCTGAGTCATTCATCAGTTATTCCAATGAAGGTAAAAAAAATGTTAAAGTTTCATTAAAAGCTATCCAAGACAGAAGTACCAGGGAATGTAACACATTTTTAAATATGTTCCTGGCTGTCTGTGTTTCTTTTTATAAGGATACAACTAAGCATCGCATACCCATGACTAAGTATCTCTAAGAGGCTTAGGAATCAGTTCATATTTCAAAGTGAACATCACGCTTAAGACTCTTTTTTCAAAGTCCAGGTGTAATACTACTACACACTAAGGAGAAGGAAGTGGAATAGTTTAACCTGAGTTGGATTCAAGGATAGAAGAGATTCTCTGTCTTAAAAATGGATATCATTCTGAGATTGAAGGGGAGTGAGAAATCTCCAAAAAACTTGTGTCCATCTCAGATAAGCAATCAGACAGCTGAAAAGATGACTTTTGCTATACAGAAGAGGAGGTACAGTATGTGTATGGGGCAAAAAGGGAAATGAGGAGGTGAAGAATGCATAATATAAAAGTACCTAAAGCCAGCTGTCTAGGAAGCACATAACATAGGAATACACACCTGAAAATTTGAACGAATTCCTAAGAACACTTCTGCTCTTTTCCACTGGGGACCTTGGCTGCCACTTTGAGTCCACAGTTTAGAAGTCCTGTTACCAGTTTTACAGAGTACCTGAAAAGGAAATAATTCTAGGTCACAAAAAATCTTTCCATTACCAGCTCACTTTATGTCCCTTAATTGTATACAAGAGTACAAGAATATCTTGTACAACTTATCTCTATACCACCATTAAATATCATAGAATCATAGAATATCTGGAGTTGGAAGGGGCCCAAAAGGATCACCAAGGCCAACTCCCTGCTCCTCGCAGGACTATCTAAAACTAAACCGTATGACTAAGAGCGTCGTCTAGATGCTCCTTGAACTTTGAGAGGCTTGGTGCCATGACCACTTTCCTGGGGTACCTGTTCCAGTAACCAACCACCCTCTCAGTGAAGAACCTTTTCCTAATGTCCTATCTGACACAAAGGGATTTGTCAGTGTAAATGACTATCCTAAGAAAATAATTCTTTAAGATTTTCTGATCTCCTCATAAACATACTCAGTCCAGAGCCTTACGTGGACTAACTTATCCCATTAATTTATCCGGAGTGGCTAGCCACAAATAAAAATTGCTCATTAATGGGTTGGGATCCATTTGTAAAACATGGAAACAGCATTAACAACAAGAGTTACTGAAAAATTTATTTGTTCATGCATCCGTTATATTGCTCCATTCTGGGATAGATTTTCTTGTCCTGATTCTTATGAAACTGTTTTTTCTTCTACAAATAAAAACTTGTCCTTTTCTTCTAAAGACCAAATTTCACCTGTTTGGCCAATGGAAGACTTGTAAATACCCTTACCCCTGTAAATAGTCGTTGAACTGGGGAAAGCTGACATTTTTTGACATGAGCACAAAATCCTAAATATGCTTTACTCCAACCTCTTGGGCATCCAAGTTCAACTGAGCTGACAATAACAACAAGATGGGTGTTTGATGAAGTGAGTCAAGCTGTGTCTCCAGCCAGTACTCGCAAAGCTAAACAGCAGTTCACCAGTTGCCTGAACCACTTCTGCTTTCAAGGATTTATTGCTACTGTGTGCAATCTTCTTAGGGCAGTCCAGGCATTTTTCATCTTAATGAAAAGAAATAAGTGTTTTTTTGAAAATTTATGCAGTCCCATGAGTCTATATGATATTGCATAACAGGTAAGTTCTGCCAAGCAAACAGCAGATCCTCACACTGAAGAGCTTTCATTCCAGGGGAACAAAAGAAACAGGTGTAATATATTAAATTGAATAGAAAAACAGTGTGACACTTGGCTTTATAGACAAGAAGAACTGCCTGCAGAAGACATGAATTTTAAAGGAAAAAGAAATAAATTGGAGAGAAAAAGGGATTACAGATATTATTTGAGAGAATAAAGGGTGCTGAATAAGAAAAGGTTTTTCTTACACTCGCATACAAACTGTATATTTATATGAATGTATATATGTGTGTGACTATATAGACACATACACACATGCTTTTACATACACTGTAAATTACCTACTAAATTATAAATCCAAATCCTTCATCAGAAATTCATATTTTCTATGATATCTTGCTAAAGGTTATAATTTTAGAGTTAAATATGGCCATAAATTTATATGCTATTAAAATCCAAGGCTTCCCTGTACCCTAGTGCACTTTGAAGCCCTCTGCATTTCAATTACATTGCAAGTATTGAAAAAGAACATCTAATACTTTGGTAGAGTTACCCATGCCAAGTCAGAGGGCAGAAACCAGACAAAAAAGGTTCCAACAGATATTCAAACCAAGGTTGCACAATTAAGTGACAGCTAATCAATGTTTTAGAAAGTCATAGAAACATAGGACGACAGCCATTCATGCAAACAACAGGAAAGTCTTCAGCATGTCCTACATGATGTTTGACAGCATGCATGCAGCCTAACATGCAAAAATCCAACCTTGTGAATTAAATAAAAATGTGGTAGTCTTAGGCGAAGAGATGGATAAAAGGCCTTTAGTGATTTTTAAGCACAGAAAACTTTCACATTCATATAATACTTAGAACTTTTAGAATAAAATAATGAGAAATTACCTAAATAATTTTATATTCTGAGTTATTCCTACATTCATTATTAATTAATTAATCAGTTGAAACAAGGTAATTATTTACAATGTTTACAATGCAAAGGTTTTGTGATTTTCCTTTGGTACATCTTAAAATCATTTAGGTTATAGAGGGAGGAAAAATCAGTTAAGGAATAGAGGGAAATTGTAGTCTCCTGTGTTGAAACCGAGAAAAAAAAATCTCTATATATTTGCCTTTTGTGGTGGTAATACTGGGCATGGCTCCATAGAATTTACTGTTAATTTCTACAAAACACTCTGTGGACCTGATTCCAACTAATGTGGGTTCCCACACTGTAAAGAAGCCCTGGACTCTTGAGTAAATCCAAAGAAGTCTCAAAGCAAACTGATCTGTCCTGAGTCTTAAAACTGACGACAAACCATCTTTATACTCTGATTTCCCACTAATTCTGATGAATTAAAATTTGACTACTTGCCAAGCAGCCTAGCAAGATCACTTACTTGGGAGAAATTCAGCGATATGTTTAAATATTGTTTAAGAAAAATTCAAGAAAACACAGAACAGGCTTCCTCTGAGCGTCTAGCAAGTTACATGCATGGGGTGAAGGCCACCACGTCTCAGATTTCAGTTCTAATGTCAATATACATTTTAATTTCATCTCCAAAACACTTGAATTCTGCCAGCTTTTTATTATAATTTGTTATTCAGAGTAACCGAGCTAGTGAGAATTTATTTGTACAATTAAATCCACATGCACTGGCCACACACAATTTGATACTGAGTGCACAGGTGACTGGGTAACTTATCCTGAGCATTTTTTTCAATCAATTCTGATGCTGTAGTTATTGTATAACATTCATGGGAAATCCTATTATAGTTACTCAGATGTATGGCAAAAAAAAATGGTTGAGAACAATGTTGCTGTTTTATTCATTCACTTTGCAGTGACTTATTTGATCTACAAGCTGCTGAATGAGTTACATGTCCTTTACAAAAGTGCTTTTATTTTAACTGGTGTGAAGAAAAGGGTATGGGTAAGAAAGTTTGTTACTGTTATGTCCTAGAAATAGTTCAATGCTGCTTACATTAATATAATTAACCTCTGAAAGAAAAAGATATGTTAAACTTTCCGAGGAATAAGCTGTTTCTACAAAATTTTACAGCAAATTTTAATACAATGACTTCTTTTTTTCATGCTCCCACATTCAGCCAAAGACTTCAATGTCCAAATATCTACTGATGTTTTTCAGTGGCAAGGGGTATTGTGCAGTACAAGGCTTTTTCTTGTATGGAAGTTCCAACCACAGTATATCTATAAAGGTCATAATTTTTGATTGCTGTAGAAAGTTACATTTTCCTCAGCTTACTTGAGCTAATGCTTCCTTCAGATCATAACATATTGAGAGCAGTGGAGTGTTAGTAATTGTTTTCATTTATTAGCAGCCTGTGCTTTAATGAAACTAAATGACAAGGCATGATTTTTCTCACAGCAATTTCAGGCACTAAGAAAAAAACCTCAAACCAAAGAACATCTCCGTACCTCCAGAGAACCTATTGTTGAACCATTCATGTGGCTCCAGAAAGTGATTTTGCATTTGGGCCCCGTAAGGGAGATGACTGGTGTAGCAATGTCAACTGTTTGACCAAATTCTCCATTTGAGCTGTCTGCAAACAGATACCAGCCTTCTTCAGTACACCTGCTCAGAGAGAAAGGTTTTTCTTTATGAAAACAAAACATTTAATCATAATTAAGTTCTAGTTAAAGTTAAAATGGTAATATTTCCTTATACAAATATTGCATCTTCTGTCTGGGTATCTGGATGCCTTTTAGTTTATCAATGTGTAGCCAGAATCACAAAAAGCCCTTGAAAAGGCAGCTAGTATTTCTATATCAGAGATTGGCAAAACAAAATACAGAGCTGAAGTCAGCCTTTACCCACAGGGTGATATAGATAATGGCTAGAGGGCCTCTGGGTTTCCCCCCCACTTTCTTTCCTCAGGGAAATCAGAGGGTTTGATCCTGGCTTGAAGTCAAGAAAATCCAAGATACTGGGTGAAATTCTTTCTCCTGAGCTGCTGGGAAAGATGAGGCTGGCTTTGCAGTAAGCATCAGACTCTGAGTGTACAGAGAGACCAGAAGTGCAGTTTTAGTGTTTTGGGTATCTAAGATTTGGCTCCTAAAAAACTTGCTTTTCAAAATAAAAAGCAGCTGTTGACCAAAGATAATATTCCGTTCTCTTCAGTGGAGCTCCTACACGCTCACTGCTTCTCAAAGAACCTTTCCAACAAGGGCTTACAAACCTGATGATGGAATCTATGTTTTTAAAAAGGTCCTGGTATTAGGTTTTCCTTGCTTTTCAGTTTTGCTGTTTGGCCAAGCTCTGAGCAACCGTTCCGTAAAGTTGCACCACTGCAACTGTGAGAAGGCAGTGACCATGCCCAGCAAGCACCGCCCAGAGGAACACGGGGTGCTCAGATGGTGTTCACAGACTGAAAGTCCTGCCACACAGGAATAGTCAGGAATTTGATGGTACTGATTCAAGAACTTTTTTTTCTTCCACCAGCCCTCTCTAAGTTTTTATACTTACAGCAGTCTAAAGGACTAAAAGACTTTGGTGCCTGCAGTAAGAACTCGGTTTGATGCAGTCTTTGCTGCAATAGCCCTGCAGTATTAAACAAATATTATAGAAGCTACTTTTTCAATAATCTAGTGAAGTTTCTTTGAAATCTTGTAAGAAAATTGTTTCTTTAAAACATGTTATAAAATTTTAAAAAACATCTTCACTATTTATCTAGACACAATTTACTTCAGTTTGCAATGCCTATATTGAACTCGACATGCACTCAACATTGAACTCAACTGTGTGATAAAATAACCATGAATTTAGCACATACAGGTTTATTACTGCAAAGTTACAACAAAACTACATTTTGATTACATTTTACAGATTACATTTGCTGTATAGAATAATTCATACTCAATAATCACAAACTACTTTAACATATATTAATTAAGGCCTGTCATGTACTCTGGAGGTCAAGGATAGACTGAATTCCACTGTATATTCAGTCACTTTAGGAACAAGATGTTCTATCTACTATAGTACATGATATAAAGTAGGCTAGAAACAGGCAAATTTTATCTCTCTACTCTCACAGCAATTTCCTCTGAGGATCTGAAGTCCCTTGATTAATTCACTCATCCTTAGAAACACGTATGCAGTAACTTGTTTCTAATATGAACAGTGACAGATTGATAGACGGCAAAACAGCCTGATCTTCCTTTTGCTCAGGGCAAAGAATTTCATAGAGTATCTCCTCAACCTTCCTGTAACCTGTGGTTGATCTTACGGCTATATTTAAACGAAAATAATTTTCCATCTCTTTCTTCATGTTTAAGACTGTTAAATTTTTGCTTCATAGGACAGCCATTGACACAAAACAGCCCCTCAAAAATCCTTGCAAATCAGTGGCTGGTTCATTGCTTGTTACACAGAGTATTGCTTCTGCCTCCCCTGGTGTCACACCAGAAAAAATAAGGATTAAAAAGGAAACTGCTATAGCCATGGGAAACTACAGAAAATATTTTAGTGGATGAAAATAAGAGACAATTCTGATAGTTATAAAATGTGTTGGTACAGAAATCCCAGGCTGTTTCCTTCAGCAGGACAAAGTGCAGGACAAATTGCAATTCTAACACTACCATGGGTCAGAAGTGGAGGGAGCACTTTTACTAGTTAATCAGCCACAATTCAATCCTGTAATCATTAGACACTTCTCAGAGGTTTCCCAAAACCTTATCTAGCATGTAAGAATGAGAGAATCATTGTATTTATAGATATTGGTAAGGATTTGTATGTAAAATATCTGCAAATGTCAAAAGGCACAGAAGTGAATTATTCCCATAATTTCTCTTTAACTAGGAAAGATGATTCTCAGCTCTAAACTGTTAATATATTTGTTTTATTTAAAATTACGTGCTAAAAGATCATGTAAAATAAAGGAACTTATGCAGGAAAAGATAACATTTTGCAGATAATTTCTTACATGTTAATTGGAAAACATTAAGTACTTATGATTCATGATTGAAAAATTAAGACTTTTACATAAGAAATCAGTAGTGTGTGGGATGGGTTGCCTATGCACATAGTTTAGGTAGAAAACAAATACATGCAGGAAAGCATGGTCATGATAAAAGTATAACATTTCTACTGCCACCCATAAAATAGAAATAACTAGTCAGCAGAATTATAATCTTCCTTTCTTATAACAGAAATGCCCAGTGGTTTATAGTAAAATTTTCTCTAAGCCACATACAAGTAGATCTTTTTGAAGGAGGAAAAATACGTTTTAAAAATACATCTGAAAATGTGGGGCAGACCTTCATTTGGTGTAGGTCAGACATGTTACAGGTGAAATCACTGAGGACTGCTGATAAAGCCAACAGGCACCAAAATCAGTCTGGTGGGATTCTAGGGGGAAGAGTAATAATCTGGGAAAATCTGTATTTTCTCCACAATCTTATTTTTACTTTCATTCAGAAGCAGATGAGAAAAGTGTTGCTGAAGCTTTTCTTTTATCACTGTATCCTGGCAATTCAGACATCTTTATAATTACTGCATGCATTTACGTCATCCTTGAGACAGTAGCATAAATATTTGGAAGTGAACTATTGCAGAAAATAAGCACAAAATAGAGTAACATATATGCAAGCCTTAGGGCAATTAGGTAAAAATAATCCCAAAACAAAAAGTAATAGAGCTTTTTTGTTAAAACAGCTTCTCCTAATAAACTGCAGGTACTATAAATGATAATTGAAAATTTTGAAAACTACATAGTTACAGATCTTTCAAGCAAGTCTACATTTGGAATATTCATTATTTCCCTCCTTTCTGCTGAAGAAAGCTCTTATATCAATGTAGCAATTTTTAGTTTCTTTTTTTCCTTGGCACTGAGTATTCTACCAGAGTCTTGCCTGGAGGTAAAAGAATAACCAGTTCTCTTAAGGTCTGCAAAAACATTTAAAAATTCAGAATTTACTCTGCTACTGGGAACTCATGCCTTCAGTGGTCCAAGAGTGTCAGCACTGTATTTACAATAGCATTCAAGAGGGCTGTAAGAAGCAGAATGGTAAAGAGCTCTGAAAAGCAATAGCACTTACAGCCCTCATACTTCCCAGAGTGTTCAGTATAACATCCAGGCCTCTCAGTGAGATTAGTTTGAAACAGTGGTAGGGTACAATCAGCACTATGATGAAATTCAAACACCCATCTCTTATTTGTTGTGTTATGTCAGATATGTCTTTGTCCTGAAGGCAGACCAAAATCACACCTCTGCCTAGATAGTACTGGTCCCATAACACATCCTAAGAAGGCAGGCGTCATTGTAATTTTTTTGGCCTTGTTTCAAGGCTTGCTATAATGTTACATTTAAAACTAGTAAACCAGATGAAAGTACCCTGTATGAAACACCTCACGGAGTGCTAGCCATTAAACATGGTGGCAGTATGTGATTACAAGAATATTAAGGATGTGTGAGAAGGCAAGGGGAAATGGAAGCATCAGAAGGAGCTGGATAAGTGTGTGTAGAGCATCCTTGTTCACCTTCACCCCTATCATGGAAATTTTTACACTTAGGACTACAAGACATATACTTGTGACCTGTCCATGTTGTTGTTTAAAAGGAAAGCTTTCTTCTAGTGTTGGTAGCTGACATTAATTTACACCATGTTTGCTCACAGAGCAAAGCAATCTCTCTGTCTTGAATTCTTTAAACTGTCTGGTATAGCAAACTGAGTGGAATTTACAGGGAGATGCACATTTTATAGGGGGAAGAGTTCGAAGAAAGTAACAAGAAATCATTCTCTTTGCATACAGTTTACATGCTAGAGGACCTGAGCCTTCTATGAGTACATCTTTTGTAGCAGAGCCAGTTAAAGTACATGCAATTATCTGTTCAGCTTGTCGAGCTGTGACTTTTAAAGTAAAAGACTTCTTAGCTGGCCTACGTGTATTTTAAACCAGTTACTAATATACAGTCACAAGGTATTCCAAAACTTTCCATAAACCTAAATTATCAGTCTCTCTTACTCTGCTCAGAAGTTGTTCTCCTCTTCACCCCCCATCTTTGTTCTTTGAGTGATCTTCAGCCAAGGTAGTAATTTCTTCATTGTGTGATTTAATCACCTGACCCTTCCTTAAATTCCTTTCTTTCCTATTCCATAAAAGTACTCACCTTCTTTTTTTTGTTTGTTTGTTTGTTTTTGTTTTTTTTTCACATGAGACCTCAAGAAGTCAATGGTAACAAGTGTAAAACAAGATATTGTTCAACATGTGTAAGAGTGAATAAATCTGGCTTTCGGTGTAGATCTTATGTAAGTGCTGAGATTTAGCAGAATACACGCAGGCTCCCCTGCCAGTAGCTGTACTATCTCAGGCTTATTTGGAAAATTATGTGATGGAAAACCTCTTAGTTGGCAGCTACAATATGTGTCATTAAAATCTTGATATTTGCCCTCTGAAAATAATTAATTTTACCTCTGTACTGCAAGCATTCCCTATATAGAGACATTCCTGTGCCAGTCCTAATTAATTTCAAAGGGAAATTCACAACATTTTAATGTATATAAAAAAATTAAACACAAGCAACTGAGCTACATTTCCATAATTGACTTTGTTAATAGCTTAATATTTCAAGTATCTTTTAAAATGTAGTTAGCAAAGAATGGGCATGTATAAAAGAATCTTCACTTATTTTGCCCTTCAAAACACACAGAAGAACACAGAGAACTGAATATACTAAATGGGAATTAGTATTGAGGGAAAGATTAGGTGTGCTAAAAAAAAGTTGGAGGCATATCCAAAAAATTGGGCCCAGCTTAAATCTGGTAGTGTTGTCAAGTAATGTCTCATCCTGTGCATTACTCATTTCACAGTAGTAGTTGTCTATTGTTGTAATGTCTGAAAGTGAATCAAAAATTAATCAGATGAACTTTCCCATACAGAAAGTTCAAGCTCTGATTTAATTAGTTGTTGGACATCTCTCCATTTTTAAAATGTTAATTAATCTACGTATCTTCTACAAATTGTTTGAGAATCCCTTATTAAGCACGTAGATGGACTTATAAAATACCCTTTTACTCTTTATTTTTCATTTAGAGTGAAAACTAAATCTGGTTAGAAAACAAACAAGTCCATTTCATTAAAGAGTTCTGATTTCCTTCCAAATCTCAGCAATAATGAGGAAAAAAAAAAAAAAAAAAAAAGGCAAACGAAGGAGGGAAATTTCAGTTTCCTTAGAGGGATAAGCATCCCAATTATTTGCACACCATACTAAAATTTGAAATTCAAAAAGCAGCAGGTCCCACATTCCTTTCCATTTTTCCTGGATATATGTATCCATAAACTCTGTGCAGCATCTATATAGCAAACGAGAGCCCCATAGACATGTTGGACCTATTACACATTTAAAGCGTTATTCTTCAGCTCTCCAACACCATCTGTTCATGATCTGCCAAGTCAGTGACCTGCTATTAGTCCAGATGGGTTTCTGTACAGAGAGAAACCCCAAATGAGTGGTCAAAAAAACAGTAGGGCACTGGATGGCATCCAAAAGAAGCACTCTCTTGGCCAAAGGGGAAGGATTGTGGGATAGTAGACTTATCAGGAAAATGAGGGCCATCAAAGCTCAAGTTGATGGTTTGAATCGGACAAGGCAGTGGCTTCAGTTTGCATTTATCACATCCTATGCATCCTTTGTCAGGGTAATGGGGCTGGGGGAGATATCTCAGTCTCTTTATCTATTTCCTTTCCTCCAAGAGCATAGGTAACCAGCTAACAAAAGTTTTGCCAAAGTTAAGATATTTGCAGGAGAATTTTAGTTTTAGATTAGCTAGGATTTCCTAGTTAGAAAATATTTCATCAAAAGATTTCTGAGAAAATTTTTTAGATTATTGTTTCATTAGCTAAGAGAGAGTTAAATTCTCCCCTTTTTCTTCCTAACAACCATATTTATGAGAAAGGATTTATATTGGTGTCATTTTTTCTTGTATTATGTTATCAGAGTATAGTATTGGTATTTTAATGCCTTATATATTTGACCCAAGATGGTTGCAAACTGTGATCCTTTGACCTTTCCAGCACAGTAGCTTCATTTTATGTTGATTCCTATTATTTCTTGTTTATAGTGTCAGAAACCAGATGATATGAAAGTTCTGGTAAAAATTTAAGTAGGTGTAAAAATAAAAGTCTATATTAAAAATCTTTAAAAAGATGCTAACTTTTCATATTTTCTAGCATTGGTAACAAAGGTTGCAACAGAAATATGAAGCACCCAAAAGTCATTATTATTACAGTATTCCTGAGGAAACAGACAAAGATACAAGGAAGGCTTAATCTTTATCTTTGTGTGTGTCCATATAGAGTCCAATGTAACTTCAATATATTAACTGTAAAATGGGAAAGCCACGTACACATTGTGCCTATAGCACAGTTTACTTGAAATTTGGCTTTAAGGTGGGGAACTGCTGAAAGGTGGGTAGAAGCAATATAGAAATATTACAGAAAGTATTATAAAAATATACAGAAAGAGTAAGCCTTCTGTAAAAAAAAACAAAAAAACCCAACAAACCCTAACAGTACCCTCAACACTGCATCTGCCTGTAGAAATCACAAAAAGATGCTAAAAAATTTCAGAAGTGAAAGAGACCTTAATATTCATGCACTCATCCAGGAAGAAATTTATCACCTCCTTTATACTCTGGGTAACAGCTACTCAATGCACTGCCCATTTCAGCCAGAATGCAACACATGATGTAGGAAGGAGAGGGCAGTCTGTGGACAGTGGCCAAGGTTTTACTCGAGATGTATAATGACCGTGAATCTGAAAGAAATGTGGCAGAACACACTCCTCTAGGAAGCATGAGAAGGTTTATGAGGAGAAAGAAGGACAATGAGAAAAAATTCCTTGTTTCTTTAGTATCTGTATTTGCTAGATATTCAGTGTCTGCACCAGAAATAGTTTGACTACTTATCCTTCTGTAGATAATATAGGATGGCCTATTATACATCATAACATACAAACAGATATTTTACAGCTCCTGTTTTGCAGTGACTTACACAAAACATATTCATTGGCTTCAACAGGGTTCTTTCCTGAATAAAGGATTGCAGCTGTAAGGATATTATTGCAGAAAAAGAATCTATATGCAAAATTAAAATGTCATAAAATGTGTAACTTTCAGTAATCTTAAAGGACAATAAGAACTCAAATAACCTAATTAATTCTACTATGTATCAGAGAAAGATTTTCTCCACTAACCACTTAACTATTAATAGGTTTTAAATAGTCAGTAACTCAAATCTGTATTTAACAACTAGAAAGAAAAAAAAAAAAGGAAGTATTTTCTTCAATTAAATTTAGGTATTTCTGTAAACATTTTAAAAAATTAAAAAAGAATTGAAAGCAAACAGTGGTCAGGAATGCAGATCTTCACTTACAGCAATATGTGATAAATTGAATTTCAAACAGTGGTAATTCCAAAAAGAGTTAAGTTCTTTTACCATGATTTGAAACATATTTTTTTATCTAGTAAGCTTCCACTTCCATTAACATTAACACATAATAAACTCAGAATCAAAAAAGTAATATGATTGTCATGCCATAACAAAGGAGATGTAAATTTTTTTGGAAGACTGCTTTCTGAAAGGATATAATAAAGTTATTTCCTATTGCAGAAGCCATCCTCTAGCTGTGTTTACAGATAATTGTCGGTAAATTGCTGGACGCCAACAGACCTAATTCTTTGGACAGTGCTAGAGACAAAATTTTCTATCTTGAGCATCTAAACTTTGCCACATGAATACAGGATTGAGCTTCAATCGTTAATTCAAACTGAACAGAAACAAAGGTGCTCAACACACCAAAGCACTAGTCACATACTGAGACCTGTAATTGGACACTGAGATTAGAAAGGTGTTCCAAAGAAAATCGCTACAAATGTGAGAAGGAATTCTTGCACTAAATCAAAGTGTGTTATATTTATTATCAGACTCTAAGAGTAAAAATTCCAAAAGAAACTTGCTATCTTTGATCATGATACAAGCATACCACATAAAGCTTTGAGTACAACTTTGATTCCCTGTTTTACATAATAGATATGAATTCCAGAAAGAAAATGTGCTGGTAAAGTTTTACCTACACACAATGATTAAATTCTTCACAGTTTAATCTATTTTCATTATGAGATTAATCCCATGCTCTGGCATCCTAATATACAGAGCTAAAAAATACTTTGAGTACATTCCCTTTCTTTGTATAAAATTAGGTTTGATTAAATTACAATTCCTTGAAATGGACTAGTTATTTGACATCATCCTGCAAATAACTTCTGACCGTTAGCTTATTCTTAAAAGTAATTAGTATTTCACAACTACATATTTAAGTTGGACACACAAGTAATAGGAATACTTGTGCTCCCCAAGTGGATGGTGCAAAACTTAGAATTACTTTTTCAGCACTTTTCAACCCCAAACTCTTTTTTTCCTAAAATAAGAATTATATTTGCTTCAATTTCATTAAACACACAGTACAGAGATTTCTCTTATAAAAATATTAAATGTACAGTCTTTAGTGTTTAGCTTTTAAACAACATACTGCTTCAGGTGATACTAATGTGTATTATCTATATTACTATGACAGCTGTGTGCACTTGCAGATTATCTTTCCACACATGTTCTTCTGAACTTTGCCACTAACGATTTAAGCAGACACTAACAAATGGATTATGACAAAGTCAAAAGATAATATTAACCTGAAGCCTGATAAGACTCCAGACTTCGTTACTGAAGGTGGCTCATTTCTTATAAGCGCTGATAGAGTCACCTGATATTCAAAGTTGAATGTATGGTCCCAGTTCTAAAGGGACAAGCGGAGGGTGGAGAAACTTTATGCACAATGTTACAGTGGGATTATTCTCAGACTGTACTGCAACCACACATAAACTTCACTTTTTTTACTGGGTGTAACAAGAGGAAATATTAGATATTATCAGAAAGTACTTTTAAAGTTAGGTGGGTGATGAAAGTATGTGAATTAATAATTCTATAAATATATAAAAATTAAATCAGTTTTTGTTGTTTATTGTTACTTTATTTCTCTAGATGGCCTTGAATCTTTATTCTGATGAAATCTACTCGTTCAACTCAAGAATCACAAGAATTGCACATATGGAAGCAGAATACCCATCAGGGCCTGTGATAGATAGATACACTGTAACATGCTAAATAAACTCCTCTTTACAAGGCTGAAATACTGCCTTCCTTCCATTTTCCATTGTCTTTGAGTACTGTAAGCATCTTCTTGGAGACAGCTATGGAGCCTACAAAGCTTAATGCTATGTGCTTCACTTCACTGTGAATAAAGTTATTGAGCAAGATCAATGGATATACACACACATTTGTCTAAATTAAATAATACTATTGAGAACAGATCTATGGAGTGTAAAAGCATCACATAAAGCTCCTATTTTTCCTCCACTTCTACATAAGTGTAACTAACTATAGTACTCTCAGGTATCATTTATACTCTCCATGTCTAAAAAGCTCATTTAAAAGCATTGTCGTTAATTTCAGTGTCGTCAAGCAATTCCTGCTTAAAGAATAGTAGTGAGCACAACCTAAACAGAATGAGACAGCAGGTCCAACATAAATATACAGTAGTTAAATATGTCAAACTCTTCAGACACCCATCCATATAAAGAGGCAACCACAGAATTGGTGTATTAAGCATTTCTTGTGGTGTATTGCAATGAGGCTTAGTTGATGCCTTCAGGAAGGTGTTTCATCTCAGGAGCTTTTTTTTATCCTTTTGGTTGGAATAAGGCAGACAGCTTTTTGTTAATGTCCATCAGTCCTTTAAAAATCATTCCATACATTGTAAATACATTTAAGCTGCTTTTGGGATTACCTCTACAAAGTAGAGGTTCTGATTACATGAGAAAAACTTAGAGATTTGGTTTTAAAGAAATTCATGGGGAAAAAAGGTATATGGTAATTCCATTTGTCTGTTAATATATATCACTTGCTAAAACTTCAAGAGAAGCAGAAATCTCCTTTATAAGAGTTTTGATAAAGAAATTTAAAACAGAAAGCACATATAGACTGTCCAGAGTATATTCTGAACAAGGCTTTACAGGAGAAACTGGAATTTTATAAATGAATCTTAATTACTTCTTGTAGATTCATCTGGTAGTATTACTCAGCTACGGGGAAAAGAATACAAATTGGTATGCAGACTTGGTTGGAGAACAGACTGGAAAATTGGTGCACATCAACATAAATCCAGTGCTTTAGAGATATAGTGTAATCACAGCAGAGTAGAGATGAGTGAGATATAACCACCCAAGTCTTTGCTTAGCACTCCAGGACAATCTTGTGTACCATGCTGAGTGCCACACTCCCATACTATGGCAATTGGAACCAGCGCTACCTAAAACTGGGCTGGAGCAGGCGCATCCACATGAGTTCTAATCACACCTGAACTGCAGCGCTGACAGTTTATAATCAGAGGAAAGTGCACAATGCTAATGAACCACAAATCTGGTGAAGCACTTTGAATCCCATTTTTCTTCTTTCACTGAGCAGAACAACATTTTGGAAGTAGCAACAACTGTTTAAAAAAAACGTATTTCTTGCTCAGACAAAACATGATCACTACACACTTTTGTAAATACAGTTGTACCTTTCTGTATGGATCATGCATTTGCAAATTTTGCAAATCTCTAAACCTCTGAGCTGTAGGTATGTCTTTTAAAAAAGTACACAGAAGTGTCTTGAGAACTGCGGAAAGTGCTGGGTCCTTTAAGAGCAGAAACAGTATCGTTGGTTTAAGGCTACCTTAAAATAGCAGAAGGCTAAAATAACAGAACAGCTGATATTGAAAACTAAAGCCTAATAAACTTAACTGCCAACAAATAAACCTTTATAGTTGAACAGTAGAGCACAGATTAGTATGTTATTAATCAGTCTAATCCCCTTTTCTTTTTTTTTTTTCTTTGTTCTGTCAGCATCATTGTTCTCCAAGAATCTCTGTAAACCTCAAGATTTACCAATGGCACTTAAAAGCACTGCAGCATACCAACCACCACACAAAGTAAATGGCATCAGAGATGAAAGATTCCACATTTTGATCATAACACAACAGTCAGTGGCTGTTAGTTAGATTTTCTCCATTGGAGATTTTAGTCTAATGGCTTCTGACTGACACAGGGCTGAGATTAATTAATGGTCTTTCCATGGCTCATCTGAACCTGCCACATCTCATTAGCATTCTGTCATATCTCTGTAAATTCTGTGAGGTTGAAGGCAAAAGGAAACAAGAGGAATGAGTTTCCTTCTCAAATAACCAAGCTCAAGGTGAAAAAGCCACCAAAATTTCTAATCACAATGGGCATTAATTTTAATTAGCAATTTTCTGCATTACAGCTTAGTATAAAATTGTGTGTTACTGTAGAAAATTCCTCAGTAACTACATTTTTACTTAGCATCAAACGTCTAATAACTATGGTCTTGTTTCTTGCCTTATTGTCACCCTGGATATTTACTACCATGCACAGTAAAACATTTGATTACCTGTGATGCTTTGTTAATACTTTAATGAAGTAATAACACAGATTAGTCCATATTTCACAACCACTTAGAGAACAAGCATATACTAAGCTGCACCTTGTTCAAAAAAGACTGCAGAGGAAAACCTGTTTTCTGAACCTTGATTATCTGAATTCTTATTATCTGAAAAATTCCTAATTAAACAAAAAAGGATTACAGAATAAATTGTCACAGACATTTTTATTTTTTTGTAAATGACTCAGTCAAGACTTTCAACAAGTCTTTAATTATTTGTAGTAATATAAATATAATAATAAATATAAAAATAGCAGTACATTACTTTGATCTTCCTGGGTAGATAGAAAGGCTAAATTTACGTTTTTAGAAAAATATTTGGCTGAATCACTTTTGTAACAGAATATGTGCTTTAAATATCTGCTGGGCTAACTGTAAGCATCTTCCCGTAACTTCTGCATTGCATGTCACTCTAGAGAAGATATTGTCTCCATATGAGAGTACGTGCACTTATGAAACATGTGTAGGATAATCCAAGTGAAGAAGTCATCTTCTAGCCTTTGAATGAAATATCTGCATATAGCACACAAGTGTCTCAAGGGCTATATCTAAACATCACATAGGCAAAGCTATCCCAACATCAGAAAAGGATTTTAAAGGGATTGGTTTTGGATATAAAGCACTCCTTGAATCAAGAAGGTGGCTGGAATGAAGAATGAAGTACTGGCACAAAGCTAGTCGGAAGACAAGACAACTTCCAAAAAGCTCTCCTACAGCGGTCAAGGAAGTAGCTGCCTGTGCTGAGAGCGTCGGGAGGACTGAGAGCTCGCGCTGTCTTTTTGGTAGCACAAGGCAGCTACTGAAGTGACTGGAGGAGGGGTGGTCCTGGCTCCTCTCATCCTCCCGTTTGCAACTCTACAGTTTGGCTTTGACTTCCAAATTTGCACCCTTCCACCTAGGGACTAGAATGCTGCTGCAGCAATGATTTTCCCTTTGTTGTTCTTATTGGTTGTTTCATGCCCTTGCACCTCACAAATCCTAAGACAGTTCAGTCCTGATGAAATTGTATAGCTGTTATGGAAAAAGAGTTATAGGGAAGTTTATATGGAAAAAGAAATATGCTGTACTGGAGAGGATCCTCATCTGTAAAACACCCTGTTGCTTCTCTTCCTGCTTGGCCACTGGAGACAGTTTTCCCTCTATCTCCTTTGTTTTTTTACAAAGAGAAAAACTTACCTTTAAAGTCAATGTTTCCAGCTATGGATGCTCCAAATAAAGCTTGGTGCATACAAGGCTGTCTCAATATTCTTTGCACAACACTTTCCAGGTCATAGTTGATCAGGTCTCTGACCCCTTCACACAAGCTATTCCTTAACTGGACTTAACTATTTTGGAGACTACGTAGTATTTACCATGTACTCAAAAATGCATTTCAATGTAGATTTCAATGCTCTGCCAGGCTCAATGGCACAGAACAAAGGCGATTTGTACATGCGATATAATAGAAATGTTTTTGAGTTTTGGTTATATCAGCTAAGTGAAATGCAGTAGGGAAAAAAAAAGAAGTTCCTTCAAGTAGTTAAATTCAGCTTTCTCCTTTCCAATGTTTCATGGGTAGTGTCCTGTGGGATTATAATTTTTTTCACCTATTTTTAAGTTCTTAGACTCTCAAATCTAAAACTTGACTGCTGAAAAAACTCCTGAGCTTAAGTATATTACTTAAAGCCTTTAATTTTTCCTATTTTTCCCTGTGCTAAATTCTGATAATGACTGTCTGAAAAGCAAACACAAAAACAAGACAGATGTGTTAAACATATGGTTATCAAGGGAGCTATTTACACAGCAATAATTATCATGTGAGCTTAGAATTTTAGCTCCACATCCTTTTCTGTTTTGATTCATTAGCTTTGATGACAGATTTGGGTATGAATTATCACATCAATTAAGTACCTACAAAGTTTTCAAATAACAGTTGTACCCATATATCATTAATAATGTCAAAGAATTTGCTACATCACTAACCAGTTTCTCTAAAATGGAAATAAATTTATGGAGTTATCCATGTGCTGATGTCTATTCTATACACTTGTTTAAGCCTACACAAATTGATACTTTAATTATTATAGCATTTAGAAACCTAACTGCAAAAGAGAATTCCCATTTGCTAACTGTATAAACATGCCATAAGAGCTCTACATTCATATACACATAATGGTCTTTTCCATGCACAATGCCAATGTCACCTACTTCTTTGCAAAACATGTGCCAGTCTTCCTCCAGCTCAAGCCAAGGACTGTCAGGCTGCCACAGCAGGCTCTCCTAATGGCTTCTATTCCTCCAGCCTTGGGCTTATATATGCACATACAAGCTGTTCTGTCCTCCATTTCTGAAGTCATTAGTTTCACTTAATTAATGTAATTACAGCTTCAAAGACTCACACCTCCACCTTACAATTCATCAGCCTACATGTGTCTAGCCCAAATACATATTCTATGGGAAACAGATGGTTTGAATCTCCAACTATTCACAGATATTTCTGCTGAAAAAACTCATTGTAAACTGCACTGTCACCCGCTCTTGCATCAGGATGAATCTAAACATTTATATACATAATCCTGCATGTTTTATTTTAGTAAGCAAACATACCGGATTACAGTATTACGGCTTCTCTCATCTAACTCCATGGAAATTTGGGCAAAATGGATGAGAAAATAAAACGAAACGTTGCAGGGTTTTAATTCAGCAAAACTGTTGCTCTGCGTCTCCTGCTGTAATTTGGAAGCATCATGCTCCCATTCTCTTCTATAGGCCAATAAACAAAGGAAATGGGGAAACAGTACAACCAAATTACATCTCATGTGAAACATCACAACAGCAATACATTTCAGTGTTGTCTGAAAACTGCAATCTCTATGGATCATTTACTTTCTCTTTTCATCAGTCCTTTTCAATATACTGTTAGTTGCATTAAACCCTGAAAATATGTTGAAAAACAGTAATACAGTAATACGATTTCATGTATCACTGTGCCAATGCAAATCTGTGAGAGGATTTACTAAGTACACATACGGTGCTGCTATGGGCTAATATATAACAATTAAATAGCAGTCAATGAAAGATTTGACAGCCAATTTATCATAAATAGTGGCTCTTTTTTACAGAATACACTTCCTTTATATATATATAATGTAGAGACCTTGAAACAGGTAGCACTGTAATTCTTTTTTGCTGTTGTTGAATGAGGATTTTTTGTGTCTATTTTTTTTGGTAAAAATATACAGCGATTTTAATGAAGTACACAGTGAAACTAATATATTGAGCTGATTCTTTTATAGTGATATAAATAGTCTCAGGCTGAGTAAATGCAATATACTCTCATTTTAAAGTAGTAGCAATATAGCAAAGACTCTGTTGGAGTGGTTTTAATTTAAAGTCCATTTCTGCACTCTGTGGACTATTGTCACAGAAAGTAAACATGCGTGTCACTAGAACTAGGCAAGTATTTTTCTGTTCAGAAGAATGATGCTGTACAGAAAGGTCCTTATTAGATGAATTGAAGTTGTACGACATTGAAAGCTGTTTGTGCTTAATACATTTGCTAGTCATGTGTAGGGATTTTGTTTCAATAAATCTTAACTGTTATTTTTAACAGGAATATAAATTGCATTAATGCATTTTTTCTCTTTTTTAATCACATTTCTTACTTTAAAAACAAAACAAAACAAAACAAACAAGTAACCCCAAATCTCCATGGAAAAAAGCTAATTTTTGCTCCTTGAGACAAATCAAAGGAATGTCTTTGGGAGGAGTTAGTAATTATCATAAACAATCTACCTAGAATCCAAAATTAATTAAGAAATCTTTACTGAGATAACAGAAATATTTTTCATTTTACTATGAAGTGATATAATTTCTCAGAAAAATGGTAAAATATCAACGAAACTGAATTTAACTCTAACTACAGTCGTTTTGAACTGCATTAGTTAATTACTAAATGACAGCAGAATTCACAAGACCCATTGTTGGGGTAATGAGTACTGCCCACCCTTGGGCAAAACAGCCGGGATAACAATAGCTAGAAAAGTGAGTGTACATTGTCTGTGTGAATAAAGACCGTCTGAGAAGGCATCCACCCAAAACTGATCAAGATGATGACCACCATCAACTAAATTAAACAGTTGCCAGTGAATTGCAAAGATAGCTTTCAAACAAACGAGAAGTCAGCTTGAAAAGAAATATAGAAGTAAGATGAAAATTTGTAATAGTGGGGAGAGATTATGGAGTGGAAACAGCAGCAGCCAAAACCTGGTTTTGACATGCCAGAGGTCATCTTGCTGGTGCCACAACCACTGCATAGATGAGACAGAGCATGGTCCCCACTGGATGCTGCAAAAAGCCTGCATCCAGCTGGTGGGCTGACAGTTTGGGGTGCTACAAGGAGGGCTGATTTCTCATGGCATATGTATTAACAGATTGTAGGCAGCGGCATGCGTACACATAAAGCTGGAGCAGCCATGTCTCCAAACTTGCTTTCCCATAAGGGGGAACATGCTTGTACCCCACATGTCCTCTGGGAGAGGGAGTACACATGTGTTTCTCTGGATGGGGAGGTGCTGAAACTTTTGGGAATTACTTATAGAAGAGTGATTAGAAATTTGTACCTGTTTATTAACATTTTGTATTTTGATTCATCTGTTGCATTGATGCTATTGATCCTGCATCTCTACTTCACTGATTGTCAGTTAATTACATGCCATTAAAAAAATCGGTAAACTGCTTCAATACTGTGAACTGAGCTGTTTTTCCCCCAACAATCCATACATGACTAAAGTCACACAGTCCAAGAAAGATTCAAGTACCTGAAAAATTGTACTCACGTAGTATGATCAATTAATGGGCAGTGTTTTTCTTGCCCAGGGTAGAGATTTGCCCCTCTTCCAAGTTCCCACTTGAATATGTTTGTGGTATGGATGGAATAATTTCCTGACATCTGTTCCAAGGCTGGTTGGTACCATCCACACTGTTTTTTATCTTCAAAGTCACAGACTTCCATAACTTTAGAGATGAACAGTGAATACTTTAAGTTTATATAAAAATTGGAAATAATTAATTGATGTTATGATAAAGTAAACAACATGGCAATAGAAAGGATTCAATTTATAGTATCCATCAATACTTACACAGTACTAACATGCATAGCTTTTCCTCTATAGATAAAATATCAATTATATTTTCTATGTTCTTTTCTATTAGGCAGATTTTAATTTGGGGAATATACCAATTCTTTTGCACCTTGGTATCTACCTTTGTGTGTGTTCTGACCAGCTTGCAGGCCATTCTAATAATCTGTTGTGTGATACACACTGAAATGCATGTAAAATTCATCAGCTACAAATCTGCCTGCTGCTGCATGGTTCTTTCTTCAGTCCTGTAGACTTATGACATTAGCAACTCATTGCACATTGTGTACAAAGTCCATGATCAAAACTCTAAAAAAACCAAACCAATATTTCAAGCAGTCCCCACAATACCCAAAAGCCACATAATAATGCAGCTATTTGGTATAGGTGTCAAATACTGAATTGTTATCTTACTAAATAAATATACAGCTGCCTGTGCCTCAGTTTTTAATTCCTGAGCCACTGGACAAGAAAAGTGAGCTCACTACTATCCCTCCCTCACAATGCATCCCCCTGTAAGATTATTTAGGGGAAAGAAACCCACTTATTTTCCACGTCTGCTATGAATATTCTCCAGTACATTTTTCTGAATACTTTGTCTAGGGCATCCAAGGTGAGTCTTGTCAACTCTCCAGAACTTTGAAACAGATTATTATAGTCAAGTCTAAGCAACTGCTGTGAGAATTGTTCAGGGAAACGAGAATTTGTTTTAACCCACGAAGATCAAATGCTGGTGTAGCTGATGTAACTTCTACATCAAGAAATCATAGTGCGTTAGGAGAATGTACCTGATGCTTCTTTTCCTGGAGGCTGAAAATGGTAGACTAAGGAGGGGGGTGTTTTGATTTATAGCTTGTACTATCTCCAGTAAGGAACCAAACCACAGCCAGTATGATCTCATGAGTTACCCATATAAAGATTTGTGATGTTTCCTGAGAATGATGAGTGGCATAGTATTAAGTGTTTATTCCCCTTTTTTAAGATGCTTTATAAATATTATGTTTCAAATGCCTCTGAGAAAGATAATCCCTTCCTGAGAACATATTTCTGCCCTCAGTCAGGACAAACTTAACTCTTATTCCAGCATTGTCATTCAAATGATAAATTGCCATCATTGCTGTAGCAATGGGAGACTTCAGACAGAGCAAATATGTAAAAGTGTATTCTCCACAGTATTTATCTCTCTCTCCAAAGGAAAGGATATTTTGTAAGATAATGTAAATTTCTGAGGGGGGAAAAAAATTCTCTCCGAAGGGCTCTGCATTTATTTTTCAGGGCAGAATTTCAACAGTTGGTGTTTTTCACACTATAGGAAGTTACTCAGTGATACTTATATATCAGATTCATTTTTTCCAGAGTTATTCCCACATAAGTAATAGGCAGAGGGATTCTAATGTTACTTTTCCTTATTGAGCCCTCAGCCCTTAGAGAGCTGACTGAGTTCCCTACACAATGTGTAATTAATGCAGAGTTTTGATCTTCAGTGAGAATAGTTTAGCTTGCAAAGGCTGATGAGGTTACTGTCTCTAGATGTCTGTCTCCCTCATTAATCAGCTTTGGTATAGCAGTATTTTCAAGTACTGTGCTTCAAGGCAAAACAAAGTAATTGATAGTTTCTTCTAAAATTCTATAGTGTGAACTGCTGCAACTCAGAAGCAATCAACGAATGTCTTAGACCTCTATGGCAACATGTGGTGACCCTGTCCATTGTCCCAGTTCCAGTGTTCCCATCTGACTATCAGAGCTTTAGGAATTTACAGGCCAGAACTCACTTATGTGTAGAGTAGGCTGAATTTCACAGTCATTGCTGCTGATGAAAATACTTTGTATAAAAAAAAACCCTAAACCCCATATTCATTGAAGTAGGCAAGGAGTGGACCCAAGTCTCCCAGATGTGCACCCCACACTTGAGACTGTATTCTCTCTTCCGGTCTGGACTAGTGAATATTTGAAAAATTTAAGTACGTCATAGGTCATTTAATTTGAGAAACTATGCTCACTTAAAAACATTGTCATGTATAGCTACCAGTCGTTGGGGAACTGAGGATTCCTTCCCCCGCCCCCATTTCAGTAGTAAGTTGAATTGGAATGTCAAGTCTGAATCAGCCCATTAGAAAGCAGAAAGTGCATAACATCTCAGATTCCCACATTAAGAGCAAAATGTTATTGTTTTTCTGGGGAAAATCACATTAAAAATAGCATGTAGGTGCTAATTCCAAATTGTAACGGTAAATACAAAATAGTTAAAGCAATGTGTTTAACAGCTGCAGACAAATACGGTACCAAAGTACAAGAGTTAGTACACTTACCACAAGCTGATTCATCAGACTTATCAGAGCAGTCAGGTCTAAAATCACACTTCTGGATCATCTGGATGCAATGGCCAGAGGCTCTACAGACAAAATCCTTCTCTGTGCAGTTGTTCATGGGGAGTGTGGCAGGAACTGAAGTTCCTGAAGTAGTTGTAGAGATTGTTGGCAAGTTTCCTTTGAAACATGAACCAAAAAGATGTTGAGCAATGGGACCAAGGCAGTCTAATTTTGTAATGATTTCTCCCCTTGCCACTCCCACCCTTTGTCAAGGGTATAGCTTTACTGGAAACATGCCTAGGTGGCCAAGTTGAATGACTTAAATGCTGCCCAGCAGGAAATGAACATTTCCTCAGTGGAAAGAACTAGGTTGGACACGCTAGCCAACCACCATTCATACAAGTTTTGACACTTGCAGGAATTTATTTACAACTCTTACCTGTCTTTCAAATTTGGATTAAGTCAGTGAGTCATTTAAAAAAACTAATGCCACGGAGACTGACAGAACAATCACAAAAGCTTAATTTCCCTGTGAACCAAGGCTAACAGATTATTCCTACGATAATGGCTTTTTTTTTTTAACATGTTGATTACTGCAAGTGACTGTGGAAATTACTATGTAACCTTCTTACCTTGTAATTTCATCACTGAAAAAATATTTTTTTCTCATTAGAAAAATTATTCTGAGGTCACCATCTTGTTCCACCACTTCCTTTATGTTTCATTCAAACTCATTACCACTTCTTTCCAATCAATTGTCTTTGCCTTTCCTCCTATTCTTTACTATGCACCTTTCTTCAGGCTTACTCTCATTTCTTGAAAACCCTTGCTATTATTGTCCATAAAAGGAATTTTCATTATATAATTCCTTCTTTAAATTTAATCGTTAATGAAATTATTAGCTGTAGTGCACAATGCACCTGAGCAATACACCTGAGTTAATTAAAAAGTACATGTGAAGGCTTTTTATATAAAATGTGGCTGGGACAGCAAGGAATTCTTTTTTTCCCCTGAGGCCTGGAGCACAGAGACTGATAATAAATTCCCCACGAGCAGGAGCCATTTCAACTTCATAAGGTAGGAAGTAAATCTATGACAACAAATGAGTTATACTCTGATCAAATGAATGATACTCCCATAATATCTTAAGACTCACACAAAAGACTTAGGGGAAGGAACCTTTTGAAGGAATAATTGTATGATATAATAAATGTATCTACAACTCATAATAATAGCAAGGGCCTTATTGGTCAGAAATTTTTAAATATAAATGCCACATTCAAGTCTCTGCTCCAAGTCTACTGGAACAGAAGAAATTTTGAACCTTCATGACACCTGAAAAGAAAGGAGACCTTCATGAACCTACCATAACCTTCACAACATTGGAAAATAAAGGAAAATCTGCTCCTTTTTCTCTTTTGAAATAATTCATTTTCTATAATGTATGACATACCATTTTGTCCAGAGCAAGCATCACTGAATAGCCTTTGGTTAGGGCATTCAAATGATGCATCAAAGCAGTATGCTCAAGTTTTGACATCTTTAATATTACTTATGAGGGACTTTACCACCAAGCTATCAAGCCCATGTCTCCCTGGTCAGTATTTGGTTATTTGAAGTGGAACAAGAGCAACTGGGCAGCTAGTGCTTAATTCTAGGGTGCAGGGACATGGGAACCCCGCTTTTTTTCCCTGATCAACTGCATTAAATATGGTGGAATATGCCATAGCTATTGACTATTTTGCAGACTATTCCCACAGTTTCTTTGACTCTTTTTTGGTTGTTGGGATTTTTTTATGGTGTGGAGGAAGTAAAATAGAGGGAGGACCCTGGAGAGTCTCAAAAATTGTTCTCAATACTAAAAGCGTTTTTAAAATGTACAGAACACAAAAACTGTTTCCTATTCAGCTCTGTCCATCATCATACTTGAGTATTTGTTTTATCTTTCCACACAAAATGAGCTTTTTTTTTCTTATTTATGAACTTTGAAACTCTGACCCTCTGTATTTTCCAACTTTCTTTTTGTTTATTTTTGAAAATTTTTTATATCTCATTTGAAAACATGTAGGGATTTTCTGATTAGCTCTTTTAATGTTTTCTTTCTCAAATATAAGGCATTGTACATTAACAGTATTTACAAAAAACTTCATATTCAAAATGTTATAACAAATGTTGTACACTGTATAAACTTGGTAAAATGTGAGATAATTATCTGCACAAGAAATATGCCATATACACTTGATATTCCTAGTAGACCTAATTATATCTACAAGAAATTTGTGGAGTAGCAGAATAAAATGCATCTGCACTAGGGTGCTTTAGAGTTAGTGCTAGGATACTAATATTCAGACACTGTTCTAAATTGTTTGCTTTTCTACAGCCCTATTATGACTGTACATCAACTGTCACACCATATATAACACTGTAATGCCTGCTGCAGCTAACACTACTCCTCTTAAAATCCCTTCTGTGATGAATTGACAGGTCTGGAATCTGGTGTCTTGAACTACATGTATCTTGGGATATAATATTTTACAATTCTGTAGACATTGTACTACCCTGTACTAGCAATGACTTCTGAGGACAGGGTGCTCTATCATCTGAACTGTTTGTGTGCTGTAACGTGAGAGCAATTGGCACAGTAAAAACATTAAGGATTATTAGGGGGAGGCAGAAGGCTGTATCAAACTGAGTTTGCTGAAAGAAAGGTCAGTTTGTTTACACACAGTTATGTTTCTTTTTCCTTCTAAGAATCAAGATCTCAAAGAGTATGGAAGCTGCATACTTCCTACTGAGGGTCTCTTTTGGACCTTATGTGCACAGCAGAAACTATTTTGTGCTGAAGCCTGGGTATGAGGGTCTGAGAACCAGGCAAACAAGTCTGGATTTCCTTGTCCTCCAAGAGGCACAGGTTGATCTGGTTTTTGCTTTTCCAGTACCAATATTTACAAATGACAGCAAAGAATCAGCTCACATCTAGGAGATGTACACTTTAATTCTGTTCTTACCATTGTAAAGAGTACAGCCTAGAAAAGACATGTCATCAAGCCCAATGTCTCCAGTGAAACCATCTCCTACGGTAGCTTTCACCAAGATCTAGGGAAACAAGAATTACAAAAGCATTTTCCAGTGTATAGTAGACTTCCTCTTCTCGTTAAATATTTCATATCAATTGATAGAGGAGTCATTTACCATGTTTCACACTTAAAATGAGATTAAATTTGTTCTAGGGGATATATTCTATTTAGTGACACTTTACGAAAGAGACTAATTATTATCAGCTTTCACTGGTGGCCACATTAATCACAGTGAACCATAACAGAATGGTTGGCTTCACAATCATGTAAGTCCACTGAAACATCATTGTGATATAAAATGATGGCAAGACATTATCATAAGTGACATATTATGATTAGCTCCTTTGGTACTTATTGTAATAACTTTAATCATGATTAATTATAATAACATTCATGTGAATAAATTATATACCTTTATACAAATCCCACTGTGATGAAAACAATTAAGTTGGTTAGAGATGTGCTATGGAACGTTTTAAAGAAAAATATTCTACTTTTTCATTAGAGTTGTCAATGCTGTATACGCTTACTTTCTCATTATTGTCTACTGCCAAAGAATGGGAGAGGTTAGTATTTGTGAAATACTCTGTGGATGACTGAATAAGCCTCTTTTCTTCTGACTGTTGCTGAATGGTAAAAATCCAAGCAGGTGATTAGAGAAAGATACAGGAAGAATTTTCTTAATTTAACTAATTTATAAATCCTTATTCATAAAAATAAAGCCTGCTCAAACCATACTTTTAAAAAAAAGATTAATAATTGTTTTTGCTGATCCAATGGAGTTCAAATATTAAAGTTATTTCTTTGCCTTTTTTTTTAAAATACTTATGTCACATCTTACACACACACACATTCAAGCTTCCAGATTATTCTAGAATGCTGCATAAAATTTCAAATACATTTTTTACCATTTGTTCTTCAGTTCAATAGACAATTCCTACAAAGGAATGAACTATAAATAGCGGTAAAAATACTGCAATACAGCTTCACAGTACTGTTAGTTCTAATATTTTTGTTGTAATTTACTTATTTGCAATTTTATTTGCAAAGAAAGCTTATTTTCAACAAGTAATGAAACACTGCTCAAAGATGCAAGGCACTTCTGTGTAGATAGGTGTTTCAATTCTTTTGATCAAATATCATTGATATTCTGGAAACATCCTCACATCAAATGTCATTTCAAAAATATATGCTTGCATTTTACATTTCAGTATTTCTTTTGTCCTGTAGTAAATTAAGTCCTGCAAAGTATTTCCAGTTTCAGAAGTCAGCACTGTGTATTAAACAAGCTTCTCAGTAACTTGAGGAAAATAAGAGAATCCATCTACACACTAAGAACCGTTGTTCACCTGGCACGTACGCAGAGCTTTTATAAGTCACACTTTAAATTTATTAACATGTGACAGGAGGAAAAAATACTTAAAAGGTGCAAGGAATGGCCTTAACACTGTAAAAGTGAGAGAATAATATCAGTCTTAATATGTTAACACTGACAAATTTGTTTCTGCTATTCTGAAGTTGCAAGTGAATAGCAGATTTATAACTGATTCTGACATCACCAAGGTAAATAAAAATGATTACACTTCATTTATAGATTTTGTCCATTAGACAAAATAAATGAGTATGCTAAAAGATGATGGATGGATGTCCTTTACTATGGATATGCTGAAGACAGATTATTTTAGCATAAAATGAACCTAATGTGAATGACAACAGTAAATGACAGCATTGCTTCTTACTGCTCTCATCTCAGTATGGGATTCTTATTTTTCTCTCAGAATATCTACAAATATTCTTTACAATATTACTCCAGTCTTTTGTTTCCTGTTTAGGTTAAAATGGGGGTAATGCTACAGTATCGGTACCAAGAGCATAAAAATGCTTAGAAACAGCACAAATCGAGACATCTATTATTTGGAAATGCCATGCAAGAAAATCTATTATTCCAAAATGACAAAACTCCTTCCAGTGTAATTTTGACTGGCAAACACACAGCAGTTTAAATAAAATTTTGACTTTGTTTTAAAAGCATGAATGATTAACTACTCATAATTAATTACTCATAAATGAGCTAAAATTCAGACAAAGAGGCAGAGGGTTTGTTAACTCAACTTACACAGTTATTACTAATACGAACCCAAGCCCCCTCAAAACTACACTATTTTTCTGTGGGATTGTGCTCTGCTCTGACGGATGTTAACCAGTAGGTTGAGGGGCTTCTCTCCCCGTAGCTCCCTGTGCCCGTCTTCCCAGCCTTGACATTCACACAGTCTGAGGCCATCCTTATGTATCATCTTCCACCAACCTTTCCCTGGAGGAGGTTGCACTCCTGCAACTTAAGAAGGAATACTTTTATTAAGGGTGTGAAAATATCCAAAGATAGAAGTGGCAGGACACAGTTCTGCAGGGGTAATTCAATTCAGAATACTTCTTTACTGTTACGATGATGATTATGATTGTATTACTTAAAATCTCCTCACCCAAATTATGGTTTTTTTATTTATTTGTGTGCTTACTTGGGGAGTCTGACACTTTGGCATATAGCATGAACTCGGTAAGTAACACAGAAAATGTAACAGAGGTGTAGGTATATGTTCTGATAGACTTAAAACTGAAAATAGGACCAATTGATGAGTTAGTGCTGCAGTATAAAACTTAGTCTCTCTGCAGCTGTGGTTAAACATTGACCACTTTAATTAATTTGCCAGCTGAAATTCTGCAAACTTCATAAGCTATTATTAAACAACCTCCAGGGAACTCATCTACCATGAAGCTCATTTCACATCTCATTTATTATTTGAATGAGGATAAATAGTTCCCAATTTCTTCAGTTTCCAGAACTCGAGAGATCCAGTCTGAATGAAATCTATAAAGGTAGCAAAAGGTATGCTACGTAAAAAAGGGGGAAAAACCCCTCCATGAAAAGCAAAATGTATTAGAATGACACTCTATATACAGGAAAGCATTGATCCCTTAAGATTTTGAACAAAATAGTTTTTTTGGAAGGGTGAAAGAACATTATGACAAATCTTAATAGACGAATTACAATGGGTAATACTGTTCTGTAAAAATGTTCCATTTCTACAGTAATGCTCATTTCTGTCACTAGCCAATTCCCACTGAAGGTTAGCAAAATAAAATCTTAATTTCCATACAAGCATAGTTTAAGGTAGAACGGAATTAACTCCAAAAACTGTGAGGTATTAAAAATCCTGAATATTTCTGAATGTCTAGGAAATAGTGATATTAGTTCTAACGTATTTACCTAGTAATATAGCCAAACAATATCTCAGGTTTGTCACAGGAAGTGTCAACTGTGTTACTTAGTGATTTTATTAGTAGTTAGGGCATACTAATTTTGACTAGCTGTGATTATTTCTGGCAAGAAACCATGTGGCTTGGTTTGAAGAGGAAAGAACAACCACACAAGTGGATAATAGTACAAATAACCAACAGAACACTTTGTCATCAAAAACTTTTGTCATAACTTACTGAAAACAAATGCAGGATTAAAAGTCATATACCTTTCACTGAAGTAAACTACTCCTATGTTTTAATGCTATGTATAAATAAAGGAAAATGTCTCATAACTTTTCATCAAGAAAAGTAACCAATTTCTTATGAGAAGATGGACCTTTTGTAATTACAGATAAAAGACAAGCCATAGAATCACAAATTGTGTGAAATCTGTATCAAAATTTGTTGCTTTAAAACTCCTTTTTATCAAGATATCTTCATCCAACAATCATGTCACAATAAGTCTTCACTGCAGGACGATTTTTTCAAGAACACATGAACGTATTCTTACAATGATATCTCAAGAAATACATAAAAAAGCGAAACCATTTACCAAGCAAACACAATTTTTTCAGAAAAAAATGTAATTTAAAAAAAATCTGAGAAATTTAGATTTAATTTTGACTTCTTGAGTTATTAGTTCATGTCAAATAATACTTATTGGCTTCTTTGAAAAGTGAGTCCAAACATGGTACTTTATTCCTCCCTGGTTTTGTTTCTCTGTTTCCTCAGCTGCCATCAAAGGAGTAGGCACTGTGGGACCTGAGACCATTTCCCAAATCTCTCGCCTAGGCATCCAGTAGTTGCATCCCGACTACGTTTTCCTCTGTACTTTCTGCACCATGTTTTCTGTTGGGAAAAAAACTGGGGTGCACTGGCAGAAGAGGTGCCATAGCATATTCCAGCTTTCCCCCTCATGGGGGAATTGACTAGGCAATCGGGGCTACCACTCACAGCATGGAGCCCTTCTGTCCCCAAAAGCGAGCACAAGTGGAGACAGCCCATCAGCTGCTGGAAAGATTATCAACATTAGGTCACCACAACATTTTAACGATACATGTAGAAAAGCTCGAGATTCCACTGCCGATCTTCAAAGCCCATCAGCCCCTTCCTTTTGTGTCCATTAAAAATGCATTAGAAGTTAATGTCTCAAGACTTCAAAAGTTGAAATAAAGTCCTTTCATACAGGTGTCCAAATGAATTCTTACCAATGATCATAAGGACATACACACCAAATATGAAAAATCTTGTGTCAAATATTTGATGTTTTACAGTGCTTGGTTTTACAAGATACTGAAAAACACTAGTTCTAGTTCAGTAAAGCACTTGATCACACTCCACTATAAGCTTGTGAACTCTCATGCTGATTTATGTGTTTTCCAAGCATTTCTCTAAAGTGCAGGGAAGAATCACATTTCTATCCTATTTCAGACTCTTCATTGATGTCGGTGGGACTGCTGACAAGCATAATATTAATAACTGTTTACATGTTCTGGGTGTCAGTACTTTGCTGTATTGAGGCCACAAAACTTCACTCAAGAGAAAAGATCTTGTTTTCACTCTGTGATATTAATGTTGGAATAATTATTGCAGAAGTAGTATATAGTCAGTGTCTAAAAATTTCTGAGATTCTAGCTTTATAAAACAACATGGTTAGCCTGCCCACTTGGGAAACATCTATCTAGTAATTATAATGGTGAAGCTATATTTAATCCAATTTAAGGTCATGGTTAGTTTTGATTTCATCTACAAAGATTTACAGAAGTCTCCTCTATTTCACAAGATTATTGCAGAATTAGATTATTTTCAAAAGCAACCCAGATTGTAAATATGAAGTGTTAAAAAACCCACCACACCCAAACCCACAAAAAACACAGAAAAATGGACAAACCCCCCTTTAAATCTGAAGATATTTTTCAGTCTCAAAATTGATTTAATTTCTGTTCAGTTGGCTACAGGGGCCCAAAAATGCATATATATCCTTTAGCAATTCTACTTTTTGTAATATTAAAAATGTAAATGTTTTCTTTCCCTAAAGAGGATGGATGATGATTTTTTTTAATTACTTAAAAATCACTAAGTAATGAAAATGCTTGATAGATAAGGGTATACTCACACAATACTAAAACATCCATGGTTAACTGGGCAAGGCCAAATCTAGTCCAAAAAGCCGCCCCCAAAGGTACTGTAAATTTTCTCCCACATATAAGGTACAAGTCCCCCTAGTGTTCGTGTATAAATTTATGGGGTTTTTTTTAGAGCACCAGTCATTTCTGATAGCCTTGCGGTTAATTATGCAGACAGTTTAAGGATCCAAAGGTTGGATTTAACTGATAGGCTGTTTTGACAAGGATACACACAAGTGAAAGTGGGTGAGTTGTAGTATGGGAATAGCAAAGCAATGGCAAGGCTGATGATGTTCTTTCATGATCAGCCTTTACTGACTCTAATCATATTATGGGTACCCTGAACTACTTTCAGATGGAATCTCATCACCTGTCCTTTACCATAAATGTGTTTTTGCTGCTAGGGCAATCTTCCATGACAGGTGTATGCAGCTTCAGCAGCTTACACACATATTCACTTATACGCTACATAGATTCTTTCTTTCTCCCAACCACCATTTCCCCAGGTTTTAAAAATAAATAAATATATAAATAAATAATAAAATTACAGGATTCTGGCTGAGTTACTATGTCAAATTCCTGGGATTTGTGGTCCTAAAAGCTGTGTCCCACATTAACCAGGATGGTCTGTTATGAACTGAGTACCTTTGTCCCTCCTTTTTGTACCCTGGAACATATCACAATGTCAAGGGCTGCATAAAGACATCTCCACATCTCTATCCAGAGAAGCCTGGTTAGGGCCTTCATGGACAGACTTATATCTGATCTATGTATGCTTACTGCTAAGGCAATTCTTCCATGCTGAGCTAAGGAATATTCTGAGAGAAGACATGCATCATTTTCTTTTCAATGCTTATGAAAACATTTATGCCAGCAACTAAGTCAATTATCTGTTTAGCAGCAAATGCTAGTGAGCAAGGGGATCACTATTACATGTTTTGCCTAAAGGTGTGGACCTTTCCTTATCCAAAGGATCTTGCCTGACTGAGGTAGTAAGTTATACAGAAATGCTGCTCCTACATCCACATATATGGCCTTAACCTCCCAAGGTAAGAAAACAATAACATAGGGATATCATCAAAACATATGACTTGCCATGAAATCCTGTCTTTGTTAAAGATAACAAGAGTTTTGCTATATACTTCAGCGGGAGTAGAATTTCTACATTGTTTCTTAATTCTGCTATAAACATACTCAAGAAACATAGAAAGCATATAAAAAAAATATTAAAACCCCCTGTGTTTGGTGTAAAGCATAGAACTATGGAAGGAGACTTAATTAAAGCTTCAGTTAAGTACTGCTTTCCTGTGATCTTCTTGTTACCTTTTCAAAGATGGCTTCTAGATCCAGTAAAGGAATGAGAAAAAGTCACTAACATTTTCCTTCTCTTTGCAAAGTTATCCAAGTCTCATTTTCTGTTCAGCAATTCCTGCCAAGTAATATAGTAATATCAATAGCAAATTTACGACACTACTCTTAATTTTCAGGAAAGCAAAATTCCTGCTTTACATGATTCCCCTCAGTTTGGGTTGTGGGTTGTGAAAGGTAGTTAAAATCTTTAATTCCTGCAGGTTTTCCATGTTTAATATGTGGGCAGTACTTGACAGTTCATTGGCATATAGAAATGTGATTTCTACCTTGTGTGATTTCCTTTGAGCTTCCTGAATGTAAATAGGGAACAAAGGTAAAACATATCCATCCCTGCCCCTGTTGTCCCCTCCCCCCCAAAAAAAAAATTGCAAGGAAATGACAGATGTGAAATACAAAATACATTTTTGACTGGAAAAAGGCACTGTTAATATAGCTTAGAAATTCTTATTCTTGGTCTCCTTTGTGCATACATTGTGACTTTATGACATCATGACAAGTCTTCCACTGCATACCAATAAAATAACAATGTAAAGAATAAACTATTTCTATTGCCACAGAGTGGAGTATAGTTTCATAATATTAAGTACTGTACTAGCACTAAACAAAAGGGCAATTTCTTTTCCAAAGAACTGAACTAAAAACATGCAATTATCCCTGAAGGTTTGCACAACAGACAATATATTTTCCTGGTTTCTCATGTGATTTCCTCGTTTTCTGTGCTCTGAAATCTACTTGTCAAAAATGACAATACTGATGTTCAAAAATGACTTTAAAAAATCACACTACTTTTTGCCTTTCAAACTTATTGCACTTCACCACACACATTTTCAAGACATAAATTCTCTGTATTTCACTGAACAGACTTCACTATCAACACAAAGTTCACCACCAACCACAAAGTCTTATGGTTGTTTTTCATTCGTTCCCACAAGTGTCCCAGTTCCCTCATTGTCCACTCTACGTGCATATTGTTTCTCACCTAGATTGTGGACTGGTGAAGAAACCTGAACATGAATTGTCCAAACTAGAGTCTACACAAGATCTGCATGAAGTATGGATATGAGATGGACATGACATATGCCAGCTTTGGTTCCTGGCCCACTATAGTCCTCCAAGGCAGGCCTTGATCCTGGTCATGAGGACAGGACATGGTGGAGAAGCCTAGGTTATACAAGGGCAAGTATTAAACCTGTCACACCAAAAGGCATTGATACTTCAACAGTACAGACGTGAAGTAATTCACATGATTTGGCCCGACATCAGCATCCTCTGGCACAGCTCCCAAACACCCTGTAACCATCTCTGCACATCATAGCCTGCCAGGACACATTCTAACAAGACCTGACAGTTAAATATCAGTAACACAACAACTCTTTTGGTTTTGGTGGGTTTTTTTAGCTAGCTAACATAGATAAGTAGGTTATATACTGGGCTGCATAAAAAAAAAATGTGGTCAGCAGGTCGAGGAAGGTGATTGTCCTCCTTTACTCTGCTCTCAAGAGACCCCACCTGGAGTACTGCATCTGGCTGTGGGGTCCCCAGCATAAGAAATACATGGACCTGTTAGAACAGGTCCAGAGGAGGGCCACAAAAATGATCTGAGTGCTGGAACACCTCTCTTATGAAGAAACACTGAGAGAGTTAGGGTTGTTTAGCCTGGAGGTTTAACTGAAAGAGGATAGATTTAGATTGGACATAAGGAAGAAACTTTTTATGATGCGGGTGGTAAGACCTTGCAATAAGTTGCCCAGAGAAGTTGTGGATGGCTCATCATTGGAAGTGTTCAAGGTCATGTTGGATGGGGCTTTAAGCAACCTGATCTAGTGAAAGATATCCCTGCCCATGGCAGGGGGTTTGGACTGGATGATCATTAAAATCCCTTCCAACCCAAACCATTCTGTGATTCTATGACTCTATGATCATTGAAGAATTATAAAATGTGGTAACAGTCCCCTGCCAAAATTAATCTATTAGCCAATTAATAAACAAACACTCCAGAGGCAACTACATACCAAACTGTATAGGTTAGCCACCAACCACAGGCTTTACATTGCCATAGTGAAAATAAAACTGAGAATGATTACTATAAACAGATCAGAAACCAACTGCTCAATGTAAATCTGAAAACCAAAGAGCAGTGTGCAACATGCAAGCAGGTATCATGGATGAAAGAAGCCAACACACAGATCAGAGATTAAGAAAAATAGCCAGTGCCCAGAAAGAGAAACACCAAACTGCAGCAAGTATGGCTGGATATCCATGTATTTGGAGCAGAACTGGAGGAGCAAGATGCAACAGAAGCATGTGGTAATCTTTAGAGGATTAAATAAAAAATAAAAAATCCGTGAATACTGATCTCGGCAGACTATTAGCAAAAGTGCAAAGGAGAAGAGTAGGAGAAGAAAGATGAGGAATGACAAATTGAAAGCTGTAATTGAAGCTGTTGCTAGAGTGGAAATCCAAGATAACTAAGTCCTTGTGTGAAAATCACTACCAGGGAATGGATCAAAAGCAATAATGCAACAATGATCACAAGTGGGTATTAGAGGTGTAATATACTTCTTAGAGAAATCCTTGATAAATTCAGAGCTGCTTTCAACACCAGGTTTTAATGAAAGATATGTATCTGACCAACTGAACATTAACAAACTCCTACTGGTATGCCAGCACACACTGAAAATGAGGCCCTGAACAAGGAAGCAAGCAGACAATCAAATCAAGGCAGAAGGCTAACAACACTTGACAACAATAAACCTGGTTCAATAAAGGTGAAAGCAATTGCAGAAAATCTGGAATCATAGTTAGAATATCAAAAAGGGCAAGCCTTTTGATGTACCAAAAGCTGTCTGCAGCACAATGCCTCACAGCGTGAGGACAGATGTACCAGAGGTTAGGTCAGCTGTCCAGCTAACTGGAGTGTGAGTCTCCCAGTGGACTGCTGGCACATCCACGATGAGAACAAAACAGGCATGCAGTGGTAGCTCCCAAACTCTTTGCAGCATATCACAGGTGGGAGGTTATACCATCACTGTTGTGCTAGTAGCCCTTAACAGACTTTTCTTTCAATAATTTGCCAAGTTACTTCTTGATCCCATTCATACTTCCTTGTATTGCTCTCGGCAATGAATTGTACAACAGACCATCCTAAAAGAGTATTTCCTTTTGATTTGATTGTGTTGCCTAATAATTTCACAGAGTACTTCTCATTCTCTGTATTCAGAGAAATCATTAATGATCATTCTCTATGCAGCTTCTCTATGACCCTGTTAATTGATGTTTCTCTGTTATATCTCCACCACCTCTCTTTCCAAGAGGAACACTCTTTATCCAAGTATTGTGGAAAGGGTCAAACTTTTTTACTTTAATTTTTTTTTTCCAGCTTAATGTTCCTAATGTAAGGTTAAATATGCAATTACTTTTTTTTGTTTTCTTAGGATATATAGAAGAAAGAGCACAAACTGTTCAGAACCAGTTTCCTTCTACCAACACTGTAAGTGGTAAGGATAAATCCTAGCTGCATGTGCTGATATCCAACTGTTAACAGGCCGAAACATGGTCTCCTTACAGTCCTTTTCACACTAGGAAACAGTACGTCTCTTTGGGACAATAAAAAGTTATGCGCACTCTTCCAGTGAAGCTGCATGCAAGAAGTAGAATATGGCTAAGTTTGATCAGCTCAATTTTCTGGAGTATACCAGTATAAGTCCAGAATTTCAACCTGACACTTACCAATTAATGATTAGAGAAGACTGAAAAACTCCTACACTTAAGTCGATGTACAAAAGTATTGACATTACAAGCCCCACTGAAAATTTTCCAGAGGTGCTGTGAAATATGATATGAGATATAGAACCTGTAGTTTCAATAGTTCTGATGCTTGTTATGCAGGAAAGGAAATTTGAAATTTTCTTACTTCAAGGATATTATAACTGACAAGGAAGCCTAGCAAGTCATTATCTTTTCTTAAATTGATACAAAGTGTATTTAGTCTACTATAACAAGTCTTGCTATATTATTCATGTATGAAATATAATTATCACCACTAGACATGCATGAAATAAAAACATTAAATTCTGAAACCTCACAATTTGCCATAGCACAGGCTTTTTGTTTGAAACAGAACTAAAAACAACTTTAAAAATAGTTTGTAAAGTAGAGTTATGCCAAAAAGTCTATTTTCCACTAGAACCCCAAGTTTTTCATTACAGAAATGGTGTGGGGGGGGGGTTGTTGATCAATCTGCTCTCTTCTCAGAAGAGTAATTGCAAGAAGCAGCTAGAATTGCAGAAGTAACTGAAGAGTGAGCTTTATGATCCTGTTTCACTTATTACAGAGCAGATCATCAGAATCCCCAAAGAAGAATCGCTATCTCATCTCACTGAGGAATGAAAAGGGAGGGAGTAGAGGGTGAGAAAGTAGATACTGCTTATGTGATTGTGACCAGCTACCTAGTAGTGCCTTAAATACATTTTTAGCCCTTCCTGTCTCTCTTTTTAGATGAATGGTAAGAGCCTGGATGCAAATAATGTATGTTTACTACACATATTTGACACCAAACTTATCTTATGTCAAGGGCATACTAAAACCATAATACAAGAAGTAGCTGGGTATAATTAAGGAAAACCTAACACAACCCTATAATCAAGGTTAAAAACTCAACTGTAACTAGGTGCCTCCATAACTAATTCTATGTCTAAAAGATAAGAGTAACTGAAAACAAAATGTGTTTGGAGTGAGCTAATTTGCCTTTGAATTTGAAAATCTTTGTAAGAAAAGATATAATATGCCCTAAGAAATGAATAGATGAAAAATGAAGATTTAAATGAATATATTAAAAAACCAAAACAATCACCTTAACCTAGTGTCTCAGAAATGAAGAAAACTTCCTTTAGATTCTTATCTGTCTTTAGACAAATTCTGCTGCTAAAAAATAAAGCTGGTTCTTGATTTAGCACCATTCAAGAGGTATACTTGAGGTTTTATGTATTGGAACTAATTAGGACTAACACTGCACCCTTCCCATTTGACCCGCCATACAACTGATACTATATTTGATGATATTGTCACAGATCAAAAATAACACATTATTAGGGCTGTGAGTAATTTAGAAAATAATTTCAGAACTAGTTTTCTCTTTCATCCAAAGTAGCGTGAAATATATTAATTCTTTTAAGGATTTCTTTGGCAGTCACCCAAGGCTTCCTCTTCAACACTCAACTAACAGCTGCTAGGGGTAAAACTCCAAGGTGACTGTCTATCTAAGTGGGGACTGATGATGCTTGTAATGCTTCACTCGGTGAATATCCTGCTGTAGCAAAGCCTTCCTGTAGGCTGGCTTTCATTGTTTTATGTCTGCAAGGGTAAGGGGACCCTAGTGATTCTCAAAGATCTTTCCCACTATCTGATCTAGAAATGATGCTCAGTAAATGCAACAAGGAATGCCTCCCAGTTCAGCACCGGGTGGCTACAACATCTTATGAGCTGAGGAATTTAACAGGAAGATGATGTGTGGGAATCCCTAGGGATTCTAGGATTTACGACAGCAACAAAAAAAAAAGAAAGAAAAAGAAAAGCTGTAACTACAGTCATATTGCATATTTCTTCCTTCCAGATGCTGCAAGTGACAACTCACATCATACTATGTAACACCAAATGAGACAAAAGGATTTTACAAGACAGCTAAGTTAATTCTTTCTGATACATTTACAACCCACAGTAAAATGCCAACATCAAAGTCCTTTATGCGAGAACATCTGAAATAAGACTGGTCAGTGCTTATGCTTTGATAGCTCACCCTGAATAAGAGACAGGTGTATTCAGAACATCAGAAGAATGCAAAGACACAACTCACATTTTGCTTTAACAAAACAGAGGTCTGTTTCAGGACAGAAAGTATTTTTTCCCCAAACTGACAAAACTTTGAATGTATAGAATTGTCGCATTTTAAATTATGAGCAATGAATAGTGCAAGCACTATAACCACTGAAAACAGCATGTTAGAGTGTCAAAGGTACAAATAACAGTGTACAAAAAAAAGGGAAAAGGATCCACTGTGCTTCAGCCATCTGTCTTCCCATGTTTGGTCATATTCCAAACCGTTATATCTAGTTTAAAATGCTGCTCAGGAGCTTGAGAAATCTAATTTACACCATTATCAATATACTCAGGCATATATGTTTCAGAATCAGGCCCTTAAAATACAAACAGTTTGGATTCTACACTGAGAAGAACATAAAAATAGCACGACAGGTAGTAAAAATAGTAGCTGGAGAAAGGTTGGCTTGTATTTGTGTTTGTAGAACACAGTGCTATTCTATATCCATAGCAAATGTATCATTCTAATTTTCGATCAATATTCCATTACTTTCTAAGCTAATACCTAATTGATAATAAAAGCAAAATTATTACAGTGGATTTGGTTATTTACTTTTCTTAACCACTTGTAAAATAGGAAAACACCAAATGCATTTTACATCTACATAACTGCAATTTTATTTTGCATATAATCTTCCATAAGCTAGGATTTTTCAATAAATTTTCATTATTTATTTTCTCCTGATTTTGGTCCTTGTTTTTCACACTTAAAAGGAGAAAGTTTTATATTTGAAGGGAGATGTATGGTTTTATATATAATAGTCAAAATACTAAAATTTTTAGTAAGTATACTCGATATAGCATTAATACTTAATCATGTACTTAAACAGCGTATTTGCATTTTTAAGTTTCATAACAACCAACTTAAAACAACTAGACTGATCATTATAAAATCATCACAGAGCATTAGACTCCTTTATGTATTACTTATGCTTTGGAGTATCAAAGACCTATAACCATCTTTGTTTACAGAGATAAACATATGTATTGCAGATGAACAAAAAAGTCAATTGGATTGGGGTAAAGGTAATTCCTTTCTCTTTTGTTTTTAATATTATGTTTTGCAATATAGAAAAGTTGCCCTAGATACCTTATGATGGACATGGTAGATATGTGATTTATATCATGACTAAAATGAGACTATACTGCCCAAAAGACTGAGATACAGAATTTTGCCATTGTTCACATATCACCATTTCCTCTTCCTGTATCCACAGAAATTTGAATGAATAGAGCAAGCTAAGACAGCTACATTTATCTAAGATGTTAAAATAGAATCTTTACACTTTCTTATGAGCAGAAACTATTTCAAGTATTATGATTATTCAAGGAAGATAAAAGCAAACACTATTCATCATCAATATAAGTAGGCTACTATGGACAGATTCTTATTTTACTACCTTTTCAAAGGTACTTTTAAGGAAAAGACATGTCAGTAAACTTCTCAGGAAGATTAAAATAAATGTAGATCAAGTAAAGAGACAAGTACACTCAACAGCCTATTCTTTTTCATGTTGAAACACATGTCCCATATAACAAAAAGGAATATCTTGAAAAGGAATATATTTTTAACCCAAAATTTTTACCAAAAAAAAAAAGTAAATTTCTTGCAGTTTATTAAATCCTTTGCAGATTTCTGTGTCATACCTGTCCTGAATTCAAAGGGAAACTCTAGATCACTAAAGCTGTAAAAGTGAGTTTTATAAGCATGTGTATTTTGGACCAGTTTTGTTACTTGTCAGTATTAATATTTGAGAGAGGTGCCTAATTTTGGCTCAGAAAACCACATTCCCTTCACTTAAATAAGTTACCTCTAAATTTCCCTTTTCATTCACCCAGCTGCTCCTGTTCTGCTCTCTGATGTCACATTTAACACTCTGATGTAAAATGTCTGATGGAACAGCAACAAACTTCAGCCACGGTTTGATGGCAGATAAAGCAAAGGTTTCCTGAGAAATTTAAGATTCTGAGGTTTAGTGGGAGCTGATATGAGCAAAAGAAGTCTTCATGTGCTGTTCCCTTTGGGTTTCTGCCAGAGCATTCAATTAAAGGCTCTACAGTTTCATATCTATAGAGTTCCAAACTTTCAAAAGGGGATCTGGCTTTCCAGAGGTCCTCAAGTATCTTTCTTTGCTGCTTTGAATTTTTGGCTGAGAACTCCTTTTCCTAGCAGTTAGTATATAGGCACAATTGTTTATATGCTCCCAAAGTTGGCTTCCCATGCTAGTAAACAAACTGAAAATGTGAATTTGAGGGATTTACTGTTCATAGTGATTCTTTCTTGGAATGTGGTGAACAAATGACAGACTTACATAGGGAGGGAAGAGGAAGAGGTGGTATCAGCTATCTCAGATATATGACCATCTCTTACATTTAGAAAAGAAAAAGCAAAATGAAGGTCTGTGTTACAAAGACTTAGGCCATCTTTGGTCCTAGAGTCTAATGTTTTCTATTCACTAGGAATCTCTGAAAATCCTATAACAGCTGATGAGATGCACTGGCTAGAGACGGAGAGTAGGAAGTCAAGATATGTATTTTGACCAGAAAATTATTTAAAAGTTCTATCTTATTTTTAGACTTTCAAGAAAAAAAATCCATTCTCCAGTGAATCTAAACATTTCCTTTGAAGCATGGAAGTGACCTGCAAGACTTTAAGCATGTGGTGTGAAAACACTGAACCACTAATTTTATGCAGTGTGGGGAACACAACATAGTAAACATAAAGGCTATAACTTTAATACTGTTACCCAGCCAGTAGGCAGCCCAAAACTAAATGAGAGGCTGTTCTAGTACACATCTCAGTAGAAATACTTCAGAGAAAAAGTGGTAACAGAGTGTGAAGACCTTTCCCCCCACACGTCTTTAGCCCTGGAAATATCCAAAGACTATGCTCTTAAAAGGAAGATTGGAAAGAGGTCAGCACTTGGCCACTTCTTAGCAACAGAATAACAACTTGTTCTTTTCAAAATTTCTGAGTTTTGAAGTGTTGTAGGTCGTGACACAGCAAGCTCCATCATAAGAAACACAATACACAATAATGAACATCAGATCTTGATCTCTTACTTCAGAACAAACTATCAAATTATACCTTACACCTCATACCCCTCAAAAATGACTATGAAAAGCAAAACTACATCAAAAGAATATAAGGTCTTTGCACTCCCTGCACAGAACTGGCCAAGTACAATGGAAAAACTACAACACTAAAGCATTAAAAATCTTTTCAGTTACTGAACAGACCTTCCTAACCCTCAGGAGGTCAAATGTAAGACACCCAGGTGTATAGTTCTTTAGACAAACTACCAGGCATAGGATATGTTTTCTTACTTAAAAAAAAAAAGAAAAAAAAAAGAAAAAAGGCCTTGTTAGCATTATGTTGGTACTCCTTTACATTTCTACAAAGGGTCTTGACAAAAAAAGAGTGCTCTCCTTCCAGGTGCCTCCATGCAACCACAGTAACATTAAGGCCTTTTCCTCCAAAAAGGATAGAACTTCCCTTCACCTAGAAATAATCTTTTGGGAAGTAAGTGTGGCACAATCTAAAGAAAATATTGCATTATATCATATTTAAAAGGAAGGTGTTTCTTTTTATAATATGTTTGGGGGTTTTTTAAAGTTAATTTTATGACCAGTTGGCAGTCAAGTAAACTAATGTCTCCTCTAATAAACCTGCAGGTTCATTAACCTGAGCAGAATAAACAGATCACACATAGTGAAAGGTAAATAACATTTAAAATTTTAAAAAGGTGAGAAAATAAATCAAGGTTTGTAGCTGTAACTTACTATAATCATATCTTACTCCAAATGGTATTTGATTGTTGACCTAGCCGTGCACCCAAATATTTTGAACTGACATTTTTTTCTGGCATTATATAATTAAAGATTAACGTGTAACCCTGGAAAAGTAAGGCAGAGAAGACAATGTTCTTTTTAACAGTCCTTTTTTCATGAATGAATCAAAATTTTTGCCAAGCTGTTCTGAAGCAGATTCAGATAAGTTTGTTTCAACAAATGCTTGAAAAAAAAAAAAGCATCTTCTTTAAATATCACATGTTCCTGTTCAAAACATTGAAATCAAGTGTTTTAGGGGAACAAGTAAACTCAATAAAAAATAAATATTTCAGACATATTTCATCAGAAAATCCCTACAAATCTATTTCAAAGTAAATTTGATCAGACAGTTACAAATAGCTTTATGATTGCGCAGTCATTTATATACTCTCAGTGTTTTACAATGCAGCAGATAAGCACTTCGCAACCTAGAAGGATCATACCTGAAATGGCTTAGAGATGCTGATGTAGAGTGTCTGTCTGATCCATCTGTTTCCTTGATTTCCAAACTTGTACCACAACAGCCGTCCCTTGGTATTACTCACAGTTCTCTGGAAGACTGACAGCTTGTAAACTTGCTTTCCAAACATATGATAATGAAAGCGGAAAATGCAGGTTCCATTGCCAGAAGGGTTGAAGAGAGGACTGAGCAAAACTGCTTTATCTTGGAATTGGCGTGGCTCAGAGGATTCCATGTAGAGGTAGTGTCCCCTGGCTGTGCCTGTTGTGTGATCCTTTAATGGGCCTGTATTAACCGTGGGGGTTGGACCCTGTATTCTGATCCAGTCAAAGTCATCCTCAATGTCCTGCTCCCAATTGCACAGCCCGTTTTCAAAGTTACACTGTAGGTCAGGATCTGAAATGTAAACAGAACAGACTGTCAAGTGAAAGCAGTATCAAAAGGTGATCGTGCTTCAATATCTTTTTCTCCTTGCAAAAATTTCTTTCTAATATAGGGAAAAATGCGTATCTTCTTCTCCTTGCAAAAATTCACCTCTGAAGAATAAATATACACTTGCCTAGACAAAAAAAGAAGAATAAATCTTTACTTAATTACCTCCTCTTTCAATATATATCTGGCAAACAGTACATAATTAATTTATTGAATAGACAAAACTGTGAATAAGATTATTCATGTTATTAAATTTATGTATTTTTATAATTAAAGCATGCAAAGTTTTTAACAGAAATTTAACTGAGTACAGGAGTTAAAACTGAGGTTAATTGGATGAAATAAACCACAGGATAGAGTCTTATAGGTATGTGTAATAAGTGACCTAATATGTTTTTGCATGGCAGTAGTCCTAAAAATGGGTTGTGTTTTAGATCTTTATTATCCTCAATAATAGTAGCGTGATAGCTTTATCAAAGCTAAATTCAAGGCAGGCATTTATAACACAACTGCACTTTATTATTTGACACCAAGGCAAAATATATTGATCAGACCAATTACTTCTAATGTAAAAAAGTAAAATGTGTATCAGAGGTGGAGAGCTTGCATTTCATCTTTGCATCTGCCCTTCATAAACAGTAACTGACATAATAGCCAATTTTATTTTTAATTAAGGTGTTATTTTTTATGATGTTTAAAACTGCAAGTCATATAGTACTTTCTTGCTATAGACCTCAAAATGGGTTATAAAGAAGATAGGCATTTTATAAGTGGGAAAACTGAGATAGGCTGGAAAGCCTTCACTTTCTTTTAAATTCAGATCAGTTTTAAGTTGATATTCATCAAATATCAGTACAGGCTGATATACCCTCAAGCATGTAAGGTGTCCCCTGTTTCTCAAACTCATTGTGATTTGCATAATTTAGTTACCTCAGGATGTGATAAAGCAACTGCTAGTTAATTTTATTTTATATTAATGTTCTTGAGTTCTTAAAATTGATGAATGCATGCTTCAGGGAGAAAATCATCAACAGCACCCTTCAGCACTGCAAGGTGAATGTCAAAAATGTGAACAACTTATAGCTTTCCTCAGTACTTACAAGTTCTTTCTTTGAAAGGGACAATTATGCCCAGCATGACTAGTATCTTCTAGTACAGATATTTTAACTTTTTCTAGGTAGAAAGAGTATAGGTCATAAAAAGAGATAGGACATACACTCCTCTCAGCCCATATATGTCTTCTGCTGTACTTCCATCAGTATAATCAAAGACAGCATGTTAACCCAAATCAAATGGCAGACTGTGAATCCTCTCTTTTAAAATAAACTTGTAATGCATGTGTGTGTTTTACAAAAGTTAAAGAAATATGACTCATTTGGATAAAGGAGATTAAATTCCATTTACCCTCAGCTGTAACTCCTCATATGCATTTAAGTTAAAAATTTTCAGAGTTTGTTTCATCAGTAACAATGTTCAGTTGAATCATCACTGGCTGTGACATTGATAGGCTGTAACAATACTGTGCTTTCTTACTCCAGGGATGAATTTGCAAGTAAATTTTGCTTTGATATAAAGTAAGCAATAATGGAAAGTACTTACTACAGTTGTCTTCATCCGATCCATCCCCACAGTTATCCACAAGATCACAGACCAATAAACTGTCAATACATGCTTTTGTGTCTCTGCACCAGAAATGATTAGGTCCTTCACAACTTAATGCTGGAGGTGGAAGAGCACAATTTTCAAATGAAATGTCATCAATTGCTGAGACACCATCATAAAAACCTAGACTGATTTTATCCAGTGATAATTGGAAAGGATGTGGAAGGCGTCCAAGCTGAATGACTGCCTTCAACCATTGATCTCCCTCGTTGTAATATGCCCTCCAAAGGACAGTAGGCTGTTTCAGCCCATCCACAAGTAATTGCATCTCTGCTGCCCCAACTGACTGTCCATAATTGTAATACCTGAAATGATTAAAAAAAAAGTTAAGGGTGCAAATGATGAGAATGTACCACATCACATATAATGGCCAGTACCTTTTCTGTCATAGCTTCGTGAAATATAGGAAGTTCACAGTGCCTATTTCCAGTTTACCTGTAATTCAATCCACTTTCTGTATGATGGTAGGGTAGGCTGCTGTATCAGTCCAGGACTCATTTCAAGAATTGAAGATTGTGAGAGAAGAAGCATACTTCATTAAATTAAAACCCATAAGTGAAGAGACACATTTGCTTTCATATTAAGCAATGACCACTGCTCACTCAGATGCATAATATGTTTTTTATAAATTTAATTCAGTACATAATTGTGAAGTTTCAAGAAGGAAAAACAGAACACTTACTGAATGCAAAAGTACACCTTTTATCTATGTTAGTTATTGTTAACCTGTTGCATTTTACAGCATTTTTGGAAGATCTCAAAGCATTTAAAAATCATAAATAATTAGGTAAGCAACTGTACAACAAAACTGGGAACAGAACCAACAACTTATAATTGCCAGACCTATACTCCAAGTCTTGAGTCTTTGCCTCTTCCTATGGCAAATGTATTTGACATTACTGAGAAAAACTGCATTTAATATCAGTGAGGCCAAGTATCTATTTATACAGTAGCACCACTTTTGACCTTAGTAAATGAACTATCGCAGTTTGCTTTTTCTGTCCCTTTTTGTCAAGATTGCACAAAGACTGAGACAAGACAATAACTGTAATGTTTGGGGGTTTTTTTTCTATGTATATAAAGAAAGGATTGGGAACAAAGCTCTAATTCTTGCACTGGAGCTTTCACTTAAAGATGATACAGTCTAATTTTGGATACTGTAGGTGTCTCAAGGAGTTACTAGATTTTTGGATGGTTTCCTGTTCTTGAACAAAATTCCACAACATTTTCAAATTTACTTAACCAAAGTAGAAGTGTTAGCAAAATGACTGTGGTATTTGTCTATGTATACGCAGACGCAATCCATTAATAAAATTTTGCTCAAATACTGACAACAAAGTCATCTCATGTTTCAGTTCTGTTCTCCAGGTGCTTCAGCTTTTTTCTGCATATTGTTCACAATGAAGACTATATGATTAAAGAATAAAAAGAAATAAATACTGCAGAGGAAGGTGTGTCTATTGCAAACTATAACCTCAATTTCAGTGCAAGAGAAGCGATGTGAGATGATCCATGAATTTTAAATTTAAATTATTTCATACCAAAAGGACAATGTGCAATTTGATCCAGTTTGCCTGAACTTTGGGCTTCGTAGCTGAGCTAGTTGTGAAATGCTGCTGCTGTTTTTCAGAATGAACATAAAATGACCTATCAAAATAAAACAGAAAACAACTTTTCAGGCTGAAGAAAGAAAGTGTTTCTAAAGGTTTTTAAAGCATTCATGACCTCCACTTAAAATCTGATTAAAGAGCAAGTATATCTATTCCACTTCTCTGTTTCTAGGCCTGGCTTGGCTTACCTTCAGATTTGTTGCAGGTGTGATCCTGTGGAGGAGCTTGCTTCTGAAAAGCAGGTGCAAGAGCACTACTGGAACTTCTTACCCAGTCAAATTCATCTGCATTTGCAGTTTCAGTCCAACCACAGCTCTCTCTTTCAAAGTCACATACAGCAGCTGAAAAGAAGAAAGAGACATCTTACTTTATCTCTAGAAGAAAGAGACATCTTACTTTATCTCTGTACATGACATCACTAAACAAGCTTTGCAGTATGAAAAGGAAATTAAATGTTTCTAATACGTCACCGATATTCTAGAAAGAAGTCTAGGAAAGGGGCATGGGGAGGCAGACTACAAGATGGGTATTTATTTTATAACAGTTGGGCAAAACAGCAGTCCCACAGGAACAACCAAGCCATCATTATATGCAATGTATTCAGTAAAACAATTCCTTCCTTCTAAAGGCACTGCAGCCAAAGCACTCAAAGCAGGCAAGGAGGCACTGAAAACAGACCTCACAATCCTTATGTTACAGAACAAGAACACAGAGCACACAAAGCAGTAACAATCGTTCTGCAAGATATTCTAGGGTGTCGATGTTGGAGCCAGAAAGCAAATCCCTTATTTCCTGAATCTCAGCAAGTATACTAATGATAACAAAACCTTTCCTCTAGTTATAATATGAATTAAGTTAAATATCAGGCATTACTGAGACACTATAATATTGGTAAAAGGAGGAAATCTCTGAAACGCAAATTACTGCAGTGAAAAAGATTTGAAAAAATATTCAGCTGCATTCTTCAATTCTTCATTTAAAAGAACAGTGATATTTTAGAAAATGTGTATAATACAAAATAAAGGAAAGAAAGGAGTGGAAGGGTGTCATGTCTGAATGAATGTAAATTGAAATATTTATTATCATAAAATGAAGAAACATCAGGTTTTCCTCTTCTGCACTTTAAAAAAAATCCTCATTAAATCACAAAATGGTATTTTTGAATCCTGTAATTATAACAGGCTTCTAATGGAAAACATTAAGAAAATTATTTTGAGATTTTTTTAAGCAATAAGTTATTAATTATATACATAGAATAATTAAAAAAATATTCAGACATGACTGTCAGAATTCTATCATTATTTTTAATGTCTTATCACTGCTTCCAGTGGCCATATCGTTACAGTATAGAAAATGCACATTTCAGAATCAAATGAAGTCTCTTGGAGAACAGGAGGATTACACGAATGTTTATTTATGGAAGATATGGGACGTTTTTTGATTTTTTTCCTTCTTTAAGAACAGTGTCACATTAAATGATACATCGTTTTTTAGAAAGAATGAAAAAATTACTAACCAGGCAAGTATTATTGTTGGTTAGGGCTTCTAAAAAGACAAGATTTTGTGGATTATTAAGCAAAGTACATAGAAATCCACAGTTGTTAATGCTGCTTCAGAAAAGATCATTCCACAAATATGGAAGACCAAATAACATTTAAGAGATCAAAGAAAATATGAGTTCACTATACACATGGTGTATGTGGGCCAGAAATGTCAATGATAAAATGATGTGACAAAAAAACAGAAGGAGAAATTTTTTGATAGAATGTTTTGATAGAATAAAATGAAGACAGAAAATATGTGCAAATATTCAAGGACTAGGCATGATGGAAATGACTGAAAATCCACTGACAGAACATAACGATAAGGGAATATGGAGAGCTATTTCTGATTTGCTTTTTGCTCGATAGAAGAAACTGTCACATATTCCCAGGAGACCAGCAACAAAGAATATGGCAAACCTTGGACACAGATGGTTACACCAAAAGAGGCAAATAAACAAGATAAAACTGTTAAGTCTGAGCCCAGACTTCTTGCATCTGTAACTTGTAACAGAGACAAAACATAAAAGAAAGGATGCACCAGACCATACATTTAACTTAAGCATGGATTAATACATTGAGATAAAATAATGCTGAAACCTTCAACTAAATCTCAAACCAACTATTTGACACCTAGGGAAGATACAAGAATAGAGCAAGCTGGCAGAGCCTGGGTGAAATGCACTTGGTTCTTGATGCTTGACAACACTTCAATTACCTAATAGTCCCATAACCTCTTTGACTGGCACTTGTGTTTCAGACAGATTCCCCAGAAAGAAAGGCTGTTGCTTGGGTACCTCTGTAGTTTCTTTCACAGTGAACACACACAAACTATTCTGCCTTCTCTCCTAATACTTTATTTTCTGCCTTTCTCCTATTTCTTATTTTCTTACATGCTCTTTTTATAATCTAACCATCAAGTGGCCCTACAGATGCTGCCAGGCTGTCTTCTCCTCATGTGTTTGAGGAATTTATTGCTAGTTTTTCTTAATTTTTTTGTCATCCTTACTGTTTTTTTGACATTTAACCCACCCAAATTTGTCATCTTTTCCACCTTTTTTATTTGGTTTCATTTCATTTCAGCTGTTTGATGCTTTTTTTACTTCTAATAGTATCCATCCTGCCTGTATGGATATACTTTTCTTTGCTACCCCTTTTAACATCTTTTTTAGCATGCTCTCTCAATAATCATGAAGGAACCAGAGCGATACTGTGAGCATAACATTTAAGGGTAGTTGGCTTTATTGATGTTTTGAGAAAGCTGCCTTTACATTTTCGGCAGATTTAGTTTTCTCTGAGCTGGCTTGTTACCACAAAACTCTAGATTTCTTTCTGGTTTTGGGTTCTTATGCAAAGTGATTTTACCCTTTTCTGTTCTAAGGAGCTTCACTCAAAGGCCTCCGCAAATCAGATGTGCAGCTTCTCTGCAAGCTGAACAATGTCTAACAAGAATTTAATAAAAAGTCCTGCTGAAAATGGTATTTAAAAACAAATGTTTGACATTAGCATTTCTGTAAGACTGCAAGTTCATCAGTCTCTACATCCCCCAAAAATCTCTCCCTGTCTCTCCGCCCATGTATGTTTATGCAGAATGCACCATTAAAAAAATCCAGGTGAAGAGATATCACCATCATTACTGGCTTACAACTTTTTCTTTTACTTAAAAGCTGTTTGAAAAGGCTCTAATATGCTGATAGACTTTAGACTTTTTTTTTTAAATCAGTAATTTTAAGATAAATTTAGGAACTTATAGCTAGATGTCATAAAGAAGACAATCCTCAAATCTAGGAACCAAAACCAGTTTAACTCTGGACCTACTCATCCTAATAAGTTATTTTAACCCCCTTTATAATACATACACACTGAAAAGTGTTACAACTGCCTTCCCATATTTATGTTTTCTATCACAGCTACTATTTGCTAATGTCATTATATATACACACTCGAATAACACTGTACTTTGTAGGTGCACTGGCCTAATTTCTACAGTAAAAAACAATAGTGGTCAACTAAAAAAATTATTGCAAAAGTTCATCAGTAATAAGCAATGCTAACCGGAAAAAGAGACAAAAAACAAGTCGCTATTTGAAGATCAAACAAGTTTGATCTTTACAAAATCCCAGTTAGAGTTCCCCTTTCCCTCACTTTCCATCCCAAATATTATCTGTTACAGTTTTGAAATAAAAACAGAAACTACTTCCACATAAAGGTTTAGAGTAAAAAATTGAATGCAAAGCTAATTTGCATGATTATATTCTCATATATATAAAATAATATTTTAAAACTAACAGTTGTTAGGACAGGCAGATATGGTAGTCCCCTCTACGGATGGCTACAGGAAACAAAGCACTTCAGAACATTTTCTTCTGCTAATTTCTGTTGGGAAATCCATTTAAATGGCCTTGAAATTGCAACAGACCTACTTGTGATTTCAGTCATGTGAGCTTTTTAATAATAGACAAACATGACTTGTACATAACACATAGGTGTATACCTCTTGTGAAATGAGGAAGAGTTTTGCATATAAGACAGGCAAAATATGCAGAGGGAAAAGATTTTGTTATAAATAAATCTACTGATTTCATTGTGCACCTACATTTTTAACAAGCTAACTGCACTACATGTCTCCTAACACTAATTTAGCCATAGGACTTGCAAAGATTGAGATTTTTACAGGGGTAAAATAAAATTCTGTGGGTGCACACACAACACTAATAAACCCTGCAACTAACCTAAATATTGCCCACAAAAACTAACTGTACTGTCACATGTAATTGTTACAATTTCATTTTCTAAGTAACGATATGAAAATAATCTTCATTACACAACTCTGATTTTGATGGCAGTCCATTCTGTGCAGTGAGGCAGATAAGCAATCATCTGACTAAAGGCAGTTTTACAACAGCTTTTTAAAGTGAAATAACATCCAAAACCACTGGTTTATTAAATCTGACATTTTCTGGAAATCTCTTGGTTCATATGATACTGTCATTTGCAAATGCTTCTCAGGTTCTAAATGTGAGTGATTACAGTGTATTGATATGGAAAATAGTCCTAAAACAATAAAAGCCTCCAAAATAATCAAATTACATTTGATAGACATTTTCATTGGAAATGTAGCAAATTAGGTCCAAATGTTTCTTCCATTCAATAATGTTAATGAAATCTGAAGAGAATTAAATTTATTAAACAACACAATAACCTGGTGATTTAGGCTGTTGGATACGCAGGTCCAGGTGAAAAAAAAAAACCAGAAATTTATGTATTCTTTAACAATCAAGTGCTTGGCTTTCTACGTCCATTAGAATGTTTCTTCCATATAACTGAAGGGGAAAGTTCCTGGTTTTGATTGAACTAAAGAAAAATAAGACCTGATGGTCATTATTCAGGCCATCTTGTTATTTATCCTGTGTTGTCTGCCACTGAAGCTCAGGCAATATTTGTTGTCACAGTGCATTATTTGCAAGAAACTAGATAGGATTAACTATACAACGAGATACACTTTTTGCCCAAAAATATTATGTAGGTATTTGCTGACAGAAGTAGAAAAGTTAGATTCATGACTTAGGGGTTCTGTAGAAATTCTGAAAGTGTGTGTGGTCTCTGGCAGAAAAAGGCCCTTGCTCTTTCCTCAGTGCTCTTCCTTTCCACAGCCTATTTCCCCTTTTACCTACTCCACAACTGCTCTTCTTTTACCCCTTATCCCAGTCCTAGTCTCACTGGAAAGCTGGAAATCCTCACTGTCTTTCCTTATTTCCCCACACAGCTCCTTGCTCCAGGTCCTCTCACGTGGTCTCAGTTCTCTGCCACTTACGGCCACACTTTATAATGATCCCTCCCAAAGCATCACTGCTCCACATCCGTATTCTTCATTCCCATTCTCTCCTTGTTTTGTTGTCTCTTACCAAATTTTTATTTTTCACTATTGTTATCTCTCCTGACTCTGTATCACTGGCTCTTTGACCAGCTGGTCTTAACCTTTCCCTCACAGCAGCCTGGGTCCTTCCTGCCCTGGTTTCCTCCAGCCCACTGGTTACTTCTCTCCCACACCAGCAAGCTCAAGCAATGCAGCCTTTGCAGCCATTCCTTGTTCACAGCCAAAGGTGGTTTGCTGTCTCTGTACATGGAATTTTAGTCTCATCCCTTCCCCATTTAACTTCAACAAACTGATCCTAATGCAGTTGCCTGTGCACTTCCAGTCTTAGGTCCCTTCTCCAATTTACAAGCTGACAATCTTTTCACTCCTTGAATTTAAGCCCATCCTTATCAGCTGGTTGTTGTTTCTGGTCTCACATTTAAAAACAACTGATTTGTCTGGCTGAAATGAAGGAGTAGCAAGCATCTGAGACATTTTGGCATGCAAGATTTTGACTCTAAAAATGAGATTTTGGAAGAGTCCCCTTATAACCACAGCAGAAGTTTTTTGCTTTGGCAAGATTAGTAATGGGTACTATAAGGAATGTTTCTTATAATACTAAGGAAATTTTTATTACATATACGAAGGTAGCCATTAGAAATCCAATAATGCTTATAGTTAAATTATGCCAGAAAAGTAGTTTTTAAGAAACAACACATGCATCATTCTCTTTATTTGCCTAAGTCAAATTAAGCTACATAAAACTCTGTACTAACATACAGATTATGTCCAGTTTATGAATTACTTAATTTAAGACTAGCCTTAGCATGCTTATGCTGCCCTAGATTGTACACCACAGAAATGACTATTAAATGCATATTTCATTTATAAAGACATAAATACAAAACAATATTATGTCTATATGTTATATTTTTATCCAAATGAAAATTATTTCATTTTTATTTTATGTATAAAACAATATCATTATTCCAGATAATCCACACCATAAGTAGACAGAGGAAAAAACACAAAAGACAGAGCATGAGGGATGAATTGCCAAAGGTCAGACAGAATACAAGGAATGTGTTCATGTTAGCAGATTACTTTCCAATCTGATCTTATTCCCTATTCCATCATCATCATTACTAGGTTGGAAAAGAGAGCATTTAGACTCCACCAAACGCATAGGATGTAGACCTTAGAAATTATACTGTACATTCATCTTCCAGAGCACAAACATGCAATGTGATAGGTATGTAAGGTGACCGCTGTAAATCTGCCGCTTGAAAAAGGCAGTCACTTCTCTTCTGCTTTAATGCATGGAAGTCATGTATAATAGCTTTATAGCCATAGTAAATTCTTCAGCTGTAGAAGAAAAGCTGTGAGCTAGTACTCAGGAGTAGTGGCACTCAAGAAAGAGAGCATTTAATAGCTTTTTTTTTTTTTTTTTTTTTTACTTTTATCAACTAATCAGAATAAATCTGAATTATTTTTTCAGTCCAGGACATGTATTTTTGTAAAATGCTACTAGAAACCTGGAAGAAAGAATAATCTCATCATGTGTCAGTGTCAAGAACATGAATGCGGTTCTAAGACCAAAGTGGAGAAAACAAATTCACTGACAGTCTTGTATATAAAGAGAAGTAACAAAGATAGTTTCTTGTAAGAACTGAGAACTCAGAAATCTACACTGAGAGGAGAAAGACAGTCCGAGAAGTGGAGATCTTCAACTGAATTATTTCAGTCCTGACAGAAAGAACTCATTTGAGAGGTAATGAAAATCAAGAGATGACTCAAGGATTGATGCTGTGAGACGAGAAAATTGCATGTAGACCCTGCTTGTTCAGTGGACTTGGTGGACCCAAGCATCTAAGGAAATCATCTTGCTGGAATTTAAGGTTAAAAGATTTAAATTAAAAATATTTTGAAAGATATTTTATGCCCATGTAATATCCTTGCCTGGTTCTCATGCGAAGAGGAAAAACTTACATTAACAAGGTTAAGGAGGATACAATCACCAGTAGATGGAACATCATGGAAAAAAATGTTAATATTGATAAAAGGAACAATGTAGTTGTAGGTGGTGGAGTCAACAAAACATCTGTGATTAGCCAAGCTAAGAAAAAAGGAAAAGTGATTGAGAAAAATGAAATGTTTGCATCCAATTGCAAGAATACGCATAACAAAATGTAGAAAGCAATGGTATAATACATAAGTACAGCGATGGTAAAATACCATTTGAGAAGAATTATAAGAGCTATTCTAGTGCTGTAGACTACCAGACTAACATGCTGAAAGGCAAGTTTATTGCTTGGAAACAGTCAACTTGCCAAACTATTTGCAGAGACATTTGTGTACCTGCATTCTGCTTCCCACATTACAAGCCACTGTGCAAGCACAGACTGAGCCAACTCAGCAGTACAACAATGATTTATAAGTAAGCAATATATTTAGAGCAAGGATCACCATAAATATACTTATAACGGCTCCATAGTTTAAGCTTTAGCATGGCATTGTTAATGTATCGTCTGGGCAAGTGAGACTTGGGTATAATAAAAGTTTCTTCACTCATATAATCAGAGAAAAAAGAAAGAGAAAATCAGTTGCTATATAGGAAGCTTGTGATTAAGGATAATCTAGGACTACTTAAACACCTAAATGGACATTTGTCTTCTCTTTTAGGTAAAATGTTGAAACAGAAACACAGGCTGAATAGCTAAAAGCAAGGGTTTTTTTGAAATATAAATGACCATATTTGAAATGAAAGCAGTAGATTTTAGTTTTCTTGATTAAAAGCTACCAGTTAACTGGTATCCTAGAGCAGTGAGAGAGATGTTGCATGTAACTAAATCTATTTAGAATGTTTTTAATTAAACTATTGATTTGGAAGTATTATTATTTGGTCAGAGAACAAAATCCCAGTACCCGAGGTTAAGAAGACTACAATCCAGACTATCATAACTATCAGACTATAATCCAGTCATAATCCAGACTATCATAACCCAATAATACATAGGATGTGTAAGCACATTTTGAAGAAAAGTACAAAAGACATGAAGTAAATAAAAATGTAATACATTGTAATAAGAGTTTTAATATGAGTAACGTAGGCAGGGAGGGAGTAAAGAAGTAAAAACTCTTCTCAGTGGTGCCCAGTGAAATGATCAGAAGCAATAGGCATTTGTTGTACTGTAAGGGTGATCAAACGCTGGAGCAGGTTGCCCTGAGCAGCTGTGTAGTCTCCATCCTCAGAGATATTCAGAACCCGACTGTGTAAGGTCCTGGGCATCCTGCTCTGGCGGGCCCTGCTTTGAGCAGGGGGGGTCTAACTGGATGATCTTCAGAGATCCCTTCCAACCTCAATTATTCTATGGTAACAGCAGAATTTTTTCCCCATCTTCACTCTGGCTCACAAGATGGAAGATATTCTGCCTAGTGAACATTTAATAGCTATTTCTGGTTTTAGCTGATCAAACAGTTACCTAACAAAACAGAATGCAGTTTCCTAACTTCAAGCTCTGTATATTTTGGATACAAATCTTTCTAAACAACTAAAACACCGGACACCAGTGCTCTAGCCAAGAAAGATTGGATACTAAAAATGTAGAGAAATTGCATGAATACAAATAGAAGCTGTAATTATGTCTTTTATCTGCTAAAAGTCAAATAGATATTTGTTTATCTGAGCAACACCTCTCAAATTTCCTAATAAAAACTATGAAGTGTAACCATGGATTTTGGATTGTATTAGCACTTGTGAAGAAGTTTATGCTTTGTGATGCATAACACAGCATAGTCAGAAAATACTGTAAGGATCTTGTCTACAATATTTCTGTTATTTGTGGGAATGTTAGAAACCATCATGCTCTCTTTTTAAAAAAAACCCCTGTACTAAATTTTGCTCATGGCAACTCCCTTTGGAAATGCATCATGACTTTTACAGCATTGTTGATAGTTCAATGCAAAAGCAAGAGACTCATTTTCAAAGATGGAAAGTATAACCATAATTTCTTATGCAGAGCAGGTAATTGAATGAATCAAAAAGACTTTTGAAGCTACATATTAGAGGTCCTGAAACTTTTCCAAGCTCCCTTCTGACTGTACAGTGGAGAGGGACTCTGAGACGCATCACCTCCGTCTGCTTTCCCACGTGTTAGCTTCCATGCAGAGAAAACTCAGGCATATAGCCCAAGCAGGAATCATAACATAGCTGAACAGAAAATGTTGACACAGCCTAAATTACATCTGTGACCTTGTCTGTGCACAGATGCTTTATTTACCAGTCCAGCTGTGGTATATTCAGATCAAAATTAAGTATACAAAACACACAATTTGAATGTGCATCTGTGACCACCACTGCATTTTTCATGTTTCCTATCTGACTGTTTCTCAGGTCTAATTGCAGGACCATCTACCCTTTAAGAAGAGGTATCTCACACAGTGATGTGCCAGAATTTCCAAATTTGTACAAGTGCAACATTGTACTTTTTTAGCATAATTTTGTATGTGTGAGAGTACATGTACAAAACTGTGTGTGCAAGTTCTGTTTGTTCATTTTACAATGGTTTCCTGAATCAGCTTCCACTATTCAGTATAACACTGTACCTGATATTTAGCATCTTAAGAGTTATAAAGTACTGTATTTTAAGCACCACTTTCTACTAAATAATTAATCAAAACCCTTTTTTTCTAGTTTTAATGTTAAGAGGGAAGTAGTTGCTACAGAAAATAAAAGGGGAAAAGCTCAGAACAGAATCAAAATTAAGTAACTATTTCTCAAGAGCTTTTACTTTTAATTAAATTACAACATTTATGAAGTAAAGAAAGCCTGGCAAATAGGACAAACAAACATAGTCACAGGAGCCTAACAACCTAGATTTTTAAATTTTTACTTACGACATTTGGCTTCATCATGGCTATTTGAACAGTCAGGTGTAAAATCACAAAATTTGTCAGGTGAAATACATTGTCCATCCCCACATGAAAAAAGTCCCGGTGGACAGTAAAAAGGTGAAGAATTAGCATCTGCAAATTCTATTTCCCCTTAAAAATCGGAAAAGAAAATATAAGTAGAAACACACATATATATAAAATTCTAAGAAATGCTTTTTATCGTCTATAAGTAACGTACTCAGCATAAGGTACATAGCACCACCTATGAAGCGAGCTAGATTATATCGCAACTGATAAGAAACACAGCTGTTATTAACGTCTGATGCTCTTAAACTATATATTATTCTCCACAATATTCAAACTTTTGTGTGAAAAATTATCAAAACCACTTTAAAGTTACACTGCCAGGCTCCAGTTCAGAGGCGAGGTGCTATGTACAGGAGCTTGCTGTTTGCCCTGCAGTCGGGAGCAAGTCTTTCACGAAAGCTTTCTGCTGTAGCAGTGGTTTCTCTGTGTTCAGCTCACAATGAAAGTTCCAAGCAGCCAAAAGTTTGATGTTGCACCACTACTAGCTTGCACCTCAACCTACACATTGGAAAACACCTCAAATTTCAATGAATGGGGAAACAAAAAGTCGAGGACTACTGGTTTTACTTCAGTAGATTTCTGGAAAGAGAGCAAGTGAGAGGAATGACATGCAGCTTTTCATCTTTTTTGTTTAACTTAGCTTTTTTAGGTACTCATATTGCTATCAAGACAGAGCTTTTTTTGAAAAGCACTCCCTTCTAAAAATAATATCTTTTTGACTGATGGGTAAATAGGGGAGTTTTAGGGAAAGTAATTAAAGCAAATTAATGTTTCTTCAAATACCTAGCTACCATCAATCAGACAGTGTATAGGGATCAGAGAAGCCTTAAAAACACAACACTGAAGTTTTCTATTATGCCTTTAAGTTTTCCAATAAAGAAGAAATTCAGATATCTGCTGGGTATAACCTATCAACATTACCACTGGCTGCATATGTGCCCATGCCATTTTAGAAAAGTAGTCATTAATAGTCAAGAGGACCAGCAGCAGAAGTCTGACAGAAGGTTACATTATTTTATATTTCCACCTGTTGGCACTTCAAGATTACAGAGTGTGAGTAGACAGACAAGTCTGGTGGGCACTTACTGTATGTTAGGTATTTGACAGTAATGATGGGAGAACCCTCTTGCCCTAAAGATAATGAAGTGGAATTTGCTCTTCAGTGGAAGATACAAGATGCTTTGCTTCTGTCTCTGCATCCAAGTGTGAATGTGGGCAGGTACTATGTATTAAGTGTTATCTGGAAATTCCCACGACAGCTCACTTTGCAGAACTAGTGCAAACCACTTATAGCAGCTGGTGTGTAACACAGGATGAGACCCTTCATTATAGGTAACTGATTACAGCATATGGACTTTTTCCTCAGATTATCCCCTACTTTCTTAAAGGTATCTTGAAGTTGTCAGTTGAATCACAGTTATACATAACAGACATTGGGGAAAATGTATTGAAAACCACAGAACTTGCCTTTACTTTCTTGGCTGACACCTGGAAGTGATTTATTCACAACTCCACATTCCTCTGTTATACTGATGTCATCAATAGCAACAGTAGCATTTGCTGTTAGAATAGTAGCTCGTAAAATAATCTGTAAAGACAAATAAATAAGTTAGCTCATTAAAGGTGACATGATAAAAAGATACATATATATTCCTTTATAATTTACTACATCTGCACAGGAAGTAAATACTGCCTACAACCAACTCCAAATACCAGCCAGCAAAAACTACGATTGAGAGTTGATCAAAGTCAGAAATTTACTCCTCAACTGTCAAAGCCATAACTACCTTTACTTCTAGAACGTTATGCAACCCAGATGACCTTCCTTCAATCTAAACTGGTAAAAGCCATCACTACTTGAATGAATTGTCTTCCTGCTGGAACTGTTAAAAGTTATACAACTTTTTAAATGAGCTATTCAGAGTTAGCAAATAGATTTACAACTCCATTTAATTGTGTTCATCTATACTATGCCTGCTGAAGTCAACAACATGTGGTACAGTAAATGTACAGGTTGTAAGGATGCATTTGTAAATACAAGGAAATATTCAGGAGATCATAAAAGGAAGTAAAGCTCAGTCATAACTTAACAATAATGAGAATTGAGTACCCTTTCTTTTAGACCATTTTATAGATGAGACATAAAATGAAGAGACCAAAACTGGAATTTTGATTTGCTGAATCCTTATACTTGAGTTGCTGATTCCCCTGACAGTTCCTTTCTAAATTTTAGTAAAGTGTAGCAGCCTGAGATTATGAAAAATAAAATTAAACTCAAAAACTGCTAATTGTTTCTGTGATCAATGCTGCAAACTGAAGTATCTGCACTTCTCCTGCCTTTAGCCAACATAATTAGGCCCTCACTCTGATCAGCAGTTTTCATAGCAAGTTCATTTCTTAAAAGCTGCTGCACTAGTGCTACTTGATTTTTATTACAAAAAGGTGATTCTAATGCATACAATAACGAAACAATAGTAATGTTCTTTAATAGCTACATCTATTGAAAGAGCAGAATTGAATTCTTTTTTATATGAGTATTAAAGAATAGAAATTCTCTTTTTATATTTCATTATAAAAGCAAATTAATTCTAAAGGCCAAATTAGAGTAACTTTTTGAAAGCAATGTAAATGTAATTTCTAATTACCTGAAAAGGTAAGTCCTCAGCTGCACTTTCTACAGGTATATTCACTTTTGTCCACTGCGTCTCAGGCAATCCTGAAATGTCATGCAATTTTTCCAAACTTCCATCCAATGCAGTTCTTTTAAAGACAGAAAGCTGGGAATCCTGAGATAACCGGTACCAAAATCTTAGCTGTTGAAAGAGTTTTTAATGAAACACTTTAAAACCTATATCAATAATCTGCAATAAATTCAGTACCAACTCATATACTTACATTATAACACAAAATGATGTGACAGGTCTAAACATAGCCTTGGCATAAAAGAAAGAGATGTATGAAACTATGGCATGTTGAGGAGCAGTATTATGTCTAAAGATAAAAACATAATTAAAAGTAAAGCTTATTTTTAAAACTTACTTTTAAGTTGTGTCTATCAACTGATGCAGACTGACTGATATGACCTCCCTTAACTCTTTTTAGCTTAGTAAGGATTTAGAAACTTCTCAAGGATTATTTTTCTTCACAAATGCTGAATATAGGACAGCTTCATAAGTATGTTAATCTCAGAAGTGCAACAGTTGAGGTACTTTTATGAAAGAAAACTTATGATCTTCTATTTCCACAATCAACACAAATGAAAATGATCTGAAGACAGATGTTTAAAATAATCTATTGATCTCCTGAAAAAAGTGGATTGACCAATATATGGGAAGAAAAAACAACAACTGTAGGTGGATGAAGCTACAAAAAACTGCTTGCCAAGCAGAAAAGATCAGAAAACAGTGAGAATCCCAGTTCACTATGCCTGCCCTGCAATACAGAGTAAACCTGATGCATTTAATTTTTTTTTAAATACTAGCCAGACAAAAATTCAGCTGAGAACTGCAGGGAAGAAGATTTTCAAAGACTAATTTTTTTCCTTCCTCCTGAGTCCTTCCTGCTTCTTCACATAGTGAAAGACTAAAATTTCTTCAACTGCAGACTCTTTGCTTCCCTGCAAAAGCCTTGATAACACTTGAATCTTTGTGAAGATAAAGCAAGAGCTGTAAAAGTAGCTCTTTCCACTCAGTTCTCTGCCCATCTTCATATGACCTTACACTGTGAATCTTGGAACATCACACTACAGAGAGAAAGTTTCCTTTTATTTTTTCATGTTATATCCACTTCTAAACAGAGTTAAAGAATACAGACCATTTTGGGCTAATAGCCAAAATAAACTTATGTATTTTTTTGCAAGACAATAACAAATATGAGAAAACCCATCTTTAGCCTCAGGACAAACACAGGTGCATGTGTTAGCCAGCTTTCAGTTAGACATGAGACAATTAAAGTCTTTTAGTTGAGCAAGACAGCTGACACAATAGGCTGTACAGGTTGTGGAAAAGCATTATGTTAGGGACGGTTACAGGCAAAACAGCCTTAGGGTTGTGGTGTAATTTTTATTTAATTTAATTTCTTGTGAATTAACGTAAATTTCTAATCACTGGTTGGACTACTGAGAAAAAAAGAAAAAAGAAAACACTTAAACACAAACTTGAGCAAACACCTTTCCTCCCCTTTTCCCAGGCCAGTTTAAGCCAAACACTTAGTCTGCTCCCTTCCTAGTCTTAATTTCCCTATTTTTTGCTGCAGGTTACACTCAGTCTGGCCCAATTCTTTTGGTAGGGCAACAGGTGGAGCAGGAGGTTGGGCGTGTTAGCCTGCTCTCCTCCTTGTTCTTTTTTCTTTTTTTCTTTTTTTTTTTCTATTTTTTTTTCTTTTTTGATGGAAGTAATAGTTTAAGAGTAACCAGACTCTGAGAGGAGTCTTTTCTTCAATAAATTATCACATTAGCGTCTCTGTTAAAGCTGTAGACCCTTAGTGTGCCAAGGAAGTTGAACAACAGGATTGATTAATTTGAGAAGTCCTTACATTCAAATCATTGACTAATAATCTGAAAATCATGTTTGAGGATTCACTACCTTTTGCCTGGCCCTGAATTTAATCCATAAAATTGGCAAATACACCAAAGACACAACATCTGTTATGTATGAAGGTAGAGTTTGTTTTTGCTTGTGTTACATGGTACAAGGTAGGTCAGTGGTTACTGGTGAAAATATTCTTGTTACAACACATTGTTACTTTTTAATATCTTCTGGCTTCTGGCTTATTAATAAATTGAAATACTTTCATGCAACTTTTTTTTCCCCACCAGAAAACCTAAGGAATACAAAGCAGCAGGTATAGAAACACTTTTCAAAATGAGCTGTTTGAAGAACTATACCCTAAACAATCTAGATGTAAGTTTTGTGTTTATAAAACAGCTTTTCAAACAAATTTGTGTTCTCATTACATAAGAAATAATATTACCCTCCCTCTCTATGTCTACATGTTCTACTTTACAATGACTACTCTGTCCATTAAAGAGCCATAAACAGAGAGCTAGGACTAGAAATTTGCTTCTAGAACTCCAAAAACTTGAGCTAAATGAAGATGTTTCTTAGCTGACATCTACAGAAAGACTCAGCTACAAGAAGCTGCAGAAAGAAGTTACTTCTAAGCTTCAATTAGCCAGTAAGGCACAATATAAAACTGTTATCCCTGAACTCCAATTTTCTTTCTTTCTTTTTTTTTTTTTTTTAAACAACTGGAGCCAAAGAACTTGTAAAGCTATTAATAAACATAGGTCTCTTTATGTAGATGCTTTTATCTTCTCAGTGGGACATCCAACAGAGGGCAACATCTCACATTTATACACACAGAGCATAACACACCAATACACATCCTAATGAGCAACCTCTGCTCCTTGCCTCCTTCCCAGAAATAAAAGTCTTCAGGGAAAATGTGGCAGAAAGCCATGCTTCCAGTCTTCAAAAATACTCTCTTTTCAGACATGTATAGCTGGGTAAGAACTTCCACTTGTTTTTGTTGAATCTAGGAACTTTAAATATATTCAATACGTGCATACTCAAAATTAAAATTGGTTTCCTTTCTGACTTTGAACTACAGAAATGTACGTGCATCCCCGCTGCATTTGTATTTATTTTGAATGCAGACCAAATTCTGCGGTAGAGCTAAGCAGAATGATTCATTGATTCAGATACCAGTTGTGCCCTGTTCACCTTAAGGGGTTCTAAGATAAATTAATCTGAACCTGAAAGGTGCTTATCTACTCAGTATCAAAGTCTACAAAAAAGATATGAAACTGCCTGAAAGAATGCATTGTGCGTACAAAGGCAGTTGGTATCCCCAGAGTAATGCAATACGCAGGGCTCCGATGGGATGCTGCGAGGCCTTCTGTGTCCCCTGCAGCAGCATTCTGCTTGATTTCATTCTGCATCTATTTAATTTCTGATTCTTTACAACACTAAGAAGCCATGTGAAAATTAAGAACTGAGAGAGTGCATTAAATGACAGCAAAGCGTTGTTCTTAAATTGTTTAAGAGGCTTCTACTCCTCAGCTGCAAGTTGCAACTATTCAGTTGAGATTTGGTAATCCATGTGCATAGTCCAAGTCAGCTACAGTCTCAAGTAAAACAGGTTTATCTAAGCCAACACTTGTTTCAGTCCCTTACACTAGAAAAACCCTAAGAAGCCTAGGTCCTGCTAGAATAAAATTCTGCTATTTGTTGGGCCTTCTAAGTGCAGTTCCTCAACACATTGTTTTCTGACATTTTTGTTTTTGAAAAAAGTTTTCCTAAGTGAAATTACAGTTTCTGTTCTACACTGAGCCTGAAAAATTAAGCAACCAGTCTAGATTTTATTTTGTTTCTCTAAAGTCTCTTTTTGCCACTGAATACAGTAAAATTATTTTGGCATGCTTTCCCTATCTTTTCCTTTTCTTCTCTGTGACTTCTTAAATCAGGAGGCATTATGCAGTAGCAGAAAAAACATAACATCAAAACTACACAACTTAGCTTCTCCCCAGTATGGCATAACCTTTGAAAAGTTATGGGATAGAAAACAAAAAAAGCCTCAGAAAAAAAAAAAAACAAAACCCAACAACTTATAAAACTGTACAGCATCTATTCACTTTATTCAGTGGCCAAAAGGATGAACAAAAATACAGCTGGGAATGTTTTCTTGTATGTATATTTCTTTAATAATATAATTATATATATTTAATATATTTCTTCAAGTTCTGTTTTAACAATACCTATGTTGTTGAAAATTCCAACATTCTAGTTATAAAACTGTATTTTCATTTTTCATCTAAGACTTTTCTATTTTTTAGCCTTCTTGATCCATTTTTTCCAGGTAGTTTTCTAGTTTCTCAAATCAACCACCATCCTGGCTGGTTGCTTTTGCATTCCTCTGCAGAGCCACAAGACATTTGACAAAAAAAAGCATTTCAAGGTAAACTCTCAAGTACTGCACTGATCCACTTAAAAAGCATCCTCCTCAAATCATCAATTAAAATTTAGTACGTGTCTGGAGCATGGTAGCTAATTCTCTCCGGTCACACCAACATAGTTAATCTATATAGCAACTTTGAACCACAGGTCTCCTGTTATGCGACATTGGATGTGTGAGTCTTTCCTGCCTACAGATGACAGCATGACTCTGTCAGCTTTTGTGCAAAAGGCAGGCTGCTTTGACTGTGATTTGATACAGCCCTGATATTGTTGTCCAGCTAGGTTTGTCACAGCATACAAAAACCTGAAGCACCTGAACATAAATCTGAGTCACCTGGTGGATGCTTTAGAAAGAATAATAATCAGATATAAAAATTTGGCAGCAAAGTAGCAAAAAGCCTGCTGCACCTCCCTCCTCCCAAAGAATTAGTCTAACTCCTTCCATTGGTATTGAAATGGAGCCAGTTTTTCAGCAGCAATGCTTACAGCATGAAGAATACCATATCTGCACATCAGGTGAGTGATAGCTTACAAAGGTGGGGACAGTAAATATTGAACTGTTACCTGACAGCAGGAAAGCCCAGGGGACAGCTTGACAAGGAAAGGGCTCCCCAAATGAGACATGGCCATCTTTGTGCTCATCTGATGTGACCCACTGAAGTAAATGAATGCTCCTGTAAACAAAAATCAAAGAAATACAAGAAATATGTCATGCTCCGATAGCAAATAGCTACCTCAGAGAGGTAACTATGTGCTCCATGAGGCATCTAAAGCTTATTCATAAATGTAAACAAATGAAACAGCTTTGCCGTCAATTCAGTCTCTGTGGATAAACAAGGAGGGTCTTGTAACAGGCTGCGACAACCAGTGTCTATGTAGGCAAAGACAAAATAGAATTGCTAAATGATCCTGCCTCTTTCCTCTGCAGTAAAATTAACTAACTGACTGACTGAACCTGAAAATGAGGAAAGAGGGAGAAGGAAAAAAGGGTATTTGGGCAGCCATTGCTAAGGCTACCCTCTCGTGGTGCCTGCAAGCACTTAAACCTGAGGAAGTAAATACAGAGCCCTGCAAAGGGAGTTCAGATGTTGTTTCTGTGCCTTTACTGTGCAGACCCACTGGATGTATTATTTTATCTGCCCTCTTCAGGCAAAAACCTTAAGACCTCCATCCTCCAAACACTACAACTACTTCGCACGGTGCCCTTCTGCTCTCCGCACAGGCTGGGGAGAGCGAAGGCATGGCAGGAGCTGCCATACAGAGTGCCCTGGAGATCAAACAGCATAGACCTCAGCTGGGATCTCTAAATGACATGTTTTAATTGGCTTAAATAATGTTTCAAACATAATTTAGAACAAAAATTAATTTCCTTTAGGGTACAGTATTCACTCTCAGTGCAGCCCAGCCAGTTTTAAGCATGCTAACAATGTTGCAGACCATGGGAGCCAATGGAATAAGCTATATTTTCTCATGGGGTCCACAGACTTGACATTGTTGTCTGTGCTAGTGGGGATGAAAGCTTAATTAAAGATCTAATCTGAACTCTGGCAAACGAACTGCCTTTGGATTTGAACTACAGCAGATGTGCTTCAGACAAAGGTAAGGAAGGATAAACATCTTCAAGGGGCCCTAAAGCAGCATATTTTGAATGCCGTCAGTACTGCCTTCGCTGAATACTGAGACTTTTTCATGAAAGTCTATGCAAAACAACACTAAAGGCTCAGTCTTGTTTGCACATTGATATTACACATATTGCCTTACATCTTGGAAAATCAGCTATTGTGCTGCCACAGTCATACTCCTTAGCCGTTTATTTCCCATGGATACATAATGAAGCAGAGGGTTAAGTCCAGCCCCATGTGAATAATCACATTGCTTTAGCAAGGCTGGCACAAAGAGGTAACCGTTACAGTTCCTTGTACAAACAGGCGTGCTACGCTCTGCAGCGCGAGGGAAGCTCCCCTCATTGGAATGCAAGGGTACTTCAAAGGATCCTCTTTAATTTGCAGCTGAGCCTCTATAGTAGCCTTGTTAAGATCTTCATTAATCAAAATTTGCTGCTGCCCTCCCCAGGAGAGAAGAAAGATGAACATTCTGCGGGATCACAAGCAACTGTTGCAACCTGACAGACCTTGATTTAATGTTGGCAAAAACTTGCTCATATTCTGGAAGCCTAATTCTAAAGCCGTGATGTGGCCGTAGCAGGCACAGAGATAGGTGGGTACAAAACCACCTCAGAAAGATCTTTGCAATAACTTATATGGGGAATGCACCATTACTGGGCTTAAGAGGTGCTGCATGGTAACCTCAAGATCTGCTTGAGGCTTCAACGTGCAGCAACATATAAAGATATGAATCTAACTTGTAATGATTCACGTATCGAAACAGCTTAAGTGCAGCAGCACATAGTTCCATATGGGCTAATTTAACATGCTGCTTAGGCTGAAGAGCAGATGTTTCTACCAGCAGCCTTCATTATGACCACATTACACCTCAGATCTCACCAGCACCTAGAATAACCCACATGGGAAAGACACAGGCATATGCCTGCACAGTGCCTTTCTCCAGAGCTGTGAGTTTTCGGAAGCTGTGACACAGTAACGTTTGCAGACAATGCAGTAATGCAGATCGAGTGCCACTCTAGAGAGACAATAAAATGAAATATCAAATAGCTGGTGAGAAAGTGAATAGCAACTTTGGTGCACTTCATCACTTGGGGATCAGTGGAAAAAAAGGCATATGATTGTGCTGTTAGATTTATTATATAGCATGCACACACATACTTGCACCCCACTAGGGTTTGCTCAGGCAAATTTTAATCCTGGAATTCCTCTACCTTTGAACGCTCAAGGTGGAATACTTAATATTTCACATTCCTTTAACATGAACATGGGAGAGAAGTGTGGAGGTTTGGCTGTAAGATGATATACATCATTAAAAAAATTTAACTTAAAGGGGTATTGGACTGTAACCCAGATTTTAAAGTAATCTAATCTCCACTGGAAGCAGTGCAATAGATATGTTTTAATAAAATTAAAGTAACTGAATATTTGCCAATGTTATTTGACAATGAAAAACATGCCAGGCAGTTTTAGTTTTATACAGTGCACTGTAATAACATTTTAATTTTGGAAAAATACTTTAAAACAGCCCTCTACTGCAATAAACTTTTTCCAGCTGAATGCACTGTATAGCAACTATGGGCTGAAGGAAGAAAAACTGTTCCAAGAACATTACACTCACTCTGTTTTTCCCAGACAAAACTGATTAATTTACCTGCACTCTACAAAAAGCTACAGTGACATTTTGTCCAAATAATATTTTCAAGAATGGCCCCTGTGTGAATATTGGGTACAAAGATGCTTGTCATATGCTTGAACAAAGTTAGCTGTGTCAGTTCAAAGGTCAGTATCTCAAAAACTAAAGGCTGGACCAAGTCTCATACCTCATTGATTGTCCCAGCAGAAAATGAAAGTTACAAAGGCATAGTAACCTAATCACATTTAAGAAAGAGCATCCCCGAAAGACTAGCTATCTGTAACGTTACCTAAGTTATATACATACTATGTAGCACCCATTTGAAATCAGTTTTTATTATCAATCTATCCCCATTTACAAGTACAAATACTCATCACAGAAGGAGGAAAATAATAATAATAATAATAATAATAATAATAATAATAATAATAGAAATCTCACCATGTCCAGTATTAGTTGTATGACCTCTGCCAGGGAGTCTCCTGTCAAGGGGAGCCTGTTCCTTCATTATGTTCCAGTCAGCATCACCTACGCTTAGTGGCTTCCATCCACAGAGGTCAGTCTCAAAATCACATATAGTATAATTAGCTGTTGTAAGAAGAACAACAATAAGAGATCATTAAGTTGAATTTACTGAAACAGTTAATGCCAGAACTATGACTATTTTGTATTTAGACATACAAGGAGTCTTAAAGAAGCACTGGTATGTTTCACTGAAATCCAGATTATTCTGATGGAGAAAAAGTTCTAGAATACAGGTAACAGATCAGGCAGGCCCTTCTCAATCAAACTCAGAACCATGAAGGAAACCACCTGTAAGAGAATAAACTATATCATATTAAAGATGAGACCTGTACCTAGGTTGCTTATAGATTATGAAAGTAATATTATATATTTTTAAAAGATGAATTTTACTGGAAAGTTAATTATGAATGTGTAGAAAAAATCAAATGTATTTAGTGCTTTAAATACACTGAAAGTAAAGATGAATTAAGCTTCCACTTAATTTATTTTTGAAAATGAGATTTAAACTTATGAATTATTTAGGTCTCCTAGAAATTTTTATTGCAAAGTAAAAGACCATTATCTCAGTTGGTATAGATTAGACCAACTTAAACTGTATAACAATCTCAGGCACTCTTTCATTTCTTGAGCAAAATGAATTATTTTCATAAGAAAATAGTGTAATCTTAAGAGTTTTCTTTCCTAGTCCAGAACAGCTTCCCAAAGTGCTACACTTAACTCTTTGGGTTATTTATCACAATGGAAAAAATCACTTTGGAACTATACTTGGCACTTTCCAGACTTCATGGCACATTTATCCTGTCATATCAGCCTCAGACATGATTATACACATTACTCCAATTTTCAGATTGTACAAAACCAAAATGAACTGCATCTTTGTTAAAACACCATGGCAGTAAAGCTCCATAGGAAAAGTCTTCCTGGTATAAAGAGGTTATTTGAGCAGTTAAATTTTAAAGTACAAAATAAATCACAAATATCAGTATATCTCATCTGGATTCACTATATACATTAAAATTCAATGGAGCATGCTTTTCTGTTTAGTGCAGTGTATTGGTTAAATATGAAACTTGGTTACCTTATTTAATTACAGAATTCTCATGCTTTTGACAAGGTACCTTGTTAATTAGACTTCAATTGCTAATACATTAAGGTGGAATATGCAAATTGATATGCAAGACTAAGCTGTTTTGCTGTACGGTAATTAATACTATGTCTAGGCATTGTACTTTCCTTAGCTAAGCAGTCTTAAGAGAACCAATGTGACACAAAAAAGCAAACATTCTTTGCTTAAACATTTCTTTCCTCTGGCCTCCCTAAACCCTGCAAAAGGTCTTCTGCGTAAGAAGCTGACTGCAGTGGCTGCATAGTAATACCGAAAAAGACATCAATAAATGACCATGTAGACACAAAGAACTTACTCTGTTGTATACTAAGCTACCAAAAACTTGTTCCTGGAAGGAAAATACCAGGCCAAAGTTAAATAATGGTTTAAATATGAAAGAGACATCAAGATGGTATTAATGATTAATATTTTACAGCTCAATAAGATATTTAACATGGGATTTTATTATTATTATTATTTTCTTTTAACTAGAGGTACTTAGGACCATGAGAAGAATTGTTATCGCAATATGAAGAACAACATCTTTCATGTGCTGATGACACCAGATCTGTTGTAGTTTAATGTGGCTCAATACCAGGCTCAGGGTTTTTCACTGACTCATACTGAAAAGCTGACTGTTTAAGCTACATTTGGAAATTGTGTACTAAAAGAATTGGTGAAGCAGCAAGGCTGTGATCAGATGGAGACCATCACTGCCCTTGATGGCCAACAGGAAGAGAGAAGTCTGGTGAAATAATCATTTCTTACATTGGTAGCCACTAGTACAATTTTTTCTAACACTATGGGTTTAGAAAGAAATGTATAAACATCATCTTTTAGGTTGAATATACAAGCAGTGGGAAAACAACAAAAAGAAGACATGCACACACAAAAAGACACAATTCCAAATCAAATTATTTTGCCCAGTCATTTTTTCAAACTTTATTCAAGTCTGAACACAAATATAAAGGTAGGAAGAACATTCATGGTGGTGTGCTTTTGGGGTTTTTTTTGGGAGGAGGAGGGAATGGGGAATAACATAAAGCGGCTCCAGTTCACTAAATGTGATAATGTTACCATGTTTTAGATGCTACTGTTTTGGGTTTTTTTTATTGCACCTGTCATTTAAAGTGAAAAACTCTATACAAATATCCAGTTGTGCAGAGACACTGGGCCAGTCACTTATCAAGCCCAAGTGTTTCACCATATGTAGTTTCTGGAAGTGATACTTAATTTTTAGAAGTATTAATATGTTAGGGAACAGCTAGGCTATAAATGTGAGTGAAACCCAATTGTCCAAGTTAACAGTTTGACTTAAATTTTATCCCTACTTAATTCTAAAAACTTAAGGGGTGCTTGTAAATGTTTAGTCAAGCTTGAAAAAAAGGTTCTGTGCTTTGGCTGAAACCCAAATCCAAGTGAGACAGTTTCTCAGTGTATTTTTTCATTGCTCAAACATTAATAAACTTTGAGAAATGCTCCTTTCCCATCAAAACAGTGCATATTTTTTATTATTCACAGCCTTTTTCTACATTTTTATTTGAACCTTCAAGTGATTATAGGGAATGTTTCACTATCCATAGTTGGAAAATAAATGACTGCACAACCTATGTTTTTTGAGGAGTCATACTGCAGTTATGTAAGTTAAACAGACATAAAGCATATTTCTGGTATATTATGTCCTTTCCTACTGCACTTCTTACCATCAGAACCTGTGTTTTTTATTTCACTGGGAAGATTTCACTGGATTCAAATACAGAAAGATTTTTCCACATTCTGAAAGTAAAACCAGTTAATTCTCATTTTTGGACATTCATCTATTTATAATTCAGCAAAACAGAAAGGAAATTAGAAAGGAAACAACAACCTGCATTCATTTCAATAATAAGCCAAATTTAGAAAATAATCTTTTTTTTTTTTCATATAGGTATATCAGTATATCTCAACTAGTCAGGGAGTACATTATTACACCGGTTCTGCAAGAACAATGACTTCAGGATGTAACCAGGAGAAAAAAATGTTCCCCAAACATATCTCCTTGAATTTCAAGGAATAAGTGGAGCTTACTAAAGCCATAAAATACACTGGAAAGATTTTTCAATTAATATGAACCAGTTTTCCACAAGTTTGGTTTTTTTTAAAAAAAAAACAAACCCAAAAACAGGAAACAAAGCACATATTCCAAGAGTACTGGGAGGTTAAATGGAAATGTTTTTTCTTTGACTAGCTTACTCTACCTATCCCAGCTCTTCTTGATCCTCCTGGGGGAAAAAAAAAGCAGTCCTGTTAGCTAGGCTGGGTTACCAGCCAATTAACGTTGCTTCAACTTTGCTAGCCTGCAACTGGATGAAGCTTTTCAATCTTACTCTGGCAGCTCAATCAATTGAACACAGCTGGGGACACACAGCTTGCCTCTCCACCGCTCCATGGTGTTTCCCTGATAATAGCACTGAATGAGGAGGGCTGCTACCCCTTACTCAGTGTGGCAGCACCCAAGCTCCTAAGGAATTTGGGATATAAACTATCTGTATGATCAAAAACCAAAGCACCTCTGTGTGATTACTTTGCAATTAATATTTTGTCATTTCTGGCTAACATTTAATGTCATTTTGGGAAAGGGAAGGGTTATGCACATACCTTCTTACTGACTAACCACGCACATTCCCTACCAGTTTGTGATTATTTTTATTATCTAGAATTTGTTAAAGGATTCATGCAGAAAGATCACAGATGGCCATAGGTCATCTAGCCTGAACTTCCATATGTCATAAGTCATTAGACAGATCTCTCATAACACCCTAGTCCCTTAAGTGAAATGACCTCATCTCCTTCTGAAGCTACTCAGTTACCTTGCTTAGGGTTAAGAGACTGGTGGGAGACTCGTGGTGGTAAGAGAACCTCATGGCAGCCCTGGGTCTGCAGAGGGTATGCTTACTTTGAGTTAACTGTTCTGGTGAAACACAAAGGCAATGCTGCACAGTGTTCATAGGCAATGAAGCAGCCTGTGAAAATAATATGGGTGTACTTCTTTTCTCCACATGTACATACAAGATTGATGGACAGATAATGACAATTTCAGACAATTAATGTGTCACAGGAAACATAAATGTGTAGTAAAACAAATGTTTCAGACTAAAAAATTCTCTTTCTACTTTAAAGTTGAATGGTAATAAAAGGATTTGCATATGTGTTGATCTACTGTAGAAGGTTTCAAGGATTTGCAATTGTAAATTGCTACAGTGTAAATGAAATGCAGTAAAGGGTACATGGCTATAAAATTATACAAGTTTCCTTCATTCTACATATTTTCTATTCATAAATTATACAAATCCTATGAAAGGCTGAGAATACTTAAGCTAATACTAGAGATGCAAAATTAAAGCCAGAAGAGTTAGACAGGTGTTTTAAGGAAGCCTCTAATTAGGCTAAATGGAAGGTGATGTTCTTTCAGGAACAGCTGTAGGATGTCCCACGCCACAATCATTTTGAATCTACATGAATGCTGATGAGTAGGCAATTTCCAGAAACACTACTGTATCAAAACATGATATCACTTGAAAATAGCAAGCGCTTCCTAGACTTCTTGCCAAGTTGCTAGGATTCCTAGCTAGTGATTTATTTGTGATGTTTTTATCTGTATTGTGTGTGTTACACACAAATAATGCATAATAATAGTAAGTATAGTGCTTGAAATATTTGTTATTTGGCATAGCATTTAGTGCAAAACTTCCTTTATGTTAGGTAGGAAATAAAGAAAAGGCATCAGCACGAAAACGGTCCTTTTAATCCTTCAAATGATCTAAGTACTATCTCACTTTCTCGCTTTTGATTATATTAACTAGGTTTTGATCATTTATTATCAGTCACTGTGAAATAAGAAATTTAGAGGTGATCTCAAATAAGTGGTGTCATATAAGACATAAAGAAAATGTAGAATTTAATACTAAAAACATTAATTTCATAATTTGTCACTTCATTAGATTCATTGATTTCAATAAAACTACTCAAATAAAGATGGTTATTCATGTGCATAAGTGTTTCCCAGACAAGTTCCTAATTTTTTGAGACTTTTAAGTCTCATATACTTAGATATATATTTATATAAATAGGCAGAGATTAAACAGAAAGTTTAAGAAGCATTGTAAAACATATATTTGTTCCTGTAATAAATTGCATTATTATAAGACCATTCATGCCAAGTTAACATGAGAAAAGAGAAACATTATTTTTCCTTCTCCATTATAATGAAACAAAGAAAATTCTCAAAGAAGAGGGAAATCCTTCACATTGCTAAGTAACAGCTGTCCGCCTTTGTTTTCATTCAGTATGGAGATCTGTCAGCTCTGTCAGTACATGAGAGTACTTCATCAAAGGAAACTGCTGAGGATGTGTCCAAGGATAGATGCTAAAATACCTAACAGAATAGAGGCTAAAATATGCACTATTGTACCAGATGGGAATTTTTACTGAAAATTAATGTGAATAAATGTAGTGCACTCTAAATATCATGGAGGACAATTTCAAGATCATGTGGAAAATGTACACAATGGGAGGAAAAGAACAAAGGACAGAAATAAAGGATGATTTTTCCTTTAGGTCTCTTTTGTTCGAGACTGCAGAAGATGTCAGAAAGATTAATTTTCTAAGTTGCCCAGACTGCTGAAGAGCTAAATTCCATGTTTAGGGTCCTCTTTCCTGAAAAGGAGTGTATGAAATATCCAAGACAATATTAGCCATTAAAATGGGCCAACTTTAAAAACAGTTATTGTTACTTTAAAGGTGGCTATTTTTTTATTTTCTTTCTTCTCAGCCAGTAGTCAGAGCAACATACAACTGTTACGAGTTAGTTATATTTTAGAAAAGCACCTTTTTCCACCCTTTTTTGAGAGTATGAGTATACTTTTGTGCGCTGCTGCAATAAAATTATACATCTTTAACCTGCGAATGCCTCAACGCAGAGTGAAGCACACAATCCCTATGTCTCAGGTTCAACTGAGTGTGATATTTTCTTTAAATTAAAATACACTAGGAGTTAGTGGAGAATCAGTGCCACCTGGTAAACCAAAGGTAACTGCAGAGGCAGCAGCAGACAGTGGAGCACTAGGCAGAGCTATTGAAGAGGGTTTTGCACTGGCTGGGCCTCCTGTCAGTCCTTGCCCCAGCACCCTAATTCTGGAGGTGCCACAAAGGACAGTGTTGAGGTCTCCAGGCCATTCTGACTTTTCTTTCTTCCACCCACTCTCTACTTTTTCTGACCCATCCACATGGGCATGATGGAAACAATATTCTCAAGAGTCCCATGGTGATCTTTCTTTAACTCTAAAATCCTGACTGTATGTAGGTCATTTCATCTTTCAGTTATACAGTGCCAAAGTCCAGTGTCTGAGGCACAGGGGTAAAAGTAAAATAAGAAAGTGTAATGCATTGCATGCAAAATATAATTGCCTGTAAGTCTTTAGAGTTATCTTTATCTTCACTTTGTGTAGTACTATTAACAGCTACCCTTCAACTGGGAAAGTTGTTTTTCATCCTCTTTTTAAATCTTAAAATTATTCTTCTATATTCCCGGTCATTATTCACCAGAATACTCTCACATTGTTACTGAAGTGGGAACACTAAACAGCTGAGAAATAAAGTCCAATTTATAAAGTACTATTCACTTTCATTCCATCCCTCTTCCTAAAGAGCATGGGAGGGCTCTCTGCACTCCTACCAGCGCACACACACAGACCTAGCAGCAGAGGGTCAAGTTTTGTAAAAAAGGAAAATAGATGTCTAAGTGGGATCCCCTATAGACTTTAATGTTGGCTTAGACTCCACCCAGAGATAAAATGGTATAAACCTTATTATTTAAAATATAATTTCAACATTTGCACCTATTACTTATTTCAGAGATGGCTCCTGCATGGCTATTTAGGTGATTGAAAAGATTAAAGGTTCAGACTGTGAGTTAAAAAAAACCTCGTAGTCACAAATAGTTCCTAAAGTCTTCTCATGAAATTTGAAAATAAAACACTATCAGTGTCCTTCATCCTGCTATCCTGAGTGACACTAAAAATTTTAATTTCTACCTCCCAGCAGCAATGTATATCATTACCAATATCTGAAATATGTGCACAATTTTCATCTATAACACACATTTAAGTGTTACTACCATAGGCAAATGTACATATAGATGCACGCTGTATAATCATTTTAGAATGAACAGGCTCTCTAAAGCTCCTTTCACATGGAGCTCTAAAATGTTTAAGAATTATTAGAGACATCTTCCAGTAATTTTAGTTACTTTTTGTCTTGATTGTACAGTAGAAACTGTGGTTTCTAAGCAAAGTTACCTTCAATTGAAAATATCATGACAAAGATATAGCTCCTGAACTGTAGCTGATTTAACTGGTGATTTGAATCACGATGCAAATATCATGTCACCTAATGAATTTTCTGACAATAACTCATAGACAACCTAAATTAGAAAAGTGTTCAAACAACAAACCACAAGGCAGATTTCAGTTCCTCTCAAATTAGGGAAGTAGAGGTTATAAACGTTGTATATAGGGAATACATTTAAGAAAAAATATGCAAAATGTTCCATTTCTGCATACACTTAAAGAATTATTATCTGGATCCAAAACATACTGATGAGGCAGACAGAGAAATAGAGATTAATGGGAAGAAGAAAAATGCATGACAGAAAATGCTATGAACACTATCACTAACCTGTACCTCATTAAATATTCTGGTAAAAAGAAGCTGTATAAATAATAACAAAGTTTTTTAGCCATTTCTTGGGTAGATCTGTTTAGGTTTCACAATACTTTTCAGTACAATGTCTTCCTAAAGCAATGCAATTCACTTACAGCAGGCTGCTGGATCCCCATTGCTGCCGTCAGAACAATCTGGGTGAGAGTCGCAGGCTGATCCAGGCTCCGTGGACTGCGCATCAGTACAGGTGAATTCTTCTAAGGAGCAGAAACCTGGTGGCTCTGATGGTATAATGTCCAAGAGCTGGATGCTATTCAGACAGATGAAACTTGCCCTACTCTGGAGTGTTCCTTTAAACATAAGCTGTGGATTGTTACAGTTAAAATATTTGCATTAACAGACAACAGAGAGAAACTTATTTTTATTTCCATAAGAGAGTAATGACCTATGTGTAAAAAGCACTTGATACTTTCCATTACAAAACCATGACAAATTTCAAACCAGAAGCTGAAATTTTGTATGACTACCTCCGGTTGAATTGCCTGAAAATTTTCAGCTAAAATGGTTTGACGAATTCCAAGAATGAAGTTAAGTAGAAGCCTATTTTAAAGAAAAACTCCTAATCTCATAACAATTTGGCTAAAAAGTTGCAATGCCTTTGTGCTTTAGAAGAGTGACCTGAAAAGTAACATCCTAAAGACTCCATCTTCTGCTCTGAAGTCTCTTCAGAACCTCATTTTGCAGATGCCCAAGAGAAAAAATTTCAGTTACACTCACAGGTGAATAAAATGGGTTAGGGACTGTCCTTGGACACCAATTGCAGCAGCATAGCTTAACAACTAATAATCTATGCAGCAACTAATAATCTATGCCCATCTATGCAGTGGGATTGGTCCCTACCTGCTGGTAACCCTTGAACTGTTCCGGGCACTGTCTGGGAGATGGCCAATTTACTTGAGTCAAAACCTTGCTAGGGACCATGCTAATGTTTTAATTATATGGGCTATCACACAGCAATCCTTGGGCCTGTGCCCTGGCCCTGCTTATTTTACTGCTATTGGCATGGACATAGAGATTCAAGGAGCATTTCTTTCTCCTACAGAATTCCCTCGTGCTGACCAGATTTTACGCAAGCTGATTTAGAACAATGAAGTTTCAGAAGAACATCTCTTGCTCCTGGCCACTGCAGAGCCCAGCTCTACTGGGTCTCAAAGCAAGGAGATTACCCTACTTTTGCTCTCCAAGTTTCTTTTACCTGAGCTGAAGGAGCAAACAGGGGGAAGCAAGCTTGGATTTATCAGAAAGTTTAAGACAGCAATGAAAGAAAACACTGAGAGACAAGAGCAGGAGTTGGAGGCACTAATCAATAATGGAGTTGTGGGTTTTGACAGACTGGGATGTGGCCAGAGTGTGAGTCTCAGAAAGTGCAAGAGGCAGAAAACACAGTGGAAGGAAAGCTGGACAAGAGTTTCTGAAAAAAACAGAAGGAAACTAGAACAGACGTGATTTGGGGCATAAGCAGAAGGCTCTGACACACTCCCTGGAAGCCTGGGAATTAGGTTGGAGTAAAATCTCAAGAGGCATTTTTCTTTCTAAGAAATAAGAATGATATATGTCATTATCTTCCACTAGAGACAATTTCTTCGAAATGACAAAAGCCCTCTAATACTATCCATTCTCTACCAGTTCAAACAGCAGAATGCTATGCTGAAAACATTACATAGTCACATAACTATAGTATCTTTCCTTCCCTAAGCAGAAGTGATCCTTGCCATCTTTGTACAAAGAATGCATAAGGTTGGCTTTCTACATGTATATGTACAACCTCAGCAGCCTTTTGTTTATTTATTTTTAGATACTATAGATAGTCTTATTACACATATGGTGGTTTATTCACACTTGTGCTTGGGGGAAAAGGAGAGACAGACAACAACAGGTACTTATAACCTACTAGCTTGCTGAAATGCATTCATTCTAATATATGTCAAAACATCAATGCCTGCAGCGGGCTTAGTCTTTGCCCTTTCACAGAGATTACATTTTCAGCTGATTGTTGAGACAGTAAAATATGATGGTTATTTATGGAATTATGAAATATAATTGTACATGTAAAATTATTTAAAATAGAAACTAGTACATTAATTTAAGAATTAAGTGGATGCAAATTTGCTTTCTTGTCTATGCCTGCAAATTCAAGGGGAAGATATTCTCTTATAATTACTGGTTTGCATCATTCCATGAAATCCCACAAATATCATTCCCATCATCTCACTTAAATGAGTTGGTAATACCTGAGATGGACTCAGATATCTGACTACCTAAAATATGGTGAGATTTGTACTCATTTTCTTGCATGTTATTAAAGACCAGCTGCTTCAACACATGATGTTTGTGTAGATGTTTTGTTGAGCTATAACCAGAGCTTTACCTACATTGAAGCAATGAAGAACAGCAAGCCCTTCAGGATACAAATAATTTTAACAAATTTTTAAGTTTCCTAGAAGCTTTATGAACAATAAGGTAAAGCATTTTCAAAAATTGAGCACATGCCTTTTTCATTCATACCTTTAATTTTTCTAGCCCTGTTGGTAGCTGTATATCCACTTTGACCCATTCCTCCTTAGTCATGATGTTGGTTTCCCACAAGATATGCTCCTCCTGTAAAATGTACAATACGATGTTATAAAGCTAATTTTTGTTCGTCTGTAAATTATCAAGGCCATTTTTTGTCCTTGATCTTTTAATATCCTAGCCAAACGACCACTATATACAAACTTGCTCTATGTGAGGAAATGCAGCTTCACGTATTCGTTTGCAATCTTTACACTGAGCTCTATGGGAGAGAGGGGAAACAAGACATGTTTACTGTGATTAAACAGGTTAATCATATAATTATTAGGAGTTAGCTTGGCAGAATTAAAGTGAATTAATATGTAAATTAAGCCATGTTATTGCTAAATTTAACAATATGTTTCCATGGTGCTCTCTACATTAGTTTCTTTTTCATAAATAACTGCTTATAATATGTTGTGTTATAATTAGATTTAGTTTTCTTAGAACTGAATTTGAGGTCTGTCAAAATTACCCAATCAACCATGCTAAAAACTTTTTTTTTTCTTTAAATCTGTAAAGCAAACAGGCAGAGTACTACCTAACAAGTCCTAGTCATTTTCTGAGTTACCTCAATCCCCATTTTCACTCCACCTTCTAAGGATAACACCAAGAGTGCCAAATATAGTAAGGCTTCCTTTATGCAAGCAATCCAAGCCCTTTTGATTCAATAATCTGACAAAACCAGCTCATACTCATTCTGCTTCTGATTATGATCCTAACTGGAACATGCTGAGGCCAGCATAAAGAAAAGAAATGTAGCAAGGTGAACTTCATATCCCTAAATAAAGTCTTTTCAAGAGTCAGCTCCAAAATAGAGCAAAACCAGAAAAACAGAGAAAAAACATAGAAAAAGTTAGTATAGGCTATACATACAAACAGACTTACCATTACAAGAATCAATAGTGAGACCCCTTTTAGGATACTGTGCAAAGTACTTGTCATACCTTTTCCACAAAGGATATTACAGAATTAGGAAGTTCAGAAAAAGATGCAAAGCAGGATAAGAGAAATGGAAAGTCTCTTGTATGGATAGAAATTGAAAGGATAAAAAAAGTTTACCTTACAGGAGATGAATAAAAGGGGATAAGATAGGTATGTGAAATGTTATCAATACTATAGACAAGGACAGTTATCTTTTTTCCTGTCTTGCAATATAAAAAAGAGGAGGAAGATGCTGTCTACTGCTTGATAGACTGAGAGGCTGAGCCAACACAACAACACTGATATGATTTGTGACAAGTAGCCAATTACTTATGTTCTTTTTCTACCAAGGCTTCAACTGTTCTGACATACTAACAAAGCTAGAAGACTAAATCTCTATTGAATATGTGTTCAAAGATCAGTTTTGGAAAACTGCAAGACAGGGCCAAGCCAATACCCTAATTCCAAACATTAAATGACATAAGAGATCAACTTTGGATAAACCACATGCCATACACTTGATTTCAGAAATAAAAGTCAGCTGTGAGTTTCCACATCAGTATAGGATATAAGTACTTGTCAACTTGTTCATGTGATAGACATTCACCAAAAGTATTTCAATGTTGAGGACACTTCATTCTGCATAAAACTTGCTTCATTTTGCTATATAATTCAGCTTCCAAAGAAAATCTATTAATGTTATCAGCCTACAATAACCACATATAAGACACAGAAAAGGATGATGTACCAGGAACCCTACTGCATGGCAGGTTAAAACCATAGCCTGTGGTTGAGTGTCTGCTTTCAGAAATGTTTTAGTTAGTGTATAAGGGCACACACACATTCCCACACGTGTACATATATGAACCCTCCAAACACATCTGTATACCTTGTGGGAACACTCTACATTTGCTGTTTATTTGATCGGATATATCTTGATACCATAATTTTGTTCACATTCAATTAACAGCTTAGATACCCATCCCCATGACCATCTTTCTCCCCAGTGCATTTTAATAAAAACAGCTTGTAGCAGTAAACTTGAGTTTTGTGTGCATGTGCCAGTATCCAGATCTTCCAGGGCTTTTTTTTAATCTGAAAGCTGTAAATTACCTCAGATGCAACAACTTTTTAAACTGGCTATTGTTCCATGCAATAGACGTTACCCTCTGATTTTATACAGCTCTAATAAGCCAATAATATTATTTCCCTTCCTCACAGTTTTTCTCTGTAGTAGTTATCCTGTTGTTAGATTCTTCCACCTCTTTGGTACAAATGGGTTAACGCCTTTAGCACATTCCTTGTGCCTCTAGCCTTCTTTAAAAGTTGAATGTATTGCTTTTCCAGTACTTTCCCTCAAGATTTATTTTGGTGATGCAGGGGACCAGTTGCTCAAAATACCTTCACTCTATTCCCCTTATTGTGATACATTACTATCTATAAACAATTTTTTGTAACGCTAAAATGGGCAAGAATTGTTTCTTTTCCCTGCAGTGTTTTTTTTTGAGATAATGCTACTCAGATTTGAAGGATGGAAGAGACAATCATGACTTTTTCTTATCAAATCCATTTATAAAATACAACTTTTTTTTTATTCTTGACATTTCTCTACAGATACATTCACTGCTGTGCAACTGCACTCATGATTTTGTCCCTTCTTCTTTCATTTCAGAGAGTAATTTGGAACAAAAGCATATTTGTTTCCCCACAATGATTAATGGAGCACCTTTAACTTCTGCAGAGGAGTGTACCTGCATGGTTTTTGCAAGAGTTGCTGAACACTTCACGAAATGTTGGTGCATTAGGGTACAAATATGCTTGCACCTGTAGACATTGGTGGAAATCATCTTTTATTGTTTTATTTCCATCTGTTTTGTAATCCATACAAGATGTAAAGATTAAGAAGATAAAAGGAAGATGTATAAGCCTATTACTTAATGGAAGGAATGAGTGAATAATGAATGGCGAATGATAGACTAAAGTCAGCATTATCTTCTTTGTTTTCAGTTTTCACAGAAAAGTTTAAAATTTATCAAACAGTCATTAGACATTTAATATTGTTAATATTTTATGTTAGTAAAGACAGTTAATATTGCCGAATATGAAGGCAAACACGGACCGGAATAGAAGAACAATATTACAAATATATATAAGCCGGAAGTACTGAAACTGGAAGGGAATCAGGAAGTTTTAACTAAAGGTTACATAATGGAAGGAATATCTTACTACCAACAACTAACTCTGAGAACCTGAGGAGAATGTGTGGGAAACTAGAGAACTGGGAGAACAAAAGATATATATTACAGTTAAGGGAAAAATACAGACTATGCAATTATAGCGTATCAGCTGAAAGTTGACAACTCATAAGACACTGGAACAAATTGCTAACAATAATCTTGTAAGCAGCTAGAGAATTAGAAAGTGAGAAACCTACATTAGCTGCTTCTGATGAGGAGCAAGTCACATTCAGTCAGTGTAATTTTTTTCTCATAGTAAACAGCCTTGAAAAAGGAGAAATTACTTTATTAAGGCTTTTAATATAATCTCATAGGACATTCTTTAAGCAAATTGAGGAGATGTGGTGCAGATGGAATTACTGTAAAAATGGATGTACAAGTGGATGAACAAACAGGAGTGCAACCTTATTTAAAAGAGGAGCTGTCAATAGTTTTCTGTCAAGCTAAAAGAAAATCATAATAGGTGTCTGCATAGGTCTGTTCCAGGGCCTGACATAATTATAGTGCTGACTACCTGTTTGGATAGTCGAATGAAAAATAAAATTTAAAAAAGTGTTGATAAGACTAAATTGGGAAGAATTACAAGCACTTTGAAGGACATAATTAGAATTTAAAATCATCTCAATATATAAAAAACTATTTCAAACAATAACACAAAGTTCAAAGACATATGAATCACAGTTAGGAAAGAAAAATCAAATTATCAAATGCAGTAGTATTGAATGAAGAGCAACTTTGCTAAGCCAGCAATAAAACAGGAAAAGCTGCAGATTATCATGGACTGCAAGTTAAATATAAGTCAACAACGGGTTACTGTTGACAGAAAGAGTCCATTTTCCCTATCCTTCTTCATACCCAAGAGCAATTTAAATTCCTTGTCTTCCAACTGATGTCATAATGCCTATATTAGAAAATAATAATGACAGTCATCTTTGGCCTCTCTGTTGAAAGGGTGAGGAAGGCTAGGGATACATTTGCAACATCTGTAGTGCTTGTCCTCCAAGAACAGTACTGAAACTGTACATTAAATGTAATACAGTCTCTGTTTGCGTCAGGGGTGTTGGTGCTGGAACATAGCAAGGGTTTTCACAGATAGGAGGTTCTGACCAACAAAAATAGTAAAAGGGGATGCAGGGAAACTGTATGGTACTGGACCATGCAACTGAGAGGTTATTTTGAATGACAGGCTCCAGGACAGCAGCTCTGTTGTCTTCCAGGGTCAGAACCAGCACTTGGCTCTTGCTTCTGTTTCTCACTATTTGGCTAGTTTTGAAGATTCATTTGTTTTTCATAAACAACCTAATGATTCAGTAGCAAAATATGCAAAAGCTACCCCTCCCTTCATTTCAGTTTAAGAAGTCTTAAATATGGGTCTGTAGGGTTTTGTTTTTGAAGCTACCAGCAGCTTATGTTTCTGAAGGTTTTTCTGGCAAATTTTGCAGTATGAGTAACTCATATCAGCTCTAAATAAGTCTATGTGCAATAAATACACTTGTGACTGAAGGAGAAATTCAATAACTAAAACATCAAAGGGCTGAGAGAAGTTGTGGAAACAGAGTGGACTGAACTGATGTAATAACTACCAAAACCATTCTTCTAATGCATGTGTAAGGAACTGTTTATCAATTAATTCAATTTAGGCTCCCAGTTCTATGGGAACTCAAATGCCAGTTTTCTCATGTTTTTGGCTCACATAATTTCCTCTGTTTTCAGGGAAAGAAAACTTTTAAATCGGGTCCATTGACACTACTTAGGTTAACCATTGAAATCAACATTCCTATTCTGTCTCAAGGTTGCCATGGGCGTCATACCTGGGAATTTATTGTCAAGTACTATGGCACAAATTTCCATGCATTCTGACCAGAACACTGATTATGTTGCAATTCCCTGATACAGTAATGGGTCATAGAAAACTACAACTATTCCCTTTTATAAATGAAAAATGAGCAAGAGCCTGGAGTTGTTTTCATGAATACTTGAAGACACGGTGGGAAAGAAATAAGATATTTCCATTACCTGTTCCTATATTTAGACCCCTTGGTAGTGTTACACTTCAGGTTTTTTGCGTCTTATCTTTGTTTCAGTTTGACATGGCTATTTTATCTATTAATAGGTAGAAGATTAGGAAAATTACTGCTCTAAAACATGGGCAAAGCAAATCAGGTGGCTAAGCAAGAGCTTTCCAGACATCCTGAGCCAGCAACTTTCCTTTTTTCTGTGTCTCCATAGAGAAAAGCACTTATTTGCCCATTTCCAGAATAGGAAGAAGGCTAGAAAAGCTGTTACTATAGATTTTTCCCCTGAAATCCCCAAATTATTTAATTCTGTAATAGCTGGAGTTTGCCCGTGAAGTCTTATTGCAGAACATTCACCCACCAAATTACTTTATAGCTGAGATGGCAAATACCCAGGTTTTACAATTGCATAGATTAGTGGAATGATACCAAGTTATTGTTTTGCACAAACTAACTTAAGGGGCAGGCATGGGCTAGCAGGCATATTTCCTTGCATTTTGGCTGGTAACACCTGGGCTGCTGTATCTTTATCTGTTGAAAATGAATGCATGTTTCTTCTTACCTGATTAGTCAACAGTACCGCCTTGAGAACACTGCTATCTGCTATGGAGTAATGAAACTGAAAATGGCAATTCTTGCTGGAGCAATGACATATAGAGCTGTTAAGATAAATGCTTTTATATACTGAATTGTCATTAGCTTCCAACCACTCGAAATGGCCTGAAAAATAAAAAAAAAGTGCATTTTTTTCACAAAACAGATTTTTTTTTCCAGTCTATGAAAATAAGGACTGCTTTCCTGTAATTAAACCATAGACCCATCCTGACAACAATGGAATCTGATCATCATGCTGATGATGTGACTTGGATGTCATGTGTTTCCTATTAAAAAGATATATATCTATCTTCATTTGATTCACAGATAGCTCCAGCAACCAAGAATTACATCAGTTGATAGTATCTTGAAGTTGTTACTTTGCATGTTAAAAGCTGTAAGCAGTCCCACATTCAGCTCAGCCTCCTTACATTTACAACCATTCAATACCTAATTGCAAACACATTTGGAAGCTAGAAACTTCCTTCTTCCACTACGATTTCCAGAAAATATGCTTTTTACACTAATACTTCTGTATAATCTTCAAAAATTAAAAAAAAAAAAAAAGGGAAGGTGACAGATGGAAGTATTCTGCCGTACTGCTACAGGATGCAGTAACATCTCCACAGTGTAATCAAGGTCTTTTCTTCTCAGCCAGAATTTCTGCAACAAAATGTTGGAAGCATATTGTCTTTCCATCTGAAGCAGAAAAGCAATTTGTCCTCTTCTTGACCTACTGCCCCTTATGAAAGCATTCCTACAGACATCTAAAAGAGTACTCCATCCCCTCAACAGTGTCTTTCATTTGTCAGAAATAAAAAGGCTAAATATTTTTTACCAAATATATCAGGTCTTTTTTCCCCCTCCTGAGTCACTGAATATTTTGCTGCTTTCTGAAGCAGCTATTAAAATAATAAACAAGGGCTGATTAAAGGTCTTAAGTTAGCTGTTTCTGTGTTCATGTCTCTAAATACAACTTATCTCAAATGCAGATGTTACACAGTTTATTTCAAGCTGAAGGGAGAAAGCATCATTTCACAAGGAAAAGGTTCATTTTTATAAGGGACCACATTATTTTCCTTTTGTTGCCAGCTTACTCTTTGTGTTATGCAATGTTTTACACTGAAATACATAGTTGCAATTTCACTGGAATTAGGTTTGTAATTTCATGCCACAGCAGCTAACCTTGACGTAAGGAAACTATACAGATTTAACCCAGCATTCTGTTTGACAGAGATCAACAAAGCATCTACACTTCTATGACTACTGCATCATGCAGAAGAGAAATATGCATCAACATTAGAATTTACACTACCGGTTCTTTGTCTAACTTCAGAATTCTCTGATGCCATTATAAAATCAAACAATTTTACTTTCTGAGCCTAATGATAATTAACATTCTTTTCCCTCTTTCAGTTTAAGTTCCCGAATCTTTAAAAACAGGGCAAACTGAAGTTGACATGATTTTTAGATAAGAAAGCAAGTGAACAGCACTAGATAAGCAAAAGTTCTATGAAACAGCTAGAATGATCTTGTGTCCAAAAGGGATACTGACTGTTCTTCAGGGAATATGTTTTATGCAAGTATTGTGAATGCTTCTGAGATAAACTGAGGCCTACTTTCAGAAATGAAGACTCCAGAAACTCCTGTCCTGAAAATGCTGACTTGTTATTATTTTTTTTTCCCTCTTTTCTATAGCCTGTAAAAGTAGAAACCTGTCAGTTTAACTGGGTAGGCAATAAACTATGCTAAAGTACTTATTTGTTTCCCTCTTCCAGGGATTTTTTTAATTATTACCACCTTTAGGCAACATTTATCGAGTAGCTTTCTAAAGATTAACAGTATTTGGAATGTTTTTGTTTCATTTGTTACAAACTTTGCAGCTCTTCTCTAAGGTCTGAATTTCCCTCAGTCCAATACACTGCAAAGCATATTACTGTGTTTATGCTCTGACCTTCTTTACATCTTGTTCTCTTGAGTTTTCATTACTTTCTGTTTCTGAAGTGCCAAACTTCCCCATGTTTTTAGAAGTACAACAGGAATCACAGAAAAGCCACTTCATTCCTGCTAATGTGGCAGTAGGGCTATTGAGTCAGAGATGTGTGTGCTTCTGACAAGAGATGCGGGGATGGTTGCCAGGACAAAGAGACTTTAATATCTTTCCATAAAACCTTTTATTTTCCCCAAGTGGCCACTTAATCAGGTTTTAGATAGATGGTCTTATTTATTTCAGTTTTGAAGAAAAATTTTGCCTGTCATAAGCAAAATCTTGGAGTCCTGTGGAAAGATCAGCCACTGACTGCAATGGAGCCCAGCTAGAAGCAGAGTTTACAACTTACTGCTGAGGTGGCCGAGTGTCTTCTTAGAGCTGGCGTGAGCTGGTGAACCTGCCTGTATCCTGCTACACTGAACACTCAAAGCCTATAAATATTTAGCTTCTTGGCTCCATCTTAACCATTTTCTGACTCAAATCTTTTTGTCACTCCTTCTGTTTTAAACCATGGGGTTTTCTTATTTCACAAACTACACGGATTTGAATCTATGCTACTAGTTTTAGAGTAACAACTGAGCCTTCAGTTGAAACTGAGCCGCAGAGTGGGACCTTTCTTTTTCTGGCAAGTTCTCTTCCCCAGCAGAGAACTGTTCAGTCTCTGAACCAATCCCCTGCAACCTTCCCACTCAACCATTTTGAGGAAAGAAGAGGTCAAATCTGAACTGCCATTGTTTCTACTCTTTGAAGGTGAATTTTCATGAACTCACAAGTCATGGATGAAATCTTGAAGGAAAAAAAAAAAGATAAAAAAGAATAATGTAATAGAATCACATAGTCTAATGATTTGGCTGCTTTTTCGTGTTTAAACTTGAGGGATTTTTATCATTACTTACCTGAAATGTTGGGTTTAAAAACCATGACACTTCCTTTGATTTCTTTTTGCACCTCATAATCTTTATTGCTATTATGCAGAGAATTGGTTTCATTAGTTTCTTATTAAGGAAGTGTTACCCCAGATGCAGGAAATTAGATTAATCCAATCTGAGAAGAATGAAGTATGGAAACTACATAGCGCACTGGAAAGATCAATGAAGAAAACAACAACAACAAAAAAGTATTTTCTGAACAGTATTGCAGGGGAATATAAAACCTCTGTAAGAACTTTTGACACTAGAGAAATTAAGAGAAAAAGTTATAGAGAAAGTGCCTACAATACAACACTGGAGAAAACAAGCAATAAAAGAACAAAGAAAAAAAGTCCGCCAAGGACAGAAAGTATTTTATTAAATTTAAGAATACTGGGAAAGGAGGATTATTCAAAGCCTAAAAGAAATCCTTTCTTTATAAATATAATTGTCTAGACCTCTGCTTTATAATTTAGTTTCTTACCTCTCTTCTATTTATGGTAGTGAAATCTTTGATCAAAATCAGAAACTAAAGCTTAGTCAAGCTCCATTTGCATTGCAGGTTTGAGCCCTCAAGCATGGCATTTTTGCAGTTTGCATACCATTTCTTTAGTTTTTAGAATTTTAGTTAATATTCAACCTCTTCATTTATGCCTCAACAAATCTGCATGAGTAGAAATAATGTATTGAGAGGTGAGCAATCATAGTTCAGATTTTTCAATACTTTCCAATGTTAATGATGAATTAAATTGTGTGTTGTTTCGACACTTATTTCTTCTCACATTTTCTTTTTTCTTTTATGACATGGAAACACAGGGGATGTCCCCAAGCAGTTGTTTGTGTTATATGTTCAGCCTACTCAGCTACCTGGGCATATCTGTACAATAAAGCCCAAGCACCTATACAACAGACATTTCAAAATGTGTTCTGTTTCAATAGACATTGCTTGTGACCTGGTCCTGTAAAATCCACTTACAGAATTTCAGTATCTTTTATGTTAGCACAATATTGCCATAAAAGGGAAATCCATACCCATTACTAGCCCCTGAGGTATCATGTTAAGGTGTGGCACTGATACAACACCTTTCAGGGAGGTGTTTAAAATAAAATCAAATGAAAAGTCTCATTTTTGTTAGATAGCCCAGTGGAAATTGAAAGGTGGTGTGACTTCTTTTCTGTCTTTTTTTTTTTAAAGATGAGAAAAAAATCTGCTTTACTAGTCTATATGGTCTCTGTCGTACATAAATGCTAACATGCAAAAATTCATCTTAACAGAGTGTATACACTCAAGCACTTTTGCTTGCTATTCCATTATAATTTTACTTATAGTTACTAGAGTGTGTTGAAATGCATAATAAAATTTATTTTAAAAATCTTTCTAAAATGAAAACAATATCTAAGCATTCATTCTGCTGCTGTCAATGAGATGTACTCCATTTCTGTGGGCTCAGAGTTCAAGCAGTAATCTCCACGCTATCTGTTCTTCAAAGCTACATCACAAATTATACTATTACAACTAGTGCTACTTAACCCCTTTAAAGGCAGTCTCAGTAGACAAGCCAAACACTTAACTGGCAAGGCGATTCCATTTCACATTACCACACGTAGACATTTATATCCATTAAGCTTTCAAAAACCTTTCCCATAAACCCATAGACAAGCACTACACAGGGACTTCAAAAACAAGTGCTGCACTTTACTTCTGAAAATTGCAACTGGATTAATTTTATTGTTTTTAAAAGTAATAAACTATTTTGTATAATAAATGTTTCTCTACAGCTCCCCTAATTAAAGGTTTAAAGTTAAATTCCCGACTGTATGCTCAAACATAGTAGCACTACACAAGTAAAACTGCCAAGTGTCAAAACCAAAACAAAACAGAAAAAACACACACAAGGGCTGTGGGCTCAGATGGATTTAATTTAACTTAATTTCACCAAGCTGATGCATAGATCTCATACAAAGAATTAACTGGAGACTAAATCAATTATTAATTTATATGGGAATTCTTACATTAAAATCTTTCATGTTTTACCAGCATGTGTGATCACAGCGCCCTTACTAAATGGTCAAAGCAAAAGCTAATTTAAGTACAAAATACATACAATTACTTTTCATGTTTTTGTTCTGTTTCTACATTGGGTGACCACTTTGTCCTAAAAAGCACCATATTCTTCATGACAGCTAGTAATTGTGCATTAACTTAAATTTCCCACCTTCGGTATTGTTGCTCCAATCTTTCAGGAAGGAACAGGAGGCAATCTTGTGCCCAGCTTGCAGTCGTGCCCACATAGCAGGCTCAGCCGGCTGATCTGAATGCCACTCGCACATGCCAAGCTCAAAACTGGAAGTCTGCGGTGCTAAAAGACAAGAAAAACAATCACTTAACTTCTTAAGTAGTCATTATTTATGAGACTGCTTCTCATTAGAAACATATGCTTATTAAACCACTTGACAACATTTCTGCCTCTGGTTACTTCAAAAGCGTATATCACTGAGTGCTGTCTAGTTTCAAGGTGCCATCTTTCACGATACCATTTTAAAAAATCGTTCCCTAAAGATGGATGCTTCTTTCAGAGCAATGGAGTGTTATTTATGTTAGCCAGTCGTTGCAACCTTCATGAATTCACTTCCGCATAGAGAGTTGCCAGGAAACGTAAAAAATTACATGTCATAACAAGAAATACCTATTTACTTTTCTAGATGATAGCTGCAGAAAAATCACTTCTAACTGAGAGGTTAAACTCAGCAGCATCTCCATAATACCTGCAACAGAATGCTTCTTTTTAGAACCATTCAGAAAAAAAAAATTTTCTGAATACATCACCACATATTTTTAAGAGCTTTTTAAGGGCAAATCATGCCTGACGAATCTAGTGGCTTTCTACAATGGAGTGACTGCATCAGTGGACAAGGGAAGAGCTATGGATGTCATCTACCTGGGCTTCTAGAAGGCCTTTGATACAGTCCCCCACAACATTCTTACCTCTAAATTGGAGAGACATGGGTTTGATGGATAGAGTGTGAGATGGATAAGGAATTGGCTGGATGGCCATGTCCAAGAGTTACAGTCAATGGCTCAACATCCATTTGGAAACCAGTAACGAGTGGTATCCCGCAAGGGTCCGTAAGGGCACCAATACTATTAAATATCTTCATTATGATGTAGATAGTGGTACTGAGTGTAGCCTCAGCAGGTCTGTAGATGACACCAAGCTGAGTGGTGCAGTCGATACACTAGAGGGAAGGGATGCCATCCAGAAGGACCTTGACAGGCTTGAGGAGTGGGCCCATGTGAACCTCAAGAAGTTCAACAAGGCCAAGTTCAAGATCTTGCACCTGGGTCAGGGCAATCACCACTATCAGTACAAACTGAGGGATTAATTGATTGAGAACAGCCCTGCAGAGAAGAACTTAGGGATACTGGTGGATGAAAAATTGGACATGAGCCAGCAATGTGCACTTGCAGCCCAGAAAGCCAGTCGTATCCTGGGCTGCATAAAAAGAAGTGTGGCCAGCAGGTCAATGGAGGTGACCTCCAACAGAGGCCACTCTACTCTGCTCTCATGAGACCCCACCTGGAGTACTGCATCCAGCTCTGGTGTCCCTGGAATAAGAAAGACATGGACCTATTAGAGTGGGTCCAGAGGAGGGCCACAAAATTGATCAGAGGGCTGGAACACCTCTCCTATGAAGAAAGGCTGAGATAGTTGGGGTTGTTCAGTGTGGAGAAGAGAAGGCTCCAGGGAGACCTTATTGCAGCCTTTCAATATTTAAAGGGGGCTTATAAGAAAGATGGAGAGAGACTTTTTACCAAGGTCTGTAGTGACAGGATGAGGGGCAGTGGTTTTAAACTGAGAGTAGGTTTAGATTGTATATAAGGAAGAAATTTTTTACAATGATGGTGGTGAGACACTGGAACAGGTTTCCCAGAGAAGTTGTGGACGCCGCATCATGGGAAGTATTCAAGGTCAGGTTGGACAGAGCTTTGAGCAACTTGGTCTAGTAAGACATCCCTGCCCATGTGTCAGTGGGGTTGGACTGGATGATCATTAAATGTCCCTTCCAACCCAAACCATTCTGTGATTCTATGAAGTTTGAGACGCCAGACTGTAACTGCAAAATTTTTTAAAATTAATAATCGCTACAGAAAGAAAGTCATGATTTTAAACAGTATTGCACTATGATAATGGAAGTTCCATTTCTTAATATTATTGCAGGGGAAAGGCAATCTTCTGGTTAGGACAAACTTTTAAATAGCAGTCAGGGTATCTCAGAGAAAACATGGAGATTCCTAACTGTACAGAGAAAACAATTTTATGTCAGTATACATGGACATTACTGCCTACTGCATCTCAGAGTTATTGTGTTATTCACATTACTGACATCTCAGTGAAATGTCCTGTCCAGCTGACGCTACAAACTTCTCATTTCTTCCTTGTTCCAGTGTTGCATAAACATGTGCACTTTTTTCAAACCATGTGTATTAAGTGAGAAGAGCTTGTGAAAACTTATTTTGCATGGAAATGCAAAATTCTAGAATGGTCTAGAAAAGGATGGATTTTGTCAAATTTCAACATTTGAAAAAAGTTGGGAATACACTCAAAAGGAATAAAACTCTTCTTTAAACACTTTTTAATTATTGAAGCAAACCATTTTGATTCATTCTACATTTTTTTAATTTAGTTGTAAATATTTCTGGGGTTGTTTGTTTGTTTGGACAATAATCTCAGTTTCTTGGGACAAAACACTCATTTTCCAGCTCTTAATTCTGCAGCATCAGACAACAGTAAGATTAGTATTTTGGATTTTCTGACTGCCATCCCTGTAGCAGTTCATCTGAAACACCCTGCATCTGGTTCTCCATCTGCGATATTAAAGGCTACATCTTTGCATGATTAGCATTAACTAAGGAATTAAGTTTGAGATTTTTTCAGTTGAAGTATTCATACTGGATTTTTGTCAAAATTTATACATTATAAGTAATACATATATTATTACTCCAATTTTCCAGAAAAAAATAGCTTTGCAGAGAAGATGTATCACTTTTGCATTACAAGTGACTTAAGGAGGACAAAACCCTCATTCTCCCTCATAGCATTCCACTTTCATGCCTTGGGGCTCTTTGTTTCCAAAGCAGGATCAGAAGGACAATGTTAATAGAGTTCTTCACACATATAATTCATCAGGAGTCAAGAGGGAGTTCTGCAGGGCAATCAGACACTTGGATAAGAATATGAAGTGTTTGAATAGAAGGTCTACTAAAGGTATAATTAAAGGAGATTTTGTATTATGTATGTTTTAGAGCATAGCTTTAATATTTTCTATTTGACAGCTAAAATATTTTTGCTGCAGTACATATGCAATTACATAATAAAAAGCTGTGGTGTTTTTGAGTGATAACTGAAACAATTTGGCAGCTGCTGGGAAAACTACAAACTTCAGAGTATCTTAAATTGCTATACTGAAGACAGGGTTTTGGTTGGTTTTTTTTAAATGCATGAAGTTTACTGTCTAGCAGAACTGGACAAGAGACTAAAAGGGGACAGTTTGGGAGACAGGGGAGGGAGAGAAGGGAAGAAAAAACTTAAAACTTAATGAAATTACATTTATATTTAGCTATCACAGTTTGTATCAAGAAACTCCTGAAAGCACAAATACTTAAGCTATTTTACTCATGACCCTAAAAGCACAGTCATACTAGTTAATACAAATGCGCAGGTCATTTCTTACGTGCATTTACACTGGGATTGAAAATCATGAAGCGTACATTAAAAATGCAAATTTTAACTACAAATTTCATGCAGTTAAAGTGGTCTTCATTTAAAGTCTTCTTATCCAGACATTCCATAAGGACTAGAGAAAAAATGATTTAAAATTCAAACAACCATTAATCTGACCTTTTGTTTTAATTATTAGAAAATGTTCAGTAATAAAATTCCTCTTTCAGGGAGAAAGTTAAGATCCTTTGACCCTGGTTTCGGCTGCTGTGAGCAATTTAGATGTCACCTAATGAAGCTGACTTTTCCTAACGGGGAAGCACAGGATAAGAACTGGCTCTTATTAGAATATACCTGAGGTACTTAACAGTGCAGCAGCTCAATCTGTATGCCACACTATATACTTCAACAGCTGCCATGTAAGGTAAGTTTAACACCTAGATTTATAAATTCTGGTGAGTACACCCTGTTTGTTTTTCAATTTTTGATTTTTTTATCTCTTTGAGACAGTATTTCATCTCTATAACTGATTTTTTTTCACTTTTGTTTGCTTTAGAAGTACTTTGTTTATGAAAAAAGCCAATATATTTCTACAGAGAGATTTGTATCCTCCTGCGGGAATGGGTTAAGCAATTATATAGGTTGCTAGAATCTAGCAATGCATTTTTTTCCATTTTAAACCAGCCCTTTCATCTGCAGAAATCCTCCAAGGAACAGAAAGAAGTTGTGAGAATCACACATCTGTCCTCTTTTCATTGTCAGTTTCAAATTCATTTTTTCAAAGAAAGCACATTGTAAACTTACCTGAGTTCATAGACAAGTATGCCCAAAGTTTTAAATTAGCATCCTTGCTCATTTAAGTGGTACTGCTAGAAAACCTCTACAAAACAGAAAAGCAAGATGGGCTCTGCCATGAAATATTTGTATAACATTTGCTTCTGTATTTCCCCTTTGTAAGAAAGTTGAAACATGGAGAGACTTACATGACTAAGTTTAGTTACCTGAAACTTCATTTCCCTGATATAGATCCCCTTTGAAATAAATAAGTATGCCTGCCTGAATCATTACACTAGGATTCGTATCTTGCTCTTACTGTTATCTGCCTACAGTTACTCAGCACTCTAATATGTTAATAACCATGTGCATCTGTTTTCAATAGTTTTTCCTACTGGGAAATCTAGAGAGCTTTATTTTAGACCACAGTACACAAAACCAATCATGTAACCTAGCTTGGTTTGTGTCAAACACTGCATTCCATACCTCAAATTAAAGACCAAACCCTCAGTGCCTGTGCTACAACTCAGAGGCAGGAAAACAAAGGAAGTGATTTGAATGAGGACTGTGCTCACCTGAGGATGTGACATAGGTGCCACAGTGCAATCTTCTCATGTAATACAGAGCAGCAAGGAATCTAATTTATGCTAGGATGGGTAGTATTCCTTTCCCATGAAAATACGTTGGGTTGAAAAGAGAAATAGGAAATGTTTTACTAAAGAATCCCGACATGCAGGGATAGTCTGGCTGCAGAGCTGACTAGCCTGCCATTACAGCTCTTGGATGTAGCAGAGCAAAACAAAACAGCCCCACTACACAGCTGAGGATCAGGACCTTCACGCATTTAAAAATACACACAAGTGCCTTGCGAATCTCCCTAAAGTCTGCTCCAAAGCTTTTCCTGAGCTGGCTGAACACATCAATTCTTTGACCAAAACCAGTAGATCCTTTCTGCCCACTGAGGCCTTAGTGCTCTCCTGGCTGCAGGAAGCTATATTTATACTGTACCAGATTTCTTAAGGTATTTATTGTCATTCTTTGTAACTGTGTTTAGATGTGATAAGACAGATGATGGTTTAAAGGAATGAAAATGAGCCAGATGAAAACACTTACAGAGTTAAGAAAACCTTTGAATACCAGAAGGCTTTCCTTTGTGTTTTCTCTTCTAATCCAAGGGAAAGACAAAGTAAAATGATCTGTCTCCTGAAAAACAGGTATTCTTACCAGATGCCAGAGAACATCCTTCACTAAAAGTAATATCATCAATGGCAACAGTTTCATCTTGTCTCTGGGTCTCCACCATCCCCCAAAAGATAACCTGCAGAGATTAACAGCAAATCAACAAGAAATAGCATTCACCAGTGTCAAAGACGAGAAAAAACTTTCCAAGATATGCCAGTCTAGTCCATAGAGTTTCTATTAGAAATATGAGAACTCAAATCATGCACTTAACAATTTTGGAGGATTACCATCCTGGCTTTTTCACATATCTGTGGCTTGTCAGCACAGATATATAGTCTAATTATCTAAGTCAATAGTGAAGTAGTATTTAACAGGAAAGATCTGAAAACCACAATAAAATATATTAAAATCTAAGCAAGGATCATGAGAGTTAAGAAACACAAACTTTTGTTTTATCAGGCCATTATTCCACCAGAGACTGCAAATGTGAACCTTTTCGGGTTGTTTTCAGGATTTATCAGAGACCTGGAGCAAAGTCAGAGCAACAAACACCATTAGTCAGAAGCCTTTCATCAAGTTTTTAGCCAAAACAAACCTTGAGGATTACTTCGTCAACTGTTATTCTGCTCTAATGTTATAACAGTGATCTTTTTTTTTTTCCCCTAACAAAGTCTTCTATACACAAGAAGTTACACTTATTTTACATTTCCATCTTAAGGGCAGATTTCAATCTACATTTGTAAATGTAGTGACTACCAAAGTTTTTCTGCAGTGATGTAGAAGGGGACTGATCAACCACAGTCCTTGGGAAAACCCAACAAAAAACACACCAATCAAAACAACCTAACAAATCAATCATATGAATAACACTCCTTAAATTATTCCCTAGCCATATCCTGGGATGTTACAGCTCCAGGCTTTTCCAGAGTCCTGGAGGCACGATCTACCTAGAGGTACATTCCAGCTCTTAATAGTGAATGCACAGTGTTAGCTAGATAATAAGTTTTCAAATGTTAGCTTTAGAGTTCAGGGGCAATTTTGTGCATAGCTTAAGAGAATGTAGCAGAAAACCTGCATTTATCCTATAAATTATCAAGAGTACAGATGACATAGCTCCGCCAAGGATATGACCATTATGTTATGAGTTGGGTTTTTTTGGGGGGTGGAGTTTTTGGGGTTTTTTTGTTTGTTTGTTTATTTGTTCATATTAAGCTGCAATTGCCCTGCACAAGAAATGTGGCAGCCTGTAAAGTAAAATTATCCTGGCATTATATAACCAGAGAAAGAGAAGTGTAATGTTATCTGTCATATCACCAGTGAGAAACCCATGTCTAGTTTATTTTTATATATATATACACCCACATATATATATTTTAATTTTTTTAACACAACAAAGAGAAGGATAGCCAGTAACCACTTTCTCTAGTAATTATTCCATGAAGACCATTGTTATCAGACACATGGACAACTACATTTTCTAATATAGTATTTTTAAGAAATAATGTCAACCTGTGTGTTTATACTTCTTTGATCAGCTGTAGCACAAGGGAAAGAATGCAGTTCATTGAAATCCATAAGTTTTGAAGGAACAGGGTTAATCCTGATATAAGCTTTTGTTTTAAATTCTTTTGATATAATGATGTTTATTTCATTTCTTGTTGATGTCTACTTGGAAAGAATAACTATGTCACACTAAATATTAATGGCATCATATCATGTTCAATAATATATTTATATGACTGAAATGCAGTACCTTGAAAATTTGTTCTTTTGATTTGTTTCAGAAAGCAATGTTTTGAATTGTTGAATGTTGCTGCAACAACATGTATAGTTAATGTGTACTTTGGTGACATCACCAGTAGAAGGGCAAATAGCATATTCATATTGTCTGTTTCTATGATTATATGGTTTCAGATAAGGTTCTAAAACAATCCAGTGCACTGTTTTTTAAGTCTTTAATAAGAAATATTATTTCATATCAAGGATTTGACATATTTGACCTTTTCACAATGATTTTTCATTGTGAATTCAAAACCTAGTTACTAATAACTTCATTTATAATATATATTTATATATAACTTGCAGTTAGGGCTTCATAGTCAGATTTTAAGTGAGACAAAGCAATTTAGACAATGCTAAAGAGGTGCTATCTCACTTTGCTGGTGAAAAATCAGAGATGGCTTCAAGTTCATATTCCAGTGGACACACAAATTATTTAACAACTTGTGTTTCCTCAGAACTCATGAACAGTTTGTTTACTTGGTCAATATAATAAAAAGCATGGATTTAAGAGACTTGCTTTAAATGTATATGTTATCAATGTCTCTACAAATTGCTCCCTGCTGACTGATGTTGTAGACATTCAACACATCCTGGTATTCTGAACACCCCAGGAAGCTTCTCCAAATGATAAAAGAAAACAACTATTTCTATTTAAAAGTGTTGGACTACAGGAGGGGAGTCAGATGCCCTGAAGTGCATGAAAGGTTTACTACTGACTGAATTAGAAGCAGAGTCAGTGCTGCAACTCTGAACCCAACACAACTCTAGAGAAGTGGCAGTTCTATTTTTTTCTTCATTGCATCTTAATTTCCCCACTTCTGGATGACAGAAAATGATGCTAGGTGCCTCCAGCTGCTCTCGGGTCTAAAAAAAGATTACCCGGGCTTTATCCAGGACAGATACCCATCTGCCCTCCCCTGAGGAGTTCAGTCTGATAATAACCAAACAGACCCCCATTCACATTTATTTGAGCAAGAAATTGTTCAGTTTTCCCCTCTCACGCAAAGTCTAGAGTTCCTTCATTCCAAAAATCTGGAATGAAAATGTCTACTTAATGACACTATTTGCTCATAACTGTAATTAACAACTGCTGCCTAAATATGCAATATCTGTGGCCGTCAGAACAAATTAACATTGCAGCTCTATTAGTGGCAAAGAAAGCTGTAGTGGGAGTGTAGGTGGCATCTAACACAGGTTGGGCTTCCCACACAAGTGCAGCCACAGGGACAGATTCCCAGTGCAGCAGTGAAGCCCAAGGTAAAACACGGGAATCAAGCATGAAGATAAAAGTGAACCTCAAGCCCAGAACCATTTCCCTTAATGAAGTCTGGGAGACAGAAATTTATTCTCAATTAAACAGTGGGAAAGTAGCTTAGGAGAGGAAACCATGATACAGTTCTCCAGCCAAACCAGACATATTGAGCTTGTCATGTGTTGAGTAATTAAAGAAGTGGTAATCTTTGTATTTCAGAATTCCCTACAGGTGGAGATTTTTGAAAGCCAAAACCAAATCCCCTATCCCATAGAGATAATCAAGACTTTTTTTTTTTAGTAGGAAGAGACAAAAGTATTAAATAGTCAACATCAAAATGAGCAAAGAAAATAAGCAGCAGAGGTTGATTTCAATTAAAATCTCAACTCAAGTGTGCTTGCAAAATTGACAAAAATACTCAAGCACTCTATTTCAAAGAGATTTATACACTCAAAAAAAAGTATTTTCTTCCAATGCATTTTTTTCCATAGAAATTTTAATCATCAAAATTTTATCTCGAAAAATGCCACAGGTAGCTCTGTAGGCTAAAAATCTTGTCATATCAAAGGAAAAAGGGCAAATGAATTGCATTCACTTGTATGACTAGCATCTTGCAAGTTTTCACTGGAGGAAAAATGTGCAACCAAAGGAGAAAGTGTGCTCAGCTTCAGGCTCTAGGTTTGGTCAGGTGCCCAGCTATGTTTCTTTAGCCAATTGTAATGATTACTGCAGTAAGTTTGACACATGCCTCTTTAAAGCTGGACTGTGCCCATCAGTTCACTTTATAGTGAACCAAAGGATAACAATGTTTGCAAGCAATAATCTAATTAGGATTTGGATCCAGCAATTTAGAGGAAGAAGATGCCATATTATATTAACGATTCCCAGACTCAGTTTTCTAAACAGGAAGGATGAAAAAGTAAATCTAGAAGTAAACCCTTCCAGTACAATCTCAGATTGCCATAGATACACTCATATCAGGTAGAGGTAAGTTATTGACAAGTAACAATGATACTTGTGTTGAGTTAGGTACAGGTATCTCACAACATACATTCTCAGTCAGGGTTGAGCAGGCAAGTATTACTTCAAATATCCAGATCTTGTTGGATGATTTAGCACAATGTTACCTCTGCAAGTCAAGTAATTATGTTACTCGTGGTTTATTGAAATGATGTTGTGCTCTCATGCCTTCAGGTTTGTATGCTAACCAACTCCTCACAGTAACTACTGTAGGAGGAAATGCCTCTGATTTTCTTCTCTGCTCCCCCCCTTTCCCTCCAGTATTACACATAACAGTGAGTATACATCATCCACGATATTATAGCCCTAAGTTACATTTACTGTGTTAATGTTTTGTGTAAATGCACATGTAAAAACATTTAAATAGCCTATGAGACTTGCATTGTTTTTCAGCAGCTTTGAGCAAAATAAAACCATATGCATGTGTTCTGTGACAAAGGCTCAAAGCTACAATGAATAGTTAAGTACAGTATTTGTCACCTGAAGCATCTCTATAGAACAGTATCTCATACTATAGAATAGTATTTCCTGTATAAATTAAACCTTGAGTTTATCAGTACAGTCAGACTGAGGCTAAGGAAATACTGTATTGAAAGTTAAGATGCCGAGTATATCACCTGTATGGGCAGGTAGATAATTTATGATGCGATGAGACCGATTTACCAATTTACCAACCTCATACTTTTCAGTGCTATTGATTGTAATGGTATTTGCTTTCCACTGATTTTCCAGTTCTCCTGAAACTTGCCAGATGTTTGTAATAGTATCTTCAGAGTGCTTTTGAAGCCCTACCATCAACGTTCCACTCATTTGACTGATCCAATAATGAAATGTAATCTAGGACAAAAAAGGTCTGATTATTCCACGGAAGTGCCATGACAAACAATGAAATACAAGGACTATGCATCAAAATACCTGGCAAACATGTTCTTTGTCCGTTGGAAGGAAAACATTAGTCCTTAAAGTTGCAGAAGAGAATCGCATTTCAGAGGACAATGAGAGGAAATAAGCTATTAAAAGGAATTTAAAAAAACAATCTTAGGTGCTTGGAGAAAAGTTATACAAAAAATAACAGTAAAACAAGAAGAGGCATACATATAGGTATAAATTAATAACTAATAAGCCAACTAGAAGTTTTTCCCCAGAACAGATTCATATCACACTTGTAGTCATTGTGTGCCAAGCTTTTGTTCATATTAAATATTGACATAGCATTGCTCCACTTTCCTGCTGAAATTTCAAGTAGGGTTCCAAAATGTTTCATGTGCTGATGGCTTGAATACTCAAATAAGTGCAAAATTTGGGGACAAAGTAAGACTAACTCAGCAAGCTGATCAAAGAACTTAAACTCCAATTATTGATCACATATTTCATGCCTAAACAACAAACCGTTGTGACCAACAATACAGACTTATTACAACAGTTCAAGTCTTTAAGGAGGTGGTGGAAGATGGGAGAGGCGGTTACGGTGTTCCTCTGTTCCACAGGACACGGGTCTTTTTTTTGGCCGCTCAGAAAATTGCCTCACTGCAGAGAGGAGGTTGTGGTATCCCTGTACGCACTCCCAGTATAAAGGGTTGTCTTCAGAATCTCCACACTACCATTAAAGATACCATTATCTTTCCATTTACAAAACAAGTCCAAATTAGAGTTTTGCTTTACTTGAAAGCGTAACAGCTCAACAAGAGACAGTGAAATATGGTTGTTGCTATGCCTTTTGATTGATTGTGTCTCTTCCTGACAATATTCTCTCAGATATTCTAAAAGATGGAAAGCAACCACCCTATTTTAGGATATTAAATACTGCTAGTGAAAATTTGGCTCTTCCTGAACATGAAGATTTCAGAGATGTTAGATGTTAAAGGATGTGGGGGTGGGAAGCTCAGCCTATTTTTTTTTTATTTTTATTTTTTTTAAATTCCTTTCCCTTCTCTTCTCCTTCCCAAACCTCAAGCAATGTCAGGTAAACTGTTGCTCTCTGACACTAATATGTAAATTAAAGGAGAAAGATGAAGCATAAAAAAAGCCAAGTGGGACTGTAGGAATAAAAAAAAGTCCTAAAAATAAAGAATACTACAGAAACCAAATATCATAGGATATGTAGGAACATCTAAATACTTCATTTACAAAACTACCCACCCTGACCTCTCATCCTTGTGTGCAACTGGAAAGTCACTGACAAAGGACCATAAGGCTAGGTCAGCGCTGGAGCCAGCTGAGCAATCCCCCCCAGAGAAGCATTTTGCAGCCTCCTACCAGAGCAGTGGCCGTGCTCCCTAGGTTTTAGGCCTTTCATGACTGCTCAGGCAGCACTTTCAGGGCCTGCCAGCTGCAAGGATATTCTTCCTACCCACAACAGATGGCTTGGTGCCTCAGCAGAGCCCTATCCCTGACTTCAATCTGTTTCATTAGTTTTTAACTTCCATAAAATTTTGAACTTTTTTCTTTCAGTTCCCTAATGATAAATGTATCTAAGACTCATAAACAAGATCAGATTTCACCTACCACAGGAATTTTAAGTCTTACACAGATGGGGCAGAAAGAATAATTTTAAGAAATTCCTTGAACAGTGATTTTACATGAACCTCTACATAGATAACAGGTTTCAATTAGTAAAAACAGGTTGTGTTTTGTTTTGTGGTTTTTTTTAAAGTGGTTGTCACTAGTCTGTTCAACTACATTTTCAGTGAAAATGAGAACCATGAGAAGAGACAGAGCTGAAAAAAACATATTGCGTTCTAGTAAATAATTACATAAATCTTCAAAGGAGTTACATCTACCAAGTGATCTTTGCTCTTCTGCTAATGCACGTGCAATTACTTATCCTGATGGCAGGAAGTCTTCCCTTTAATACTCTGCCATAGAGCATACTCTGCTCAATTGTCACCATACCATATAATTTCTGATCTTTAAGCAGGAACCAACATAAAACTGATTACACAGTCTGTTGAGTCACCTCTCAGAAAGCTGAATAGGTACAAGTATTCAAGCTTTCTGTTATCTGATCAAAATAACTTAGATTGATATGGCTACCGCACAATTCAGACCTGGCAGACACAGTGGTGACCGAGCACCAAAACCAAGTCAATGGTGACTGAACACTTTCTTTCCTCTGTAACAAACACTTGAAGTTGATGGTTCTCAAACTTTTGCTGGCTTTGGGTGTCCGCATAAGTTGAATTTTCCCCTCCCCACCAGTTGTTCGCAAGAGAAGGGTAACCTTTTTTATTGGTTATAAGCAAGAATATCTTTCAGGTCTTTGCTACATCCTGATGCAGTGTGTACTACGAATCAAGCACAAACCTTAGAAACTTCAGCTAGAGCAAGACTTGCCTGGTTTGTTAATTTTGACTCTAGCCAAGAGTCTCCTATATTTTTATTCCATAGTATTTGTCTTTTATCTGCTTCTTGATGAAAAGAGCTGTTATTATCTTGAAGATAAAGTGTTTCACAACTTACATAGTTGAAATAAAATTTGTGTTTATGAAAAAGGTTTGGTAGTTACTCAAATTTTTATGCTAACTTCAGTTTAAATCAACATTTATTTAAGAGCAGCCTTATTTTCAGAAGCATAGTACACACAGCAGGATGTGCTTGTATGCTACACACAAGCAAAACATGAAGTTGTTAGAAGCATATCACATGAATAAAGTTTCCTAATTACAGAGCATCATGAAAATTATCAGCTGTGGAATGAGAACTTGCAGGAAAACGCAGAGTAGGGGGTTTTTTGTTGATGTATTTTCTATGAAAATTTTTTAAGGTTCTGTGCCGTTTTCATTTTGCTGATTTCTAAGCAAGCTTTCCATGCATTCACCTTTAAACTACCAATTCACATTAATCATTACATGGAACCTATACCTGTTTGGTAGCTTACGCAATGTGTAGGAGGTGCTGCTTGCTTCAGAACAGTACAGACTTCCACACTCCCAGATAATCACAGTTTGGGAATGAGGTGAAAAACACCTAGGCTAATCAGTCTCACGACATCAGTCTGACATAAGATCATATTCTTGTACACTCTCCAATACTGCATGCCTGCCTTCAGGTGCTTGTTCTGAGGGCTGCTGCAGCACTGCTTGTGCGGGGGGGGGGGGGGCGGAAGCGAAAGGGAAAGAGAATAATGGAAAATATGGAGAAGAAAATTAAACAGTTTAGGGTGAGTACTTCAACCAGCTCACATATTTACTGTGAGAATAGGGGTCCCCATCAAATTCTGTCCCTCCTTCCTTGCTTTCTTACAAAGAAGCCTTCTAACAGCTTTGGAAAGCAGGAGAAAGCTTACTGCAGCTAAAAATTGGTTCAAGTTAGCTAAAAAGGTATGAAGAAAATCATGTCTTACAGAAGGAAGACGACAGATTTTGGAAAGCAGGGTTAACTTGGCTATTGGACAAGTATAAAGGACATATTTTGTCTGAGGACAGGGACAATAAATTACTTAGTTGAGGGACAGTCTTTGATTCAAAGTGGAATTGTAATAAGATTTAGAGAGGAGCTGGCTCAAACAGGCTATCAAAGCTCTTCCCGTCCCCAGATCCAAAGTCATCTTGTCTCAAAATATTTGGAGCAGTAATATTAGCCACAGATAAGATACACACACTCCAGGCATTCGCCAATCCAAGAAGAGATGAAAATACATCTCAAAATGGGGGACCCAATACTCATTTATAAACTTTGCAACCATCAAGACTGAAATTATCACCTGATATCTCCAAAACAGGTAAAGGTCACTCAGGTAGATAAACATGACTCAATGACTGATCACTTACTCCTCCACAAAAACAAGAATTGCTTCCAGAATACTATCTTTTTTTTTCTGGAATTCTGGGTTATTGTAATTACAATCACTTAAAAACCTAGACACAAGTGCTCAGAAAACATACGGCAGAATACAATTGAACTGTCAGGAAATTAGTAAAATTAAGCAAATAAAATAGAGAACTACATAATTTGTAAGAGTCCATGGTTCCTTCAAAGAACATGAGAATTTTTACCACTGTCATTCCCATTGCTGTCAGAGTACGGCGGTCCCATGCCAGATCGACCATTTCTTCTTATCCATCCAGGCTGTAAATTCAGTTCATGAAGAGCTTTGCATAGATAAGTTTCAAAATCACACTTTTCACAGGAGGAACCTGAATTGAAGCAAACAAACAAAAAATTAAAACCTCAACAACAGAAGGAAAGGATATGTTCTTACCACCACTTGCTATTTAATTAGCACACAGAAACACTCCGAATGGCCTCCTAAAAAAAGTAAGAAACACCAGAATTTTTAAATCATTAACAAAGAGAAACGGGGCAGCGGAAGAGAGACAAGAGAGAATGAACACTGAAAAAAAAGCCCCAAACAAACCACCAAGCCCTCCCCCCTCCAAACCAAACCCAAACCAGTCCATTTATATAATACCACTATAACATATGCTTTTTTCTTCACAAATATGTGTGTAGCTACCTATTTGTAGGAAACTGTTCAAGCTAGCATAGCTTATATGCAGAGGCTGTTCTTAAAATATACTGCAGCTATCGGCTGAAGAATTTCAGTATACCCTCTGTTTATCCAGGGTTCTTGCATAGAAAAAGAAAAACCTAACCCCAAGAAATAACCAGGTAGCAAAAATACTTTTTTTTTCCGCTACTGTTTATTTCACCATTTTACAACCTGCATTTTTGGGGAACTTGGAGTATAAGCCCATTCCCAGAAAACCCCTGGGGCCTAATAACAGAAAGGTGAGGCTCTCATCATCTGATATACTCCAAAGTTTACCAGTGCTCATCACCTTTGCTAAGCTGCTGCATTAAAGCAGAAACCACATTGTTCAGAGATGAGCTGGAACAAGTCCTCAGAATGGCATAGTCCCCCCATTTGCCTTTCCTCTGACCTTATTTCTTCCAGTGCACATAGCAACGTGGTGGGGAAGGACTGCTTCTCCCCCTTCCATGTTCCCCTGTAGGGCAGCGTAGGTTAGAAAAGGGAGGCAGAACATGTCTTTCCAGCACAGGACCCAGTTTGGTGTACCAGTTCATTCAGGGAATTTGAGGTGGGTATGCAACCAGATAAAGAATTGCTTACTGGGAGGGAGGGACAGATGTTTGTTTCTGCTCTGGTGTCAGACAGCCCTTTTTGCATCACATCCAAGCTGAATGAAAGAGCTTGCATGTGCCTGTTGGGGGGACAGCCCCATTCCTCGAACCACTTATTGTAGTGGTGGAAGGATTTATTTAAAAAAAAAAAAAAGTCTAATCAGATGCTTCTGTAAAGAGTAAGCTTATTGTAATTTCACCTCAAGCAGAATGGCCAGAATGTGGGACTGTCTCCAGATTCCATAAGCTGTGTGGAAATTTTCAGTTCACCCACATTTTCTCTCCTGCAGCAGAGAAGGGTAGGTTAAGACTCTGCCTTCTAATCAGGAGTCTGGCTAGACATGAGAGCTACAATGCCTTCACATTCCCTCTCAAATTGGTGCTCACTCCAGGCCCCTGCTAATGCTTTTAGTCTATTCTATATTGTCACAGTTCACTAATCATTTTAAATAAAGTTGCAACTGCAGCATTTATAGTCACACTATGATGTCCAATTTCATGGCCTTCATATTCACATCAGCTTGCTGCAACAATTAATTATAAGATGAGAGAGGGGAAAAATAGATATAATTCATGTACGCATTCCAGACTCAAGTTAATGTGCAGATTGGCTGATTCATCAACCAACTATTTACTGCTGCTTTTATTCCTTAGCTCTTTAAGTGGCTGAAAAGCATGTCAGTGATTCTTCAAAAGCACAAACACTGCTGAGACCTATCTGCTTCACGTTACGTGAAACGCACCAAATCACGTTCAATATTTTCTCAGGAATTTTCTCATAGCTGAAAAAACAATTTAAAATCAATATGTACAAAATAACAAGAACAGTACCTTTTTAAATTAAAAAAAAAATCCTCAATCATTCTTGATTATTTTCTAAGGCAATATTCATTTTCACAGAAAATATAACTTGAAAGCAAACCAATGTAAATTTGCTGAAAGATAGATTTACAAAGATAAATTCACTGCTTAGAGAGGAAAAGGCCAGAAGGAAGAAATGTGTGGGATGTTCTGGATATTTTTTGCAGAATTTCCTGTGAACAAAACAAATATTTAAAATAGCCTCTAAGGAAAAAATCCAAGTCTCACAGAAACAGACTACAGTTTAAGGTCCAATTTCAAGTGTGTACGTGTATAAAATCTCAGTTTGGGATGTTCTGGGGGCAAAATATTTTTAAGAGTGGTTAGTTATCATTCATCACCTAGTGAATATTTTGCAATAGTAGTTCAGAGAGAAAAAATGACTATAGAGTTTATTCTGCTCCTTTTCCAATGCTGTGGCAAAGCACAAACCAACAACATATGAAGTCCAAAACGATGATAAAAACACATCATCTGAAATTCCAACTTTGATATATTTTCAGTGCAGGAACATCTTTAAACCTGACTAGAGCCCAGAGAAAACAGCAGGGACCTGTCACGAACATGAGATTGGAGAGCTGAAACTGAAGTAGAAAAATAATTTTGCAATAATCCCAAATCAGAAGAGTGGGTGGCAGCAGGATAAAAATTTGACGCCTTGATCTATATCTTTATGTCTGACAGCTAACTTCTCTCCTGGAGTGATCCAGAGCATTATCCAAGCAGCCCCAGCATCCACAGCCTGTCACTGAGAGCCTAGTTCCACACCTCTTGATCATCCATACTTAAAATACAATATTATTTGGTATTTAGGTCTTTCACAGAGCCCATAGGCTTGTCTTTCTAATTTAGTCTTTGGAGCAACCTTTAATTTCTCTACTTTCATATAAGCATTTGTCTATAGCAGTATTCTCTCAACAAACAAGTGTAAAAAGCCTCCATAAACATTAACGGAAGAATGCATCTCTTGCTGCATATTCTGCAATCATAATAGCAAGTGCTGCCTGGAGGAAATGCTCTTTCTAGGGAAACCAGGACCAAGCACAATGAGGATTTCAAGGCTATACTGGGAAATGTAGCATAACCATCTCCTGTGCAAGTGATTAAAAAAAAATATGCTAACCTGAGATGTGTTAGTCACTCATCAGGGGATTCAACAGGCATAATTTCCAGGCATTGGCGTTGACATTTTAGTACAGCACAATAAAGTTACAAAATGTATTGATATCCAATACAGTCTTAACCATTGTCTTATTTGCAGAGGAAAAAAATCAAGTATCCTAGAGTTGATTCTAGACTCCTGTTCCAAACAGATATCTGCATCGTATTTGGATAAAACAGGGAGTCATATTAGAAGAAGAAAAACAACATGTATCTGGGCACATAATTGTAATTTGAGGAATCTGGATTTAAGTTACTGTTCTTTCTCACAGATTTCAGCTGAATTCAATGATTGCTAACATGCTCTAACTAGCATTTTTCAGCATGCACAGAAACATACAGGCTCATCTAAAGACAATTTACTTGAAATTTAAAACTAAACCTTAAAAACCCAGCAAATACAGTAGCTTCCTTTGTTGCACAGCAAGTGGAAGAACTTAGATAAGCTTTTAGTTAAAATTAGAAGTTTTGATAAATCCAAGCTCTTCTTTGCACTTCAAAACAAAGATCCTCAAAGAGCAGGACTATCTTATGTATCGTATGAAATCATTTGCAGCATCATTTTGTGTTACAATATTCTGAAAATAGTAGATTTCTGGTGCAAATTTACTCAGACATTAGCAGTTAAAATTCACTCTTACTGCTTAGATCTTTCCTTTAAGGGAAACAGCAGCAACTGTATTTATAGCCTCTGAATGTGACAAAGATTAAGCTACGGTTATCAGTTCATTAATTCAAGAAAATTTTCCCCCTTGTCTAGACTGAAGAAAAAAAAAAGCTGTTGTCACTTATACCTTGATCTAGGTATTTTGGATGCAACCTGAATTTCAGCAAATAATTTTATGACAAATTAAGGAAAACAGTAATACTTGTTAAATCTCCATTGAATTTATGTGGATGAGGAAACACTTGCTTTGCTACATAATATCCATATGAAGATTTATGAGAGAGTTGCACTGTATAGAGGTTGAAAATCAAGCAGGAAAAATCAAACTGAAGCAGGAAGAAACTGTCTTAGAAAATCAAATGAAGAAGAGAGTGGGAAAAAAAAAAAGAATTCCCAAACATTTTTGTAAATAATAATAATCCCCCCTACTTCTCTCTGCTGCTGTGTTCAGTTATCAAACTGTTTCACACTTATGATGAAGCCCCCTGAGACTTACCTTGTTTCTCATCACTGCTCTCTCCATGCTGGCTGGTGAAAATGCACAGCTCCCCAGATGGAGCAGAGGAGCCATCACCACGTTGGCATTCACTTCCTGTAGATGGCTGAGTATCTACCAGAGCAAAGCAATATAATGCACAGAAGAATATGAATCTGTTCATGGGCTATGGTACTAACCAAACTTTCACTTAGAAAAGAATTACTTCAACTGTCTAGTATTGGTCATGAAGTGTCTTTGAAAAAGCTGTGTTTACACACATCTCTCTGAAAGATGTTTTTAGAACCTGACTTTCCGAATCTGCAGCTTAAGGGAAATATAGTTTCTGCGAAGCAGTGACTTTCAAACGGGTGTGTCTTTGGATAATATTTAACTGAATTATAACATTGTTTTATGACTAAAAAACTTTGGTGCATGCTATGCAAGTCAGGTGTATATAATTAACTTACTGATTTGATCTATTGCCCTATAGTTTGCAAATAGATTAGAAAATAACAGGACAACAGAGTAGAATTACTAAGTGACCAACATTCATAAAGATCTCTCTTTTCTCAGAGGGAGTTGGCAAATGCTTACAAAACTTATGAAGAGTTTGTGCATCAAATGTAGAAAACAGTTGAGAAATTCAAAGTTGATTTTGTATCAAAGGGATTGTAAGTGACCGATCTAGGGAAAGAATTAGAATTTTCAGAGGCCCTAGACACATGATGCCAACAGTTGTAAGTGGTATCTATTTATTATTTACTTGGGCTACAACTGTAGATGATGACTGAATTACTTTAGAGTACCCAGTTGTTAATGGAATCATATCTGCAACCACAATTTGCATAAATGCATGAATGAACTGGCTATTAATGAATACTTTCCAAATTACTAGATTCCTGTATTTTGTGGATAAGTCATATTTTGTGTGATACTACTAGTGTTTCCCAAGGTTAGGAAAAAATTAGATACACCTAGGATCCTATATCTAAATTCTTATTAACAGTGAACCATATGATCATACAAAGAAGCCCAGTCAGAATTTGTCAAAATAATAGTAATAATTTGCCACCCATTGCAGGAATCCATCATTAGGGGAAAACTACCATCAATACCAACCCCAAATATATTACCTTTACCAACATATTCAGTCTCTGCCTAAGTTTATTTAGTTATAGATATAATCCCCACCGCCCACCCCCCATAATTTGCGTAAAGACTAGTTCTGAAATAGTGCATTTATAAGAAAAAGTATATAGTCAGAAGTGACACAACAGTTCCTTATTAAGCTGTCAAGAAGAGTATTTGCATCGTGTAAGTAGATTTACAGTACATTATATGATAAGCCAATCAGGGCTCACCCAGCAGAGATGGGCATTACTAAAACATCCTCATACAAAAGGACTCTGTCAGTACAAGAGACGGAAGTCAGTGCACTGATTTACAATCCCTTTGATGCAAAATCAGCTTGGAATTTCTCAACTATGTTTCACTGAAACACACTAGTTCTGACAAAGCTTTTACATGGATGAATCGAGGATCTTCAAATTGAGGAGGGGGAATGAGGAGAAATATCCAGCCAGTCCAAAAAGCCAACCTTGTGAGAGAAGATTGAATCAACTTGTTTTGTTCAGCCTAGCAACAGAAGAAAACAGGGAAATTATATTAATGAAGTACCTTAAACACTTTAGATGCCCTAAACCCAGGGGAAGGAGAGATGGTAGGAAAAGGAGAAGATAATTGTAAAAGTTAAAGGACAGTATTAGCCCAAGGCAAATGACTGTGAAGACTAGACAAAATTAGGCTGACAATCATGTAAGCCTGGCACTCCTTTAATAGGAATAGTGGGATGAAAAAAAATCTAACTACTTTTATGACAGAGTTGTATTACTTTGCTAAAAGGATCATACAGTTGCCCAAGTGGCAGCTTGTAATAAGTAACTGATGGAGCTCTGGAGATTTCTTCAACTGTAGATTCCCAAGATCAAATAACTGGAATGCACATACCACTGTGCATACCTCCGACTTGCCTGTTAGCCCTGGTGACCAGAATGAAGACAAGGTATATCTCTGTAACTAAAGTATGCTGATTAGGAAGCACAAGTGCTATAGTATCTACAAAGGGAAACAGACAACCTATGTCTGGAGGCATATAAATCATTGCAGAACTGTATTTTCATAATGTAAGAAATCTCTTGGCAGGGTACAAAGACTACTACCCCAACATTGCCTGAAGGCTAGCAGTCCAAGGTCTGATGCAACTTCTTATTATCTCCAACACCAGAGGCAGACATATGTTTATTGCAATAAAGGTTTCAGTTCTGCCTAGAAAGCATTTTCCAGCTGATTTGGTTCAACTCCACCCTTTTCGTCACTATCCTTCTGTGGACATCATTTATGTGCTTCATTTTAACACCTTGTCCTCAGGCCATAGAGCTGATTGGAAAATTTCCTGAAGAAAGGCAGAGCTACTAATAAATTAATTCAGAGTTCATTGATATATATATATCAGAGTTCATCAAGAATGTGTATCATTCAATTGCTTGCTTCCGTTCTGTAAGTACAGCTTAGATTAGAAGCATATATATATTTAAAAAATCCATATAATATGTCATATTACTGCATTTGTAAAGGCTTAAATGTTTTATGCTATTCAGCTGTTTTGTTTTCCAATCTATTTTCTCCACCATAAAATATTTCACGTTATTTCTTCTTTTCTCCTACATGTTCTAAAACTCCTTCTCACAATGTTGTACTTCACAATGACGGGATTTCCCAGTCTTTCAGCTTTCTCCCATTTTAATAAAACTTCTGCTGCAATATTCTAAGCTGTTCTGCTCTGTCTGTAGCATAAAACCTGTATACAAGCTCTGTGAATAAGAGGGTAATTTTTAGCAGAAACTCGTATGCATTTCCATTTTTATTATGCTCCAAAACATTAATAAGAAGCAAAATTGCATAACCCAAACAAGTCAAAATCACCATAAGATCTGTTATAAGTGGAAATAGATGAAAAATGCATCAAATCTTGAGAAAGGATTTAAGGTCTTATCCAAGGATTTTTGTTGAAGAAGAAAAAAAATGGTATTTCAGTGAAGGTCTAACAAAAAGTGCAACCAAACAAAACATGTCTTTTTTGCAAGTGTGTGTCTATGTACAAGAAGGGAGAGTGTCTTGACAAGTGCAACAAGTCAGCCCTCTTGTCAAATAACAACACCACCACCACAGTTTTTCTTATCTCTGAGAAACATATAAAAGGGACAAAAAGATGACTTGGAAGCAAAAGACTTGCAGGGAAAGTCAAAAAGGCAAACACTTCAAGTACTGAACTGCCAGCACCCTGAAAGCAGAAAGAAGAATCAAGATCTAGAAAAAGGAGGAACAGAGAGAGAATGGAGTTGTATAAACCAGGAAAAATATGCAGGATGTCAGAAAAGCAGAAGGATGAGCAAGAATCAAAGAGGGGTTTTGAAAGCAGAGAAACTACAGACAAAAAGGAGAACAAGCAGAGCCAGGCACTGTGTCTATTTTCAAATCTACTTTAGCAAACAAGCAGTTCTGAAAAAGGACAAAAGTTGAAATAAAAAACTGCTTGAATTTACATCAAAGCTGGATTTATCTCACTTAGCCTAATTAATTTCATTTAAGCCAAGACAAAATGCATTTGCTGCAAGTAAAAAAAAGTTTGCCCCCTTCAGCCTTTCCACTTGTTTAAGTAAGGCTGTTGAAAAAGTTCTAGACATTTAATCTAGGATTTTTAAATGATAAGTCTTATAAAGAAGTCCAAACAGGCTCATTTTTAAGTCTATTTTTCATGTCAACAGAAAGTTATCTGCTTAAGCAGAAAAAGGATTGCAGTTAGTAACTCTCCATTAAGTTTTTGTAGAGCCAGTTATTATCAACACATGAAATCGAGGAAAGAACTCAAAAAATGGGATATTAGTTTCACTATCTGAAAACAGTGTTCAAATTTTGCTGCCACTACTAACTTTCTTTCAGGCAAGAGTCTTACAGAATAGAAAACACAGTCACATCTTCAGAGAAATCAAAATTTCATTAAAGTTAATATAAAAATGTTATAATCTTGCCATTAAAATTTTATATGTGATTGGATTAGGGAGCATTACAGCACCAGTGTACATGCCTTTAACATCTATGTCATTTTCTCCTAACGTACAGGTTTAGTAAACACCATTAATTTTAATACAAACAATTCTCCAAATTTGTTTACACAAGAACAATTTTATCCAATCATTTAGAAAACCATCAAAATTGTATTTTGGAAATAATTCACAACTATTCAGCCAAGATCATTTTGAGAGCCCCCTCCCAAAAATATGCTATTTGTATTATCATATGACTGCTCTAGTTTTTAATTGTCAAATTAGAACTGAATGACATCTGCAAAGTAGAAGGAAAGTCAAGCAATCACAGTAACCTCAAATTGATCATTTTTTAACAAGAATTGACAGAATTCTTTATTTTTTATGTGAAAGGCAATAATTGCATAACATCTGCTTCCAGTTAAGTGGCACTAATTCAACAGTTAACGTGAAAGAGGACTAAGATATTAATACATTTGATTAAAAAGGATTCTGGGTAAGCGTTCTTACCACCCATCTCCATTTGCTAAACGAAATTAGTAAAATCAATTGAGAGGTTAAAACCAAACTTAATATATTGATCAGTGTACAGCATGAACACCACAGTTACAACTAGTGAAGGAAAAAGCGCATAATATTAACGCAAGGTGTGATGAACTAAATCAAATCAGGTCAATCAAAGTCCTAGATCATTATAGACTGAAATAAGGTAACACTTCAGGAAAATTTTTAGTAGCATAATTTCTATTTTTCTAATGACAGACCATATTACATTCAAAGACAGATGACAGGTGCTAATAGAAGGGAAAGTAAAGAAAATAATCAATGGGAGACACGAAAGGCTAATCTGATCCCTATGTGTACCATGTGCTAAAATTTGTCTCGGTACCTAGAGTTTGGAGGAAAAAAATATTTCAATTCTGAACTGTCAAGAGCTCAGTAGAACTGCCCTTCTCTCTCTCAACCCCAAAGTAAGAGGGGAAAAAAAAATTACAAAAAGTGCTTCTAATCCATAAAGCAATATCCTATTAGGAGACAATACTATAAATTGACATAAAGTAACTCTGGTCAGGCAAAAACCATTTCTACCTCCTACCTACTATATGCTTCTTCAGAGAAATTGGAACAAGAGGAGAATAATTATTTTCTCAACATTTGCTTTCCATTCTAAAAACTTCCAATAGATTTCAGTGCATACTGCTCCCACACAGTCTTCTCCAAGTCAATAGGAAAGTCTTTCTTCCATGACATCATTCTACCAAGCATTTTGGTTCTGTTCTCTGCTATAAGCAGCTCCCTGGTCCTCTAAGCCTTCTTCAGCTGTAACTAATTGATGAAGTAGCACTGTTTCACAAGAGCAGAGCTGCAGAGTGAAACCCATGGGGCTGAGGATCTGATGCATTATGTAACGTGAACTATTACATCACATGACTAAATGCATTTCACAAGGTGTTTAACTCAAACTAGCTCCAGTCTGGTCCCATGGACCAAACAGCCATCAGTGGCCAAGGTGTATTAGGTGTGCTCCTGAAGCTCATCCTCTGCTCTAGTCTCATGCAAGGTATTCATTTCACACTCTCCATGGCTGCTCTGCCTTAGGTCACATAGTGTGCAGGAACAGTTGGGACACTTCTTTCAATAACGCACCTCTCACTGGAACCAAAATGCTAACGAGCTAAGCATGCTTAATGGCTCTCAGAACAAAAGCTGGCCTTCTTCTCACCCCCAAGAAATATAAATAGATCTAGTTTTCTTCCAAAGTTTGGAGAGAAAATATATTATAAAAATTAAACTGGAACCAAATGAAACAGTTTTGCTATCCATCTCAATTGTATACATTGGAGGATTCATCTATCCTAACCTTGGTTGCTAAAGACTGAGCCAACAACCAAAAGCTTTGCAGGTAGCAGAGGCAGACAAACACCATCCCAGGGCAAATCACCCAAAGATGTCTATCTCTGCATGAAACAACCCCTTTAGAGATGCCTGGTGTTTTCCATTAACAATAAAACAAGCTTAGTCTTTGGTATCACTTCTAGGTATGCAAATGAGGGCAAACAAATCCTTCCCATGGTCTATCTGCCTGTTTCTGTCTGTTAACACATAACATTAGTTAGAAAAAGCAGCAGGATAAGGGAGAAATCTGGAAGAAAGCAATCTTCCTGGGCTTATCTCCCATAACTGGAGCAGAATCAGCACAGCCCAGAGTGGTGACTGTAGCAATATTCATCTTTAGTCCTGAAACATGTCCGGGTGCCCAAGAGCTGGAAGTTAGGCTGTTAAGACCTAGAGGGAGTCTCAACAGAGCATATACCTTAGCAACCAGATTAAAAATAAATAAATGTATTCACCAGGTTTTTCCATATTATTGATTTTGGCTTTAAGACATCTCTGGCATGACACTGCTCCTGAGGGTTTCTCAGCAGTCATGCTTGCTCCATACATTTCGAGAAGTTATCCCCCAAGAAAGATAGAAGTAGTATGTTATTACAAATATTTCTTGATCAAAACTCCCATTTATCTCAATTTCCTCATCTGTAAACTGATAAGGGGTCTGAAAATTTCTGAATTGCTCTAATACCTCCTGAGAAATAAGACTAAATAGAAACTAATAGTCCTGAGTAACTTTTCTCCACCAATTGTAAGTCGACCTTCAATATGAGGGGAATATCTTGATATCCAAAGAAATAATAAAAAAAATAACAGAGGGATACTTTCCAGCTCTGATTTTCAGAAAGATTAAATGAAAAGGTGACATTCTCAACAGAGAACAGCTCCTTCAAAACATCCTTTCAGTGCAATTAATACAAAGTTGAACTTTATGCAATAAAGGCATATGCATGGTTTGGGAAGAGTCCTAGGAATTAAAGCACTTGCAAGATTAATGATAAAAGCTTAACACTTACGCAATGAAATTGTGTAAAATTCAGAGTGCGTGCTTCATTTGTAAAAAATTTAATTAAAATAAACCACAGGGTCACTTGTGGTGTGTCAATAAAGCAGCTTTATTCTAAGTCTAAAATGCTTAGTTATGTTTCTCAAATTAACCCAGACGACATTAGAAATTGTATTTAGGATAACCACTTTTCAATTGGAGCTATGTGATACTTAGAGCAATTTCACACTTTAAGGAACTGTAGGAAATATTATGTCACTGTTATTAATTTTTAAATTATTTTATATGCTACCACCACAACAAAACCCCCACATTTAAAAAAAAAAAATACTGTTTAGATCTAGTGATTAATTTAATCCTAAAATCTAAGCTAAATGGATATGAATCTCAGTCTAGATGCATTAGTGAGTTAGTGTGAAATGTAATACATTCTCATAGATCATCAGAAGGTCAGATCATCAGAAGGTTTGAACCTTCCTTACTGGTTCTAACCTCTTTTTAATGTTGCTTTATACTTCAAGTGACTTTGCTTACACTGAAAGATCATCAATGGGGTAAGCAAAGAAGTGAAAAAGCAAAATAAACAAACAAACAAAATCCTTCCTATGCTCTTCCTAAGTGGGCTGCCACTAAGACACAGTAATTTTTCCACCACTGTAAAAACTCTCATAGAGCAGCAGCTGTAGGTATAGCTCAGAGGGACCTTGAAACTGCTCCAAATGACATTTCTAGAGCCACCCCAGACAGGGAATGAATCAGAAACACCCCCATGCCAGTATTCCCATCTCCCAGTCACACAAAGCACCCCCAGAGCTCCTGACTACTTCTAGGAAAGAGTGTGGAGTTGGCAGGCTAGACCAGCCCTAAACAGCTGAAAGAAACACATTATTCTCCCCAATCACAGGAAAAAAACCTAAACCCCATTCACAGCCTAAAACTCCCAAATACCTTAGTCTAGCATGCAGCCTCCAGATCTTCCTGACTTCCTACCATTCCTCTACAGTCCTTACCCAGCCTGCTGCATCTCCCCAGGTAGTTCATCAGGCAGTAATCCACTACAGCTGCATTAAAGCAAACAGCTTTCAGCTGCTCTCTTAGAAAAAAAGTCATGGTTTGAGCTACACGCTGCCTAGAAAATTGACAGATTTTCTTTTCTTGCAAAAGCTTGAAGTCTCAGAGTACTGATGCCAGAGAAGCTGCCATGGCAAGGGTCTACCACCACAGGTGTGGTCCTCCTGCAGGAAGCAAAACTAGTTCCAGAGCTGCTTTGAATGCAGTTGCAGTGTATCAAAAACTGAGATAAAAAGAAATGTTTTCTCATCTCATCCACTCTTCTGTGAGATGCACCACGCATTGTCAGATTGCAGCTGACAAAGGTGTGATTTAGGTTTTACATCACCCAGTGTTTGTTTCCAAAGTTTTGCATGGTTGCTGTTTTTCACAGTTACGCATTGCCCACCATCAGCAGCAATAGTTTTCAGTCCTTATCAGACTTATTGGATGTTTCTGGTGAATTACAAAGTTTAAAATGAATGTAATGGTTATATATAATGACAGGTTATTTCAGGTATGGCAACAAACTTTTATTGCTTTTCCTTACTGATTTAAAATTCTAGACAGCTGCTATGAATTAGCTATTTACCACATCAAAAAGACAACTCATCTCAGTGAACAAATTCCTACATGTATTTTTTTCAACTGTATAGGCAGCAGCTTCATTAAACAACTCTAATGAAGATTTTAGCTGAATGGTATCAAAACATTCAGGAAAAATTTGAGTCTTGAGGAGTTCTAAGTTAGGCCAAAAATTTTCCCAGACTGATAAATATTTAGAGGTCCACCACACTACTGAGAGGCAGAATTGTTCCACCCACTCCAGTGTCTGTATTTCAGTATCAAATAACTTAAATCTGAAATATATGAAACTGTTACACTCAAAATCTTACAAGAGTAATAGGGAAACACGTAAATATGGAGCTAGGAATTTTAAACAGTCCAATGTCTGTTTTAATAGTCCAAATTTTCTAAGAAAATCCTCATTAATCCAGTTGATGTACATGACCTTCCAAGTATCTAACCGTTTTCTTCCTGTCATGTTCATCTCTACAATGGTCCTCTGGGTCCTAACTTCAGCAGTTTCAATATCCCTCAAGAAGAATGGGGGAGTATTGAGACAAGTCATCAGCAACCTGAAGTCTTCACCAGGAGGGAAATTATGCCCTTTTAGGGGTGTAATTCAGAGAGTCTTCATCTTTGGTCTAGGGTACATTTGGGTCTAATTTAGCATGTTTTCTTGCAAGAGCTTTCTTCCTTCTCCTTGGTTCCCAGGTGAAGTTTGAAAGTCACCCAATGCCCCCCTCATCCTCAGCTGAAATAAAGGGCTGCTGTTTGGTCAGGGACTACATACATTTCTCAGACCTTTGCTGTAGATAGTTATCACAGAGCTTACGCTAAAATGGGCTAGGCTACCATGAATTGGCCACTAGAAAATTGTTAAAACAAGTTCAAACAGGACAAGACAAGCCCTGATGAGTCCTGAGACCCTGCACTGTTAAATTGACACGAAGGCTATGGCCTGTGACTGGTAATAGCAAATATCTTATATACTGGGCTATACAAAAGGGTGAAGAACAATACAATATTTTGACATTTTTATCCCTGACTACTTCCATATAAGTCATCCAGACCTATTCTGTGAGCCCTTTTAACAAAAAGTGAGTGACACTTTTCACCCAAGGCACATAATTTCAAATCTACAATTTCAAAATCTTCAAGATGCAGTACCTAACACTGGAACTCAGCATTTTCCTATTCCCAGTAAAAAACCTACTGATCAATGAGCCTTCTGCTTGTCTTCATAAGGCCAAAAGCCTCACTGACTGCAATCAAGGACTCCAGATAATCCTGAAGCAATTTCAGCATAACCTTCATAGGAAACAAAGTCAGAAATCAGATAGTAATCAACATCAAAAGGTGGTTTCTTGACAGTAGTCAGAGCTCTACACTAAACAGTTAATCTTCAAAGACTGGTAAATGGATATTAATTGATTTAATGCCTATTAAAATTCTATTTTGGAAAGCAAATTCCCCAGACAATAAATAAATGATTTGACATCTATCCCTGCAAGAAAATTACATTTTTAGCATGAATTATGTAGAAATGAGGTAACTCATCAAAGAATACTTGCATAACTTAATATCAGGTAAAATTACAGTTGTGAAGGAGGTAGAAGCCCAGTGTAATGTTTCCCAAGCAGATAGAAATTACTTTATAATAAGCAGTTAAATATTTTCTATATACATGGTAAATACAGACCACACATTAGAGTCCATCTTCAATATTCTGCTAACATTAGAAGAAACACTTATTAATGGCAATTGAATTTAAAAAAATCTAAAGTTAAGATCATAGGAAAAAACAAAATTTGAGATGAAATGACTAGTAAATTCAGACTGGTCTGTAAATATGTACCTACACAAGCTTTCTTTAAAATTAAGTTTTAATAATGGAAGTTTTCAATTAACAAAAGGAGTTAGAAAAAGTATCACCTTTCCAAAGACACAGAATATACCCAAGTACCATGGTGAACATTTACCTTACCAATTGCCACTTCACACATGGGATCAAGGAGTTAGCAATGTCCCTGAAGCAGAGTCTCAAGACATTTAAAATGTCAGAGTTCCTTTAGATTTTTGTCAATTTACTTCAGACTTTATCCCTTTTCAGTTCCTTTGTTCTGCTGAGGCTGTTGCCAGGGTGCCAGTTTTGGCTGTAGTCATTTCTGAGGCATAAACCACGGACAGCTTTGACATAGCTGACCCATTTCATGTGGGAGACGAGCAAACAGCAACTGACAAATACTAATGAATTTCAGCCCCTGGTGGCACAAATGAAATATTCACAGCAATGGGTGAAGATATGTATTGAGAAAGTAGGTAGCATAAAAGTTTGCAGTACAAACCTGCCAGTGCAGATCTGCAGTGTGGCTGCCTGAAAAGTATGTAATAACATCAATCAATGACCCAGGTAAAATTAGGGACTTTTAATTTCTACTTCAAAGCAAAGAAGTTTTGAATAAATAACTCCAAATCAAAGAGGTCAACTCAAAACCTAGTGCAGAATGATCGGCAGGAAATGAGAACAAATGTCTGGATAAAGGCAGGTCCTGCAGCTGGCTGGATGCAGGTGCAGGAAGTATGGACAGAGATTAGACGTCTCTTTTAGTTGTCTCTTGCATGCAACCCTCTAGCAAATGGATCACTGACAGGATAACTACACTGTCAGCGTTATAACCCTTCCCAGGAGGAAAACCAGGCCATGCTGAGGGAATAATACCTACCACAGTCTAGAAAGACAGTTTGGAGGCAGACAACAACCCATAGTTACCCAGCTGTCTTCTAACACTGTATCTGAAGGTCCTGTGCTCTGACATCTCCTTCCCTATGACACACGGAGTGAAATGCGTGCTCTCAACCTTTTTATACTGGAAAAGAGCAGTTCTGACAAGCAGTAAACAAACTCCTTATTTTTCTCAGATTTCTTTTTGCCATTATGACATCATAGTGGCAAAAGCTTTCCAATGAAAACAGAGAGATCATGGCAATGATTAGTGTTTGCCTGGAGGTGTCCAGGCTGGTGGATGTAGGTGCAGGCGCATCTGGACAAACAAGCACAGAGAGATTTCACAGCAGCTTGGCATTGTGCTTGTGCCTGCAGGGTGGACAATGCCTTCCTGACTGAGAAAACTGCTGGCAGGATACGTGGAGCCCCTGGGCTCTGGCTGCAGCTGGCGTACAGCTGATTACACAGGCATCCTCCAAGCGAGCGAGACCAGTACTAGGACAAGAGGCCACTAGACCCACTTGTGCTCTGGCTCCTCTTGGCTCCATAGCAGCCTGGGAAACAGCCTTTTTTTTGACCACCTCAGGCCTTGAGCACAGAGAAAAGCTCGGGCAGAAGGGGAAGCCAATCTGCCAAACAGCTCACTAATCCTTCTTGCCCTGCCAGCATGGTTAAAGGGATGAAGGGCAGTGCTGAGCTCCCTGGTGGACACAAGCTCCTCACCACCTGGCCCAGAGCTGGGGCTCAGCCACTGCCACACCTGAGCTTTGAACCAATTTCCCTTAATAACCTCTGTAACCTCCACAGAAAATGCACAAGAGACAGGTCAACAGAGATTTCATTTGGTCATGTATTCACCTTTCCAGTAGACATAAACTTTTTTACATTAAAACACATCTCCCTCCTAAATAATTTTAATGGAAGTTATGGAGTTACAAAAAATTCTTGTGAACATTAGTGAAGCCTTTGAAATTCTGAAGATAGTAATTGTATAATAAATGTTATTTCGCTGCTGAAATGCCTATGCTGCTGACATGGTGAGACTGCATTTGAATTACACATACTAAAAAAAAAATCAAAATACTCTGTTACTAAAAACTCACAGAGATTTGTTACTTATGAGAAAATGTGGTTTTGTATGTGTTTGCTCATTTCTGGCTATTTCACATCAAAATAAATAGCAGCTAGTTTTCTTGCTCTTTGCCATTTTGGACTTTGGTTAACAGACACTACACCAAAGTGTCTGATTTTGTACATTTTTATCTTTACCTACACTCTTTCTACAACACCTGCAGGGGAGCGTCTGAACCTGAAACCAGGGGTAAAAGGAGTCAGCAGTGCAGAACATGGAGAAGAGCCATGGATGTTCAGAAGGAAAAACCCCCTGAAAAAGTGATAGGAACAAAGCATTGCCATGGAGTGCAAGTCTAAGTGGGACAGACATTAGATTTTCAATGAATAGCTGAAACAGATTTTATTTTGAAATTTTAAGTCTTAGCAAGATAAAAAAACTCTGAGCAAAAAACTATTCATCCTAAATGAAGCTAAAAACATTGGTGGTTTGCATCAAATACAATATGATACCTCCTATTCCAGCATATGAACTCTGAGGAGGTTTTGAAGATGGGAATTTAAGTGGAAACTTTCCTCTAGCTCTCTGGGGATAAATTATGTTCTGACAGTGTAATCAACAGATGTAGAAATAAATTTTCTCTGGAATTTTTAAGAATAAAACAAAATCAAAGCCTGCTGGCAACATCAAACTAGGCCCCAGTTTAGAGCTTAATTTTGTATTTAGTTTTATTTGATGGAACTGTTTTCCCAGAGCTTAATAGACATGGATTTTTTTTTTGTGAGAAAACTTGCTTTGTTGGTTAGGAGAAGGAGGCTGGAATCTGAGCTGCATGCTTCTAACGTCTAATTTGTGACTTACAGGAAACTGAAATCCTTAGTATCCCCATATCCAAAAGGAACATATGATATTTACTACTGATGCACAACTGCTGGATGAAATTATTGTGGACAGTCAGACCAGATGATCAGAACAACCCGCTTTTGTCTTAAATTCTGTCCTCCCTTAAGTTACTGCTGTCATATAACACTAGATTTATTAATGTTTTGATGTATCTTTAAGACTCTTGGAAAGGCACTATTAACACTCATTTGAGTCATGGGGTTTTTTTGGTTTTTTAATCAAGCGCAAATGACAGAGTGTTTCTGATGACAGGTGACCATATTACTCACAGAGACCCAAGGACACAAGAATGGAAAGTATTTAAGAAAGGAAGGGAGAAGGGATTTTAAAAATCAGAGAGTGTGATAGAAAATAAAGCTAAGACTGGAATGACAGCCTTAGCACAAAACCTCATGAAACAAACAATAAAATGGACCAGAAATGTGCCAGGAGGGACAAGATAGATTGGGTGAAAATTGCTACATTTGAGTTCCATACAAACGTCTAAACAAGTAAATTAAAACTAGTTATTTAAGCGACAGAAGAAAACACATCTGCTAGCAGATCCACCACTAAAGGGCACAATGTCAATATTCCCGGTGCTGCAATCTGCAGTTAATTTAATTTGTTAGCAGAATTACATTCTGAAATTTTAAATAATGCTGTTACATGCCTCCCACAGTCACTCACAGCTAAAAGCACTTACAAAATGAAAGCACTGTGCAGCAAAATGAAAACAAATCTGTCACCCACACAGAAGTATACACATCTCCAAACTGATAGAAATGGGCCTTTATCCAAATAGTTTGCTAGCACCACAACACTAAGTTAATCTTTGGGTCAGTTCACTTTTGAAAAAAATAATTGGGATTGTTGTTGAGCTGGACTTTCCTAAATTTAAATCCCACTGGGTTTTGGAGGGAGAAAAGCAGGGAAAGCAAGTTGCTGCACAGTTGGCTCTACTAGGAAAAGCAATCCTTTCTCTCTGTTTTCTTAAATCTGTATGAACGAGGGTGGCCAAGAAAGTGTAATACTCCTTTTTCGTACATTGACAACAAAGTGAGCGTCCAGAATTTTTACCTTCTCTTCACAGGCTGGCGTCTGTTTCAAAGACTATACTTTCTCCAAGTTTTTGTCCAGGTCTGGTACCAGAAGACCCAAAAAGAGAAGGCAAGGGAAAACATGAAAAAAGAACTACATAACTCATAGCTACAGCTCCTATGCCACCTTGAGCACAAAGACAGATATCAACAGGAATACACAGTATATGCAAGTACATGAAATTTCCCCACAGGAGGTAAGATTTGGCAAACATCAGGCTTGTGGAGGATGGAGTGGGTGTTAGCTAGCAGTAATGTGTCTGTGCATATGTGTGGATGTATATATTCACACGGTGTAACACTGGGAACATTTAGGTTCCCAGATTTGCTCCTGAATATGAACTTCATTTGAAGTTAAGGCTGCCAGTGGAACAAGTCTTACCACATGGACAGGCTTTCAGATCAAAAGAGAAGATTTGGATGAAATACACGCAATTAAAGAACCTTTCTCACAATCCTGTAGAAAACGAAGGTCTTGCAGTTCTGTCCCAGTGTAACGCTGAGCAGGCTGAACCAACTCGTCTCCCAACCAAAGAACCAAATTTCCAATAAAATTAAGTGGAATTAAGATATAAACTTAGTTATGACAATAAAAATTAAGCTTTAAAGCCAAAATAAGTGTTCTTTTAATTACTGACAGTAAGTAAAATATGAATGAATGTGGCATAAATTGGAAAACCATTCACTGTGTAATAGAAGTTCCAAATAGGCTTATAGATGGAAAGTAAATGAGCTGGAAAAGAAAGAACAAATGCGCTGGGAATGCTGTTTTTCATATTATGCATTGTACGAGTCTGAAAAGATCCCACTGTACTGGCTTTTTCACTTCAGTTTAGGTGGAAATGTACTGGCTTAATAGAGAAACACATTTGCATTTCATTTCTTAACCTTTCTAAGCAGTTAAGAATACTAAAACCATTTCCTTGCCAGAAGTACTAAAAAAATACATATTTCATTGTCAAAATCATATACCCAGCGTTATAATAATAGTTTTTCCCAGGCTGATTAATCTCCAGGTACAGCAGATATATTTGTTTTAAATATTAAATAACTTCTTTTATTTTACTGAGAACTGAAGTGAAAGTATAAACATAAAAAAGAAATTAAATCCTGGTTGGAACTGGCTAAGAACATATTAAATTTTAACTTTCTATAAAATTAAAGCATTTTTAAGAGTAACAAGAAAGCCAAAATGAATACACTTGGCAGAATGCTGATAGCATCCTCTACCTCCTCAGACAAATACTTAGGACAGGCTTTAAACCCCATCCAGCCAAAGGAAATCCTGTCAATGATTTCAAAAAGCTTTGGATTAAACCCTTCAGAAGTCAGCAGGACTATTCACAAGTATAATATAAAAGTCCTATGCTTAACTGCCTTGCAAAGCCAGTGTATCATTCTGCTACTGATTGTAAACCCTAAGCCTGCTTTTGCCATAGTGTGAAAAATATTGATCAGCTCAGACCTCCTTAGTATAGTATTTAACTGGGTTAACAAATGCTTTATGTTTCCTATTTTTCTTCCTCTGTTTATCTTTCTCTTTCAGGCACCCAGTTCCAATATTTTCCGCTAAATTTATATAAATTATATTGTTTCTTTTTCTTTGAGTATCTGTCACTACTGTTTTCTTCCTATAATGCAATATAACTGTGTAACTAGTGCAGGAATATGTGTCTGAACATACTCCCTCCAGTCTCTCTAAAGAACTTTTCATTACATGAGCTGATGATGTTTTCAGATTGACATGCTTAAGGTAAATGAGTTTTTTATTATGATCGGTGAAGACAGTTGAGACTCTTGTTCCTTCCAGCCTCTCAATGAGTAAATTAAGATTGTGCAATGCCCATTTTTATCATACTCATAATTACTATTCCTTTACCAGCATCCTCAGATTATCTACCCAAGTGAACATTGGATGAACCTAGAACATAAATAAAAATTGAAAGGCAAAAATGAAGAAGTTGTCAAATAACAGTGTTTCCTGAAACATTGCAAAATAATTATAGATTAGGCAGCCTAACTTCATGTATCTATTTTTTTTTTTTAATTTAACTTGGTTCTACTTCTTAGTATCAGGCCTTTAAAATAAAATTCATAGAGGTAAATCAAATAAAGTCTGATGGATTGCCTTATAGGGCCCAAATGATACCAGTCAAATGACATTGATAACCATTATTTTTGATCTAATTCTTCATATTTCTAAAAAAATGAGAAATCTTGTTTCTCTGAATACACTATGAGTCAAGTACAGAAAGATGGTTTGTTAACACCCAGTGTAAGACTCCTTCATCCAGGACTTCATCTAAAACTTCTCTACAGGTTTCTCTTAGGCCTATGTTCCCAATATCTGTTCTCGCTGCGGCTTTGATTTTCACTGCCATACCATCAATTTTTCTCCTCTTTCTCTCAGATACAAGTGCATTCACCCACCAAGAGAGGAACATCCAGCTGCTTTCTTGGTGCATATGTGGTTTAGTTTATCTGACTTTTGGATAGTGCCAAGTACCAGCACTTTAGGTGAAGGTTTTTGGTTTAGCTACCTGGTTACATGAAATAGCTAATGTTTTGCTTCATTTACCATAATGAAGAGCTGTTTCATTCACAGTGTGAACAAGTTTTAACCCAACACCTATAATTCATAAAACTGATATGAGTGGAAGAGCTAACTGGCTTTAAATTGCTCTGCCCACCTGCTTTGACTGCCAGTGGTGGTGGTAGAGCTTAATCACATTAAGTATGATTTATGTCCCTGTGTCCATTCTAGGCATAATATAAATAATTGCATGATCATAGGTTTAATACAGGTGATTTCAGATTTTTGAGGTTTTTCTGAGTACATTTATTATTAGGATTTTGGCAAGTATATAATGATTTGTAAAATAAAATAAAGTCTTGATTGATCTCCTTAGACTTTTACTAACACAGTGCTAAACTTTGAATTGCAGAAATTAGGGGGTCTTTTTAGTTATTCAAACTGACATATTATCTTGTGTTCTGCTCCTGTCAAAGAAAGATCCTTTATTATATCTCAATTTTTTGATAACTCCCTTTTGTCAAATATGTTGTATGTATAATATTATTTTCTTGAGGTTTTAAGAGAGCTTTTTACTTCATACATTGTTTTCTTTAATGAAATATAAGGATCAGGGAAACAATTTTTTTATGTGTGTGTGTCATAAAAAATAGACAGGCTGTCATTTGTACAGATATTTTTATAGGATTGCCATATCATTTTTTGACTTAGAATCTCCACGTGCTTAATTCAGGATGAACACAGCAAGAAAAAATGGCTGTTAGTTTCTTGGTGCTTTATTTCAATGAATGAATTTGTCTCATGCAAGCCAATTAGAGAGGAAAAGCTAAGATACAGGAACAGATGTGGCGTTTGGTCCTGAAAATTGTTAAATCCCTGCTCAACTTTCTTCTCACATTTCTTCTGAAAGACATGAAACAATTTTCTGAGCAGACCTGAAAAATTCACTCGGCTATTCAAAATTTTCACACTTTTTGGTTAGTGATTTTACTGCTATCAAGTATATGGAAAGTCAGCTCACATTCACTTGGTGCCTTCATTGTCAGAGTGCCTTCATTGTCAGCACACTGGCTCAAGTGGAATTTTATTCTGAGGCACTGTTGCAGTCTTATGCTTTATAATAGCAACGAGCAAGTTATAGACAAAGAAGCTGACTTTCAAAAAAAAAAAAAAAGCAGCAGCCATGGAGTAAGGTAATTTTTTTAATTGATGGATATCAAATTATGCTGACAAAGCATAATTTATGCCTTCCATAACTATGAACATTAAACCATAAGCATTAAACCTGCAGAGTCAAAACAATACTATGTCCTCAAATACATCAAATTCTAATGAGCAGCTTCCTTAATAGTTGTACCTACTCCAGCTATGAATCCTCCTCCAGGAACTGCAACATGCATAAAAGGGAGGAGTCCAAATCTTGGCCTGATTTACAATAAAATTAAGCAAAGGCAGGCAGTATAGCAAGACAAATCTGATGTCATCACCATTTTGAAGGAATGACAATCACTCTTTTGCTGCTCATCACTTTCTTGAAAATTCATTAATTAGTGAATTAGATTTACTATTTTGTTACATAACGTGACAAACTTTCCACTGACTGTAAAGTAATTGCGGATATTTATTTAGGAAATATAGCAGAGAAGAATACATTTTTCCACTTCTCTATAGGAAACAAAAATTCTGTTCTACTTCCATCTCACTAAGTAAATAGATTTGCAGAATTTGCAGCACGGAAGGAATGAGTCCCTAATATCAGGTTATACACCAGTTGAACTATTAAGTTAATTGTAATCATCAGAGCAATACTGCAGATGGTCTTGCTAATATTGTTTAACTCAACAAGCAGCTAGAAATTATTATGAGTTTTGTTGGAATTCTTTTTTGAACTGCCACACTTGCCCATAAAAACTATATTTGCTGCCTTTGTCTCCATAACAATCAATTATGGGAGCATTTGCCATTAGTCCACAGCACGTACAAACATTATATGACATTAAAACCATTAAAGTTCTTCCGGGGAACTGATTGTCATTCTTATTGCTATACTTTGGGTATATAAACAATATTGTAGGAAGTGCATATCTATTAGTGATTGTATCTTTGTTGGGTGCTTAGTTACGATTTCTTTATGTAACATGGGAACATGAACAAAATCTGTGAAAGAGAAAACTTGTTGTCATGGACGTTTCCAGGTAAAACAGCTTATTTCTTAGGTCTTAAGTTGGTGTGTGCATATGCTCTTAGTGAAAGGTTCATAAGCTATAGGGCTCAGAACCAATTTCAAGTCATCATACATTACATATGAATAATTTTTTATGCAGTGGAAGGCTATTCAATGAAATTATGAAAAAATGAATTTTTTTTTATTAGCAAAGAAAATATTACTGGTGCTATGTTTTACTGTTCAACCCTACAAAGTAGGTTTGCAATTAAATGTCTAATGAAATAACATTTTCTTCTTGCATGCTGGTAAAACTAATTAATTAAAAAGCACAAAACAAAGCACTTGCAATAATTTAACTAATATACAATGAAAAATAGAGCAGATACTTCTGTTTAAATTTTGACTATGGTTTATTCATTCTACTTACAACAATACTCTTTTCCCTTTGTGTTAACTTACCATGCTTAAAATGATAGGGTCTTTAAAGATTATGCCATCTCCAGCAGCTTGGATTCACTATGTCAAGTTCATGGATAGGAAGAAGACTCCAAATGCAGTATTGAAAACCATAAATATATCTCATCAGCAAGTCAAACTTGGATACGGAAGTAATTAGCTGTGTCAGAAGAATGAGCATTCTGCCTTCAAGGAAATAACAAAACTTGCATAGAATTTGCATACAGTATATGAAATATGGTAATTTCTCTGTAAACAGATGTGTTTTCAGCTTTGATTTACTGTCATCGCTAAATGATGAGGATGTGCATGAATACTAATATGGTATTAAATTATTCATTTACTAGAGAAAGGTAGAAGAGACATAGAGAAAGGAAATGGTCTTACATTCATTGAAAGAACTCTTCTATTTGATGAGGGATTAAGTAGGTAGAGAAACAACTTAATCAACTTGATGCTGAAAAAGAAGGTAGGAAGCTCATACAGAAAATTTTAAAATAATGTGGACATGAGTGCTGGAAACAAAGAAGGGATACTGATTGACTGGAAACTGAGGCGAAGACTACTGATGGTTTCAGAAGTGATGTACAGAGAATTCACCTTCTTTTTGCAGCCTTGTTTAATATGGGTTTTTTTGCTAACAAATTTTCAAACACTTCTATATCTAAGAATGTTATACATGTGCAAGTAAAAATATTGTACATTCCTTATACCTTAGGGTCAGAGAGGTTTAAGGAAGAATCTTGAATCTGAGCAAACCTTTGTACCTAAATCCACGGACAGACACATAAGTCAAAGCAGACCAATTTTCACGAATCCTGATCACCCTCATATTCATTACCGTTAGCCAGAATTGGAAGTCTTTAGGACTTCTGACATCAAATTATTTGTATTTCTGTACCTAAATGCAGAATATATGCCTTATATCCAAAATACCAAAGTTAATAAATTCCTTGTGATGCAAAACAGGGGCAAATGGTTGAATTTGAAGAGCTCATGTTGAGCATACTGGTCTGGAGGTCCATCTTAAAAATTTTATTCTCTTATATTCTTTAGTTACTTCATGAGATATAAGGACTGTGTTTACAGAACCCAGGGGCCCTCTTTGTAATGTCCTCCCTGACATATTTTTTAAATTACGTCATGTTATGGTTGTTTGCATTGGATAACGCTGACTCCACTGAAGTTGAAGACAAATTTCCCATAGAGTTCACCAAAGTACAGGGTTTCATCCTTTTCATTAAGAAAACTGTTTCTGGAAGAGAAGAGGGAATCAACTGAGATTTTAAAATGATTCAGTTATAAAAGTGAGAAAGTTTAAAGTTCTAATATGAACTTTATTCTTTTTCTTATAACTCTTAAAAATTATTTTTTAGTCCTAGAAATGCTTATGTAGTCAGCTCTGGACATGAAAAACTTACCAATCTGAAAAAAGAAAACTAAGCTTGAATTTTTAAAACCATAAAAAATATAATTAATTCCATGGGGGGTTACAGAAAAACTTCAGAGAAAAAACAGCACTATGCTTTACCTTTGGAATTTTTGTATACAGCCATAACCACTGAAATAGGAAGGTTCTTGTTATATGTCAACATAAATTTTGCTATTGGATTAATAATCATGTTAGCTGAATTTCAATATTGAAGATTTTATGGTTTATTGTTACAAAATAACACATTTTTGCCATATGGCTGAAATTTGAAGAACACAAAATTGGTATCTATGCACTCAAAAGATAGATCTGTGCTCATTCTGTGACAGAAGTTTTCATGTGTTCTGATCAAGTCTTCTCAAGAAATGGCAATGGGAAATAATCTGAATTTATTTGAGTTTAATTCTATCCAGCCTGGCTGACCAGTTTTAATTTTAAGAGGCATTTGAATGCCTACTTTTCTCTTTAGCCTATGAAAGTAGATGTCAAGATACTACTTAAACAAACAGCGTGAAATTCTAAGCAGTGTTGACAATGTCAGCTAGACCAATTGCAAAAAGGTCTATTTTGCAAAAAGGAGCTGCAAAAAAAATGAGAAAATAAAATATGAATGGAGAATTTTAAGAGAATAAGGATATCTGGAGGGTCTTATATATTTTTACACCACATTAGTTAAATAGATATGCTACAAAGTTATGATCATTTACACTGCATAAGTTTTATTCCAATTTTCTGTTTTGTTCATTTTTGGTAATGATCAAAGCCATTTCTGTTCAGTCATTTTTACAGCTCTCTTGCATCCCCTGTGTACTCTTTCAATGAATGTACAAGTGCACTCTAGGCAAGATTAAGGAAAAAAGATCTGGAGAGTATCATGATGTAGGGGTACAGTTTTGTATCCTGGAAACCTAAACAGTATTGGAAGCTGATTTTGTGCATATGCTGATCACATAGAGAGCAGACTTGTCTTGATCAACAATAAAAATAAAACATTCACCTCAAACTAGTCGACTTGTAACTCAATTCCCTGAACAAATCCTGTTTATCTGAGTTTTATACAGATAACCAGAATGTAACACTCTAAAAATGCCCAGACTCTTCCCCACATAAAGAACTTAGGATGTGCAAAAAAAAATGTGTCTCAGGGCGTTTTGCATAAAGATTAATTTGTTTTTCATTTCTCGAGTGCAATAAACTATGACTGTGATTTTCAACCCAGATATGGGGATATTTATATATTTCTTTGCCATCAAATCCAGCATCTTTCCTGTCCTCTCTCTGAAATACTTCTATTCCAAACACTCATTTCCTACCTGCATTAATTTATATGAAGTGATTATTCAAATAGATATATATTCCTGTTGAATATAAACAACATTTAAAAATTACTATAGCATAAACAAATCATATAAGTCTCCACACACAGAAGTCTTTTTGGAAGAGTTATACTAACTGATTTTAAAACAGACTGTGGAAAAGTCAAAAAAGGTACTCGAGAACATATTGAACACAAATAGGTGACCATTTAATGCAGTATTTTAAATATCTTTTCTTGGAAATAAAATAGATGTCATTGTTGGTTATTCTTTGGTAATGAAATAACAGACTGTATAGAACATTACAGATCTGTGGGTTCAAAGACAGTTTTTAACTAAGGTATCAACAAGAAATTATGGAATTTTATTAGCAGTATTAATGACGATTAGACTATTAGATGGAAATCAAACTCCTTTCTCTCATTACTCATTTTGGCATTTCTGTTTTATAAGGATCATTTTATTTACATATGTTTACCAAAATGTTGGGCTCATACCTCTGGACTTAGTTTTGTTCTATCTCAGGAGTGTACACAGAGGCACTTAACTTCTCTCTTCTGCAGAGACTTGAAGAAAGGTTGGATCAGATAATTTTGGAGTATGCATCACATTAGTTCTGTGAGAGTTAAATCACTCATATTTTAATCCCAGACTCATTAAGAAAATAATCCCTTCTTCAAAAAAACCATACATAAAATAATCAGTCTTCAATTATTGTTTGAGTAATGCTCACTGAAGTTTCTTTACATGCCATTAAAATTCAATGTTTGAAAGCAATACAACAGTAGCAATAAAGGCCCATATTGGAATGACAAATGCTGTATGCATCACCAAGCCAGATTTTGCCTTGAGTGATTTCATCAGCTCATTTTGAAGTTTCCATCTGACATTTAAGTTAGCTATTAAATATAACTATGGGAACCATCTGGAGAAATATTGTAGACAGAATAGCCTATTAAATGTGATCTGCCGTGATGGCATGCCTTTAGATTATTTATCTTCTTTTTGATTGCAGTCTGAACTAGTAATTTCTTTACTAATTTTAGAAAACTCAAATTTAAAGCCTTGCACTATTGCTTGCATATGATTGTATTTGACTACAATTATCTCTGGAGATCTGACTCTAGAACTTGGACTCATTTCTCAGCTGAATAGGAGACTAGTGATTCAAGTTTGTTTACAAAGTGCTCAGTGCCCTAGTGAGGACAAGTTGCTGTTGCTTGGTATCTCCACCTTAAAACATGTAAAAATGGCAGTGCAAAAGCAAAAATTGTGAGTTGAGACAAGAAGTGTGGGAAGAACTCTCATGCCTTGTTACAGATATGAAATTAAATATTATCTCTGGAATCAACAAAATAAATTAAGCCAGGAATTTCATGCTTAATTTTATGTGGTCAGCCACCTCAATATTCACGACACCCTACTTTACACTAATAACAGCACAGTGAAAAATTAAGGAATAATTCCTCATGACTTCTTGGACCAAACCCAGCAATGATTTTACAAATGCACTGAATTCATGATGTGAAATGATTTGAGAGAAGGGGGAAATTTCCATTATCTTGCCACATCTGCCAATTTCTCTGTTAAGCAATAAATTGTACTTTCTTGATATACCCATATTAATCCTGTGAACTCAACCTCCCAGCAATTCTGATCTCATGTTAGCCCCTGATCACCACCAGAGTTCTGCATATTATCTCCTTCCTGCAGGTTCCAACACCTTCAATAATGCCTGTAGAAACCCTAACTGCCTTCTCTTCCCCCCAGGTTGGGGGAAGGAATAAATGAGAAAGCCTAATTTTCCCATAAGTATTAAGCATGTGCTGTTCTACTGATCTTGCATTTCAAAAATTATTTTTCTAGGTCTATGACCCATAGCAACTCATCAGTTTACACTCAAATTAAAATTCCATGAATTGTGGTTGAATAATCTTTAAATATTTTGGCTTCATATTTCTAGGGCAATTTAAAATTCCTAAACATGTCACCAAAAGTTATTGTAAACAGTGCTATTTTCATTTTCACTTAGCTGTCCATGTGAGGTTTGACCTTGTCAGCCCTGACCCAGCAAGTAAAACAAGAAAATCATAGCCTCTATCTTGGCTCTATTCCAGATTTCAGCTGATGGCTTACATTTCATTAGACTTAGGTCATTTAATAATATTTCATTAGACTTAGACCCTCAAATGAATCTAGCCACCATTGGTTTATGAATCATCAGACATAGTCTGGACATTTCAAAGCAAGCCACACATGCTTACTAACAAAAATAGTTAGGTGCTCTAAGAAGACGACTGAAGAACCCAAGGATGATAATGAATAATGGAAGAAGATCACCAGAGACAGGTGGTGTGCAGTTAATTTAAGTCAAGTAATATTTTAAAAATGGTTTGTTTGCTGACTCTGCTTTACCTCAGAAATCCATTCTAACTTGTAGTTAGGTTTTTAGAAAGCATTTGAAATGTACATCTTGTACACAAGAGAATATCACTGATGCATCATTGCTAGATATTCTTTGACCACACACTTGTTTTCTTTCTTCTGAAAGCCCTGAAGGAACAAAACCATGCATATTAAAAGGAAGAAGAAACTGTAACCCAGAAAGCCATAATATACTATAGTCTTTTCAATTAATAATGTCACAGGCAGTTGAGCACAATGGAACTAGAAACTTCACAATGCACTACTCCACATTTCTCAAGCAAAAAAGTATGACATATAGAGTCTTATTACTTAGAAGAACAGTGGAGCTTGAAGCCCATGCATTAAGTTTGAGCAGCCTTGGTGAAAATGAGATCTCGTTCCCTCATTATGCAATCCGACATCCTTCATCTAAAACCAAATGAGATAATAAAGTAAGAGAGATGAGATATATTTTCTGCATAAAGAACCATATAATCCTTTATCTCATTTAAATAATAGATTCATAAAATCTTTTTTTAAACATCCAACTAAATGATGCAGTGAAATATTAATAAATCTGCATATTTAATAAAACTAATACCACATGCTAAATGATATCAAGATTAATTGATATCCCTGGAGATATACCAAACAACACCAATATGGTTGTGGTTGGCTGTTGGATCTGAAGTTTGTAAAGGATTGTATATAGCAACAGGTCTCAGTATTGGGCAAATTCTGCCAGGTGCTGTGTATCAGGACAGCATTAAAATACTGGATTTATTTTATGCTTGTATATATTTTCTTTGAAGAGGGGACTGTGCTGATGTTTGAGACTGAGTACCAAGAGGCAACATCCTTAGTGCTTTACAAGGCAATTTCTTCTCGTAAGAAAGGAATCTCAACAGTTGTTGAGAATCAATGTGATGGGGTGTTTTCAGGCATGTTGAAGGCACTTGCCTCACACTTGTGCTGGGATTGGGGCCTAAATAGGTCCTTTTCTCTTCTCTGACTTCTTTTTAGCTGTGTCAAGCACAAATTTCTTATAGGAAATAAAATGTCAGATAAGAATATTGATTAGGAAGCAATGAGCCATTAAAGGCAAATCAAAATTGTCCTGACTTTCCCTGGAGAGGACTAAGCAAAAGGGAAATAAAGAACCAATTTACTAAGCAAAAGGGAAATGAAGAACCTATTTACTGGGAGTGGCAAGGGGAGTGTCATCTAATAGGTCATTGGGCTGCCTGCAGAATTTAACAACGCATACCACATACTTCAAAAAGGGCAGTGGAAGATACAGCTAAAATACATAAACACTCTTTGGAAGAAGGACTTGATTGAGGAGTCTCTGTGTTAACACCTAGAGTAATGTCCTAGCAAAATGTATTTTTAGCTTCCCATTCCAGAAAATAACAAACACCAGATACTCTGAAAAGAGGCCTATTAGAATAAGGTACAATACGACAATGCAAAGCACAGGGTCATATGAGTTTCACTGATGTCTAAAATATGAGTTTAGTGGAGATGAGAGAGAAGGAGAAAGACTCATCAGCTATCAGTTAACAATGTCATGTAGCCACGAAGAAGTACAGTGAACAGAGCTAAGGAAGTGTAACTCCATTGTCCAAAGTGCTGGTGCACAACAAATAATTTGCAGAGCACTAGTCCTTCATTTACTAAAATGTTTAATTACAGCAATAAGCATAAATTTCCTAGACTGAGAAGAGGCTTGAAGAGATCACCTTACAAAAAGAGGCTAAAATAAGCTGAAGTAGAAAACCAAGGCAAGTGAGGATATAATTGCTTTCAATGAGTACATCAGCAGGCAGGAGGGTAAACACAACTCATCGAAAGGCCATACTTGAAATAAAAGGGTATTGGGAGAAAAAATAAACAGGCATAAACTATCCATGACTAATAAAGAAGATCTCTAACCTACAGAGCAGCATAGTTCTGGAAGACAAACTGGGGACAAAATTTGACTTTTGGCCAGCTAAAGAAAGATGTTATGGTGCGTAGTTGTCTGAAACCAGAGGGTACTGGGCATCAGCAGCTCAGGAGGTCACTTTTCATCCCATTTTCCAAGATACAAGTAAAGAATTTTCGAAATCAAGTGAAGTATTTTCCAAGATTTCTAAGTGAATGATAAGGAAAAGCTGCTTGGTTAAAAATCATGATGATAGTGAAAGATAAAACTGAAGAGAACAATATTGCACATTGTAATGCTTACAATTAATAATACAGGGAATGTAAATCAAAATACTCAGTATACAGAATGCTGTCCAAAGAAATTAGTCTAACATTCCTGAAGTCTATAAATACCCCAAAACTAGTAAATACATACAGATTTTCCACTGCTGATACTTACATGCTGTACATTTCATAATGTATTTCCAATTTCAGTAAATAATGTGTATTTAATGATTAATTTTCAAAGACCTAAGGTTAGGAATTAATCCAGTTATACAAGTGGAAAAAGCAAAAGATGATGAATCTCCCAGTATTGTGGTCTGATTCATTCCAACCACTGCTGGAGATCTTAATCTCATAAATTCATACACCCTTCAGACTATGTTGCCAAATAGTTAATGGCTCTATCTGCAAGCCAAGGCTACCATTTTTATCCTCATCTTTGCCACTAATTCAAAGCCAAATCTGGTCCCATCACCTGATTAATAAAAAATGCCAAAGTAATCTAACAGACTAATTTTGAGTTAGCACTCTCTATAGATCTAGATAAAGAAATTGCATAATCCTTTTGAAGATATTCCTTTTCCGGGGGTGGGGGGGTGGGGGGGGAAGTGGTATCTCATAGGACAAACATGGACTACCCTAAAATTTCTCAGTGTATACCTTACAATAGAGTTATTTATCTGCCCAAGAAAATAGAAACAGAAAAAGGAATCATATTAAATAAGAGCAGGATGATAGTGAGAAGAATGAAGTAAACATAAAGTCAAAATATACCTTGGAATTTCAGTGTAGGTGTACTTCCAGTGGTTGCATTTTAATCTCTCCTTTTTGCTTTCTGGTATCTTAAATAAATACACATTTGTGATTAACCAAGGTAAAACTGGAGCTTTTTTAATGAGACTTCACAGTCTGATGGGTCCTAATTGGATTTGTTATCTATGTAGGAAGATAAATGATTTGATTTTAGTGCCTACGGCGAGTTTACAGGTGTGGCAGTTCTAAAGGTTTATTTTTAATGGGGAAGTAAGGTGATCTATTACAATATCAGTGAAAAAACAGGAGCTTCCAAGTGTCAGCATTGCCATTACTTTTTCAAAATCTAAACACTCTTCAATCTGACCCCTTACACTTTACATTACCACAAAACATAGAGATGCTTTATTAATATATACTTTAATTATTTAATGGCTCTCTTCCCTCTAGCAATATATTCTTTCAAAGGTGTGTTCCAAATTGTGTATGGCATGCCAAGGAGTGACAGAACAGCTTTTTAATCAGAAGGAATTACTTCCTTTTGGTTAAAGACGGTACATGTCCATGTATGCAGCCTCCTAACACATTCTGTGTTATAACAACTTATTTATATAGGGATGATAGTTACACTAGAGAACATAAAATGAAACAGCATAATTGAATATAGGGTGAGCAAAGGCTAACATATTAATTGGTTTTGTATTGCCTGCTTTTCTTTTGCCAGCATTTGTTGTGTCCTGTGCAATGAAAATGTCAAGGTGTTTGAGCTCATAATGAAACTCAGTGATTAGTCATGTCCTACAAGCCAAAGATATGTGTGTCTGTAGGTATGTACATATATATATGGTCTTCACATATTTGTATATGCATATATACTTAAGTATATACATGTATACACATACATATGTATTATTCTTGGTGAATATACAGAACGTAATTATATGTTTGCATATTATGCGTGTAATACATGCAACAGCAGACACAGGAAGCATGCAAAAAGTGACTATCCAGTCCTAACTTCAACTTTGAATTTACTAGATATTAAGAACAAAACTATGTGATGTTGAGGAAATACAAAAGCTCAGATCCATACCCCTTTCCCTGTTCTTCATAGCACTTAGACCAATGAAATCAGAAAGGTCCTAACATCGGAGACTTTCCTGGAATCAGACATGGATGCAAGTCGAGTAGCTAGAAGGTGGGTTTTTTAAAAAAAATAAATGCTTGTCATTAACTGTTAATGAATCCATTAACATTGTTCCTTATGAAAAATTCAAATTTTAAACAAAGCTACAAGAAATTCAAACACTAGCTAACTGATTCACATAAGTAATGATCAGACAACATTAAAAACCAAGACTTGTCTGTATGTAAAGATAGTAGACTAAAAATAGTAAACTTTTGCCTACCAAGAACTGCTCCCACAATCATTTGCAGTATGGAGTCAAAGCATTTTTACCCTTGCTAGTCACAATGAAATACTGATACAATAGTGCATATTTATTTTCAGTAGATGGAATGATTCTAAAATCTAAATATCCTCAGCTCACTTGCAAGCCCATACTTATCAAGACACATACATTTTCTGTGGAATATTTCCCATGAACAAGAAACATCCTGTTTCTAAAAAATGTAATGATTAGCTTATTTTCATTCCTTCACACGCTTCACTTAAAACAAATGCCATTTGCTTTCATCACATAATATCATTATGAAGATATATCTTCATATTTTCAAATCAAATAGTCACCGTAATAGCAACTTGATTGCATGAAGAATAGTGGCTATCAGGATATATTATCATTATGCAATGTGCACCTAAAATGAGGTAAATTTAAAGCAATGTTCTACAATTTCATTATCATGACAAATGAAGACTAAGTCATTTTACCCTGACATTCTCTTATATAACTTCCAAAAGGACTCAAAGTGTACAGCAATTAGTACCACTTTAGAAAGATTCTTTTTTTCTTTAGTAGTGCATTATGGATGGAATCAACTTGAGGAAAGTATTGCCTGGCTGAATTCCACCATTCTTGGTTACACTTTAAGAGCAGCATATCTTCATTTTCAGTAGATCGAATTACATGGCAGTGAGACCAATAATACACATGCTGGTTGAATTAACATTCCTTGTCTTCTATTTGTAATACCAAGGTACGCCAATGTGATGGCATTATTTTGTTGTCATGATTAACAAATCATAGTTTTCAACACAATTCAGGAAGGATATAGTTTGAAATATGCTGCACTCTGGAACTAGAAATCGATCCAAGGTGTAACAAAATGTTGCTGATGTAAAGAATAAGAAACAAACTGAATTACTGAGCTATATATTCCATTGGCAGGTTTTGATGTAAAATACTTAGCAGATGCTTGAATGTTTCAGCCTTTTTAAAAAATAAATATCAGAAAAGGTTATGGGAGTCTTTATCAAAGCCTAAACACTAAACTGAAAATTGTTTGTGACCCATTTGTATCCTATAATGTATCCTATTTCTGGAGAAAAAACATTTTTTATACAAACCACAGATACAATTCTGCCATTGAAAAAAAGGGTTGTGTCTTTGTATCTGTATGAAGTTTGGCTGATGGCACCATGCTTGGACAGAGGTGTAACTTTAGCAGTGATGGCTGCTTCACTGAAGGTGAACCCAATGTCAAAGCAGTTGAAAGATAGGCATCTTTGCCCCCCACTGCTGTGAGCTTCAGATCCTCAGCATCGCTTGAATAGGTCTAGTGGGACTAGAACAGTAATGTTAAAACACATAGTAGCAACATTACTAAATTTGACCATTTTAATCTGTACAACATAAATAATAACTTATTTCTGTTGTTTATTTTACACCAAATGGAACAAACCAAATCACTACTTGAAACTGGTAGGTTAGTGAAAATAATAATCACAGCAGTCACATTAGAGAATGAACTTGTTTGAACAGTTTTGGTTAGACTCATGGAGAATTCTCCAAGAAAAATTTTATTCAAATACTTTCTTGTGCAAATCGACTTTAAAATCATTCCTTGCATATTCATATGATAAATGCTATCTTCTTTATCGGGCAGGATGTAGTGAACAGAAAGCACTTCACTACAGGTCCAGGAACTAAACTTTATCTGTATCTTGCTGCAAATGGAGGACCTGAGCAGGTAAAGGTGACTGAGACAAGATTAGTCACATGAGGCATTTTGCACCACTGGCTACAGAAATTGTCAGCCATTCTGACCACTTTCACCAGATCTTCCTCCTTTCTTTCACGGGCACAGACCATTTTCTGGTAGAGGAAAGAGAGTGTTTACAGACCTCTCCCCTGGCACTCTGACATAAGATGGCAGGAGAGAATCTGACTGCATCCCTTCCAGCTCTACACAGGTTGGAAAAAACAACATTTCAATCATGAGATTATAGTTTGAGAAAATTCATCATAAACTGAGATCAAGCCAGAAATGTATTCATAGACATAATTTTTGGAATAAAATAAAATAAAATTCTAATTGCAACATTTCCCAAATTGTCTCCCTGTAACTGTTCACCAGCTGTTTCTGATGCTATTTCTTCATGAAATAGTGAAAGTCTCAGAAACTTATCCTAGACTTCGTCAGATAACAAGATATGAAGTAACAACATCACATGTCCACTCACTCACCCAGTTTCAGTTTCTAAAACCAGGTGGGGAATGGACCTGGCCAACTTCCTCTCAGCAAAGCAGTGAAAGAAAGTCAATGGCAGTTGTTTATTTGAATCCACAGATCAGTATTCTTACCCCATCTTCTCTCAGTCTTCTTTTTCACTTATGATCTCTGTTGCAAGCATGGCTTCAGCCATCACCTCTTTGCTAGGATGTGCAGATCCATTTCTGCCATCAGATTTGTCTCCTTTTACTCAGACTGAAATCTCTGCCAGACCTTCTGACATTTTTTGTCTCCCCATCTAAGTTAAACATGACTAAGCAGAGCTTGTTGTTTTCCTCAGGAATCACCTCTTCAGCCTGTATTATTCTGGCAAACTTCCTTTTTATATCCACTACCTAGTCAGGCCCAATAACCTAGGTGTTATCTTACCGTCGTCAAATCCAGATAATTTACAACACTCCTAATTTTTCCTGAAAAGTGTCTTTAAGACATAGGCTTTCCTCATGATTCATACACACAAGTTTCCCTTTCAGGCCTTCCTGTTTTTCCAATCTTGACAAAATCAGCTTCACTCTATTTCAAACTATTCAAAGTGGTTTTGTACAGATGACACTCCTGAATTTAACAGAATTATGCCAGTTTTCCTCTGAGTCTCTAAGATGCCCTAATTTTTTAATTGCATGTATAAACTATGCATCTTTACCTAAAAGCCCATTCTGCTTTCAGTGGAAAAGTTAAGGCAGCAATTGGAAATAAGAAAGCAATTAGAAATAAAAGACTGAGGAAAAGAAAAAAAGGAAATTAAAGTAAATTAGAAGTTATGACGCAAATAGAAGTGACAAGGGATAATGTGTACATTGGGGAAAACCAATTGTTGGCAGAGCAAAAGACCAAAACAAGTTTTAAGCATCTTGGAAAGAAATAAATCTAATAAAATTTTATATCCATTATCAAATGGAGATGGGAATGATAATAACAACAGCAATAAGTAATGAACAGACTGAAGTGATAAATATTTCTATTTTATATTTGGGAAGAAGCAGGATAATGTACAAATCCACAAACGTGGAAGATTTCACAACTAGCAATAACTAAAGAGGCTGTTAATCAACACTTAGTAGTGCTGGTTACTTCTAAACCAGTGGACAAGCTTTGGTCTGTGTATATTCCTTCAAATAAATCTGGGACTCCAAGGAAATGCTAAAATATTGCTAGAGGATTAACATTAGGCTGAAGTCACAAAAGGCAAAGAGGATGACAGGGATAACTACTGACATTAAATGAGACAAACTCTTGGAAAACCTGTTACAGGAATCAAATAATTCAATTTTTAATTGTTTTACAGGAAATTGATCTTGTCAAGCAAAATTGACTTAATTATTGAATGAAATAGCAAATTTGTTTAAGTATTCTTACTGTAGAAGACTCTAGGAACAATAAAGGCATCTGAATTAGCACTGCCAGTACATAATGAGAAGATTACAAATTAGTCTATTAGCCAAGCTTGAAAGGAATGTCTGTGAGACTCATCAACAAATGGGCATTTTCTAATAGCATCTAGATTTAATAGTATTTAACTATCGGTGATCAGACAGGAATATAAAGGTATTGCTAACACAATAACATAAAAGTAATAGAGATTTCTTGGTTAAAGAGGTCTTTACAAAACCTTCATTTTAATACAGCTAAATGTAAACATTTATAGCAGGAAATGAGGAATGTAGGCCTTGCTTGGACACAAAAACTACAGAAATTGTGTAGGAATTATAATAAATAGTCAGCTCCCAAGTAACTTCCGTGAAGCAAAAAGGATTTAATACAGTTGTTACTTGCAAAACCAAGGACTAACAAAAAGGGAGCAGAGATGATTTTACTTCTGTTTAATAAGACCAAAGCTCGAATATTCTGAAAAGAGCCTACGTGGGAATAAAAGTCCTTCTTGGCTAAAATATCGGTATTTTTGGAATTGAATTAAGATGAAAATAAAAAAAATTTAAAAACTCAAACAACTTCATAAAAGAAATTTCTGCACAAATCTTTCTCACAAAACAGAAAACAAACCAAAATAAAAACATGACAAAACAACTTCACACCTGGTGGGCACATGACAAACACTATCTGAGGCTGTAAGTCAGCAGTCTGTCAGCTATCATATTGCTTTTTCTGTACACTCTGATACATTTTATTTGGAAATGTTTTTGTGGAAAGTTTTAGTCTTACAAAAAAAAATTTTTTCAATTAGAAATTTTTCATCTATATCTCATGTTTTAGAATTAATGTTTTAAAACTGCAGACATTTTAAAATTATAAAAATAAAGCTCCATAATAATATTCAAGTACTTAGCACCTTATCTGAGACAACTCACCAGATATGAAGGGGCCACTTAGATTAATGAAAGAAGCTGATGATTGCAGCTAAACATGACTGCAACAAGGAATAAGGATTTTTTATAATCAGGGTGATTAAACTTTGGAGGGTATTTCCCCAAAACAGTAGCAGACACTGCAGTTCAGTTTTTGATATCTTCTAATCAGAAGTGTTGACTTTTCTGGGAGATAAGTTTTAACAAATACTTCAATGTCAGGTGATTCCTTGTTCAGCATCTGCGAATGCTGTTATCTGTTTTCAGTTAGCCTTCTTTGAAGGGCAGGCTTTGGCATTTCCGTACTAGATTAAGGCAAAAAGAAAAGGAAGAAAAGTTATGTTCCATGCTCAGAGTAGAGTTTGCAGTCCTATACATGAAGCATACTTAATGGTCACATGAGATTTGCCACCTCAAAGAAGGATTCTGGAACACAGATCAAAAAAGTCCAAGCCAGATAGATACTGACTCAACAAATGTATCATGGTATGAAATGCAACACCACATGGCATAAAGGAGGTCTGACTGGATGGTCTACTATTATCTAGTAATCTATTCCAGCCTTAAATTTTCAGGCATTCTGCAGCTTTTCTCCCATACTGGTCATTTCTGCACACAGTTTTCATTATGCTTATGGGATGGTTCTGCATAGCACACTATAGCTGAGGTGTGTGATAGAGGATGTCCTTGCTGACACTGACAGTGCTTTCCAGTTGTATGTGACAGTATGCAAAGTGTCAATTAAGCTCCCCATTGCCCTGTAACTGCCAAGGCTATTCCAATAGCTGCAGAAACCAGCATAATATGAATAGAGAGGGTTATATATTGACATTTGAATTCAACAGATTTCTCCCTTTACCCTCAAAGATGATTATAGCAAAGATCATTCTCCATAGGAGAACTGTAGTAAAGAATTATGTATACCAGTTCAACACAAGGAGACAAATTCCCTTCCTTATATCTAAAAACTGTTACTAATGGAGTTGCTCTGAATAAAGAAGTTATGTTATTCCATGTGGGATATGTCCAAAGACTTTTACTGTCCTTTGCTGGAGCACAGGGAAGTTCATAACTTGACAAGAATTAAATTGTTCCCTTGCTGTTATATTTGATTAGCATTCCACTAAAGCAAATTCTATATTACATCCAAAGAAAACATCTTTATTTTGGTTGAACAAGTTAATTAATTTGATCAAGAGGGCATAATAACAGCAAAATTGTCATTCTGTCATGCAACTGTATGTTTCACACCGTGTCTCAGAAAAGGAAAGGAAATTGCACTTTAGTTATCTTGCTTTATGTACAACCCTCCTTTCCTCTTTCTTCCTGCTATCATGTACATTCACCTGATCATCTCCTATTTCTGCCTCATGGAGCAAGGCAACTTTTCTACCACCAGGAAACAGAAGAAACAGGATGATTTACAGCTGAGTTACAATACTCATCAAATTACCATACTTAGTAGACATCTTCTTACATTTAAAAAAGTTATACTATTTTATACACCTTTTATCAAAGTATCAAACCCCTTGAAATAGCAAAGAAAACAATGCTTTGTCCAGTGCTTACTACAATTGCCCCTACAGTGCTTTAAAAACATTAAACTAAGAATCAACATTCCCTTGGGAAATAAATGAAGGAGAGACTATGTAAGTAGATCGCTCACCCACCGCAACATTGCCTCTAGACAGCAATTGCTCACAACAGCTAAGAACAGATAGTGAGATAAGAATCTCATATCCAGCTGAAATGGCACAGGGAATTTGGGAAGGCAGAACGCAATTATCTGAGATGGAATTTCATCAGAATGCTAAGGTTATACTAAGGGAACATTAATGATCACTTTAGAGCCTTCTTTGAAGTAGAAAGGCAGGACTCGGGTATAATAAATACACTCAAAGAGTTCAGGGTGTAGGACACAGAGAGATTTCAGTTTTCCTGCATCCCCTAGTTTGCACAGTGGAATACAGCTTGTCCCTTTTGAGGCATTTTTTTCCCTCCTAGTAATCATCATTATAGTACCTGCGGGCCAGACCTAAAAGTGGACTGATATGCCAAGAGGGACATAAGCAGACTTTAGAGACAAAATGAAGCTAGAACTACAAGCCTGAAAGCCTTGTGACTAATCTCAGCAGAAAGACATCCAAAATCCAGAAGGGTCTTGAGAACGTTCAGGGGGATATGCACTGTGGAGTGTACATTACCCTCTTATGTCGTATAGACCTTGCAACAGATGACATTACAAACTCAAGACTCTCTCCTTCTTTATCCTTCCACAACTCTGAACAGCCATGAAGGAGGCAGTTGCCACACAGCCCCAAGAACGTAAAGAAGCTCTCAATTATAAGATAGCTTTCAATACCTCTAATAAAGGTAATAGGACTATGTTCTTAACTATGGATTATTCCTGTTGCAAAAGGAATTGTCTTGTCAGTTGTAATAAAAAGAAAGTTGCAGCACAGCACATCACCACCTCACTCAGGTGTTAAGAAGCACATAAACTGTTTGGATACATTATTTCCTTGACATCTTAGATTACAACGTAATTTTTTCTTGGCACTTTTAGGAACTGGAATATAATGAAGTTTTGATGAACAGGAACGTGGTCTGTTGCTTCTAACAAATCACTGTGACCAAAGCTGACCTCATTAGAAGGCTATTTTTTATACAAAGGACTAGCCATTGGCCAAATTCACTCTGGATTTTTTTAAGCATTCATAATGAATTTAAACAGCAGTTTCTGTGTAAAGAGAAACATAACCTTGACTGAAGAGGGGGAAGTAAAAAGCTGGTTTATTACAGATTAAATTCTGTTCTGAGAACAGCTTGCCAAAGAAGCAGAAAATACACTCTCTATATCCTCCAAAAATATACAACTATCAATCATTTTCAGTCAATAATAACGCTGCAAATTATCTCTGCTAATTTTGATCCTTTCTGTAATTCCAGGTATATCAGGAATTTTGTATAACCCTTTTCACTTCTGCTCAGTTGGAACACTTCTGGTTTTATTGGATTATTTGATTCTAACACCATTTACTGGTTTATAGATAAGACTGTTGTCCATATACCTATTCAAATTAACCCAGATTTGAGTCACAGTGCATGTTGAATGAGAGCAGTACTGATCTTAAGTCTGTTATAAAGAGGGATCAATGCTGGATACATGGAGTTACTGTCCCAATGTGGAAGAAAACCTTCATAATACATTGCTTAGTGTGATATGTTATCACGAACATATTTCAGTTGTTCTTCATCTGTGCAATTACTTCTGGTCTCTTTCCTTTAGGTTTCAGTGTATTGGTTCTAATCTGTAAAGCTCTGTACATTTAAGAGCCATGTTTCATGGAACTCGTTTCCCTTATGCTAATGCAGGGGGACAACATAGCCATCCTCTGAACAGTTTCCTATTTCAAGACCCATTCTCATTCTTAGGAATAAAATAATTGGATTTTAGATTTTAATATAAAACATTATTTTGGTCAAAATTCTGTATCAACAATGTAGCATAATGTGAAATTGGCCTTATTCTCTGAGACAAAATGCCTGCTTTACCCAACTTCAAAGTCCTTGCTATCTGATGAAAAGGTGGAGCTACCTCTGGATATTGATTCATGAACTCTTCTGTGGCAAAGATTGGCAGTAGTTAGCAGTGACTCTCTGCATTTATCATAGAATAGAAAGACAGAAGTTCTAAAGCAGACATGGTGTTGTTCAGCAGCTTATATGACTCCACATCATTTTCCAAACAGTCCTTTTCCTATAGCCCTTGATTTTGGCTAGCATATGGAGCTACTTGGAGAACAAAACCTTCTCCGTCTTGGAGACCAAAACCCTTTCACAGTGGGAGATTTTTCTTATGGGCAGTAATACCAGCAATGAGTCTGAATTCACATAGTATATTATCTATATTCCACATGAAACTAAATAAATTAAACAAAATATGCTCTTTTAAATCAGATAATATCCACAGGCATTAACATCCCCATCTTTGAACTGATGAAAAAATTACACCAAAGTTTATGAACAAATGAACCTCTGGCAAACACTGTCCAAAGAAATACTGATGTTGTTAACATATCTGGTCTGTAAATATGCTTCTAGTAGACTGTATCTTTATTTAGTACTCACAAACATTAATTTATAAGTGGCAAAAAGTTCTCCATACAGGTCATTTTGCACTCCATTTGCAGGCACAGTCGCTTTTTCTAGTTTGGTCCAATACTGACTAAAAGTATGCTGTCTTTCATTATTTAATGTTTTCTTACTCCTTTCTTGGTCACTGTATTGAAGGGAAAATACATTTTTTAAAAAATCTCAAAATTCAATTTCTTAATTAAATATTGATTGAGAGTGCTTAGTTTCGATATATGCATATCATAATGGTTCCAATAAGTAAAGCCTATAAATGTATAAATATAAATGCATCCAATCATGCAAACAAACATATCCACAAACAAATATGTATGCATATAAAAAGAAAAGGTATTTTTCAAAGAATGAGAACTCTGATGAAGTGACATTGACCAGCTACTAAAAATAATAGTGTGCACAAAGAAGTCCTAATGACCTAAAGAAGAAAAGGCAAACATTACTTAGACCATAATTCATAGCTATAAGCTAGGACAGGGACCATCCAACAGATGCAGCTGTATTCATTAAAATTCAATATCACTGCACTGCTGCCTAGCGATGTCCTTAAAAATCTTTAGCTTTATCCCCTAAAGACCTTTTGGAAATTGAACTTCTTGACCCCACACAGTCTTCTCCAGGCATACACATCATTCTGGTTATCTATTACCTGAAAAGGTCCTGATGGGGTCAAAGTCATTATCTATAAATTCTGAACACTACAGAGAGAGATGGGAAAAAATGATACAACTTTTTCATATCCCTAAAACATAGTTTTGGATAAAGAGGTTTTTTTTCCAAGTATTAATATGATGCACAGCTGATGTATACTTTTAAACACAAAGTAGTCTATGGACTGCAGTACCTAATTGAACACATAAGAGCTAATTACATAAGGGCTAATAATAAATGTGTAATAAGTATTCCAAAATTAGAAATGAACAGTCTGTGGGGCCAGAAAATGAAAGTACAAAAGAAGTTCTTAAAGAAGAGAGGTCTTCAAATCATTTATACCTGTAGTCACTGTAGAGATATTAGAAAAGTTCTCATGACTGAAACTTTCTTTACTTGGAATAGACTGAAGAATCTGTTGCTGATAAAAGTGTCAGTAGAAGAGGCTTTAGAAAAATACAGAAAATGAAAAGACAGAATTCTAATATCAGAAAAAGTTCTGAAAAATTGAAAAATAAAATCTAAAGATTATTAACTGTGCTGCTAAACTATATCCCTTAAAATTGTATTAGTACCAGGTGAATGAAACACAGCAAAAAAGCAATCTGTTTTTGAAAGGCTCTGATGGTAAAATATTGACAACTGTTTCTGACATCTGCACTGGGGAAACTGGTAGAAACTGTAACAACTACAGAAACATGGAAACACAGAATCACTGAGGTTGGAGGGAATCTCTGGAGATCGTCCAGAGGTAGTCCAACTCCCTGCTCAAAGCAGGACAACAGAAGCTGGCTGCTTACGGCAACGCCCAGTGAAATCCAGAATGTCTCCAGAATGTCTCCACACCTCTCTGGGCAACCTGTTCCTTGTTCAATCACCCTCACAGTAAAAAAATTTTAATTTTTTACGTGAACTCTAGTGTGTCCATGTCTTGGTTGTCCTGGGTAGCCCAGCAGTGGACACAGCACTCCCTCCAGATGTGTCTCACCAGGGCTGAGCAGAGGGGAAGGATCACTTCTGTCAGCCTGCTGGCAATGCTTTTCCTAACACAGCCCAGAAAGCTGATAGCCTTTTTTGCTGCAAGGGTGCATTGCTGACTCATGCCCAAATTCTTGTCCACCAGCATCCCTAGGGCCTTCCCTGACTGCTTTCCAGATGGCTGGCCCCAGCCTGTAGTAGTGCATGGGGTTATTCCTCCCCAAGTAAAGGACATGGCTTTTCCATTTGTTGAGCATCATGAGAGTCCTTTTTATCCCTTTCTCCATCCTGTAAAGGTCCCTTTAAATAGCAGTGCAACATTCTGGTGTATCAGCCACCCCTCCCAATTCTATATTATCAACAAACTTGCTGAGGGTGCTGTCTTCCAGTCCTCAGAAAACTTCCCCAGTCACCATGACCTTTCAAAGATGATCAAGAGTGGCCTCACAATGACATCAGCCAGCTCCCTCAGCACTTGGGGGTGCATCCCATCAGGTCCCATGGACTAGAGTATGTCCAGTTTGTTTAAACATCCCTAACCTGTTCCTCCTCAACCAAGGGTAAAACTTCCTTTCTCTGAACTTTCCCACTGCTCTCAGGGACCTGGGATTCCTGAAGGCCTTCCTAGTAAAGACGGAGGAGAAAGAGGTGAGCCTTTTCTGTGTTCTTTGTCACCAGATCCCCTGACCCATTCAGCAGCTAGCCCACATTTTCCCTAGTCTTCCTTTTGCAGATGATATAACTGCAGAAGCCCTTCTTGTTGTCCTTCATGCCCCTCACCAGGTGCAACGTCAGATATACCTTGGCTTCCCTAACCCCATTCCTCCATGCTCAGACAGTATCTCTATACTCTTCCCAGGACACCTGTCCCTGCTTCCAACTCTTGTATGCTTCCTTTTCACATCTGACTTTAGTCAGGAGCTTTTTGTTCATCCTTACAGGCCTCCTGCTGCCTTTGTCTGACTTTCTGCACATTGGTATGGGTCAATCTTGAGCCTGGAGGATGTAATCCTTGAAAATCAGGCAGCTCTCCTGGACTCCTCTCCAGGGCCATATCCCATGGGATCCTTCCAATCAAGTCCCTGAACAGGCCAAAGTCTGCTCTCCAAAGGTCAAGGGTTGTGATGCTTTTTGCCTTGTACTCTGCTCTCAGGATCTTGAACTCCACCATCACTGCAGCCAAGGCTGTCTCTGACCTTCACATCTATCGTGATCCTGACTGGAGGATGGTTAAAGTCTCCCATGAGGACCAGAGTCTGCAAATATAAGGTTTCTTCTATTTGTCTGAAGAAAGCCTCATCTATTTCTTCTTTCTGCTCAGACAGTCTGTAGCAGATGTCCACCACAACATACCGCAGTGGTCTGCCTGCTAATCGTGACCCAGTAAGATAATGGATCAGGAGACACATAAACAAATAAGGACTCTTGAGGAAGAACCAAAGTAGATTCTGTAGATGGAGGTCATGGCCTCATGTTCCTTTGGAGTTTCCAGAATAAATCAAAATGAGTTTGTAAAGTAGAGTCATTCGGTTAATATAACATTTACTTGTGGGTTTCTGTGGGTTTTTTAACAAAGTCCCTGTCAAAGTGCTAGAATACAAGCGTCATGGGATAAGAAAGAAAGTCCTCTTGTGGATTCCTAGATGCAAAACAGGAAGCAGAATGAGAATAAACTCAAAAGGTGAGGGAGAGACCCATTTGCATGCCAAAGGAATCTTAGCTGAATCTGATACTCAACATACTCATAAATAGTAAACTATGGCAAGTTTTCATAAATTTGTGTAAGGTAATAAAAGTAAGATGACAACATCTTATCATGATTATAAGTTCAGGACAGTAAATACAAAAGCCAGAAACAAATGACTGAGGAAGGACATGCTGGAGGTAAGTCACTGAGCAATGCACTGGAAAGTAAATTACTGATAAGGTAATGCACATAGGAAAAACAACACTGACTGGATGCATACATGCCGATGTATTCTGAACTAGCTATTATCCCTCATGGAAAAGATATTAGAGTGTTTTAATAGGTTAAATATGATACTTTCAGAAAAGCAACTATGATGTTAGTAATTTTTAGGAAAGGAATATTGAACATAGAGAAAAATGTCCCTATACCACAGAATAAATCCACAGTACATCTTAAATGGGTGTTCCACTTCTGTCACAATAAGGCTAGAGTAGAACTAGAACAGATGCAAAGAAAGGCAACAGAAGTATAAAATAGCTCACACTGAAAGGGTAACCCAATAGATTTGGACTCTGAAGCCTGGAAAATAATTGTCTGTTGGGAAATACGATAAAACTTTATAAAGACATGACTGAAGGGAAATAGGGAACAGTAATTCATTATTTCTCATTATACAAAAAGCAGAAGACAACAAATGAAAGTAGCAGGTGGCAATTCAGAATAAAAAATAGAATACTTTTTCCACATAAATCAGAGATAAACTGTGCAATTCGTCGTCCCAAGTTGCTGAGAATGCTAAAAGTTTACTTGACTTCAGAAGTGACTAGACCCATCCATTGAACAGAAATCCATCAAGGACTACTAAACACAAAGTAATGACAACTAGATTAATCTCTGAGCTGTAGGTTGCTGGAAGCTGGGACAGTGTGTTTGGGAACTACTTCCTCAGTCTTGCCTTGCTCCTAACCATGTTCTTATATTGCTCCTCACCTGTGTGCTATGAGCCACTGTCTGCCTCAGTGAAAGCAGTCCTCTGCTGAAAGAGAGAACACCTGAAAAGCATGGACTGGAAAATTGTAGTTATAAATGAAAGAAAAATCTCAAATTCGTCTGACCTGGGAATTAAAGGGAATTAAATGTGCATTAACAATATCAAAAGATGAAAGCAAAAAGAATTTCTGAAGACTTACCACTTTTTTTTCCATACCCTAAATTTTCAGAAAGCTGTACAAAATCATATGTTTGCCCTGTCTATTCAGGAAGCACCATCATCAACCAGTTCTCAAAAGTTTGAGCACCCTCAGAAAGTAGAGAACTGTACATAGATGTTCAACGTGTTTGAACCATCTCCCTCATTGAGTGATGTACTAGTAAATCTGAAACAATTTTACACAAGGTAAGCCAGTTCCCATACTTTTTTTTTTAGGGTAGCCTAGCAAAATATACAATGTTTTGTAACTTTGAACAGCTCCATAGTTCACAATATAGAATCCTGTTATCATCTCATTTCACAGCATTTAACTACCTTATTCACACCAAATCTGGTTTAAATCACATCAGGGACCTTCATTTTACCCAGCATGAGGAATCTAATTTAGACACCCTAGTATGAAGGTAGTCATTGTGAAGTCACAGGACAGGTAGGCTCCTTCAGAGGGCAGTTAAGATCCCCTTAGATTCTCCCCAGTGATTTTTCAGAGTCAAAGAAAAATGGCTGCCTTTAATTAGATGCCTCAAGCTAGGTGGGATGAACAGACCTGTGCAATGACAGGCATCAGTTCAGTTGGTTGAATATGCATCTTGCCCTGAGCTTCTAAAAAGGAAAACAACTTCTCAATATGATGCTTTTATTATTGCTGCCTGTTTTACTGTGAAAACAAAGAGCATGTATTCCTCTCTGAGCAGGATAGGAAAGGATCAGTCACTGACTATCTCCATCCCCCAGTGCTGGCTTTCAAATATAAAAGTGCCATCATTGTAATGCTCTCCCTACAAAGACAATTATTGCAATGAGGACAATGAGAATATGCTCACCTGACTTTCTAAGCTTTGAAAGAATTTATTTTTATGTTGTTCTTTCAATTATTTTCATTTAAAAAAAAAGAACAGAGAATATTTCTTTGCCCAAGTCATTTTTCAGAGATGAGTCTTGAAATGAGATGGTCTGAGCACGCTGCAGAGAAGATGCACAGATTTAACTCAGGAACACTTTAGGGAAAGGAGTAGTAGCACATATGAAACAACTTGACATCCAAATGCCCTGTGTTCTCTATTTCACCAGGTATCTCACATGGCTATGGGAGCAATGGAGATACAGGGAGAAGAGACAAGATGAAAGGACAGACATAACATAGGGTACTGTGCTTGAGGACGGTGCATACATTGTTTGACCCTGGAAGGCAGGAATTGAGTTGTAAGCCTGTGATGAACAGAGAAATGGAGAAAGACCACTTTCTGTAGTGGAAATATACCTTAAAAATGAGTAATGAAGATGCAGATATTGAAGTAAAGCTACTGGTAGATATTATATAGGTATTTTACAAGTTGGGTGGGGTTTTTCCCTCCAAAAGAATTCCAAAGCCATTTTTTATTTTTTTCAACTGCCTAATTTAATGTTCCATGTGTCCATCTTGCCTCTGGTCTCCCTCATACCATTGAGTCTGAAGGGATCTCTGAAGGGATCTTTTGAGGAAGTCTGAGGTGTCCTTAAACAGAGCTGAATAACAGCATTATACACCTTTTATCCTTCTTGTCCTCCTACATTTTTCAGCTTTGAAGATAAGCGTACCTCTTAATTTCCATCAGTAAGTAAAAGAAAGTCACATCTCTCTCAGTCTTACCGAAGGTGGCATAATCTTTGCCTTTTGCACTCCTCTGCTAGCATGGACTGCTCCATAGTCCAGGGACACACTTTCACCTTTGCAATGGGAAGAGCTCAAAAAGGCAGGAAAAGCTGCACAGCTTCACAGAGCTGTTTGAAACATGCCTTACAAGTGGAATGCATGTTCCTTTATGCCATATAGGAAAGAGCACTGCATTTCACCAGATACGATGGAGTCCCACAAATCAGGTATTTTAACAGATCTGGCTAAGCCCAAGAAACACGGCCTTTGCCTTTCTTGACTTTGTTTCATTATTTCTGAACACTTACGTTTCAGGATAGTATGCTCTCTGTGCAAGTATGCAAACCAGAGTGTCCATAAATGTTCAAGGCATCAGCTTCCCAGGAGAGGCTGGGAAGAGGCTGGACCTCATCTTCTCTGTAGCATGGGACAGTCACAGAGATGGCCGTAGCCCTGCTGCTTTTGGCTGGGTCTGCTGCAGGCACAGTGGTTCCTGGTCAGACATGATTTAGATTGTGAGAGATTCAAATTGGCAAATGATTCAAATCCACAATGGCCACACAGGGAGCACAAAAGTGTTTCACAGGGAGCACGAAAGTCTTTTGAGTAAAGTCACAGAATACCATCACTAGATGATAAATCCAAATGTAAGAGAGAAGCTATAAAGCAAGTGACACACAAGTATTATCTTTACTACTCAAATCTTCTCCATTTAGCAAAGTCTAAATGTAGATAGAACAAACTTTTCTGGTTCCTCTCTCACGTCCCTTCCTTCAATTTGGAGGAAGATGTTTTGCTACTTTCTAGGGTTTAGAGCTCTCTCAGACATGCCATATACAGATAAATAGAAACTAGAAAATGAAGCAATGCAAAACCACTATTTTCTTTGCTCGGTTACCAAGCAGTTACATCACTGTATATTTACTGGAGCAGAAATGGCTAATTTTGCTTGGGTCACCTCCTTGTTCACACACTTATTTTAGTGCTGACAGTACAGATGCTGCCATCGGTTATGACAGAGCTGCTGCAAGAACAGGGCTCAGTAGCTCGTGCTTGCTTCATCTTCTGCCTGACAACCTGTTTCAGTCTCAGTGGTACTAAATCACACACTCTATAAAAAACAACTTCTGGCTCTATAAAGCTCAGACATGCTTGGCTTTGAAATGAACAGCTCTTGCTGTTTCTTAGGTTTTTTCATTTCTTCATTAGAGTTGTAGGGATTTTTTTTAAAGAAAGAAAGGAAGATTTTCAGTCAGGATGATGTTGTCTCATCCTGAGACTCAGAATTTCCACCCTGGATCTAGTAAAGCATGTGCTTAACTCAAAGGACATGTGTAATGCTACTGAGTTCTCAGACCCTGGACTGACACCACTATAGCCCACTTTTACCTGCTATATAATTCCCTATAAGCAGCAAATACAAGATACAGCAATGTACAACATAATAGTCAGAGCACAACTTCTGAGCACCAAATCCTGCCAATATCTTATCCTTGGAAGCAATGTCACTGATGTCAGAGAAAATGCTCAAGTGAGATAGCTGAACAGCCCTGTCATGGCTTATCTTTCCAGACTAGTAGTGTACCCACACAGCAGTATGTTTTTAAAACTGCAAGCTTTATACAAGCCCTGTACAAGTAACATTAACAACAGTATGTTTCCTCTTTTAAATCACACACAAAAAAATCAACCCTTGTTTTTGTTAGGGTTTTTTAATCTTTATTACAAAAAAAAAGACATTTCAAAAACATTTTAAAAATCATGATTCCCTGCATGTGAAAGTATACTGTGTTTATCTTTTGCTACATTTTAAAACTTCAGGAAGATGCTGGTTTTCATACAAGATTGTGACTACCCTATGATAGGTAAGGACCTATATGTGGCAATGAGAAATCCTTAGGATTTCTAGGTGTCTATTTTAAACAAACAACATAACTCTTTTTTTTCTTCTTTTTCTTTCCGAAACAAAAAGGTTATCAGTAATGAAGTGGAATTTGCCTGCTTTTCTTTATTAAAGCAGTTCTGCAAAATACAGTCCTAATCATTGTTCACTTTATCAGTCATATTAGAGTATGATAAATTAGCTTCTAGATTTCTTAAATAACACTGCACTACATCTGTCCTACATGTACTTAGAATTAAATATTGTGTAGATGCTCACAAAACATGCCCAGGAGCAAGCATTATTGGACAATGTTAGATGGTTCAATTACGTGAGTCAAACACGGTAACTTATTGACTATCCATTAGTTCATGCTGCTGCAAATTTCTAACACAGCCATACACTTTGAGTGAGTACAGGATTTCAGGGCTTTTTTACACTCATCTATTTGTTGCCTAAGGCCAGGACAGGTATCCTTTCCAGATCTAGATGTGCAATGAAGACATTACGATTCTCAGCTGCATGTCACTGACAGCTGGACGGGTGTTGCTGTCTTCAACTCTCTGTGTGTGGAGAGGACTCCCCCCAGTAACTCGTCTACTTAAACTTGCCTTTGCCTGGTCTATAGGGGGAACTGTCCATACGGTCCCTTCTATCAGGTGAGCTTCCTTAGCAAAGTGCAGGGAATGAAGAGGACACCAGTGTCTTCCACCAGCACAGCTGTTTGCAAAGTGTCTGCCCCTGCCCTGGTAAGAAAGTTGTGCTGGTATAATTAAAGGTCTTATTTGACACTAAAACAGTTAAACTGATGCAAGAAGTTTTGTTGACATGTTTTTTACTTTTAATTCTGAAAAGTACGATCTTTGAAAGAAGAGTATCCACAAGGGGAAACAGATTTATTTAAAGTGGTACAACTTTCCCTCCGACAAGCTCCATTTCTAACTGTCAAGCTAACATTTTTCACAAATGCTACATTTTTTAAATCATTCTCTCCTCTTCTAGAAAAACAGATCTGTTGTAATAAATATCAGTGATGAATACTTTTGTGGGGTTGGGTGGTTGTTTTGGTTTAGTTCTGGTTTAGAATGTTCAATCTTAAAATTCTGACTACAAGGGTTAAAATCAACCACATATGCAAAGTCACAACACAGCAACTTCTGCATCTTCCCCACCTTATGCCCAGTTATTTCTGATTCACCCAACCTCCCTGACTGGTGTGACAACTTTGATTATACCAGCTATGCATCCCAGCGTTATCCAGAACACACCCCATAGGAGATGGGCAGTGCTCCTAAAGGAGCAGCACAAGAACCAAAAAATCCCTCAAATCACTATTGTCCTCTCACCTTTTCTTTTCTCATGATTTTGCTCATGATTTTCCTCTTACATGCTATTACATGCTTACATGCTCACAAGGTCATCCATAATTTTTTAAAAATATTGGATCAAAGTACCTCCTGATTTTGCTATGCGTTGACAGATTTCCCACATTGAAATCACAGACTTAAGGAGGTAATCTGACCCAAATGAAACTAAATTGAATCCCCAGAATGGTCCAAATGATAAAAACCTACCAACAGGAATCTTCTCAGACCACTGGAGAAAAGGAGACTTGTCCAGTTTTGCAAAGGGTCCTGATCTCCATAAGAACCCTTTAGGATGTGCTGCAAACTATAAATTGATAATTCCTCAATCTGTAAGAAAAAAGCAGTGACTAGATAGGTTTCCAATGCTACGTGCAGTACTGTGCAGCTCTGGTTCCCAACATTGTCCAGAGTGGAGGGTCTGTCAGCACAAACTGTGGTTCCTTTCTGGCTTGTATACCCAAAATACCTTCCCACTGGTATGAAGATATGGGGAAGAGAGCTGATGAGCCCTTGGATATCAAGAGATACAGTCAGCTCACACAGAAGGCCCTGTGTGCCCACGAGACAGGCAGTGCTCCTGAGGGACCAGCACAGACTTAACTAACATGTTGTACTTCCTCCCTTAAGAAATATTGAATAGAGAGGAAAGGAAATGCATACCCTTTTATTATGTGAAGTCCAGCTGTACACCACATTGCAGTGACCTTCTCGGGTTTTCTGTGTTTTGATTGCCTGCTGTCCCATCCACCTCATTCCTCAAAGGTTAACGAGGCTAAACAAGAGAGAAACAAAAAGGTCAGCCAACGAAGTGATGATCTATTGACAAAGTCTAAGGAATGCAAAAGTAATGCAGAACTCAAATACTGTTGTTCCCGCATTACTGATACCATGCTAGAGCAAACCCATACACACAACTCCTTCAGAAAATTTTGCTGTGCCCAAAGAAGAGAAGTGACCCTCTCTCTCAAGTCCAAAAAGCTGAAGCTTTAATGAACCAATGCTATTACACCCCCAAGGCTGAAGTTTCTATTTCATTATAACTGTGGCATGGTGAAGAATGACAAAGAGGGAACCAGGGATGAAGTCAGGAAAATTACTCAACCTCTCTCATTGGAGCAGGTACATGTGGGAGAAGACTAAGGTTTGCCTCCCAGCTGACCATGTCATCTGTGCTCCTCACCTCCAGGCTCAGGTCTTTCACCAACACCATGTAAGTACCAGTTGTCACAGAGACTCTGCTGCTCTCAGAGGTGGTACAAGCAAATGTATTCCAGCTGGAGACTTTTCTCTTCCTGTCACCAAGGCTGAGAGTAGAAAAGGGCAGAGAATCTGTCCCTCAATCCAAGTGACAGCCAAGAACAATGTCTAAAGAGCAATTTATGATGAGAACATTTTTCCATTGTAAAAATTTGATCACTCAGGACGCCAGCTTTTCATTGGAAATGGCACTTCTGTCAATAGGAAGAAATGTCTGGTCAAAATGAGCAAGGAAAAAAACATCCATTCCTTCCCATCACTGTCTGTCTGAGCAAGGACTGAAAGCTGTTATTTTTAATAGGAGGAGGGAGGATTTGTTTCAGATTCAAAACTCAAGACTCCTGGAGTTCTGATTTGCTTCAGAAAAATGTGAATTTTAAACTTTCACAAAATTTAAAAAAATCTATCCCTAGTGTTGGAAGCAGAGTGAATATTGTTTTAAATAATCTGCTTTGTTTACCTAACACAAATCTCCATCTATTTAAAAATGTAATTTGTTTCTTTAGTTACATTTCTTTGACAAGCAACAGCTAAAAGAAAGCAATAGTTTGCAAAGCCCTTTCTGAACTCCTTCCCTAACTAACAATGATGCTGAAGAAACTATTACTGAAAACTGCCAGCAAGTTGTAGGACTGCAGAATTAAATCAAAACGGCTAGAGCATCAGATTTGAAAGAACAGTCTATAAACAATCACCTACCTGCAAGAACAACATGGAGAGCTGATGTGGAAAAAATATTGTACCTTTACGCTTGCAAAACTGCCCTTTACAGTTAAATTAAAGAATTTTAGAAGTTGCCTCAGCAAGACATCTTCAGCAGTAAAGCTAAACAGTGAAGGAAGAGGAAAACAAAAAGGGAGGACTGAAAATGTGTTTTCTTAGCAAAGTGAACCTTCTTCATTCTTTGACGAAATTAAAGGATAAATTTCATTATCCAGACCATGTTACATGTTGTGGGGTTAAAAAAAAAACCAAACATGAATGAATAATCTAATATAGTTGATTCCAGTAATTACAAAGCGTAAAATCATACTGAAGATTTGAAAACACTCTCACATTTTATAGCTCTCCACAATGCCTTTCTGTTTTGTCGGCTTTTGTAGGGATGGTAAGTGAGGCACCTGCACCTGTCACTAGACTGATAAACAAATAATGTGTCTTCCCTTTGCATGGACCACTGGAAGGAAATTGCTGCCTGGTCCTCCTATTACTTCTCCTTTGACATAAATTATGAGCCACTTACAATGATGTAAAAGGATAGATTTTTTTTCTTTGACTGGAAACTTACCTGCTGAATACTCTGGAGCTTTGATTAATGTTTCTGCCCCATTTCGTATGAGAGCTAGGAAACTAAATATAGTTGGTACTCAGTAACTGCATCAGTATAGTGGACAATAACGAGCTGTGGCTGGGAACAACTGAAGGTTTCAAATTGCTAATGGCACAAATGAGACCTGTTACAGACCTGGAGGCTGAATCAGAATGGGAACTCCTCCATCCTCAGTCGTGATGGTGATGGAACAAGCTACTATATACTCAGAAATTCTGAGTATGGAATACTAAATATAGCCCTGCATCAGTAGTTGTGGAATCTGTCTCCTACCACTGGGAAGTACTTTACTGAGGTATTTCTTCGGCGCTAAATTATTAATGGCTGTTATATTGCCTTGGAAAAAAAGCAGATACATGAGGCAGTCAGTGCCCCAGAGGCAGTAGCCAATAGTGATCCTCATGTTCAGGGATCCCAGGCACTGCAAATGTGGCCAGCATCCACAAGGAATTTTAAGCTTAAGGAATTTATCTTCAAGAAATTTCTTTGCACAGCTATGCAGGGACATCAGTTTCCATACAGAAGCTGGATAAGACAGCAGAGGAAACACAGCATAGGAAAGGGAGGGTAGCCTCCTATTGCTTTGACCAACTGTAAACACAAAGACTAAGTTCAGTGTCAATTACTACAATTGCAAGTTCCTCTTTTGGAAGAAAAAGCTGGAAATGACTCATTATTAATATCTATTCAACTACAGTAATATTACTGGCACATTATTAAACCTGTTGGAAGTAAATGTGCTTGCTTTTCTGCAAGCTACAACACCCTGCAATCTAAGTGATATTTCAAAGTCTAGATCTGCAGGCCCAAACATGTACATCTTGCTGTTTCCATGTGACCAGAGATGGACGCCTGAAAGTCCACAAAACAATGTCTGAGGCCGACGACTCAGGGTTTACTGTCTCAGGAAAACCTTTACTGTGTGGAAGGGGAAGTGGAGCAGGAAGGACTGTGAAATGGCACCTGGAAGAGATGCAAGGAGCCCATCTAATCCAGCCCTCCACATGGCTGCTGGTTTTGGTTCACAAGTGAGTTTCCTTCATGTTCAGATATTTCTTTATGCACCAGCTTCCTCTGGGGCAAAGTCTGTACACTTGCCATTTTTTACAATATATTACTTTTTTAACCAACTTTTTTTACACACCTCCTTATATAGGCATGCAAGCACATAAATAAAGATTATAGTGGCTATGTATGAAGCAGTAGTTGGATGACACATACAAGAACATAATTTAAAAGATAAAAAGGCCATCAAAGTTTCTGAAAAGAATGCATGAGGTTATACTACAAGGTTACTTGGCCAGGTGCACGCAAGAATATTTATTATTTCATAGGGTTTATGTACAAACAGGACCATTAGGATTATTTAGTCTAAAATTTTTCATAACAGAAGTTATAAGTGTCATGAGGCATTTCCCAGATCTTAGTTACAGCCTGGTAACATCAGCCCAGAGGAAGACAAAAAAGATAATAATGAAAATATTTTTCTACTCTTTTAAGGAGAAAGACAATGCAATACAGGTCTTACCACATCAGTTAGACCACTGTTACAGATACATTCCTGTATCCTGTTAGAGAAAACTATGAATACAGTTAAAAGACAATTATGCAAAAGCACGTCTATTGGGGAAAAAATATTATTTTCTGCAGTCATTGCAGGTTTCTTTTAGGCATCAGTGATTGAATTGTCCAAATAGAAAACTCATCAATATTAAAAAGAAGGCTATATTAATTACAAAATAAATTGCCTAGTTCTTGTTGATTTGATTAAACATAATGAAAAATTGAGTCAGTCAATGAAAATGAGAATGAGGTAAATTAACTGGTTTTAGACATACAGTCTTAGGCATGTCTGTGTCTTTAGAGTATGTAGTGAGGCAAATAGGCACATCTGAACCATTACCCTGTGCATGGCCATTCTGAATACTTCCCTTACTGCATGTGCAAACTCCTTCTAGTTATCTTTCTTGCAGCTCAGCATTAGTCCAATGTTGAGACCTTAGTAAATTTTGAGGTGGCAGAACAAATTCACTTAAAGCCCACTAGAGGCCCTTCTTAATAAAGGTTGGTGTGAACATTTATCCTGTTACAACTGGATTTGAATTCCTTTGTTGATAGCAAACTTACAATTACATTTGCAGTGGGTTGACCTTGGCTAGCCACCAGGTGCCCACCAAGCCACTCTATCACTCCTCCTTCTCAACAGGACAGGAGGAGAAAAATAGGACAAAAGCTCATGGGCCAATATAAGGACAGGGAGATGACTTACCAATTACTGTCACAGGCAAAACAGACCTGACTTAGGGAAATTAATTTAATTTATTGTCTATTAACTAGAGTAGGATAATGAGAAATAAGAACAAATCTAAAACCACCTTCCACTTGACCCCTCCCTTCTTCCCAGGCTCAACTTCACTCCCAACTCTTCTATCTCCTCCTCGCTAGCGATGCAGGGGGATGGGGAACAGGAGTTGTGGTCTCTTGCCACTCCTTCCTTCTCACAGTCTTCCCCTGCTCCAGCATGGGATCCTTCCCATGGAATACAGTCTTTCATGAACTTCTTCAACATGAGTCCTTCCCATGGGCTACAGTTCTTCACAAACTGCTCCAGCATGGGTCCTTTCCCTAGGGTGCAGTCCTTCAGGAGCAGACTGCTCCAGTGTGCGTCCCCCACGGGGTCACAGGTCCTGCCAGAAAACCTGTTCCTGCATGGGCTCCTCTCCACGAGGCCACAGGTCCTGCCAGGAGCCTGCTCTAGTGTGGGCTCTCCAAGGGGTCACAGCTTCCTTCGGGGCGCATCCACCTGATCCAGCATGGGGTCCTCCATGGGCTGCAGTGTGGATATCTGCTCCACTGTAGTCCTCCATGGGCTGCAGTGGGACAACCTGCATCACCATGGCCTTCACCATGGGCTGCAGGGAAATCTCTGCTCCAGCACCTGGAGCACCTCCTTCCCCTCTTTCTTTACTGACCTTGGTGTCTGCAGGGCTGTTTCTCTCATTTTTTCACTCCTCTTCCCCAGCTGCTGTAGTGCAGCACTTTTTACCCTTTCTTAAATATGTTAGCACAGAGGTGCTACCAATGTTGCCAATGGGCTCAGCTTTGGCCAGTCATAGGTCCATCTTGGAGCTGGCTGGAGCTGCGTCTGTCCAACATGAGGGAAACTTCTGGTGTCTTCTCACAGAAGCCACCCCTGCAGACCCCCTGCTACCAAAACCTTGCCACATAAACCCAATGCAACATTTTAAAGTTATGATCAGCTATGGTCACTCATTCAAAAAGAATTGGAAGATTTTTAAAATTTGTATCATATTGCACTTTACCTAGGAAATGCCTGCCTCTGATTAAATGGGTGATGATTAACTTCCTGTATTAGCTAGCCTCACTTTCATGACTCAAAGTTTATTGTTATCTCAACTAACAAAAAGTATTTATCACTCCAGGTCTTTTGAAAATAAAAAAACCCTCTTCATTTCATGGAATCAGGTGACGCTCACTTTCTGCAACACTAACATGTAGCTGCTAAAAAACCAAAAGCTGCAAGTATTTTTTTTTCCAAATATATATTTGGAAAGTATTATATATATATTAAAAAGTATTCAAAATCTATATTAAAGCACAGTCCTTACAGAGACACTCAGAACACTTAGAATACATTTGCATGTAAACAAGAAAATAATTGTTAATGGAAACCTAGTGTCTTCCTTGGTGATTTTCAATTCCTTTTTTGATAATCAAATGATGTTTTTCAATTGCACTATTGAGGCTCCAGTTAAAGAACTGGTTTGCTAAATCAATTTTAGGCTCCATTAAGTTCATGGGGGTCCAGTCCTCTCTTCTGAAGTTTGAAGTATGTGCAACATTTCCCCCTCAAATTATGTGCCACTAGAACTGGGAGCATTCCACCTACCAGAGGACTGAGCTTACCCTTGTTCTGCATGGCCAAACTAGGTCTTCCTATGATGCTTTAATTTTAATTTGATTTAAGCTCCCATTAGGTTAAAGCAGTGCAAATACTATTAAGGAATCTATTTTAGTTTCAAGTGTACACAAAGAGTATTTAAGTTTAGTTTAAACCATATCTCAAACTACCAAAGACTCAGATACCTGGTCAAGTTGACATTGTTTAACAAGTCACTACTCAAAAACTACGCTGTGGCAATCTGTCCACTCCAAACCTATAGCAAAAGGAAGCAGTGCCACTTACTTTAATCTTGTTTAACTGTGACTTAAGTAGACTTAACTCGTGACTTGTCATGTCTGAAGAGTGCATGAATGAGCAATTATCATGGTTGAGTTGACACATGTCAGGCTAACTTGTATGTCTATTCCTTAAAATAATACGAAATCATCCCTTTGGTTTGCTTTAATTAAACTGATTTTTAAATTATTCCATTAGTTAAGACAAACACATCCTTTTTTGTGTTTCCATAGCAATGAGCTAACTGGCGTTTTTTCAGGGGAGGAACATAACTTATACACTGATTTAATAAAAAAAAGGAAAGAGAGAAAGAAAAAATGAATAAATAATTGAATTAAGAAAAGAGAATGTGGCCTATCACACATAGAAAAATACTGCTTTTCTTTGCAATACAACAGTTTCAAATAAAAAAACTCCTTTTCCTTTTGAAATAAAATCTGTCTTTGGAACAAGATGCTACCAAATAATTTATGTTTTCATTAAACAGCTATTTAATTTTGGCCTGCTGATCTGCTAAATTTGTGGTTGCATAATTGGCATAGCTCTGTGGACTTTGAGAAAAGTACTAGTTCATAAATGATAAAGAGCCAAGCAATTTCTATTCATCACTTTCATAGTGATTTTTATTTTCTTGCCACTTTCTATCATCTAATTTCCTTTTTCTTTCCATTTCTCAGAAATAATTATTTTTCTTACTGAAAAATATTTCCTTCTAGAGATAAGAAGCTTTCTAGTACATTTAATTAATATCAAACAAGGTAACACTGAAAATGGAACCAGTCCCACACACAAAAAAAGAGGGACTATTGTAGGTCAATACAGCAAGGAAGGCCAATATAAAACTTTAAAACAAATGCAATAAAAAATGCCCACTGGATTAAGATCTGTGACTACATTAACTTAATTTCCCCCGAACAATGTTCTTTCTATTTTCTTCTTCGCATCTCAGCAGTTATTCCCAAATTCTGTCTTAAGCAACTTCACTGCAAAGTTTCTGCACTAATCCAGAAATCAAAATAGCTTATACCACTGCAACCCATTAAAAGTTATATATATAGTAGGATTATTAGAAAGACTTCAAGCTACTGCTGTGTAATTAGAGCATCAAAAACTATGAAAGCCAGAATGTCATGTGCCATGTGACTTGTCTCCAGAACAGAAGGCTGTACCAGGCTCAGTACTTTCAGGCCTGCTTTTAGAGGAGTCAGGGGTTCTTAGTACCTTGAAAGAACAACTGAACCAAAATACAGCTTCATATCAATTATATTCATAAGGTGGCTTCACTGCTCTTACAATGCATGTACGAAAGAGCTCTTGTCTATATAAAGCTTTATAATGTATGTAGGGGAGCTTTGGGGTTAAATATTTTCATCTACCTTATCATGGTTATTACAGATAAATAAACTAGACTGAGAGAAAGACATGTCTTTAGTTAAATTCCTAACAGAAATTTGTTTTGCTAAACTAGCAACAAAGAGACTTTGGGATGAATGCTCCTTTATTCAAAACCTTGATACTCACGGAGATTCTGGTACAGTAAAACCTAATTTTGGGTCTATGTCATCGGTTAATTAATGGAAGAAGTACTTTATCTGCAGGTATATGAGTAAATTTATTCAATGAAATGAATATCTTGATAAAAGAAAAAAGAAAAATAGAAAAGAAAAATCAAAACTTTAAAGCACATTTACTAAAAGTTATTGAAGTGACAGCTGGTGGAACAACTGGGTGGTGGGAGGCTCACATTATGTTTGAGTTGTTCACTTTAATGAGTTTCAGATAATCTGGTGTTTCATGCATGTGTGCATTGACTTTGGCTTTTTGAGGTCATTAAGATGGTGAGAACATCATAGGCTTCTTTGTAAATAATAGTTTAAATACAATTACAATTGCTAAGGAGACTTCACACGTGATTTGGGAGTTTCAGTAAAGACATTAGCTCCAGCTAAGCACTTCTAGATTCAAGGAGGCTTTATGTCATTATTGGCATTTATGAGTAGTTTGAACAAAGCTCTTATAAATTCTGACATACTGGTATTAGTGGAGTGACTTATTCGTGCCACTACCGGTCTTAAAAGTTCAGAATATTAATGAAAAAAAATGCAGTTAAGGAAAACACGACTCGAATTAGAAAGAGGCCAGGGTAGGGTAATACAGAGTATATGCTACCATCAGTTATAGTATGCTGCAAAAAACTCTCTATGAGAAAGGCTACTGGTAAATGCAGAGTTACAAATAATAAATAGAAATTCTACATCTTACTATAGTGCCCTGGTGTGTTTTTTAACCATGGAAATAATTCCTTTTGTACTGATGGGAAAGCTGATTAAAAAAGATATGCCAAACAAGTCAGAAATTAAATCATCCACTTTTTGTCCCTTGAGGACGTGACTAAAATAGTAGAATCTCATATAAACAGATTTATAACCACAGAGACACAAATGTATATTCATGCTGATTTTATTTACATACACACAAATGTACACAAAGTAATGTTAAGAAGGGCAGTCAGACTTTATGATGCAATTGCGTGGAGTTACCTGTTAATGAGACGTACCAGATTATTTTTCCTTGTAAAGGGTAATCACTCAGCATTCCTTCATCCTTCTGCCATGTAGTGCTGTGTGATCTGTAGCAACCTGTACAAAATGAAATCTACTGTTTCCTAGCCTGCACTCAGTTGTTGGGCCCCCCTCATCTCAACAGACATTTTTTAAGTTCTACTGGCCCTGTTTCTTTGGATATCACCTAACAATGCTAAAGTGGAAGTGCTGTTGAGACCAGCTCCTATTTTGGGGCCACCAGGTGCACTAGATAGATAGATATTTTTTTCCCTTCTATAGCACTAACCTTATACACAAGACAAGGAATAACCCAGCTAAAGAGCTGCCACCAGAATGCAGATATCTGCAGTTCAGTGACTCCATCACTTTCCATGTCCAAAACAAGTATTCAAAATTGGACAGGGGAGATTATCTGCCAAAATAGTTACCCAGACCAAAATGCAAAAGTAAATTAGCTAGCAATGCTGAAAAAAATGATACAGGAAAATTGAAACTGCAAGCTCAGTAATATTATTTAACAGTCCAGAAGAGAAGTCTGCATGTCTTTTAAACATTAATGATTGAACCACACAATTCATGATGGGAGTCATCATCCTCAGTTGAGATATGGAGGTATGTGCTCTGCATTGTGAAATGACAAAGTGGCAGTTTCAGATGGAAGTCAGAATTGGGCCTCAGCTATGAGTCTGGTGCCATTTAACCTAAGAGAGTCAGTGGACCTAAGAAAGTCCATAAAAGACAGAGAAGTAAATTATGAATGCAGCTGGCAAGAACAGCCAGGACAAACACAACAGAAGAGAAAAAAAAAAGGCAAAACAATAGCAATAGAAAAAAAAAAAAGAAAAGAAAAAAGCAAAGCAAAATAGGCTGAGATGAAAGAAAAGGCATAGAAAAGCCAAGTAAGGCAAAAAAAAAAAAAAGGTGGAAAAGGTAAGAAAAAAGGCAAGAGAAAGTTGGAATATTAGGTCATCTAGTCGACTTTGAGGTGTTATATTGGTAGGGGTATGATTTTCCCCAAAGGGAAAAACATTTAGCAGGAATAATTAGGGAGTGGGATTAATTCATCTTTTGCCCAGGAGTAAGGTAGCCACCTCAAACTGAAAGCCCAACAAATTGAGAATGAAACAGGGAAAATTCAAGGAAGCTGTTCAGGCTACATTTGATACCTCCTCTACATAGTTTACTGTGAAGGTCTGAGAACGTCTTATATTAATACTATGGAAAGCACAAATTAAAGTTTCTTCCACAGGAAGAGTTCAGACTCCCAGGAGTATTTTTGCTATGTGCATGATTGTTGCACCATATTAAAACAGCATCAAATCGTTCTTCATTAATACTTTGAAAGATTTCTCTAGTTCCCCTATAAGCACAGTGTGCTGATTTTGGCTGGGATAGAGTTACTTTTCTTCATAGTAGCTAGAGTGGGGCTGTGTTTTGGCTTTGTGCTAAAAACAGTGTTGATAACACAGGGATGTTTTCATTACTGCTGAGCAGTGCTTACACAGAGTCAAGGCCTTTTCTGCTTCTCACCCCACCCCACCAGCGAGTAGGCTGGGGCTGCACAAGAAGTTGGGAGGGGACACGGCTGGGACAGCTGACCCCAACTGACCAAAGGGCTATTCCATACCATATGGCGTCATTCTCAATATATAAAGCTGGGGGAAGAAGGAGGAAGAAGGGGGGGACTTTTGGAGTGATGGCTTTTGTCTTCCCACGTAACCATTACGTGTGATGGAGCCCACCTTTCCTGGAGATGGCTGAACACCTGCCTGCCAATGGGAAGTAGGGAATGAATTCCTTGTTTTCCTTTGCTTATGTGCATGGATTTTGCTTTACCTATTAAACTGTCTTTATCTCAACCCACGAGTTTTCTCACTTCTACTCTTCCGATTCTCTCCCCCATCCCATCAGGGGGAGTGAGCAAGCAGCTGTGTGGGGCTTAGTTGCTGGCTGGGGTTAAACCACGACACACAGGTTCGTTAATGGAGGTGATTTCAGTAGTAGGCATCTGTACTTTGATCAGTGTATCATAACAAAAAATGAATACACTGACATCTATATAGTACTTAATTATGATCTTTCTGAATGAAGTCTATTGTGGTTCTTTATTCAAGTACTAGTGAGTCCAATTATCCTTCTATCATATCAAGCTGCACACCTAGACAATTTTAATGTCCTTTGCTAGGTTATCTTGTTGTTCAATTAAATTTTCATTTTGCAACAATTACTGAAATACCCAATTTTAAAAACATCTTTATAGCTGTCTTTTGTAGACAGTGCACTGATTTTCCACTCTGCAGCTGTCAGGTGGATATTTTTTGCAGATATAACTTCATTAATTCCCAGTAAGTTATGCTGAGCCTAGCTCACAGCAAACCTCAGCTGGTTTATGTCTTCATACCAATGACAAGAAAAAGTTGGAAATTTTGAGTTAATTTCCCTTGGAGTAACAGAGGTCCAAACTCAGTTACATGGATATTGGAAGAAAAGGATCTTCAAATGACTCTTGAAAGCCAAAATGCTCAAACTGAATACACTTCTACTGCAACATCTCCTTAGTGCAGATGTGCCTGACACAGCAAAATATGTTGTGTCAAGCAAAATTGCCATGGAAAAGTAATTTGTATACTTTGTATCTGCCCAATAAAGGGGGGGGGGGGGGGGGGGCACATAATTCAGACACATTTTAACTACTCACCAAATAATTAAACTAAAGGTAAGGTAGTAAGCAACCAAGGACCAAAGATAAAAATTACAAAAAATAACAGCTCCCAGGCTGTTTAAAAAAAAGAAAAACAAACAAAAAAACCCCACCCAAAACCCCAAAACTATAAACGGCATGATAAGAAAAGAAGCAGGGCTAAAAAGTAGCAAATACAATACAGGGAAAATGGAGACTTACAGGAGAGACGCAACAAAGAAAATTAAAACCACTGCTCCTCTGAAGACGGTGTTCTATCCAGTTTGATCTGGTTACTAAAGGGATAATGGAGATAAAGTGTCTGCAGATTTAACTGTAAGGTGACAAAAAATCCAAGGGTTGGCTATTGCTTTGAGAAGGAACACTACCAGTGTCTTTGGGGGATCCCATCTTGCTTGTATTTACATTATTTTGTTTCATGTTTGATGAGCTTTTAACCAAAAAGGAATATGTTCTACTCACCAATAGCACAAATTTCTCTGTGCTGTTTTTTCCACATCAGTCCCACTAGTAAAGGCTGTACAAATCAAGCTACACCTGCTCACCTCTACTAATAGTAGCACTTCCGTGAACAGCTTTCTGTTTGCATGACCAGTGAACAAAAATGAAAGTAAAGCTGTTGTAGGAGATGATGACACTTTCATTTTTCATAGCGTGCAGCCAAGCTAAGTTAAACAAGCATGGAAGTGTGTTTACCTTCAGGCTGGTGTTTCTCCAATATAGCGCTTCCCGTAGGAATTCCAGTTCTATAAACACACCAACCTTCTTTACAGAATACAAATGATCAACTTGTTTTGAAGATGTTTGTTTCAAGAAACTTTTGTGTGGGTTTTTATTTTGTATGGTGGGTTGCTTTTTTGTAAATCACATTTTAAAAGTGTGTACAGCAAATAGCATTAAGTAATCATCAGTGTGTCAGAGTAAATACCGCACGGACAGATGAAACCACAGTTTTTCAACAAAGTTCAATACTTGTCCTTGAAGGCTGCAAAATTCTGAAGTTTGCAACAACTGCCAGGACTGTCAGAGATACAGTGTATGAAAAAGGGATGTCATCATGGCTCTACAGGCAGAAAAAAATCAAAGTAAGCTACAGAACTTCCAGCAAATCTATCAGAAGAGCAGCATAGATTGTGGAGTACAGATTTTTTTTTTTCTATATGCATGGAAGAACTAACTGAATAAAAAGGAATATGTTCTTGATCGCTTTTCGAAAGGTGTATGTTGCTTATCTAAATAAAACCTTTGTTTGAGACAGGTTAAAAAAGAAAAAAAGCAATGTACAAACAGAGACACTGAAATGAGAATGAGCACTTTCCTAGGTTGTTTTTCATAGGCTCTAAGATAGATTTGTTCTGTTTTTAATAAGCCTTTATTTACAGTTCCCAAGATTAGCCTCTAAGCAACCAATCAAGTAGCCCTCTATCACCCTGACACAAGAAGATTTGGGAATAGTAATCCTTTGAATAAGAAGATATCAGCATTCGGAAGCATGCAGAGTTATAATAAAAATTTCCACTTGACTTAGTGCATTGTTTCTAATTCTTTGCTTGAAAATCCCTTTCCACTGCAGGAATGACAATAGTGTCTAGACTTAGAGGGCTCCAACTACATCTGGTGCTAAATGGTGTTGTCCCCAAAATTTCAACTGAAACAAACTAATTTACTGTAGCTGAATGTTTTACCCAATTTTTTGTAGCTGTATTTACAGACAGAAACAACTGTGCATATTTCTAACTACATGCTCCTTACGGCTTACGTGATCAGTCCAATTGCTTTGTTTTATAGCCTGGCAGTTACTATGTGGATTTTTCAACAGAAGCTATAGAAGAAGATTGCTGGCACATCCTGTGCACCACCTATCAGTGTGCAGTGCCGCTCTACCCGTGCATTTTATGATCATTCTTCCCCCCGTGGGCTGCCAGCAGAGCAAGTGTTGCAGCAGACGTAATTCTCACTAGTTCTAGATGGGAAGATCACATTTCCAAATACTTTTGTTCCTCTTGCAGGTCATATAGTTAGGCTTCTTTTCATTAAATTTGCTTTTGCTAGTTGAACACAGGTAGGGATGCTGCAGAAGCTTCAGAGCAGAATCAAACCTTATAGTTCTCCATCAAAAGCTTAAAGCTTTTGGAGTTCACCAATCTGTAATGCACATTAATGAGTGTTCACTGACAATTTCAAAAGAAGCCCATTAAATATATACTAAAAATTAATATGATAGTCAAAAGATCTTATTATCATTACTGCATAATAATGGATCAATTTTTTTTAAAAAAGAGTCAGTTTCTACTTTTTACACACGATCAATGTATTCACTCAAATAATTTTTTTTTTTATAAAATACACTGAATGCCATCGAAGTTTTCAGTTCTCAGAAGACACTATCTTAGAGGAAAACAGAAATTCCGCATTCAGCTCTCACCTAAACCCACACCTTTTAGTCCTACTAACAGACATACAAGTTTTATGAAGGAAGAAAATACATTCCTTATTCTCTTGCTCTTTTCATAAAACATGCTTTCTTCTAAATCAGGGTTTTAAATTTTAGGACATTTCCAGAACTGGCAGCCAAATTAGTGCTTAAGTCATATACTTGCAGTCATCATAGTTCCAATTAAAGATATTCAAAAGACTTTTTCTTCTAATGTCTTAAATGTTTTATTTGCTAGACAAGCGCTGGGGTTGTCTTTGCCTAGATCAGAAGATGTGCATAATCTAGGAGTGGGGTTGCAGCTACCACTGATGTGTGCAACCTTTAACAGTACTCACTCTTAAAATTCAGGCAACTACCTGGTCTTCCAACATAGATCTGAACCAAAATGAATTTGGTACATCAGATGTGGGAAATCCACTTTGTAGGGGTCTTCTGTGAAACAATTCGTTACCAGGTTCCCCTATCCCGCCAGCTCTAAATGCCTGTTCTTCCAGGACTTGCCCAGGGAAAGACCGCTTGTCAGGACAAGAGAATACTCAAATTGTCAGGGGTGGAAGGCAGACCTATTGGCCAAATTTGTGATTACATTGATGAAATGGATATGTTTATTTTGTCAATATATGTCAGCAGAATGGTGTATTTATCTTAGACATCATGACTAAGAATACAGTTGTTCTGTCTAAGGGAGAACACTCAGCCATAATTGTCAGATTATAGGCCAGAAAGCTTTAATGCTCAAGGAGATAAGGTTTGGCACACAGCTTTAGAGCAGACTGGGGCCTATTCTTACTTTTCCCAATCACAGGACATTCACTATTCTTTACTGCTTGCAGTTGTCCAGCAATTTATTTCAAACAATTTTATCTATGTATCTCTATAATATATATTATAATATATATTATATACAATGTAGTATGTATCATAATAATATAGTATCTCATATATAATTTGGGACTATTATATAGATAGATTTTATATATTATAGATGAAAATTCTTTAAAAATAAATATTTTTATTTATTTTTATCAGTATCATACTTCCTCCAGGTATCAGAACCAATCACATACACAGCCAAAAGAAATCATATATGCCATTTGGGCAACTAAAGGATGCAGAGTGTCTTCTGCAGCAATTACAGTACTCTATTGCATGTTCATTTTTCCTACTGGTGCTACACCTCTAATTAAATTGTCAATTTGTAGGACAAAAAAAGATGTGAAATTTTGCTTCCTACCACTTTGTAAGTACCACAGGCCATTTGTAGGAAACCTTTCCCCTAGGACAACAAAAGAAGACAAAACCAGACTCTATCATATTTACATGACAGCCTGAATACAGCTTTTAAAAGCACAATCATCAAACAATTATTAAAAAGTGATGAGTAGCTAGAGCTTTGATTGAAACTAACAGGAGTCCCAGGTGCCCTAAAGCTTTGAAAGCCTTCCAAATTGTGTCCAGTTCCTTGAAAAGGTACTTGTGCAACTAAAGGCATCAAATCCTAACACCATCTAATACTGTAGCACAAAGTTGAAACCATTTTCTATCAGCTTCCTTGGTTTCTTCTAGACATCAGAAAAAAAAAAAAAAGGATTCAGGGCTCAGGTTGTGACTATCCACATGAAAAATAAAGGTAAAAATTATGTGGAGCACAACCCCAGCCAAAGGAAACTGCTAACTTCTGCAGCAAGCTATTATCCAAAGAGGAAAAAGAGCAATGGAAAAACAACATGCCTATGCTACAGAGGTGGAATTACGTGACTTGTTCCTCTTTAGATTCTAGAAAATACTGGAGCGTGGAAAACAGCAAGATGTGATGACACAGGGAAAAAAGTCCGAAAAGAACAGCCAAGTTTTATGAAGTTAATGTTATTGTGCTAGTTTTATCAACTTCCTCATAATTACAAATGATGTCTTTTTAATTATTGCACTAAGTCTCACTCAGCACTTTAAAAATTGAAATTACATGGAGTGGAAAGTTCTGAGTAATATAGTGTTAAACTAACAGCTCTTCTAATACTTTAAAAGATTTGGATCTCTGCTGCTGAAACAAATAAGAAACTAAAACAACCACAGCAGCTGCTTCCATATTTACATGATAATGTTGAACTGTTTATTTCTTACAGACAGGCTACGCAGAAATCACAACTGAATTTTATAAAATGGCAGCTATTATAATCTGTGAGACCTCTCGGGTATTCGGACCACAAACTTGAAATGTTTATGAATTGTTATGAAGAACACATCCAACAAAGCTGGATGATTAATGTATAGATTTTCTATGTCTTCCATGTCAAAAATCATGAAAGATTCTGTAATAGATAAATCTTCAAAGAGTCCAAACTATTGCAGCCTTGAGTACAGTTGTTTGCCAACAAAAAGAGTGGCAGCAAAGGCAAATACATACTAAAACAAACAAACAAACAAACAAAACCCAAAAAAAGTGTATGTGTAATGGAAATAAAAGTTGTAAGGCCATGTAAAATAACACAAGTAAATGAAAACTCCATTTGCATAACTGAGAGCTGATCCGAATGGGACTACTAGAATGCCATACCAGGGAGATTTTTTCTGTGATTCCCTTTACCATTACTTAACCCACTTCAGTCAATGCACTCTTAGAAAAAATGGCAGTTTTAAAATGTAGCTTTGCTTTTGCCCTTGGAGAAGGATTTGTCAAATCTCACCAGAACAAACCTACAGGTCTGAACTTTACCTAGGAAGAGTTTCTACTATTTGTGGCAGAAAAAGCATTGTGAACATGAGTGATTCCTAGCAAGACTCTTACTAATATTCAATCAATGGTGGTAGAGAGGAACAGGGACAAGCAACAGGTCTCTGTAAGAGCCCTATTCCCATCAAGACTAATCCACAGTAAATGGCAGAGCCTCCAACCATTGCACTGCAGAACTACAGCACACGATTCCTGGTGAGAAAGAGAGGTGCTGAATTTTTGGTAGTATATACCTAGTAGTCCATTTAGAAAAACTCAGGTAATTTATGTCAGGACACGCACTGAAATGGACTGAGTTACTAGCTAAACGATTGCAAATGAATGTCAATCATACCATGTATTGTTTGTGGCCTGTGCACTTTCTTCTCATATAGAAATGACTGGCTGAAGAGAAAATCATAAATTTGTGTTAGTTTCTGTTGTGTGGCTTCTGACCTACTCTTTTGCCCTCAGAGGCTGGGAGCAGCAAAGCAGAAAAGAAAAGCTTCAAAGAACCAAGGATCTATAGACGTAGGGAGCTTCAGCTGTAACCTGTGGAGCCCCAGACAGCTCTGCATGTTGCCATGGTCTCTTCTCCATGTCTGCTCCAATTCCTAATTGAAATATATCTTGTGACAGATGAAGTCTGTCTCAGCAGATCTAGAGTATTATGTTTTTTTCTTTACTACTAACAGTGGTGGGGAGCTAGACCAGTGCCGCAGGATGCAGCTCAACAGACTGGCACATACCTCCAGCGAGACAGCCAGGCAATGTCAGACTTCACGAAGATGCTTTGCAAAGCCAGCACATTTATTTTGCAAATGAGGAACGGACCAAAAGCCATGGCATCCTCTGCAGTGACAGTACAATGTACAGACCTAAGAAAGCGAGGAATCTGGCAGGCTTTTGCTGAGAACAGCCGGTTTGAGGAGCCACTCTTCCTGTTAACTTTTCCTATGGAGCCTATGGGGTCACCAAAGCTAACAACATGAACTGTGCTAGAGCCTCAGCTATATAGTTGCTGCTACTAAGTGTTTTGCTCTGCATTATAATCTATAAGAAATTAATAAAGACATTTTCAGCTACCCATTTTTCCTTAAAACTAACCACAAATTGAATAGAACAGATAAACAAATAATTCCAATATAAATTAATATCCTCTCTGGCTAACTTCAGTTACTAGTCTCCCATGTTGCCTAACTAGTTGAGCATAGAAATTAGTAATTTAAATTGTGTCTTGTCACTTTCACTCTAGCATTTCAGAGACATAAGCCGTATCTCCAGTTACTGAAGGGTATACGAGGATATGTGAAATCCAGAGTGAATACTCCATCTCGTGGCAGATCATTGTGTTCCTGGTCGACAAAAATATACTCACAAAGCCAAGATTGTATAATTCTGTTAAGACTATTGTATAAGTCTGTTAAGATTGAAAATCTAAAAGTAGATACCTTTTCCTAGAATTAGAGCAGAAATATCTGCACATATGTATGTGGTGGTAGAAAGCAATTACAGTTTGAAATCCCTAATTTTCAGTAACATTTCTCCCACCAAAAAAAGAACCAAAACCCACAACAAACAAAAAAACTAACAAGCAAATTAACAATAAAATCAAACTCCTGGAATATAAAAACAACCCAGCACATTGAATTCTGACATAAATTCTTCACAGCTTTCCTAGAAAATACAGCAAAATGGAATCACTGGATTAGTTAATCTGACTTTTTGTGTATTATAGGTCTTTAAGTATTGATCCAATACTCTAATACATACACTAAATATTGTAGACTTCCAAAACTAAAATCTATGCTCCAAGGAAAGACTGTGTGGTGCCACTGTAATTCTCCACAGATACACTCAGCTAGCTATGCCCTGATCCACATATAAATAAAACGAAAATCGATTGTCAAACCATTCTCTGGTTCATTTGCAAAACCAGCATTGTCTCTCATTCTAAAGAAGAAGCTAGAAGCCTTTGAAATTACTTGGACCATATCAATATCAAATTATAATACTGAATCACCCCAAGTAATCAGAAAGTCAAAGAACTCATAAAACCTAACGGTAGTTCTTTGACTATTGGGAACACAATACCAAAGTATTATTTTCCTGACAACCATGTGAACAGACAATGACAGTTCTGAAAAGTCCTGGAAAAAAATCAATAATAGAAAAATACTGCCCTGAAACTATTTCATATATTTAGGTTGCTACCCTTAAAGGCTCAAAGAGATACTATTATTTTTAGGTTCAGATTCTTTTAATCTCTTAGTTCTCTAAGAAATCATCATTTTCCTTCAAGAACTTTTGCTTCATCTCCACAAAGTGCTTTAGGAGATATCACAGGTAGTAAACACCAAAAATAATTTAGTTTAACCTCCATGATATCCATTGTGGGAACCCATCAGGCTACATCTGTATTATTGGAGCCTCATCTGCATTATCAGGCTCAAGCATGTTTTCAGGTTCTCTGCAGTTTGCTCTAGCCATATACCAACTCCGTATCAGGGTAAGATTAACAAACACTAGTCCCTCATCCACACACTTGTTTCCATGGAAAGGAACTATAAATTTGTAGATTAGATGGGAGCTTCAGCATACTGGGAAAAGTGAGTTTGCAGGCAGCCTGAATGCTTGCAAGTGTTCTGCCTCTGCTTCTGACCACAGCTAGGACCTTTATCAAAGAAAACATCCATGCTTCAAAGGGAGAAATCTATTATTAAACGCCCATACACTGACAAGCAACTCTAAGGAAGCCATCGCACTATTGATGCCACTAGTTAACTTCTCACGACCTAGATTCATTTTCAGAATAACACCAAATGGAGAAGTTTATAGAAAGTCTGCTACGTTATGTGGACATCCTGAAGCACCCTCTGTCAGACTCAGATCAAATGAGATGCATAGGGTATAGCACTGTACTCACAGATCATCTTTTCCTTATCCATGGTGGAACACACAACCAGAATTCACCATTACTGCTTGTAGCAGTCAACTGATTAAACTTGTTTTAGAGGTAAAAAATGATAGTGAATAATCGTTGCAAACTGAATCCAAAGCTTGACTCTTTTGCCTTTCATTTTCAAGGTCTTCTTTAAGGAAAGTACTAAGCCAATAGAAATGCACTTGAAAATCATCCAGAGGTCTAGTTATATTAAATTTGAGGGACAGCATATCCCATCCCATCGCCACCCCAAGCCTTGCTGTTTAACATCTGATTGAAGATTAAATATCAAGACAGACAGGCAGAAAGAAAAAGAATGTCTTTTTCTTCTTCTTCTTTTTTTTTACCCCCAATATCACACAAAGTAGAACTTCAAACTTGGGATTAATTCTAAATCTTTACTACCTTTCATTCCCATTATAGCTATGGTCATCTGCCTCTGGGTAGAAAGCTGTCCCCGCCATTTTAGATACACACAATTGTGTTTCAGACACTCATGACCTTCAGCTATAGTCATCATGACTATAGCTCATAGCTAAGAATGTCCAGAAATAGCAGCAGCCAGTCTTAAATACTGTAGCTTTCTACTGAGTGTCAGAGGTCACCGTGAATACACCAGACTACTACTCCACTGTCTACACTGACTTTCCAAAGAACAGTGTGATTCAAAAGCCCTTTTCTGATATGCACAGCCTTCACTGATTTTAGAACCACTTGCTTGATCCCCCAGAATGGGCACTGAAACATTGATTAAAAATTGTGAGAATAGCCATCAAGAGCCTGTTCCATTTTTAACACTATATTTATCCCAGGAATCTCATATGATAAGTATGTCAAGGACATTTATAACAGAGACAAGGAGAATGCTGTATGATCTGTTTGAGATTAAAGCCTCTCAGATATCCAATACTTGGACAAAACTGTAAAGTAATATACAAATCAGTATTCAGTCAAGATTTTGCAGTCAGCATGATCAGCTTAACACATTCTTTCCCTTGTGGTAAGCAATATTAGTGATTTTTGATAAACGACATGTTTTTGACATTAAATGTTAACCTAAGAGATAATGAGTAAAGAAACAATCAAGTGGTTGATAACTAATCATTTATCTCAAACCCGTTACTACCCATTTACTAGACCTCTTAACCTCAGCTGAAAGAGTTACCAAAGCTTATGAAAAACTGAAGTACAAACAAGAAGTCAAATAACCAACAGAACCTTAAATTCAGTGGTCGCCAAGAAAATCAGTGCTCTGATTATGTAAAAGATTCCATAATCTTTTACATTTGGAAAATGTAAAAGGGGGGGGGGGGGGGGAAGTTAACTTGGAATTAGAAAAAAAGGATAATTTATAAATCTCAAGGAATAAAGTTTACCTTACTAAGTTTTAAAATCATCAGGATCAGATTGTACAGGGAAACTAATATAAACAGGGTAGGTGCTGGAATTCAATATGACTTTTTCTGATAAAATCTGATTAAAGTTAACCACAGAAATGTTTTCAGTAATGTAAGCAATCTATCACCACTATTTTATCTGCTATGATCTTGCTTCTACAGACAGGACATTTTTTAACTTAACTGAAACAAAATTAAAACAGCTTCAAATTACATTCCGACTAACTGAATTCCCGTTCCTATGTCAATTAGACATAATGTTATTCACTTCATGCTCCCTTACTAATCAGTTGATGTTTACAACCCTAGAGCATGTCACTTATCAGTGCAGGTGAGTTAATTTCTATGTACATAGTCTGCAATGTAGTTGGGGCAAAAAAGGTGCCACATGCATAAAAGTACTATGGATGTATATTTTTCATTTGGATAAGTTAGTGTCTCTGGACTTCATAAAGTTCTCGTCCTCTATATATGCTTAAGCCTCCCCACCAACATCTGCATCCCAGAGACGCTCATCATGTGACCAGACACATCACCCTTCTATGGCATCATCTGGAGACTTCCCGCTGAAGGCAATACAAGTAACAATGTATATAACAAAGCACAATGAAAAATTACATAAAATATGAATATGTAGAGGTGTCAGAGGGAAATAATCTTCCTCTTACATCCTGGAATAAAGTCACTCCTAAGATGAAATAAAAAGACCAAGTGTTTTCATGACCTTCCAGTAGAAAGATCAGCTACTATGAGGAGTGAGGATGTGATGCTCAGCACATTTGGCTGATCGATGTATTAATGAGAAGTGCTTATCTGACTACACAAGTGTTTAGATAACCTTTGTAAACGTGATACTAGCTACATTTCTATTGGATAACAAATTATATGACTAACATTCCTGCTTAAAATATACTGGAATTTTTAAAAACCCAGAGAGAAAAAGGGTTCCAAGGTAGTGCCTCACCAACATCTGTCCATTACCCAAAAAATTGGTTCCAGTAGAGTAATTGACTATATGACTATGTTGCAGTCTAGTTGTCCAAACCATTTCAATGAAAAATATTTAAGTTCTGATTTGTACATCAGAATTTTTATTCCACTATACTGTAACAGTCTACAAAGAGGACTAAGAATTTTTCTGACAATTTAAGGTAAAGATAAGATAATAAGCAATTTCATCACGTAAAACTGCTCGCTGATCTTGCTACTAAAATGTTTCCTCCCTAACTAATCCAAGACCTCATAAGTGGTACACAATAAAATGTAGAAAATAAAATTCTTCCATACATTTTAACTGGATGCTTCAGTCTCCTCCCTTACTTTTTTCAGCCGTTAGAGTCTGGAGCTATCAGCACACTTTCTGAACCAGCTGGACACCTCACCAGTGGTGACCATGTGTTATTCCTCCTATTCACGTGCCATTGCTGCTCCAGGCTTGCTCAGCACTATCTGTCCATCACATGAACACTTGGAGAAAATAGACCTGAACTGATGCTACATCTCTTGAATCCAGTAAGAAACAATAAAAAAAAAAATAATCAAAATTTTATGACTTTATACACTAATGAGTTCTGAAAGAGTCCTAGTTCTTTGAACACCTTCTGTACAAAAAAATCTTGCATTACACATTCATCACAATAAACGCTAAATTTTATAGCAATGAGTCAAATCAGTAAGGTGCCTTGGCAGAGATACAGCTGATCTGGATATCTGACATCCTGATAGAATTCTAATGACATCTGCCGCTAAGACAAGCAAGGTTAGAAGTTTTTTTTAAAGGTTCCAAATGATAAAATTTGCTTCCCTTTTTTAAAGTACAGAATGGTCATTTCATCTAGAAAAGAGTAGCCTCCTTGTAACTGCATCAAGACCTAAAGCTAAAGCCTTTTTCACCTACTTTTCATGAAGCCTTTGAGGATTTTATCACAAAAGATGCAAAGGATTTCCTTGTGTTTTTTTATTATTACTATTATTCTATAGTAGTAGAATAGTAGTGTATAAAGTCCACACTGTAGACTTATGCTATTCACTGCATATTTATGCTGTAAATTGTGAAGAACGGAAAGAGGAAGAAGCTTAGATTACTATCTGAAGTACTATCTGAAGCACTAATGAATATTTCCCTAGTGATACCACATCCCACTTCTGCTGATGCTTTAAAATAGACATTGACAAACTGGAAAACAATCAGAAGAGAGCTGCAAAAACTAGTCCAGATTTGGGAAAGCTATTTTAGATTGAGACTTTTTTAAAAAATCTGTTGAATGCAATTTAAGAAAGGTTACAGTCCAGAGTAAGCTATCTAATTAGAAGATGTTTGACAGCAGAAAGCTTTCTGTATTGGTCAAATGCCCCCACCCAAAAAAGTCAACTGAGAAGACAAGCATGTCAGCATTTCCTCAGTCCTTTTTGTGAACTAATATTAAAAAAAAGAAGAAAGAGGCAGGGAAGAGAGTGCAGTAGGAGTTTGAGTAGAAGGGGAAAGATGAGAGATGGATTAATGGTTTTAATATGCTAATATAGAACGATGAATAACTACTAAGTTGATACTAAACTTCTGCTTCTCTTATTAAAATAATCCTAGTATTTGACCCAAGAGGGAATAAAATTGCTTATCATCTCCAGTATTCATAAGTCTTCATCCTTTCTTAAACTGCAGTTAAATCACTAATCCGACTTATTTTCTTTTAAAATGGTTGTACAGGATACACCATATAACACAGGACATGGGAACTATTATCCCTTCTTCTCTCTGACCTTCCTGCAGCTTCCTTTTCCAGTAAGCTCATCTTTCTCCTGTTTGTTCAAAAACTGTCTGTACTTTATCCTTCTTCTGTTTTTTTTCAGCCCAGTATGGGGCCTGAAGCTCATTCCAGCTCTGCTGCTGGGGAGAGCTGTAACTGAGGAGCATCAAAGACACTCAGGACTGTAGAAAAGGAGAGTAGTAGACACCGTCTGCAAGAGGTAAGAATGAAGTTCAGAGAGTCAAACATGTTGCTGGTCAACATCTGCCTTTCATTTGTCAGTTCATGGAAACTTTAATAATCTAGGTGGAAACACACTGGAAAGCAGGATAACTTTCAAAGACCTGAGGGTTGCTGGAAACTGGAGGAGCACAGGAGGGAAAAGCCACTTTATACTTGCTCAGCTCTCCATCTCCTTCATGGGTACCTGTTACTATTCTTTATGATAAAGAGGATACTTGGGTGCAATTTTTTGGTCTAATTCCATATAGCCAATTTTAGGTAGGATCAAGAAAAATACAAAATAAAGAAGGGCAGAGACATTAAAATAAAATGCATAGATATTTCTGCATCAACTTGACTTACACATTTCTCATCAGTTTATTTGACTATCTTTTCTCTTGCATCCTTAATGCTAAATGAATTCCACACCAGCTAACTAATTTATTCCCTTTTTGATTTCTGAATGCTTTCATGAACACTCACTTCAGAGAATTGTGCAGCCCATGCCTAGAGTGAACCCGATATTGCTGTCTTCAGAGGGAACTGATGTAGGCCAAGCTACAGCAGCCATGCTGAGTCCATGCCATGCCACATCAATCATTTTCATTTGGAAAGAAAGAGAACAGAGATGCAGCACCTGCATTCCGCCAAGTTGGTCATATTTTCTTTTTGTTGAATACATTCTTTTCCCTTTTGGTTCTCATTAGAGATCAAGACAAGTTTATGCAAAATGACTGCACACACTTGAGAATCAACAGCACTGTTTGTCATGAGGCAAAAGAGAATTTTTGTTCTGCTATAGTTATGTAGTTACACAAAGGAGAAAATAGGAGTTGTTCCTAATCAGTTCCTCATCTGTTCCTAATTAGAAGAGCATGCCTTTATGCAAAACATGTTGTAATTCCAAATTTCGTACTTAAATGAGTGGAATATGTGAAAGTCACAGTAGAAAACTTGATTCTCAGAAGTAACGTTCTAGCTGCTGCTGTGCATGCCCCTGTAGGAAACTCCTAGAGGCCTCTGTCATAAGACACTTCATAACTCAGCATTTAGGATTACTCTGATGCTACAGTGGTATTTCATAACGCTAATTTTACATATAAGGAATGAAACCATTAATCACAAGCTTATACAACTTATTATAGAAAAGGTTATGTCCTTAAAGAGTTTTTGCTCCATCATCTACTTTCTAATACCTATTTTCAAAAGGCGCAGTGGTTTCAGAAACCATTATCCTATACCCTTGTCAGACATAACAGGCTATCAATGGCCCAGGGGCTGACTCTTGAAAGATTTTTTTTCTTATAGCTTCTTGGAATAAAAACCAACCAACCAAACAAACAAACACTAAGATTTCTTCCTTTATCAAGTTCCAGATTTTTTCATAACTCTGGCAACACTTAGGGTTAGTCTGTTAGGGAACCAAGTGTGAATTCCAGTGCATTCCATTTAAAAAGTAGAAAAATAAATACTTTTCTGTTCCTTCATTAAAGGTGACAAAATTGAATAAGTTGAAAAGGATCAAAACATTGGAGGCAAACACAATTATATCAGTTTATTAAGAACATCTTTTTATTTTAAACCTCAGGGCACTCAAGCTATTCATGCCGATTTTTAAGTACTCATGCTTCAGCTTGGCAATACATTAATTACTGTAGTTTAAAGTTGAGGACATAGGTTAAAGGTATAAATGGAATATCTATCCATTAAGTAAGAGAGAGGAAAATAAGATCCATGCATCTGAGGACGACTGAGCTGATTTGGAAAAAAAAAACCAAAACAAAAAGAACTTTTTGAATTCTTACACTAATGGACTTAAACTAAATTGTTGATGAAAATAACAGCATATGGTCCTTCCATTTCAACCTTCATTTTTGTTTTACTGGCCTTTTCCACTTTTGTATTGCAGATGGCATTTTAAAAATGCCTAAAAGAATTCAAGAAACTGCAAGAGCAGCTTCTCTTCCTGTCTTTTGAGGCAAACTGCTTCCCTCCTCCCCTTAAATAAAGATGGAGTCCTAGTAATTTCTCAATGAAATGTCTTATAAAATATCCATACAGTTTTCAGATTTAAGAATAAAAATTGATTTAATTAAAAAGAACAGAATTGGAGGTCTTGACCTATCCCAATTCTAGAATTACTTTTGAGGTTTGTCTCATCATATTCACACATCCTTTTAAATCACAGGCAGACAATGATATAACTGCCAGCATTCTAGCACGGAAATGCTAGAAAATGTTCCCACTAATTTGACATAAAGCCCATTGAGAGGAATGTAATTATTTGCAAAGCAGGCACATAGTGACAGTGGCAGAAGGAAACTCCTTACTCATCTTCTCCATTTATAAAGCAAGGAAGCCCTCCTGTAATAACAGAAGGTGGAAAAAAGATTGTGTTAAACTTCACTGAATGAAGACAAAGAAATAATATCACAAAGATTAATTTATAAAACACTAAGTGAAGCTGGAAGGGCTGACAGCTTAATACAACAAAAGAATTACCCCATCACCACCAAAATCTGAGGGGAGAACATAAATGAGTGGTAGATCCTCTCATCTGGCACTTGCTTATAGCAAAACCAAAACATTTGCTTTTCTTTGACAACTTAACTTTGGCAGAGATATCATCAAAGGATCATAGAATCACAGAATCATAAAATATCTCAAATTGGAAGGGACCCATAAGGATCATCTAGTCCTACTCCCCGCTCCTTGCAGAACTACGTAAAACTAAACCATATGACTAAGAGCATCATCTAGGTGCTCCTTGAACTCTGACAGGCTTGGTGCCATGACTACTTCTGTGGGGAGCCTCTTCCAGTGACTGACCACCCTCTCAGTGAAGAACATTTTCCTAATGCCCAGTCTGAATTTCCCCTGACGCAGCTTCATTCCATTTCCTCATGTCCTATCGCTGGTCACCAGAGAGAGGAGATCAGCACCCCCTTGAGGAAGCTGTAGACTGTGATGAGGGCACCCCTCAGCCTTCTCTTCTCCAAGCTGAACAAACCACGTGGCCTCAGCCGCTCCTCCTAAGTCTTGCCCTCAAGACCTTTCACCAACTTGGTTGCCCTCCTCTGCACACACTCTAATAGTTTGATGTCCTTCCTATATTGAGGCACCCAAACTGCACACAGTACTTGAAGTGGGGCCGCACCAGTGCAATGTAGAGTGGGAGTCTCACCTCCCATGACTAGCTAGCTATGCTGTGCTTGATGCACCCCAAGACACGGTTGGCCCTTTTGGCTGCCAGGACACACTGTTGACTCATGTTCAACTTGCCATCAACCCAAACCCTCAGATCTCTTTCCGCGGGCCTGCTCTCCAGCCTCTTGTCCCCCAGTTTGTATGTAAACCAGGATTGCCTTGTCCCAGGTAGAGAATCCTGCACTTGCTCTTGTTAAATTTCACATGGTTGGTGATTGCCCAGCTCTCTAGTCTATCCAGATCTCTCTGTAAGGCCTCTCTACCCTCAAGGGAGTCCACAGCTCATCCTAGTTTAGTATCATCAGCAAACTTACTTAATGTAAGATAATTTATAAAAACACTGAAGAGAACTGGCCCTAAAATTGAGCCCTGGTGAACCCCACTAGTGACTGGCCACCAGCCTGATGTAACCCCATTTACTAAAAGTCTTTCAGCCTGACCTGTCAGCCCATTGCTCACCCAGCATGGTGTGCAATATGGACTTGTCTAGATGTGTGCTGGACATTTTATCTAGAAGGATATTGTGAGAGACAGTATCAAAAGCTTTGCTAAAATCCAAAAAAAGCACATCTATTGGCTTCCCTTGATGATAGGTTGGTCATCTAAAGCAACCTACTGCTTCGAGCAGCATCAATGCTTAATTCAGACCTTGCTGTAATAAGTGGCTTCAAAGTCAGAAAATACATTCCAACCTACTTTTCATAAGGATAGTACATTTTTAAATCAAAAGCATTGGCATAAAATATTAACAGTAACTCCATTCAGCACATCAGGAGATACACCTGTACAGCAAAAGAAACATCCTCTTTAACTAAAGCACTTGCAAGCTACCCTCCTTTTCTTTCTTTGAAAAATTAGATGAACTTGCATCGTTGAATACAGAGTGTGATGGATGCACTCGACCTCTTAACCAAACTAGCAGTAGTACAACTAGCAGTACAGACTCCAAAGGAGGTAAAGGCCTGAGCCGTGGCCAGGCCAAGAACTCCTCTGGTTCCGATCTGTTCTCTGAGAACCCACAAAGAAGCTGAGTGGCACAGTGAGCATCAATGCATATGAGCTTGGAACACCGATCATGCGATTGACACATGAATAGCGGGTGGCTTTTCCAAGACTCATTTATCAAGGAACAAAGAAAGTTGTGGGTACAAGGAGCATCATGCGTATCTTTCCTATCGCATGTAATTTGACTACTAGCCAACCACTTTATCTATAAATATGACAGCCAAAGTGAGCCTTTTCTGAGGTCTCCCTGCTAGGCAGCATGGCTGCATGGAGGTGATCTCCCCTTGGGCTGGGACACCTCTCAAGGTTGCTCCCTGAGGCAGACAGACCTTTTACCAAAGACAGACCTTTGGTAAGCGACCAATATCATGCATAACCTTGTAATATCGTAACTTTGATTTTGTCTTGGTAACTTTGATTGCATGCTGAATTGATAAATTTTGCATATATAATCCCTTAGACATAAACCCTTGTCCAAGTCTGAGACTAAGCTCCATCAGGAGTTTAGAAAGCAAGGGGGTCTACTCTGAACCTTGTGACTTAACGGGAGGGTCCTCTGTACCCTTTTGTATCCTCGGTCTCTCTGTGAATCATTTTAACTCGAGTGTAACCCAATATTTCTGTGTATATTTCTTCCATGCAGTAATTAATAGAGTGAACCTTGCCATCGAACTTTGTTAAGTCGCACTTTTATAAATCATGTTAAAAGCACTTTTGCTAATACCTTTGATGGTGGGTTTTTTAAGCGATCTAAATCACTCATTCACGACACAGAGAGAAGGCATATATGAGGGCTGTGCCAAAACTTACCTAAGCAATTATAGGCAAGATCCTGTAGCACTGTGAGAGCCCAGTTCACAATAAACAAAGGAACTAGAGACATAAGAACTTGTAGAAAATATTTTATTTTCATTAAAATTGTTTAATAATAGGAGAAAAGCCACCTAATTGACATTCTGCACCCAAATGTTTCACCAAGGCCCCACTGGCTGCAAGTGAGTTGTCAGACAACAGACAGCTATCAATTGTTTCAGTACAAGCAACTTTCTTTTCTAGCACAAAATATTTTTCCAGCAAGAAAATGTAAGGACTTTTATTAAAATAAAACTATATTTCCATTTCACATTATAAACACTGGCATAGAAAAACAGGTTTTGAGTAAAATGCCATTAAAATCCTTTTAAACTTCCTACTTTGTCTTTACTGCTAAAGATAATATCCTGAGACTGTTGAGTGATAATGGAAAGCCCTTGTTCCAACTGGCAGACACACGGGGCAATATGTAAACAGGATTAGTGGCAGAATGCTACCATTAGTCTCTGGAAAAAGTGCAAACAAATAATTTATTGCTTCATTATTTAATTAGCAAAAAGCTTTTTGGCTAATAACTTCAACACTGGAACATAAAAAACAGCTATGCCAAAGCTGAAAATGCAAAGCTTTGTGTCTTTTTGCTGCATGTTTCTATATAAGAATTTTTCTAGGAATGTGACCCAAAAGTACAAAAGTCTGCAATAAGTTTAAAAATAATCCAAGAAATGCAGGTCAAATTAATCCACTCACTAATAGCCACGTAACCCTTTGACTTCCAGCAAAGCATGCAAGAAATCTTAGCTGGATAATCAAGCTGGTCCCTCTATATTGCCCTTTACATTTCCAGTATCGTTACAGAAATCAGTTATATATTATTTGTGCATTAGTTCCCATATTTTCTAAGACATAGTGTATATTTATGGTTAAAGATAAACTATTTAAGGAATGAATAAATGGATGCATATGGAATGTTGTCCAACTCGCCTTAAATCCAATGAAAATGTTTCTGTTACAGAAACATGATTCTGTTACAGATTTAAAAAGTGCCATATTCAGGAATTTTAAGTCTATAAAAGCTTGCAGTCAAACACCTAAAATTCATATTCTGGTTTGCTAGCAGCCAATGAAACACAATACATGGTCAAGTTAAAGTAGAAAAAGGACCAAACAAGTGATCTCACTGCTGAATTTTCCAGTGTTCTCTGCAAACGACAAGCTGTTCAGATCAATATTTATGGCATATTTTGCAACGGGATCAAAGATTTAAATTTATGTGTTGAAAATAGCTTTCAGCATAAATACTAAAGTCCTTCAAACCCACATGTTGAATACATCTCTCTCTCTCTGTAATAAAGGCACAATAACAAGAAATTATTGCAAATTCTTGCATAAGAAATATTTGTTGTATAGAGAGTAATTGCAAGTTTTCCACTATGCAATGTATTATCATCAGTATGACATTGAGTTTAAGTCTGAGAACATTGAAACTGTGCTGTTGACAAGGGGTAAAAAGTATGCTTGTGTGCTACCTGAAAATTAAGACCACTAGGTGGTAGAGCATTTCACAAGAAGCTGCTTAATAGAAACTGGTATCAGCCCCAGAGTAGAAGGCAGAAAAAAAATGAAGCATAGCTGACAAAATAACGCTTTGGTGCCTCAGACTACTGTGTAAGTTACAGCAAGCAGATTTAGGCATTCCATTCAGGAAGAGCAATAGCAAGCACGAACATGTACTAGAGAAAAATCATTAAAAGAAAATGAAATAAAAGCAAATGAGAAATATAGATGTAAAAAGAAAATATATGAAAAAGAAAAATGTGGATGTACATATTGTGATCAGACTGCAATTTAAGATCACATTTGGACATACTCTGTGTGCTGCAGTTACCCTCTCATACAACATTTGAAGTGAAAGAAAACTTAAATGTGGGAAATCAATTCTAACCACCTACCTCGAGGAAGATTTCTTTAAGAATAACCTTATTCATCTTCAGACAAAACATAGTCCTTGAATTCAGTAGGATTTCCCGAGCTGAGCTGATCTCCCACTGGCTTCAGTAGAAGGACTTGATTTGAAATCTTGCAAGCCCCCTCTCAGCTCCTGCCCGTGCCCCCACCGTCCATCAGCTCAAGCCGATGAGGACCACCTGGGTGCTGCCAGGCCATCCCATGTGTGCATGCTGACTGAAGCTGCCCCTCGAGAATTGCTTTCCCTTGGTGAGGGGGATTCTCCTCTACCTAGATGACAGCTTTCACAGAGTCATACAAAAGGTGGTACCTATCGGGTTTTCATCACTCTGCCAAATTATTGGAATAGAAATAGGCTCTGAAGTTATTAGGCAAGAACTGGCAGGTGAACAGATGGTAGGGGATTCAGCTGCTTAGATACTGTTGTCTAGTGCCATTTTTATACCCTAAGCACCCACGATACCCACACAGGACTAGCAGATGTGACCCAGGTCCCATTGGACTCCATTCCCTTTTGGAGTGGCAGCTAGAAGCCAAATGGGAAGTGTTAAGGTATTGAAAATGACACTGAATGCTTTGGCAACTGAATTTAGCTGGCAGTGTGAATACATAAGTCTTGTTTCTCTACAAAATCAGGCTTAAAAAAGAAGAAATTTAATACATCAATGAAGAAACAAATCTGAGGAGCACTAAACATTTACCATCTGAATGAGAAGATAACCGAAATTTTTTTGTATGGCCCATCGGAATTTTTTTTTTTTAGATAAATGTTGGAAAAATAACAGGACAATCCATAGGGTTTTTTTACCTTATTGCAAAATTTTTTTACATTTCTGGATGCATTTCCAAGTACCAAACACTGTTCTACCTGGGTTTCAGCCCACTTTCTCTTTTTTATATGGGTACATTTCTATGGAGAACAACAACCATTATTTTTAGTTCTTCAGTTCTCGAAAATGCAACATCATCCAATGAAAAAAACTGAGCTATCATTATCTGCCAGCTATCCCATCCAGTGATTAAATTCAAGATAAAAATAGCCAAATGGTTTTATATATGATAAAAAGCAGAAAAGGCAGATTGCTTATAAGATAAAAAGAAGAAACTATGATAAGTCAATCAGGAGCACAGGAGATGAGAGCTAATAACACATATTGGTGTGATGAAGACTGACATGCCCATTACCAAAGTGGAACAATTTTTAGCAGTAAAAAGATTAAGCATGATGGCATGAAATAAAAAATTGACTAGACTTTATAGAACACGGAAGTTCAGGGGCTTCAAAAGGATTATTAAAATCTGCTGCGAACAGAAGCCTCCATGAGTAAAAAGAATCAGAGAGATTATGCTACCCCTTAATGCAAGAAAAAAAATTACAAACTTACCTCTTCTACACCCATGCAAAATACAGAGAATTTATTTATAAGTAAGAAATAGTAAAAGAAAGAGTGAAAAAGAATAGTCAGCTGCAAATTACTGCAGAACAATATGACAAAAGTAGAAGATAATTGCTAGGCAAATACAAACCTCAGCACTGCCAATTACCAATCTAGAACTTGAAGAAGATTCTTTTAGCCACAGATGTGCCAGATATTAATTTGTTGGACAGTATTTTAAGGAGTTGGCCATCTACTGCTGGTCATCTTATCAGAAGCTGCAACAGGTATTATTTTGCTCTAGCATCTTCACGGGCCTTTGATTCGTATTTATACTGGATGATGTAGTGAGCAGCAAGTCCTCTATCTTCAGAGCAGCACTTGAGCCCTCAGAGTGCCTTCTTCACTGGCACCATGTGCCAACAGATTTGCACGGCACTGTGGCTTTTGAGATGGTTAATGAACCACACACCAGTAGATGGAGGCAATATTAAGGGCTTAATTCAGTTTAGAGATGCATCCAAAATGGATGGTTATCATTTTGTTCATTCCCATTCATACACTAAAGACAACAGAGCCGGACTACTGTATCAAACACCATGATACTTACACCATACTGACGATTTATAACACCCAAGATTCAGAGCTTTTACTCTTCTTTTCAGATTTTATACTTTTCATTGAAGTTTTGCTAAACTGGATTTACAAGCCTTTTGGTCTAATATCTAAGCAAGCCACCAGGAGAAATGTTTTCTTCACTATTATCTTTACATTTTTAATTGTCACCATTTGTTTGTGTTAGAAACAATCTTGCAAAGTTTGACCAAAGACATACATCTTTTAGCACTTGCATCTTACCATGGTACATGTGTGCAGCTTTTGCTTCAGACATATTTAAAAGATAGATCATAAAAGTGGTGATGTATAGATCTTAGAACTTATTTCAGGGAGTTTATTTTAAGGGTGGCTAGTAGCAGTGAAGAAATTAAAGAAAAAATTAACTTGGAATTCCAGATTAATTCTCTTTCTCCCTTTCATTGAGACAAGCAGATATGCTGGAGGAGTGATGTGTAGGATTAGTGACTGTTTGATTTGATAATTATTGTCAGCACATCATAAAATTTCAAAGGTAATGAAAAAGTTATCACTGAAGATTTAGAGATTGTTTGCAACACAATTTTGAATGGACAACCACCTAACATGGTATCATTTATATCTATGATGCCAAAGGCATAAAAGAAGAGAATTCCATTTCAATTACTTTTACGTTATTTTCATTTTAGTTATGAAAGCACACCTGTTAAATGTATCCCCTAATGGTACCAAAGCAGATTCACAGAGCAGTTATCAGGTTTTCTGGTTTAGTACCAATATCTTGCACTGCTAAGAGAATATTTATTAGGTAGTTCTGTCTTGATAAAACCTGTACTTGTAAACCAGATACATAGAAATGCTCTATGCATTGATTTGCAGTTGCAGAATTGTAGGCTTTCCATTTCAAATCATGATCTTTTACTATATTAATTTACGTTGTTGAATTTTCTGTAGTACATATCAATACAGTATGAGCATTTCAAGATGCCCAAGGAACGCTCACCTACCTTAGGGAAACATTATTCCTTGTAAAAAGATAATTATTTCCTCCTTAAAAAAAAATCTTCAAATACTTATGAACTGTACACAAATGCAGTAAACTAAGCATCTTTTTAAGCCTACCTATTGATAAAGTAAAACAAAAGCACCAAAAATGCATCCCTTTCAATGTGATATTGATTTAAAAAAGTAATGATGGTATAGGATGGGATTAATCTGATTTAGTATAAATGTCTACACCTGAGCTATTCACCCACGATTACCTTCAAGCAACAGCTAGTAGCTATAGTCAGAGGAGGGCAGGGCAACAGTCATGTCATCCTAATGTTGACAACTAACACAGGTCAAGTGAATTACATGCTAGTTGTTTTAGATGGCTGCAGAAGGAGCATAGTGTAACTAGCTTAACTATTAACAGCAATATTTAAATGTCTAAATTTAGGATTGATGACTCTCATCCACAATGTCTACCAAGCATTTTTTCTGTTTGTGTGGATTCATTTATCCACTGTTTGTTGCAGAGTTGTTAATGCTCAAAGAGTGCGGTCGCAAGTAAGGATTGATGGAATAAGAGTGAAAATTTCAGTTGTTCTAAAACTCCTGCTAGTCACAGGTCATCAGTGTTTGACATTTCCTATTTCTGCAGAAGTTTGCTACCCCGTCATGCCTGGGTCTTTAAGTTTAAACGTGTGGGCTGAAAGATAGACAAAACTGCAGAGATATTGTCCTCCGGATTTCAGATAGCACGTAACTATTACCTGCCGAGAGAACTTTGTGTTTTGCTGAAATAGATGTTTAAACTATTCTTTGAAACACAGCACTCTGAAGATATCTTCAAAACTGAGATTTGCTTCAAGTAATAGCTATTAGAAACCAGAGAACAAAACCATAAAAAGGAAAAAATAATCTTATATATTACCATAAGTAATAGTCCTTTCTATGATGTCAGTTTAATTGTTTTCACTGAAGAATCTGTAGGAAACTTCAGTCTGTATTAGTAAATAAGAAGGAAAAATTTTAAGTTGGTGAAAATACTGAGGAAAAAAACCAGTTACCAGAAGGACACAGTTGCAGCAACTGAAATTGTCCAATTGATTTTTTACTGTCAAGTTTTCAGTTATGATACTTTGATTTGTGTGTGTGTGTGTATGGCAATTGTGAATCTAATGAGCACAGTTGCCTTAAGCATGTTCCTAAACCCACTAAAAACAGGTTGAAACAAGCAAAGCAAATACTTATGCAAAACACTGTATTCTTTCTCATTTTTCAAGCTTCTGGGTGAAGTAACAAATTTCGTTGTGTGGGGATTTTTTTTAAATGAACTCAGGGACACCTACTGCCCAGTCATTGTGCAAACACCAGTTTTCCAGTGATCCATTAGCAGCACGCTGCAGAGAGCACTGCCATTACTAGCACGGTGGAAGTGGTTTGGGACAGTTCTCTTAGAAAAAATAAGCCTAAAAAAAGTAAGAAGCAATTTAAGCTTAACTTCACGAATGTAGCCCATGACTACTAAAAATAAAGTTCATTCCTTTTCCCACAACGGGGATTGAGTCCCCATGAGCCTGCTCCAAGCAGGGGTTCAACTCCTCTTCCACACTGGGCTACACTCACTCAAATTAGTTTTCCAACCCAACAAAGCAAGTACAGGCACGTGCATAATAAATATGTTAATACTAAGTAAAGACAAATTATTTTCTATTTGAACAGGCAAAAAGAATTTTCCAGGAGTCTCTGATAAATATAGGTTCATCAAGATAAGATCTGGGCTTTAGTTCTCACAGCATATATTATTGTGTGATACTGCCTACCATGTGATACAAAATAGGGTAAGGCTAAACCTCTCTCTCTATTTTAGGAAAGGTACCATCTAAGCAGACATCAGAAGAAACACATATAATTTTATTTCTTTACATAGTGCATGTAATGAGAAGAAGAAAGCCCAACTCCATTGTTTCCAAATCAGACATTTTTATTCAAACAGGCGAGGTAAGTCAGGTCTTAACATACCAAGCACACATTTCTTTTTCCATATTTTATTACTTTAAGAAATAACAGGGTAGATGTTAGTCGAAGAACTGTAGTCAACGAGGAGCAGATGACATGCATTTCCTGAGTAAGTCCACAACTGAGAAGTATAATTATTTCCTTTTTGTTCACAGTAACTTTCCTACTAATTAAAGAAATAAGAATATTAATGCAATTGGAACTGTATAATAGAAGAATATAGCAGCTCTAGTTAATTTTTGTTGAGATTTCCTGTCATCTAGGCAACATACGTTAATCTATGGTGGCAATATGTTTAGTAAATAACCTTTATCTATTTATTTTTCCTCTCTGTTTTCAGAAAGGTTATAAAGCCTTGATTTTTCTCTTTGCTTGTTACAGAGATGAGGGTATAAAACCTGTATCATAGTCTAATTACGGGTACCTGAAAATTCTTTCAGTTCTTTGTGCCTTCCTGTGATGCCTTTGACTGATCTAATGGAATAGTGTCTATTAAAAATAGACAAGAAAGCTGAAGCTTGATAAGCACAGGAAAGTTGTTTTGTTAAGCCACCTTGGGTTTCTCTTTTCCTCATACGTAGCTGATGCCATTTTTGGAAAAATACCTGTAGTGTAAGCTCAAGATGCACGCAGTTATAGCAGCAGCATGCTATGCTAAGAACTATTTTTTTCCTATCATCATGAAGAAGAAGTCATTTTAGTGTCATTCATGTTGGTTGAAACTTTTCAGCAGTTCATTAAGCCAATAAGAACGCTTGTGGGCACCTCTCTCTCTTCATGAGAAAAAAAATAAACAAAAGTAACTTTTAACAGCACTAGCTTTGCAATCAATCCTCTCATTGCTTTTGTGTCACAACCTGATGACTGAAGAGAGAGAGGTGTTATGCTACCGAATTATGTTACTGGATGTCCTGAACATCTGAGGACCAGGATAGCATCTAACCTGCAAAGATGAGGGATGTTCCTGTTGTAAGTGTCACCGCTTCCTCTGGCTCTGAGAGGAGAAGGATATGTGCCCGGTGCTTCTGTCTGGCCCATTCGGGCTGCTGCAGCCTAACCACGAGCAGGGCTTGGATACCGAAGGGAGCAGACCTTTCACTGCTTCCCAAGCAGGTTCAAGCAGGAAGGTGGAGGGCTAAGCTGGCACAACAGTGAAGGCAGGAATGGGGTTTATTATTTTGTTTCTTATCCAGTGGCTCACTTTGCAATAAAATAAACCTGCCCTGTTCATATCAAGGCAGAGGAAGAAAGAAATAAAGAGCTTCCAAGGATTTTTCCTTTCGATGCTGAAACGTCCAGGAAAGCCTTGGGATAAGTATCCTCTCAAGTCTGTAAAAGCTCCCACATCAAACTTTGTGGAACTTCTCTGGGACAAAAGGGCACATGTAAACTATTTGAGATTTGACCAATGTTACACTTTAACTGCAAATAGCAAGACTGAGAATTCATTTCTTTATAAATGAACAGAATGAAAATTAAAAGCCTATTCACTGCACACTAAAATGACGACTTTTATTAACAGCAGCGGTGATGTAGAGTTTTCAGCAATTGATTCTGAGAAGAAAAAAGCAATTGTAGCCTGGAGAAGACTGAACGTATAAATGTAATAATTCTTTTTTTCCCAAAACGTTTTCACTACAGACTTGAGCAATAAGAGGAGCCAACTTTCTCTCCAGTAGAGAATATGACAAGCACTGTTTTAATGTTAACAATTTAAAAATTTTATGCAGGCCGATCACTGATTCTGGAACAGGTCAATAGATACACAGGGTAATTTGTAACCACTTTCTACCTATACACAAGTCAAAGCACAACATATGTTAACTCTACAACCATGGTGCATCACAGACTGACATACTGTTGCTAGTGTGATCTTGAGGAAGAGGCTCTTGGGAAAGATCAGAGTTGCAGAAAATGCTGATCAAAAGCAAATGGAAAAGATAAACAGAAAGCAGCATGGGAACTACATCAGCACACAGGATCTGGACCTCAAACATCTTCCTTAGCTGGTGAGATGTCACAGTTTGACATAGCTTCCAAATGTCACAGTTTCACTAAACGTGTCCCACAAGTTACCTGCAGTTTTGTCAGGGCTACTATGATAGCTTACATTTGCCCAGGGTTTCTGGGACATCTATCTCAACAGCCTTTCTCAGACAGAACAACTATGCAATAGATTCAACTAGATTCCTGTTTGGAATGTGGAGTTTTCTTACTTTTTTCAGAAAACCTGAATTTACAGTCCCAACATGCGCATGATAATAGGAGAATAGAGAAAGAGAGAGGAGGAGGGAGCAACATCTCTTGGGGTAGTGATGTCTTAGGAAGGAACACACAGATTAGATTTAAAATCCCCTCAGCAGCTCTCCTGCACCTGTCAGCCTTAGTTCTCTCAGCAGTTTCTAAACCATCATTATTCCCTGTTTTTCAGATAGGAAAATAGGCCAGAGAAGTGAAGCAACGTTCATAGACCAAGTCAGTACCACTAGTGGCAATAGGTACTATTACTAATATGAGGATTTTTAATTTATTCATTACTGTAATTTTTTCCTAATTATTTGACTTTTTAGAAGTGATCAAGAAACTGTTTATGTCTTTAATAAAGTATTAATCTTACCTATTCACTTGCTGTGGAAAATCCACTTGCTAGCCCAAGGGTAACAAAAACAGAAGGAAAATTTGTTTTAATATTTCTTTTATTTTTGCTAACTCAAAAGCTATTCTTCATTATTAGCAACAGCAATTTCTTAGAACAGTGCAAAACACCAAGTTTTCAATGTGACATGTTAGGAAATAACATTTCAGCAATCTCACCTTGCATTCTGATTCAAAAAATTACTTGGCTCTAACAGGCATTGGTTAGCCTTTAGCAATTTGACTGCAAGCTTCAAACTAAACACAACATTCCAGATTTCCCTCACTGTGATTTTGCTATATGACAAAATATTAAGATATGTTTTCTGAGCATCACTTTAATTTAAATATAAAGTTTACAAGTTTAATATAAACATGTAATTACTGACAAGCACGGATCTGTGTGCTGCCCTTAATTTATGCAAAACTGCTCGTGACTTGTGGTGATCTATCTGAAGAGGTGTTGTATGATAGACAGAAGAGTTCATCATGACAGCCCAACCGTAGGACTCTTGCAGTCTAGGCTTGGCTGTTAGCTCAGTGCCCCGCTGGAGCGGGCTCTCTTTCACCATTTGAAGTCCCATTGAGCAGGGTGTGCTGGGACAGGGGGGCAGGTGAGGGCACTGGGTGGGGAGAGCTTTACTTCTAGTGTGTTTGCAGATGTGAGGCCAGGCTGCTCGATTCTTTCAATACTGACAGTCCCTACCAGTCTATGTTTTCCAATCTTTCGTTCCAGGAAGGAAAGATACAGACAGCAAAGCCAAGACTCCTTTATGGGGTTCACAGGCTAAGCCTTCTACCAAGTGCTCAGCAACCTCCTCATGTTCATCTCTTCAGCCTGCTTCCAAAGCGACAAAGCTTTCCTCATTCACACAGCTCCCTCCATCGCTCAGACACCTGCTAAAAACTCGTCCAAACAGTTCACAAAGACACAATCATCAGCTCCTCCTTCTATACCTCCGATTTTAAGTCCTCTTGCCATAGCCTAGAACTCTAGCACATATTTCCCTGGAATTCCAGTGCACACTTACAGCTTTATGTTTGAAAACCTTCCAAGCAGCCTACTGTAGCTCGCTCTCAGCATGAAGCACCTCTGCTGTCCTTAACCAGTGTTACATTAAATAACAATGAAACACACCTAGGAAGTTATCCCACCCTGCTTAACTCAAGGCTTACAAAATAATGCACCACTCCCACCTCAGACATCAATGAATCCAACAAAAGAAAGTTATTTTGAATGGAGCTTTGACTACAACTGTTTCAAGTAACAAAATAAGTATCAGAAAGGCTATATAATAAAATGTTTACATTTTAAACTTTGTCAAGGCCAATTAAAAGGTCCTTTTTCCCTGTGAAGAATTATACATTGCTGCTTCCTTTCTTTTTAGAAGGATTTAAATAATTCATTTATTGATCTTTATTTTGCTACTCTCAGTTCCCCATAATATTCTCTTGCACTAATCCCTTATGCCCTATTTTCAGAAATTTCTGTCACCTGCTTGTTTTTACAGCACCTTTGTACTCTAAAACAAATAACAATTAAAAAAAATAATCCCAGTCTCCTTTGATACATAAGGATTACCTGTATGGCAAGTATACATTTAGGAAAGAAATAACAGTAGTTTAGAAAGTATGGCCAGGCAATGATTCCCCAGTAGTAATAAGGGCAAATTAAAAAGTGTTGGCGAACTTCATCTTTGGGAAACTGGTGTGTCCCACATCCCCTGCCCCCATTCTCCTATTTTCATTCGCTCAAGATCAGTGGAAAAAAAACCAAAACAAAACACAACCCTCATTAAAAGTAAAACAGCTGGACTCTGGGCTACGAGATATGTTACATTTTGTGCAGTGCAACAGCATGGAGACACTTCAGACAACTGAAGAAAAACAGGGTTGTTTGAAATTGTAGGTAATGATGAAAAGCTGGACAATCTGGAAAAAAAGGCTGTTACACTTGCAATCTAGGAGACAAATGCACAGGCTTAGGCTGTGGGAGGATTCCGGATGATGAAAATTTGTTATGTAGGAACTTCACTATAGGTGTTCTGCTCTACTGCACTTGTAATTGCCTCATTTCTTCATTGGCTGACCAATGCTCAGGCGATGTCCTTGGCACTGCATCTTCACTCCTGGCTGCATTTGCTGTTTTCTGGCCCTCCTAAGCAGGGAGGTAATGGCTGCTTCACAGGCAAGGAAGAAACGGGTACCTCTGAGAGGGAATCTGGAGCCAGTAGTGGAAAAATTATGAAGGATGGGGAGTGAGGCACTGAATTATGCAGATTTTATGAGCATATTGCAGACATGTCAGCATGCCTGAATCTCTCAGGGCTAGATATCTAGGATCCATCCCACTTGGTTCGGTGAAGAAAAGCAGTTTTCTGGTCTGAGGCAACTGCACTGGGACCAGATGCAGACACCTCACTTGGAGAAAGTATAAGAATCTGTCCCTATCCTGAATATTGGAGATGGGACATACTCCAGCCACAGCAGCTACTTCTACATAATATAGCACCAGCTACTGTTATTTTCTGTTATGTTATTTTGCTTCTGAAATTCATCTGGTTGGCAAAGATAACATTCTAAATAATATTTGAACAGAGTCTACAAAGTGCTGTAGAGCTAGTTAAAGGGATATTTTAAATTATGCCTTTCAAATATCTGTACTAGGTATGCAAAGAAATCTATGAAACCAGTGGCTTTGGATTATATCTAAAATAAAAGTCTACTCTCAGGAGGAATCTGATTGCTACTTTCTAATTTTACATGGCATTTTGAAGGAGATTTAATGTACAAAAGTAAGATAAGATACAATGAATAGATAAAACACTTCTTCTATTTTACTGTTCCTTCTTGAGTGGTGTTCCAAGCTATGTGCTTAATAAAGATAAAAAGAAAATAACATCACCTATGTATTTAAATCATTAAATCACTCTGTACAAAAAGCTACAATTCCTCTTAGGCAACACTTCTTTTTTCTTTCTTTCTTTCTTTTTTTTTTTTTTTTTTAATATTTCATCCTGATGATGAATGAGACTGATTCACTCAGAACTGATTTCATGGCAAGAGAAGCACATACAGGGCAGGCGGCCACTGAGAAAGCTTTCTCTCACTACTATTGTGCCAAACTGCAAGGTGGCATTGGTGTATAGATAAATGTCCCCTGGGGACAAGTGTGCAAACTCATTTTAACTTGTGTCCCAAGCCAGATTTGAACTTGAGCTGGTAGCCAAATACACCAAGTTTGGAAAGCTCCTCATATGCAATTCTGCCCCACTCTCCTCAGAACAGCTAATTTCAGTCACATCAGTGAGGTCTTTTAAATCTCATTTGTGCCTTCAAATAACTCCTAACTGTTCTAAAGCCTTCTGATGCATAAGTTATATCTCCAGCCCTTTCATATGACATTTCCTTCACATTCTTTCATATAACATTCAGTAGTATAAGGAAATGGTTGAAAAAACATTTCACTATGAGAAGTGAATGGGAGAGTAAGTAACCAAATTGGGAAAATAAAATTAACTGAGCCATCAACATTCATACATAACTTCCTGAGTAAGAATTACAACATCACCAGCCTAGTTTACTACTCCTTGTCTTAACTCTCACTTAGCAGGTAATGGTTATATTAATAGTTCTCTCCTCAGAGTAGCGATAATCTGTTAATGTTTTCATGAAATACACCTTGAACATCCCTGTGCAGACTCAAAACATAATTAGCAATGAATATACTAATATGCTGGCTCTAATGTAAACATTTAGGAACTATCCAAGCAGTTTTAGAGACATTTCAGTGCAATACTTTCACCATCACTAGACCTACTAGCTTCCCTTAAGGCAATTCTACTTATTTTAAACTTTTTGGGCTAGGTCACATGTTTTTGGTTGGGGTTAACAAAGACAGAAAGTCTTAATTTGCTCATAGAAAGTAGTGGAACTGTTAACGTGTTTTAAACAAGCAAATAAAATAATTCCTTTGCAACTATCTCCTCCTCTTTTCTTATGGGAATGAAGTCAGACATAAACCTACACGGAGAGATTATGACAAAGAATATACATGCAAACACAGCTGTGTTTGTTCATGATTTTGTTCATTTTTAAACACAATTTGAATTTTATCCATTATGTATTTTTAAGGAGACGTTGCCCCTACAGATAGCAAAATATCCAATCCCAAGAAGCTCAGCACAGCTGCACATAGTTCAAGCCAGTACTCATTTCAGATGAAGCTCTTTGTACAGAATGCACCCCCCATTAAGCAAACTCACTACAGAACATCCCTTAAAGCTATTCATTATGCATTAGGTGGTATATAAAATGAAAATAAACCAGGTTTTATTATTTAACATCTACTTAGTGTTTAAAAATGCATGCTCACTGTTTAGACAGTTTAAATGGCACTCAAGTTTCATACACTAAGTCAGATGCAGTACTTTCGCTAACTCTCAATGCCAAAACACAAAAGCAATGTTGTTTGGCTCTGGTCTGTGTTTAGCAGAACCTTTAGAGTTTTAAGAGGGCTGATAACTGCTGATAGACTTACTCTCTAGCTCAGTAAAGCATATTTAAGATACTGGAAGTAACACAGCATATTTAATTTTCACAGGTTATTTATCTCACCAACATGACCTAAGTTTTTCAACAAGCGATAGAAAACTACGTTGCGCTTCCTTCATGAATTTGATTTCATTTTATTGTTTCCTGTTCATTGTTCTTTAAATTGATGGTGATAAGCAGACCATCTTATGTGAGACCTTTGCAGTTTGAATAATCCGGTACGCGGTACAAAATATGATTAGCTGAGAAAGTAATTCACTGATTATCATGGAAGATCACTAATCAGTAACAGGGGTAAAAATCTACAGCTTCAGTGGAAGGGTCATCAGAATTGAATGAATTTTAGGTTATTAATTTGAAGCATTACATGCACACAATAAACTGTGCAAATTCTGTCGGAAATCTCATAACACAAGTGCAGATGTTGTCAGGGTATCTGCTGAATGATGAATTCATTCTCAACTGAAAGAGGAGCTGACTCGGCATATCAATCACTCCTGCAATCCTTGCTCTACAATGGTGTGAACGTTTTTTACAGATGCTTAACATCTGTAATTTTCACGGTTTGTAGCAGTTAATATGTTGTTCTTTTAACTTTTATTGCCTCCAAGATGTTCAATCCCAAAGTTTGCCGGATTCCAGTTTCCGGAATTGAAGTCACATATTGAGTCTAAATTGCTGGCCATTTGAAGGGTCTTTCTTTAATGTCTTTGTAGGACCTATCTTGTGTCTTACATTTTCAAAACATATTTTGGTGTCATAAAAATATGAATCTAATGTTAACTTCATTCCGAGCTGCATTTCCAATTACATTGTTATTTTTCATCTTCTTAAAGTCATGACTGAGAATAGAAACCTGAGGTTTTTTTCTATATTATTATTTTCATTAATATAATATTTCACACGTCTGAAATAAAAATATCTATTTTACTGTACTCATTTGCAACCAGACAATTATGTACAGAATATGGTTTGAACTAATCTACAGAAGAGGCCAATTGTTCTGTGACAGTGCAGAGAGGCCTCTTCTTCCAGGGAACCAGTTTATCATAGATGTTAACACTTGCTATATTTTGACAGCAAATGGAAGGAAAGCCGAGTTGGAAAAATAGGCTGAATTAAAACATCATTAAATTTACCAAACATCTTTAAGACCTTAAACTTTACAATCCCAATGAAGCTGGGCAGCATTGTATAGTATGGTATACTGGATGAAATAAACTGATAAAAAAGAACTATGTTTCTTTGATCTCTAGAGGAAGCAACCAAGATCCAATAAGATCATGAGTAATACTACTGAATAAACTAGTTTAAATCTTCAGAAAGAGATCTTTTACATCACAAGTGCCTCTCCTTGTTGTAGTAGTCACTTTCTAGCCCAAACGGAATCCAATACATGTCATTAGTATCAAGGCTCGTTGAAGCCTTAGGCCGCAAGCTGTGAACTTTCACCCAGATTCGCTGACTGTACACCCAACTTTTACTTGGCGACATGAAGGAAGGCCCCCAAAACCGGTGCAAACCAGAAAGATAAGGAAGCTTCAACCTTAGCAGAAGTTACAACCTTAGAGACAAGAGAAGAATGGGCCTGCCTAGAGACAAGGAAGGGACCTAATGAAGAATGGGAAGACCCCAGACCCTAATGATACTGTTGGTCCAAACTGTCATGTGAGGGGTGGGGACTTTAAATTGTAAGGGTATAATTGCCCAGGGATTTCTTTGTTCAGGGTCCCTCTCCGGAGGCACCCAGCTCGAGCTATTTTTCACTGCTGTACAAATCAGTAAATTCGTCTGGAGTTCGTTGTAGCAGAGACTGTGTTGGGAAACCTAGGGTCGAGCCAGCGGGGAGAGAAAGAGTCCAAGAGCAAGCGTGTGTGTGAGCGAGGAGTCGAAAAGGGGCACCCGTCAGCTCAGTGGAGCTGCTGCTGTGAAGGGACTCGGGTCCTAGCAGTTAAAGTCTCGGGTGGTGTGTGTGCCACTCCCCGAATGGTGTGTGAGTGCTTTGGCAGCAGCTTCTCCTTTAACATCCTTTAGACTTAATCCTAAGAACAGGGGGAAGAACAGAAGGTAGGACTGGTGCAGGCAGGAAGAATTTAAAATACATATTGTCTATATTTGCACAGGTATCAGGTTATTAAGCACTATTTTATGTTGAGGAAACTGTTCAAATTAAAAATGCATGCAATACATTGAAAATATCAGTTACTTATATGAGAATGGCATTTATAGTTATAACACTCGATGCTATTCAGGTAGCCTAATTTATTAAGCTTATCTTAAGCTCCACTGTAATATACAAATCTTGAAAAGAAAACTCAAAATCTTCCGAGTTGATGCTTCCCTTAGAAGCTAGGGAAGGAAAGGGCAGAAACACAGAAACCATAGAAAAAACATTCAGAGAATGACAAAGAACAAAACAAGAACAACCAAAAAAATCAGAGTTGAGTCTCCGTTTCTTTTTTTGCATACTATCTATAGAATACCACCTTGTATAGCTTTCCTGTACCTAAAGCTTCCCCTTTTGCCACACATTCCCCTAGCTCCACTCCCACCTCCATTTCCTTTGACTACATTGCCCTCGCTGAGATGAAAACAACCAGGATTTAAATAACAGAAATGCAAGATCTCTGAACTAGAGCTGGTTGTTGAATTCAAAGTAATATTGCTAAAACTTGATCCCCATGACATTTGATTGTCCTATTAGCATGCTATGTGCTTCAAAAACCTGATGCAGTGCAGCAGAAATAATTTTAAGGTTATTTATAAACAGTATAAAGCACTGAACGACTGTGAGAGTTAGCAGATTTGCACATAGAACCAGAGTGAATGTGACAGCTCTCCATTGAAAGTTCAAATCTCCTAGAGGCTAAATTAAAGGTTTTTCTATAACAAAGAATAAACCAGAGTGAATACTTTGGCTGTCATTGAGCTTAATATTAGGCTATGGAAAAGCTGAGCAAGATCTGGGACAGGAAGGTTTTGTGAGGCTTTCGTTTGTTTAGTAAACACCAGGGTTTGGATTTTACATATATTTTTCACACCAGTTCCAGACTTGGAATTTGAATTGAACTATAGCTTTCAGTGAACTTTGAGAAAATTACAGCAAATGCTTGGTTTTCCACTCTGTTTTTGCATGGAGCCTAAATTTGAGACATTGCCAAGAAATGTACTTCTGCATTTTTTAATTTTGTTTTGGGGGTTGTTTCAGGAAGTAAAAAGAATTGAATAGCTTCTGATTGTGTTGTCTGTTCTTCCAAAGCACAATTTACATTGATGAAATTTCTCACATGCTTAAATGCAAGAGGTTTCCTACACCCCCTGTGTGTGCATCGTGGGGGGAAGGAAGAAGGGACAGTTTTTGCATTTGCAAAAGGGTTGCTTTTTTCCTGCATCTCTCCACCTCACTTCCTTCAGGAAGAGCCAAGAGAGGATGTTGTTAACACTAATGTTGTCATTATTTCTCTTGAAGTCACTTAACGGTTGATTTTTAGCCAAATCGGCTGCCTCTCAGTGTGGTCACACGAATGCTCAAACTGATGCCCTGGGCATGGAGACATGACTGCAGGTGAAGCGGCTAACACCGGCAAGCACCGGCACTCGGTGCCCAAAGAGGTTCAGACCAAGACAACTGGACAAGGCTCTAAGCCTAAGTTGGAAGTTTTTGGCCAAGCACTGAACTACATGAGCTCTAAAGATATCTTGCAGCCTCAATTATTCTATTCCAGGTGCCACAGAGCAGTGCCCTCTCACTCAAGCAGACTCCCACGTTTCCTCACCTGGGCAGACTCAAGGCACTTCTGCCTCCGAGGCCTTTTCCCTTCTCCTTTTCCCCTACTCATTTCACCACACAGGCAGCATCGTTCTGCACTCCTACTCAAACACCCTGTAAGACAGCCAGCAAAGCAGGCGTCTGCTTTTGGACAATTACCGAATAACGTATCAGGGAGCACATGAAGCTAAGAAAATACTCTGAATATCTGTTAACAGCTGAAATGTTCTGCAAACATGAAGGACAACAAAATGTTTAAAACAGAACTTCCATTTCTGGCTACAAGAAGTGGGTTCACGAAGGAGAGGAAGACAGCCACAGGACACTATTTTTGCAAGCAACTAATTCTGAAATAGCTTAAGCACACTTTTAAATAGATAGTATGAAGAATAAGCAAAGGCAGAAGGAGTCTCTAACTAAAGACTGAAAAGATAAACTTGTGATTTTTAAATATAATCTAGAAGGGGGAGAAAAAGGGGGAGAAGAAGGACTTGCAGAGGTTAACACTGGAGTCAAAACAAGACAAAAAGTTGCACAGAACATTAAGTTGTGTGGCAGACTCCCAAACCAAGAATATGCCTGTCACTTTAAAATAAAACAATACAGACGATCCTTCACAATGGATCAAATGCAAACATTAGCATTTTTCAAATGCAAACATTAGCAGAGTATAAACAGCATGAGCAGGGCTGGAAACAGCATTATTAACATATTGGAAGGAATGAATAACATTGCAGTAAAAAGTGAACGGGCTATCAATTTTAAAGAAAGCAGAATGTTCATTTCAAAGTGGACACAGATGAACAATCTGGTGTTATCAGGACATGGTAATTGTTGCTCTTGAGAGAAAAGCTGCAGGAAAACAGATGAAACTCAAATCTTATAATAAAGATTTTATTCACAACTGAAGAAGTTTATGAAGTAAATGAACAGGAAATTAAGGCGAGGGAAAAGGTACAATCTATATACAATATTACCAAAGGGGAAGAAAAAAGTCTCAAATAGAGTAAAAGATGCATCATGGTCTGTGTTTCAGCATTGAGAAGCCCGTAAGAGGGGCATCAAGCCAAAACAGCTATGGGAAGAGTTTGAGGATGTTCCCTGAAGAACATGCTGAGAGAGGGCCTGAGAGAGCCCACCTACTTCATGCTCCTCAGGCACAGAGAGCAGGTGAGGCTCTTCTTGTGTGCGGGACTCACCAGCTGAACCTGGAACATCTGAAACAAAACAGAGAAAGAACACTGCTACTGGCTTCCGAACCAGTGGACTGACCTTTTACCAATTCCCTATTTGGCTCAGCACTGCCTGATTTGGCCCACATATATTTAATTTGTTTCTACTTCAGCAGGATTCCACCCACAATAGAAATAGGGCTTACAGGGATGCCCAAATACAAAAACTGTACATCAACCTTTAACTACTCCATTGATCACACAATGCCATTTTACAGTCAATGTTTAAAAACAACCAAACAAAACACAAAAATCCCATGATAAGATTCCACCCAACCACAAGTGATGACAGGTACGTAACTACTACCTGGAAGTGAAGTGCATATATCCATAGGATTAGTACTATTTCTGTTCATTACTCCAACTGAAATTTCTTTAACAACTGTGTTTTTAAAAATAGTTAATAGGAATTTTATTTAAAAATAAACATTATTCTGCTCTCAAAAGTTTTATTTAACAATTTCAGATGTGTTCAGAAGGCCAGTACCACCCAAAAAGGACACAGTGAGGGGATAATTGACCTTGTCAGCTAGAAGCAGTCTTCTCTTTTCCTTGGAACATTTAACTCATAGATGCAGTCAATTACCTTCAGGTAATGCCTGCTTCATGGGTTTTATTGCTCTGTTCCTTTGAAATGAAATAGATTTACTAGCCTAAGTTAGATCTGTTTTGCCTGAAGTTCCAATGGCATTTTAGCAATATTAAAATTCTCTCTGATTCTAGTACTAGGCTTTAAAAATAAAGCCACTGACATCTGTGTTTCAAAGCAATCAAATATTTATGAATCTTGCAAGTATTTTTTTTCCCCATAACCCTGAATTCATTAGTATGTATATTAAAGTAGATTTATAGGCTTAGTGGCTAATTTTTACTTGTTGCATTATAAGTGTATTGGACAACTTTTAATCTAAAACTGTGTCTATACCTTGTAATTGGTTGGGAGACTCTGTGGATCTTTGGCTTAAGCCAGAAATCCTGGCAGAGTAAAAACAGGGCACAGCAGTATGCCATGGTTTACTACTCTCTCACCAATATAGTCTCTGCCCAGGAATCTTAGAGAGTTTGTGTTCAGTGCTGAGAAATCCCAGCTGACAAGAAGTCAATAGAACAACAACTGAAAAGAAAAAGGTTGGAATGTAAAGCCCATGGCTCACACATGGGCCCCTTGTCTAATACTTGTTCAGCACAATTAAAAACCTCAAATTCTTTTCTCTCCCAAAGAAGCTTCTAAATTAGTCACACAGCACAAGGCAGACACAGATTCACATGAGGCAAAAATGGTCTGACCCTAGATGAGAATACTTTTGCCCCCTCCTTATTTCAACTCACATATAAACTTTTTTTAGAAATATTTACAAATCTATACAGAAACTAGCAGAAAGAGTCTCGGCTGCACAGAAGAGCCAATCAGACCAGCAACTGAATTAAGAAGGTACTGAATTTAATTGCTCATTGTCCAGATACACACAATTAATGTCAATGTAAGATCCCATTCTCATTGCAGCTAAAAAGCAAAGCAAAAAGATAAAAAGATTTACAAGAAGCCAAAGAAACGGTCTACAACACTTGCAGAAAATCAGTCTATGGAATTGCAAGCAGTCCAATATTTTGTTCATTAACTCCTAATTAGATAGTTCTATAAAGAAGAATGAGGACTGTTGGATTACGTACCTACTGCAAGTCCCCAGACACTTCATATATTGTGTTTATTTTCACAGAAGCAATAGGATTTAATTCTACAGTAATTACTTCCCAATTTTCCTCCAGAGCAAAAGTATATTATTACATTTCCTACTAAACTGAAAATGGATTCTATCAAGTAGCTGCTGTCTTGCAACTTACTGATAAAAGAGCAAAGGGAAAATATTTTAAGAGTTTGTATTCATCTTTGAAAGGTGCTGAGTCCAAGAGCAACTGTTAGATGGGAAAAGCAGGGCTAAGAACAGAGTGTTTGGGCCTTTGTAGGATCAACACTAATTTTGTTCAATATTCACTGGACAGACTACAATATGTATCTGCATCAATTTCCTTTACAGGTAAGAGAAATTTGTATATGTATCTCTTTAAAAAAATCAGTCATTCATATTTTCCTACAAGTTTCAACATTATTCTTTCAATTGGCTTTTTCAGCTTCTATCTAACTGTAGTGTACTCAGCTGAAATCTATACCAAATTTCTAGTTATGCTATTTTTAAAAAATGCGTTCAAAGTTTTTCCCAACACCGGAGTTTAAGTATTGGTGGTGACTGAAGATATATTGTTGTCAAACTTTAAAGCTTGACCAAAAGCCCTTTGTCTCAACGTGGGATTAGAATAACAAATTTCCAAGCCTAATTTCCAAGACAGCAACTTCTTTTTTGACTCTGGTCAAACTAGTGACCTTTCTGCTCTAGTTCTGTTGTCTACAGAATGGAATAAAACCCCCAAGAGGATGTTGGAGAAGCTGATGGAAAAATTATAAGTACTCAAATGATTCAGTGAAAACACTGCTTAAAAATTGCAATCTTGAAAAATAAGAGGCCAGAAACCAGAGTTTTGTTTTGTAAAGAAAACAGACATATTTTTCTTAAAACTGTCATAGAAGATTTTGACCAGTTATTAGCCAGTTACCAAGATTTTCTTAAGTAACTATCAGTTTTAGCAGCACTATTTTTGAAATGTGTTTCTGAAATTCTTTGAAAGAATTCAGTAGACATTTTCCTGACCAACAGTGCCTTTTTATTAATTTAATTCCAAAAGGTTAGAAAATTTTAACCAATACTTTCACTACGTTTTATCTTTGTACCTTTCATTTCAGCTTCCAATGTCTTCACTGGTAATCATGGCCATTTCTGGAGCGTTCTCCAGAACACTCCAGAAATGTGCAGTGAGACCAAAAGTCAGTGAGACTTTTGTGCAAAAGTCTTTTTGCACAAAGTCCAAAAGTTTGTGCAGTGAGACCAAAGTCATCTCCGGAGGCAGATTCACCTCTTTCTTTGTGGATGCAGTGACTGCACCATGTGCCACTGTACGCCGTAGGGCTTTGGAGACAGCTTCTGAGGGCTGGACAATACAGCCACAGAAAGGGTATACGTATGCAATCAGGGTGTGGAGATCTACAGGTCAGCTTTCTTAGAAAGCATGTTCAAATCCTGAAGTGTGTGTGGTTTTGACACAATCCTGTGCTAGTACATCTATCTAAGCAGCTTTGGGAACAGAAGGGGATCTCACCCTACAGATTCAAGAGCACCGCTGAGCTAGGTCATGACTGCTCCCAACCACCCCAACAAATGTCTAAAGTTTTATCCATTAAACTCTTTGGTACAACTTGTACACAAAAGTTATCTCTGCAACCAGCTGGGAAAGATGCACTGCAGAAACAGATAGAAAGTGAGTTTCAAGAAGTTCTTGCTCATCACTTCATTAAAGAATATACTTAGAGAAGAGCTGGAAGAAATTATGATCTTACAGACTTCACTCCCTCCCTGGGTGCTCCACACTGTTTATCACTTCTTTTCTTTTTCACTATGGAGGATGTGCCCTTTGAGACCATACAAGTCAATTCCACCTGTAAAGAAGCTTGGCCAGCAGTAACTTTCATTGTGGACATAAAAATGAAGTAATGAAGTGCTAATTATTAGGCATTACTCTTGTCAACAGTAATAATGTAAATAGTTTTTTTTTAAAAAAATGTATAAAGGGAAATACACAAAATATGAGACCATGAATTAGAGAGAATTATAGCTTTCCATTTGCATTTATATAAGATTGTTTTTTCCTCTTGTGCATATTTCAAAGTATTTTACAGAAAATAATTTTAAATTCTGCCCATGTGCCACCCAGCTGAGGCTTTAATACTGTTCCATGATCAAATATGATGACACTGGGCTTTGCAAAGTCATGAAGGAAAGATTTAGCAGGGACAGGAGGAGAGTTATTTTGCTGTCTTCCCAAACTTAACATTGCTTCTACCTGTGAACAGAGCACTAAATCTAGTCTACCACTTCAATTGCAACGTCTTTGGTTGCACTGCTGCTGCCTTCTGCTATGTTTCCTGCTTCCAGGCTCATTCCACCTGGCAGAAACTCCCAGTTTTAATCAAAGAGAACGAAAAAGAAGTAACTAGCCTGAATTCTGGATGTGCAAAGAGAGAAGTGAAAGGAGTGATCAGAAAAGGATGAACTGAGGAAATATAAAGCAAGAAGCAATGATAGAAATCGATGAGTAAGAAAAGGATATTTTCTTCTTCACGTGCAGCACTGCTCTCATTGAGTAACCGCACCCTATCGCTGCTATTGCTTCCCTGCACTTCCTTCCACCTTTGTCTGTCTCTGTCCTCACTGCACACCATTCATCTTGAAACTCCTTTGATATTGCCCAACAGTTTTGGGTAAATACTTTTTTCCAAGTATTTTGGAAGGTGCCAAGCATATGAGAGGATGCTGACATTACACATACCCACTGAATTAACACATTCACATATATAGCTTGTGTCTTTCTAAAAATATAATTAGACCAAAAATTTCCCATATATTTTGATATTTGGAACAGACTGGCAATGTTTTGTATAAATCTTTCTTCAGGCCTGAAACAATAACTTGTGAACTACAAATAAGCTGAGAACAGTTGTTTTGAGATTAGTTTGATTTTGTTCATCAACAATTAGAGAAAAGTCAGCTCTAACTGTCAAACGGATGGATGCCAGAGATGTAGTGTAATACCTCCTCTGGGTTAGTCAGAGAAAAGCAGTGTCCTTTTTGTGTCCAAAGCGTCCTTTTGGCTAAAAAGCTACTTTTTTCATCTAGAATTCTATTTTATACAAGAAGTACAGTTGAAGATCCTCATTTCACCACCATAAGGAGGGAGGTGATCGTGAACACTTGTCAAGAATTCACACTGGCAACCAAGCCTCCGGTACAACCCAAGACTGCCCAAATTCTACTGTCTTCATCAAAGTCACCAATAAGACACGCCTTAGTAGAAGCTGGCATCCTATTCTGTCAAACAGCACCACATCATTTTTTTTTCTTATTCTGAATTATCAAATCTAAACCAAATGCATACAGCTTTCCAAATGACACAATTACTGAAGAACTGGTAGCATGACGTGTCACCACACTGTGCTTCCTTGCTCCTTTCCAACCTTTCCTCAGCAAGTAGTATTTCAGCACTACAGTTTAATCTTTGTTCTATTTTCTCCTCTCACCTCTATCTGAATTTCAGAGGAAGAAAAATCTTGCAGGAACAATTGCATCTCAGATACTTATTTTCATGAACCTTGCAACATTTGGTACCACTCTACATTCCTTGGTTCTCTAATTTCATACATTTTTAAAAAATACTAAATCACGTAGTACCAACTGTACAAACTAGTGAGAATTAAGTACCGTTTCACAGGAGACATGCATTACATCAACTGCAACAGAAATGAGATGCGCAATGAAAGACCCATCTCACTCAATCTCACTCAATGAAAGACCCACCACCAATGTACTATTGGTGGTATTGCAGATTGGGACCACAGTTATTTAGAGTGCTGCTTACCATTAAAGATGATCTAAACCTTGCAAAGAAACTGCCGTTTTACCTGAATTTAGCCTTCATATGTAATAAGTATATAGGAGACTACAAATCATAATCACAGCTAAACACACAGAAAGGTATATTTTAGAGGTACAACTGACAGTTCAAATGTTATACATCCCAAATGTTATAGACATTTGCTTTGCAATTTCTGAGGAGTAGTAGTATAACTTTGCAGAGCCTTAGAGGAACATTTGTCAATCAACCAGACCTCAAGAAAATAAAGGATGTCATGGACAGCAGACAGAGGTTATTATAAAAATGAAATATGTTGTGAATTGTATTCAATTTCTTGTTGTCTCTATTCTCAGATGGAACAACAATAAAAGGTGTGGAATATAATTCGAACCATAAATGATGAAGACAAAATGCTTTTAAGATATAGAACTGAGTTTCAAATTTATTCAAAACTTACCATAAGCTTCACTCCCACAGAAGTGATTCAACTTTCCTCTCCTCTGTGCTTTCTCCATTAGCTAGTGATACACAACAACTTCGTTTTACTGAGGTATTTTTAAAATCCCCCAGGTCGATGCTGAAGCACACGAGTTAATGCAGGTTTGGCATTGTTAAAGTGATCCTTTCCTGCCATCTAGGGGACACATACTGGTGTGCAAACGGAGGAACAGAGGATTGTCTACAGTTACGTATAGGAAAGCTTTCTATATGAAATGCTTATCCCTACGCAGCAAAACAAAAATCGACTTAACTGAAGAGTAGCACAACAATTTTATTAGAGACCAGATGCCTAACAGTTTAATTCTCGCATAACCCTAAAATTTTCTACAGTAAATTTCAGTTAAATGCCCAGCAAAATTACTGAGTTGACAATTTAAGCCTTGCTTTTATGACACACAGCCATGTCTTCTGAGCTACTCGGATATATGAAAAGCCCTTTGATTTTCCTGAATACCTCAAGAGAGCAAGATCTATGCTGCTATAAACAGCGTGTAGCTGTCAACAGCCAATACAGAGATGAAAAGAAAGGATCGAGATGTCTATGGTCCCAAAAATGGAGAAAGTCAGAAAAAGCAAAGTTGCATCACACCTGATATTATGTAAACTTAGCTCAGTGTCAGAACTTGCTTTTCAATACATCATTTACATGAAGCACGCATTTTCTCAGAGCCTCATTCTGCTGCCTGCCGTGGTGGCCAGGGCAGAAACTTAGTATGCAACAACGTGCCCCACACACTGTGCAGACAGTATGCACCTTTCTATTGCTCTACCATAAGAAGCAAAATATAGAAACACTCGATGTCAAAAGGTCATCAAGTTAATTTTAAAAAAGTTAAAGGTTGTTCCAAGATGCAAGTTCCTATTGCTAGTGTTGGCATCACAGTCACATTTTTCATATTTGCTCTCTTCACTGTTGCCTTCCAGGCTCTTTCACATGGCAGACTCTACAAAAGGAAAGAGCAAACTCAGCTAAATGCTAAGCACAGTCAAACACACACACAAAAATCCAAACAAGTTTTTTCCTCCTCTTCCATTTGGATTTGTTTTGCTCTTACTTTGAAAGGGAACAGTCCACTAAAACAAACACCCTTCACTAAAAAAAACCCCTAAGACCGATGCTTCCCATGGCTGAAACGATGTGAAAGTTTCTTTAGGATCAAAGTTGGAGCTCCTCCTGGGATGAAAGGAAGCAGGTGTCCAACCAAGACGTTTCATGAACTGGCTATAGTTGCACAAGATGCAGGCCCCCACTGTGCCCCAGTGAAGGGACTGAAGATTAAATGCTTTCCCTAACCCCTACACTTAAAGTGACAGTGTTACACTACTTTGATACCTCTTCACCGAGGAACAAACACAAACAAAAAGCCCCACAAATTTAACAGAACAACTCTTCAATTAATTTTATTTTGATAAAAAAATTTTTTTTAGTAGCTCTGCCCAAGTCCTCTTCCCATTACTGTGCGTAGCATATCTAAATAGCTGGAAAGAATCACTGGCTTGGGGATACTGAAGCTCTTAGGCAAGATACCTAGATACCTAGACAAGAAATTCCAAAAAATAAAGAAATAAAAAGCAATGTACCAACCCATTTACAGCAGTATAATATAAATCTGTATAAGACACCTTAATATCCTGAACATAGTATATGCTTGCACAGCACAAACAGAAGTTTGACACTAGACCAACACTGCTGCTGAAAAAAAAATAATCTCTTTCTGTCTAGCTATTATATTTATGGAATTTGTTATTCACAGAAAAAAAAAAAGGAAGATCTCCTGCAAGATCAGGATACCAGCACACATTTCAGAAGAAAAATCCCAGTGGTCAATAGCGAGCCTTAAATTTGATACAAAAGAACTTGCAGAGATTAAAACTAGAAAACTGCTAGTGCCCATAGGTATTGGAGGAAGCTGTGACATGGATCCCGAGCGTTAGTACAGCCTGCCTGGCTAAACATTAGGAAATCTGTGCCCCTCTACCAGAAACTGTTGTCCAGGTTCTGTAGAACATCCAGCTAGGGGACTCTCTAGATCCCCAGATAAGATGCCAGCAATGTCTTGGAAATTGAGACTGCTCAGGGCTAGAAGGTAAACATGAACACAGACAAACTCAGAGAAGGTATTTAAGCTATGTAAAAAAAAATATTAAAAACAAAAAAAAGGAGAGAACAGTGAAATGAGATTGGATTTAGCAAGACAGCTGTATGAGGAAAATGCAGCTTACTTGGTAAAACCTATACTGTATGAGCACTTTTTTTTTTGTACTGTACCTCACATGCCTTTGTCAGCATCTTTAGACAAGACAGTACAAGGCAACAATACCTCGGGGGGCGGGGGAGGGGGGGGGGGGAAGGACAAGGGCTCGAATTAGAGACAGGATGGAAAGGTAGTAAGGTAGTAAGGCACCATCAAGAAACCAAGACAGGTTGTTTCCTAAGCCTGACCTCCAGTGGTGAGTACAGAGACTAAGATAAGGTACACCCTTAATGCAAACTGCCATGAACATACTCGTGAACAGTGGAAAAAAAACTGGGACGCATATCAAACAGATTGAACATTGCACTTAATGAAGTAAACTATAAAGAAGTCACATTCAGACAAAAGGAGAACTTTTGTGCCTATGCAAGCTGACACGTTCCAGCTTTAGTTTTCTGAAAACAAAGCAATTTTACGTCAGATTTAACTATTTACAGTGACATCTGTGTAGTCCCACAGAAGTTCTGAACTATCCAAAATTCTGTAATTCATTGGCTTGTATCTACAAAGTCTCATTTCATTTAACATATGCTTATCTTTCCATTAATTTAAGAAACTAAAGCCAAACATACATGTGAGGTTTCTGGGTTTGTTTTTTAAACATGATAAAAAGCATGGTTTCAGGAAGGCAACTTTATTCAGTGTTTCAGGATGTGTATTCCTATGCGAGAGATGCATCATGTCTAGGTAACAGCATGTAAATATAAGCATATACTTATTTTGCTACTCTGGCCCTTCTGCTTTGAGAACATCTTCAAAACCCTTTATTATTTGGGAAGACTTTTGGAATTGCTGGGGAAAAAGGAAACATATCATGTTACATTAAGAAGGTAAAAATTAACACACTAGGCAAAGACACTGAAAAAGTATCTCCTGTTTAAAGCCTATCCTTATGAAATAGCGTTGGGATTGAACAGAAAAACAGTAATTCAACTGGCTGTACTTCCCACCCCTCACCCTCATTTTCAAATTACTGATCTGTCTGTACATATTCGTCTACAAGTCATGTTTTGTCCAAAGCTTTTTTTTTTTACCAAAAACCAAGAACACAAATGAAAGTACAGACTCTTAAAAAAATTACTTGAAGAGCACAAAATCGAACACTTAAGTAATTTTTCATCAGAGCTTTTTTTACACCCCAAAAACCTATTTTGGTGTCTGTTACAATATTTACATGGTGAAATGACTACCAGTTTGACTGCAGAATTTTATTTTCAAAACTGGAAAAAATTCAAATTGCATGTTTTACAGGGGACATTTCAGTTTACGAAGAGCAAATGAACTTTTCAAAAATTCAATATATGAAATTATAATAGAGAACACTTGAATATTGGCAAGCTACAGTAACTGTGCACTGTAGGGTAAAGAAAGGAAAGAAAATGGTTTCCTTCTCAACCACTTTAATGTGCTAAAAGGTACAAAAGGAAAAGCAACTTTTTATGATCACAAAACATATCTTTTTCCTTAGTAAATGGTTTTCACTTACCATATATTATTGAAGCAAATAAATCTTAGCTGGACAAAAAAGGTAGGAAGGATAGTACACTCACTACTCAATTAGCCGATGTGTTTTTTCTAGTACTTATTTATGCTATAAGCTTTATTCAGTCTTAAAATTATTAACAGGGAGGGAAACATTAAAATTATTACTAGATCTACCTAGTAACAACAGTTAGCTTACAGATGAACACATCGGGGAAGGGGGAAGGGAAAGTCTTATTGTAAAACTTAATTCCACCTCAAATAAACTAAGCAAATTCAATTAAGCAAAAGAGATTAAAAATCTGTAAAGACTACTTTCAAAAAGCGGATCCTGCCAACCTCATCCAAGCATGACAAAAATTGTGCATGCTCAAAGGTGCATGCTGATAGAGGCTGCTAAACACAATCAGAACTATTTCTCTCATAATATGATGAATTATTTTAACACAATGGGTCCGATTTCATAAATTAGACTATAGCATGCATATCAATTATTTTATTACAGTATCCTATATTTTGTGTAAAATGGATTATTTTGGAGGAAAAACCTTTGTGATCTTTTACTTGAGAATATTTTTAAATGTTTCCTTACATTTCTAATTTCCTTATTATAATTTACATTTATAATGAGAAGCTGATTAACAGTGTTCTTTGTGAACAGTGTATTAAATGCAAAATATTTTCGAAGTGCAAAAACTACCTGCAATATAATTACTACCTATAGATTAACAAAAATAATGCAGTGTTTGGCAGTGCAAAGACACATGCAGTGTTCTAAAGCACCCCATTGTAAAAATTATTTTAACCAAAGTACTTTTACTTCAACAGGCTCTGAAGGTGATTAAAAATAAACCCCCCAAAATTCCACACCAAGCCTTTTTCAAAAAACTAAACCACAGCATAAACGCTGTAAACAAACCGATATCATAAATGGAAAACTGTTGTAGAAAATGAAGCAGTACGATGATCAAAATCATTGCTGTTGTCAAGAATGTTTCCTTCTGTAAAGGTACTCAAAGGTCTTAAGCGTTAAGGAATTAAAATAAAACTTTCATTATTCTGAGGTCTACAGTATGACCATTTCCTCTTAATCAGTTAGATGTATTACCTCAGGTGAGACTGGATTTAGTAATCGAACTATACATTTATGAATGGTTTCACCTGCAAAATGTTAAATATAAAATCATGCCTTTTTTAAAAAAAAAACAACAAAACAACCCCAAACAATCAAAGGGTTATACATCCAGATAGTGCTTTTTATAACTATTCAGGACTACATTCCGAATTACATAAAAGTAAACCTGGAAATAAATCTAAATTGCAAACTGAAATTATTAAATCACCAAACAAGAAATCTCATTCACAGTATCATTTTATTATTTTCATTTATAATTTGCTTCCCTAAGAACAAACCAAATCTTATTTTCACACGTTAGAACTGTTGTTAGCATGAACATTGGAGCAAGAAACTTTAGTATCAGATTTTAACCTTGCCTTGCATTCTTCTTTTTTCTTTAAGCACTACTTTTCACTGATGTAAATTATTTTCTGAGCGTTTTGACTTGACACTCAACATAGTCTTTCTCCTAAATGTGACTTTTGCTAACTAGCATTAATATGCAACTTCATTCAACCATTCACTGACTTCACATGTATTCAAAGTCTTCTTTTTAACACTTACGACAACATATTTGCTGATACTTTTAAAATTTCATTAAGCTTTGTTCAAATAAAAATGGTATCAAATTGAAATTTACAAAACTTAAAATTTTATTAATGAAAACTCTGTGTGATTGAATTATCAAAACAAGATTTATCAAAAACATTTTATCATTAAAAGACTCTACTCAATTAGCATAATGGTTCTAGTAACCGGACTCCACGTAGTTTTTAGGCACGCAAAAGTGCAGAATGGTGCTTTTGGAAAGCCTGCCAAGCATTTATGTAGGTTAGATCCTTGACTGCTGCTGGAATTTCACTAGGAATTGGGTGCCCACCATTGTTTTTGTTTTCTTTTTGCTTTCTTTCTCAGATGGTTTTTTGGGCCTTTGGTGGTTGGGGTTTTTTGGTGTCTAATGTTCTCAATTAACTTCATCCATAGCTTTAGATTCTCCTTACAGATCTAACTTCATCCCCTTCAAATTGAATTAAGAGTTACTAGGTCCAATCTTTCAACACCTTTTTTTCAAATGGAAGCTTTCTACTTTTTCAACTTTCAGTTCCTAAATTTCAGGTGAATTAATCTAACTCAAACAACATCAAAAGTTCTCTGCTCCTGCAAATAAGACTAAAAACAAAAATTAAGGCAAGATATTTTTTCTGCAACAGAATCTGAAAACATATTTGATACTAGGTAAATAAATGTCAAGATTAGCTTCACTCTGAAGTCTACAGATACAGCACCATGATTTTGTTCTGTTTATAAATCTGGCTTCCCTTTTGATTTTGCATTCATTTAGAAAACAGCACTCTCACTAAAAGGTGAGGAAGGCTCATGTATACAGTATTTAAAATTTTAACAGGTTACAGCAAGTCTACACATAACACTGGCTGTCATGATTCCAAATTTAATTATCAAGAGGTTTATTTTTAAAAAGGTATTTGAGTTCTAAATGACTAAACCAGAACTTAATAACAAAACTTTTACCCACTGTAGAGAGATGTATTTTTAAGTAAAAGAAAAAGAATCATATCCTAGAACTACTTACCAGAGAAACTGAGAATGAAATAGATTTATTTTAAGGCAGAAGTTCAATTATATACCAGGTTAAAAGCCACCACAATATTAACTATAACTAACTTGTTCAGCATTTAAAAACTTGCATTCATAACTATTAATTTGCATGCTGGCTAGAACTCTACTGATGTTCCAGGAAGCCCAGCTGGAGATATGGTTATCCTTAGAGGCTAAAGCTATGCCAGAGTAAAGTCAACCTACTCACTACTTTTTCATCATTAAACAAACTGTGCTCATTTATGTTAGTAAGTTATATAAACTATTTAGAAAGAAGTATGAAATATTGACAAAGACAAAACAGATTTTAAAAAGCTATCGTTGAAAAAGTTAGAATACATATTCAGAGGAATTTCAATGCTTAAAAACAGATTCACATATGTTCATCCAGTTGAAGATTAGTGTATTAAAAAAAGTTAAGAAAATACTTTGTGTTTCAGTTCGACCGCACTTGATTCAAGTACAGCTTGGGGGTTGGCCGATATAAATTAAACATGGTCACTGCGCCTCAGCAGCCAGAAGTACAGAAAAATGTACATGTTCACAGGATAAATAGAAGTCTCTTCTTTTGGAGGGGGAAAAAAAAAAAAAGCTATCTCACTCCAATACGGGAGGTCATCCACTCCAAGCCTTGGCATAATCTGAAAGATAAGAGATGTTATATTGATACCAGTTCTATTCCAGCATCTTTAAAGTATTTTCTACTTGTTTTTATGTTTAAAAACATCTACTCAAAATAAATAAAATCAACTGGAATTGGGATTGAAACTTGAACAGAGTAAATATTGTTTTAAACTAAGTCTACTTAGGCTTTAACCACAAGAAGATGGTCAAGCATGCTATTTTATTGAAGCTTGGCACTCCTTCAATTTTTTTTTTCCTTGTAAATCTAAAAGACACTATTCTTAACATGCTTTCTCAAAAGTACATGAAACCAGATAAGTTTTGCTCTTTCTATACGTTTCCCATGAAAGACTGCTTACTTGAAAGCTAGACCTTTATATACTAATACTAAAAGACAAAGGACAGGTACCCAGGCTGAATTGGTTCACAAAAAGGCAGTGTATCAAGAATTCCAAAAGCCCATTACAAAATTAAAAATATGTTTATGTTCAACACCAAGATTGCATGGGATCTAATCTGCCTACTCACTCAATTTGCATCTCTATTTAAAAGTCTTCCATTTCAGGATACAGGTTTTCCTTTGATGTTCTAGGGATCTAGTTACCTAGTTTATGCCATCTTTAAGCTTTACCTTTGTAAAGTATATCATGATTTAGCTATCCAAGAGGGCTAGCTTCACTCACATGGGGTTAATCTCCCTAGACTTCTGTCAGATCTTCCCAAGGAAGATTCAGCTCAGCAATCTAACTCTGGGAATTTTTTTATGAGTTGGTCTCACTACTGTCACAGTTTTAAGTATTCGAATTACTCATCTTTTTTAAATAAGAAAGAAGCAGCTTAGGATGGACAATGTTTCTAAACTGAAGTTCATATTCATTAATTTCTACCTTCCTCCAAATGCCAACTTATTTGAAGATCTAATTTAGTACATAAACTAAATACTCAAAAGCCACTTTGGCAAAACTGTTAGGAAGAAAGCAGAGTTAAATCTTAGAATGAAACAATACAATCCAAAGACTCAATTAAAAAAACCAGTTTGTTTTCCCTAATACATCCCACCCTAAGGAAGTGAATGCTGCCAATCACTCTACAAGACATCTTCATTACATTAGAAAATACTTCATGCTAGAAGTGAGGAAGATAGTCTCACTTCCCACTCAGTTGGATTCACTATTTTTGATGTCACAAGACGACTTTATTGTAAACGTTGTACAACATAGCTGAAAAAACTTCTAACTATTACACATTACAAGACTGCTTTAAGAATCAAGATGAAAAATTAGCACACTTCAAACCACGTAAGGAAGACACTATCCAACTTGTTACAGGCATCCAAAAATGTTTTTTGATCTTTATAGACAAAGGATATAAGGAAAGCTCAGCTTTCCATTTTAGTAATTGCTGGCATAAGGTATACAAAGTTTCAAAATTAGCTACATCAGCCAGATATAAATAAAAGGTTTAATATTGGTAACAATTTTGTTTTATGCCAGATCTACATACCTTTTCATCAAAACTATGTTTGAATGTTTATCAAAAAACCCAACCAACCAAAAAAATCCCAAAACCACCCCAACCCCTCCCACACCTTAGAAACTTATGGCAGATCAGAATGTAAAGGAAGATGCAATAGCTTATTTCTTTAACTACACAAAGACACACAGAATGAGAGGGTAGTGCACAGAGAATAAAAAATTATGCCAACAGCTACATATTTGGGGGAGAGTGGGTTTGTTTTGTTCTGGGTTTTGTGGTGGTGTTTGGGTTTTTAGTTTTTTTAAAAAAATAAGCTGAAAGAGTTTAATACAAATTTGGAGTTTGAGCTATGAAAAAAGATCCACAAGGTTCAATTAAAAAAAGGAAAAATTCAAAATGTCCCTCTGACTGCAAAGATCAGAAAATATGTTCTTTCAGGAAATCCACATTGGTTCTATAGGCTTCTGAATCAGTATTCTCATTTACCATATATTACTATACTAAGCAGTAAGCATTTACCCTTCTCCTGTCAAAGCACAACAGGACTGAATGTGCCATGGGTGATCCTTTATGGAGCTAAGGGTGAGGTAGGTAGATATCTCAGCAGCTGTCATGCAACCTTTCATGTCCTGCTTGTTTGCAAAGATGAGAACTGCAGCCTTCCGTAAATCCTAGAAGTAATTTAGAGTATTCATAATGGTTATTATAAAGAACTAAAAGGCTATTGCGTTAACTGAAGTTCTTAGAAGAACTGTATTCAAGCTAATCTACAATTACACAGCAGCATGTAATTTTAACAGACTTACTGCATTAAAAATTAATTACACTAAGACTGAAGAAACCAATTTATTCAGAAGTGTTCTCCACCACAGAGAATCAAATTACAATGTATTATACAGCTGTCCTTTTCGTGTTGATCACATGTTCATATGTTAACTAATGAAAGTCTTGATAAAATATATTTCATAAAGCTCCAAACCATCCAGCCAGCAGAATTATTACTGGATAAACATTCCAAAAATCTACATTAGATACTATTCAAATGGAAAAGCCTGCTAGATATCATTCCCTTGAAATTACTTTCAACTTCATTAAACAAGTTCTGTAGTGATTAAAGCAATAACAATTTAAGAAAGCTATCTAAATCCTTGTAAGTTTTATCCTATTGTTCAATAAAGTGAGCTCTAATAATGCTGCAGCAGCTTTAGTAAAAACAGAATCTAATAAAAAGTTGTTTTGTGTCTGTATAGAAATCAGCATTCCACACAGCAATGAGACAAGAACTGGGATGTATGGTTTTAGGACTGCAGAAGGGTAAACAAATGCAATAGGAAGCTGACAGTTGTAATTAAAAGTGTTCAACACATTTAAATGTATATTAAATTTTGAGATTATTTCTCCATCAAGAGAAAAAAAACCCAAACCTTTATGGTCCAAAGTTGAAAATTCACTCTTACAAGTAGTCCAGTCTAGGCCTACCGGCTGTTTTCAAGAGATGGTAGATCACAATCTCATAAGACTTTATAACACCGGAAACTAATAAATTACATGGGAAAACTTCACCACAAAAAGTCATCTTTCCACCTTTTTTGGTAATGTATTTGCTCCTTACTACCAGACCCAAACTACATTAATATTAACTATAAAGTAAAATCCTCACTCATTTGAAACAATGCATGTCTCACAGAAATGAACTCCACAGAATTACTTGCATTGTACTAAATCCTTTTCCTTAAAAAATGGATATTTAGATTTAAAACAACCCTAATTTAGCTTAAGGGTGATCACAGAAGGTTTTTAGCTAATCCAACATAGATGTTAATTTAGGATGTTTGAGGGAGTTGACCCAATGTTGAACAGTCCTCAATACAACATACAGTAATAAAACTACAAACAAAATAATCTGGAAGGAAACTGAAATGAAACTAATTTATCCGTAGTATTAGATACGCTCCTTAATTTTAAGGAAGCAGATTAAAAGAAGCAAGACAGAGAAATGGAATTGCCTACTTTCTAAAAAAGTTTATTGAAATTTTAGCCATTTAACCAAAAGAAGAGAGATAGTGGTGGAGAACAATAATACCCAGTTATATTAATATGAAGTTTAAGATATTTTACAAGTTCAACATTTGCAAAGTAAAGAGTGATTTGATTACAATCAAACAAGCCCTTGTAGAAGATTGCTTCATAATAATTTTCCTGTTTATCTGTAATTTACATAATTTTAAAATGTGACCAACATGGATGCACATTTAGGCTCAGAAATATTTTTGTGACACTATAATTTTTGCTAACATAGGAAGCATGTAATGTTATTCACAAAAAAACTATTATCCCAACTCCCCACCATACCTCATGAGCCAGCATTCTATAAAGTTCTTCTTTTGTAATAGAAAGTCGCTCTCTATCAATGCTGTCAACAACAAGAATGATGAACTAGGGGAAAAAACAATAATACAGTATGTAAGTACAAAGTATAAATTACAGAAAGCATGTTTTCAGAAGACCACTACCACAAGTCTTCTTATATAAGAGAGACATAGACTTTCAGAGCACACGAGAAAACAGAACAAGAGGTTTATTGTTACAGTCTTTTGCTAGAACCCTGGGAACCATGTGAAGATTATAGTTAAAGATAAATAAAAAATTATTGTGCTTGTACATTTCAGCACTGCTATTAAGATCTACTTTCACGTACTATGGTTAAATCTCCTTGGTGGATTTGAAGGCCCTACATCATAAGCAAAATAGTGATGTAAGTACCAAAAGCACCTATGGGTAGTGGATTACATTTAAAATGTGGATGACAAACTCGCTATACAGTGCACAGTAATAGCTGTTTTCATTGATAACTACTACTTGTATACTCAGCTATAAAACCGAAATTGAAATTCCCTATTTTGAAAGAAGCATTTTTAGCAATTCAGCATCATCTTACTCACAAGGTTTAAGAAATGTTATTTCAAAGTAGTACATCAGACCTCAGAAAGCTAGGTACCTGTAGGGCGTAGCATTATGTTGTTGCACAACAACTTAACCTTTGTAACGCAAAGGGCCTGTACAGTTGGCTTCTCACTTACAACTTTGCACCCTTCCACCTAGGGCCTGGAGATAGCTATAGCAGTGATTTTACCCTTACTGTTCCTGCCAGGCACATTATTCTCATGGCCGTGCACTTGTGAATCCTGAGACACTGCTAGGTCTGGTACATCAGGTCTCTCCCATGGGAAGTGATTGTCATTGGTATGAAAATTACTCTCTTTTACCCCACTCCTTCTGCCCCTTGTTTTGTACCTTCTATTTTATGGCCTTAGACTAGAGGGGAAAAAGACATGGCATTACAGGGTAGGTAATACTCAACTAAATGCTTGTAAGCATTACACAACAGTATGTGTACACAAACCATAACAACTGATCAGTGTTCAACACTTGCAGCGCTAACAGTGTCATAGGTGGGAACAACCAGTAGGGAGATCAAGTACGTTCTGATGAAAATCATACAGATACTATAAAAAAAAAAAAATTACAGGGAACACATGCCACACTGGAGAGGAGACCTAGGAGGTGACGTTCATCTAAGAGACTCCACTTCTCTGCCCAGAGGGGAATAGTTTTCTATACCTTTTCTCTTTTACTGTAACTCTTTTTGTTTGCCCCCAGCCCCAATAACTTAACCATGACAGCTCCCTCCCCTTTCCTCTCCCCGCAAATCTTGTGTCTGTAAGCCCGTCTCAACATCCTTTCTGTAAGAATACTATCTGACTCTTAAAACAGAATTGCAGAATTAGCCATATTAAGTTGAAACTAATTAAGACAGGTATGCACTGAAAAGCTTATTTGTGGGATTTTTACATTACTCCAAACATTTTGTTTAGATTTTTTCAATTTACAGATAAGGAAAGACAGAAAAGAGAGATAGTAAGAAAAAAAGGAGGATTAGAAGTCACCGCTATAATTCTCTAACATATGCTCCAAATCACTTTGCCTTATAAAATTAAGGAGATTCATTACCCATTGAAAATGACCACAAAGTACAAAAAAATAAGTCAATTTAATGCTGCTGTGACTTTGAGTTGTCCAGCACAAGAGGAGGAACAGTAAAGGAATTATTCATATCGGGGAGGTTAGGATTAGCGTACTAAACAGACCCCTTTTTCTTCCTCATCTGTTTCCAGCAGTCAAAGCTTTAGTAGTCTACTTTTAGTAGAAATAGTAAGAAATGAAGTCTAAAATCTTTTGCATCAAAGTAGATGTCTCAAAGCGAGGCTACAGAGATTTTATGTGCATGCTGCGTTGATAACCTTTTGGCATGAAAAAGACTGGCATAAAAAACAAACCCCCAGAAGACAACTATTGCTGAGTTCTACTCCAACCTTTCCAGCAATGGCAGCTTTACCAGTTACCTCACGAGTACTGCACAGCTAGACGTTCCTTTATCCTTTGGATAAAAACCACGAGCTGATGAGCTTTTTAAAAACTGCTGCCTAGAGAAAGTTTCATTCCTCATCCTTAATTATCGTTACCTCAAAAACATTTCAGACTAGATGTACAGAAGTTCGGTTAACCACTGCAAATCCTCACTGAATTTGCAAAGTACATTGCAAAATTGTCTTTTTAATCTACTTGAAAAAATATGCAAAAAACCCATTTGATCTGAAATGTATTTCGATATCATTTGATTGTCTAGGAAAAAAGTCTAACTTCGCAGTTTATACCGCAGATCGAACAACATTACCGTAAAGTATACAGGAAAAATACTTCAAATATTACTAGGAAATTGGCTGCATACCAGAGACACCTTACACTTTTCTGGTTTGTTCTTCCTCAAAAAGATTTGAAAACAATACAGCTGCAATCTTTATAAAAATCTACCAATATTCCTAATAAATAAATACAATTCCAGACAAACTTATTGAATTTGCAGATTTCAAAGCAGCTTCTCATACCTCTGTGTTTGAATAATAGGTATTCCACGATGACCGTAACGATTCTTGTCCTCCAATATCCCACATTAAGAAATGAGTGTTCTTCACCACTATTTCTTCTACATTGCTTCCTATGGTTGGAGAAGTATGAACCACTTCATTCATTAAGCTAAAGGAAACAATATCACACCATAAAGACCAGCCAGTAAAATCCACAAGGGTTGTCACAGTTCAATTACAACAAATTTGTTGTAGAAAAAGTAAATATGTGTAACTGTGATTAAAAATATTTTTAAATAGGCATATTTCAAAAAGCTATATATTTGATTTTTTACAGAAATAAAGCGAATATTTAAGAGCAGTTCTTTAGTGAAAAGATTAGTTCAATCTGAATTTGGACTAAAAACTGTGGCTGACGAAGTTCCAGTGTGCTTTTGTAGCAGACTGTAGACATGCTTAAAGACATCAGTACTGAAAAACAAGCACATAAAAGGCTTATAACTAATGGACAAGCATCTGTGTTTTAAGAGGCTTCTCTTTTTAAAGGGCACTCTAACAGATACTTAAAATGCACTTGTTTCAAAGTAGAAGCTGCTATTCTAAAGATCCCAAATAAGGGGAACACTAAACTGTGCAAAATATAAATCAGAATATAATTTTATCAGAGCACTCAACTTAGTAACTCAATATTAAAACAAATTCCTAAGGACTGTTTGTTTACATAGCTGAAAGTTTCTCAGTCCTACCTTTAAGCTTTGTCAAAAGTGCTTAGGAAAAAGTTTTTTTGGAAAACATCCTCTGCTGCCTTCATATCCAAATATATGCATAGTAATTTGGCTACACCCTCCTCCTTTTCTACAATTATAATAGTAATTACTTTCCTGCCAATATTCTTGAATTTATCATAGATAAATTGTATATTATGTTGTAATGCTGGCAAGATTTGGGTGCAATGATGCTATTGAAAATGCTAAAGGTAGTATTTCATCTTGCCTAGGCGCTATTTTGAGGAATCCTCCATCACAAATTTTAGACACTGGAATTAGGAAACATTTATGGATTTTTGCAGAGTAGCTAGAAATCAACCACTAGTTTAGAAATCACTTTCTTCTCTGCAGTTCTTGGCAACAGGATTATTTCTATGCTTACAAATAAAGATAGGCTTTGATGGCAAAAGAATTTGCAGTTCACTTTGTGCTTGTATGTACACTTTTGTTATTCAATTTACAGTTCAGTTTTAAAACACTGCAGTTCCTTCACTTATCCTTTAAATATTTACTCTGTTTAGAACAACTAATACCATTAATGTACAATCTGTGATCTAGAACCCTAGAGATTCCGCCAGGTGGCAAAGCTGAATTTTCAATGATTAAACAATGACAAATACTAAAATATAAACAGAAAAACAAAATAGTTCATATACTTACAATTGGTAAAGAATAGTAGTCTTTCCAGCATTATCAAGACCCACTATGATTACTTTGTGCTCTGCATATACACAAAAAAGACAAGAATAAATTAGTGGAAACAGCAATAATTATAATTCTGGTTAATCACTTTTCCTTACTGAAGAAAGCAACTGCTTGTTTGACTTCTTTCAATAGCTTACACAGTCTACTGGTGATTGAGGACAGAAAAAAAAAAAATCCACAAAGCCTCATCTTTTCCTAAAACTGTAGTCTCAAGAGAAGTCAGTACTGGAAGTCTTCATAAAGGAATGGTTACTAATATGATTACTTCATTTAAAAAATCTAGTTTTAGAAAGAAAAGTACAATGAAAAAGGATGATACACTGCTATGAGTTATATTAAGAACATCACCAAACATCCAAAGACTGCACAAAATATTAGCCTAACATTCAAGGCTCAATAATAACCACTTGTTAAAGGACCACCATCATTCGCACGGTAAAAACTAAGAGGAAGCCATATTTTGAATAGATCACAAATTCCAACATTTTCTGAACTGAAAAGTCACAGAATGACAGAATGGTCAAGGTTGGAAGACACTTCTGGAGGTCATCTGGTCCAACCCCCTTGTTCAACCAGGGCCACCTAGAGCCAGTTGCCCAGGACCACTGCCCAGGCTTTTGAGTATTCCAAGGATGGAGATTCCACAACCTCCCTGGGCAACCTGTGCGAGTGCTCAGTCACCCTTACAGTGAAAAAGTGTTTCCTGATGTTCAGAGGGAACCTCCTGTGTTTCAGTTTGTGCCCACCACCTCTGGTCCTGTCACTGGGCATCACTGAGAAGGGCCTGTCTCTGTCCTCTTTGCACCCTCCTTTCAGGTGTTTATATACATTAACAAGATCCCCTCCAAGCCTTTTCTTCTCAAGGCTAAACAGTCCCAGCTCTCAGCCTTTTCTCATATGAGATGCTCCAGTCCCTTAATCATCCTTGTGGCCTACCACTGGACTCTCTCCAGTATGTCCATGTCTCTCTTGTTCTGAGGAGCCTGGAACTGGACACACTACTCCAGGTGAGGCCTCACCAGTGCTAAGCAGAAGGGAAAGGTCACCTCCCTCAACCTGCTGGAAAGTCCAGCTTATAGAATAGTGACCTTCCAAATGCTGCAATGTTATTTTTCCAGGCACAGGGGAAACAAAACCAAAACCAAACAAAAACAACAAAAACCCCAGAACTTACATACTTCTCTGTAGTTAATCCTTCTTAGAATTTCAAATACAGCAGCACAGACAATTAGAATGGTGGTTCTTTTGAACATGTGTGCAGTTAATGAATCAATACTGATCCACTTACTGACAAAAAAGCAAATCACTTGAGAGTAGAGAATTTACAAATGGATACTACAAGTAAAACTTGCATTAAAAGTCTGTGAACAGACTCACTTTTGAAGGGGTAATATTTAAAATTCTAGGGCACTTATTCCAAAGCAAAACATGGTTCACAGCTTAAAGATTTCCTCTAAAACACCACATTCAATCTACAAGACTTATAAAAAATTACTAAAAGGTCAGAAGATCTGTCATAAATATCAAATTGGTGGGGTTTTGCCTGCAAGTGGGTGGTCTAAGGAAGAATAAAAGTGTTTTGTTTTGTTTTAAAACCTATTTATATATAATAACCTAGGTCTTTTCATACTGGAAGTGATTTTAATAAAATAATCTCTTGCTTGGGACTTTTAGAAGTTTTGCTATGTGATACGGCCCTAACAAATGTTGAAATGTATTTCCTTGTATCACTTCCCCTACTACTGCATCCTGCCAACACATTCTAAGGAAAGAACTTTTCCTGGCTTTAAATCCAGTAATATTTTTAACCCCATAAGAAGCAGCATCAGCAATTAATAACCTTTCCCAATACAGTACAAAATCCTCTCTGCTTTCAACTCTAATAAACCATGCCACATAGCTAGACTGTTCATCTCTTCTTCAAATTCAGTTAAGTTTAAAGGGCTTTCAAAGTTCAAACACAGAAATACCTTTCTGTTGCTTTCAAAACAGCCAGGTTGTCAACTATTGTCTGGAAGAAGACGACTACTTTTGCAACATTCTGTTTGAGTTATTTTCAAGAAGGAAAAGAAAAGGAATTCCAGTCAGGCATTACATTGCTCTTTCCCACCTTCACATCAGAATACAGAGTCTTACTTAGGAATGAATAAGAAAAGTGTTGGATGAAACAGTATCACGCTACTTAAAGTAGTGAAAAAAAAAAAAATCCCCATGAGATGACTTTTTGAAAGCCACTGAAGTGTGAATGGTTCAACACTAATTGGGAAAAAAAGGCAGAGCTTATCTGTGTTACTCCATATTCAAATGGTATTTTATACAGTAACGGAATAAGCACAAACAAGAAAGAGTCACACAAGTCTTAATTAATGTCGATTTGGGGATGAAAATAATAAGATGAAAGCATCAATATCTCATACAAATAGCAGTTTCCACCTTTTATTAATGGCAGTTACTTTCAGAACTGTCATATATGGTAATAGAAAACTCTTCACTTAAAACATTCAAAAGTTGAATCTCTGTCTAGTTTGGCTAGATTACAGAATTTTTACTTGTATATGTGCATTAGAGGAAAAACTTGTGAACTTAAAAACTGTCAAACTAAGACAGAACAAAATTTTAGCAAGAGAAGTACTTGTTTACAAGAGCAACTAGTAGAAGATAGATGCAACACTTAAGAGAAAGGACAATTATGGATTAAACCATAGGCAGTGATTTCTGCTCATATTTGTGTTCTGTACTTACAGACTAACCCAAGTTTCTCCCTTTCACTGGCTGGTATTCTAACTCAGTTTGGGTTGTATTCATGCATATCTTCCCAGTCCACCATGTTCTTGGCAAAGGAAGAAGAAAATCCGTAACAGAGTTGCCAGAGCAGAAGAGCAGAGTCTTTATAAATCAGGTACAAAGAGCGGAAAAAAATAAGTAGAAAAAGTAGGCATACGCAGGGGGAAAAAAAGACAGTATTAAACTACTGTTTGAAAGAATCCAAAGAATTCTGTTATATCAATCATTCCTGGCAGACTTAAAAAAAAATAAATATATATATATACAGTATTGTTAAAAAAAAATCTCAGGCAGTCTAGTATTACAAAATAACAGGACAGTGAAGATGATCTTCTAGCAGATCTTAGAAGGAAGAAATAATATGCTCTTTTCATCACTTACTTTTCTATATTCCTCTGTGGTAAAAGGACCCAAAATGGAAGATTCAATTCTCACAACTTCAGCCTTTCCTCTTTCTAATTTGCAAAAATTAAAAATAAAAATATTTCTAAATACTTTAATGATGAGCAAGGCTCTTCCAACATATTTGAAAGAAGAAATGAATATTGGAAAGGGTACCAATACTTTCCAGGCTATGAAACACAAACCCCACACCTAGTTCCAAAGAACAACAATCTCGGCGGCTTCAAGGCTGAAGACAGAATGCAGATAGAAGTTTGCTAAAGAGGAGGCAGGAGGAATAGCATTTTACTAAAGTTCAAAGACATTTCAATACAAGGATTCATTGTGCATACTAAAAGCTGCCTTACAGTCTTCTTTTAAACACAGAATAACTGCTTAAATACATCTTGTATTTCCAGACTTGATTACAAGAGAATAGCCTTTAGTAGTCACCGGAACCAAAATCCATTTGGTTTTCCAGATAATGGTCTCTGCTAACCTGACTGTACAGTCTGTGAACTGTCAGCAAGCCTAAGTGAAATAAACTGTGGAGTTACAGAAGTTCAACGAACTTGACTTAGAGCTTACCGTTATTTTTCTTACGGCAGTTTTTTAACACCTATAGCATTTATTCAGAGCAACTTGGAAGACTCTGAATGACTATCATTCCAAAAAATGAAAATACAGATTTGTGAACTTCTTAAAGAACTCTATCAGCCACAAACACACACACACAAAGGAATAAGGTATTGACAATTGTCAGAGTTGCCTTTATCAGGGATGCTGACATTCACTTCTGTTTTTTCCTTATAGTTTCATTAAGAGCAATCTTGACAGTATTGATGGAATGATAAGTCACGCAAGTTTTATTCAGCTTTGAGTTAACACAGGCAATAAGTTAGTTGCTCCACCATTTATTCCTATTACTGCATGCTACTTACAAGACTGTGGCATCTGAGTACTGAATAATAGCTTAAGCCAGTCATTTTTGAAGTCTGATTTTTTTTTTAAACATACTTTTAAAAGTCATTTTCAAAATAAGTGTAAATTCAATCTGAACTTAGGACACTTTAGAACTAGACTTTAAATGGCTGCAGGGCATAATGTTTTAAATGAAAACAATACTCGGGCAATGTTTTTTGTCAATTTCAAAAATAAGGAAAAAGAATCAGGAAGCCATCAGTAAGTCACCTGGAAAAAAGACAAAAGTCTATTTTTAAGCCAATTGTTTCTCTTACAAGTAAAGTATCTCTATTTCAGTTCGCATTGTTCAGTTACTACTTGATTTAGAGACAACATATATTGAGAGCTGAAAGATATAGAAATGCTTATTGTCCTCCCTCCTTCAGGCTTTAACCTCTGCACTGAAAAGGCACAAAGACCAGAAAACAAGATTAAATAAGGCCTTGCAACAGTTTTGTCCACTACCGCCACCACCACACAAACAAAACCAGCCACTGTTTAAAGACTACTGCCAAACTCAAACTGGAAATGAATCCTTCCAAACATATCCACAGAACTAAATAGATATTCCCTGATGGACTGTGCTCAGCGCAGAGACTGTTAGCGTTCCTCTCTTTCATTAGTCATTGACTCACAGACCAGCACAGGCATCACCCAGTTTCCTTAAACTGCTCTGCACTGCAGCTTTTCTTGTTCCATAATCCCACATACCAGATTTGGAGAGTAGATAGTGCACTGCAATGGAAAAGCAAGTGCATTCTGCCAGGGGAGCAGGCAAAAAGAGCTAAAGGCTTTCCCCTCCTAAAAGTTCATCACAGGTCAAAACCACAGAACACTATTTTAACCGTTACATTTTTCACCATGAGCCAGTCTGGGTTTTCCAAAATGGGCTAACCATAATCAAAATGGGCTGAACCAACTGGATCAATTTCTGTTGCAGGCACAGTGAGTTGAAACAGAACAACAGACAGGTTCAACTCCCTGGTAGGAACACACGGATGCTACCCAAGTCACAGGGCTAAAACAGTTGAATACAAATAGTAAGAAATGCTGCTGGAAGAGGTCAATAGATAACATTAGTCAACAGAAACTTACCCCGAATGTCTTTAGAAACAGACTAGGTCAAGCCTCTCGACCTTCCTTCCAGAACCTCATCCTTACAATTGAAGAGGATGGCAAAAAAATCAAATTGCAAAGTAGTAAAGATGATGTATAAATTAATAAAATGACATCCAGTGCTTTAGTAGGATCTAAGGTACCTTCATTATAACCTGCCTGTTTTCCTAACAGGCAGAAGTCACTCTGAGTGAATGCAATTTTCTGTACTGAGTGAATGCAATTTTCTGTACGTTGCGCATTTACTCTAACTGCGCTGAACCCTGAAGCACAAAAATGCACGTTTAAGATGTTAGTTAAGATGTGCCTTTTCCAGAAAGCTACTAACATATCTTCTTCCTGTGAGTTAACAGTATTAGTTCATCAGTAGATATTTCTTTAACGTTGTCCAGACATTATTGATCAAATACCTTTCAGATTTGGCATTTTCAGCTCAGCTATTATTCACATTTATGAAAAGCAGTGCCTAATTAATACTTGAGTGAAATGCCAACGATTTCCTGTTCTGTATCTTCCTGCACTCAGGCACACCTCCTCCCCCATGTTCTACTTGATAGAAGACAGATGGCACTTTCTAAATCTTTGCTTTGTTTAACCTTTCATTTTGCTAGTATAAAGTGCTTCAGACTATCAGCACAACCCACACTAGCCACAATGAACTGATGATATGCTCCACACACATTGGGGTTTATTTGCATCTTTGGAATATTCCCTCTAGATAGTCAAAATCATTGCGTAAGCTACTGTGCTAGTCTGCTCAACAAGCAGTTTCATGGGACAGCATATGAATTATCCAAGAAATTGTCTAGATTTGATATAACTAGAAGAGCAACCAAAACCAACTCAATAATTACTACCCTTTATTATTAATAATAATAATATTTAGAGGAAAATAGTCATGTAAATTAGAGAATAATTTCCCACTAGATGGGTCAAAAATTTATGTTTGAAGAGAATTTTCTAGGGTGTAATTTCAATTTTGGCCATGAAAAGAAACTCACTTCCTTCTCTGTGGTCACCACAAGAAGAGGGGGCAAAAAACCCTCAACAAACCAAACCAAAAAGAACCCCAGCAACAAAACAAGATCAGAACACACCCCAGAAGCCTCTCATTGGGATAAAAGCCAAATGGTAAGTATTTCACAGTACTGCCTCATTTATCTTAACTGTGATACTAATTTTCATTAACATTTTAAATATATGAAGAATAACTTCCCTTTCAGGAATTAATATACAGTAACAAAGACGTGTTTTCCACTAATGAAATGGAATCAACGTAATGTAATGTTGTCAAGTACTAACCAAAAAAAAAACCAAACCAAAAACCAAAACAACAAAACTGCCCCTCTTGCTTCCTCCCTGAAGATAAATATTGACTTCATAAGGTACCATATAGACCAACACTAAAACCACCAGAAGTTATCTCCTGACCAGTTCTCTGCTTATAGTTGTCTCTTCGGAGACCTTCACAGAAGGAAAGGTTGCAGATAGCAGTATTTGATGAAAACCAAGACAGTACTTAATAGTTTTCTGGAGAATAAGGGGAACTTTGAATCTTACCAAATGGGTTTTCTGGTTCAGACAAATAAGAATCTTCAAATTAACAACAACAAATTCAGAAGACTGTTAGAAGACTTCAGGAACGATGCAGTGGAATAGTGTATGCAGGGGAAAGATAAATGGCCTGGATCTCCCTCCCATCCACGAAAAGACAGTTTGATACATAGATGTTAATATGTACACACACTGAGACTTTGCTCTAGTATTTACAGCATTAGAATGGGTTATGTACACTGACAGTGACAAGACTATTAAAGGGACACCAGGTGTACCTGCCTCCCAAAACTTGCAAAATTGTATTGGCAACAAAGTGTTGCACAAAAAAGCTTAACTGCATTTGTAGTAACTTTAAAGTGGGAATGAAGTGTGCATTTGGAAACCTGACAAGAGAACAATAACATTAACATCAGTTTGCCTGCTCCAAACTCAGGGCCTCAAAGAAAAACAATACGAACAATACATTCCTTGACTAATTTCTCTTCTAACCAAAGAAGGCTAGGTAAATAAGATTCATTAAAATAAATGAATTAATAGATAAAACATAATTTTCTATTTTTATGATAACTGGCCAAGCTAAAGGTGGTGGCAGCCACAAGTTTTGAACTCTGGATTAGAGCATGAGTGATTATTGTGGGGCTGGGTGCACTAGCTAGGAGAGAATGGAAAGCTATCCCCTTACAACCTTTTTATTCTTGGCTTGAGACGTGATTTTCTTGGGTCACTAACTGTATTTAACTAGCATCTTTGCCAAAACACAAACACATCTTTACCTCAAAGGCCTCACGCAAGTTTGGTCGGTTTTTTTCTTGATATAAAAGATAAAAATAGCATGATTTTAATAGCAGACTCCGACTTAAAAACAGAGGATCTGCAAAGACAAACAAGACCTTCACCGTCCATCAAAGCTTCAGCCGCTACCATAGGGAAAAAACATGTCTGAGAGGCAGCAGCACTCACCACCATGAGAACTCGGGAGCACACCGCTCGAAGGGCTGCCCGGGATAAACGAAGTGTTTGGAGCAGCCAGGGAGGAAGGGGGAGAGGAGGGGACCACCTCAGTAAGAGAAACAAAGCGACTCCGAGCAGGAGGCGCCGCGGAACCAGCGCTCAAGGCGTTGCACGAAGAAAAGACCAACTTTTGCCTGAGCGCACCCTCAGGGGAAGCCCGGCGACCAGAGCAGGCCCCCGGCCTCCGACAGCTGCCCGCGGCCCCCTCAGCCCCGCGGGCTCCGCTCGCCCCCCCCTCACCACCGCCGCGCCGCCCGCCCCACCTCCCCGCAGCCGGCTCGGGCCCCCGCGCCCACCTTGGTTACCGAAGAGACTCCACAGCTTGGCGAAGATCAGGCCCATGCCTGGCCTCGGCTTCCCGCCGGGCACCCAGGGCTCAGCCAGGCGGCGGTGGCGGCTCCCGCGGCTCCCTTCGGCGGACGCAGCCCGCTGCGGCCCCGGGCCAGGGGGCGGGGGGGCGGGCATACGGCGCTGCCCCGCCCCCGGCCAACGGCCGCACGGCGCGAGGCACCGCCCCAACGCCTACGCGGCTGTGGCGCCGCGTCCCTCCGTGCGTCATCACGTACGCCCACGGCGGGTGGCCTGAGCGGGAGCGGGGTCAGCGGCGGCGGCGGCGTCTTTCCGGGACGCTGCTAGGAGAGGCCGGGTTTTCCCCAGGGCTGGTGAAGAGCCGAGCGGTCTGGGGTCTAGCGCTGCCGGGGAAGAGGGAGCCTCCCCGCGAGGGAGGGGTGCCGCGGGGTATGGTTGTCCCCCGCCCGGGGTAGAAGCAGCCCCGCCGCGGCCGTCGGGCCTGGAGTGGGAGCGTTGCGCTGGCAGCGTTCTTCTCCCGTCACCGTGTCATTTAGCCGGGCGGTGCTGTGGCTGATCCACGGCCTTCGTTATGGTTGGGAAGGGCTCGTGGTTTCCAAGGCACTCGTTTTTTTCCCGTATAGTAAAGCATTGTAAAACGGCAGACTCGTTTCCTGTGCTGTACTAATGGTTCTTGCGTATTGAACTCTGGCGTGAGTCCCCCAGCTTTCTCACTCGGCAGCACCTTGGGGAGGGTCAGTAGAAGAGGACGAGCCCTGCTCTGCCTTAGCATAGGAATCCGCAGGCGCTTACGTGCAGGAGGGATGGAAATACAAAACCTGTCATTTTAATCCACTCAGCAGCATTTAAGCTTGCTGATGCGGAACAAAAAAAGCGCTGTCAGCAGCGTTTTGTCAAACGAGTTTATTACTGGAGTTGTGCCCTGAACTTGCGGCCTGAGCTACTGCAGCTTCGCAGACTCATTGCTGCCCCGTAACTCGGGGACACGCTGCTCCACCGCACGCACCCGCCGGCAGCGATGCAGGCGGCTGTTCCAAGACAGACCTCGCAACCCTAGAGAGGGAGGAGGACACTGCAGCGGCCCGCCCCGCAGCGCTGCGGCAAAGCGGGCTCTGCCCGCGGGAGAAACTCCTGCGGCCGCCCGTAAGCGGCGACGGGGGTGCTAACGGCGCTGCTTACCCCGGCAGGGCTCGGGCCGCGCTGGGTGGCCCCCGGGCGCTGGGCCGGCCCTGCTGCCGCCCTTCCCGCGCCCTAGGCGGGCCTCCCGCTGGGGCCGGGCGGCCACGTCGCCACCCCGGGCAGAGCGCTACAGCGCCGCGGCCGCTCCCCGACCCCGCTGCGGCGTGTCTGGCTCCCATAGTAACAGCCGGGCCGGCACCGCCCTGTCGGCCTCCGACCAATCCTCGGCGGCCGCAGAGGCGGGACTTCCTGCCGCTGCCCCGGAGGAGGCGGGACTGGCCTGGGGCGCGGCGGTAGGTGAGGGTCTGGCGGCGTGCGGGAGGTCTGCGCGCCGCCGCGGGAGGGTGGAGGGTGGCCCGGCGCCTGCCTGCTCCGCCCTTCTCGTGGCGTCCCGGGGCCGGGCTGGGCCGGGCCTATGTCTCCCTCAGTGTCGACCGGCGCTGAGGGGACAGTGGTGGCGGTGGCGGCGGCGGGTACCCCTGGGCCTGGCTTGAGGGCTTCAGGGAGGCAGCGAAGAGCTGTGCCCCTCCCACAGTTGGTGTTTTCAATAACGGGGCGGATGGGGGAATAAGGGAGGGAGCCCTAAATTCCGCTCCCCACAGCAGTGAGCCGACTGACTTTTTCCTCGTGTGGGAAGGGGTGGGGAAGGGAGGTTTGAAAGTTAAATTTTGCTCGGCATCTCTGGTGCTGGCTACGTTTGACGGTTCGCAGTGCTTATGTGCGTAGTTAAATCGAAGCCCTGGTCCAGCATTGTGTCCCCCGCAGCATCTCCCAACAGAGGCACAGGGAAATCCGTAAGGAGATGGTGAACAGGGGGTGATGCTCCCTCAAGGGCTCTCTTCTGAAGTCCATCAAGCCTTTCCTGGGGCAAGGTATACTGCACAGCGGGTCTGGGGGAAAAAAATACCTCTCTTTGGTTTCAAACCTGCCTCCTGCTAGTTCTGTTTGATGTCTAACTCTTATATTTGAAGAGGCACTAGGCAGTCTCCCTCATCAGCCTTTCTTCCTGCCGTGTCTGAATTTATAAGCTTTTATCCTATTCCCCCTCACCTATGTTCCCCAGCCTAGAAGACTACAAACTATTTAGTCTCTCCTTATTTGAAAGCCATTTCCTATCTATAGGTTATCACTTTTCCCTGAACCTTTCTAAGTTACATTGTATCTTTTCTGAGATAATGGGCACTGAAAGGGCATACCTAGAGCGCTGAAGCCACAGGTTGTGTGGGTGTGCTCTGAACCTCCAGTTGTGTGGTTTTAAAATTTCTAGGCTGCTTACAATGGTTTTATTCTTTTGACTTCTCTCTTTAACCGAGGAATTGCTTTTCATTTGTGTGTTGTTCTTCTCCCTGAACTAAGCACAATGATAGTGGGTTTCTTGTATTTGTCATTTGAATGCATGTGTTGAGTCCACATGCCTTATAATTGCTGTGACAGAGCAGTTCTTCTGCAGTAACATTTCGTACCAGGCCCTATGAACTAGCCAGGGTCAAGTCTTAACTTCTCCTGTTACGTGTCCCTTGACTTCCTAAAGTGTTCATTAACTGTGGTTAAAAGCACAAATGTGGCATCATGCTTCTGTGTGATGTCTACCCTGTCTACACAGGGAGAAGTGAAATCTCCTTGGTTTTATTCTTGTTTTTCTGTTGGCCCTCATTATGTTGCAGGCATTGTAATATACTTGCCATCCTGTTTAGAAGGATAGTGGTTTCTAACACATTATAACTTTTCTATTTTGGTATGAAATTTCAAACCACAATTATTTGTTGACATAGTTGTCTTGTTAATTTGTATCATGGGACTAGCTTCCCTTTTATAACACATTTAGGGAACTTCATTGCAGTTCTATCCCTTGTGCACATTGTTTTTGACCAAGAGGTTTTGGTTTTGACCACCTACTGGCTCATGTTTCATGGTAGCACTCAGTAACATTTTAAAAATGAGGTAGAAACAAGTCCTGTTGCCAACATGCTGTCAGATCAGTGGTTGGTTTTCCATGAAGAAGTAACTGTAATTGTGAGATGACCTCAGTCATTCTGTGGGATTCTGCACTTATCATAAAATACCCATTTAATGTCCTAAAAAGATACCTTCATACTGTTAATACCAAAGTCACTTGTAGGGCTCATAAATAACACATATTTCTACCAGTTTTCAAATGCCTGCTTAATTCTTTTCAGGATTCCAATTCTTTGAAAAATTCACAAGTGTGGGATTTTTTAAAATGCTAGTTTATTATGCTTCTGAAGAAAAAAACTTTCCGAATGTGAGCCATATGGGGGTTTTTTTGGTGACCCCCCCCCGTAATGTAGGCATCCTAGGACAACAGCTCAGAGGCATGATATGTCACATTGTCTGAAATGTTAAAACTGAACTTTGGTAATTTCAGTTGTAATATGAACTGTTGTAGTACTATTAGATTTAGTAGAAATATCAAGGTAAATTGTTTTGGGCTTTTTGTTAGATTCTTTTTGTTAGATTTGTTAGATTTTTGAAGGGTTTTGTATGATAAAAGTGACAAATAGCCTCTTATTCAAATAGAATGAATACCAAACTTTCCCAGTATTTTCTCCAAGTATGTTTAATACAATGAAAATATAGTATTTTAGTATTCAAATTTCCTTGTTATGGATGGAATAAACCTCACTGACGGTGGGGTGTTCTCACTTTCCCTCCATTTAAGTTGGTGTAAACAAACTATTAAATTTTTAGGAAGTCTCATTTCAGACTGAAGTGTGTATAATCTTTCAAAATACAGGCAATATAGGGGTGGGCAGATACAATTTGGGACGATAACTGTATTTTATTACCTACAGAGAAAGATAAACAGAGAATAATGACAAAGAATAAAATTGCAATAGGGACTTTGCAGAAGGACTTAGAGTAACATCTGTAAATTTCCTGTACCTTTTAACTATGTAATCTTTCACCAGGCAGCTTGAAGATTTTCAGTAAGGATCAGCAGAGCTTCTGTTGCATTAATGCTTCACTATTCCTACTGTGAATTAAACAGACTCAAGAGAAAATTGTTACTTATAGTCCTTCTTTAATTTTTTAAGCATGTATGGAAAAAATAAAAATCATTGTCCACAGTCATGCACATGTCCTCCTGTTATGAAGTTTGGGTAGTTTGAACTATGGAGGAAGCCTAAGAAGTTAAGCTTGAGAAAAATGAAATCTGACAGGGAAAAATTAGAAGATTATGTCTAAAAATGAACAGATATGATGATGTAATAGAATAAGGATTTCAAAGATGGGACTTAGAAGAGTCAAAGCTAAATTCTGTGAGGAGCCTTTGTGAGTGAATTCTAGGACTAAACAGCAAGTTCTCCCCAAGGATAGCTAGGGGAGCTTTAGCGGGACAGAATTTAGAGGTGGTGACACCTTCTTCATGTTTCAAACACTGATACAGTAGCCTTGGAAGGTATGGCTGGGAAGGATATGACAGCAAGGAAACCAGTAGCCTCATTGTAAGGTGATTACAAATGCTAAACATGTTAATGAACATACTCTGAAATGTAATTAACAGTAGTGTTACAGTCATATCCTGAGCAATATTTGGAATTTTGAGTGCAGTAAAATTGCATTGTTAAACCAGAAGAATCAGAAACTGCAGCTTAGTTTGTGGGTACATCTTACATTACATTTATAAACTTATAGAATATGATAAAAACTGCTAAGAAAATATTTTGTTTATTTCAGTTCTTTACCAGCAGATTTTAAAAACTAAAGGAAGATGTCTTTTTTCCCCAAAATCTCTTTCCAACGTGAAGTTGAAGAGTATCTCACCAAAGTGTTCAGAAATAATGAGGTATGTGAAACAGATGCTACTAATCATCAACAAATATTCACTAACTGAACACTTAATGTTCTTTTGATTTAATATTTTGTGTGACTTTAATACCTTACAATAAGGTATTGTCTTTACATTAGACACAGATTTTTATATATAGTTCTATTTAAAATATAATATTATTTTTTTACGCCTGTTGGCTCAAAGTAACATAAAAATATTTAAACTAAACTTAGCATAAATGTGAGATTTTGGGATTTTGATCCCACTGAAAAATGATCACAGAGAAAATTAACCACTTATTAACCACATAATGTTGACAAGAAATACTCCCTTACCCCAGTGTAGAACCAAAAATACTATAGACAATCTATGAATTCCTAATGTCAAAGGCACAAAAATGACGTTTTTGTGTATCAGGATAAGAGTTACTAATTCATAGTTTTGAATCTACTCTTCCATCTCCTTAGGACTGTTCTTTTTACTGTATCACAGAGCTTGCTAGCAGTTACTTTTGGTACTTGCTGCGGCAATGATCTGTACCTGTTTACAATAATCTTGCTAATACGACTGTTTTTCCAACAAGTCCTTTTCAATAAATTTATGAGGTTTTCATTGGAATTAGGTCTCCAGACACAGACATTCCTCACTATTGCACACCACATAACCATATTCCTCCATTTCTACAGAATGTTTATTCAGTGCTTTTTTTGCACTGAGCAAGACGCTGCTGTGTGAATCTCTTTAATATAAAATATCTTCTTTCACTTTCAGCTTATCACTGCTTTAGGTATACAGGAGGCGGAGAGTAAATACCAATCTCTGTTAAGTCATCTATCTCATCCACCAGGTTTCACAACTGTTAGAGTTAATACCCACTTGGCCTCAGTGGAACATGTGAAAAAATTGCTGTTTGAAGAGATCCAGAAGGTTTGTGCAATTTCTTTGTTACAGCAAAAGTAACAGGATATTTCATCTTTTGCCTGATTATGAGAGCTTTTCATTACTGGACACTATTCCTTAACTTAATACATGTCCACTAGTATTAACATTATGCAGTCATACTGATTTCTTGTCAGCTTTAAATGTTAAATGAAAATTCATTGACTAGCAGTATTCCTCATCTAATATGTCCAAGAAAGGCAATAAAAGAGGGAAAAGACAACCAACTCTTTTTCATATGGCAGATCCAGACCTTAGATAGGATTGGGGTACTACTGTAGTAAGTACTGTAAAGGCATTGTAAGTCCAGAGAAGATGGTAGAAAGAGATAAAAACTGTAGTTCAATATGCTGCATTCAGCATGTTTAGAACATTTTTATTTAAGATTAAAGGAGAATGGCTGTATGTCTCATTGCACAAACTGTTTAGGAAAGTGAGAAAATCTGTATGTTTTAGAAACTGGAGCCAGAGTGATGCACTGCAGCTGCTGTATTTTCTTTTTTTAACCTGTTTTTAATCTTTATATAATTTTCTGGATTTTTACTTACCTTAAAAATTTATTTATCTGATAACATGTAAGCCATTATGTTTAAGAAGTAGATTATTTTGAAACTCTATCCTAGATCTTCACTCTGTCTAAAAAGATCCAGTTCTTCTTTACGTAAATTATTAATGCTAGTGGGTGTACAGGGAGCTATTGCATGACAGGAGCCAAGACATTTCTGTGATGCAGAGGCAGTTGACAGTATTCTGCTGGCTGGAGTGGTAATGAGTTATGCTAATTTTAGCTTGATTGTAGAAATCTGGAAATGGGGTATTGCAGTATGATATTTTGCTTCAAGGGAAAAAGCTTTGCTGAAAACTGAATTAAGACTGGCTTTTCATAAACATTTTGTATTTTGAATTGTGGTTATATTACAAAAGGAAACTACATAACAGTTTTTAACAAAATTATGCTCATGGATCGTGTTCTTTCTTAAGAGAAAATACTTATTAATCAGATGCAAACTAATTTATGGTTTTGCATGTTTTAAGGTTTTATTTTAGAAGGCTCAGGCGAGAAGACATCGTCTTTTTAACGTCCAGGAACAGTTTTAAAATGGCAAGCTGTCATTTTTTTTCAACTATATGCATAACTCAGCTCTCAGTACCCAATCAAAGTTAAGCTGAAAAGAAAAATAAAAAGTATTACCAACCTGGCATATTAAGTAAAATAGGCAATCCATGAGTAGAGTTAAACAGTGGTTTATAATTAATAACATCAAAAAGATAACACAGATTAGACCTAAGCTTCTCTGGTGGTGTTACTGTGATCTGATGACAACTTGACACAACCTTCTTCCAGCAGAAAGCAAAAAATAGTGGTAGGGTTATGAGTGTCATAACACTGTCCCACTCCCCGCAGTCAGTTCTCAGTGAATCCCTTTGTGGCCTTGTTTCTCAATTTATTAAATGTTTAGTGTTTTACACCATTATTTTTAATATGGAGTGTCTCCTTACACACTATTTCCCTACCTCTCCTAACTCTTTTCACTATATTTGTTTTTTTGTACTCTACAGCTATAAATTGTGAATGGAAAAATAGTTTTTCCATTAAGTACTTAAATTAAGTACTTAAATATTAGGTTTGTTAGTATTGCTTAATAATTATGTTTTTTAATGAAACAGCAATTTAAAGGACTATGTGTTCCAGTTCTTCAGCACCCGAAACTCCAGGACATCTTGTTAATTCCTGTCATTGGACCCAGGTTTGAAATTTTCAGTCTTTAGCCTTAAAATGTCGTAACATATATTTTACTTACAGATTTGTTAAACAGTTATGATAGCTAACTCAAAATAAATGAAGTACAACGTCATTTATATTAAGACCTAGTGGACAGTCCATATCCTAATCAAGTCAGAGTTTTAGTTCTTAAAAGATGTAAGAAAACATAGAGTTCTCTCCTTGTTTATGAGATTAACTTTTTATAGGGAAAATGTAACATAAGTACATCGTCTCTGGAAAGCCAGGTAGGTGGCAGACAGAAGAACTAAACTTTTGTGGTGGAATATAGAACTATAGTTAAATACAGGCAGGGTTTTCTTCCACTGGAATCAAGTCCAGAGCAAGACTTAGGTAGACTGGATCAATAATGCTGAGAGGATTCCTGAATCAATTTTATCCCCTACAAAATGACTATTCGTTCATCATTCTTAAGATATGATTGGATATTGCCCGTGTTGCATCTGTGTCTGCCCCTATGGAGTTTCTTCATTGTTTTAATGAATTCACTGATGGACATTTTATTTAAAGTATCTTGTTCATAATGAAGTTAAGATTCAGTTTATATCATGATTAGGTAGAGATTGGTAACAAGCAGTACTAGTTTGTAAATGCTGTACACCCTAAAATACCATTTAATGCTTTTATTTATTCTTCATTCATTCATTTAATTCTCTTTTGTAGCATCTTTTTCTGAACTTTCTGTTCTTTTTATATTCAAATTTTTTTACACTCTAATAAGTTTGAGTAACTATCTTCTTCACAGTTCCTACTGGCAAAGTTCCTTCACCTGGTTAGACATTTATTATAGAAGTACTTAACAGTTGTTAAACATAAAAAATCACTTTACAATCATCTGCCTAAGAAGGGATAGAGGATTATTTCTCCATCCCAGTATAATTTAATTGTATTCCTGTGTCAGGTTCATAATAATGGCAGAATGTGTCAGAATCTGCTTTATTTTGAGGACTGGTTTCCTTCTTGGCTCTTTCCTTTGAATCCTCTGGGACTAAAATAAATCTTTTAAATGTAATACATGATAGTTAACTGTTTGTTTTCTATTATATTGTGACAAAATCAGTATTTATGAGCTAGAGTTTACTTGGGGGGTATTTGGTTTTTTTCAGTATACTTTTTTTTCTTTTTAAACTGAACTACATTTTGTATTTTTAGGCGAGATTTAAAAAAACATGCATCTGAAGTCATTGTTGGAGCCCACTGTGGATATGCAGTACTTCGAGGAGCACATGTTTACGTCCCTGGAATCATATCTACCTCAAGATGTAAGAGTTCTCTAAATACACCCAGTTAAGTTGTAAAGAGGATGGAAGAAATGTCACCCTTTGATGACAATTTCCGATAAAGAGTGACATTAATTTTTTTTTCTCTTCACAGCTGAAATTAATCTTATAGTTGAATTTATGGTAAATACATTTTTTAAGTTTTTCTGGCTTTTTGGGGATATTTTCACTATTTTTGCATTATACTTGTAATAAATTATATGTAATTATTTCTCACCTGGCCTGTTTTAAGTTCCTTTTTCCATATGTAATTCCTAGCTGAAGTATTAGTTCTCAAGGATTTCAGTTTCTTGTCTTCATTTGAAAAACCTTTTTAAGGAGGATGTTCAAAGTAAAACCTAGCTTTTTAGGAAGTTTTTTACTACTGAATACTGTAACTTTTAATATGGATGTTCAGTAGAATAAACTCGCAGAAGTTTACTGCTTTCCAGTCTTGTCAAAAAAAAAAAAAAAAAAGAATAAAAGCAATGCCACAACAGATACATCTGGATGGTAACTGGATGTATGTTGATTATTTAATAGATAGTATTTCCAGACATGTTATTCCTTCATTCAGTCACAAAGGCACTTGCCTTCGTGGTCCTGTCAGATTCCAAGTTACAGATCTAAAAAAATGGATTTTCTTTTTTTAATCCATTGGCGATTCATTTGATATTGTTTGTGTATGAGAGATCAAGTAAAAAGGGTTTTTTCTGTTGATGAGAAAAATCTTCAATTTTAATGTCAGATTCTTAAGAAATGGAAATTTTTGTTTCCATGCCTGTGAGACAAGATAAAAAAATCTACATATACATGCTTAGTCTTCAGCAGCCTATTTATTTTTTATTTAAAGGTCAAATTAACTTTATGTGAAACCAGTATAATTTTGCATGATTCGCCTCATTATTCTATTGTGATGAGAATAGAATCTGTGTGATATACTGTGTGATATACACACAGTGTGATATACTAATCATCATGGTTCTTATTATTAAACAAAGTGAGTCAGGAAAGCATTCATCTAGCCACTTAACTTCATTCCCTTTCAGGAAAAAACCTTCAAGAAGTTTTAAGCATGTGCTTAAGTCCAATTCACTGAACAGGAATGTTTTTCAATCTGGGACTTGATAATGAAATAAGTATATTGCCGTAGCAGTTGTTGAAACTGCTTATTTAGGCAACCTCATAAATATTCAAATCCCTCTTTGCGTCAACTAGTGATTTATCATAATTGCCTCATGTAATTATGCATGCAACATCAATTCAAAGAAAAGAAAAGATACTATAAAACTTTAGGAACACTTCAGGGGAATTGAAGATGGGAAAATAAAATAAAAGGGCATGTTACCCACTTGAGGCCAAATATAATAAGGCTGTCTTAAGCACAGATGGTCTAACTAGGGAAAAAAAGAGTACAGAAAGAACACATATTTAATCACTGAACTTGCAACCCAAATGAGGGTAAACTAATTATCGGGGGGCTTTGAGTTTAATTTAACTAATCAGACTCTAAGCTTTATGTTTATGGAATGCCAATATAAGCTACAAAAAGCTTAAGAACTGTACACAGTACTAATGCATTTTGAAAGGACGATTGTCAGCAGAGAATGAAATAAAATCCTTTATGTTTGAATACTGCAAAAAATTGTTGGCAAATATGCTTGATGGTAGAGTTAAATTGCTGCAAGTTTTTGTTCAGTGAAATTTAAGCAGACAATAACAGTAGGCTATCACATAATGTTTTGTGTCACATTGTGTAAAAAGAAGCTATGCAAAAAAGAAATGTTTAGTGGCTACCCAACAGATACTACCATTTAAGAATGCCGGGGCATTTGTGCATATTCAGGCAGCAACGTGAAAATGGAAAAAAGATTCCTAAATACAATTAAAAGAATTCTTGGGAAGCTGAACTGTCATTAGTCTTACTTGTCATATCTTCTGGTTGCTCCAGCCAGTCAGACGTGTCAGAAATGTAATTTTGGAAAATTGTTTATTGCTGTCAGTGGAGGCCTTTATTTTTAAGCATATTTTTCAGCCAGTCAGTGCATAGAGCTTGCTCAGTGTTCTGCAAAGTCACCTAAACCATCCCCCTTTTCCATCTATTTTTGTTCTAGCTCAGAAAGTTTAAGTCCCTAGGAGTACAGTTCTGGAGTTTGGTGTATATTTACTGATCTGGAGGGTTTTAATTGGAGATGCAAAACTCCTGTAGAGGATTATCGAGAATAGCAGTTGCCTTATAGGGAAGAGAGCCACACCAGAAAAATTGTTTCAACGGGAATATATAATCACTTGTATGAAAGCAATAGTTAGAGAAAAAGCAGCTATAGCTATGTTCTACCTAGCTATTGAGAGGTCATTAGACAAATTTAGTATTATTGTCTTTGTACAGTAAGCATGAACCAGTGTTGTTTGATGTACTTGCATGCTTGGAGCGCACACAGAGGTCTGAATCCTGAAGAGTGTGCTTAAAACTAATGGGTGACCATGCGGTGATAAAATAAATAAAGTGTAGATTTGTCAAGCCTCTTAAAAAACGAGACATGCTCTCTGATTTGTAACCTTGTGTCTCAGTAGCTCTAGTCATTTGGTAGCCATCGTTCACCATGTACACTTTCAAGCCTAATATCAGTTAATCTTTTTCTTTGATTACATTAAGAAAGTTTAAATTTTCCTATGATATAGGAGTTGAAGTAAGTAGTCTACTGAAAATCCTAGGTTATTTGGTCACTACTGTCTTGTGAAGTGTAATACTAATCTCAAAATTTCCGTTTTTTGCGCAGTTGTGAAAGCTGGAGATCTGGTCTCAGTGTATTCAGATATTGAAGGGAAATGTAAAAGAGGAGCCAAAGAATTTGAAGGAGTCAAAGTTTTCCTTGGAAATGGGATTTCAGAACTGAGTCGCAGTGACATCTTTAGTTCAAGTGGCCCATTGAAGTAAGTCCGTAGTAACTGCAGTCTACATCTACAACTTTGCAAAGGGAAGGAGGAAGATGGGGAGGCAATTTGAAATGTTCTGTAACCTATGTGAAACCACAAGATGGCTTTGACTGAGACCTGTGTTGCATGTTGGGATTTCCAGTATTTTTTGGGAAGCGTTAGCTTCTGGGAATATAATAGAATTGTGCCTCCTGCTGTCTTCTGTAACTTCACGACTAAGGTAGCGGCAATGTGATGGCAATTATGATTAAAGTACTACAGTAAGTATTAGTGGACTCAACATTTAGTTTCATAGTGGTATCCAGATACCAGTTTACTTGAGAGGTAGGAGGAAATAAATGGGAGCCTTTTCAGAATTTATGTTTAGCATATGACTTCAATGATATAGAACAAACAGAAGTGACAAACATTCTCACTGTGGCAAAATTGAATTTTGGTAAATTGTTCTGTACCACTTTTCTATTTGGATGGAACAGAAATACAGCCTTGTCGATTTCTCCATCTCCTGAAAATATTTGTAGGGGCTTTTGTTGGTGGGGCAGGGATCAGAACATAAGGTTAGATATCTTAAAAAATTTTATAGCATTTGCCAAGGTAGTTATCTATTTCAAGATTACTTGCTTTTCTACTTTGTTGCCAAAGCATGTGGTTTGTTCCTCTTCTGTCATCTAAAACACATATGAAAAGCAGTGTAGAAGAACACGGACATCAAATTAATGACTGAGGCTTTACATCCTGAGAACAAACTACAAAAGATCTAGTAAAAAAGATTACATTGTCAAAGGATCTCTGTTTTATTAGAGCTTAAATATACTAGAAGTAGTGGTAGGATATACCTGTTGAGTTAATGACGTGGAATGGCAGTATGTAACACTAAATCTGGTGTCTGCAAGTTTGCTTTCTCATATCCTTCCTTCTTGTCGGACTGTGCAGTGCATATGCAAAATAATACTCATTCTCGTTATCTTCAGTAATCTATTGTTTTCAGGCTCAGTATTGTTTTTTCTTGTTTTTCTCTTTATTGTTGTCCTTTCATTATACATTTGTCTTAATTAAATTTGTGTCAGAACTTCATCCATATTTAAAACTTTTATGTTGCTTCTAAGTTCAAACCTTTGCTTTGCAGGTAAATTAGTGTTCTGTAAGGCTTTTGAAATAGAATTTCTTTAGTTATTTGACTGACATCTCAGACAGGCTAGAAAGATGGAGGAAGATCTAAGTAGGAAATCATATGCCAGTGCCCTAGTGCATACATGGTTAGCCAAAAGCAGTTACGGATTGAAATTAACATACTTAAATCTGTTTTTTATGCATTTCTTTACATTATGAAGGCTTGGATTCGATCTCAGTTTGTCTTGTGTACAAAAAAGATAAATTTGCTTTATGCAGTTTTTACAGATCGATCCAATTTATAATGTAGTACATTTTTTGTTATGGTTTACCCAACTTTAGGATGTAATTTTAGAGAATATCAGATTATAAAATTGTAAAAGTATTTTTCTTAGTTGATTTGTAAGTGCTTTCATTTTTGTAAGATTATTGTTTCAAGTTTCTATTTGTAAGCATAACGATTTTAATTGAATACTGTTAAAAATTATAAATTTGAGTAGTTAATTTTTTTTTTTTTCATTTTTTCAGTGGGATGGGCATAAGAATGATAGAGCGAGTCTACCTTAGTCCTTCGTTTGACAATGTGCTCCCTAGCCATTTGTTTTTACAGGTATGTTTGTTACAAATATAAAAGTCTGTACTATTTGCAGAATAATGAATATCCTCTAAGCACACATTAATACTTTATATATTCATTGTGTATTGTGGCACCAGATTCACTCTTTGGATTTAAAGAAAACAAAGCATTTAGAATGAAGTCAGTATCTACATGTAGGTGGTTTAATCATACTGTGTCTGAGATATGTTAAGGGACTTCAAAGTGACTTAAGAGATATTAAATTAAAAACTTAGAAATTCTTTTTGCACAGATACTCTGCATAGAACTTTTAGTTTTTGGAATCTGCCTATGAACTCTGAAATATGAGCCTCTTTCAGGGTACATCCTTCTGTAGATAATCAGGAAAATCTCCAAATATTAGGTTGACTTTAAGTTGAAGAGAAAATCCATATCTTTTTAGCCGTAATGAAAAAAATCGACCTGAACAAAATAACCATGAAAAACCTTACAGTAGCACTACCTCTTACCATAAAACTGCACAGCTTCCGAAGAATGACAAATTTTTGTGTAGTTTTTATTGTAAATTTAAGAACTTATTTCAAGCTAGCTTTTCCTTTTGCATCTTTAATATTTGTGATACCTATACTCCTTTTCCCCACAATAAAACTAATTAAAAGCAATACTCAGACATGACAATTGGCCTCCTGTGCTATGTTGAAACATAGCATGATGAAATCATGGAACTTTCTAGTTTTCTTAGATCAGGTAAAATTCTTGATTTCAGTTTGCTGGCATAAAAAGATAAGGTGAACACCTCAATTAGATTTCTAAGACAATTAGTGTGCCAACAATGGTATTGTATTTTTTTATATAAATATGATGATTTAGAAGCAGGGTTTAATACAAAATCAGTGGTCCAGCCTTCAAAAAAAAGTTATTTTAATCTTTAAAGCAAATGTAAATTTTATCTCAAATAAACCCTTGTTCAGAGATATTGTCTGAAATTCTAAGTTATCTCCTCATTTGATTTTGTATAACTATCACTCAGACAGTAAGGTAAGTCCTTTATTACAGTGAATTGTCTTAGTCACTATTTCTTTTGTCAGAAGAGCCAGTCGAGCAGATGAGTTATTTCTATGCATATATTCTGTTTGTAATTGATCTTAATATTTTAAAATCAGCTTCAATGCTGTCTTCTGGTGTGGGCAAAGGCTAGTTTATCAAGCAGTATCTTGTCTCATGGCCTGCGGTAAAGGAGAGGCCTTTTCTTCCCTGATTCAGCTTATCAGAGTACTTGCTTTCAAGGAACAGAATTGTTAGAGACAGGTTATTTAAGAGACCGGTGCACATGAGAATTTAGATCATATTCAACCTCTTGTCCACCAGGATCCCCAGGGCCTTCTCTGCAAAGCTGCCTTCCAGCCAGTCAGCCCCAGCCTGTATTGGTGCATGGGGTGCACCAGGTGCAGGAGTTAGCATTCCTGTTTGTTGAGCTTCATGAGATTTCTGTTTCTCCATTTCTCCAGCCTGTCAAGGTCCCGCTGAATGGCAGCACAACCTTCCAGTTTATCAACCACTCTTTCCAGTTTTGTATCCTCTGTAAACTTGCTTAGGGTGCGCTCTGTTCTATTATCCAGGTCCCTAAGGAAGACGTTAGACAACATTGGCGCCAGTGTCCATCCCTGGGGTACACCACTGTTGACTGGCCTCCCGCTGGGCTTTGTGCCACTGATCACAACCCTTTGAGCCCAGCTTTTTTAACTTGAATTCATTATGTGTAAGATGAATTATTGTTCATTTTTTTGAACACTGTGGCATGGAACTTGTAACCGTGCTAACCAAAGACAACATGTAGTAAAGACAACTTTAAAAGGTTTTTATACCTTTGTGTTGAACCAAGTTAGAAGAGAATCTTTCAGAATATTTCTGTATTGTGTAAGATGCAATAGTGTGCACAATTACTGTATATTATTTCTCTTCAAAGTATCTGTTCTGTTTATACAATTAATAGCACAGTTCAGCTTCTTGGTACCTTAATTCAGCAAGTTTAAACTCCTACCTATTGATCTTACTGTTTGCTACTATACTACCCCAGTATGTTCATATAGTAAATGTTCCAATAAAGAGGTCAATATAAAATATTTGTAATATACAGAGCTGCTCTGTGTCTGTGATAGTATTGGCTTATTTTATTTTGACTTTTAGCACTGTAGTCTCCGTAGTCGTGAACCCTTAAACTTCAATCATAGATACTCATATATAGCTTTAAATAAAAAAGGAGCCACAGGAAAGTTCTGACCTATACTGTCTCTTTTATATAATCCCAATAGTTAATTTTCTGTTAAGGAACCGACAGGAATATCATAGGTATCTTCACTGCTGAATGAATTTTTGTTTCAACGAGTTTGTCATTCCTTAATGCAGGACTTCATACAGGACATAAGGTTTGAATTCTCCCATATTTGTTTTTATGATAGAACTTGCCTTCTGTGGTTGTGAGCCATATTTTAAACCCTCAACCAGGAGAGAGAATTTTGGATATGTGTGCTGCACCTGGAGGAAAAACAACCCATCTTGCAACATTAATGCGTGACCAGGTAAGAGAAGGCATTGAGCATTTTCTGTCTCAGTGAAGAAAGTCTGACCACTGTTCATTTGCACAGCTCACTTCACTTAGCTGTCAGAATGCACAGATAATTTACAACAGCAAACAATTAATATTTGAACATTCTGCTTACCAGCATATTTTGCTACACATCAGAGTTACTGAAATGGGCACAGACTATCTTTATCCAATAGTCACCACCACTTTTAAAACCTTATTTGCTGCAAATTGACCTGTTGAAATATGTTTGATTTCACTTTTTAAATGTTACTGATTTATTTGTAATGGAAGAATTCGTAACATGCAAGGCAAAGTTAGGCAGGAATATGCTGGATTCATGAAACTGAGAATACATGGAAATCAGGGGTTACTACTGTGTGCCAAAAGAATGCACAACTCTGTACAAAAAATGTTAAAATGTTAAAATGTTCCTAATGCAATTAACTTTCTTCTCAGTAAAAACTATCAATTATACAGTACAGATATGATATTAGACTGAATTTCTAGTCTGAATTTGTCATTCTAAGGTAGAAGGTCACAAAACCAAAAATGTCTCATGAGAAAGTAACAGTATGAGAAGAAACAAAAAAAATATTTAGAGAAAGACAAAGGAAAATAACACACAAGCCAAAAGGAATGTAGATCTAGAAATAACAATTTGCATATATTAAATTGCTATACACAAAATGAAAGACAGAAATGGAGGTTACTCTTTTCTAGCAGAGAGGGGAAAAATGTGCAATGTTTCCTCTAAAAATTTTGTAAGGCATTATTATTTTCATTGGAATAGGGGTATTAGAATATATCAGATTATTTAGAAATCCTGCAGTTAATGTTATGCGGTACTTCAACGATTGTCTGTGCGTTAATGGGAAGTTATGGGAAGTGGGCAATGATGTGAATGTATTTAGAAAAGACATATTCATTTCTGTGATGGTTTGCTTGTTGAAATGTTTCTTCCCTCAGTATGGAAAGTTTGCAAATATGCATTAAACTTGCATTAGACAGTCATTAGACATTTATTAGATAGATTTATAAAGCTACCAGTAAAGAATTTTAGTGTGATAAAGAAAGGAAGTCTGTAAAAACATCTATTTCTGACGTGGATTAATTTACATCTATACTTTTTCCATCTGTGTATGTACATTTTGTATAACTTTGCATAACTGTTTTTTTCCTTAGTAATTTTAGATATTTTGATTGTGCTTACCTCCAGCTGAAGTGGTAAAGATTAAGAATACAGATGTTGAAATTTATCTGAATTGGTTTTCCTTTTCTGAGTATATAATTTTTATTTAAGATATGGAAAAATATATTAGTAAATTCTAGTATTTACAGTATTTCCCAAAGTATCTTGAGTGACAACTACTGCAAGTATAACAGTATGTTATGAGTCTGAGCAAGCCAGAGGTGTGGCTGTGGGCCTCATTTCCTCAGGACTGAGCTTTATGTGATCATGTTTCCTACCATCTCCATGCAAATTTAAAACCTGTTGACCAATTTTACCATGTATTTGAGACTCCTACCCTCTTTCAAATGATTACATTTTTACCTAACTTAGTGCCCAGTAAAACAGTTCAAAACAAACAAAAAAAACACTTGCCAGAAGTCAGACATTATAGGGTCCCTTAGGGAGTGACTGTGCCAAACAGCTAGTGCCAGTCAGAATGCACACAGCTTCAGACCAGTATCTAGCCTAATGTGGGTATCATGGAAAATATGGGTGAACAAGGACTACTGGAGTGTGGATTTAATAACAACAAAATTCTGTAGGGAAAACTAAGCTTCATTCATTACACTGCTCATGGCCAGGGGAGGAAATCAGGAACTGCACATCCATTTAATCCCTATGCTTTTTATAAAAACTTCGGGTTTTTTTCAGGGTGAAGTAATAGCCATGGACAAGATAGCTAACAAGGTCAAAAAAATTAAGCAGAATGCTGAATTGCTACAGCTGAATTGCATTAAGGCCTTTTGCTATGATGGAATAAAGGCACTTTCAGTTGAGAAGAGAGAGGATGAACAAGGTAATGTAAACCACTGGGGTAGTAGTAGCTTTTAGAAGAAAATAGTAACCAGTTTTGCACTAATAGTATTAAACCTGCCACAGGTCTACAAGTCCTTAAAATCTTGGCAGATACCTAAGTTGCTTCAGCACTGTGAATGCTCTTTTATTTTCTATTCTTTTGTGATTATCAGCTTCTCCATGAAGCAAATACAAAACTCAAACTATCTGTCCTTACCACAACCTAATATGCTCAAAGGAAATGCATTCCTTTTCCAGATAATATCAAAGACTGAAGAAGCCTTAAAGCTTCTTTCATGATAACGTTTAACCCCATACTCTGAATTGTTTGACTTAGTCTGAGAAAAAAATTATTTTTGCAGAATTGCTTGGCTTTTCTGCCTCAGAATCCTCATCTGTAAAATGGGGTTATTAATACCTAACTCCCAGGAGTGCTGCAAGGTTTAGTTCATTGATGTTTGTTCAGCTGTTCAGGGGAAATTTCTATAGAAGCACAGTGTATTATTTTAAGTTCATTTAATTTGCTTTTCTGGAGTGCTGTATTTATGATACTGGTTCTGTTCCCATGATGGAACCATTTAAATGGTATCTGCTGTCTTGATTATTTTTAGTTTGTTGTGCAAAGTATGCTGTTCTTTCTCACTCTATTTTATCCCAGGCACTGGTTAGCCTAAGTAGGAATCAGGTTGCATAATTCACCTTCCTTATCCCTATGCCTTGCAGTTATTCCTGCTTTGGAGGAATAAAGGTACTTTCTTAGTAGTCTTTCTATGAACACAAAATATTGTAGGTGGTATGTAGCACTTAACACAGATGAACAAGAGCTAACTGTAATACTGAGAGATCATGAAGGCTTTTCTGTACATCCCTGCAAGTAAGACATGACATATTCTGAATGTTGTAGTAATGGATCAGAGGTAGATAAATCAGATAGACTCATTTTGTAGTGCTGGAACAAGCTAGGTAGCAGTAGTATGAAGTCACTCACTTGTTTTCACTTGTGACCTAACTTGAATATTTGAGGAACAGAAGGAGAAAAGGAGGTAAAGGATATATATGGCTCTCTTCCTCATTGGTTACTCACAGATACACGTATGGAGCCACTTTTGTCTTGGTGATGCTGAGCTGAAGAGTCTCTCTAGCACTAAGGCGATAGAAACTTTTGGGCTCTTGAGCCAGTGGGATTCAGATGAAAGGATAGGCTCTGCATATAGAAGTTAAATATTTGCTTATCTATCCAGGTAATATTCAGAAATTGTTCTTGTCTTCACAGTCCTTGTTTACCGAATTGTTCTGCTGTGGGGACAGCATGTGTCATGCATTAGAACTTGTAATATTTCATGTTATTATGAAGTGCTTTGTTTTCTACAGTTATATATGCATCGCACAAAATAGTTATTATATAGACAGTCCAATTATTATTATTTAAGACAGTCTTAATGGTTAACTACAGGCTTCTGTCAGTAAAGATTTGCACACTTGGTTCAGTTATGAGCTGACTGTGGTTCATTACAGCATATATGTACAACTCTGTACCCAGCACCTCTGATCAATCATATTTAAACATTTTTGTTCGATTACTATTACATTTTGCTTTCAAATTATTAAATTAAGGTTAAAAAATATTATTGCCTAAAGGAATCATGTATTTTTTGAGCTCACAGAACTAAAACTCTTTAGTTTTCTAGGAGGTGAAGTCTACCACCAGCAGTGCTGAGACTTGTCTCTAGCTGAGATTACTTTTGCAGACACTATCTATAGAACATAAATGTTTTATGTCAAGGAAGCAGTAACAGCTTGTCCTTATCTATGATGAAGTCTCAAGGAAAGAAATAGCCACATTTTACATTACTAACTGCTTTTTACAGAAGGACCTCCATTCTTACCAGAGTCATTTGATCGAATTCTTCTTGATGCTCCATGTAGTGGGATGGGACAGAGACCAAACATGGCTTATTCCTCGACTTTAAAGGAAGTGACCTCTTATCAGCCACTACAGCGCAAGCTTTTCACTGTGGTATGTATTAGTCATTGAGTAGATAAGCTAAAGTGAACATAAATGCTTTTGCAGCATAAAACTTCATACTGAAAAATGGTGCCTCATTTTCCCTGCCTTTTCAGCAGGTAAGTAAAGAAGATACTGTTAGGATTTAGTTAACCTCTTAGCTGCACCATATCTGTTGGTAGGTGAAGTCAATTCATTGGAGCATGGGAAAGGTATATGTAAGCCATAGTAAATAAAAACCTTTGTTGTAGTTTTTTATTCTTTCAGTTTCATCAGTTTTAATTTATAATAATCACAAGGGTCTAAGTTACGGAGCAGGTTAAAGTCTTTTCTCTGCAGCAGCACAGACTCTTATAAGCTCACTGCCTAGAACTCCCATGCAGTGGTGCTGTGAGGTACTGTATGGGATGTGAGATGGAGTACAAAGCCAGGAGGCCATATTACAACTTTTCTTGCTAGTAGGAGTGTGCTTGGGCTGATGCTGAAAGATAAGATTTCATGACGCTTGTCTAAATCTGAATTATATGTATACAAAGTGAACCACAGCTTGAAAAGCAGCATAGATACAGCTTCCATGCCAAATAGGTGGAAACAGTTGACATCTAATATCACTGAAAAATATGGTGTATCCATGGTTGGCAGCAGGTGATGAAAACAGAACTAATCTGTCTGGGATATGCAGAGCTGTACAAATAACAAATCTTACAAGGTGAATCATCTCAATGGCATTAATAAACTGCATGAGCTATAACGCTGATTTGGAAAGAAGAATCTTTCTAATCCATGGGATCCTTTACTGTATTCCCTGAGAAGAATTAGTATCCTAATGCCTATTTTAGACAGAAAGGTTTGAATTTAATTAAGTGCTAAGTTTTAATATTATAGCTTAATGGTTTCTTGATTAATGTTGCTTAATATGAAAGTTTTGCATTTAAAAATAAGCTGAACTATTGTTTATTTCTCCCTGCAGGCAGTGAAATTGCTGAAGCCAGGAGGTGTTTTAGTATACAGTACATGTACGATTACACTCTCTGAGAATGAGGAGCAAGTTGCTTGGGCCCTGAAAACTTTTCCATGCCTCCAGCTTCAGCCACAGGTAATAGTATTTTCAGGGTACTTCACACAATCCAGTGAGCTTGTTTTGGCACTGTAAAGTTACATGCTACATTTACTATCAATAAATCTCTTTTTTACTGGAGGCAGTTTTAACTGCTGTGGATAGAAATAACACAAGGATTTCTGAGGCTCTTTTAAATCTATTTTCATGCTTAATTGAGCTTCATTTAGGGATCCTTAAGTAGTTTCACACTGTGTACTGTGGTTGTTTTGATTTGTACAATTGTCATTTAAAACACAACAGGGACAAAAGATAGTTCAGACAGGTTAAAATTTCTCTTGCATATATTTTATTCTCTTTTTTTGCACATTCACAGGAGAGGTGAAAAATTTTTTATTAATGCCACTGAAGTAGTGAAGACTTGCATAAAGGATGGGAGATAAATGGAAAGAACTTTGTGTTTTGAGGAAGGAGGATTTTATATGTATGGGAGCTATTTTTGCATGATGTAAAGGAATAAGGGAACAAATTTATTTCAGCCTCACTGTCCCAAGAATGTACCTTGTCTTTTTTGGAGTCAATGTCTACCATTAAGATGTCTGGGAGGAGGTAATATATAGGGAGATACTAGAATTTTTTATCTATACTGCATACATTTCAAAAATATCTGTTACATTTATTAGTACCTTGAGAGAGTTTATCATCAGACCGTATGCATCTCTCTTCCTCTTTGTTGATGTGATGAGTTGGGTGGGTTAGTTGTTTATCATCATGGCTTTGAGAAAAAGTCTAACTCTGATACCTGTTTAGCTTGCTTACTTACACATTCTGTGATGACTTTTATCTATCTTAAGAAGTTTAAATGCATCTTTTAACTGAAATTTAAAAATATATATACAATAGGTGTACAATGAGAAATTATATGAAGGCTGGTAAAGATTTAACAGAGCTGAAGCTTTTTTTAAAAGATTTGTATGTCAGGGTTTTTCCACCTGCTTTCTCACCATCCATTTACTAGGAATTTTTCAGTTCAGCTGTTTCAACTGAGATTATACATTTTACCAAACAGCATAAAAATTGTCCTCGATAGAATGACAGAGCAAAACACAAGCCCTATTAACTCAAATGCAAGATTAATTCTGGTTTAATAGATTTTCTCTCCCTGGTAATATCAGTCTTGAAAAAAGCACTAGTTTTCACACACAAATGCCATATCTGTAAAAATTAAACTTTTGTTTATAGTATATTTTAAATGAGATGACACAGAATTGTTTACCCACAGATAGTTTATAGTATCTTATA